>NC_090939.1:542341846-543689452 GCF_040938575.1 Ambystoma mexicanum
AGAATTCAAAGAATACTTAAGAGACATTGGTATTTACTGAAACCTGATGAGCACATCAATCAATTTGTAGGGGATAACCCTTGTATGATTTACAAAATGGGCGGAACACTCAAAACAATACTTAGTCCATCACTATTACCTGATATTAAAGGTGTGAGACAGACTACTTGTCTCCACAAGAATGAATGTGGTTTCAGGAAATGTGGCATGTGTTCCCAATGTAAATATGCACATGAGAAAACTACTGAATTCAAAGATGAAAATGGGAAACTTTGGTTAATAAGACAGGGCATTAACTGCAAAACTAAATTTGTTGTTCGTGCATTATTTGTGTATGTAAAACAATGTACATCGACAGCACAAAAAGGGAATTAAGAATCAGAATACGGGAACACCTGGCCAAGATAGGGAGTCAGGATCCATCTTTACCATTGGCTAAGCATTGGCAAACTTTCCACCAAATGCACAAAAAATCTGACATCAGATTTATAGGTCTTCAACATGTCACTCTCAATAAAAGAGGAGGTGACAGGTTAAAAGCATTACAACAGTCCGAAGCACGTGCTATATGTTTTTTTAATACAACTGTAACAGGTCTCAATAGCGACAATGAGATGGTGTCATTCCTGTAGAGGTACTTAAATATACCTGCCTTTACAATACATAATTTCTAAAAACGCTTATTTGCTGTTAATTTAGGCAGATTAATTGCATACCAGGGTACATGCACCCATTTTTCTTGCATGTGGAGTCAGTATTTTTATACATTTTCATGAAGGGGTTCCTAATGTAGAGCTGTGGTACGTACTTATACTAGATAATAGTTGTTATAAGAACTTGGATGTATGTGGAATGCGAGCATCATAGTAGGTGCATTACTATTTGGAAACCCAGCTCGATTTGTTTCATCTTTTTCTTTAAGTTATTCTTACGTAGGGTGCAAATATTTATTGAGCACTATTTTACTCTAATTCTCATAACTAACTATAAATGCCGAAAGGAGATATGTGTTTTCGCACTTTGATATATCCATCCAACTTAATTGTGGGTCCAGATATATGTGTCTCTATGTAGCACACAAAATTTAATCCATGCTAAATATTAATTGAAACTGACAAAGTACAGGCAATTGTACATGGAGAAATATATTTGGGGAGTTGTTTTGGTTAGGATAGTAGACCGCTTAACCAATGGATTCTTTTACCCCAATTAATCACTAATTAGGTACCTTTGCCATTACAGGTACGAGCAGTATCATATGACCAATTAGAGGACATTCTAATGCTATTATTGTGTGCCAATATAACTATTTTTATTTAAGATCATAATTTTCCTAACTTCAAAGCTCAATTTCATAATATTAGAGAATCAACCTTAAAAACCTTTTTACAGTATAATTGGTGCATTTAATAATGTCAGTGCGCGCATTAGATCAGATGGACTTGGATTCCGTCTAATAATGGCGGCTGCATTAGTCAGCAAGAAGCTGTTCTGACGAATGTATACACCATGGCAATGCGTGACCATGTTGCCATGGTGACCATACATCAACTGAATTTCTAAAATGGCGGCGGCTGACGAAATCTTATGTGCTGCCAATGCGTGTGATCCGCAGAATAAGGGTAAGTCTGCGTATTCGGTTAGCATCATAAGTTTGTATATTATGCAATAAGTAGGTTTATTTTGATCAGCTATTTCCAGCATTGAATCATATACTATGAAGGTCTTTGGAGTTTGGCATTACATTCAGGATCGAGCTACGATCATGGAGTACACATAGTGAATCATTCCATAATAGTCTCTTTCTTTTTTTTTTTTTTTTAACTAATAGCTGTTTGTAAATATTTTTACACCCTACCAAGTACCGGATGGGTTATCAATATGGATATTTGCTAATTAATATAACGGTTTAGCCATCTGCTGGTGTATAACACTTTAGAAACATGATGGGACTTCTATATTAGAATAGGGAATTCATGTTCATTCACTAATTCAGTATTTTGCTAAACGTTCTGTTACAGACTATTGGATTTGGGGATCTGACCCTGCTATTACTTACCTGACAACATGTCATATGGATTTAGAATATTATTTTCGGGTAAGCGACCCTGAAAGGTGTTTGGTTGCGTACTTTATTGCAGTGCATAGAATGGAGAATTGTACATCCAAACAATTGAACTAATGGGTTTTTCTATGTTTTTTCTCCTATGTTTCTCGTATTAAAATATCATTGGATTTGTTTTCTATATCCCTTTCAATCCTCCCCTTTGCCAACCCCTATTTTTCTGTCTTTTCTATTACTGTTTTTTTTACTATTTTACAAATATGGGGTATGATGGTGAAATTATTTCTAAACTGACCATTTTGCATATGAGCTATATTATTTTGTTATTTTCTCACGTGCATTATGGATTACTTTGTCAATTTGATATTTGTTTGTGTTTACTAATAGCCCTGATTCGACAAAGACTCAGGCGAGCCGAAACATGTGTAATCACCAGAAAGAGGGCACTTTTTTTATAATTGAACATTAAAACCAAGCTTATATATACTCAATGGTGCTGAGTCCTAGAGCCATCAATCTTCACCATGTAATTAGTTGACGGTTAGGGCTTTATTACCCTCTTAATCCAGTGACCTGCAACATTCCAGCAGCATATTGGATATATTTATCATTTGGCGAGCTTTACGTATTTCTTATGAGAAGTCATACGGGATATTAAGGAATCGCCTGGCGGAGCATCTTGTAATAAAGCCTTTTTTATACAAAGATTCCAAATGGTTTGAATTAGCTCTCTACCTTATAGCAGAAAACAAATACGAAATAACTGACCCCTTAATACTTTGCACTTACTGCACTACAAAACTTGACAACAACCAAACTCTTTCACGTGCTATCAGAAATAACTTGGAATTATTCCCACTACCAAAACCCCTGCAACAACTCAATTTATATGAGAGCATCATAATTCAAACAGTGCACCCATTTCAAGCAGTAATACGCCTTCAACCAAAAACATCAAAACTACCTCCCTCTGAATTAGTGAAAGGCATTTGTGGCAAAGTAGTTTATTTACCATAAGATCTGAAAAAAAAATGTGCACACTCTGGGAGTGCAACGTCCAATAGAGCAATCTTTAATTGTCTTAGTAAATGGTGTACCTACAAAAGCCCAAAAAATTTGGCAACAACTCGTAGACTTACATAAAGTTAGACACTCCTTGCAATATCTAAAAGACAATATTGAATACTACAAAGAAATGACTATTGAAGAAAACCTGAGGGAAACCACTGAAATAATTCAAGAGTCACCAGAAACTGGTCAATTTGAACTTCTAGATACTGCTACAGTATCCAATATTTTAGACCATTATACAATTCATCCATTACACTCTAAAGACACCATAGATGATGCACTAGAAACGTACCAAATGCAACAAACCAAAGGATCACCAATCAGCACATGGGAAAAAAGTATAAAGCACGTGCTTTTCCTCTACTCTTTTCTACTGGGAAAGGAGGAAGGTACGATAATAGACCAATTCAGATAACAGCATCAGAATACCGCTCGTTACGAATGAATTCTGAAGATCCCAGATTTAGACAAAATGTGGAATACATATTCCACCTACTCTTTGAAAGTGAACTAGCAACTCTATGCTACGGAGTTGCACACACATGGAAATCAGGTACCCACTTTCAAAATATGTCAGCTATGCAATTACTACAAAAAGTACAAGAAAACGATGAGGTTTTACGATCAAGCATTACAAATCCGTTAGCAAACATGCGTGGTACTAAAGGTACTGGTTCCGACGTCACAGAGATGTACGTTGTATGATAAGAAACCTTGGCAGGCCCACTTGGTTTATCACATTAAGTTCTGCAGAATATGCATGGGAAAATGTACATGATTTCCTACGCATAGCAAACAAAAACAAAACAAGCATAGATATACTAACACCTGGAGAACTTTGCTCTCTAGATCCGGTTAATGTTTCAAGATATTTCCATCATTGCTTCGTTGCTATGCTACACTTTATTTGTAATAAAACTGTTCCTCCCCTCGGAGAAGTGCAACACTTCTTTGGGAGAAAAGAATACCAAGCCAGAGGAGCACCACATATCCACATGCTTTTAGGGATTAAAGATGCTCCTAAATTTGGTCAAGACAGTGATGCCACTGTGTTACAGTTTATCAAAAAATATGTGACTTGTGAAATTCCATCAGAATCAACAAATAGTGATCTTCATTCACAAATTGTACAATTTCAAAGACACAAATGTGGGAAATATTGTCGTCGCAAATACAAAAACAAAAAAATACTACACCAAATTCCGCTTTGGTTTCCCTAGACCAGTTACAGAAAAGGGTGAAATGTACAACTTCATGTCTTCAGTTAGACATAGTGTTAAAGGTAAATCACCTAAGAACACATGTTACATAAAAAGAACAGAAGAATCTAAATATATCAATGATTACAGTGCAATCATTACCCTCTTATGGAATGCAAACATAGATGTGCAGTACAATGCAGACAATTCCACTTCAGTTGCACGATATGTTACAGCCTACTTAACCAAAGCAGAAAGAACAGAGCTTCAAGACCTCAGAGATGACCTATCATCAGACAAAACACTGTCTCAGAAATTGTACAGCCTAGGCATAAAAATGCTCTCTCATAGAGAATGTGGCTGCTATGAAGCTGCACATCATTTAACCGGTACTGCTTTATATGGAAAATCTGAAAATATAGTATGGCTAAGTCCTGCTAAATCTAGAAAAAGAGTTCACAAATCATACGATGACATAGAAACAATAGCCAAAAATGATCCTAACAGCCAAGACATTTTGAAAAACAATTTACTAGACACATACTACCCAAACAGCAGTACCACTTTGGAAACCATGTGTCTATAACACATAGCCCAAAACTTCACATACAAAAATAATATAAAACCCAATGAAAATAAAGGTAGATAAAGAGTGACAAATTGTGAAGGTAGCTTAGTGAAACTTACCAAACAAAGCTTAATTAATCATATCAAATTGTCATTAAAAACTCCTCAACATAAGGAACTATATTAAATGTCCCTACTACAACTTTTTAAACCATGGAGAAAAGAAGAAGAGTTACTAGATATCTATGACTCCTATGAAGACGCTTTCAAAGAAATAGAAAGCACTATAACCGATGTAAACCTTACAAAGTACAAAACAATGTTGCACAATGAACAGCAACACGAAAAAGAACTCCAGGCCCGACTAGATAAGGACACTCCCGACAGTAGTCAACCTTCTGTACCAGGAAGCCAAGAACCACTGGGACAGCCACTAATAGCAAATGAGGCAGAATTAGCTATGACAGAAGTAGAAAACACCATGTCTCACTATGAACAAGATACAGAAGACTTAACTGTACTGCAATCTAAACTGAGCAATGAGCAGCGTAGCATTTTTCAAGAAGTAACAAAAGAAATTGCACATGGTGTACAACATGAAAATAAAGAATGTACCTGCCAACATTACAAACCTATACTACTATACGTCAGTGGTCAAGCTGGTTCAGGCAAAACATTCTTAATCAAAATCATCAGCACATCCCTTCAACAATTGATAAACAACAAACTGTCAGCTGTTGTAACTGCCCCCACAGGTTTAGCTGCCTACAACATATGCGGTGTCACTTTACACTGATTACTACTCCTTACAGTGGAACGCCAAAACAAATTAGAATATTACAAACTTTCTACAGAAGTTGCAATGGAACTACGCAGAGTGTTAAACCAAATGAAAATGCTACTAATAGTTGAAGTGAGCATGGTCTCCAACCTAATGTTGGCTTTGATTCACCTCAGATTACAAGAAGTACTCAAAACAAACTACGAAGAGCTCTTTGGAGGAAAACACATTATTGTTTTCGGAGCTCTTCTTCAATTGACACCAGTGAAAGGTGAACCTATCTTTAAAACCTTAGGACACAAACTCTGCCGTAAAACTGTTGGCAGCATAGGAAATGTTAACCTTTGGCAGCATTTCCAATACAGAGAATTAACAGAAAACATGTTCCAGTCTGCAGACCTCACCTACGACAACATTTTAAAAAGTATTAGAGTTGGTGTACTATCTCAAGAAGCACAAGCAATATTAAAAACCCGGTACATCCATGCACTCTATGGCCATAACTCATGTGCTACTGATGTCATGGAATAATTAGCACACAAAAATGTCAATTGTATGTCCCTGATGCCAACTCTTGCAAGCTGTTCCAAATTCAATGAAACAATTTTGAAAAAAGAAATGCAACCAATAATTGAAATTTGCTGTACAGACAAACTGGACATACATGCTATGACACTAGCCATGTGTCAACAAGCCACAACAAGACAAAATACCTTAAAAAACTCTATCTCCAACACAGCTGGTTTGGAGGAAATTATTAAAATTATCTTTAAACTGTAGAATAATGCTTAAACGTAACCTAGACAAGGAGCAAGGACTAGTTAATGGAGCACTTGGTACAGTAGTTGGCTTTCAAACATACCCACGTGACAACAACATTCAGTTTGTCAATATTCTCTTTGACAAACTATCAGAAGTAAAAAGGATAGAATGCTCAACAGCTCGATTCCTTCTATTTAAAGACATGTATGCACACAGAGAACAATTTTCTCTAACTCTAGCACACGGAGTCACCATTCACAAATCACAAGGTCTTACCCTAGATAAAGCATTGATGGATATTGGGAACACAGTCTTTAAAGAAAGCATGAGCTACGAAGCACTATCAAGCTTACGTACACTTGACAGTCTATTTCTAATCAACTTTGATGCAAGTAAAGTAAACGCTGATATTGCTTGCATTGTAGAATACAATAGACTACGTTCACTATACAGCCCATCTAAAAACCTATCCTGTTCCACAAAAAGCAAAACGTTGTAAAAGAAAACTACTTCAAACAGAAATGCAACAGGCTCTCACTGCAAATCCTCCAAAGGGAGTAAAAGAAGCTAATACTTCATCAATTACTACAACCAAAGAAGAATCTACTACTCAAAGTAACTCAGGTACTTCTTCAAAGAAGCAACACACACTCCGAAGAAATGACTTGGACACAGAACTATCTGGTCCTTTCAAATTCTCAAATATAACTGGTGTAAATTGCTAAGCAAATGTAGCAATAAATATTCTATTTCAATTGCAACCAATTGTTGACAACATTTACTTACACATCTAATGTACTTACTACAAGTACTAAAAACAAAAACATACCTATAAATGAAATCTTTCAGATTTCATACATGTGGAAACATACATGCACTCTGCAACAATATGGCACAGGAACAAATCCCTAATGAACGTGTTGTGTATGTATCGATACCTAACTGTGAATCCGTTCCATTTCAGCAACTTTCATGCAATGCAGTAGCCCATATAGCCAGGGAAAAAAATTTGTGCACGGCTACAGCCCGAACCGCTGGACGGATTTACACCAAATTTGCGGCAGTAGCGGCGGCCTGGTCCCGAAATTGTGCTTTTGCAAATTTGGTGTAAATCCGTCCGGTAGTTTTTTAAAAAATGACCAAAATGTAAGGCAAAAAAATTAGTGATATCTGTGTTCGCTTCGCGGACGGACTTCCCTGTTCGCTCTGCGGACAGCACCCCGATTGGCCCATGGCCTTGCGTCATGTCTGTGGACATGTGACGTGTTCGCTGATTGGATGGCGAGGGGCGTGGAGCGCGTCAGATTTTCTGTGGCGCCTGCCATCTTGTATTCGCCGTCGACCGCGTACAGCGTGGTGAAACGTGGATAAAAATTGTATTTAGTGCCCTGTGTTGGTGTGTAAGAGTGTTTGGGGAGGGTGGGGGAGTATGAGATAGGTTCAATGTTTTGTTTTTTTATGTGCTAGACGTTTTTGTTGCGTTTGATTTGTCCGCAGAGAACACGGCTGTTCTGACATTTTGTAAATAAACTAAATGGTGGGGTGTCTAGAGGACGGAGTATGTGTCATTTTTGTTCGCAAGGAAGGTAAAAATGAGCTATGAACACTCGCGGTGTACTTAATTGTTCGTAAATACACAAACTGGGGGTGTCCTCAGGACGCTGTCCGTATTGTAATCTGTCTAGTTGAATGTGTTCTAAGAACACTCGTGGTGTCCCGAAATGGTTGCAATTACACAAAATGGGGGTGTTCTGAGAACGTTGTTTGTATTGTTCGTTGTCAGGGTGAAAGTGTTTTAAGACCACTCCTTTTGTCCGCTAATAGTACAATTTCCTATGGGCGTCAACCGACTTTTTGTCCACTAAAGAAACGATAAATCCGGCTGGTGTGCGCCGACATTATGTGATAATCCTATGATTGGCGCTATTGACCTGGCTGACTTGCTTTTGCGACACTAAATCATATCTCCCGCCCCTAAGCCTGATATTATCAAAGCATTCATATTCCCCGCCTCTCTCTGTGACGTTACAGGGTGCGTCATCAAACGCGCCCAGTCCTCTCCAGTCCTGAGTGACTTTACACAGAACCCGGAAGACAACACATATTATGTCACAACACAGCGCGCCACAATTCGGAATATGAAACAGTGATTTAAAAGCAAACAGCAAGATTGTACATTTTGTAAAGTACATTTATTTGACATCAAATGTTTAGAGAATATTCAGCAATTTGCATTTGTCTTTGTTGTCGATCCGCAAAAGTTCATGTTGAGGCACGCGATGTTACTTTGCGGTACAGAGGGTGTTAGATCAGCTTACAACTCAGTGCGCCACAATTCGGAATACAAAACTGTGGTTTAAAAGTAAACAGCAGGATTGTACATTTGGTAAAGTACATTTATTTCACATGAAATGTTTAGTGAATATTCAGTGATTTGCTATTGTCTCTGCTGTTGATCAGCAAAAGTTTATTTGGAGCCACGCGTTGTTCTTTTGTGGTAGATAGGCTGTTGGTTTATGATAAAAGCAGTAAATGGTCGCTCTGATAATCGGAAGGTTGCTCCAACAATGAGCCATTAGACCACCCTATTGGTTGGTATGTTGTTTGTAGCCGCTAGTACTGCGTAAGGGCATATTGGTCCTTGGCTATTGTCCCATAAAATGGTGAGGGTCATGAAGTTGCATATTTGGACCTGCACCTGGCAGTTGAAGACCCCATCCACTGGAGTCTGTAAATCGTGACATAGGCAAAATGGGGCAACATAACTGTTTTAAAAAACATAAATTAGTCTCACCAGCCGATCTTCATTAAAAATCATCATTTTATTTATTAGAGCGTGAAACTATTTGCTATCGAAGATAGTGCAACGGAGTATGTTAGTAATAAAATAATAATATTTTCCCATTCATATAGCGCTAAGAACCGTGAGGTATCTAAGCGGTGCTTATTATTAACCACTGTATGTGGTGTTCATTTATCGACCACGGAAGGATGAAAGGCTGAGTTTGGCCTTGCCGGGATTCGAACTTGCGTTAGCAAGCTGTGCACGGATGTCAAAGCGAGTGTTGTACTCGCTGTGCCACTTGACAGGCTACAGTGAAGTGGCATAGCGAGTAGAGCGCTTGACCGCCTATAGACCGGTTAAATTGTTTATATTAACCCACCCTGTGTCGTCTGCCTTTTTCGGAGCCCTCTAATCGACAGGGGATCAATTCGGTGGTGATAGTGCGTGGTAGAAAACATTATGCTACTTTCAACGAACAAGTTCAACTTGAGCGGTCTTTAATACTACGCTATTGTAATTATATTTGGTATAAAATAATGTAAAGGGTTACTTACAGTACAATTGCAATTCCCATTGTCTACGAGTGGTGCAGTCCCAAAGTACGACTCCGCGTGTGCCAACGATCTTTCGCATAGTGATATAATATATAAAAGTGGTTTCGTTTCAGAAATTTCATCCTTATCTTCTCTTACGTTTTAGCAACACTACTTCAAGAGAAGTCTTTCATCACAATCTCTGTCTGTCAAGGTCAAAACACAATACAACCTTATAGTCCGCTTCGTGAGCCTCTCCGGGGCCCGAGAAAAAAATGGAAGCAGCTGACCTTCACTGTGAACGAGCATAAATTCTTACTTTGCAACATTATGTGTAAAGCCATCTGTAGAAGTTGGTTTTTGCACGACATGTTTGTATATTGTTTGCGTGATATTAAAAAAAGTTTGTTTAAAGGACGTTATGGTTATAAGTACAGCCGAAAGACCCCTGAAAATCGCAAGTTATGGTAAGCTATGAAAAATAACTCGCGCCACCACCGTGCACTGCTAAGACTAACACCCAGGACATCAAAGATGACATCGCAAATGTCATTGATGAAATCACTGATGACATCACATGTGTATGTACTTTTCATGGAATTTGTGTACTAGGGATTTTTATTATAATGTTGTGAAAAAAGTGTCAAGGATATTGCAATAAATATCATACCGTTATTAGTGCTTTGAACGATGCATTGATATAAATAGCATTGTATTATGGGATTCTATCTAGTATACTGAGCTACTAATGGAGAAACATAGCATTGTGTGCAGAGTACAAGATGAAAGTATAATATTTGTAATGTTAATATGTTGAATAATGAAATGATAATTGTCCTGAAATGTTCGAAAATTTACAAAATGGGGGTGTTCTGAGGACGTTATTCGTATTGTGTGATTGTTTAGCTGTATGCAATGAGGGAATGGCACAGAGAGTAACGTGGGCACCGTCTGCGTACACCGCGGCTGTTCGTGGACAGGGCGTGCTACATCCGGGTTTTTCCAGGAAATCCAACATGGAAAGAAGACTGTACGGATCAGCCAAAAAGATGTCGAGGTTGTAGATTTGTGTTGAAAGAGACTTTGTGTGGTGAAGATGGCAGAAGTGGAGAAAGTCAGGGTGTTGGTGCTCGGAGATATGTTTGTGCATGGTTTACAGCAGTACGCTGAATGCAGGCATGTTGCAAAGAACTTTGATGTGAAAGGAGTGGTGGTGGTGTGGAGCACTGTGCCTGATTGCAATGTACAGGGAATTGTACAAGTTTGTGAGGATATGGTGCTTTCCATTTGGGCAACGTCAGTGCCCCTACTTTGTTGGCTGATTTGGAACGCTTGGTTCAAGCCGTAATGAAGATCCTTCCAAATGCAAAAGTAATTTTTTCTGGCTTACTACCTAGGGCAATATGGGACAATAGTTCAGTTTTTTGTCCTCAGCAAAACATTGCTAGGTGTGTCATCAACCGAGGCATGTGTGCCTTCATTCTTAGAGCTGGTATGTTCTTCTGTAACAATGAGAATATTGATGCCAGTAATGCTGTTAATCTTAAAGAAGATGGCATTTCTTTATCTTTTACGGGAAATGCCTTTCTATTTTGGAATGTAAGGGTTGCTTTGGAGAAGGTTATGTGAAGATTTTAGGAGTAAAGTAAGAAAAAAAAACAAGAAAAAAAATACAAAATAACAGGTGTCTGTCAAGCATCTGTAAAAAAAAAAAAACGGCTCTTTTCAGAGCCAACTTCAAAGGGGAAATGGGGCACACTATTTAAATTTACATTCACCACGCTCAGATTTTCGATGTGTCCGCGGACATGGCGGTAGTCCGCGGACATGAAAATCACTACAAGGGGGTTAGTATGTTCTATGTTACATGTATATGAAGTCAGGGATATTATGGTTAAGTTGTGCTACTAAAAACCTATGAAATTCAGTGAAAAAACTTTGTTAAAGGGACGTTATGGTTAAGTTGCGCTACTAAAAAGCTATGAAATTCAGTAAAAAAAACTTTTTTAAAGGGACGTTATGGTTAAGTTGCGCTACTAAAAACCTATGAAATTCAGTGAAAAAACTTTGTTAAAGGGACGTTATGGTTCAAAGTAAAACCGAAAAACCCCTGAAATTCGGCAGTTATGGTAAGATAAGCAACCATATCTCGCACCGCCACCATGCACTGCTAACACTAACACCCAGGACATCAAAGATGACATCACAAATGTCATTGATGATATCACTGATGACATCACGTGACTGGCTCTCCCTTTTTTTCCTTTCCTGACATATCTAGGCCACATGACTTTCTTCAGTAACAGTCAGGAACTAAAAATTGTAAATTACTATATTCGTAGACTTATCTTTCAAGTATGTTCTTAGAATAATTCCCTTATGGTTCAGTCATATCATATGAAACATATACATAGGAGAAGTCACAACCTTGAAAGACAGCAAACCTTTTTGTGCATTAAAATTATCAGTAGATTTATCAGCACTTTCTGATACTTTTGATGTTTTTTTATTACTGTACCTTCCCTGTATATGCTCATATTTTTATATGTTGTACTCACACTATTTTCCTTAGGGTCCAGACACATCATGTGATATATATAAATAGGGTAAGTAACAGCTTTGAAACAGAGCAATCATTTCTCTCCATAAAGGTAATCAGTTAGGTTATGAACACTTTCTGCTACTATTGCTGTTTCTTTTTCCTACTTCAATTCCCTTGTATATATTCATATTTGTATGTGGTGTTGTCTCTTTGTGATTTGTGTATAATAATGCAATTATGTAGTAAGTGGATATTATTACCTACTTATCACAAGTTTCACTGTACGCAAAACTCTAATATGAAAACAGTTATCATTTCAATATTCAACATGGCAAGCTTATGAATATTGCACCTCCATCAATGCCTATGTTTCTACATGAGTACCTTAGTATACTGGATTGAAGTTAATAATAAAATGCTATTTATATCAATTCATAGCTTAATGCACTGATTAGCACTTGATATTTATTCCAATAATCTTTGACACTTTTTTTTATTAACATTACACTAAGAATCCCTTGTACAGACTTTTCATGAAAGGTAAATGCACATGTGATGTCATCAGTGATGTCATCAATGACATTTGTGATGTCATCTTTGATGTCCTGGGTGTTAGTGTTAGCAGTGCACGGTGGCGGCGCGAGTTATGGTTGCTTATCTTACCATAACTGCCGAATTTCAGGGGTTTTTCGGTTTTACTTTGAACCATAACGTCCCTTTAACAAAGTTTTTCACTGAATTTATATATATATATTCACTACAAAAAAATGTTGTTGAGGGGACGTTATGGTTAAGTTGCCGTACCAAACCCCTGTGCACTTCACTACAAAAAAATGTTCGCCCTCCCCTTTATGCTTCACATTAAAAACGAAAGACCCCTGAAATTTGCCGGTCATGGCAGACTGAGCCCCCTCACTTGCCAACACCACTGTGCACTGCTAACACTAACACCCAGAACATGAAAGATGTCATCTCAAATGTCACTGATGACATCACTGACGGCATTACATGTTTAGCCCCTTTGTTTTTGTTCCCTGCCATATATAATTATGTACATTCTGTAAAAAAGTTTGTTAAAGGGATGTTATACTTCACAGTGACACCAAAACAACACTGCACATTCCCCCATTATGTTAAGCTTAGCAACCATAACTCGCACCATCTACATTGATATATCATTGATGACATCACTGATGCCATCACATGTGAAAATAATGTTGATGAAAAGTCCCTACCTACAATGGGTTCTTTTTTGGCAGCAAGATGTCAGGGGTGATTGTGTAATGTTAAACATGTAGTAGCTAGCTAACAATTGAAGACACAGGGGCCGATTCATGGAACAAACATGCGCCGAAAATCCCAGCGGAAGGAGACGCAAGGAGTCGTAAGCGTGAGAAAGCAAGCGCACAGGCACGCGTGCGATGCAAGGAAGGCGCTGCACTACTTTGCCACTAGTTGTGCGCCAAATCCGTGCATGGCGCACGCTGACGCACACGTCTCCGCTAAGCGCACAGCGAAAGCGCACATAGCGCAGCGCACACAACAAAAGTAGGCGGAACAGGGGGCGTAACACGCGGAATGGGGAATAACGCGTGAAAAAGAAGGCGTAACGGGGGAAGTACTGCTGGGAAGTACACGGAACGCCCACACGCACGCGAACCACATGTATTCATGGAATCGAATAGGGCAAACCCGTGCACGGGCAAAGACACGCACAGGCCTAAGCACGTCCGCCACACGAAGGCAGGCAGTAGCGTTCCTGTGCATTACAAAAGTGTGCACAAATAAAAAGCATGCATATACTGAGTAGGGAACGTGTATTTCAGGGGTTCGTGGGAAGTTTCACACGCGATTGGCCTGGGTACGTGTATTTCAGGGGTTCGCGGGAAGTTTCACACGTGATTTCAGCAGCGTATGTGTATTTCAGGGGTGCGTGGGAAGTTTCACACGCGATTGGCCTGGGTACGTGTATTTCAGGGGTTCGCAGGAAGTTTCACATGCGATTTCAGCAGGGTACGTGTATTTTAGGGGTGCGCGGGAAGTTTCACACGTGATTGGCCTGGGTACGTGTATTTCAGGGGTTCGCGGGAAGTTTCACACGCGATTTCAGCAGGGTACATGTATTTCAGGGGTGCGCGTGAAGTTTCACACGCGATTGGCCTGGGTACGTGTATTTCAGGGATTCGCGGGAAGTTTAACATGCGATTTCAGCAGGGTATGTGTATTTCAGGGGTGCGCGGGAAGTTTCACACGCGATTGGCCTGGGTACGTGTATTTCAGGGGTTCGAGGGAAGTTTCACACACGATTTCAGCAGGGTACGTGTATTTCAGTGGTGCGTGGGAAGTTTCACACGCGATTGGCCTGGGTACGTGTATTTCAGGGGTTCGCGGGAAGTTTTACACGCGAAAGGGCAACGCCCGGGCACGATACGTCACAGACACGCTTACGCGCTAAGGGCCTTTGGCCCAATAAAATGGCGCACGTGTGCTGACGCGCTTACGCGCTAAGTGCCTTTCCTCGAATTACACGCTGACGTGCAATTTTTTCACGTGCCAAATCACTCCGTATCAAGCTGGCCACGCGAAAACACACAGAAGACCACGCTCCTGCCCTGAAGGCCATTTTCCTGCCCCCCGAGCACCGAGCACGCTCCCACCTGCCATCTGCTGCTGCCTGACTGCCTGCTGCCCACGTGCCCTGCTATTTGGTGCCTGCACATCAGCCATCTGCAGGGGTCCAGTTGCTGTGTCCACCCCTGCTGGAACAGAAGACTCCCGACTGGGATACCATCGCTCCACAGCCCAGCCCCAGGACCTAGTTGCCCACCCACGCCTGCCTCAGGGGTCGCCATGTTGGGGAAAACACCATCTGAGACCACTGGCGACCCCCAGCCAGAGGGGCAGAGGGCCACCAGCTTCAGTCAGAAGGAAGTTGGTGTCCTGGTGGAGCATGTCCTGGGGCATTATGATGCCCTCTTCGGAACATCACGCGCCAACAAGGAAGGATGGGATAGGATCTGGGACGACTTTGTGGTTGCCATCAACTCGGAGGGGGTGGCAACCCGCAACATCAAGCAAGTCAAGAAGCGCTGGGAGGACTTGAGGTCCAGGACCCTCGTAAAGGCCCGGTGCCTCGTGGAGGGGGGCCGGGGCAGCATGAGTACCATCCAGATGAGGGTCCTGGAACGCGTAGCCCCAGCGCTCCATGCCCAGATCCTTCAGAGGCAGATCCATTCTGGCATTGAGCGGTAAGTGGCCAAGCATTGCTGTGTGAGACAGGGCATGTTGCTGGGTGCTGGTTGTCTGATACTTGCCTGTATGTCTGACATAGGCCATGTACGTATGTGTGTGTGCAGGGACATCATGGTCATGCATGTGAGACCAGTAATGTGTGAACCACATGGTAGGTGCATGTGTTACAATGCAACATGCAGAGCAGCATGCGTAATGCACACATTAATGCATGCCTGTCTCTGTTATTGGACATGGATGTGGTGTGAGAGATGGTTGCTGCGGTCATGGACATGTATGGTGTCCATGTCTGTGTGTCTGACTTGTGTGTCTGTGACTTGTAAATGCCATGGATGCATGACACATGTCTGTGACAATGTTCAGATTCACTGATGCAGCCTACTCATCCTTGTATCCACTGTGTCTGGGGTGTACAAGGCCAGATGGATGAAACTACGGTGAAGTGTTTGCATGTGATAGGCATGACCCGTGATGCATGTGAGTTTCAAACCAGCATTGTATGTTTCAATAGTCCCTTGGACATGTATGCTAATGTTCATTGCATGCGCCATGCCTGTTACTGCATGTGTTTTGCCTGCACTGACCCATGTGTTGTGGAGGGACATGATGGAAGTGATGTTTGACAGTGCCACTCATCTGCTATTGCTTCCTGTCTAGGGGACCATTGTACAGTACACTGATGCTTGTGTTCTTTGTCTCCCTCTACACAGCGGCAAGTGATGAAGAGGGCGGAGACGGCGCTGTGGAGCAAAGTGGCGGGGATGCCCCCACCGGCCGGCGACGCAAGGCCCAGTCACCCTCCCAGAATTTACCATTGTCCGGGAGTGAGGGGACTGGTGCTGTGTCTGCCACTACGGCTGCAGCGGAAGGGGTGGGTGAGCGCCCACAGGGGCTTGCAACAGCGGAAGACGGTGTGGAGCCATCCAGGTTGGTGGTTTCCACAGAGGAGGAGGAGGCCGCTACTGAGCCACACATGGGGCCTGGTGGGGGTGGTACCACTGGTGCAAGTGGTGCAGTCCAGGGGCAGGGGCAGGAGGCAGCACAGGTCACCATGGAGGGGCCTGTGCATGTCACTGTCCCTGACACTGTGACTGCACCACCATGCACCAGCAGGGATGCCCCATCCCAGGCCCGTCCGCATGTAGGGGGGATGTCCATGTCATCTGACACTCCTCTACCTGCGGACGAGGGGACCCCTGGCTGTATGGAGAAGGTCCTGATTGGTGTCGCGTTGTGCACGCGTGACATTCGTGATGACGTGCGTGCTCCCCGGGGAGAGCACGCACGTCATCACGAAGAGCAGCATGCCAACGTGGCCCAGTTGGGAGTGTCCATGGTCGGGGGTTTTGTACATGTGTTGGCCACTCTGGCGGCCCTCTCCTCCTCTGTGGAGACTATGCGCCAGTCGTTCTCCATGCTGTCTTCCGGCCCAGATGCCACCAGGGCCCCCTGTGGACCTGCCCTGACCAACGCAGCCAGCTCGGTGGGGATCCCATCCCTGCCACACTCGGGAGTCAGAGGTCCAGCAGGGGTGGACACCACAGCAACTGGACCCCAGCAGATGGAGGATGTGCCGGCATCATCGGACAGGGCACGTGCACGACGGCGTCGGTGGATTCCATCAGCCTGGATGCCGTTGTGCTGGCAGAGGCAGTTGCGTCGGAGGCAGCGGCAGGCTCAATGTGTGAGGCATCATGGCTCGGGCCATCTACATCAGAGGGGCAGGCATCGGCCGGAGGGCAGGAGGACCCTGGAATGGGAGTGTCTTCCGCGTGGCAGCGGTTGGGCCAGCAGATAGGTGCGGAGAACTGACAATGGTCAGGGCGGAGAACTACATGCGCAGGGCGCTGTGGCGGGCTGAGTGCCTCGAGGGAATTCGCAGGGAGTTGGAGGTGGACATGGCGTTATCCCTGCGAGACCTCGGGGCCAGAGAACAGGCCCGCCTCCAAGACATTGAACAGGTGTTCGATGATGCCCTGTCCCATGACATCAACAAGTGAGCCATTGGACTTGCCCGCCGCCATTGTATATAGTTCATTAGTGTTAAGTTTCATTTCTTTCATTTGGGGCGCATGGACTATGCCCCACATTTTTGTATATAGTTAGTAATTAGGTAGGTTTCATTGTAGGTTTCATTTATGTCGTTGGGCTCATGGACCCTGGATTTGCTATTTGTACATAGTTTTACAGTGGATTTTTCTCCTTCATCTTTTTTTTTCTTCACCATGGAGCAATGGATATTATGCTTTTCTTTTCCTTTGGATATGCTTTCTTGGATGGTGACTTTGGACACATTTTCATTTGGATTAATTTGGATTCGTATTTTATTTATTTATCAAATTTTGGGACATGCTGCATTTTGATTATTATTATCATTATTGTGTGTTTTGATTTCATTTCCTTCATTTTGACTTGAATACATTTTTGTTTCTTACTTCAATGTGTGGTCTTCTCTCATTGGTTTCATGCATGTCACAATGTGGGTTTTCTCAGTCATGTGTTGCCATTGTGTGGGTCTGACAGACTTGTACTCATGCGCATACTGCTTATTTGTGATCTATCATGTAATGGGGATTTCAATTTGGAGTGGATATAAAGCTTGGTTGGGTGTTTGGACTGGGGTGGCGTGGGGTGGGATTTGGGTGGCCATAAGAGCCAGGGATCTAGATTGTGATGACGTGTTGGCTGGGGGACATGAGTGGGGGCCTGCTGGCAGGTGCCTGTCAATGCTGGGGGGGTACAGGGGGACATGAGTGGAGGCCTGCTGGCAGGTGCCCCTCACTGCTGGGGGGTGGGGGTACTGGGGGACATGTGTCGGGGGCCTGCTGGCAGGTGCCTGTCAATGATGGGGGGTGTGGGGCCGGGTGGACATGTGTCGGGGCCTGCTGGCAGGTGCCTGTCAATGCTGGGGGGGTGGGGGTGCAGGGGGACATGAGTGGAGGCCTGCTGGCAGGTGCCCCTCACTGCTGGGGGGTGGGGGTGCTGAGGGACATGTGTCAGGGCCTTCCGGCAGGTGCCTGTCAATGCTGGGGGGGTGGGGGTGCAGGGGGACATGTGTGGGTGCCTGCTGGCAGGTGCCTGTCAATGATGGGTGGGTTGGGGGTGCAGGGTAGTCCCCTGTGGTGTGGGCTGCCTGCAGGGGCCGTGGAGGGGGTAGAAGGGACACCTGGGAGGACCCACACTGCCAATTCACGTGTAGGACTTCCCGAGCTCCCCCGAAATATGCGTTCCACGCTCTGACAGCAAAATCGCATGTAAAACTTCCCGCGCACCCCTGAAATACATGTACCCAGGCCAATCGTGTGTAAAACTTCCCACGCACCCCTGAAATACACGTACCCTGCTGAAATCGCATGTAAAACTTCCTGCGCACCCCTGAAATACAGGTACCCTGCTGAAATCGCGTGTAAAACTTCCCGCGCACCCCTGAAATACACGTACCCTACTGAAATCGGGTGTAAAACTTCCCGAGCACCCCTGAAATACACGTACCCTGCTGAAATCGCGTGTGAAACTTCCCACGCACCCCTGAAATACACGTAAACAGGCCAATCGCGTGTAAAACTTCCAGCGCACCCCTGAAATACACGTACCCTGCTGAAATTGCGTGTAAAACTTCCCGCGCACCCCTGAAATACACGTACCCTGCTGAAATCGCGTGTAAAACTTCCCGTGCACCCCTGAAATACACGTACCCTGCTGAAATCGCGTGTAAAACTTCCCGCGCACCCCTGAAATACACATACCCTGCTGAAATCGTGTGTAAAACGTCCAGCGCACCCCTGAAATACACATACCCTGCTGAAATCGCAGGTAAAACTTCCCGCGCACCCCTGAAATACACATACCCAGGCCAATCGCGTGTAAAACTTCCCGCGCACCCCTGAAATACACGTACCCTGCTGAAATCGCGTGTAAAACTTCCTGCGCACTTCTGAAATACACGTACCCTGCTGAAATCGCGTGTGAAACTTCCCGCGCACCCCCGAAATACACGTACCCCACTCGCACAGGGCCAATCGCGTGTAAAACTTACCGCGCACCCCTGAAATACACATACCCTGCTGAAATCGCGTGTAAAACTTCCCATGCACCCCTGAAATACACGTACCCTGCTGAAATCACGTGAAAAACCTCCCGCGCACCCCTGGAATACACGTACCCTGCTGAAATCGTGTGTAAAACTTCCAGCGCACCCCTGAAATACACGTACCCTGCTGAAATTGCATGTAAAACTTCCCGCGCACCCCTGAACTACACGTACCCAGGCCAATCGCGTGTAAAACTTCCCGCGCACCCTTGAAATACACGCACCCTGCTGAAATCGCGTGTGAAACTTCCCGCGCACCCCCAAAATACAAGTACCCCACTCGCACAGGGCCTATCGCGTGTGAAACTTCCCGCGCACCCCCGAAATACACATACCCTGCTGAAATCGCATGTAAAACTTCCCGCACACTCCTGAAATACACGTACCTAGGCCAATCGCGTGTAAAACGTCCCGCGCACCCCTGAAATACACGTACCCCACTCGCACAGGGCCTATCGCGTGTGAAACTTCCCGTGCACCCCTCGAAATACACGTACCCTGCTGAAATCGCGTGTGAAACTTCACGCGAACCCCAGTAATACACATACCCCGCTCGCACAGGGCCAATCGCGTGTGAAACTTCCCGCGAACCCCAGTAATACACGTACCCCTCTTGCCGTGCTGGTGCAGGGTTAGCGCAGCCTTTTGCGCTGGATTGGGGATTTTGATGTCTTTTCCCTGCGCTAGGGGCGTTCTTGGGGGCCTAACTGGCGCTGCTGCAGGGTCGCTGCGCCACTGTGCGCCACGGCTGGTTTTGGTAGCTAAAATCCATTAATACGCTGTGCGCGGAAATGGATTTTAGCGCACACGGCTGGTGCAGAGATTCGCACGAGCACACTGTGCGCCAGCTGCGTGCGCCACTTGTGAGCTAAATTCTATGAATTACCCCCTCAATATACACTGGTGCTAGTACAAACAATACATATATAGACCCAATACATAGAAATGAGAGGCATATACAGGAAAACTGAAGTAAGGAACAAAGAAACAGCATTGTTAGAAAGTGTATCTTCCTGTATACAAATTCATTGTGTATTTGAGGCCTGCTATTGCCTCATGCATGTAGATCATGAGCTGAGACTACACCCTAAGGAAAGTACTTTAAGTACAAACGTTTTAATGTACAGCACCTTTTCAATTTTTATATTTTGATTGTCAGTGAATAAAACCACCTGCCCTACATTTTTCAATGCAATAAAATAAGAGAGGCAGACATGTGATGTCATCAGTGATGTCATCAATGATATTTGTGATGTCATGTTTGATGTCCTGGGTGTTAGTTTTAGCAATGCACGTAGATGGTGCAAGTTATGGTTGCTAAGCTTAACATAATGGGGGAATGTGCAGTGTTGTTTGGTGTCACTGTGAAGTATAACATCCCTTTAACAAACTTTTTTACAGAATGTACATAAATTTACAGAATGTACATAATTATATCTGGCAGGGAACAAAAACAAAGGCTAAACATGTAATGACGTCAGTGATGTCATCATTGACATTTGAGATGACATCTTTCATGTTCTGGGTGTTAGTGTTAGCAGTGCACAGTGGTGTTGGCAAGTAAGGGGGCTCAGTCTGCCATAACTGGCGAATTTCAGGGGTTTTTTGTTTTTAATGTGAAGCATAAAGGGGAGGCCGAACATTTTTTTGTAGTGAAGTGCACAGGTTTTTGGTACGGCAACTTAACCATAACGTCCCCTCAACAAAGTTTTTTTTGTAGTGAATTTTACGAGTTTTTGGGAGGGCAACGTAATCATAGCGTCCCTGTAGCAAAGTTTTTTAACTGAATGCCATACGTTTTTAGTAGTGTAAATGCATCATAATAGTACTTTAACAAGAATTTTGTCCTACACTTATCAGAGTTCTAATAGTAGCACATAAGCATAGTACAGTAAAGGAATATTTGAAGTAACTGGCCACCTTTGAAAGAAATGTACATTGTCCTATGCTGGCGCACCGCATAGGGGTGTGTTCGAAAAATCATACACACTTCACAATGACAAGTGTAACTGGTTGATAGTGGGAAAGTATATTGGGTGGTCTGGTTGGAACCCCATTCCCCTCCAAATAGTGCGGAATGAATGCCATTAACAATGGAGATTTTGCTGCAGTAATGCATGGTATCAAAAAAGAGGATTTTTTCCCTTCAACCGGAATGCCTACGGCATTCCCGGCTGAAGAAAAGAAATCCTTTGTCAAGATGGCCACCATAGAAAGGGAAAACGGGTGTAGGATAGAAAGCCTTCTTCGCTTTCCATTGCAGGCTGCAGAAAGCAGAAATGAAACGGTGTGCCCGTAATAGGAGCACCACATTTGTGTTCCTTGACAAATTTGTGGTTATGAGCAAGATCTTTAGCACAAAGACAGTGCCTGGTGGACCTGGCAACGTGAATGGCAACGTGAATGGACCTTCCAGTAAAGACCAGTAGCCACATCCCTGACCATTAACCATACATAGAGGCTCCCTCTCAGAGACGAGAGCTGTACCATTGATTTGTTATGTACATGACGACACTTGTTAAAAATGAGAACACAATCACATGCACAACACAAAGCTTTTTGGTCATTGTCAATGACCTTTACATACATGTGTTGTACATGTGGTAATTTTTCTTTCTATAAAAAGGAGTGTAAAAAATGCAAAGGAGTACTGCACTTAAGTTAACATAAAATCCCAAAGAAACTGTGTGATGTGAAACATAGTGACGTCAGAAATACTCGCAGCAACACCATTACCACTCACATTTCCACATATAATTTCGTAAGTGGAACAAGTCGAAGGGTGGGCAGATATGTGTATTTGGAGGGTGTAACCATGTATTATTTCAGAAACATTTCTGGCCATAGGGCATCTGCATGACAGATATTGGCCTGATGGTGATAGAAAATGGCCGGACGGCACGAACGCATATGAGATGGGCCTGACCCACCCACACCCAAGGCAAGTGGAGCGCAGTACCTTTCTCAATAATGTTCCTTGGCTGCTTAAACAAATGCGTCCATGTGGATGTACGTGTTGTGATGTAGCAACTGTAAAAGCCACATTACATTCTGCTACGTAGCATAGTACATTGTAAAAACAGACAGTACATTTATAAAGAAAACAAGAAACATATAAGAATTAGTACATAAGTTGTATCTCACAATAAAATGAGCGAAATCATCGCCCTATGCAATTAGTAAAGTTGTTTGGTTTCACAATGACCTGTGCGAAATGATAGCCCTATTCACATTTCCATAGAAGTGAAAGGTTGTCTCTTTGGGTGACAATGAAAATTGGAAAGGCCACGTTGTTTTTTCACACACAGAAAGTAAGCGGTTCTGGCAAAGTAGTCTTTTTCCTCCCACATTGATGTGCAAGATGACGTCAACCGTTCTGATCTACACCAGCGGAAAGGATTGAATGTTACTTCTTATGACGACAGAAGCGTACGGACACAGAGGGCATAAAATGAGTGAAATCATCGCCCTATGCAATAAGTATAGTTGTTTCAGTTTCACCCCACATTGATGTGCAAGACTACGTTAACCATTCTGATCTACACCAGCGGAAAGGATGGAATGTTACTTCTTATGACGACAGAAGAATACAGACACAGAGGGCATAAAATGAGCGAAATCATCGCCCTGTGCAATAAGTAAAGTTGGTCGGTTTCACAATGACCTGTGCAAAATGATCGCCCTATTCACATTTCCATAGAAGTGAAAGGTTGTCTCTTTGGGTGACAATGAAAATTGGAAAGGCCATGTTGTTTTTTCCCACACAGAAAGTAAGCGGTGCTGGCAAAGTAGTCGTTTTCCTTCCACATTGATGTGCAAGACGACGTCAACCGTTCTGATCTACACCAGCGGAAAGGATGGAATGTTACTTCTTATGACGACAGAGCGTACGGACCCAGAGGGCCGACACAATCATCCCAGTGAACTATGACTCTCAGACAACCAGAGATAAAGAATTGGAGTTGACGGTTACAAAATCCGTCACTCGGTAGATGTAGTCCGTGACAATGACCATAGGGAAGGAAATATCTGACGGGGAAAATAGGAAAAAAAGATGTATGAATACGCAACCTTTGGATAAACCAAATTTATGACACATAACATTTTTATTGAAAATTTAAATCAATAGGACGAAATGCAGTGCGACCTATGGAAGGCGACAATGTGCAATGTCCATATTAGGGTAAGAAAATGGAACGGCGCTGAAAGCTGGAATGTCGTTATTAATAATAAAATTATTGTTTGGAGGCAGCAGCGCGGTGGAATGGCAAACAAAACGTGTATCACCACGCAACCTTTCTACAAAACAAAATTTTAACACATACTTTTTTTATTAAATATCATTATAATTCGGGAAAATGTAGTGGTATCCTACAAACGGTGACAATGTGCAATGTCCATAATGGGCAAAAACATGGCACCGGAGCATTAATCTTGTAAATCATTAGGGAATTTTTTTGTTATGTGGGCAAAGGGAAGAAATAATGTCAATGTTACATGATTTGGACTGCCTCCATTGCATTTCCTGCAGGCAGACAGCAGTGTATGGGGATCAGTGGCACTTCGGGAACTCATTTTGCAGGGTCAGAGCACATGTTTTTGAAGCATAACCTTATCAAGCGATATGTTTTTCAAACTGTCTCTCCCTACATTCTTTCTACTATTTCCCTGAACATCAAGGTTAAAAAACAAGGGACCCTTATGGGTGTCGACAAATATGCAGCCGTACTGAGCTCGTATTGAAAACACAAAATACAGTGGCCTTCACTCTGAGCGCAAATACATTTTCAGTTTGCATATTAGCGGCTATTCATGAGAATGGCTAATCTTCTGCACATGCAGAAGGGCGGTGTGTACGATATAGTGCAGGTGGCAGTCTCAGATTTCAAACAGTAGGATGCCAGCTTCACTGCAGTAATGATGTGTATGTGTTGTAAAATGAACGCAGTAAGTTCATTTCGCACAATGAGTAGTAAGGCGCACCGTAACGTATGACTGTGCTAACAATAAATGTTCCATGTTTGTTTTTCCACTACCACCTCTCTTTAATGCCCACCTTTCCAAACAGTGTTCCATAAGTGCAACAAGTGCATTGGTGTCTTCTTCAGTTAGGTTTGTTAGCGCCAATGTTTGCGTTGGACGGAAAACGAAGTAAACATGACGGCCGTATCGAATGATTACGACGCACTTCACGCTGTGCCACAACCAATCAGTGAAAGCGCAACATGGTCGCAGGCAGCACGCCATGGAATAGCCAATTGCAATCTTGTCCATGGAGCGAACAGGGAAGTGTGTCCGCGGAGCGGACATAGATATCACTAATTTTTACAGACATACTTTTTGTTGGTTTTTCATGGAACCACTGAATAGATTGTCACAAAATTTACAAAAGCACGCTTTCGCGCCGAAGCCCCTCCACTATAACTTTCCCCCCCTGCACCAAACCTCACCAAACATTGCAGAAAAATTGGCCCATATACTTGTTTTGCAAAGTTTGGTGAGGATTAATCCAGGGGGAGCGGAGTTATAGGCCGCTCAAAAAGTGCTCTTCCTATGGAAACAGCAACTTAACCATAACTATACGGCCACTACTGTGGCCGTGTAATGTATATATATATTCAGTAAAACAACTTTGTTAAAGGGACGTTATGAATCAAAGTAAAACTGAAAACTCCTGAAATCCGCTAGTTATGGTAAGGTAAGCAACCATAACTAGCACCACCACTGTGCACTGCTAAGACTAACACCCAGGACATCAAAGATGACATCACAAATGTCATTGATGACATCACTGATGACATCACATGTGCATTTACCTTTCATGAAAAGTCTGTACAAGGGATTCTTATTGTAATGTTAATAAAAAAAGTGTCAAGGATCATTGTAATAAATATCATGAGGTACCTAGTGCATTAAGCAATGCATTAATCCAAATAGCATTGTATTATCAAGTTTTTTCCAATATACCAAGGTACACATGTAGTAACATAGGCATAGTGTGCAGCAGACATAATGGAGATGCAATATTAATAATCTTGCCATGTTAAATACTAAAATTACAAATGCTTTCTTGTTAGAGTTTTGGATACTGTAAAACATTTAATAAGTACCTAATAAAACCCACTTGCTACATTATTGCATTACTGCACACAAAACACAAACAGACAACAACACATACAAATATGAGCATATACAGGGAAAGTGAAGTAACCTAACTGATTATCTTCATGCACAGAAATGATTGCTCTGCTTCAAAGCTTCTACTTCCCTATGTCTAACTATCATATATTGTGACTAGGCCCTATGGAAAGTAGTGTAAATGCAATGTGTACAAATATGAGCATACCCAGGGAAAGTACAGTAATACAAAAACAACAGAACTATAAGACAGTGTTCATAACCTTACTAATCATCTTCATACATAGATAGCATTGCTGTCTTCCAAGTCTGTGTTTTCCCCTTTGTATATGTTTCATATGCTGCGAGCGGACCCTAAGGGAATTACTGTAAGAACATATTTCAAGTATAAGTCTACAAATATTGTACTTTTTGAATTTTTTAGTTCCTGACTGTTACTGGCCTAGATATATCAGTAAAGGAAAAAAGAGTGAACCAGGCATCTGATGTCATCAGTGCTGTCATCAATGACATTTGTGATGTCATCTTTGATGTCCTGGGTGTTAGTTTTAGCAGTGCACAGTGGTGGCGCGAGCTATGGTTGCTTACCTTACCATAACTCGTGAATTTCAGGGGTCAGGGGTTTTTCGGTTATACTTTGAACCATAACGTCCCTTTAACAAAGTTCTTTTACTGGATTTCATAGGTTTTTAGTAGTATAACTTAACCATGATGTCCCTTTAACTAAGATTTTTTACTGAATTTCACAGCTTTTTAGTAGTGCAACTTAACCATAACGTCCCTTTAACAAAGTTTTTTTACTGAATTTCATAGGTTTTTAGTAGCGCAACTTAACCATAACGTCCCTTTAACAAAGTTTTTTTATCGAATAAACATATACATACTGTGAATTTGATGTATGTTTACTAGGATTCCCTTACTTTATATACATAGAACATAGAACATGCTGAACCCCCAGCTAGTGATTTTGATATCCTCGGACTGTGCGTATGTCTGCGGACTGGCGCTGAAATGGGGGATGAAAGCCATTAGCAACCTAGGTTCCCAAAGCAGAACCTGGGGAGCTAAAAAAGAGGATTTTGCTTCCTACACCGGGACGCCTGTGGCGTCCCAGTATAAGAAGGAAATCCTTTTCCAAGATGGCCACCATGGAAAAGGAAGGTGAGGGTTCCATACAGGCTCTTCGCTTTCCATGGCAGCCTGCAGAAGGCAAAAAGAGAACCCTATGACCATATTACCACAAGCACATTTTTCTTCCCTTTCAGATCTATCCTAATTTCGAATAACTTTACCACAAAGCGAGTCCCAGGTGGACATGGCCATTTTAATCCTATGTTTTCTCCCTTGTGGTCATAGCCAGTAGCCAGATTGTCTGGATTATGACCTTATTCCATGAACCAGACAATCTGGCCACTGCCCATTGCCACAGGCTACCCCTCATTCACTAAAGGTATACCACAATTCTTTTATAGCTACATTATGACACTTGGCAAATGATAAAATACTGGCACATTGGCAAAACCATGCTTGTAGGTCCTTGCCAATGCTCCTTACGCATGTTTGCTTCAAATCCACCCTTGTTTTATTTTTTCAAAAGTGTCAAATGAATGCACACACAATCGTCATATAACCTAGCCCCCACTTGACAATGAGGCCCACTATTTCTATAGTACCCAAGGGGGTGCTTTGTGTTAAAATGTAAGTAAATTGTGATATATTCAGCAACAATGGTCAAAATTACTAACTGCATAGTTAAGTAACTCATCAAACTGGTCCACATTGGCCAAAGTGGTGGCCCATTTTGACTGGCCCACACTAGCCTTTTACATTTTTGGTACAGGCATTGCCCAATAGCCCAGTCCGAGCCTGGCAGCTCATCCATTATGGAGGAGCTAAGGAGCCAGCCCAGTGAAACAGTGAGCACTCCCTCAGCTGCTTTATCCAACTGATGGAGTGCTCCTGGGCTGGCTGAACTGTCAAAGGGAATTTTTTTCCCTTTGACAGTTCAGTTTAGTTCCCCAGCCACACATGCTCACTGAGCCATACAAGTGCTGGGGTGTTTTGCTTCGCAAGCATTGCATAGCTCATTGAAAATGCTGGCTGGGGCACTGCATGTCTGTATATCCGAGGAGGAGCTCTTGCGCCTCCTCACACATATGGACAGAGCAACCTGGAGCAGGGCGTTTCAGCACCTACACGCAGGCCAATACAGAAGGTATGTTTATGCTCATTGTTTTTATTTAAACATGTGTATGGATGCGTGTATGCTTATGTTATGAGTGAATGTATGTTGATGGATGCTCGTGTCAATGATAGAGTGATTGCTGTATAAATGTGCAGCGCTTTGCATACACACGTAATTGTGTTGATTGTGTTAGGCCCAGTGGGGCCCAGGGGACAGGGATGGTATCTTTTTACTGGACATCTATTATAGATGTCCAGTAAAAAATGTCATGCCTGCCCCCTGAACCCCCAGCACCAATTGCAAACTGTTTGGCTATTTACCCATTTTTTTATTAAAAGTATGCTCTACAATGCAACATTTTAATCCATTATTTAAAAAACATTACAGGGGGAAACCCCCCCCGAAATCCCCTTTATTGGTTCTGGCTCCCTCACTATGCTTGGTCGCTATGGCATTTTTGGGGGAAATAGTTATGCCCCTCCACTTAAAAAAATCACCAGCCGCCACTGGCCCTCAGACTGTGTTGGAAACGGGATGGGGGGACCCCACGTACTATGGTGGGAGCACAATGGGTGGGAACCATGGGGTAGTGGTGGGAGCACAGTGGGGAGAGCGCAGGGTGTGTGATGGGGTGCAGAGACACTGGGGACTGGGTAGGAGTGGGATGAGGGAGCCCAGTGACTGTGATGGGAGCAGGTGACGTAGCGCAATATATACTGTCCATTTGGCATTTCTGCGGGGTCCCGACCTGCCCAAATTTTGCTCATGGGGGCCCCGGCCAAAATAATTTGAAGACCACTGGCCTAAGGTGAACTGCCCTGATGGCACTAATATGCCCTGCCCCTGAGCCTCACATCACCAAGCCTAGTGATATTGTCTGCCTTTCTCGGTGACGTTCCTGAGCAGCGTACCCAAACGCGCCCAGTCATCACCTACGTGACGTGACGCAGAACCCGAAAATCAACACACAACTTCTCACAACACAGCACGGTACAATTCAGAATACTAAACCGTACTTTAAAAAGAAACAACAAGGCTGTACAATTTGTAAAGTACTTTATTTCACAATAAACGCTCTGACAACATCTGACTTTTGCCATATTCAATGAAATTTGAAATTTCATTCTTCGCTTGCGATCCAAAATGTTTATCGTGAGTCACGCGTTGTTCTTTTTGCATACACAAGGTGTTCATTTTGGATAAAAGAAGCGCTTGGGTCGCACAGTGAATTCCAGGGCTTGAGGTTAGACCACCGTAAAGAAAGTTATGTTGCTCCTAATCGCTAGTACAGCGTAAGGGCATATCTGCCCTTGCTGATCGTCCCAAAAAACTGTCAAACACATCCAGTTGTTCACAAGTAGCTGGAGCTGCCGATTAAAAAATCCGTCAGTTGGCATCTGAAATCTATGAAAATCGCAAAACGGCAAAATGTACCGGTTTCGGAAATATAATAGAAATATGTCTCACTAGCCGATCTTTATTACAATTTGCATCCGTGAACATTGCTATGTAGTATGATCAACTCTAAACGGGATACGAAAGCTGACACTACAATTCTATGTGCTCATACATGGCATTTTAAAGAAATATTAGCATTGAACCTGGGAGAACTGAGTAGTGGTCTACATGCATATCAATGCTGGCATGCCAATCTGGACGGTAAAAAGAACATTACACACAAAGGTTATACTTGTGTTTCATTGTAATATGCCACACAGAACAAACGAGTACAATGTGACCCACAAATAATGCTCAGATAATGATAAATTGATGCTTGTTTGAGTATAAAATCATCCAGAATTAAACTTGCGTTACATTCACCATTTCCATTCTCTTGGCATAACTCAAACCATAACGCAGACTCCATTCGCACCAACATTTTTTCATAAACTGAATTTACATGTTCCTTAGTCCACCTTTTGAATACATAACCTTATCATATCTTACATTATAACAACCATCCTTCATTCAATTCCTTTCGGAATGGTCCCTTTCTCTCAAGGTCAAAAAACAATTGAACCTTATACTGTGTGTCCGATGCGTGGGCTTCCTGAGCTCGCAAACAAACATTTAAAGCTGGTGACCTTCACTCAGAATCAAAATACATTCTTACTTTGCAACAACTTGCCTCACGCATCCATGAGAACTGTAATTCCCATGCATGTGCAGGGCGGTCTTTGCATCAGGCAGTGCAGGTGGCTGCCTGAGGTGACAACTGTAGGGGGCACCAGTCTGACTCCATTATTAATTTAATTACATTTTAACACAGACATGAATAGCCCTTTCTTTGCCGTACTCTTGGTGTAGCACAAACATATCAATTTATAAACATCAAGCATTTTAATTAAGAGTGTAAAATAACCTGAAATTACTTTTATTTAATTTTAATAAATATTGGGCATCCAATATAAACAATATAGAAGAACGGGCATTCGGAATGTAGTATTACTCTGTAATACCACAAGGTAAGGTTGGCTTTGCAGACTGCAGAAGCAACAATCCCACATGGGGCTATTGCTAGAAACACTTTGACTCTTTTTTGTGAACCCTCTACTTCAATGTTGGAGTAGGGCGCATTCTGACATTGCAAAGTTTCCTTACTCCTTAGCAGTGGGTACTGTATCACTTCTCTGCACAGTGCTTTTAGCCTGCAAACTTCACTAATTTTCAAGTTGATTGCATAATATCAGTGACAAACGAGATGGTGAGGCAGAAATGTAAATGGTGGACTTGTAAACGTAGATTGCAAGTCAATCAACCACTTCTTCCGGACCTGCACAGGACTGTTCACGAACATCCTAACTGTTCACACTTTCGTGACAAAAAAAACCCTGTTTTTTGCTTCTTGCAGCCATATCCCATCCCATCCTCATCACCCCTCACTTCGCCAGAGATTATTTGATAAGTTTGTCAAGTGCAATGTTGTGTTATTTAATATGTGTATACCGCGATGACCGCGGACACTAAGCACAGATCCACAATGGCGGGCATTTCCAAAAATCTGACGCACTTCACACTCTTCACCATCCAATCAGGGGACACATCGCATGTCCGCATACATGACGCGAGCCGATTAGTCAATCGGTGTCCTGCCCGCGGAGCGAACAGGGAAGTGTGTCCGCGGAGCGGACATAGATATCACTAATTTTTTGTGACATACTTTTTGGTTGTTTTAAAAAAAACTACTGGACGGATTTTCAAAAGCACGCTTTCGGGACCAAGCTGCTGCTCCTGCCGCAAAGTTGGTGAAAATCCGTCCGATGTTTGGGCTGTAGGCATGAGAAAAGTTTTTTCCCCATTCAGTCTATGGGAAAAAAATAAATTTTGGGAACCCCCCTATAACTCCTCCCCTGCACCAAACCTCACCAAACTTTGCAAAAAAAATTCAGAGTGGGCCATATACTTTTTTTGCAAAGTTTGGTGTGTATTTGTCCAGGGGGAGCAAAGTTATAAGCCGCCCAAAAAGTGCTCTTCCTATGGGTTTAGCAACTTAACCATAACTACACGGCCACTACCGTGGCCGTGTAATATATAGTTTCCTAAACTGACCAATCCCCATCCCATATAGGGTTTGGATGATGCACCTTGTTTTTGTGATGTCACTTATGGTTAAAACAGTGTAACACAAGTTTGGAGGACGAGAACATGTCGACTGCTATGCTGTTCTAGTGTGATCCCTGTCACTTTGTTTGATAATAAAGACAGTAAACTTTGCCCTATGGTTGAGCCTTCCGTTCTTAGTTGGGGTACCCTTTTGCTGGTAATTGGGGTAGCTGCTAAAAGTTCCCCTGCCTCTCCTTTACAAGTGGAGCAGAGGGATGGTTGCTAAGACCTTTCGGCACTAAGCCTGCCTGGTAGCACTGCATGCCTGAAGGAATGCGCAGCAACCCGCAACAATTGGACATCAAGATCACGTGTGGGAAATGTTGAAGAGGTAATCAGGAGGCGCCTGGCAGAGTGGCAGATTGTGCAGAGTTGTGTCTGAGGGGCTTCAAGGGATCACGAAGTGTGAGTATACAATCAACTATGTGACAAATATAGGGGAAGGGGAGGTTCCACTTAAAGTTGTGTTTCTGTGTTTTTGTGTACTATGTGAAGGTTACCCATTCTTTAACTGGTCAGTTTAGGCAGTCAGCTTAGGCAGTCAGCTTAGTTTATGGATAAAAAATACAAAAAATAATATAAAAGTGTTACCTGTACTTGAGGCATTAGCTTGGTTTATGGATGAAAAATAAAAAGAAACACAAAAAAAAGGATACCTGTGAGTTAGGCAGTTTAGCTTGGTTCATGGTTGATTATGTATGGATACCTGTGTATAGGTCTTAGCAGGAGACGCTAGCTTATATCACAGAATGTGGTTTCTTGATTTATCTCATTGAGATGTATTGTGATTTTTTGGGATACCCTGTGTCTAGATGAGGCAGGAAGGTGGTTGTGTGTTCTGTTCTGTTCTGTTCTGTTCTGTTATGTTATGTTATGTTATGTTATGTTTGTTATTGTGTTTATGTTATCAAAAGAAGAGCCATATATCGAATTCTTAGAGGGTTTTATTTGGACAGTTGGGGATGTCACATTTGATGTTGTTGAATAGAACTTAAGGTGCTTAGATGGAGGTGGATTCCATTTTGTTGGACTGTTGTTTGAATTGACGAAAAGTGTTCTGCCATTTGGGCGGTGCTTAGGGAGTACATGGATGAAGTCGTGATTTGGACCATAAGGGTGGAAAACGCACTGTAGGCGGTGTGCAGAGCATGCTCTTGTTGATGGTGGTGAGCAAAGGAGGCTGTGGTAAAAGGTACTTTGGATTGCAATGGTTTTGCACATTTGATCAAAAAATGATGTTAATTATGTAAATTGTGAATTGACAAAAGGTAAATTGAATGTGTCAAAATCGTGAGGTCAAGTAAGTACTGACAATTACAAAGTAATGTGTCAAAATGAGGGATACACACCTTCAACATTTGTGCCAGCCCTTCCTGTGATACCAAGACAAAATACGCAAGAATAGCATTCAATGAACATGTGATACAGAGGGCCAATTGGTGAAGCCATGGCCCAAAGACGGAAGCTTTTTCCAAATGTGTACAGCAACATAAGAACACGTACTTACATGCAGCTTTTAAGGGGAAGAAATTAAGTAACCCATTGGCTGTATTAGAGCTATGGAAAATAGAACCCAACCCAGAAGCAATGGATGATGAGTCAACGCAATGCTTGAGACAAATCGCCTTCAGCTCCCCCTTCTTCTCCTCCCTCAAACTGCAGACGTAGACCCAAAAGCAGAAAGTCAGGGATTGTACACCTTAAGGGAATTGAAAGCAGCAGCAGGATACAACAATCCTATTTTGCACCTCCAGAGTATAGCAGCAAGGACACACTTAGCAGCGTGAAGCATGTGAATAAAAATGCAGATGTTATCAGCAGCGAGCATAAGGAGCACAGCAAATTGCAAGTGAAACTGAAAAAAGATGATGAGGGACGGGCAGGATATAGTGGGGACCATGAGGCGACAGTCCAGACAAATGAATTGGTAGGCAGACAGATAATGCTTAATTGCATGGGAAGACCACAAGTGAGCTAGGACATACAGGAGAGGAAGCTCCAAGTCGTAGGTATGTGGAGGAAGAAGCTTAAGAATGGACAGAGATAATGGAGGAAGTGCAGAGAAGAGAAAGGAAGGATCACAAGGAATACGAGAGAATAAGAGAACAACAATCTAGCAGGAAGGGAAAGAGAGGAGAGAGAGGAGAGAGAGAAGAGGAGGCAGCAATGAGGAAGGCCAAAGAAGAGAAGGAAAGATAGTTGCAAATAAAGAGAGAAAAGAGAAAGTTGGAAGTCGAGCAACTCGTTAAAGAGCACCGACGCATAGAGGAAGAGGAGGAAAGGAGACACGAGTGGGAAAGAGGCAAAATGAAAGAGAGACAGTCTAAGAGAACAGCGCACACTAAGACGGACTTGACACATTTAAATGACGATGGGGGCGAGGGGATATGAAGAAGAATAGGGGAGCTCTATAAAACCAGAAGGGACAGTTTGGTTGCCCAAATGCAAGTAAGAGTACAACAGGGTCCTCTGGGCCAATTTGAGGTGAAAGCTACCCTCATTGACTGCAGCGGCTGGGAAATGGATTTACGATATAGAAAGACTGGAAGCAGGGATGACATTGGCAGTGCGTGACATGAAGAGCCTACTCAGCCATTCTTGGGGAGCTAGCGGACGATGTTTGGAAAAGATCAGGATAACCCGGCGTGACAGCAGAGAGCACGGCGCACAATGGTGCACAATTCAATAACTTCTGAGCAACCATATGGCAATTTTAAAGTTTACAGTACCTGGACACATCTGACATAAGCGCGATTATAACATGCAAAATGTGTCAAGATGAAGATCCACTTCAATACATTCAGGAGATTCAAGAGAATTGGCGTCTTGAGACAATAGAACAATGGGATAAAACAGTGGGGTTATTGTACCATATGTTATGTCAAGGGTTGCCAGAACAGATACAGAAGCAACTGAAGAAATTATTACGGATGGAGGCGAAACCATGGTCAGAGATCCAGCTAACTATAGTGCGCTATTGTCGGATAATGCAGGAAAATGCAAATAGAAGTATGAAGAGAGAAAGCAGGGTGAAGCAAAGTTAGTGCAGATAAAACTATCGAAGTACACAATGGAAGGGGAGATGTTGAAGAGCGTAGAGGGAGTAGTTACACAGAATATACAAAATCAACCAAAGGCAGTATCATGAGTCTTCGAAGGCAGGGTGATGCAAATTACTGGCCAAGGGAATGGGAAGGAGTGTCCCAGGGAAGAGGGTGTGGATACCCAATGAAACACGGTGGAGATTGATTTAATGGAGGACACCCGAGACCAATGGGGTGGTCCAATACAATGCTGGCTATGTGGAAGGATAGGTCACATATCTCGGATGTGTAGAAGCAGGGGCAGAATGCAACAGAATAGGAGAATGCCACATCAGCCAACATATCAGACAGAGCAAACCGACTATTATGCCCAAGATCACATGCACATGCAGACATACGCGCCACAACGGCGCAGACACAGAGCATGCCTGTGCAGCTATACCAAACCATGACATATGCACCGCAAGCACAGGAACATATGCAGCAACCTCAACCAACACAGCAAGCACCAATGCAGCAGAACATTGTAGCAATGATACACACAGACACCACAATGCAGACTCCCATATGAAATTTTGGAGGGGTGACTCTAGTGGGGGGCATTCCTTTTACCGGGACAGGAATGTCATTATATCCACAATAGGAGAGCCCACAGACAAACTTGATGTGTTCGATCCTATCTGTTACATCCAACCCAAACGAGGATCTGCATATAGGGGTGACAATACGTGACAAGAATTTCTCTTTTCTTGTGGATACTGGGGCGACTCAATCCTGTATTAGGGAGGTGAAATACCCAATGTCAGCTACAAATTTGGTTCATTTCACTGATGAACTTCCAATTTCCATAGGAGAACACGACCTGACTATGCCATTGTTATATTCCTGACCGACACCAGTAAACATAATAGGTAGCGGCATGACTTAACATTACTATTTCATTCATTGATGAGGGGATACTGTGCTCAACTGCAGGAACTCACTAGATGAACATGAGGCACATCATTCAGGCATACTGTGGGCAGACTGTACAGAGGGGGGGTACCAGAGAACCTTCAGCTTTTCCAATATGGAGGAGTGGAGGTGCTGATAGTATGGCTTCCAGGGGTACAAGGCAAACTGGTACGCATGCCAAACAAGTTCTTGTTCAGACCAGATTTTTCCCTAGATGAGAAGGAAGGACAGGTGATACCAATAGAACTGGAGGCTGATATAGTAAAGGACAAGAGAGTAGTATTGCATGTGACTGCCGACACAGGACGAGCATGAAGGACAGTAATCACAGTTGGAGGAGGGCACAGACTGACTGATTTCACTGATGAGGAACTGTTTCAAGATGATCGTTCAGATCACAAGATGGTGTTTTGCATGAGCATTGCCCCCATTGGGTGAGGATACTTTATAGGGTGTTACCACAGAGAATGGTTTTGCTGAAAAAGGCACTACCATAGAAAGAGTGTTGGATAGGGTTCACAAGAAAGAAAGAAGCGTTCCCAAATAATAAATCAGGATGTGGTAGCCAAGGTCTCCCTTTCCCATGTTTTAAGCATGGGACAAGTGATGCTCCTTAGCACATCCCTCTCTTAAGCTTTCCCAGCATTAGACGACAGTTCAGATTTCACGTATCAGGCCCTTCGATGGGTATGTCTCTTTTCTAGAGAAAAGTCTCTTGCCTCCAAAGGCCTGATGCCTTAAAAAATATAAACCAAAAAGTTCCTTCTATTTCGATTACACTTGGTTGATGGTTCTTCACCCTTGGATCCCCCTCTGCCGGGCTTAGACCCCTCAAGTAGATCAGCTTCCCTCCGTCAGGTTCACTCTGGCTTTTCTCACGAAACATAGTTCACCTGTTGAATTTCACAAGTCTTAATGTCTTTTTAAACAATGCTCGCTGGACATCCCTCTGTCGGGTTCACTCTTGTCCTTCACATGTCGGTGGGTGCTAACTTTTCACCCCTGTCTTGGTTTTTATCGGCTCACAGTTTCCCCAGTCCCATATGGGAGAATATTGGGAATCGTAGTTTGCCTGCCAGGATTTCAGGGGTAGATAATCTCCAAAGGAAGGTGGAGATTCCTGTAAAAAGAGTAGAGAAAATGGGGAATGCCTCGCCCCAAAATAACTTCTTCAGGGAGACCAGGAATTATGGCTGATGATATTTCACAGGCTTTGCCACGGATTTCGGTGTGTGCTGGTATTTTAGGGTACACTTTGTTGTCTCCATGTACACATGTTAATCTGACTAGGGCTGTGGGATCTTGGTCTTTTGTTGTAACTAAATTGGCCTGTATAGTGATTTGTTTATTAGTCGATTAAGGCCCTTACCCTTTTTTATATTCTTTGGACAGTGTCTGGCTAGATGTCCCGTTTCTCTACAGGAAAAACAGTTTAGAGGCGGTGGTACGATCCCTTTTAATTCCTCTCTTTTCCTTTCATCGTTAGCCTTTGGATCAGAATTCCTGACTTCTATTGTCTCACGTGGCATCCCTTCCTTGACCCTATGTGACCTCTCTTGTTTATCTTTTCCCTGGGGTTGAGGTCGATGGACAGGTTTATGATCTCTCTGTTCTTCCCATCGATGTGCTAGGTGGAAGTGTTTAGCTACATCCGAATGGTTATGCTCAGTCTCAATGGCCATGGCTAGGGTAGGTCAATCAAACTGCAGGACAGATTTTTGCAAAAAAAAATAAAGGAATTTGAAAATTGCTCTAGGGTAATCATTTCCATTAGTTCATCTAAAGTTTTATTGTTAGTCAACAGGGCCACCATGTTTTTGACCCTCTCATCTAGCTCTAAAGAAGTTTCTCCTCTGTTCCACCTTATGGCTCATAATTTCTGCCAATCAAAATTGTTGGTTTGCCCCACACTTTTTGACAATCCTTCGTTGTGCGGATAGGATGGAGGCTCCTTGTGTGAGGTTGAGTAGTTGATAGGAAGTTTGGAGTTCACCTTTCAACAAGGAACCAAAATAGCATCTCTTAAGGTTCTCTTCCCACCCTAGTTGTTCAGCCAGGCATTCAAAGTTTAGACAAATATTTCATAACTCTTTGCCTTTGAGATATGATTGAAGTACGCCCTGTGGAAGTAAAAGCCTTGCTTGCAAGTCAATTAGTTGAAGAGGGAAAATCGAGATCAAACCCCTGCCCCCTCACCCCAGGCGCATAAACAGAAAGAACAGCAGGAAGAACAAGGAGCGCACTTATCATTTGAACCAGGCCCCAGCGCACACATGGGTGACAAATATGCTGAAAGACACCGACTTAACCAACATTGCAACCTATATGCTATCAATGCAGCAATACCAGAGTCTACAAAACACAAGAATCCCTGTTTAAAGGCTTGCAGATGCCTATATGAATTAACCTGATCTAATTGCACAGTGTGAAGCCATGTTTCAGGAAAATTACAGCCAAGTGCATTTGTCTCACTGAACACCAGCCGCAGTGGGGATTCGTGCTGACTTCAGCAATGCTCCTCGCAAATCCAGCAGCAGCCAAGGTCTTACAGTAAGATAAGATTCCTTTCTAAAGACATTTCAGCAAGACTCACACATCATTTGAAACATAATTGGAACAAGGATGGCTCAGCTCTGGCCAATGAACACTGAGAGCCCAGGGGTGAAAAGCCGGTTTCAGCTAAAACTGATGGGAACAAATTCATACTGCAACAATTTTAGAATTAGGTAATGGGGGTGGCACAGCTAAACCAACCCACTGATGCAAAAGTCCTAATGTCCAATGGTCAGGCTTCCTATAAGGGCTACATAGGTAACCTATCACTTAGCAGCCAATAGCAGGATGAGATAGGTTTCTGGGAGCTGGTCCAATTCTGTGAGGTCAGCCTGCAGTGTGTTACAAAGCTGGCTTGCAAACCAGCCCGGGGGGAGACGGTGCCTGGATTTTCGCTGTGCACGAAGCTCTCTGTGTTTTTTCTTTTTTGCTGCCCAGAGATAAACGCAGTTTGGAACATGTTGCTGCCTGCATGGGACTCTGCTGCATTTCTTTGGGCAAAATGGGAGGTGTTGGGGTCTCGCATAGCTCGGACCCCCAGAAGCCCTGATGGGGGTCCAACTTCTCCCCAACAAGTTGGTGCCCTCTGTCAGGCTCATTGCTCATTGTAAGACATGGGTAAATGGGCACTGCCTGCACAAGCCCTGCATTGAACTGCACTCCCTGCCGCCGACTCAAGGAATCTATGGGACCCTCGTCTGCACCTGAAGACCACCAGAAAACGCGTAACTGGCTAAAGGCATCTGGGGCCACTTGGAAATAACCTGCTTGAGGGCAGGTGAGAGCCCTGCAGGAGAAGGGGTCCAGTGAAGCGCCTTGATGGGGGGTCCGGTAGCAGAACAAGTGCCAGTGCAGCATAGGAAATATAAGTTCAAGTTAAAGCAACCAGCAACATAGGCTTTGAGGGAGGGTGTGATTGTGTGGGGTAACAATGGGCAAATGTTTTAAGTATTAGGATGTATTGTTGATCAGTATGTTGCAGAAATTGTAAGTTGTTTTGTTTGGGTAAGAACTGGGAGGAGGTATTCTAAATAGGGTGGTGGGAGATTGTACATTGTCGCAGAAATTCGGTGTATGTGTGGTGATCGGCATGTAAATTGTAGTTGGGACTGGAGCGGTTTCAGTGGTCCCTTCTTGTGTTTATGAGGCTATTGGGTGGGGTAGTGACTCCCCACATATAGGACGGAGTGCCGCGCTGGTTTGTCTGGATGGCGATTACATGAATGGGGGTATGGCTTTCCTATGAATTGGCATTGTAGATCAATGAGTAGATGAGGTTCCCTGCTAATTGAGCGTTTTAGTTTGGTGAGTGGATGATGTTTCCCCACAGGAGGTAGCTAGATTGTTCCCGAATGCGGAGGATAATTGGATGGTTAAGCTGCCCTGGTGAGGGGCGTATCACACGCGAGGCGACACAGCATGCGCAGTCCGATTATAAGAGTTTATTGTGGTTTACCTTGCTCCAGCTGTAGCGGGAAGACAGCTGTGGGGATTGTGGGGTTTTATTTTGGGATATTTGTGGGGTTGGAAGAAATGGGTTATTGTTCTGTGTATGCACATTTGTCTGTTCATTTGTACTGTGCTTTTAGTTTGGTGATGTCACCTTTAGACTGATGCATAGGATACAGAGTTTTGATGGTGAGGAGCTAGTGGTGTGGATTTGGAGAAGAAGAAGAGGTGACTCAGAGGCGGTGTGTAGAAGACACATGCGCAAGATTGTGGGGGTGTGCCGGAGAAGGCAATGGTTTGGTGAAGATGGGCTGCACGTGGAGTGCACTGGCTAAGGTGCAGAGCCAAGAAGGCTAATAGAAATTTTAAAAAAACGGAAGAGAAATGTTACACTATTTTCTAACTTCTGCTCCCTAAACAGCGGATTATTGAAGTTGTTGACTTGAGGTGATGTACAAGTGTAATGCATTTAGGGGTAGCAGAGAAATGACTCCCCTTCACATGTTATGTAGCACATAGCTTCCATGCCAAAATAAGTTAGTAAAACATAGTGTGCAATGATTAAAAAGTACTGAAGGTAAATAAATAAGACCATGGCTGCCCATAGGCGGCTTCTCCAGAGGCGTGCAGCAATTGCTACTGACGCACATACACAGCACTTACACGGGAACAGGCTGAAAAGCACCTGGCTACAGTTGAACTGTGGCGCGTGAAGGAAATTAAAGTGGCGAGGCGTCAACAGATGCTGAACCAGCACAAGCAGAGGGAAGAGAAGAGGGGACTCACCCTTCTGTACCTCTGGGAGTGTAATTTTTTATGACACAGATGGTAAGCAAGGAATGAATTGAATGAGAGAACTGAAAACAGCAGAAGGACATTTAAACGCCACACACAAACAATCACAATACACTAACGAGAACAAACAGGAAGGTGCAGAACAACCAACTAGCAGCACAGGAGTGAGCAAGGGAGGGCTGCAGTGCATGAAAGCAGATTTGAAGGCACAGAGGAACAAATTGCAGCACAAGTATTATTATTATTTTTTCCAAAATTAAAGGGAAGATGACGGAGGAGGTGCAAGGAGTAACTACAGCAATAGAGAGTGAGGAGAAGGAGCGCAAAAAGCTTGACTGGGCAGAGCAAATGGAGGGAGAAGAGAGAAGGAAAAGGGACTGGGAAATTAAAGTGTAGTGCGAGGAGAGAGACAGGAAGAGAGCGGGGGAACTGGAAAGGGAAGAAAGGGAATGGAGGAGGAAGGATGAGAGGGAGCTTATGGGAAAAGAGCGTGGAGTAGGGAAAGATGGCAAGGAAATGGGTACAAAAGCAGGAGGATGAACGGGCGATAAAAGTGGCCAGTGAGTGGGTTCCACTGGAATGAGAAAGGAAGAGGTGGGAGGAGGAGAGAAGGACTGAATAAGACATCACAGCCAAACATGATAGAGGCTCAGTAGGGGGTGGTGCAGCAGGCATGGGGTTATGGAAGGGAGGCAGGAAGTATAGCGCGCTAGACTTTGACTGTGTGCATTGTAGATTGTGGCAAGAGAAGACGGTTAAACAAACGGCAGAGGAGGCCAAGTCGGCACAAAATAAATTATTAAAGTATGCAATGGAAGGGGCAGTTAAAACGAGCCCCAACCCGCACGCACAAGCATCTCAATAGCAGTATCAACAACCACCACAATATGCACCGCCCATGTGGGGAGGGTACATGGGGCAGGATGGGCTCCAGCAAGGGTCAAAGAAGTGGGGAACTCCAAGGAGGGCGTGGGTTGGGACCACAGATGCACCACAATAAGGGAGGATTTTGGGCTATGCACAGCAGGGACCACAGAATGCAGGGAACATTCAAGGGGGTGATTCAGGACAGGGGAGGGAGTCATTACAGTGCTGGGTCTGCGGGCATTTAGGACATGTTTCAAGAACCTGTCATTTTGGGGGAACAAAACAAAATGGGGGGGGAATTAGGAACAACAATAGTATGCAGGGGCACAGGGAAATTATTATGCCCAGGGCCAGCAGCAGCAAGGACAGATACAGGGATCACTTCAACAAACACCACAAGCACCAATGCAGGCACTGTCACCACTACATGTACAGACACAGACACAACAAATGACAGCACCAGTACCCCAGGACTTACAAGCATCACAACCCAGGGGCACTGCACAGAAGTAAGCACCCATACAGAACACTGACACAATAGAAACAGTACCGGTTACATGACTGGGAGGGGTCATCTTGGTGGGGAACAACCCTTTCAAAGGAAATAGATTGACATTATACTCTTGATAGGACAGCCCCCAGACAAACTTGATTTGTCTCCTCGGCCACACACGCTCATGCTTCACCTCCCCGACAGAGCGGGCGAGACGCACTCTGACACACACACTCACACACACTCAAACATGCAGAGAACAATTGCATAGGGGCGGTGATAGGTAACAAAAAACTTTCTTTTCTGGGTGACAGTGGGGTGACTAGGCCATGCATTAGGGAAGGGACATTTGTGACATCATGAGCAGAATGGATATTACAATTTTATTAACAGACAGGCCATAACGTGTTCAACACAAGGCATAGACATGTTGAAAGTAAGGAAGATTGTTTAGGTATAGTGGGGGTGCACAATACAGAGGGGGGTGCATAAAGATAGTGCATTACAAGAGAGTAAATTCAGCTACATTCTGAGCACACATCTTTCAGCGAGGAGACTGGGCCCATACATACACAAATAACACAGAGCAATTGAATGTGACACACAAGGTAGAGAAAGGTGCACTTGAGGGGGGAGGCGTGCATCTTATTGACATTTCACTACGGGAGGAGAGAAGTGTGGGTAAAGGGTGGATGATCCATGTTCCCAACAGACACGCTTTGGCGAAAAAATAACACAGTCCAAGTGGTAATGCCACTAGCGCTTTTGAACACAGCACTGGCACAAATGCATTAGCCAACACATATAGGGAAAGAGGTCATTGCTGCACGAATTGGAGAATAATGGTTGTATTAAAATTTGGCAGTAGATAATGGGGGGAGAAATATATTGTTTAACTGCAACAGTAATAAAATACTAGAATTAAATGAGTAATTAACAGAGTAGGTAGGGTTTAACAAGTGGACATGGGGTGGGATAAAGAGCGTGGGAGTAAATTGTGATGGTTAGGATTGATAGGGAACAAAAACAAAAAGAAAATAGAGATAAAATAGGGAGGGGGAGGTAGCGAATAATTGGTAGCAAATTTAATTTAGTACCAACTTAAAGTGCCTGCAGTTCACTGCTGGGCATGCCCTGAGAAGTTGTGAGAGGAGCCATAGAAAAAAGATTTTAAAACCCTGCGATTATCGTAACTAAGGAACATGATCCTCTTAATTTAGACACACAGCCACCCTATATGACAGATTTACCACCCTGATGCTTCCCTGTTTAGCTTGTCAGTGCCTAATGCCCTCTGGGACAATAAGCGCTCAATATAAATAGCTTAAAGTAAAGTACAGTAAATACAAGACTCAAAGGCCCATTTGTGCACCACCACCTAAATTACGTGTTTATGATCCAAGTGTGTCATGAGTATATTCACTTAAATTAAGTGCAGATGATCCAGATGTGTTAAGGATACAGCTACAGGATAGAGGTTGTCTACCCATTTTCCAGGTAAATTTCGAATTGTCTAACAATTTATGGTCAGACCGCCATTGAGCACCCACCAGGTGGTGACAGGATGGTGCATAAATGTACCATTGGCTCCTCCCACTAGGACACTGAATAGTGCAAGAGTAGTGCAGAGAGGTTAGGTCAAGAAATTGAAGAATATGTAAATTCTCAGGTCTCAAGCGCTTCTTTTTTATTTCTCGCCATATACAAACGACCCAGGGCAGGCCTGAAGAAAACGGACAACTAAAACCAAATGGCTAGGGACTAGAGTGGGACATTTTGCCCTCCTGACAGACTTTGTTAGATGTGTAAGTCGTCAAGCCCTCCAAAGCGGTGGCCACCCTGGCAACGAGGGAGCAACAATGAACAGGGCCAACGCAACAGATTTTCATGAACTGCAAAACAGCACGAACATTCCCGAGTTAGGGAAACATGGCCATCCTATGGGTCAACGCACACTAGCAACTAGAATAGGGGCCGATACACCCATGTCCAAAGTTTAATTGAGTTTCATATTATATTTTGTGCACCTACAGCTGTAACACTGTTTTGTTCTTTCTCTTTTCCTCGCACATGCAGGTTGTTGTGTATGTATGCTGTTAGAATTGTGTAGGAAATTTCCTTAATGTTATCTCCCATTAGTCACCCTGAGGCCTACTCATTCAACCATTCTTAAGCTTTTTCCCACTCCATTTGCCCACTCTGTCAGAAAACTCAGACCCCTTAGAGCACGTTTCCCTGAAGTATATTTCCTTGCTCCCATTGAATACAAAGCCCAAACTTTTCCCCAACTTGAATACAGTGCATATACTGTGCGACCCACATTGAGAAACCCTCAACAGGAAGTGTCTGGGGGGAGGTTTCATTTTTGCGTGTAGTAATTGTTTAGTTCGCAGAGCTTGAGGTTATTAACAAGTACTAACGTATTAACGCCTTTCTTGCGATTTTCAGGCGGGCAGCTTTATCATCTCATCAGCTGCAAGCACCCAGCAGCGTAAGTGGTTATGGGCAAGCAAATAAGGACTTTTATCTTCACGATGGGACTGTTAATGATGAACGGAATAATGGGGGGTGGTCATTTAAAAATTCTATAAGCATTACCGCAGTATCCCCTACTAACATTCCCGAACCCAAGCAGGAAGACTTACGGTGTCAGTGGGTGAGGAAAAAACTGCTGCCAAAGTAAGGAGAGGTAAGCGCAGACACAAAGGGAGTAAAACATACTCATAACACACATAGCAGAAGTAACTAACAACATGCACACATGTACAAATTGGTAGGGACACCACTGGGGAGAGCTGTCCTGACTGCTCTTTAATAACATATGCCTTGAGAGAATTGATTACAACAGAAATTACTACAGCAGAGCACGACGCCCATGTATCTCAAAGTGTTCCAAACGTGAAGAAGGTTGCAAGGGAAGATAGCACCATTGAGATTGATGTAAAAAGAGGCAATCCCCTATGAAAGAAGATTACATAAAGACACCACCCATGATGAACAACTACTGGCAGCTCATTGAAGATCAACTGTATGTAGCAAGTGGCCAGAGAGAGAAGAAACAACTAGCAAATGCACCAGTGATCAAGCTAAAAAAATAAATAAAAGAAGAAAGAAAAATATGATAAGTGACTAACAGAGTGGGACAAGAGAGAGAAAGATGATGACTTGGGTGGAGAATGAAGAAGGACCTATACTGTGAAGGCACCAGCCTTATATTACCAGCACAACAGTGAAAATAAGTGGATGAAAATGCTTGATGCAAGAAGGTTGAGACAAGTAGGGAGATGAGAGCAGGAACATCACTGCTTATGGACAACTATTGAGCATATGGATCTAAAGCTCGAGAGAAACTACCAGCGAATTGGGGAGGCGACTGTTCGTTGGTGCACATCAGCATGCCCTTGTTGGTGATGCCCAAGGAAGATGTGAAGCATGACACATTTCCCAAGATGGAAAACAACAGAAGGGAGAGGAGGTGACTGCACAAAGAACAAAAAGCCCAAACAATGGAAGAAGAGAAACAAACAGAGGAGTGAAAAGAGGGGGGAACTACATATCGAGCGAGACAGAAGCAACATTGGATGAAGTACCAGCACACAAAAGACTGTTCAGCAGAATACACATGTGAACAGAGAAAGACAAGAACTGGCTAGCGTTTCCATAGTAATGGATGCCATCATGACTGGCTGGTCGATTGAAGGTGATAACGGAAGCACTGGTATCGAGCGCAGCATCATTGTGCAAGATCAAGATACATTGCTCGATGCAAGAGATCAACAGAAGAAGAAATAGGAATGAAAATAAAAGACATGGTGAAAGGAAGAGCCGGACTAAGGGAGAAGATAGCAGTGTGCGACATGGTTCCAGCAGTAATAAAGGTGGACACTCCCTGTGATCCGAGGAAGTACGAAGAGAAGTGAATGTGGTGAACGCAGAAGGAGAACACTCTTACATGTACTGCTCATTGACAATAATGTGAACAATTACGGACACTTCAAAGAATTGACAAGGATATGCAGACCAGAAGGAGGTGAATGTTGCTTGGTGGTGTGGTCGACAAAGTCGACCAGAGGGGGGGCTGAAGATTTCTTAATTCTGTTCTATTTCTGAAATCCGCCGGCGGTAAGAGCGCAACATTTCCCCATTGAGCCCAATGGGGAATGGGGCATTCCCGAATGGGCTGAATGGGGAATGGGGATTTCCCGTTCTGCCAAACCCGTGATCCGGCACTAATAGCGCTAGGGCAGGTAACGCCAGCCCTATTAGCGCCAGCGTTACCGCCCAACTCATGATGAGGCCCTTAATGTCTTTTTAAACAATGCTTGCCAGACATCCCTCTATTGGGTTCAGTCTTGTCCTTCACATGTCGGTGCTCAGACCCTTCTCAATGGTTTGCCTCCCTCTGTCAGGTTCCCCCTTGCCAATTACACGAAGTTCTTTCAACTTTTCACCTTAGTTTGAATCGCTCCCATTTGCTTTTCAATGGTTTGTTGGTCAAAGACTTTCGACTGTATAGAGGATTTTGCTGGACCCTTTAATGTGACCACTTTGACCCTCTGTTTTTGGCTCTCCCAATGACTTCTGGTATCAGTAGTTTCAACAAAGGCAGGATCAAACAGAGTCTCTGCGAGGGAACACCAACTTGGTGCCAGATCCCTCTGCAGCTGGTTTTCCCTTAATGTTAACAGTTCTTTGAACTTCCCTTATGTTGCTACTTTGTGGCTTTCATTCAACACAGTTCAGTTTCTTATCAACTCTCCCCTCGAATCACAGGCTGTGATGAACCACTTGGCCTTTCGTGAATCTGGAGTCAAGGATGGTACCACGGTAGCAGGCGTTCCTCTCTGTCCTGCTTATCAGGGTAGGCATGCTCCATGTACCGTAGACATCTGCTGCAACACCCGCAATCTATTCTTTGTGGTCTTACGATTCCTTGTAGGGAGGTTTCATGGGTCTGGCTTGCAAAGGGCAAGGTCGCTTCCCTCCTTGTCGCCCTTTCAATTCTTGTCACCTTTCTCCTCCTCTTGAGTTGCTGTGTTTGGAAAGCTGTGTCATTGTGTGGGTCATCAGGTGTGTGTGATTCTGGTCAAATGTGAGAAATCTGAGAAATCAGGGAGGAGGCCGCTTGTGAAGACCTTTTTGGCCCATCTCAATTGTTGACCACCTATAAAACTCATTGTGGTTCGCACTTTGTTTTGCACAAAAATCTTTTTGTATAATAATTGAATTGTTGATGAATTGATATATATTTGCTATAGGTTTTTAATTTGTACCTATTGATGTTTCACATGAGTGGATTGATGTATGCCGTTTGGATGTGGATGAATGCCTGAATGATTTAATAGTATGATTTTTATGGAACTAATGAGATTTTAAATCTTGTCCTGCTATGTTAAATAATTGCCCAAGTGCAGATTAAATTGTGATTGAACTCACACAGTAATAAATGTATCAGGTATAATAAAACCCTTTCAAATTGTACCCTCTGGATTTTCTTTCCGAGATGAACAAATGCCTGACTACGCCTGACCCTTGTATTCGGACATGTGAGGTGAACGGCTCTGGTGTTAGTCCATCGTCTTTCGTGGCGTGCAAAAGTATTTGTGTCGTAAAAGGGGGCAGTGTTTTTGGATATCCTACATGGTAGGATGGGGAAAAGATGTTGCAAGAAGGGGGATACGCGTCTCACCTGTCAGTATCCAACTTCATCTTCCCGGTGGACCCCCTCATACAGGTGATCCTCCCTCACTGGTCCACCAGCAGGAACTGGGTCCAATAGCGATGGCCATGTCCTGGCCACCTGGATGACAGATCCCGGGGACTAGCTAGGGAGACACCTTCAGATTTCTCACAATACCCGGTGAAGAAGGCAGCGGGGAGATCATGGTGTGATATCCAAGATTTACGTCCTTTGAACCAAATTGTTGAGGCAGAATTTCCGTTAGCTCCCAATCCAGCAACTATGTTTTGTAGTGTTCTGCCAGAAGTGACCCATTTCACAGTAATACATTTTAAGAACGCCTACTTTTCTATACCACTCCATGAGGAGTCACAGGAATTGACTTCCTTCCCATATAGAAACCGGAAGTGGAACACACGCGATGACCATAGGGGTAAAAGTTGGTGAGTATCACAATGGGGTCACACGTGACACTTTATGTAGAGCATGCCCTCTTTTCGATCCTCGAAAGCTATAAAAGACATTTACTACCCAGAGAGCATCTGGATACGAGGTGGTTATTTCAAATCCAGCGATAAAGGTAGTGAGATGCAGAGTAGTAAACCCATCGACATTTATAGCTGAACGAGTGGTGGACGGAGACTATGTGCATGACTGTACTACGTACATGGAACAATATGACAACATTCCTAAAGTGGGGGAGAATTCCTTTGAGGGGGGATAGAGACTTTTTATTGATGGGTTATCATCTATAAACCAGACGACGGGAGAAAGACATACTGGGATAGGAGTGGTGAAAATGAAATCAGACGGGACAGCGAAGTAGTAGCAAGCACCAGATTGCCTTCACATTTTTCAGCACAGGCAGCAGTATTAGGGGTTCTCATAATGGCATTAGAAGCCCACAAAGACAAGCAGGATACAGAGTATTCTGATTGGGCCTACGTGACGTCTACTGTACAATCTGGACTGTCAAGATGGGAGAGGAGGGGCTTCAGACATGCTGACGGCATACCAGTGCAGCACACGTCCCTAATGGGTAGATTCATAGATGCGCTACAAAGCCCATCAGCCATAACGGTCATTAAGTGACAAGCACACACGAAGGGGGAGTACTTAGACTCCTGTGGCAGTGAACCCACCAATGCAGAAGTGAAGCGTGCAGCATATTTTGCAGAAATAAATGAGTTTTATACTCCATCTAACACATGGATATGCGTGCGCAATATGATACTGAAGGAAGGGTATAGTTCACTACTTGCCATGCAAATAATGGAGTTTCAGGGAAAGAGACCATTCGAAGAAAAGAAATTATGTACATGGAGGGGTTGTTCAATATCCCCTCCAGAAGCATTATCGTGACAAGAGAGTACAGGCAAGCAAGTGATTCCAGTAGCATTGTTGCAAATTGCACTCACACAACTGCATCATCCCACTCACTTAAGTAGGGACGTACTTGCCACACACATTGGGGAAGAGTGGTCCTGTCCAAATATGGTGGAGCATATAGCAGCATTTACGGAAAATTGTACTGTCTGCAAAAAGTATAACGCGGGTCATACTTTGCACATGATGCAAGCAGCAATACCCCACCCAATTGGACAATTCCAACATCTACACGTTGATTATGTAGAAAGGATCCAAGTTTGCCAAGGCTATCGTTACATGATAGTAGATGTATGCCCTTTTCCACGGTAGATTGAAGATAGTTCGTGTCCACGCCCTGATTCCTTCACACCTGCAAAATTCTTCGTTGGAGAGGTGTTCCCATGAAGGGGGGTTTGCGAGGTCCTGCGGTTTGACAATGGACCTCATTTTGTAAATGAGACCTTTGAGCATATAACAGCTCTACCAGGGATGAACCACATGTTTTCCTGTGCATATCACCTGCAAGAAAATGGAATGTTGCGAGCGCCTCAATGACTTACTAAAGGAGAAATTAGCCAAAATTAAAGCCACATTAAAAAAGGGACGGCTTAATTGCCTGCCCCTTAGCTTTGTTTGCATTGCACAATCAGCTTGGTTCCGACCACCACTTTACCCATCATGAGGTGGTGACAGGGCGACACATTCGACTTCCACTTGGTCCTCTCATCAGAGCACTGCCAGACGCCCAGAGTTCCGCTGTTATCTTGGGAGATGAGATGCATGTTTACCTAGCATTAATGATGGCTAGTGCGTGGCTTGTTTTATCTCTCAACAGCTTCAATACCGGTGGTAGAGGTAGAAGAAGATTGAGGAAGACAACACACCAGAAACAAACTCTAATTTATTAAAGCAACCGCTTCTTTATCCAGGGGACTCTGTTTTCTTGCAAACCTTTGTCCGGCCTTGGTTCAAACGTAGCTATGAGAGGCCCTATTTTGTAGAGCAGGCCACTGATCACGCTGTGAAGCTGAGTGGCAAAAAAACCTGGAATTACATTCGAGACGTCAAGCCCTGTCGAGGTCAGACCTCCTCCCACCAGTAAGAAGACGAGTTGATGCAAGAAGAACAAGACAAGGGAGAAGCACCACAACGGAAATTGGCTCGATCCATAACTAGAGCTAGGGAAGGACAAAACGCAGAACTAGATTAGGCTCAATATCTTTTCCCACACAAGGTATTCATTGCAAAAGTAAAATAACTGCTTAAGATACATGATTCCGTACCTGCACAAAACCATTGGGGAGCACTTTATTAGATCTGTAATTGAAACCGAGACTGAACGGTTGATCCTGCCTAGATTGTTTTTTCATGCTTTTTTGCTTTACGTGGCACAAACTTGCCCACGTCTGACCCACGGGGATCCACCCGTCATCACACTGTTGAGCAGTGCTAGGATTCGTATAGTGTGGGAATTATTGTTTTACGCAAGACTTGCCCATTAGTTTGGACGGAGAGCTTAACTAAGACACTAAAACACTAATCACATGTTTTTGAAGCTTTCGCAGGCTTTCATAACAACATAGAGGACATCCAGTACTACAAAAATGGGAACTGTAATTAAAACTGCTGTATTGATGTTTTTTGTCTTCTGTTTTCTCTACTTCTTTATTCTCTTTGCAATAAACTTGATTTTATTTTTGCATGCACATGCTTTGACCCCTACAAATGCATGCTTTTACAGGCTTATACACATTGCAGATGTAGACTTTGACCAGGTAAATTCATATCTAACTGATTCAGCCCATATTTCCAACAAAATGTGGTACAAGCACATGTCCAAGGTGGGGCGAGAAACTATAAAGGAGAGCTGTTATGCGTGCTCTCTCATCACCTATGCCATCAGTACATCCATACCATTCGTAGCAATTGCAATTCCAACCGCCAGAGCACAATGCCTCATGCACTTGTCACTCTGCACCACCAGAGGCGGATTTCAAGGGAGATGGGCTACACTGAGATGGATGTCTCGAAAGACGTTCCCGTATGAAGATGGTTGCATCAATACTCAAGACATGCTAGATGACTACTGCATCACTAACAAGACAATAGAGTACATTTCTGATGGCCCACATAAAGGTGAAGCAAAGATAGTGACACAATAAGAATTACAGTGTCCCAAGCCAGGACGCAAGGAAATAGGCAGTATGTCAGGATGCTGGTAAAGACCATAGTTATTAGTATATGGACAAATCTACACAGATAAGGGTTGGAAATATGGAATTGTTGGGAGCAAAGCACACACACTGCTAACAGTTCCAGCAGAAGTGGTATACAAGGAAAACGACACCTGCCTCAAAGAATAGGAAGCAAGTGCAAAACTGCTCACATGAGTATAGAATGAAACAGGTCCTATGCCAATTCTACCACTCGAAAGTTCTTCATTGTGTTTCTAGAATGATGGTCCAGTGAAGGTTGGAGAGAATAAAGGATACAGGAAGATATCAAAGATACCTGCCATGAAGGTTGGCACTGCAGTGCTAATGGACCACTACTGGGCGTGTGGATCCAAGGCATACAGGCATACATGCAACTTCCGCCGAATTGGGGAGGAATATGCTCACTAGTACTGGTAAATAGACCAGCATTAATAGTACCCTATAAAGACTGGAGGGGGGCATCAGTACTCCTGCTCTCTATATGGCAGAGTAGAGGCAAAGAGCACCCCAGCCAAGATTCTCTATTTGTTAACGTTGGGCGAGCAGTTAAGGCTTAAGCTCTCAGGAGGTGATGCAGTCTGGTTCTTAAGTGCAGTGTAGTCCCCAAGCATCCACAAAGGAATGTCCACACACTATCTTAGTGAAAACACAGTTCTTTGTATAAATAGGCTGAAGTTATGTACACAATCACAATAACACACTTTGTGCGCAGGTTAATCTAAAAGGGTAAATATATACAGTTTCTATGTGGTTCCACAATTACTCTTTGATTCCATTAAAATGCATCAACTGTACTAAGTTCAAATGTCATACAAATCAGTTAATAATGTGAACCAACACTAGACATAGGAGGAAAGCAGGTAGGTTAAAACAATAGGCAGAATACTGGGCTTCTACCACTAGGCACAGTTCTGTATGAGGATCCCCCCACCTGTGCAACCTGTAAAATAAAGATATGAGACAAGCCCAGTCCATATATTGCTTATATGAGTCTCATTTCCCTTTAAAAAGGTTCTACCACCCCAAAGTACCTGAAATAGTAGAGTTTTGACGTCGGGTGGTCGACAGATCCTTCTTGAGGGGCTCCCTTTAAGGCAGGAGCCACAGAACATCCAGATCCCTCAAAGAAATGTTGAACAAAGGCATCGAGGGAGCAGCTTTGGTCATGGCGGTGCTCGTCGACGATCAGTCAGGGACGTTCTACGAAGATGAGGCGTGTGGTGCACCTTGACGTAAATACTTAATTGCTGCAAAGAGTCACTGAAGAACTTAGGTCCAGCAAGGGCGCTGGGTCGTCAGTGTCTCTGTGGTCTACGGGTGGTGCAAAACCCACCGGCAGATGCTCATCAGCGTGTCTGCGGCCTTGACTCTCTCCGGCAGGACATAACGGTCGGTGGTGCTGGCGAGAGCGTCCTTGAATTCAAAGTGTCTTAATCAATGGAGCATTGCGGCACCAGTTGTTGGCGGCTCAGCGTCACGCAGTTCCTGCTTCTGGGCAACACAGATTCGATGGGCCTGCAGCAGTTATAGCAAACCTGCGAACCCTGGTCGACAACGGTGGACGGCTGTCCAGTGCTTCTTTTCGTTCTCCTCAGCGGTCCCCGTCTCTGGTTGCAGTCTTTCGAAGGCTGACTTCCAGGGCTGAAAGATTAAAGAAATATCGAGGCTAAATACCACTTAATAGAAATACGCCAGGCACGAGTACAATGGTACAAGTACACTTTTATTTTGCAGAACAGCTGTCTGGTCTCTCAACACCTCGCAATTTGTGGTAGCAGACACCATGAGATGAGAGAGTGCTAGACATTACAAAGCATGCATTTTTACACATTTCTCTCACAATACCGGACACATTGACCAGCCCATCTTCGTGTTATCCATTCACTAGGGTTCATGGCCTGTTCACATAACTAATACAGATTCAAACAACTATACATTGTTCAATGTTTTCCTCAAACACTAGACATGTTTTTCTGCACATAAAACACAATGGTAACAGTCCTTGTTAAATTTACTCATATTTGTCTACCGTTTGTTCTTAAGTTTAAAGTCAGCTTAGTTTCAAGGAGTGAAAACACAGATTTCTGCAAAAGCACATATTCAGCTATTCAACGTTCTGTTTTGCTGTTTGAACGGAGAAGACACTATTGATACAAATGTTCTCTAGACTACTATTTAAATATGGCTCTTGTTTAGCTCCAAGGCTTCTTAGTGCAGGACAAACAATTCCACCTTAGCAGCTTCAACATGCTTATCTACGATGACATAATACTAAGTTCATTTTGCTCTGCTAGAGCCAAAAACACAATTTATAGCATGGGGCAGAGAGCAGGAGTTAATCAAAATGGTGGATAAGTTTAAGATGGCGGTGTAGACAAGTTCATTTAAATGCGATTTACAGTACGATGCGAATGTGCATAGGCAAATGCTCATTATCAGGCTGTATTATGCGAAATATGCTTTTACAGGGCGCTTTGGCGAAGGGTAGCAGTGCATGATGGTCCCTCATAGCTCAGCAAGAGGTCTCCTAGCCAGCTCCTCTCTTGGATCAGTTTCAACGGCACGGCAGTTTTTGAATTTCGTTGAAGGTAACAGCAGTCAACCTTCTTCTTCGGGCTCGGCTTCGAGATTAAGCATCAGTTTCGACTTCAGCTTCTGAACGATTTCCATCAGTGAGAGGTCCCCAGATTCACTCTGCTGGGTCACACTCAGGCAACCATTCATCCAGAAGGGCATTCATGCAGACAGGCAGCCAATCAGGTTCACAATACATTCAGACCATTCTCCTCCCTCCGGACACTCACAACAAGGAATGTGTTTTTGGACAAGCACCCAGCCATTCAGCACTCCACACTGCAGTCATACCAGTTTCGGGCAGGGCTGTCTCAATCTTTGTGTCACATACCAGAAACCAGACACCCATAACAAGAAGTGTATATTGGTCACACACTCCATTCACCCAAGTCCCACCCCAAGGGTGTACCCACAACATACATTCACTGGGAAGGCTACAACCAGTCTGGCCTGGACTTCCCCACAGTACCATATATGGTACTTCCACCCAACAACCAGTCAGGGGAAGGGACAGAGTCAGGGCTTCCCAGGACTCTGGGAAAACAAGGTAACAGGCAAAAGAAAGCAAGAGACCACAGGGGCCATCTTGTCTCCTATCAGGAATCAACTGATTACAATGGCAGGGCCTGGGTATCCCAAAATGGAGGATACTCAGAGCACCTGTCAAATTCAGCATGAAGCTGCCACCAGCCCATCCGCTGTTCTGTGGGCCACACACAGGTGCCCAAAAACATGCACTAGGGGCACAGGATTGTACCCCCACCCATGGGTGCCTTAAGGGTATCCCAAGGGTCTGTACACCAAACCAAAAAGAGGAAGAGCTGCACTGCCAGGAGTCCCACATAGGCGCCTGGGCAGAAAACGATACAGAACACACATGAAAAAGGACTACAGAACAAAGACAGGGAGGCCCTGTCCCTCCAATGCATTTCCAGCATCACATACCCCGGAAAGACATACAAGTAGATGGGTTCCCTAAGATGGCCACTCATCAAAGGCGGAAAAGATCTGTAGAGCTGACAAGAGCAAAGAGAGGAAATTATGCATAATCAAAAATGGAAGATGCACTTGACGCAATACCACCAGAACAAACGCTGTTCAGCAGAACTGAGATGTTCTTTGCGTCCATTGTTCCAGCAGTCTGGGCTAATGTGAATGCCAAGTGGCTCCAAATCACACGATGGGAGCTGATGCAGACAATACACCCTACCATTAAGAGGTTCAATGCCATCAAGGAAGAATTTAGAACTGACAGATTAATGGCCGTACAGAATCGATACCTTCTAGACCTTCTCACGGTTATGGAAGGATGTGTTTGAGCCAAGGTCTGGCCTTCTTGCTGTACATTCAAACCCACCCACAATGAAGAGAATGGGACCCTAAGAGAGGCTATTACTCAACTATCAGACCTCCACACTAAAATGGAGGCTGAGACAAATGCTGTAGGAAAGGATGACAAATGGTTATCACACTACTTTTCCTGGATACCATCATGGAAGGCCAATGGATTGAAATTACTGATAGCAGCATTGATACTAGTGGTATTTGCCTTCAGTGTCATCAGAGTAGCAGTATCACAATGCAGGAAAACTACTGACTATAGGGATGAAAGTGTTGCTGGACGTAGAGACAGAAGAAGACAAGGAAACAACAATATGTAATGCACTGAAATCACAACTGACACAGTGTCCACTGTTCCCACAAGTCACAATGTTCGAGTTTCCTGCCATCTGTCATGACTACTGGGGAGAATGGATATGGTGCATCCCTGATGGAGAATGCAGCTACATGACCTGGAGTTTGGATGACCGTGAAACGTATCATGGGCATCTAGGAGGAGTAACGAAAGTTTGGGTCCCAAAACTATATGTGAATAGGGAGGGTCATTTGGGGATTGTGGTCGATTTGTTGACCAGAGGGGGAATGGAAGACAGAGGTCCAAGTGTGGCCCTCATGACCCCCACTTGACTTTCAGCCCGAAGGCAGAGAAACGAGAGATGTACATCACTCCTGTGCCCTTCATCACCATCGCTGATAAATGCTCAGACTGACATTCAACACATACCCGACTGACAATATGGAGGAGATAGAGTTGTCATCGATCGAACAAGTCAACTGACTAGAACTTTGAAAGCTGATTACATCACTATTGACATCATGATGTTGACGCATTTAGACATGAAGCATTTAGGCATCCATGCACGAAGCTACTCACACACATTCAGTTTATTGCAGATAGAAATGAAATAAATGCTTATGATTCATGGTAGTTACAGGACTGATACACTTACACCAGTACATCTTAAGCTATGCGGAAACAGCAAGACGCCAAGAATAGAGACAATCAGCTTGCACATGGTTAACTGTCACTAACATGGACGGCCATAAGAACAACGATGGAAGCCATAGGTGCACTGAAGTGAATGGGAAAGGGAAGACACACTTTGAATACATGGGGAAGCTGACAGCCTGGTTCTGCAGAAGGCAGACAGACAAAGCTTCCAATACAGACACGGTGCACATCCGAGCCACGGACACGCAGAGACAGAATGTTTCCAGTTTACCAGGCAACACCTGCAAGGAATACAGCTTAACATCCTCAGAAATACAAGCAGGAGAGCTCCATTTCATGGTCCACATACACGTGACCTGGAAGACTAGGACAGTGCCTATTCATTCGAGGCAGATGGAGGAAAGCTGTTCCCATTGAACCAGAGGTGGAAAGATGCAGTTGCTACACAGGTTCAAAGCTGGAAGTAGGCTCTTGGGGCTTAGGCAATAAGAGATGGCAGCATGAAGGGAACATGCAGCACCTTCATGATTGTTCCCATTGCCTTGAGTAATTACACTCAGCTTTGTAGCTGTCCGAGATCCCCAGGCTGGGAAGACACATTCTGTTCAATCCTTAGCTACCTTTCGCGTTAGGGTACACTATGTTGCAGTGGGAAATAATTTTCCTGTTAATCTGCAACTTTGTGTTTGTTACGTTTAGAGGTGGTCCTATGAGGAGCATCCAGATATGGCGATCCAAAACCAAAACTAACCCCTATGTATTTTATATATACTTTTCCTAAACTGAATCATCCCCATCCCTGATAGGTTTTGGAGGATGCAATTTGAACTTTGTGTGACATCACTTATGTTTAAAATGGCGTGACACATGTTTGGAGGATGAGAACATGTGGACTGCTATGCTGTTCTAATGTGATCCCTGTTTGATAATAAAGACAGTAAACCTTGCCCTATGGTTGAATCTTCTGTTCTTGCTGGGGGATTTTATTGGGACCCAAGTATCTCTTGCTGGTATTCGGGGTAACTGCTAAGAGTGCTCTGCCGCTCCTTTACACAAATTGTACACACATCCCATAACCTACCTCCACTTTCAGCATATTCTTCCATTGTGCATGTCATAAAACAACTTCCATCCCCAGTGCAATTTATCCAATACGCAGTACAGTTTTCTGGGTCATGTGGGGGGTACAAAAGCGGGTACCATGGTCCTACCTTAGTTGGTAATGTAACTGTTTTCTACTAGATCTTACCATGACATTCTCTGTTTGTGTGTACATTTTTTGAGAAGATTGTTGCTTCACTGGTTTTTATTGTTAGGGACATCATTGTTACCCATGGGGCAGCATATTTGAACAACATCTGAGAACCTGTCAAGAACAGAACACTACTAGTAAAAGGACAATGATGGGTATCAACACTTTTAAGGAAATGCTCATCCAGTGCGGGACCCAGGAAAATAGATCAGGGAGCCAGTCTTTACCCATCACCCCAGCTTCAGTTTCCATTACAGTACATACATTGTGTATGACCCCTATATCTTGGGTCAAGGACCTGTTATTGGAATCATCGTGGGGCACAGAGTCATACCAGGAGCTGCCAATCTTGGTGCATACACCACCCTCCATTGCGGTAAGGAGGTCTGATATCTACTTGTTCTGGAGTGTCATCATTCTGAGAGCTCTCTGCTCTTCCTTGATTCAGTGCATGCTGCATCTCATTTGCTAGTTGTATGAGCTCCCAGCGAGTAATATGTCACAATTTTGCCTTAGTTGTGGTCTGCATGCTTGGAAGGAACAGGGAAGCAAAGAAAATCTGTGTTTTCATAAACAGACGGAACGGATCCAAATTGCTTTCAGTTTTTCTGTGGACTTGTGCGAGAAGTAGTTCGACCTTTTTGGGTAGGTGGCACTGGTGTAACTGGGTGTGGCACATTTACTATGCAAAGATAGGCATCAGGGACAATGAATACTGGGGAGTGCAATATTTTCAGGGCACACACTCCTTTCCAGGCCGTAGGGAGCTGAAGGTATGCAAAAACCCCACACTTCCAGAATGTGTCCATGATAGCTAATGTTCCACCATTGAGATCAGGACTAAAAAAGAGTCTTAGTGCAGTTTGTATTTGCACCTACTGCCATGCTACCATATCCCCTGAAACACAAGGAGAATTGTGTGAGTATCTGTACTCTAGTAGGTCTTTCATGTTGACTTATCCAGGTGAGTTGTTCGACATAACTGCCCCATACACCATAACAAGATGCATTAACTTGTGCTACTACTTCTGAAATCCCTACTAGTCCACCTGCACTGCACAGCATGTGTCCCTCTATCCACTTGTTGTTATTAGAAAATGCTCCTTGCAACTTCAATTGGGGTCATACTGTACATCACAAATGCTTTTATTCATCATCCTTAGAACATTCACTGGTGTCTACTTCTAGTACAGTTGCTTGGCCCTTGTGTCCCTGGAATAACCCATGCACTCTACTCAGGGACAAATGCACCAAACATTGTGCTATTTGAGGTGGCATCTCCTTTAGAACAGTTTGCGTGTGCCCATTGCATGGGGTATGAGAGAGCATACGCAGCATGGCTCTTTTGAGCTTCCTCTTCCTACTGCTCTCATGTGGTTGTACCACATGTCTCTGTCATGGTAGTGCACATCAATAACATGTTCATCTGTAATGTTTTTTTAGATTGTCTTCCCATTCTCTGACACCCATTTTATCAAGGGCCATGGATGTTCTACCTTTAGGTGCCTCATTCTCTACTTCAGCATCATTATTATTCCCCCCTTTTCCACATCAATTCTCATAATATTCATTGTAAGAAAAAGGAGAAAGAGAGAACAGAGCAGACTACCAATACATAGTGTTATTCTTTGAACTTTAACCGATATTCATGGAGGCTGTGAAGAATTGTTAGTCTGTGTTTGTCCACGGGAATGCAGTGATAACAGAAGTGGAATTAACATGTTTGCATAACTCAACTTTTAGGTTTCCACCACTCTTATGGTCTGATCTTGGGCATGGAGATTGGTGTTATCCTTGGTGCGGTGTCCTTGAGAATGTCACTCTGACAGCAGTAGGCGTAACATACACTACTTTATAGGGGTCTTGGCATCGCTGCTCGTTAGACTTGTGCACACAAGTTTGGAAAAAAATGTGTTCTCCAGGAAACAATTGCAGTTGCTGCAGTGATGCTGGATCATTGACGTCAGCAATATATGGTCTGAGAAGTTGAGAGATAACTTGAACAGTTTTCATAAGTCCCTAAATTACCCCTGAAACTCTTCCCCATGCAAGTGTGAGTGGGGCATGTAATCTGCCCATCATTATTGATGGTGCTCTTTCCTGGCTGGTTTCTAAGGGAGAGCAATGCTAATGGGAGACAATATAACCATGATTCTTGCTGTGAGCTAGATATTTTAGCTAGCTTTTGTTTAATAAGCCATTTAAATGCTCTGCAATCCCATTGGCTTGCGGTTGGCACATAGAGCACAGCTTGTGTGTTATCCCTAACAAGGTGGTTATTGCTCGAAATAGTTAATTGAAGAAGTGTGTCCCATTGTCAGATTTTAGGACATCACATATTCCTCAATGAAGAAATACCTCTAGCACTAGAAATGTAGCCACTGACTTCACATCTGGATGGGCCCAGGGTTCTACCTCAAGCCAATAAGAAAATGGACACACAACAATGATTAGATAATGAAAGTTACTGCACCTGTTAACCATATCAGCATAGTCGATATGGAGCTTACGGAAGGGCTACGAGGGGTGGGGCTATGTTCCTCTTAAAATCTTTAGAGACTGACCTGTGCTACAAAGGTAACATGAAGTACAATTAGCTATGAAACTACCTTTGTGTTCCCAGAGATTGGGGACAAACCAGTCCTCCTGGATGTCAGCTGCAATGTATTGCTTCGATGTATGTGTGGTGTGGTGTAGTTTCTCAAGACCAATAATGAGCAATTCCTCAGACATTAATGCTTTTCCTGTATTATTTTGTCTCCAAAGTAAATCTGTAGGTGAGAGGGATCCATAAATATTTTCCCTGCTGCAGTGCACACCCCTGTAACTCAATTATCTGTGATAGGGGTAGTGCATCGTACAGCGGTTGCAATTGTGCTTGTTGCAATGTTATGTCACATGCTAACATGGTAGCTGCTGGTGTGGGTAAGTATGTTGCTTTTTTTGCTGCCTTGTCTGCCGCGTCATTACCACAAGAGATTGGGTCTGTGTTATTGGTATGGGCTTCGCATTTTACAATGGCAGCTAATGTGAGGTGTGCAAGTGCTTCAATCAACCTAGAGAGCAAAGCAGCGTGTTGCAATGTTGTGCCGTCAGGCTTCCTGAATCCTCTCCTTGGCCATCTATACAATCCTGAGTACATGGTGGACGTGACATATGCTGAATCTGAATAAATGGTACCCTTACTTTGCATAGACATATTTCTAACACCTCTATGAACACCATCAGTTATGCAGCTTGTGCTGAATAATGGGTGAGTAGTCTCCTTTTTATGATTACCTCATACTCTCCATTTATGAGACTCACTAACACTGTCCCTGGATGCGGATGTCCTATCTCCTGATCAATCGTTGATAAACCATCAACTAAGAGCACCTCCCATTCTGTGAGGGCATCCTCCCTAGCATTCGTTTTTTCCTCAGTTGTTCCCTCATATGTTGCACAGTTGTGCACCTAATCACTGCGAAGTACCGGGTCTGCAAAGAATGCTGCAGGATTTACTGTGTGACATCTGATAGTGTGAATAAAGGAGTTGGACAATATCACTTTGTATCCAGACAATCTCTGTGTAGTGAGAGTCAACTTGGATTGTTCTTGAATGGCGAAAGCAGAGTGTCTACAAACAAGGTCACTGGCCATCCCATTGTGATTGTGGAGGACATCTGAATAGCAAAAACTGCTTCAGCTAATGGCTGTTTGCATGGGGAATGTCCATGCATTACTGGGTTACAACCCTACTGTATTATGCTAAAGGCTTGTGTCCCATAGACGTTTTCTGAGTAAGGACAGCCGTCATCACTTCATAGTTAGACTGTGACTGTGTATTTTCTCCACTTCTTTTAGCTCTTGCAATAGGAGTTTAGTGTGGGTGGAATAATTAAATATCCACAACATACAATAATTTCAAAGCCCTAAAAATGTTTGCCTTTGTTTAACTATGCTTGGCTGTGGTGTGTGTTGTACTGTAAAGAAACAAACAGGGATAGCTTTTAGAAAGCTGAAAAACACGGTCAAGCCGTGATCGTCCTGTTAACCGTTAACAAAGAAGCATGTAGTAGCACAATAAACAACGGCTTTTAAGGAAGGAAGTCATTCAAATGATCTGTCAAACATGAAAAAACTGAAACAGAGTTAGAGCGTATGCTAACATTCCGATACAAAAGAGAAGGGCCACACGGCTCAGCGTATCTCACCCTAGAGAAGAACACCCTGTCCCTGGCAGGGGTGCCTGTCCCTGGGTGGCGCATGATGTAACGCCTATCTAACAGATATAGAGGAGAGAACTGTCCCTCAACCTTCTATACTAGTGGCAGTGTCTGAGGCAGACAGAATGGTCCAATGAGCAAAACAGTAAATACAAAAATTCTAAAAATGGTGCTCTCCAGAGTGGTATAGCAGTATTCCGCAGAGCTGTGGATTAGATTCTGTGACTGCTGTGATCTTAAACTTGAGTACAACCTGAGGAGCAGGTCAGCTGTTTATCTTCCATCCAAAGTGTTCATATTTAATACAGCCCGTAGGTCACTATGTTTGGGGTGCAAAACAGTCCGGCTGGAGAACCCACTGGAGGATTAAGCAATAAAAGTAGCCGAGGGCTGGGGGGGGGGGTTAAAAAGCTCTTGTAAAAGGCAGGTCACTCAAAAGTGTAGAGTGTGGTAAAGCAAGCAATTTTGACAAACACAAAGCCTCTCTGTTGATGGAGGAGAGATCACAAATGGGTCATGAGAGCCCTCATGACCGAAAGGGGTCGACCGGTTTCAATGGCGTGGGTCAGTGAAGCCATCTTATTCAGGACCGTATTTCACAAAATAGGTTCAGTTGTAAGAGTTCAAGGAATGATGAACTGAGGAGCAGTGCTGCGGTCTCCTGCTGGTCAGCGTCAAGTTTGAGGAGCAGAATGGCGTTTGTTGGAAAGGAAACGCTCAATTAACCAAATGCAGTAACAGGAAAGCTGCGGTGCAGCGCACGCTTTCAGAACATCTGCATTGTTCTGGTAAGGGAGCTCCTTGTGCGCCGAGTGATGTAGAGGTGTACAGCTCATCAGTGGCTTGTACTGTGGCAGTACTTTCCTGCTTCACTCTTTTTCCTGCAGATGATATTATCTGTCCTAGATACACTACCTACTTCTGACAGTACTGCAATGCGTTCTTGTCTACTTTGCATCCCTTCTCGGCAATTAATGTTAAAAGTGTTACTGGGTCCTCCCTGTATTGTTCTTCTGACTCGCTGCACACCAAGAGATCATCCACGTATTGTATGATTGTACTAGGTACTTGTATGTTACCTAAATCCATATAGATTACTCGTTTAAAGATACTCAGGAATTCACTGCAGTCCTGAGGTAAATGGGTGTGTTGGAATCTTTGACCTCAATAAGTAATCGCTGTGAAGCGCTGTCAGCGTGTAATGGAATGGAGAAAAATGTGTTCTTGAGATCAATTACTGTGAAGTATGTTGCTTATTTTGGGATGTTACAAAGGATGGTGGTGGAATTGGGCACTACTGGGAATTCTTCCTCTATAATATTGTATAATGAATCATCATTCAATACCCCCTATTTCCTTCTTCACTTGGTGTATAGCTGTAAGGCATGGTGATTCTGATGGCTGTATGATGCCTTGTTGCCATAATGCTATGATGGTGGCATGGATCCCTTCATCTGCTTCTCGGGACAGGGGGTACTGTCACACTCGGTGTAGCACAGCTCCTGGTTTTAGCTTCATATGAACTGCCCCAATGCTTTTCAATAACCCTTCATAATGGGGTATACTAGCCCAGAGGTCACTAGGTACCTTCTCCAAACCCTGCTGTAAATGCAAGGATAATGTTTGGACCAGAAGCCTTGTGTTAGGTACTCCATATTTGGTATCATTATTTGTCACAGGCTACATATTTCAAACATTTCAAACACCATCTCTCCTATGTCCTCGGCATCTTCGACCAATTGTTCATCAGACACCCCCTCAGAGGTTGTGTTGGATCAATGCATAATACTGGGCAACATTCGTCCCCTTCCTTGCCTGCACCATGGAGAAATACCTTGTCCTTTTTTACAAGCACTGCTTCCAAATCTAACATAATAATGTTACCAGGTGTCCTCTCCTGGGGCACTGCTGGTCTGAACAAAAACAGTGTTTTACTCTGAATCCCGGGAACCCATCCTAGTACTACTGTCACTCCATAAAGGAATAAGTCTGGATGGATGGGTATTTCTCATGTAGCACTATCACTGCAAAATGTTTGTAGCATTGCTGCATTCATGGCAGAGTAAATGCCTGGTGTTGAGCACACTACCCCTTCCTCAGTGAAGGAAATGATCATGTTTAACTTACTAGGAGATCCCTCCTAAAAGGTTCAATGGGGTATCTTTGGAATACAATAAGGGTGCTACTACTTATTGTGCCCTTACAGTGATGGGAAGTATTTCAGTGAATGAAACCAATTGAATTGCCCCAGAGAACACCTGCATGTCCATTACTTTACCCGACAAGGAAAATCACCATTCCCTGATGCAAGAATGAGTTGCTCCTGTATCAACCATAAAGGTAAATGTCTGATCACCTGTCTTTACTCCTAACTGGGGATACTCTTCTGGGTCGGCAGTTATTGACAGAACCGGGTACATAAGAGCTCTCTGTGGGCTGTTCTATTGGGGACAGGTGTTGTGCCAGGAAGTGCAAAGGGGCTGGCAGGAGCTGAGATGTGGTTGCCCCCTAGGACACTTGCTCCGGTGTAGTGTGCCACTGTACCTTGAGGTACAGGATACTTATGACATAACTGAGTGGGGCACTGCATTGTCATGGACTGTTGCTGCCATATGCCTGCATGTTCTCTGTTGCGGGCTGTTGAATCATCTGGGCATGCTGTGGTTGTAATGGCACATGTATGGGACCATGTGCTTGCATGTGTCCTGGGGCTATGGCATTGTTTGGTGTTGCATTTGCAGCTGTGGTGGGTAGGTGGATCAAATCGCTGGACCGCTGGGGCTGTTGTGAGTATACAGTGGCCTACTCCCACATTCTCGCACATAATGTCCTATCTTCACACAAGATTGACACTGTCCTCCAAATCTGGGTCTCATACCTCCATATCCACACCTCCACCCCGTGGAATTCCACTTCCTCTCCCCTTTGATAACTTCTCATCTCCCTCCTGTCATTTATGTATCCCTCACCCAACCCTGTGACTGCCACTGCTCAGGTTGCCACCCCTGGGTCTGTTTTTCATCGGGTAGCCCTTCTGCTGTACTGATAATTATTGCTCCTTCCAAGCTTAGCTTAGCTAACCTTTTCTGTATTAGTTTCGCTTCTGCTTTCTGTGTTTGTTCCCTTGTCTCTTTCTCCTTCTCATGCCTTCTTTAACAATAATGCAATATGTTTGCTTGTATTAAGTCCCAGCTCTTTGCATTAATAACTACTACCTTATCCAAATCGTTTTATATGCCTTTGTGCAACACGTGATAACATATAACTGTGGTTTTGTCCCATGCTTCCCCTGTCTCTGCCCTCCACATCTCCTGAATCTGTTGAATGTAAAGTGCGGGGTCTTTGTTTGCTTTCATTGTGCATGCCAGGAATGAGTTTATGTCTGATGTGTCTGGGTATGCATCCCTTAGAGCCTTCCATACAAGGGCTCAACAGTTGTTAAAGTGCCATCCACAATCCATTTTGCCACAACGGAAGCTGAGTCCCTCTCTTCTGTATTTGAGACGTTTACCTCCCCTCCTTGCCTGTGGCCAATGCTATTCGGCTGCGACACAATCTGAGCCTCGGACTCCATGGTGCCACGTCATTCTGCAATGCCTGCTGTTTCTCCTCATCATCTGACTCCCATTATTCCTCTGCACCTTCCACTTCTTGTTCAGTTCTTACTGAGTCATATTCCATGCTGTGGCTGCACACAATCATATATGGCGGGACCTCGAGTGCCCTTTCTAAAAACTGTTAAGGAACACTGTTGCTCTCTCAATGGGACAATCATGTCACCATGTGGAAAGTGGCATTCTACAAAGGACCCAATAATACCACGGCATAGACCGTAATAAATGCTCCAGCTTTAACAGAGGGCAATGCCAAAAAGCAAAGCTGCCCACCACCTCAGTTTGCAAAACATTTGTTTTGCTATAAACATGTTTTGTCCAGATCAGTCAATCTTTGAATGCATTAAGAATTTCTCCAAAATCTACTAGTCAGTTCCAAATTCTCCCAACACGTGAGTATGAATTTAATGACCTGTCATCAATCAGACACGCAGCTGTGAAGCAGCACTTTTTTGGGGTCAAATACGTTGCTGTTTATTTTTATGTATGTGTATCTGGCTTACATAAAACCTTACACATCTCTTAATAGATAGATCATAGCTGCATATGACCCCATGCACCTACAAACCAATAATACATTCGAATTTACCTTACAATAATGATGGACGACCTTTGGATCTAACATCATTTAACAGGCTCAAATGAAATTCAATGTTGCAATAAAATGACAACCGTGTGTAAAGTACTGTCTTCTTTACACATGCATTGGCGTCACCTTACTTGTCCTTGACGGGTTTGACAACTACTGTTGATGCTGTTGCTACCTCTGCTGGTCTGTGGCACTCTGTTTCCTTTCTCCAACAAGGAAACACCATCATCAGTAGCTGTAAAACCCTGGGATAAATGTCCAGGGCTTCCACGGAAGGCTCACCCCTTGAGGGTCCTATAGACTGGGATGAGCTGACTAATCAGCATCACATTAAGGATGTTTGCCCCTCAATGGGAGCAGGGAGAATTTGCCCTGAGTACACTAGTGCCAACTGAGCAGCAAACTGTTGAACATATCATTTTGCTTAGCAACTAACTTTCCACAGATCTTAAAATGTTGTACCCATAACAACTTATGAAGCATGGAATGTTAGCAGGAACTTCGTGCCTGGTTTGAAGATTTGTGCCTCGTTGGTGGCAACTAATTATGTCACAAAGGTATTGGGGCACTTTAACCATACAGGGCTTTATGGGCCAGTGTGAGAGCCCTAAATGAAATACAAGAGCTATCTCAATGACAACCAGAGCAACTTCTTCAGTAAAGGGTTCAAACGAGTTGGTCTCTTACCATTTTTGCTTCTGTATTTGGTGGTAGTGATGCTTTAGCGTAAGATGGACCATTTAGGCTAATTGTATTTACTTCACATTCTGACCTTAGATATGTTGTGTACCTCTGAGTGTGGTATACTCTATGGATTCGTACAATTGAAGGGCGTCAGAATTTGGTGAAGAATGTAATTATATCAAGTACTCCATCAAGTTCTGTAAGAGGTATTGTAGTGATGTTGTGTAGGTGTGAGTTAAGATGTTCATGATTTTGGTTAACTGATTAGGAGAGAATACAATGAGTTTTAATTCAGTGTTTTATTGTTTTCTTTAGAACACTTCTCGAAGTGATCTTCTGTGGTGTGGTCTAACCACCAACACCAGTGTTTTCGGATGAAACATTAGTGTTTTTCAGAATTGTGGAAGCATATGAAACGTCCATACATGTGTGGGTGTCATCACCTAGAGATGAAAAGAGGTTTATCATAGTATGTTAACCCCTGAGGAAGGTCCTCCATTGAGTGATGTATGGACAGAAACATGTGTGGTGCTGGTATATTACTGTGATTATGTATGCGAAAAGCAATTGATGATTCATTCATGTATTTATCATTAGTCAGCTTAGATAGATGAATTTATTTTAGTGATCATCATTTTAGCATTCTATATTATCTCCATTGGGGGGGTTTGGACACTTATGCAATTCGGATGTATTTTGTTTTTTAATTATTGTTGTATTTTTTATGCTTTTGATATATGAAATAAAATGTCTTATTTTTTAAAACATGATTTCTTTTTCTACTGTGTGAATTCTCTTCATGTGTACAATTGCCTTTTTCTGTTTGTTTAAATTCTAGTAACAGCATAGTTTACTGCAGCCCTTTTTGAGTGAAATGTGTGTTTGGTAAAGTAAAGGTACTTAGATTGACCCCACCATTACCCTCCTTCTGTTGGCCCCAAACAGTAGGTACAAGGACAGTGGTAAAAAAAAGCTGCAATTGCACGAAAGTGACCACTCTACATTTCCAAGAACATCAACCCCTATTGCCTGACCAGGCTCCTAGTATCTTGTGGCAATCTTGATGCACTGAAGGCGCTACTGTCTGAAAATCTTCTTGACTCCATCTCAGAAATGACAATGACTTCCGGTGTGTCCTAGCTGGTCTAAAATCCTACCTTTACATGTGTGACTTTTTAGCTCTCTTTCATTCTACTCTCCATCACCATCCAACAAGACAATCTGCAATGTGGACATTTCTTCTTCTACAGCGAACAGCCCAACAAGCTGGTGGGGCCAAAGGAGAAACATCCCCAAGGACAGGATGTGTTCTTTTCACAAACAACACAGTGCCCTCTGAATTGCCTGACCAGTGCAGTTGAGTGATATTCGAAAATCCTAAATAACGAATAAATGGTTTCCCAGCCTTTCGAGTAGGCCTCCAACCCGTCTCACACTCAAACTCCACAAACACCCTGTGTCACAATGGACCAGGAATCAGGCCGGTGTGTATCAATAGATATTTATTAATTTATTATTTAATGGAAAAGGAAAATCAAACAATTTTACAGCAACTACTGTTGTGGTACACAATTGCACTAATTTCTACAAAACAATTCAGTGCAGATATACTGTTACAATTCTCACAATCTTTAATGGCAACACAGAAAAATATCAATTTTTAGAAAGAGATAACCCTAATGGTTTCACCCCCCCCTGCAACCTCACCCCCAAGCATTAGCTAACTTGATTCCTTTGAATGGAAGGCAGTGTCAAGGAATAGGGATAGAGAGAGAAAATAAGATTTTGAGTAAAGCCCACCACCCCAGGATGGGAGGCCTACTAAGATAGTGAAAACCCATTTTTGGAGCAAAACGGCAGAATCTTTTATTTTTTAGCGTTTTTTTAAAAAACTTTATTTACACAACATCCATAACAAATCCCAATACAATCAGCGTATGTCAAATAACACATGAAAAAAAAAACACAAGAAAAGCACAACATTTTACATAGTACTATGTACATAGCGAGATATACAATACCCTAAATCCCCAACATCTCAAATACATCTCTCAATTACCCCCCACCAAACAACTATAATGTCAATTTAAAATAACTGCAAAAATCTACCCCATATTTTCTCAAACAAAGCCAATTTACCAAATCTCCTATACATCACTCTCTCCATATTTGCCAATTCATGCATCTCAGACAACCACGTCTCCACATTCAATGTCAAAGCATTCTTCCAGTTCCTCAATATAATTCTTTTACCACTCATCGCCTCTCTGAACAACCACTTCTTCTCACTTTGAGTGAGATCATCCAAAGACTCATCACTCCCCAATATGATCACACTAAAATCCAAAACCGGGAGACCAACAATCACTTCATCACACACACGTCCAATCTGACCCCAAAACAGTCTCACCAGCCCACAATTCCATAGCAGATGTTCCATCGTACCAATCTCACATGAACATCTCAAACAATCTGCACTCTCCAACAACCATCTGTTACACATTCTCTCAGGTGTCCAATAAATTTGATTAAGAATTTTAATCTGTCTCGATCTTTCCGTGAGTCCCAGCGAGCACAACTTCACATTCACACACATGTTTTGTCATAAGCCCTATGTGATATCCAATCCGATTCTCCTGCCCCATTCCTCTCTTAAAGAATCATTCCCCTGATAACACTACACAAATGCTTTATACAGGCGACTGGCCAGTCCCCCACCCGAACCCACCAAATTCCTTGCAAACAGATCCAATGCAATTTTCTTCTCCAAATCCACAACTCCAATCGCACATTTAAGCTTCACAAAATCAGAGGGTCTAAAGTTTTCAATACCATATTGTTGCTGCAATTCTCTTGCATTCATCCAATGACCATTTGTAAACAGATCAGCAACCCACCTCACCCCACCCAGAAACCAATCTGCCCAAAAGACCACCTTGCCATCTATTTTGATAGCAGGATTTAGCCACACCGAGGCACAGGGCTGCCTCAAAGCGTCCACCTTCAAATAACGACACAAGCCCTTCCAGGCACTCCTCATGTTATCCATCAGCAAATCATTTCCACAACTCTGTCTAGAGACCGAAGTCAACACAGCTCTTGGAGTAAGAGGCCCATGGAAACTGGTTTCAGCCTCTACCCAGACATCCTCCAAGTCCTCCACAAATGGAACCAAAAATTCTGAAAAGAAAGCCAGGTGGTATGCCCTGAAATTTGGCACCCCAAGGCCACCCCTATGCAATGGCAATTGTAACTTCCACAACTTCAACCTCGGGGGCTTCCTATCCCACAAGAACTCCTGCAGCATCCTGTCCAACTCTTTCCAAAAAGTCTCAGGGAACATCAAAGGGACCATACTCAAAACATAAGTAATTCTCGGGGTAGATATCATCTTTAAGGCATTCACCTTACCACACAAAGAAAGATTCAAAAGACTCCATCTCTCAAGGTCCGACCGCAAACCACTACACATGACCCGCGCATTTTCCTTAACCATGTCCCCTATCTCCGGAGTAAGCCAAACCCCCAAGTACAGCAATTTATCTGGACAACACCTGAAGCCCAAGTCCACCACAAACCTCCTATCAACTGAATATGTCAAAGGCATAATCTCTGATTTCATCCAATTAATTTTGTAGCCAGAACAATGATGAAACTCTGCCACAACATCCATCAATGCCGGTATAGATTTCTTAAGATCACTAAGGACTAAGAGCATGTCATCCGCAAACAGCCAAATCTTCTGCGCTATCCTCCAGCACGAATGACCAACCACGTCCTCCGCCCTCCTGATAAACTCGGCCACTGGTTCCAAAGCCAACACAAACAGAAGAGGTGACAGAGGGCACCCCTGCCTCGTACCTCTCTCCATTTTAATCCTCCCCGACCTCATACCATTGGTGACCACCTCCGCAGTCGGCTCACTATATAGCAACCTGATCAATGAAATAAACCTCATACCAAAACCCATCTTGCCCAACACTGCGTAGAGGAATTCCCAATTCACTCTATCAAACGCTTTCTCCGCGTCCAATGACAAAACAGCACTATCCCCCCCCTGACCACTCGCTTTCGATACAATACTCAAAATCTTCCTAATGTTACTAGAGGTCTTCCTACCCTTCACAAAACCAGATTGATCCACATGTATCACGGACGGAAGCAGACGCTCCAACCTGCAAGCCAGTATTTGCGTCAGAATCTTATTATCAACATTAACAAGGCTAATGGGCCTATAACTGGAAGGCAGAGTAACATCCCTCCCTCCTTTCAAGAAAACCGATATCAGAGCATTTCGAGTACTCTCAGGAAGTAATCCGATGGTCAACGACTCCACATACATATCTAGCAACAATCGTAAAGCCGAATCCGGCAGCATCTTATAAAACTCAGCAGGGAAACCATCCGGTCCTGGGGCCTTCCCAGCATTCAAATTACCAATCGCCATCCTAACCTCATCCAACGAAAAATCCTCCTCCAACAACTCCGAATCATCCACATTAATCCTAGATAGGCCCACCTTCTCCAGAAATTCTGTACCCTCACCTGATACCTCTGACTCATTCTTGTAAAGTTCTTCATAAAAGTCTCTGAAAATGTTGTTTATCTCACCCGGATGATAACTTATACTGCCGTCATGCATAAAAATCGACGGAATAGACCGCTCCGCCTCCCGCTTCCTCAGCCTATAAGCCAACCAACTTGTTGCATTTTTCACCCTTCTCATAATACGCACATTTCAAATAGAAGTTACTCCGATCATTACGTTCATCAATGAGTGAGTTCAATTCTCGCCTTACCCTTTTAAGTTCACCCACCGCCTCTCCACAAACGAGATCCACCATCACCCTCCTTGACAATTCGGTAAGTTTAGTCTCCAACAATGCCTCCCTTTCAATGCTCTTTTTCCTCAGCCCACTCGATACACCAATTAAATGGCCCCGTATCGTACATTTCAAAGCCTCCCAGACAACACTGGTACGCATCACTCCATCATGATTACACTCCACAGAACAGTCCACTTCCTTCCACAATGTCTCCAACACATCATCCTTCTGCAGCAATGATACATTCATCCTCCAAAATGTATGCACAGTCAGTGCATATTGCAGCCGCAATTGCAAAACCACATGCGCATGATCCGTCAAAAGTATGCTACCAATCTCACATGTCTCACAACACTCCGTCATCCGACCAGCTGTCAAAAACATATCTATTCTCGAATAGACCGAATGTGTACCCGAGTAAAAACTGTACTCCCTATCCAAGGGATGTTCCACTCTCCAACAGTCTTGCAAATTATGTTCCAACAGCAAATCCGCCAAGACCAAATGTTGTTGGTATGCACCACCCCTATAACGACTTCCACTCCTATCCGCAGACTCATCCAAAACAATATTAAAATCTCCGCTCAACACAACATTCCTGGATCCCAAATCCTGCAATATTTGCGCCACCTTTCTGAAGAAGGAACCGTCATCCACTGATGGCGCATTAATATTACACAAGGACACCTCATGACCCTGCACATCAAGTAGCAGAGCAATTATTCTCCCCTCTTTGTCAGACACCTCCTTCAAAACCCTGATAGGGACATTCTTCCTGAACAAAACCACCACACCCCTCGATTTGGTATTAAATGAGGCACCATAGACCTCCCCCACCCAAACTTTCTTCAATTTCTCAATTTCACCCTTTGCCAAGTGAGTCTCCTGCAGGAGACACACATCACCCTTGAGATCATCTAAGAAGCGCAAGATTTTCATTCTTTCTTGACATCATTCAATCCATTGATGTTCCAAGTCACCAACCTCAAATCCTCACCCACCATGTTCACTGTACAATTTTCCCACCCGACAACCCAAGCAGCCATAAACAAATTAATAGAACAAGGCAAAATACACGCACACCCTCCCAAAACACCCAACCCAGTCCCGCTGAAACAGATGCAGCCTGTTAGCAGCAACCACAAACCCAAGTAGTAATACACAAAACTCATACCAAAGTCCCAAGTCCCCCTTCCCCATCAAACATGAACCCAAACTTAACCCTTTGAACACAAACCCCATCACTTCCCACCCAGCTTACTCCGAATGCTACAGAACACCTCAAGTTACACAATTGAAACGCTTCTCACTCCGCCCAAACATCTCCACGTATTGGGCCACAATCCCTATACAAGTTGTTCAAACACCACCTTTTCAGCACAACACAAGTACAATCCCACCACAGCACCCATCAGCAAAACGGCAGAATAGGATTTTGATTATTACTAACACGGCTACTCAATGTGAGGGTTTCTACTCACAACTGCTATGGGACAGAATAAAATCAAATTTGTGTTGCTACACTTGAGGAGATAGGTACACTTAGAGACTGTTATTCAGCACACCAGGGCAATGTGGAAAAAAGTAGGAAAATCAATTTTGGGGAGAAAGCAAATGCAAAAGGAAAAAATACAAACAGCAAATGGACATTTGTTTTACACTTATGTGCAATGACAGGCAGCTCAGGGAAAGGGGATAGCTCAGAATAGGCAAATCAGTTGTCATTGACACAGACAGAGACACATGACAGATAGACTTGTAGGCAAAAGGGATTGCTCTCAATGGGACTACGGTTTGGGGTTTTCAATGGGACAGATGCATATAGAAATTCATGGGGAAAGGCACACAGTACACGGGCAAATTCGGTTTTCAGTTACAACGAGACTAATGGTTTTGAGGCAATACTTCAATGACTATCATTATTAAAGAAAGACACTAGGGACAAGGGGGTTAATTTGGAATTTCGATGGGGGAATTCATTGATTTACTTAAGAATATGCTAAGGATTTAAACAGACACTGAGAGATTTACCAAAGAGAATATGTTAAAATGCACAGGCTAAACACAGATTATTCTATGGGAAGGTGACTGAATTACACTAACAATGGGAGGTTTTCAATTGGGTTTTCAATGGGTTGTCAAGGGGGTTTTCAATGGGGTGTTCTATGGGTTTTCAATGGGTGCAATGCTATAAAAAGGAAGGGTTTATGCAATGTACAGCTGGGGTTATTTGCTACTTACAAAGTAAGCCTTGGTTTGAAATTATGGAAAGTCGCCTGGATTTCAGGACACTCTCGACAGCAAGGCAAGGGGTCTGGTCTCTGAACTCTCAAGGATAGTATGTTCAGCTGTCTCCTCTCCATTCTCCTTCTTCTGTCTCCCTGAATTTGTGTGTGTCTTCTGACCTAGTACAGTCCCCCTTATATAGCCCAAATGACATCACTCACTTTACAATCTAGGGGGAGTACCCTATAATTACCCCTAACCCGTAGGATTGGACAGTTTATCATTCCTCTATCCACCATATGGCACAATTGGTTCAAGGGAAGAAAGCACCATCTGTCTGTTGGCATGTTACTACCCTTCTTTGTTCTCTTGGCCACTTTTTGACAAAACCCAGTTATGTTTCATAACTTCATATTTCTATTAGCCCCTGACATATGCATTAGATATGCGGTTTGAGGGGGTCATAGGGAATGAGGTAAGCCGATTGCCAACTCCGTATGAGGTAGCATGGCCCTTTGGCACATTTTTGTTGTTTTCTTAAAATATATAATAGTTATGACTTTGCAAATGATCAAGCAAATTCCTAATTTCACCTTCCATCGTCCCATCAAATCTCATACTTGTCACAGCATCCGAGCAGCCAGAAACTAGCCTTAGCTGACCATTTCAGTTGCCAAAGTCCTAGGAATATGCACTATAGCTCTTACAAACCACCTGAAATTACATAAAGACATAGCATAAAACGAATTTATTTCTCATTCTAATTGTTACAAAAATGCCTAAAAATGGACTCAGTCCTTTAATGTCAATTTGGAAGGGCACTTTGTCCCCCACAGCCGGTGACCAGAGATTTTGATTACCCCCTTTGAAGTTGTCAGTTTGTCCTTGGTAGTGGGTGTAGGAGGAACTCACACCTTCCAGTTAAGTTTTTAGCCACACTGGCTTTCCTTGAAATCCGTGAGCCCCTGCTTTCAGGTCAGACAGAGCAGGGAATTATAATGCCCTCAGTACATCATATGTCCTTGAAGGCTGATTCACTAGTAGGTGCGACCTTCAGTGGAGAGTGGGGCTTTCAATAAAGAGGTTTCCTGCCTAAGACCAAAAATTTGGTTTTCCAGTATTGGGAGCCTCTTCCAAGGTGATTGCAGTCTTGTGGGTGGGCACATAATGTACACTGCTTAGTCAACCCCCTCCCCACAGCAATTTTCACTGACATTTCTCTGCAAGCGCAAAACTATCCTTTCACAGTGGCTTTTTAAAGTTATTTCTTTCATTTTTATTTTTTTTACATGTGTACTCCTATCTTGTATGTCACGGGATTCTTTAATTTGTCCTTTTTGTGTGAGTTGGCATTTACTGTTGGTCCATTGACAATGAGAGGTAGGCCCCTTTCCACATGCTTCTTTGATTTTTCACTGAATAATAGAAAAAGCCAAGCCGTTTTTCATTTGCAATGTTTTAAAGGGCAGATGTTCAAGTGAAATGAAAACCAAAAGCCGTGTCTAGTTGTAGGATTGTAATTCTTGCATGTCATGTGAAAGAAAAGTACAATAAGGCAGTTTATGATGAACTGCATAACTTCATGTCATTCAAGTGAAACAAAAGCAATGCAGGGCTGTTTTTGGAATGCAGGGTTCAACTGCTTGCCTCTCATGTGACAGGGAAAGCAAAGCACAGCCGTCTTTGGAGCAGAGTTTCAATGCAGTTTTTCAAATGAAAGAGATTTCTGTTTAGGGCCTTTAAATGCACCCCACACTGTGGATGCAGACAGTTGTCTAACCTATCCCCCCTCCACTGTTCTGAAGCAAATCGTTGCCTTTCATTCGTATTGCCCAGAGTGAATGTTCACCACCATTTCAAAGAATATTGTGGTGAGCGGTGATAAAAAGTGGGCTTACCCAGGAAGTAACTAGTTGAGCCTGATAATCAGTCTACCATTTTATTTTCTGATAATTAGATGAACAGACACCCAGTCGGAAATAAAACGCAAGCTACCAGAGCCTTGTTTATTAACATATTCGGCTTTGCCCTGTGGTTCAGTAGAGTGCAACATACAGAGCTGCCTGCTATTAGTAAGAGGATGCAGATGCGTCATCACTGTCAATGATTAACGACCTTTGATACCGAGAGCCACATGGGTGATCTCAATTTAGTTCCCATACAAGATTGATGTAGCTTCAGGAACACAGACTGCTTTGCTGTATGGCCAGCAAGGTTGAGGACACCAGATCATCAACATGCAGAGGAGCATCCGCCGAGGGTAAATAATATTGCTTCATTAGCAGTGGGGATTGATTTTCGAGTGAGTAGGCTGAGCTCAGGTGGGAATTGCTATACATGCTGATGTGACCCCTGCCATTAGAGAGTAAAAACAGTTCATTGACAGTCACCAGCACAGAAGGTTTATTCATTCGTGAAATCCCACATAAATCCAGCAGTCCATTTGATTAATAAGTGACTCATGATGCACACAGGCCACTTCATGCACCCCTGTGTTCACCGGAACCACTGTTTTTCATAGTACTATATAAAAAGCATAAACAAAACAGGGAAAAACAAAGTTTAAAGTATAGGGGTGAGTGGACCCCCCCACCTACTGAACCATGAGGTAGGGTAGCGGGGTGAAGGGACACCCAGCCCTGATTGCAATTCCGTCCAGGATTCCAGAAACCAGGTTGTTACACGTGAGGACTATGATGGGGTTGAATCACTGTTTTTTCACCCAGGCTGAAATGTTTTCATTAATCAAAACACATTAAAGATTTAGGACAATCACTGCAGTGAAATGCTCGGTCTGATCAGGTGGGTAGAACCTCTTGGATCTCTGGCTCGAAAGCTGGACATTCCACATATCAAGACCCGCCACCCACCCCCTATTCCACACAGCCTCCCTGATGCCAGGCAGTAACATTTTGTTGCACCTAGAAAATCAGAGTTGGCTCGTCACGAAGGGTGCTGGAATCCTATAGGAGACAATCCACAACATGTTTGCAACTTTTGAATGATTAACCTCTGCTTAAATATCAATACAATGAAAAGTGTCAACTTTTCCAATAAGAGTGAAATAATCATATTGTTGGTGTCATATGTATATATTAGCTCATAGAACTCCCATGAAATTGAGCCATCACATTATTTAGATCCCCAACATAAGAAGTCAACAGAGTCTTGTGTTGAGATAACACATTAAAAGTTTAATCCAATCCCATAGCTAACATATGTACATGGATATTGAACTGGCAGCTTTGTTGAAGCATATAATAATTAGTCCCACATGCATCGTCTCAGCCTGTGACAGTTAGAGATGTTAATTCTATCAAAACAAATGCAGTTCATTAGAAGTATATCGTAGCTTTAACAAATCATCTCTGTACTTGAAAAATATGCATATGAGCTGCTTTACATCAGCGAAGGGAGAGCGCTGGCTATTTTTAACGTCTTGAGCATTTCTCAAAAAACCTGCATTGACTCCCATGCCAACAATATACCCATATAGATGATTAGCATTTACATCTGGATGAAATCTCATTAAAGTTTTTACAGAGCATATTTCAAACTCAATTTTGCTAGTGAAAAGAAACCTTTCAGTGATGAACCAGAGTACGGGTAGCTAATGACACCCCTTGTGGTTTGGACCAGGCCCTGTACGCGCGCAGTGCTGGAAATGGTAGCATTTCATTCCATGCTACATGAAGGAATAGATCAAGATGAAGCGAAGCAGTGAATGGCATGTTGACGCTCTGGGCATTGCCGCTGATAATTCCTTTGTCCTCTCTGCAGTGCATTCTCTGGAATATGATGTCAATTATTCAATATGTCCTTACTTTTATAATTCTTTGAAAAGAAACTATGCAATAAATAATATGCAAAGATCTGCACATTGAATATGAAGAAAATACAACTGAATATATGTCTGCTAGTGTGCCATTAATCTTTTATTTGGTGCAACATTACAATTGCACAATTGTAGAGTGCAAGACTGGAAGATCTTTACACCTGTAGGCAACTCTTGCAATAATCATCACACAAAAGTCTCATTAAATAAGGTCACCGGGTTGGTGTCTCTGTTTGCGGGCATCGAAGTGCAATGTCATTGATTTGTCTTTTTCGTTGTTATGTATAATATACTGAACGGCAGTATTACAGAAAATTTGCACCGGTCAGAACTAGTGTAAACATTTCCCTATAGCAAAACACATATTCTTGCACTAGAGAAAGATGCTCCCCAGTTTTAGTCTTGTACCCTGACTTAAAATGCATTTTAAGAAGATGTGTTTGCACTATGGAAGTGTTTACCTTAGTGCTAATTAGTTTGCACCAATGCAACGTTTCTGTAATATGTCTTTTTTCCACTAGTGCAGGATTCGTCCTCGCGATAATTGCACTTGCAATGGTGATACAGTTCTGTAATATTGACGATCCAGCAAAAGGCTTTCTGGGATTGTCATGTCATGAACACAGAGGTCGAAGTGAGTGGGAGCGGTTGGGAGTGGTGCTCCTCTACTTTTTTAAATTAAGTTTTACTGTTCCTATATTTCTATATTAAAAAGAAATCGTTCTGGGATGGTTTTGTTTTCAAATAAAAAGTTTAGGAAGAAATTGAATCTTGCACTTTCAGTGCCCTACACTGAATGTTCCCTTAAACGGCAGGTGCATGTGTTTGGGGGTTGGTATTATGTGTGGGAGGCGGTGTGGTGATGGGGTTTGTCACGAGTGGGTGCAGGCCAACAGGGAACATAGATCCACTGCTTCTTTTCATACACTTCGACCACTGCATGAACGCCCTTTTCATTTAGAAGAAGCATGAATCAGTGAGGATATCCAAATATTACACCCTCGTATATTACACTTGCACAGCGCTTACCCTGCCTGTTCACTGCCCCAGAGTGCTTTTGTGTGTGGAATGGAGTGGGCGTTGGTGCAGCAGGTAATAAGAGAGAGATAAGCATCAGTTGCCAGAAGTTCTGTTATTTGGCCACATCTGGAATACATGAATCTTTACTCACAATTTTAATAAAGTGATCATCGAGGTGGAGTACCAGAGGAAAGAAGGGAAAGGTTGACCCTTGTGATTGGCGGCAAGATTTTCCTCCACAATATTGGTATATCACCAAAATAGAGGAAAATACTTTTTAGGGAGCTGTCAATAGGCATCCAATAAGATGTTAAGGCAGCACTAGAAGTGCAAGGTAATCAGGTGCCTACCTCTGGAGGACCTTTTAAATATAGCAAGCAGCCATTTTGCCCCAATACCCAGAAGGGTTCCCCTATGCTTTGGTCTGTGTGCTCCTATGACCTCTCAGAATAGAAGATACTGATACTGCATTCCTCAGTGTCTAGCTGTGTCAGTGTTCCAGTCGTCATTCTCTCATGCACACTCCTCTTGACATCCTTCTGGATCTGCCATCCTTCACCTTTGCCATGTTTCGTTACCTGACTTTGGCATTACCCCTGGATTGCCTCCATTCTCCATTCTAAGCAATTAAATCTTCCACCTTCCACCTCACCATTATTTATCCATACTCATGCAAGTGGATTGAACTTTTGATCGGTCCTCGTGCCATTGAGCTATGCTTTAGATCAATGCTCATGCCATTCTGCTGCACAATGGATCCATCCTCTTAACATTGGTTCAGGGATTTCAGGCCAAGGCTACCTGTAATGTGTTCATGTATGCACTAACCCTGGTTGTATGACTTGAGTCACGATCAGTGTTTAGGTTTCACATGTAATCTACATGGCCTGCATGATCTTTCTGAATCAACTATAAGAATATAAGTGGCCATATTTCCTATTACAGTTCTCACCTCTTATTTAGTTTCATTCTAAAGCTTGGGACATGACCGCTGCTTGGCTAGATTTCTTGCCATCTTTCATTGATCCCAAGGCACTGAGGTTTCACTGCAAAAGGCAATATAGAACAAAAGAAGCAAATATATCAAGGAATGTTCTTTGTGACATTGTTCATCTGAGCTACAAATGACAAGCCATTACCAAATCAAAACTATGTTATTCTGATCTCTTAGGATCCTGAATTGGCATCTGCAAGTGGTCGGTTACCTATGTTGGTGTTATTTCTGTGTAAATGAACATAGCTTAGTAAGTTGGTATATTTCTAAGAATGACTCAAGAGGAGACCATTGATGTGGAACAGTCATACAACTCTAGGTAGCTATAACATGGCCTCTTTGTTGGATGCATTGTGGAAGAGAGGATACTCCCTCAAAATCATATTTAGAAAATGGTCACATTTTGTTTAAGGTTTGGTTTGTTGTGAAACGTTGATTAATGTTACAAACACTGCCAGCGTCTGTGAGGAATGCACATTAGTTTTGTGTGTGCTTGCCTGCCACTCGTTTATAATAAGCTACAAGCACCCATGGCAGTGCTGGAAGAGTACTTCATCCCTCTGAAAGGTATGTTATTGTTAAATGGGGAAAAAACGAAACATTTTGTTTCTATCCCCTTTGTAGAGATAGAAATGCAAGAAAGACTCTAGTTATCTGTGTCTAACAGACAGTAGCACTGGAGTTCCTTTGCAAAGTTAAAGTCAAAATAATCTTTATTCTAAAATGCAGAGCAACTCCATTAAAGAAAACACATAACTCAACAATACTAACCACGTTAAATGTGTTCAAACACAGTAAAACAATAACATCACCAAAGTCCTGCAACACATTACCGTAGATATATGAAAAAGTAAACTGTATGAGACTGCTTTCAATACCGCTCTCTCACATAGCACAAGTCCGGTGAAAATACTGGAAAGCTGCCTTTGCCTGCAGGGGATCCAGTAGGTCTCAAAATAGAAACTCAGAAAAATATGTAACACACCTTCCTTAACAAGGTCATCACACAAACAGGGGTCTTTCAATGGCATGCAGCCTCTCCAGATGCTGGTCACGCTAACTAAAGGTATGGCGTTTGTTCTTTAGCTGAACAGGGCCTTAAATACTCATTCCAAGACTTTCAGTGAGAAAATGTTCAATGCAGCTTTTAGACAATGCTCTACTCATCCTTTCCATACTCAAGTAAGATTTCAGCCTTGTATTACAGAAGTCACCTCTGAATTAATCCGTTGGTAAAGAATATTGGGCATAAGGTTGTGTTCACCACGTTTCTACAATGCCTCTAAAAGGGTTAATGGCCTCAGATTAATCAAATCTGAGCTGGCACCAATGGATCAGAAGCACGGGGCACCATGCAGCAAACTATGTCATGCACCCGGAATGTATTTATCTTAATCTGAATGGAATTGTCTGGAAAGTGCCCTCAGACTTGAGCACCGTAAGTGGCAACGGGGATACATTTAGCACAATGCATGTGAAGACAGAACTCCATCAAGAGCCCCCTGCTGAGCGTTGGTCGGGACCCCCGGCACCTTCCGTAAGCCCCAGACCCCAAAGGACTCACTCCGACACGTCCTCTCGGTTCGGGCTTCCCGGTCGCTCTGACGCAGCCGGGAACGCCCCGTTTATGTTGCACGCGGCGGCGTGCAGTGTCACGCCGATCGCGTGCGCGCCCTGTCATCGGGCAGTGCCACACTCCTCCTTTTTCCGGGAGAACAATAACAATACTAATACTAGACACTGCAAACTAAACCAAAATGGATACATAACATCTCACAAAACCCCATGTTCAAAACACCCCTTTATTGACATCCACCCGGGTCCCCTTACTTAACAGTTCTCATCATTAGGACAATCAGCCAGGTGACCCAACACGTAATCGCTGAGGTGAGCAGGTTTCCCTCGCCCAGCCCTCTGGGGGTACCTCCTGCTCACCTCCGGCATGGGTGATCTGTCCTCAGGCAGACAGGGTGTTTCCCCTTCGTCCTCAGGGACCTCTCCTGGGTCTGGATCAGGAGGTGGATCAGTTCTTGGATCCCGCAGCTTCTTGAAGAAACTCACATTGCGAGTTACCGTAGACCGGCCGTCCGATGCAGTCACCATGGATCCCCGGACTGCGATGACATCCAGCGGTTCCGGCTCATACGGTAGGGAGAGCTTTCCATGGGGATGCCTATTTCGAATGAGGACCTCATCGCCTGGCTCCAGCCACTGCGGGCGAAGCCCTCTCCTATCGTTCTCTTGCTCGATCCTCAGCCGCCGGTCCATCTCGACCTGTTGGTCATTGATCACCCCAGGTTCTTTCTCTCCTACCTCCGGCAGCAAGCCCCGAGGACACCGCTTGAAAAATGCCTCAGCCGGGGCCACTCCAGTGGATGCATGTGGCGTGGTGCGGTACACCTTCAGAAACTGGTACAGGGCTCACTGGAGTGACTGCCCCTGCCCCTGAGCAATTCTAAAGGTCTTATTTAGAGTCCTCATGAGCCGTTCTGCTTCGCCATTGGCCCGGGGCCAGAGAGGCATGATCTTCCTGTGCACCACCCCATAGCTCTCCATCAGCTCCGAGAAGCGTTCGCTCAGGAAGGGCGCCCTGTTGTCCGAGCACAGTGTGCGTGGGAAACTATGGGCCGCAAACACCTTTTCCACGGCCACCACGATGTGCTCAAATGCCACAGAGTCCACAAACTCCACCTCGGGGTACCTAGAGTACTCGTCGACCAGAACTAGGAAGTGGGTGCCCATGGTGGTGGACCCAAAGTCCACATGAACAATTTCCCAAGGGTGCGTCTCCCTAGGCATTGTCTCTATGGCAGGTTCACGCTGCAGGGGAGATGCCACCTGGCACCAAACACAGGCCGCCACAAAGTCATCCACCTTGCGTTCCAGCTCAGGGAACCACACCTTCAGCCATAGGCATACCTTGGTCTTGGCTGCGCCCTGATAACCACGAAGTGCCAGGGCGATCACCTCGTCCACCTTCGATTGGGGCACCACAATCCGATCTCCGCGGAGCAGAAGGCCGGATATTGAGAATGATAACTCCTCCCGGTCCTTCCATAGTTGCTCAAGTTCGGTCCTGGCCTCCTGAGTGCGCCCCGCCAGAGCCTCCAGCACCGACTTCCAGGAGCCCTGTTGCATAGAGTGTCTTAGGATTTTGAAGCACTCATCTTCTGCTGCAGCTGCATCCAGCTCCTGGAGAGGCATGGCATTCGGAGTGGCCACCTCCACCACCACCCAGATGTGCTCCTCTGCTTCTTCTGCACATGCGTCATGGTCTTCTCCTGCGGACGCCCCAGGGTGTCTGGAGAGATAGTCTGCAGCGTTGTTCGCCCCTGGCCGGTATACCAAGGTGACTCCATATTCCAAAAGGGTGAGCATCCACCTCTCAATGCATGCCGGTGGCTTGGATGACGACCCTGCTAGGATGGGAAGCAGCGGCTTGTGGTCTGTCACCACCGTCACCGGGCGTCCAAGGACATAGAGCCGGAAGTGCCGGCATCCCCAAAGTACTGCCAGTGCCTCGTGTTCGATCTGCAAGTACTGCTGCTCTGCATCGGACAGGGCCTTGCTGGCATACGCCACCGGGCGGACACCCCCATCACTGTCAATCTGCGTTAGCACGGCGCCCAGGCCGAATGGGCTGGCGTCGACAATGATCTCCGATGGTAACGCAGGATCGAAAAACGACATGGTGTCTTCAGCTGCCAAGGCACCCGTTATGTCATCAAAAGCCGCCTGTTCTAGCGGGCCCCAGTTCCAGATGGCATCCTTTCTTGTCAGTGCCCTGAGCGGTTCCGATCTGGAGGCCAGATTTTTAATGAATCGTCCACACTATGTAACCATGCCCAAGAAACTTCGCACCACAGACACGGACTCCGGAGGCTGCGCCTTCTTTGTGTCCTGCACCTTCCGGGGATCAGGAGACACCCCCCTCCTTGATTACAAAGCCAAAGAATTCTATCGATGGTCGCAGAAATTCACACTTCTCTTTGTGGAGGGTGAGTCCCAAGGATTGTAGCCTTCCGAACGTCTTCGCCAACCGCCTCAGATGGTCTACCTCCGTTTTTGCAAACACCAGGATGTCGTCGCTTATGTTCAAAACTCCCTGTAGATCAGCCAGGGCACCCTGAATAATGTTCTGGAACACCTCCGCCACCGAGGACACACCAAAACTCAGTCTATTATAGCGGTATAGCCCTCGGTGTGTCATGAAGGTGGTAATATACCCCGACTCGGGGTGGAGGACAACCTGGTGATAGCCCACTCGGAGGTCCAGTTTCGAAAAGAAGCGAGCACCCTGTACCTCCGCAATGATGTCATCGATCGTCGGGGTGAGGTGTCTCTCTCTCTTAATGGCCTTGTTCGGGAGCCTCATGTCGACGCAGATTCTAACAGCATTGGGTTGTTTAGGTTTCCATGCCACCACTATCAGGGACACCCAGGGCGTCGGGCCCTCAACCTTTTCTATAATGTCAAGATTGACCAAATTGTCCAGCTCCTTGTCGACATGTTCACGGAGGTGAAACGGTACCCTTCGATGTTTCAGGGCAATGGGCTGCACCGATTCATCAATGTGTAACCTTACTGGGTCACCGGCCATCTGCCCGATCCCCTTGGACAGTGCGGCATACTTCTCGAGCAAGTCATTGATGTCCTCTAAATAGACAGAGTATGCAAAGCTGACGATGCCGAGGGCCTCTGCTGCAGCACAACATAACAACATATTGGTGCTTACCGGTGTCACGTAGAATCGTGCTGTGATTTGGGAGCCCTCATGTTCTACTTTTGCCACGAACACACCGTCCAGAGGGATAGGGTCAACACCACCAAAGGCAAAGATGCGGGCCTTGGGAGCAGCCAGCTCAGGGGGCTAGTCCATGGCATCATAGTGTCCACGGGCCATTACATTCACTGATGCCCCAGTGTCCACGAGGACCGGGACTGGAGATCGGTTCACCTCGACCACGCACCTTGGCTGTCTCCTGTTCTTGCCCTTCAGGATCCCCACACTCGAGACAAAGAAGATGTTCTCTTCCTCCTCTTCTTCCGCTTCCTCCACCTGGGCATCCTCCTCAGTCTGATCCACCTGAGCGACATTGGATGTTCGACCCTGGCGATTGAGACTGGACCGCCCCAGGCCCCTCGGTACCAACACCGGCATTGCTGCTTTGCATATCCTCGAGAAATGATCCGGTAGCCCACACCGTCCACAGGTCTTTCCAGCCGCAGGGCATTCAGGTCATACCCACATTTTTGGCAGATTTCTCCTGCACTCCCGGCTCGATCCCGGGGACCGCTGCCAGGTCTTCGGGTGCCCCTGCCACCTCGCCACATCGCACATACCTCTTCGATCTTGATGGGGCGCGACCCGGCCTCCATTCTAGCTGCCCTCGCCTCCGACACCTCATGGCACCTCCCCAGTTCAAGGATGCGCTGAAGCGTGATTCCAGGCTCCCTTAACACCTGGCGCCTTAACTTGCCTGATGAACACGCCTGGATAAGCATCGTCCTGATCATGTCCTCAGCATCACCCCAAGCACAGGCCAGCGAGAGACGCCTTAGGCGCCCATAGAAAGTGCCCAGAGTCTCATCATCTTTCTGTTTGGCAGAGAGCATGACAAAACGTTCATAATCCGCATTGGCGAGAGGCAGAAAGTAAACCTGCAGAGCGGCCTTCGCCTGATCATAGGATCCATCCCCTGGCAGAAGCGATTCAAAAGTCTCTTGGACAGAGGGACCTGCCGAGTACAGAATGGTTGCCAGCCGGGTGTCATCATCCACCACCTGGGCAGCCCGAAAGTACATGTCCAGGCGGTCCACCCACCTCCTCCATCTGGGCCCCAAACTGGAAGGCGGGCCCGATACATCAAACTCTGGGATGGGCTGCAGAGCCGCCTGTGCACGTACCTGAGCCATGGCGGGGGGAATCTGCTGAACAACAGGTGCTGCCACGGGCTGTGCTGGAAGTAGAGGACCCTGAAGACCTGCCTGACCACCTGGAGGCTGCTGTGCCGGCTACACAGGAGGCAGCAAACCTTGAAGTGCTGCTGGCGCACGTGGAGGCTGCTGCACCACCGCTCCATCCTGGTCCTCAGTATCACTCATCAGTTCGAGCGCACAGGCACCCCCAGTGTGGAAGACAGGGGACGCAACTCAAACACCAAGTCCAAATAACTCCAGCATGCACCATTGGAGAAACAGCTGCTGCTACACACCTCTGTGATGATGAAGAGGATGAAGAGAAGCCTCAGCTTCCAACTGCTCCAAAAATTAGGGCAAGAAAGAAATGTGGGCTATGCAGGCTCAGCCATTGTAGCCCTCCTCCTTGCTTGCACTCGACGTAGGAGACCCAGGAAAATGCAAAATCCCCAACTGGGCATAATCACATGCAGGTATCACTGCCTGCTGACAGGATTGCCAAAAATTAGGCCTGGATGTACTTCTCAGCTCAAACCGGAGCTCGGAGAAGTTTCACGGCCTGATCCGCAAAATGGCCGCCAGCCGCGTGGGTAACGCACAGCCTGCGGGCCGGAGCGAAGTCTCAAGACGACCTCGCTGCAACAAGAAAAAAATTGCTGGTCAAGTCACTGCCGGGCCCAGGCATCGCTTCCCCCACTCGTCGCCACTGTTGGGGGTTGGTCGGGACCCCCGGCGCCTTCCGTAAGCCCCAGACCCCGAAGGACTCACTCCGACACGTCCTCTCGGTTCGGGCTTCCCGGTCGCTCTGACGCGGCTGGGAACGCCCCGTTTATTTATGTTGCACGCGGCGGCGTGCAAGGTCACGCCGCCGCGTGCGCGCCCTGTCATCTGGTAGCGCCACCCCCCCCCCATTTCACTTCCAAATCTGATAAGGGCCCTTTTCACTTCCTTCAACTTCACAGTTCTAGATATGAACATTGCTTAACGCATTCCAGTGTACCTCAGGCAGAATTAATTGGAAGGCGTCATCCACTCGATTTCCGATGCACGTGACGTGTGACTTGCCGATGTTCCCCTTCAGGCCCGGCACAGCCGTGAGCTCTACATAGCCTTCTACCAATGCGTGTAAAGGTAACAGGTGATGGTGTGCGGGCCTGCAGTTCTTCATTGTAAGTGTAAGTCAACATTGGGACATGCCGCCTCCTTTTCCTTTGGTTGTACCGAATCATTTTATTTAACTGAATAGTTAAAGAGTTAACATATGGATTGAATAAAACATATTTGACCATAACAAGCCCTGGCCAAGATATCCTGTTGCAGCTCATGGGGAAAAGCCACTGACCGCCCCCCACTCCCAGCATTCCCAAGGGAAGTAAAAAAGCCATGAGTTTTGCTCAAGTGACACAATGGAATGCAGATGCCTGACAAAGTATTGTTTTAGCAGTTTTGATTGGTCCAAGGTCTTAATGAGAATATGTGTTTCATCTGTGGCTCCAGCCTGTAGTGCTGAGCTTTAAATGTTCCCACTTGCTACTCTAGCAGTTCCTGCAGATTTAGAGACTCTGCCTACTTTGGCAGCTTACTCTGGCCACATCCTGCTTTTCCAGAGGATTTTATTTGCTCCCAGGGCGAGATGTAAATGTCTGGAGGACCATTTTCAATATTTCTTTTTCATTTATTTTCATTTTTCTTGGCCACGTCCTGCTTTGCCAGAGACCCTGTGTACCATCTGGGGGTCCTGCCTGCAAAACGAAGCTCACTGGGTCTACAACACCCAGGACTTTGCATGCAAGTATGGAACCCATCTGGAGCACTGTGATTGGCTCCTAGAGGGACACGTGACTGGAGGTTCATTTTCAATATTTTCTTTTTGCCAGATCCTGCTTTGCCAGAGGCCCCTTTTCAACATTTGAAGGTCCTGTCTAAAATTAAATGAAGCTCTGTGGGCCTACAACGCCCAGGACTGCCTGCTAGTGTGGAGGCAATTTTGAGCACTGTGATTGGCTTCCAGAGAGACATGTGATTGAAGGTTCACTTTCAATAGTTTGATTTTTATTGGCCACATCCTGCTTTGCCAGATGACCCTGTATGCCATGTGAGGGTCCTGCCTGTAAAACAAATCTCCCTGGGCCTACAAAGGTCAGGGCTCTGTCTGCAAGTTTGGAAACCATCTGGAGCATGTGATTGGTCCCAACAGGGACATGTGACACACTGCCCCCCTTGTTCAGTCTCCCCTGGGAATTCAGCCCGAACATCTGCAGCCAAGGGCCAAAAGCATTAAAGGACAGATCCCTGTTTCAGCCTGTTGGTGCCTTGGTTCGGAATCCCTGCTTAGACCTGGACTTCACAGAGCTCACCCTTTACCCAGCTTCTTCTTTTATGTATAGGGACCCTTCCACCCATTGACTAGTCAATTACTTAATAGCTTCTGTTACCTCACAGGACCAATGAACATTGTTGTTTTGCACTTGTTAACTTTCCTTTGGTTACCTATTGCCCCATTCCACCAAAACTCAGAATGAACACCTGCTTCTACACATCCATCCATCTATTCTATTGAGCCGCACCCTTTTTGTCATTGTCTTCACTTGCCTATTTCTTCTACCCTTCGTCATGCATCTTGACTTTGTTCCATTCCGCCTTCTCCTCACTCTTCTCCTTCCCTTCTCTCATAGCCTTCAACCTCAACTTGGTATAACTTCTGCATCACTCTCTAGCCTCTCCATCATCCTCCTTCCTCCCTGCATCAACGCATCCTCGATAAGATGCTCTTGTGCCCCCGCAATATCCAACCTCATCTATTCCCCTCACCTACCACACAACAAATGCCCCTCGCTCCACACCCATCACTGTTTCACTTGGCCTCTGGAATGCACAATCCCTCTGCAACATGTGTTCCTACATCACTGACCACTTTGACTCTTATGACCCTGAACTTCCACATCTTACTTTCACAGACACCTGGATCACCCTGCATGAATCTGCTATACTAGCAGATTTCCACATTGACTCTGCTATATTCTCCCACTCTCCCAGATCTGGTGGGAAGGGTGGTGGTGTGGGGTTCCTTATCAATAAGGCCCTCAACAATGCCCCACTCCCCCCCTGAAATCAGCTCTTTCAAGTCCTCCTCATTTGAATGAGCCACTATTCAACTACTCCCTCCTATTCTTCACACTGTTCTGGCTCTCTATTGCCCCCTGGAACTGTTTCATCCATGATTTGACACTTCTCCTCAAGTCACATCCTACCAACATCCCCATTGTCATGCTAGGGGACTTAAACCTCCCCATGCTCTCTGGAGCCAATTGCCTTTAACTTCACTCTCTCCTATCTGACCACTGCTTCGACTCCCTCCATGACCAGCCTACCCACTCAGTGGAAACTCCTTTGACCTTATCTTTCTCTGTAATTCGACCTCCTGTTCTGACCTTTCTATTGACCCATCTGCTGCTAATCCCTACACAGTTCATGTTTACATCTTGATCCCTCCTCGTTCGACTCTTCATCTCCCCCTCTTCAATAAAGATGAAGACATTCACTTCACTCACTAATTCTCCGGGACCTTGGGTGTCTCAAACCTGCTCTTGCCTGGATGGCTTCCTACCTGGAAGGTTCATCCTTTAAGACCTCTTGAAACTTGCAAACCTCTGACCCTAACCCCTCCCTATCAGTGTCCCCCAATGATCATTCCTTGGGCCTCTGCTCTTAATCCCCTATACCTTTGCCCTAGGAAGACTTATCTCTTCCTTTGGCTTGCTCTATCACCTTTTTGCGGATGACACTCAAGTATTTTTCTCATTTCCCTCCTACTCCCCAGCCATCTTGGAATGGATTACAAAATGTCTCACTGACATTTTTCACTGGTTTGTTCTCTTCTGCCTTATGCTGAAATGGAAGTAATCCTTCCCACTACTTCCAATGCCATCTCTATTCTTCCCTCTCCTATGTCCTTCCTGACTGATCTTCTTGCTCTCTCATGCAAGGCTTGCAATCCTGTGGTCCTCTTTGCTCCTCAGTACCTGTCTGATTGTATTTCAATTGTTTCACCATCCTTCAACCTCTGCATCCAATACAATCCATGTGCCTTCTCTTGCTTCCTTTCTTTCTCCATATTCTCCCTGTTCCACTGGAACCCACTGGCCATGACTATCAAAGCCAGCCCAAACTTCACTTGCCAGATAAAGAGGGAGCTTCCCCTGGCCTCTCCCCTATCCTCTCTACCTGGCCCTAGCAAGGCCTCCTGCTGACACTTAATAATGTAAAGTTGTATACTTAAATAGTACTCCTCTTTTGTTTGGAGCAGTTGCCACCTAGGTTAATGTTAACTTTGTAAGTCACTGCTTTTGTTATATTGTTTCTGTTTGACTGGCTTTGTGCCTGGTATATGTCCCACTTTTTTTAAACTGAAGAGGGATACCTAAACATAGCCCTCGTTGCACCTATCCCGCTCTTAGCACATCAACAGAGAAACAATAGCTGTACATCGTTCGTGGACCCTTCCTCCCCTTTATCATTGATGCATCGGAGGTGTGAGAAACACTATTCACTCAGACAGCCATTCACACCATACCCAGATGGCATCACAGAAGAGATGAGCCTGCAACCGATAGAGCAAGTTGACTGTTGACTAATCTCAGTCACAGAACGCCGATGACATCACGACTAACTGATACGTTAGACATGAAGCACATAGGCATCCATGCACAACGCTACACAAACACTTTACTTAATTGCAGATAGACGCATAGCAAAGGCTTATGACTCACATAGTTATAGGACTGACACACATATACCCTTTTGTTGAGCAGAGAACACCAAGAGTCATAAGAATACATAAGAACAGATTGCTGATGCTTAACGCAGCTAACAGAAAGGGCCATGCGAATAAAGATGGATACTATAGGTACATTATAGTGAATTGGAGAAGTATCAGGAACTCGGGACACAGAGAAGGCTGACAGGCTGATCCAGTCAAAGGTGGCAGAACAGGCTTCCAGCGTGGCTACCGTGCACAGACAGCCAAGGACACAGGGAAAAGGAAACTTTCAAGATAGCCGAAAGGACAGAGCAACTGCAGGGAATTCAAGGCAAACTTCCTCATAATTACAGACAAGAGACGTCCAGTTCGCGGTCTCTACAAACATGACCTGAATCTGCTAGACAGTGCCTATTCATTTGAGTCGGATAGAGAAGGCTGTTCCCATCAAATCACAGGCAGAAATATACATAATAAATACAGGTTCATAGCTGAATGTTCTGTCTCACGGCTTAGGAAATTGGAGAAGGTAACTTATTGGGAACACACAGCACCTTTGGCGTCATTCCTACTACCTTGAGTTCTTGCATTTGGCCTGGTACCTGTCCAAGGCTGCAAGGCTGAGAAGACCCTTTCTGTCCAATCTCTACTCATCGTTCATGATAAACTCACACTATGTTGCATTGGCCAAATACCTTTCACTAACCTGTAACTTTGCATTTGATACTTTTGGAGTTGGTCTCATGAGGAGCAACCAAATATGGTTTGCCCAATGAATGCACTAATCCCTTAACGAAAATATATGTAGTTCACCTTACTAACCAATCTTGTCCCATGTTAGGTTTTTTGGGATGTCAATCTATAACAAAACCAGCTGACAATCACATAGACACTGAGAGTGTGTGGAGAAAGTTACATTGTTCATGTTGCAATCCCTGCCATTTGAAGGCGTAATAAATACAGTTGAACTTTGTTCTATGGCTAGGTCTTCCGTTCTTGGTGCAGGGGATTTCCACGGCCCAGTTCCTCTTGCATGTAGGTGGCGAAGCTGCTAATAGTTCTCTCACCACTATTACAGGTGGTAGCGAGAGGATGGTTACTAAGACCCCTCGGCGATAAGACCATTTTGTCCCACCGTGTGCCCGAAGAGCTGTGTCGCGACCTGCTAGGAATGGATCAAAAGACCATGTGTGAATATTGAGAGGTTATCAGGAGCTGCATTGGAGAAATCCATGCCCGCTCCCGTGGGATGCCAATCAGACCGGATGGCGATGGCAGAGTGGCAGATTGGGGGAAAGGTGGTGCCCGAGGACTTCAGCAGATCAACAGAGTGTAAGTATAGACTAAGCCATAACACAAACATTTGCAAGGGGAAGTTGTTTGTCGATTGTTTTGTGTTGTTGTGGAGAATATCAGTTTCAGGCATTTAGCCTGAAGTTACAGATTAAAACAGAAAAGAAAGTCAAGAAAAACTATACATGCACTCTAGGCGCTAGCTTGGTTTATGGATGAAAAATACAAAAAGACAAAAAAAAAGGATACCTGTTCTATGTAGATAGCTTAGCTATGGATGATTTATGCATGAAATCCTGTGTCTAGGCACTAGTGTAGCTTGCTTAGGTCGCAGAAGGTGGTTTCTTAGTTTATCTCACAGAGATGTAGTCCTATGTGACGGTATAGAAGAAGGACTACATATTGGTTGGAAATCCCTCTGATGGAAGGACAGGAAGGTGGACGTATATATTTTATGTTGTTCGTATTGTTGTGTCTCAAAGAATTGTGAAACTGTTTTGGGGGTGCATTTGAAGTATCAAGTCCTTTCCCTTAGATTTGTGACGTGACACATATAGGGTTGGCAAATAGGACTCAGAGAGTTATTGTGGATGTGAAGATCCGTAGTAGGGCAGAGGCATGGTTGCAAGAGAATTGAGAGACTGATGGTTTTTAATGAGGTGAGATGATGCTTGAATTAGCTTAGAAAGTTGTATTCTTTGGCGTGGCACGATGAGCGCATGAAAGAATTACAGGTTGGCCTTTGAAGGCAGAGAACATACTATGGGTGGTGCTTGGAGTGCACTCTTGTTGATGGTGGTGGGCTGGAAAGACTGTTGGAAAGTGTTAAGATGTGTTATGCTTTTGAGAAAGCCGATTGAAAATTGATAGTAATTGCAAAATTTACAAATTGATAATGTGTTAAAACATGTCAAAAATCCCAACTTGAGGTCAAGTAAGTATCGACAGTCAGAAAAGTGATGTGCCACCATGGGGGCACACCACTTAAGCATTTGTGCAAGTCCGTTCTGCGATATCATGACAAAATACTCAAGTATAGTGCGAAATGGACTCGCGATACAGAGGGCAAGATGGTGAAGCCATGGCCCTGGGAGGCCAGTCTTTCCAAATGTGTGCTGCAACATATGACCACGTATTTACATGCCACCTATAAAGGGGACAAATTGAGCAAGCAGTTGGCTATATCGGAGCTATGGAAAATGAGGACAAGGAAGAGGACCCGCTCAAACCACAGATGCCAAAACAGAAAGCCAGGGATTTTACCCCTTGATGGAATTAAATGCAGTGGCAGGGTACACCAATCCCGTTTATTCACCACCCTCTTATAGCAGCGAAGACATATGCATAGTGGCCCGAAGCAAGAGAACAGATGCTATAGGCGATGAATGCAAGGAGCGCAGCGACCTGCAAGCAAAATTGAGAACTAATGATAAAGGAAGACCAGCTTAGTGCCCCCTCCTCCCCCAAGCTGTTGGGAGATGGCATGATCTTTTCACATAAACTAAGCACATATCCCAGTATGCTTGTTCAGTACAGTAAGTCCAGATTCCAAGTGCAATAAACAGAGTAATGCCAGATTAGAGTATGCCCTGTTACCATTGCAAGGCCAGATTCATGAGGTCCAGTTCTCCAATAAAGTGAGATTCCAATATGGTCAGTTACCACAGTATCCCTATTTTACACAGTAGAACCATATTCTGATACACCTAGTTCACACATAGAGGCTTGATTCAATTATCCTCAGTTAGCACTGTAAGGCTGCAGGAGCTGAATGTCAATAGGAGTTCCTAGAGTGGTGTGAAAGAAGATGCCACCTCCCTTCTGCCCTTCTCCTACCAACAAGTATCCTCAGGGTGAGGCTATAGCCTTTACTGGTACCTAAATATAGAAGGTTGATGAGTACTTGGTAACTGTGGCCCTAGATGTCGTTTTCTAGGAGCTCACAGGCTTTGCTAAACAAATGATGATTCGAAATAAAATAAATAGAGGACCCAGCACAACAAAGCCATTGGCTGAGCTTTAATTGAAGCATTGGACCATCCGTTGGTGGTATAGCATAGCAGCAAATAAAGGATTGATGTGATTGAGCGAGCGAGAGATGTGTTAACCACCTTACATGCAGAAAGAGCCTGAGCCTCTGGCCGTCTGGCGAGGAGGCTTGAAGTGCTCTGAGGACGAAATCTGCTCCATGTCAGGCATTAGCCTTCCATACCTTACAATAAGAGGTCAGGATGCCCCTCTGCAAGAAAGAACACAGCATGATAACCTGTTCTGTTGGAATTTGCCCACTCAGAGTGTCTAGCCACATGTTTTAGCTCACTGTACCTTTCACAAAGGAGGAATGTCCATTTGCATTTCAGTCTTTGTCCCGTCCACTTGAGCAGAACAAGAGTACCAACAGCAACCCCAGACACGTGTTTCACCCTAGTTGGGCCTCATCAGTGAGGTGGAGCTGTGCTTCGCTGAGTACAGTGAGAAAGGGGTCCACGTCTGGATATCCCTAGGTAACTTAGGGTGACCAACCCCAAGTTCCTTTTACATACAGAAAGTGGTCAGGGTGCCCCTCTGCAAGAAAGAACACGGCATGATAACCTGTTCTGTGGGAATGTATCCACTCAGAGTCCGCTGCCACATGTTTTAGCTGACTGTACCTTTCACAAAGGAGAAATATCCATTTGCATATCAGTCTTTGTCCGGCCCACTTGAGCAGTCCCATTTCTCACTGTGCTCAGATAGAATAAGGCTACAGGCACATGCCCAACTGATTGTTGTATTTCCCATCCCAATCCACTCTAGATCTACCCGATATAAATGTGGTGTATGACTCACACTGCTATCACTTACTCCATATTGGGTTGGGCAAAAAATACAATTAATGTATTAATTGCATACTTGTCATAGTTATAAACTGTGCATTGAATGCTGTTTTCACCAAACACTACACAGAGTGAGGGATAGTATTATGATTAATTTCTTTTAGCTCTTTAAATCACCATGTATTTATGTACTCTGTGTCAACTTAATGATATTTAAGATTTCTAATTATAGCACTATTTAACATATTTACATGAATGTACACACAATATGTGTATCTGTATGGCAGCTTTGTTTCAGAGCTTGCTTTGACCCTTTGTCCCAGTCAGCACTTCACACCTATTGAGCCCGAATCCCACCATATTCTCTGATCTCCCGGTGGAATAGCAAGTGTTCTCACCAGAGGACTTCACACAGGTCTGGTAGATCCTGTACTCAAGATACCTTTTCTGAGAGGGCAAGATGCTAGGTGACTGCCCCTACACCAAAATGTGAAGCCTCTACAGGGGACCTACAAAAAGAGAACCCTTGACTAAAGGCCTACCTGAAACTTCAGACTGTCATCTGGTTGAATGCTACATCACGCCTGAACATCTGGCACTCTCCCTGGTTCGTACAACTCTGTGTCTGCCGGGTCTGATGTTTGTACCCTCCTCTGCATTCATGCCAAACCCAAGGGCAATCAGCCCCTCCCATGATTTCAGAGGCCTGCCACTTACAGTAGCAAAACCCTTAAAGCAGTGAACTCATTAAAGCGTGTGCGGATGTTCAGCCCTCAGGCAATATCTGTTTAGACAGCACCTGCAGGCCACTTACTTACATGTTGCCCTCTGCTCAAATGCAGTGTAGGGAAATCTCATTCAAAGAAAAGATGCAGGGCAAGGCGTCATTTTAAAAACAAACATGTGATCTGTGGCCTCCGCACTGCATTTGGAAAAACCCATGTGTGAGGGTTTCAGTCCTCTCTAAGCAGAATAAACCTGAAAAGGCCCAAGATAAACATCTTAAGTACAAGAACATATCCTTCAACCCTTGTTAAAATGGAGAATCACTTAATGCTTAATTGCTTAATGCTGAGGAAACAAATCATAGCAACTATAAAATGACAGAGAAAAACGGATTTGCATGTTTTGTTGTTGTGTGGGGGTCCATAACCAAGCCTGCGACTCTGCGGCCTCCAACAACATGGCACTCTTTAAAATCTGCAAGTAGCTGGCTCATCCTACTGCAGCGTCCACCTCTCCGGTTCCCTCTCAGGCCCTCTGCATGGCTCTGGCCTCTCATTTCACCACTAAAACTCAGGACAGCCTGATCTCACTTTGCTCTTCCGATCCCTCTAGCTCTCTCAGGTCCCCTTTGGCCGCCTCTCCCTCTCCTCTTCCTTTTTCCTCCTTCACTCTGACAACACCTGACAATGTCTCTAGACAAGTCAGCTCTATGAAAGTGTCATCCAAACAGGTGCTCCCCTGCTCCTCCAGAACCACCAAGGACCACATTGCCACACTCGCTCCAGCCCTGCCCGATTTCTGCAATCACTCTTTCGCCACTTGATCGTTCCTCACTCTCCTCAAGCACTCCCTATTGCACTCCCTCCTAAAAAAGCCTTCTGCCGATCCTACATGAACGGGAAACCTTCACACAATTTCTATCTGTCTTTCCTAAGCAAACTCTAGGAAAAGCTGGCCATCTCCCAGCTTACCTTCCACACTGAATCTGTTGGCTGCCTCCATGGCCATCAGTCTGGCTTCAGAGCAACCACATGCATGGAAACTGCTCTCCTGAACACCTGTGAAGATTTACTCTCTAGCATCGACTCCAGCTCTCCCTCTGTCCTCATCCTCCTTGACCTCTCCTCTGCTTTCAACACAGTCAATCACACCAACTTGATCAACAGACTTGTGTGAACCTGGGCATCACGGATCAGGCCCTAGCATGGTTGACCTCCTTACTCCTGGACGATCCCTCCTAGGTCCAACTTGGGACCTTTCTCTCCACCACCTCTGTCTCCACATGTGGTGTCACGCAGGGCTCTTTCCTCTCACCCTGGCTCTTCAATGTCTATGTGGCCACTTTACCCCACCTGATATCCACCTTCTCTTCTAACTTTCAGTGTTATTTGGATGACATTCAGCACTCTTTCAGGCAACCCCCAGCATGCTCTCGTCCCTATTCCTGACTGTCTATCCGCAATTCAGGATTGGTGAGCCTCCAACGATATTTGCCTTACTGCCAGTAAGACGGAGATCCTTCTCATTGGGACCCCTGCTCAGCCTTTCTCTCTCTCACCTTGGGCCGTCTACCCTCGCCTGTCTGTGATGCAAAACACCTTGTAATCACCTTCGACTCCACTCTCTCCTTTTCTCCTCACATCAAGGACCTTGCCAAAAAGGCCTGCTTCCAGCTGCACCTCCTCAGAGGCATTCTATCTTTCCTCACTTTCCCCTGTCTTCAGAGCTCTGGTTCTCTCCAGCATAGACTACTGCAACAGCCTCATTCTCAGTCTGCCTATCTGTGCCCTTCACCCCCTGCAACTAATCCAGAACAGGACCTCAAGACGTATACTTGTCCTCAACCCCAGAGACTGTATCTCTCCAGCCCTGAAATCTCTCCACTTTCTCACAGTGGCTGCAAGGATCAAGTTGCAGACCCTCATCCACAGGGCTTTCTGGGGCTGGGACCCACACTACATCCAACTCTCTCTTCCAAAATACCTTCCTACTTGAATCCTTTGCTCAGCGACCTCCATCTGCGAGGGTGAGATGCTTCTCCAACCAGAGAGTGGGGGTATATCTCTCTCTTCTGCAGGTGCCTCCCACTGGAACAGTCTCTTTGCCCCTCTCAGACTTGAACCGGACCACCTGAAGTTCCAGAAGCAGATCAAGACCCTCCTTGTCTCCTCTGCCGCCTCTCTCTCGCTCTCTTGCTAATTTATCTGTCTGCTGCACTGACGGGTTGCTTGGATCCCTCAGAGTTTCGCTGGGTACCAGGCTCCTTCACTACCAGTCTTCCTCTGCACTGCCTCTTGGCCTACCACGCACTTAGGGGCTGTAACTGTAACCCCTACAGCCCCCTGCCTCCTTGCACTTACGCAAAGCCGTGCTGCCCTGGCTACACATATTCAGAGCCATGCTGCTCTGATTGCACTTGCCCCTTTTTCTCTCTTGCATTTCCCCCTCTTCTTCCCCTTGCACTTTTATTGTCGCACTTGCACAATCCGGATAACACAAGGCCTAATAGGATAATTTGTCTTGTCCTCCCTATGTCTTCCATCTCTTGTCTTGTGGTGCCTAAAAACACTTGTGCACAGGTGCGTAATAAATGCCATATCATATCATATTTATTTCCTTTACAGAAAGCAGGTGTGGGTCACTGTTTTCTGATGTGAAAATATGGTCCTTTGACAGGAGTTGATAGGCCAGTGCAATGGATTAACAGCCATATTCATGGAAAATGGAAAATCAAGGGTAGCTGGAAAATGTACATTTAAAAGCTAAAAGTCTAAATTGGACCACAATAAATGAAGCCATAACTGCACAATGGCATCTGTATTAAACTCATGCCACCTCCCCCAAAGTGAGATGTTAAAACAGATCCTGTACTTTCTTATGGAGATGAACTGGTGGGGGTTGAGCTATAATAATAAGACGGTCTCTGCACCGCAGTCACGGGGGGGGGCTGGACCCCCTATCTATCCTATGCCAGCATTTGTATGGGTTGCATCCGTGTCTGGTCGATGTAAGATAATGAACAACTAATAGCGGTCCAGCTTGACTGGCTGGACTCTATGGCCTAATTTGAGATTTCCATCTCCCAGGCCTCTCTTGAAGGAAGGATTCTTGAGACCTGGAATAATAAAGTGTTATCAGAATATCTAACAGACACAGGAACTGTCCAAGAGGAGCAGGACAAACGTTGTAAAACCCAGAGCCCGTCAAATGTCAAAAGACCAGACCTTATGAACTGCCAGGCACTGGGTTATAAATCCTATACTTCTAACCCTGAACAAACAGCTAAAGAACTAACGGCACTGCTCTGATATTGACTGTAATTTTGTATATAAAAAAGCAGCACTGAATTTATATTTCTGGTGATATCTCCTAAAATGAAGGGTGCAACAAAATAATTCTTTGTTTAAGCATTCAGCTTTAGATGCTCTATTTTGTGATGGACACCCATTTTTTTAATGTGATTTTTTAACTATGCAAATTTGTATTTTGTGGCAGAGGAATGGCGCATGCCAGTGAATTATATATCATAGCATCCGCATGGAAGAACAAACCCATAACTTTGAGATGGGAAAATAATTTTGATATAAATATAGAAGTAAGTTAAATGGATAAATCTCTAATTCAGTATTTATTTGTGCTATTATTATGAAAATTGTGTTATTTGATTTGTGCCAGAGAGATGCATTTGGTGAGCCTATTAGTAAAGTGGTCATATGAGTGGAAATTGCTATTTCAGAATGTTCCAATTTTTAATGCAAGAAATCTCTGAGATGAGATAATTTTAAATGGGAGGGAAACTGGGTTTAGAAGTTGCTCCCATCAGTTTGCACTCTTCATGAATATGCTCAATGACTGTGGAAGCGTATGTCACTTTTGGAACACAATCCAATTACATTCATTGACCAATAAGATTGGGGAAAGTATACACACCTCAAAAAGTTGGGGTTACTGTTCTATAAAGTATTCAACACACACTCAGAACAGACACAGACAGACTCACTTGCTTACTCACTGACCAATAGAGGGAAAGAAGAATTGATAACAGGGGACACGAGGAATAGCTTGCTCTCATGTTGCACCCATTTTGGATTATGAACAGTGATTATAAGTGATGCTTACCCGGAGTCAAGCCCCAGGCCTACTTCAGTGGATGAAATAGCAGATCCCATCTTGCTGACTGATGCCTGCCCGTTTCTGGAGGGGGAGAATTGAACCAGTCCTGAAGAGGGTGCCCACCTGTCTATGAACCAGTCAAAAAGAAATTCATATGCAAGTATATTATAAAAGGGAAATAATCCTGAGGGGAGTGATACTATGAGGGGAATTAGATGAAAATGCTGGCCCTGTGATTCATCAGTACTGAGGGGTTGGAATATATTAATTGATTGTGCATTCTCACGAAGTTAAGGAACATTTCTGAAGTGTATGCGCTTCTGAGAAATATATATATATTATAGACTAGGTCCATGGTGTGTCTATAGCGAGATCCTCTCACTCTTTCTCAGTGTAACGATGGCACTGTGTGCATACCTAGAAAAATGAAATAATTTAAGTAATTCCTGGCTATACAATCAAGCAGAATATTGTTGCTAAAGTTCAGTTTTTCCAGACCAAAAGGGGAAAGGTGATTATTTGCTACCCATTCTCTCACTGTTTAAGGTTCCCATTAAAAGCAAGAGAGTTATGTTTTTACTCAGTAATTAAAATGAAAATCAATGAATGAAATCTACCCCACATTCATGTTGAACACACATTTTCATGTCTACAAGCCATTTACATACATGAAGAAGAGTAGTCTGTTGCAATTGAATTCTTAGAAGTCTGCTGAAATTCTGACATGTTTACTTAGTAAAGGGGGTGATATCTATTTTGAGTCAAGGAGAAGTAGAGAATTGGATAGGTAGGGATTCTCCAAACTAATTCGTTTTTTTCATAAGTGAAAGATTCCTCTGCCACTGTGATGCATTTAATCCAAGGGCGCATGTGCCTTCAGGGTGAATTAACTGCATAGATACCTATGGTGATGTGTCGTGTTACACATGTCTCTATTTCTATAACTGTAACATTGAGAACTGAGGTGAATAGTGTATTATAACATATCATTGACCTTTTACAATTTGTTTATGTTTAAACTGATTCAATTTTGTAAATAAATATACCTTTCGTGCAACCCTGTGTGCTCATTGTCCCGAAAGGGGAGGGAAGCTGTAAGGATTCAATACTATTCAATTGGTGTTCACAGATTCATAAAAATAACTTCATTAAATAAAGAAGAATTGTGCCTTCCTTTTTTGGGGTGGGTGGAAAATTACCCCAAATTAGATTTTGCATGATTAAAAAGCTTTGTGTTGCATAATGATACTGCTGCCTCGTAAGGTAATATTAATGTGGGCACAGAAGTAGAGATTGCCCCACAGAAAATAATTAAGGTAAAATAGCAATTAGAAAAGTTTGATTTTTGCTTAGTGTGAATTGTTCAAGGCAGGTTGTTACATTTTAAACTTAGAAATGTCTGACATAGCAGTACATGTGGCCACGGTCTCTGCCCTCTCAAAGTTATATTTGAAAGGGGATTGGACAGCAAAAGATATTGATACATAGAAGACAGAGGTGTTAGACAGAATCACCACAGTGGGCGTGGACATTTGAGATGAGCATGGCCCACTAAACCAATTCCTGCAGAAGTTATATATGACTTTAACTGGCAAAGAAGAGACCTTTAAACTTATCTGCCTCCCTGCAGACTTGTATTTTCACCTCCAATTGGTAGAAGACAAGTTAGCAGACAGGGATGCTCAGATTAAAGAGTGCCAAGAGGTGGCCCAGAAAATTTCTGAAGCGCTGCTGAGCACTAGACAATTGTGTAGTGACAAACTACAAGACATTGTGCAATTACAAGAAACATTTAAGGAAAGACGGGTTTCCATATTGCAACAGTACGATGTCATGGATCAAATGCAAGCCACAATTAAGACATCTTGTGATGAACTTCAGAACCAGCTGACATCATTTCTGAGTCTCGAGGACACTCCTAATTAGTGTATGGAGGCCCAAAGTAAGCTACAAGGAAAATGTAATGACCAATCTGTATGTAATAATGCCTTGTTAGACAACAATGCGGCACTGAAACTACACATACTGGGATTAAAACAAGAAAATACATTAATTCTCAAAGAAGTTGAGTCCCAAAATGAATTTGATCACATTAATCATAATTTAAATGTCACAAAAAGAAAGAGAGATCAGCTCACCCAACAACATGTTGTTCTAACTCATGAGAAGCAGCAAGTGATATAAAAGCTAGAACAGGAACTTGAAAATGAAGGCCTAACTCAAGTCTCTTCCCAATGTGAAATATGCAAATTTGCATCTGCAGGACAAAGTGGAACAACGACTGACCTGAAACAAGCAGTTCAATTAAAACAGTACTTTGAACAGGTAATTTGTGCTGGCAAGGGAAAAGTTAAGAAAGATCTAGTGTCATTCAAAATTGCCAAAGTGAGAATGACTGTTTACAGCAGGAATCACAGAATAGGAAGGACTTGTTAACTTCCCATAGCAAAACGCTGGTAGCTAATCAGGCCAATATGCGTGATATAAGAGAGCAGTTAGATCAGTGCAAGCAAAAAATTATTATGGAAATGGGACAACATTAAAATTACACTAAGCGGTAAGGGATCATAAAATGGCCCTACAAGTATGCAGCAGGCAACCAGCAGACAACCATCAGAGGCAAGTACTTTGGGCAGGAGCGATCATTCCCTTTTGCCAAAGGCCTCATTCCACCCACCTAAAACCTCCTATAGGCAGGCTGAGAGGTTTCTAATATCCCCTCTCCCAAATATTTCTGATCAGGAAGGAGAGAATTCATTATATGAAATAGGTTACTTCTCACCTTTACCAGTGAGAAGGGCAGAGGGTGCCCCATTTAGCATTTCAGGAGTAGACAGGAGTTGAAATGAAAATTCTTATGGGCAGGGTGGGAATGGCAACATTTCTTGCCCATACTGCAATGGCCCAAGCCCACAATGCAGCAGACCAAACTTCATGAACAAGTAAACTCAATACCAACCTCCCCCCTCCCACAAATTCTTAAGTATATGTTATAAACATTATTGACATTACTTTCCTTTTATGCCTCCTATTTTTCAGTTATGTTTGGGGTTTCATAAAGACCCAGACCCCTTGAAATTCCCCCACTTACCAAGCTGTAACATGATTTCACCAGGATAAAATAATTGGTGAAATGGGGAAGCTGAGAATTGAGCACAGTTTCATTGTTTTACAGTTTGTATTTTGACAACATGCTACATCTGCTCACATTCCAAAACATTGTTTGTTTTAGAACAATGCAAAGAGGTGGTGAAGCTAAATAATTCATTGGTAAAGCAGAGCCATTGCTGAACCAGGGGGTCTGGGTTTTATCTCAGAGCCAAACAACGGCTGGCATTGCATCCCCAGCCCCAGCCCCAGCCCACAACACGGAACCCATACCTGCACTGTTTGAACCCTCCCCCCACTTTATAAGAACCTCACTTGTCATCCTGCCCCCTCACCAGTATGCTTAACGTACATTGTTAAATGTGTAATGCTTTATAGAGTATAAACCCATATGAGTGAGGCTTACTCTACAGCTAGTTAAGGAAAATAAGGCACAGAGATGAAAAGTGATTTGCTCAGGATTGCACAATGTTTGTAATATGGAAGGTGGGGATTTGAGCCCTGCCTTCCTGGTGCCACAACTTCCAATTTAGAAAGGAGGTGAGACTTCATCTTCTCAGATTCTCTCCTCAATATTAGAAACCAATCTGGTTTTCAAAGCACCAATGTATCTAAAAGGGGGAGCTATTAATTGCCTGTATCCTGAGGCTAATAAATCTAGAAACAGATTAAGATTATAATTAGAATTAAAATTCACTTATAATTATAATCTAAATCTGTACAATTTTGTGTACTTCCAAAGCACCAAGTCACAAATAAAGCAGTCTGATAAAATATAAGAGAAGTAGTGCTTGAAACAGATGTTCATAAAGCAAGTATTTATCACAAAAAGGAAAGGGCATCAAGCAAGTCCCACTATCGAGTGTGGTGGCATCCAGGTCAGACATAGATCTTAGCAACAGTCAACCTGCTACCTACCATTCCAGATGTAAACCTCCGGCTCATTTACCCTATTTTCCTTACCCATCATCCTCTGGTGTCCTTCCCTTGCACCACATTCTTAATGCCACCCTGTTTCTTACAATTAACTTTCAAACCTCTGTTCCCCTTTTGCTCCATCCTTTAACTATGAACTAATTCCTCTTCCCTTACCTTGCACGCAGTCCCTTCCCTTGCCCACACTGCTCAGTCACCAATTCATTGCCATTCACGCTCTCTAATTGCCCATCACATCATGCCCATTCATTTCCCCTCAACACCTACCATTGCCCTGGCTTACATTTAGACAGTACACCACCCTGATTTGCCAGGCAGCCGTTGCTAGGCATGACAAGAAGCCGTCTGGCTGCTAATTGTGGCTATGGGGTCTGCCCTTGAACAATGCAGAGCAAAAGATGGCGACATGAGGCTTTTTTTGTGCTGCCAAGTTGCACTTTCTTGGAAAGTCGGCTGCATATTTCAACTCAGAGAAGGTGAGAGAATTGCAAGTGGAACACACCTTTGATCTGGTGATGGAGAGCCAGCAAGAGTGCCCTATTATATGTATGTGTGTTTCCAAATAAGGTGGAGAGTGTGTGTGTGTGTGTGTGTGTCTGTTTGTGTTTCAGTGTATTTATGACAGTCTAAAGTATGGGTGGAAGGATGTATCTGCGTGCATGTGACTTTGTATATATCTGATTATGGTGTTGATTTGCATGCGTGTCTTTTGTTGGTCACATAAGAGAGGAATGTTTTGGACAAGGAAATGGAAAACTATCTCAGACTTGGGAGTCATTCAGAGTTGGATAGTAACAGTAATATTGTCAGTATTTGGCAAATACTGTTTATTTTACCATCCACCCAATTCAGGGTTTGATCAAATACTATTGGTCGTATTCCATGGAAAAACCGGCGGTGGCATTTTCGGTCGACATTTTTCAAAAATTCCACCTATTTTACCTCCACCTTCGAGTGGTGGTAAAAACTCCAAATTGGCCCGACATGTTTTAAATCTTTCTTTTTACTGTACAGAATGGAAACACATGTGCTTCTCTTAAATAGAATGAAACAAGTTTTTACAAAGAGGCATGTTGAAGGGGTAAAAAAGGTGGGCAGCTCTGAATGCCTCCATCACCACCTTACCTATATAATGCATAAACGTGGCAGAATTGATCCATTTGTGCAGAAAGAAAAGCAACATTAGTGATTTCAGCCACTACTGTGAATACCCCTTTCCTCCCTTCACATTGATGCTGAAAATGGCTGAAATAAATGTACAAATATCTTTTTACATTACTGCCATCAAATTTGGTATTTCTGAAACATCACTGGAAATATTCTAGAAATACCTCCTCTGCTGGTTGTAAACTTTGAATAAGGCCGATTTTCAGAAATACCACTGGTAGAGCTGGGATTTTTCTTTAGCAGTGTTAAAAAGTCTGCCCAACTCTGAATGACCCCCATAGTTTGTAATGTTCTAATCATTAATACCTGAATATTACATCCTTCTATGTGTGTTCTACAACTACTCCCAAAAGTAAGTACCACAAACAGTCCAAGAGCCATTTCTATAACCACTATATAGGTAACAGCCATGGGCGCCATTCAGGGTGCAGATAAACTCTTTTGGTATGAACGCACTGGTGATCAGAAAATTCACCAGAACATAGGGTACACATTCATACAGAATCAAACCATGGACAAAGTCTAATAAGATGTGGACCCTTACTTCCTTGGCAAGTGAGTCTCGTGATAGGCTGCTGTAGACTCTAACAGACCAGTGTTGTCTGGGGTGCAGTGGTGGCAACATTACCATCCAGGGTCACAGAATCCGTTTTTTAAATGCTTACATTACCACTCAGTGGTATGAACATGCCTCTGCAGTTTAGGCTCCTGTTCCTCACACTCACTCTGGTGGCCCATGTGTGGTGTCCACCCAGGCACATCTGCAACATGGATGGAATCAAGATGAATGCCTCGCCCCATTTGCACAGAATCTCAGCAGCCTTTGCAGCACTCAGTTCCTTTGTGGCAGGCTAGATTCTGAAGGATTTGGTCTTGTTCAATTATTTCTTTTGCATTTTGGTGCTCTTAACTCTGGGGCAGCAGCCCAGCCAGCTTGATGGGCAATTTCCCCTTTGCCCCCTTAACAGTCCACCCCTGCATCTGGGCCTGTGGAAAAATATCATGAAGGATTAAAATATATGGAACTGCAGAAACTGATCCTGCTGAGAAATCTTCTAGTCCACCTGGCTGAGAAAGAAAGACAGAATCTTCAGCCTAGAAAGGAAAATTTACCTTCCCAGGGGGCGTGGCTTGGAGCCATGGCAGTCGGAGAGGCTCCATGGGGAGCTCCCGGCTGGTGCCACGTGCCGAATCATAATGCTCTGGTGAAACCGTAACCTGAAGACTCTCTTGCAGCGTGATAGACAACTGAGGCTGTGCTGCAAATACTGTCTGACTCTCAGCCATCAGCAACGCTGGGTTCTGGGTGAAACCCGAACCCGATCCATGCGGCGGAGCAGCGAGGAGGGGTCAACAAGATGGCGGACCTCCCCTTGAAAGGAGAGTGCGGACTACAGCAGCAGCCCCTGCAACCCTGAACCTCCAGAGGACACAGCATTGAGGGCAAGCCACCTCGGCCCTAGAACAGTTCCGTGCCAAAGCTCAGACTGAAAGGGCCACCCGTGCCCAGAACCGGCAGCACTAGCAGGCCGCCCGACCCACGTGTACTCGGAGCAGCCCAACAGCAGAGCGGAGACAAACTGGCATGGCCACGCACTTATCCAGCGTGGAGCGGCCCCGCAGGGGCTGGTGTCCAGAGGTGTCGTGTGGAGAGCAGGGTCCGGACACATTGAAGACCCCCTCTCCATGAGCAGGCTCTATTCCTGCTCAGTAATGAGCAACTGGCGGTGAGCTGACCCACACCGCTCTCCTCACAAACAACCAGCACAGAGGGGGCCTAAGGGAGGCCACAGAGGAGATTGGGAGCATCCCTCCAGGGTTATTCTCTGCAAAACAACACACAAAAACACACAAAGACACATAAGGACAGTTCAGCATCCTAGTAGGGACCCAGGGACTCCAGCGGCTCCCGCTACCACCAAGTGGGGATCAGGGGGACCCTAACAAATGGACAGTTGGATACCAGGTCCACAGCTGCCTGATCCCAAAAGCAGCCTCTAGCACAAACTAAGTGGCAGCGCGCATAGCAGTAACCGGAGGTGCGGCAACAACGGCGGCTCCTCCTTGTGGGCCGGTCCACGCCACGGAACACACCTACCCACTCCGGAGGGGGGACCCACTGGGGAGGCCTGGCTAGTCTCTCCCCGAAGCGGGGACCGGGCAGGAAACACCCCTCTGCTTCCCCCTCACGCAGCTGAATAACTACAACTAGGGAAGCAGCACCACCCACCCGAACATCTGCAGGGGATCCCGGCTGATTGGGGGGCCTGTTGAAACCTAACCTGGAAAAGCCCAACCACCAGCCCCCATACTCTGAATGCCCATAGCTACGACGGGCACGGCGCTTAAGGCAGTGCATTGAGGCAACACCTCCTCTGAGCCAAGACAACACATTAAATCCAAGGATACCACAACACGCCGGGGGCACACCCTACCCAGAGCCCGGAACCCCGATGGATCTCCTGCCTCCGAGAACACAGAGGACCTTGAGCACCGCTCTGGGTACAAGCTTGATTACACAATGGCTAAGAAACTATCCAAGGAAACGGACATTGTGGCCCTGCTATCAACCCCGGCACCAGAAAGGCCCAAAAGAGGCGACTTCCCGGAAACAGCGGAAGCAAACACTGAAGACGCCCGCACAGAGCCACCCCGTGAGGCTCCAGCTCAGACGGTCATGAAATCTGACCTGCAGGATCTCCTATTGGCGCTCACCAACGAGTTTCAGAGGGGCACCGAAGAGGTGAAAAGTAAACTAACAATCTTGGATGAGAGAGTTGGGGAACTGGAGATGAGGACGGCAGAGGCAGAAAGCACCCTGTGTGAGCACAATTATTAGATTGAGAAGGGGGCGGATAGACTGGCCACACTGGAAGCCAGATGCAAAGCACTTGAATTCAAACAGGAGGAGGCGGAGAACCGCTCCCGCCGCAATAATATACGCCTGAGAGGAATCCCAGGCTCCATCCCAGACGCTGATTTGGAACGCTATGTGTGCAACCTCTTTCATTTCGTCCTGTCCCTTCCAGACGACTCTCCCCTGGTATTGGACAGAGTCCACAGAACCAGAACAACAACTAATACGAATACTCCACCGGACGTCCTTGCAAGACTGCACTATTTTAAAGTCAAGGAGGAAATCATGCAGGAAGCAAGAAGCTCCCCCGCATACTCTTCAGGGACGCCTCCATCTCCTTATACCAGAACCTTGCCTCCATCACACTCCAAAAGAGGAAGAGCTTGAGGCCAGTTACGGAATGGCTAAGGGAAAAAGGCATCACATACCGCTGGGGCTTCCCCACATCCCTGACCTTCCCTTGGGAGGGCAGCGTCTGACCTATTCTCACTGTGCATGAGACTGAGAAACTACTGCACCCAGCGGGGTGGGGAGGAAACTCCCGACGGGGGGGGGGAGCCTTCCGAGTGGAAGGAGCCACACGACTCTCACCGGTCCTGGTCTTGTGTCAAGAGGCGACGTCGAAGGATCAGAGGCCCCACACTCAAAAGTAAATGGCCCAACAAAGTTGGCTAGGACCGAGGCACTCGGGGTGGCCAGACTCTCGGAACCTAGAACCCCCAGCCGGGATTTCTGACAACTGCCATGGCCCCCGGTCGTGCCGGGTGCACCTCAAAGTGGGGAGACTTCCCGATTGGACATTCAGCTTTCATCACTCAACAGCAGAGGCCGCAATGCCTCCACATCAGAAGGCAGCATTGGCCCAGCCGGAGGCCTCGTTGGTCAAAGGCTGGCACAGATGACCAAGTTTTGTTTTCGATGGTGGGGAGGACGAACCGGACGGGGGAGGAACCTGAGACATTAACTTAGGACACAGCTGAATCACCAGGCATCTCGCCTGCGCAGCAGGAACCGAGGGAGAGCAGCAACCGCAATCCGCAAGCAAGGCTCTCCGGGGTGACATCTCCTACTAAAGATATCACCATGATTACCTGGAACATTCAAGGCTTAAACTCTCCCAGGAAACGCAAGTCCGTGGAACACCATCTAGCCTAACTGGAGGCGGACATCGTATGCCTACAATAAACCCACCTGCTAACTGCAGACGAGAAACGAATCAAGTACTGATGTTATCCCAAGAAATACTTTGCATCATCGGGGCAGAAGAAGGGAGGGGTAGCAATCCTGCTCAGTCAATCGATAGCCCTATCAAATGTCACAGTCAAACGTGATCCAGGATGCAGGTTTTTACTACATAAAGGCCTTCTTGTCGAGCTCCCAATCACTATAGCAGCGATATACTGGCTAAATGACGCCCAGGACCGCTTTCTGCACAAGATCCTCCAAACGATAACCACTTTCGCTGAAGGTAAAGTGCTGATTTCGGGTGACTTCAACCTCATCCCAGACCCCAACACTTATAAGACACTGCCCCCCACCAGATCAGACTTCTCTAAGGCTTTGGGGTTTGCAGAATTCCTAAGGGGGACAGAAACGAACGATGCATGGAGGCTAGCAAACGACAGAGCCCATCACTACACCTTCTTCTCACATGTCCATAGGGGTTTCTCGAGGATAGACCTCCTGCTGGTCTCAAGCGCTCTGTTCCCCTGTATCTCTGACATCCACATTGGCCTGAGGATAATCTCGGACCACGCCTCAGTGATAGCACGGCTACAAACAGAAGGCCTGACGACACCACAGCAGAGGGCCTGGAAGCCACAGGACTATAGCCTCTTAGACATAGCAGCTAACCAAGAACAGACGGAAGCCCTCATCAACTACTTTGCAGAGAACACAGGCAAAGGACCCTCGGAGACGACGGTGTGGGACGCCATGAAACCGGTGATCCGAGGCATAGCCATCGCCTGCACGGCGGCACACAGATGAAGGCACCAACTCAAACTAGCACAACTGGAGAGTGAGGTGGCGGACAAAGAGGCGAGTTACAAAGTGCGCCAATCAGCAAGGATGTGGAGAGATCTCTGTAAAGCTAAAGCAGCCCTTGAGATGCAACTGGCGGATCGAACGGCTCGAGCCTTGGTACACAAAAAGCAGTATTATTACCTTAATAGCAACAAAGCCAATTGTCCGTTGGTGCACAAACTCAAGAAAGTACATATGAGGAACAATATCTTAGTCCTGCAGGACCGACAAGGGAAGCCCTGCTGCACAGACACGGACAAGCTAGCCATTATCTCCGAACACCACAGGAGTGTGATGTCAAGGAACCCCACGAACGTGGAGTCACATACCCGCTATCTGCGGACAACTCCAGTGCTGCCCCGACACCCACAGCTCGACTCCCAGGAACTTCAAATCTCCTCTGAGGAGGTAACTGAAGTCATTCGCTCAATGAAGAATGCAGCCTCAGGTCCGGACGGCCTGCCTGCCCCTTGTACAAGAAATACGCCCACATCCTGGCGCCCCAGATGGCCTCCCTCTTCAACACCTTCTTAGAAAATGGCTGTGTCACCCCCTCCATGGAGGACTCTGTCACAATCCTGATACTGAAGCCTGGGGGGAATCCCGAACTCTGCACATTATATCGCCCCATAGCACTGATGAATGTGGACTCCAAAATCTTCTCGAAGCTCCTGGCGTGCAGACTGGCTGGAATCCTCTCGGATCTCATCCACCTGGACCAAACGGGATTCATCCCAAGCAGCAATACCCTAGACAACCCAGACACACTCTAAATATCATAGATTCTGCTAGCAGGTCTGAAGAGGAACTAGCAATACTATCGCTTGACCCGCACAAGGCTTTCGATATTCTCGATTGGGGTTACATGGGTAAGACACTGCAGCACTACGGCGTGGGTCCTAGATTTCTGAAATGGACGATGGGAAACTACCAGCACCCCACCACAACTCTCAGAATAAATGGCATCAAATCCCTAAAGATCACGATCACCAGGGGCGCCCGCCAAGGCTGCCCCTTGTCCCCCCTTGTCTCTGCGCTGTCCATGGAACACTTTGCCTCCAGGATTCGCCAGAACCCGCTGATCCAGGGCTTCAAGCTCAAAAACGAAACCTACAAGGTGGCCCTATATGCGGACGAAATGCTGCTAACAGTGTCCCACCCGAACACATCTATCGCAGCCCTATGGGAGGAGTTGAACAGCTTCAAATCTGCCTTAGGGTTCTCTATCAATCTCACAAAATCAACGGCGATGGGCATCAATCTCCATAGAGCAGCAATGGACACCTTGGTGGCTAGTCTCCCTACTCCATGGGGCAGATCCCACCTCAGCTACCTGGGCATCCATCTCCCTAGGCTTGCAGAGTGCATTTATAAGCTAAACTTCCTGCCCCTGCTCAAAGACCTGCAATCGGACATGTCCTGCTGGCAAAGCCAGGAAATATCATGTTTGGGGAGAATCGCAGCACTAAAAATTAACCTGGTCCTCAGGTTGTTCTTCTACTGCGTGGCTTTCATGGTCACGATCCCCAAGGAAGACAGTTGGAAACTACAGGCAAGCATCCTGAAATTCGTATGGGGGGGGGTAAGAAACCACGCATTACCTGAAGGGTCCTGCTCAGAAGCCCCGGATCCGGCGGCTTGGGGGTCCCCGAGATTGATAGGTACTGCCTAGCAGCTCAGCTCTCGGCGGCATTCATGTGGCAACCTGGCGTCAACAAACCCCGCTGGCTGAAGCTGGAGGAGGACTGGAGTCGGTACCCTCTGGAATCCCTCCCACACATCTCCTGGCCCAGTCACCCCACAAACGATGGACCCCTCATGACGACCAGAAACACGGTAGATAGCTGGAAGCGAGCAGCCAGGAAATGGAACTGCAGGAGCACAGTGGGTCCCCTCACCCTGATCTTGGAGAACCCTGACTTCACCCCAGGGGTGAGACAGAAATGTTTCTCTAAATGGAAGGCAGGCGGACTGAAGTGCATAGGAGACTTTTAAACAGCGGGTTCCCTGCTCACATTTGAGGACTGCAAAGAGAAATTTTGGATTCCGGAAAGCAAGAGGTTCCACTACGCCCAGCTCCGACATTGGCTGACACACGACTCAATGAGGACGCACGGGAACAGGGAGCTAACGGCGCTGGAACGCTAACGGCGCTGGAACACACTAACGGCGACCCCGCCTAAGGGGAAAATGTCAACCCTGGACAAGCTGTTAGACAGAGCACTCCCTGATTCCAAGGAACCGTACATGGAACAATGGGAGCGGGATAGAGGCAGAGAATTGGACGAGGCAAGCTGGAACCGCATTTGGACGAGAACCCACAGAGCCCCTTCAAATGCGTCACGAATAAAGAGGGGGCAATAAAGGTCTGTTACAGGTGGTACCTGACACCGGAGACTCTACACAAAAGCAACCCGCCATACCACCAGGTTGCTGAAGAGGCTGCACAGACACTGGAACGCTGTTCCACCTCCTGTGGACGTGCCCAAAGTCGGTCCGATTCTGGAGGGAAGTCTTGGAGCAGATCAGACTTATCACCGGCTAACAATTCTGTTGGACCCGTGAATTGTCTTGCTGGGCGACACGGGCGAGGGACAATTTCCAATGACAGGTAGGCTGACGGAACTCTGCACGCACCTACTTACAGCAGGCAAAATTTCAATTGCTAGGCTGTGGAAACTCCGGAGGGCTCAGCAATCCCAATGTGGTGGGCAAAGTGTTGGGACATTGCTGCAGCTGAGAAGATCACTGCTCTTCGTTTTGGCAACAGGAGCAAGTTTTACAGCATTTGGTCCCCCTTCTTAGACTACGTACAAAAATTCCCCAGGATAGCCAGACAGCCACCATCCCTCCGTTGGCTGGAAAAATTCGACTAGACCCTACAGACCTTGGCGGCATCAGCCGGACACACCGCCATCCCTAGCGACTGTTCCCCGAAACATTATCCCAAGACTGCAGCAGCCCCTCCCCTGGCTCATCCCAGATACACTCCCACCCCGGACAAGTTTACCTCAGTTGAGGTTATTCCAATTTAAGTTCAATGTTTCCTTCTTATATGATGACATGAATACTGTATGAAGCAGGTATTGTGTATAAATGCCAATAAAAAGTCTTGTTGAACAAAATAAAAAGTACCTTCCCATCAGGGAGACTGGGAGGATACTTCTAGGCCATCCAGAAGAAGAGACTGTTTTTTTTTTCATCCCTCAGTGGAAGAAACTCAATATTATCCAACCTCTAAAAAGGGATCCTGGGAAAATAACCCTGAGAAATCCCAGGCAAGATAACAAAGGGAGGAGCCAGTGTCCTGTGCATCTAGAAGGCATTCCTGAAATCAGAACAGTAGGGAGGGCCCAGATGACAATAGGGAATAGGGTTCCAGCAGAAGCTCAAGAGAAACAAGAAGGGCATATCCCAAAAGAACTTTGTCAAAGACCCTATCAAACAAATCAAAACCATCAAAAGTGTAATGACACATTATATAAATGCCAAATATTCTGTGTAGGAATATCTAGAGATGTTTGAGCAAATGATGTCCCCGTTTGGAGTAAGCAGTGATTTTAATAAAATGGAGTCTCCCAAATGGATGTTCTGTGCTGGGTTTGCCCGCTTCTGAGCAGAGCTGGAGGGCCAAAGCCATCCTAAATGGTCTATCTATAAGGCAGACATATATATGAATGAATGATTAGCCTATTTAACATATTTATTTATATTAAAGCTTTAAAAAATATATATTTTGGGTGCAGCTGGCTCAGATCCTTGACTCCTAGGATCCCAATTTAACCATGGGAAATAAAAACTCATTGACCTAATGAGAAACCCAAGTGAGCTGGCAAAGCTTTTATGTTGACGCTCATGAGGATTGTTCTCATGAATAATTTCTTTAAATTTGAGGGCCGTTTTTATCTGAAAACTTCGGGCACATCCATGGGGGCATAAATCACCCCGATTGGGACGTTATGCCCAGACATGGGTCCTGTGTCTGCTGGGCCTAGAGACCCAAGCTACTCCTCACTGATGAGGCCTAAGAAGGATGAAACATTTTTGGGGTTGCTTGTGGTCTTGTGCAGAAGGGATGTGACCAAGCAGTTCGGGCTGTACTGCCCCTTTTGGGGTTGGACCAAGCCTGATTTGCATATGGTCTTTCCCCTTTGTAATGGCTTAGCAGGTGAAGAACAATGGTCTGGCGGGTTGTCCAGAGCAATGCCAGAGGTTAGGATTAATTCCAAACCTTCGAGCCATCACCTCTTTTGTTTAGCGTAAGTCACCCCAAGTGGGACGGGTATGCCCAGGCGTTGGTCCCGTGCCCCAAGGACTTAGAGACTCAAGCTACTCCTCATCTGATGAGGACCAACAAGATCAAATCATGTTTGGGGATGCTTGTGGTCTCGTGCAGAAGGGATGTGACCAAGCAGTTTGGGTTGGACTGCCCCTTTTGGGGTTGAAACAAGCCTGATTTGCACACGGTCTTTCCCCTTTCGTAATGGCTTAGCAGGCAAAGAATGATGGTTTTGAGGGTTGCCCAGAGCAATGTCAGAGGTTAGGATTAATTCCAAACCTTCCAGACATCACTTCTTTTGTTTTGCTTAAGTCACCCCAAGTGGGACGGGTATGCCCAGATGTTGGTCCCTTGTCTGCTGGGCCTAAAGACCAAATCTACTCCTCAATGACGAGGCCCAAGAAGGCCGAAACATGTTTGGGGATGCTTGTGGTCTTGTGCAGAAGGAATGCGACCAAGCAGTTCAGGCTGGACTGTCCCTTTTGGGGGTGGATCAAGTCTGATTTGCATATGATCTTTCCCCTTTTGTAATGGCTTAGCAGGGAATGAACGGTGGTCTGCGGGTTGCTAAGAGCAATACTAGAGGTTAGGATTAATTCCAAACCTTCCAGACATCACCTCGTTTGTTTTGCCTACATCCATAGGGGTGGGCATAGCACCAAGTTATGCAAATACCTATATGTTACATCTAGAAACTGAGAATGTTTTGCATTGTAATAGCTGGTTGAAACATTTGAAATGCTATATTCGTTACATAGATGACATTTGTGGGATCTGGAAGGGGCTTGTCCATGAATTACTTATTTGTTTTGAGTGTATGACTAATCTGCAACCTCAGATTAAATTCACTACTAAATATATCTATACAGAAATACAATTTTTGGATTTTGAGCTTTAATGTGAGATGGGTGAGTTGTGGACGACAGTCTTTTTTAAACTGACCGATAGAAATACCATATTGCTTGGAACTAGTTTCCCTCCACCTGTATCTCTGGAAAGTGTTCCGTTAAGCAAGTTTTTAAGATACAGACGAATTGTTTTAAATCAGGATGAATATTCGGTACAAACCGTTAAATTGAAAGAAAAGATCTTACAGGACAGGAAATACAAATGTGATCACATTGAATCACTTGAACAGCAGGTGAGACAGATACCTCAGAAGACCTTGTTTGTTCCTAAGGCCAGTAGAAAGGATCCGCCATTGGTGTATGTTACCAGTACTCTTTGCATAGTAAAAGTATTAATTCTATTGTTAAGAAAAATTTGAAGATTCTGAAACTGGATCCGACTTTGGAGAAAATATTTCCAGTTCCTCCGATGTATGCCTTCAGGAGAAGTTATGCTTTAAAGGAATTATTTGGTGAAAGCTGACCATGTCCTGAAAGAAATGACAGGGGTTGCGAAAGTGGCAACCCGTCCATGCAACAATTGTCAGCACTGCAGTAATATTGTCAAGGGAAAAGTGATTATTCGAGCATACTCTGGTAAGAATATTACATTAAACCATTCATATAGTTGAGATGCTACTCATGTAGAATATGTTGCAAAATCCCTGTGTCGGATTTGTTATGTTCGCATTAACTTGCATAAGGCAAAGATAAGCTGCACAGAGCATAAATCTAATGTAAAACTGAGAAATCCAAGATTACCAGTGGCCCTACATTTTATGAATGCCAACCACACTGAGGCACAAATGCAGTTTGTAATATTGGAGCATGTTATTGTACTGAGAAGAGGAGGGGATTTAAACACACTTTTGTTACAAAAGGAGATCGTATGGATTGAGCATCATGACTCCATGACCCCGAGAAGGGTGCATGTTGAATGGGACCTCTCAAGCATTTTATAGGTATATATTTTTACTTTTGCTGCATATTATTGTGACTCTTTGTTATACTGTTAGTGATGTTAATTGCAGTAAGATTGTGAGCAGACCTCATGTTATGTAGAGTTCACATAACTATGTGATTTTCGCTAGGATAGTGTGCATCAATGAATTATGCGCTTTACATTGAGAATACATTGCAATCGAATTTTATTGGTGGCAACTCATGTAAACTGTTGAGTATGTATAATTGTCTTAATTATGTTGGTATTCACTGTGACTTGTATATACTAGCAATATGATGTTACATGTGCTTATAATTGTATTCCATACCACAAAATGTGATTTGCAAGTACTGGCTTTTCACTAACAAGTTTCTCAAGTATCGTAGTCACTTTTGAATGGTCGACGATTTTGTTAGCAGTTAATTGAGCTCATTTACACTACTGAATTGGAGGTTCCTCATGATATATGAAACTTCAGAGGATTAGGATGTCATACTAACAACACAGTGTTTGCAGTTAATGAGCATTATTCATGGATGGATGTGATTAAGGTGTCTTTTTCACTACAAGTAGAATTCTTACCATTTCAAAATGGCAGACAGTTTTGTTGAGCATTGAACGAGTGCTGTTACGTTGTGCCACGTACGTGCATTCACTTTGAGATGTTTAAAAACAGAGAGCAAGGCATTGGACTGATTTCTAGTCTGTTGCCTCGCCACTAGGGTGGCCAACTTTTTTATATCCTTTTGCGGGACACTTGCCCACAAGGCAGTGATGACATCACAGTGTCATTCATGTTTGGCCTGCCCCATTTGTAATTTAAATTTGTTAATGGCCCTTAACACCTGGCTTAATTGCAATGCAAATGGTTTGTCCTTGGGAGGTGATGGTCACGTTTTTTAACTGCAAACATGACCATCATGACCCCACTAACAAAACATTAGCATTGGAATGAAGACAGGTGTCAGAGCGTTAGCAGCTCGACCTGCAGGCTCAAAAGGAGCCAGGGCCGCAGATCTGCCCAGAGAAAGAAAGCAGCAGGCAGCAGCGCTGTGGTGTGTAGAGAGCCACTTGTGTTTGCAGAGTGGCTGTGCTGGATGCTGGTTGTCCCGACTTGCTGTCTCCCGAGAGTCACACTGCAGGGAACAAAACAAGTCGGGACAACCTGCGTTCCACACAGCCACTCTGCAAACTGCGGGACAGAGTCCTCAATTACGGGACAATCCCACAAAATACAGGACAGTTGGCCACCCTACTCGCCACTCATGTGAACATACTGTCTTAAGGGTAAGAGGATGACTGGCCTCCGCAGTGAGGTTTTCAGGGGTTTCACTTATGGATTTACATTAAAGGGGGACTAACTGCGTGATTGTGCATAGGTATACATTTGGAGCCAGGGATTAGGATGCATTCCCTTCTTGACAAGTCGCCACAGGCTTAATGGTGAACGGGGTAAGCATATCATTGTGGTTTCACAGTGACACTTTATAATTATATTATCTAGACATAATAGGGTCATGGTGAGTTTTCTTTTAGGTACTTGAGGACACATAGGGATTGATATGGATTGAATCAGTTGATGAGGAGGTTAGTGATATAGGCGAATGATAAATATAATGTTTACATGGCCATATACTTTGACGAAGCTGGATTAATCTCTCCTTTATAAAGTTGTTTGTAGGAAGACAGTGTTATTGGCCTCTGAAGAAGGATAGGATAGGTACATGATACACATTGGGAAGAAAAGAAAAGAAGATTGTGGAAATGTTAATTTCTTTGTTAACTATGTAAACTGTCATATTGTGAATCGACATATTGTGTACCTGTTTCTTGAATGTTCTTTGAAATGTTTTTATAGATACATTTGAAGTGTCAAAAGTCATTTGTCTCATAAGAGTGCACTTGGGATTCTCATTGCGGCAATGAGGATTTCTTTTTAACTTATAAAACAGCCATTTAAAAAAAGAATTCTACCGACCGAAACCCAAAGAGGCCAGTAAATTTGCATACACTATGTTGTGTGGTGAGGACCAATCACGTAGAGAATTTGCCCAAGAGTTAAAGCATGCATTTGTACATACTTCTCGGCTTGTAAATACCTATAGCAGGGAGTTCATAACAACATTTTTCCATGTACTCCCAAAATACATGGTCACACAATTAGCAATGGACTTCGATAATTCACAAAGTCTTGAATAGGTGATTTCACAAATTACTATGATTTACGATGTCCAGAAGCCTGCAGAAAACAAAAACAACATCATAACTGCCAATCCATCTTTAACATATACCACCTGGAAAGTGGCAGATGAGAAGAGTGCCCTTGCATTGAAGCTGGAGTCAGAGGTTCAAAGAATGCTCCTCCTACCACCAAACAGAATGACAGACAGAGGAGGCCCTCTGTCCAGTCCCATGGCCAGTGGTGCCCAAAAAACTATGGTATAACAAAACCTTGGAAATTCAAGAAAAAACGTTAGTTGCAGGGACGTTAAGGTGAGCAATACACAGTAAGAAATCCTTTGAAATTCTAGGGATGTTAAGGTGAGAACTTAACGCAACAAAACCCCTGAATTTCAGCTACAGCCACCTTATCTTTGCACCCTTTGTTGCGCAGCCTATGACCACAATGATGACATCACAGATGACATCACTAGCGACATCAACTCACCACTCACCAGCGGACACAGTTCTCTTCCAGTTTATGTTAGGTGATACAATCACAGACCTTAGACAGATGGTGTGGTCTCTATGCTGGACTCGCCACAACGCTGCTGCCACCCTGCTCCTGTCTCTGCAGTGGGACTCAGTTTGTCCTATATTGCCATTTTACTCTCCTACTTCCTTTAATCTCGCCTTGGTTGGTAGGATACAACTCATGGGGCAGTGGGTCTCCTCTACCTCTCACTCCGTCATACTTATAATTCAGATATCATCTTTTACCAAACTACTACAAATGAAACCTTCACAAGTAGTGATGTGATGTATGTGTAGCTGCTATTTCTCACAATGTACTCATTGTTATGAACTATTCTAAAATGGTAAAATCACATATGTAGAAACATAACAGTGGTCTAAATATGTCCAGGTACCAAGAGTGATATTATGTCTGATGCCATCAGTTAAATAATCATTGTTGTCCGATATGATGTTGCTAGTGATGTCATCAGTGATACCATCAGTGATGTCATCAGTTAAGTCATACAAGATGGTATTACTGATGTAACCATAATATGACCACAATTATGACATTATAGTTGACATTCCTGATGACATCACTGATGACATCACTGATGGAATCACTGATGGAATCACTGATTATATCACAGCATTAACCAGCAATGGGCAGTGGCAATGATGTTTGGCTGTGCCCACTACATATTTTACCACAATAAGGGACCACTGTAAACTGGGATGTCAGGTACTAAAGCAGGGGTAAATAGGCAAGAAATTGTGACAATGTCACTTGAAAAAGGATATCTCTCTAGAAAAATCGGAAAAGAGTAGCTTATCAGTTAAAAGTGGACCAGGGGGTCTGGCCCTCTCAACAGTGCCTTCTTCTGTTCTTGCGTGGCTTGACAGCATTGAACTGGGTTTCGCAATGAGGTTCTTGCGGGTCAAACCAGGTTTGAGTGCAAGTTGGATGCAAGCAGTGGTTCAAAATTCTTCTAGAGCGCCAAAAGCAGCATCAGACAGGACAGGTTCACTATGTTTGAATGCTGCGAACACGGCGGACTCAGTTCGAGGGTGGCTCGAAGCAGCGGAAAACAGGAGTCCAGCTGGTTTGGGCTTCTCTAGGTGATGTGATTATCACTCCAGAAACTCGGGTCAAGGTGAGTCCTTTTTACTCTTCACTTCCTCCAGTCCAGGGAGCTTGTGTGGCACCTGCAGGGGTTCTTCTCCCCCAGTTAGCAGGCTGGTTCCAGTGCAGCTGGCTGAGTGGGAGGTGTTGGTCCAAACAGCAGCCAACCACAATGTTCTCTGGAGATAATTAAAATACAGAGCTCTCCTCTGCCTTGGATACACCTTTCATTACCTTGGTAGAGGACATTGGAATGGAATATACTCACAGAAGGATTCAACACATACTTCTTTCCTTGTAGGAAGTCCACAATGAATTAAGGAATGCGTGGTAGAATCTTTCCTTATAACGGTAAAATGGCATAGGGTACAACAGCAAGCCTGCTGTCAGGGGTCCATTCCCTGTTGCTGTGCCAAGTGTCCTTTGCCTCTTGCTTCATACCCAAAGGGCCTTGTCCCACATAAAGTGGAGGGGAGGGGAGAGTAAACAAGCATTGGCTTCCACCAGTGATTCATTGCACACTTTCTATTCCACTAATTAAGCATAATTAGCACAATTTACAATCCTAAAACACTTTAACCCCCTAATATCTCCCCCCACACATTTTAGGTTAATTTAGGAAGAAATTCCTGTAATTTAATTGTATATTAAAAAAAAACAATTGATTCATAAATTAACTAAACATACTCCTCTACAATCACTTTGATTGCTGCACCTCGATATATTATAGTCTTGAGGGGATTACACTTTTTTACTGTCTGTGCCAATTCTCAATCTCAAAATAGGATCGGAAAAAAATAAACAATACTACAGCCTCCCCAAACCCAAAACCTTCACAAATGATCCTTTCTTTACCTGCACACACGCTCTCTGGCCTCAAAGCTACCCTACGTACACCCCTCATATCATTTCAGGGCAGTTTCCAAAAATGATTCCAGAACTTGATTCTCAAATTGGTCAATGGCGGTTTTCGGAAATGAAAAAGATTGGCACAAGCAATTCATCATACGAGATATAACTAACTTTTTGGGTACAGGGGCACTCGCTCTACGCCAAATAAAAAAATGATTTGATGGATTTACACCAAACCAACAAAGGATTTCCTTCGAGCCCTTTGTGCCTGACTTGTTTCTTATTTGGCACAAATCCATTCAGCGATTTTGGCTATGCGTGTGAGCAAAATTTGGACAGTTTCCCTATGGGACAATGAATGGAAAAGTGAAAAACACACCGTTTTTTTGACCCTTTGATTCTCGGGGGCCCGGATCCCAGAATAGAAATGCAAAATGTTGTGCTGAACTGTCCTATGGATCAGAAGTTATTAACCATAGAATGGTCACATTTCCTAGGTGTGATAGATTTCACCCCAAATATAGGGCGGGTAGTGCCACCCTATTATATCAAACACAATCACTGTTACCGTGTGTTTAAAAAAGCATGATAAAACCCTTGTATCTGAAATTTAAGGGTAAAATAGGCCATTTTGGGTAAGCCACAAAGGCCATAGCATCTCCCAGTAGCCATCCCAGGAAGTTCAACTCCAGTTTAGAGCTACAGCGCAATGCATTGTAGATATACAAATTAGCTCAAAGGCATGTTTTTTGCTTCTGAAAATTGTCTTTGTCTTATAGGGCAGCACTTTATATATTGACATTTTCATACATAGATTTATCAACCCACTATAAACAGCTCTGAAGGAAAAAGACAAATTTCATTAGGGATCATCTGTGAAGTATGTTCTAGCATTCTTGATGTTTGAAGCATTTGGACAAAAAGCATGCTATGGTAAAGAGCTTCAAACCATCAGTTTATATTTTATATTTCATTTTTGTTTTTGTATTTTTAAGATTTTGGGGGTGAGGCAAGGTCGGGCAGAGCCAGCATTCCCCTCAGTCATTCGGCACTGGTCGCCAACAGTGTTTCAATGTGGGCGTGTGACAGTGCAGTCTAGTGTCTGCACATATATGAAGGTTGTTGCCTTGGGAGTGAGCCCCCATGTGCCATGGCACATAATTGCTAAGAGGAGCAAGACTCTGTGGGACTAATAACTCTACTACACACTGCAGTGTGGTTATGGGGTCTGCTGTGCAGGCACGCTGAAGCCCTATTTTTTAACTGAACATGATGATGATGATACTAACAGCATCTACATGTTTCAGCTTGCCATTTTGGGCATAACAGTTTCCAATCACAGCACTTGAAAATCATTCAGTGAGCCTCACTTTTCCAGTGTTTTTTTCAACTGATGCCTCTGTCTCACTTCCAAATTATGCTACATGCAGAGTGTAGCATTCTCATGAACAGATTGTTAGGATGCAGGGCTCTGGAATAGAGAAGTGAGAGGACATTTGCTGGTTGGAGCAAAGCAGAACTAGAAATAATGGAGAAGTTATTTACAAGAGTATGTGTCATTTGCCTAAATAACGAACACTATATGTTTCCCAGAAAGGCAATGCGCAGTTGGATCCAAATGCGAAGGAATCAGTATATGTTTGAGAAGATGAGGGTGAAAATAGTCTCCCATCAAAAGAACAGGTATGTGTTTAAGTGTTCAAAGAAGAAGTAGGATGCTTGAAAGGATTTGCATATCGAATTAGATTATAAATTGGAGCAAGACCATTGAGGCAAAAGGTGAGGAGTATCCCTCTCTCCTTCCGAGAAGATGTAAGATGAGAATGATTAGCCATGGACAAAGAAGGAGTGATTGAGAGAGTGGATAAGGTGGAGTGGGTTTCACCTTTAGTTGTGGTTAAAACAGCTACTGGCAAGTTACAGTTTTGCATAGAAAAAGCTCTCAAAAGATGTATAGTTCCTGACAGACACGCATTTCTGAATATAATGGAGCAGCTGAGTACAATAGCAGAAGTAGTGATATTCTTTACTATAGATCTCAAGTCGGCATATCACCAGATACGATTACAACCATCTTCAAGAATTCTTACAGAATGTACAACTCTAGAAGTGTTCTTTCCGTGTACACAAATACTGTTTGGCTTAGTTTCTTCAGCAGTGTTTTTAGAGAGTCATGTACCATCTATTCCAAGGAGTGGAAGGAATAGTGTGTTTCCAGGATGATGTTTTGTTTTACGGGAAGGGTGCAAAAAAACATGAGCAGAGGTTGCAACATGCTTTCAAAATGTTTGGAGAAGTTGATATGACCCCAAGTAAGGAACCAAAAGAAACACCTGTGTAGAACATAAAGAACACTCCCATTCCTAAAAACAAGGAACAAGTGGCATTGTTTATGGGAATTGTGGCTACTACACTACATTCATACCAAATGTTGCATCCATCAAAACCAAGCTGAGGAAATTAGTCGAGAAAGGGGCAATCTATACTTAGGATGAGGAATCTGAAGAACAATATGGAAACTCACGGAAGGGCTGAGTAAAAATCATTTGTTAAAAAACTATGGTCCTTCCAGGAAAAACATAGTCACTTCGGATGTCAGCAATTAATGGCCATGCTAAGTTAAAGGGAAGGGAAGACTGGATACATGATAGCATTTGCCTCAAGAGTATTAAGAGATGCAGAACTTAACTACTCTACTATTGAAAAGGAATTATTGGCAATAAAGTGGGCAGTGGAGATGTTTAAGCTCTTTTTGTAGGGTATCCGATTTGATATGTGATACGACCACAAACCTCTAAGAGAAATATGTACAAATAAAGCATTAGACAAAGTATCCTTCTGCATAGGGAACTAGTTCACTAATCTACCTGAATATACATGGATAGCTATCAGCCTATCTCATTTCTTACGGTCCTCATGAAGCTTATGGAGGTGATTTTTACTCCTCAATTGTCTATGTTTCCTGAAGGGGAGGGCCTTCTACACACTTTTCAATCAGGATTTAGGCCTTTAATGGGAACTCAGTCAGTTATGGTATCTTCTCTTGATGACCTGGCTTTACATCATGACCTCGAGGAGGTCAAAGTTTTGATTTGCCTGGATCCCTCCATGGCATTCAATACTATTGATCATAGAGGCTTCTCCATCGGCTGGCAGAAATTGGGCTTTCATGTTCCCCTTTAGCTTAGTTTGCTTCTTTTCTTGCAGACCACAAGCAGACCGTCTCTTTGTTTCCTTTTTGTTCTGCACCATCCTCTATCTCATGTGAGTCCCTCAGGGGTCTTCCCTGTCCCCACTTCTTTTCAACTTGTATCTACATCCTCTGGCTAACCTAATTTATTCCCATGTCATTTGTTTTTATACGCATGCCAATGATATTCAGCTGGTTTTTAGGCTCAATTCCCTGACCTCAGAGTTTCCATCTAAACTTAAGACTTGTTTGGCAGAGATTGGTAAATGGATGTCTGGAAACTGGCTGAGGCTGAATGGGGGAGGAAATGAGGTCTTGTTGGTGGTCCCTTTGGGCTCTCACTCCTTTTGACATTCAGATGTTTTACCAGTCTCCTTGGGTTCCTGCCGGTTCCTAGTAGTTGTGTTAAGTAAAGCTCCTTCCCACTGGCTCTCATGAAGCCCAGATTGCCTCAGTGTGTAAGGCTGGTTTCCTTAGACTTAAACGTCTAGGGAAGATTCTTCCATTTATTCCAGCTCAATTCCGCTCATCAGTAGTCACTGCTTCAATCATGGGCTCCCTGGATTAGTGCAATGGTATCTATTTGTGACAGCCTGACTTTCTAATCCAGAAGCTCCAGATCTTACAAAATTCAGCAGCACACTTGGCCTTGAAGACTTGCTCTCTCTCCCGTGTTGTTGGATGAGCTTCATTGCCTCCCCGTGAGAAGGTGTATTCAATTTAAAGTTCTGTGTATCATACACCTGGCTTTTTCTTTCTGGCCCTACCTTTATTCAAGCTAGGCTTACCAGTTATGTCCCCTCACAGGACCTGCTATCTGCTTCTCATAACCTTTCGGAAGTCCCCCGCTTTCGTAAAGCGCAGGCTGGATGGTGATCTTTTTTTTGGTTTTGGACCCATTTCTGTGGAATTCTCCTCCTGTTAATTTTCACGGGATTTCTTAGCACCTTCAGTTCTGCAAAATGTTTAACACTTTTCTGTTCTAACTGTGGCACGATTGTAGGGATTTGGTTTTTGCTTTCAGCGCCCACATGTCTTTGTGCCTAGGTTTATGCTCAAAAAATACAGTTACATAGATACATACATGCATTGAATATGTTCCTGGGTTTGAGAAAAAATCAGCAGACTGTCTTTCAATGCTTATCCAAAATGTTGAGGCTATGGAAGAAAAGGAAAGCAAGGACCAAGTATTAACAATAGTACAAAACACAGCATCAAAGTGAAGTGGGAAAATGGGACAACACCCTTCCCCCATTCTCATCCAGACCCTGGCCTAGAGGATCACGGCCCAAGCACCCCCCGCGAGAGGAGTTTGACTCATTCACTTCATTACCTGACAACATGGTACCATGTGTCCACGGTCCCCACAAACGAGGAGCATGCCCAATAGCAGGCCCTGGTCAAGCCGACATCTGCAACATGGACCAGCTCGACTAATGCAACAACCACGAAAACCCAACATCGTTAGAGATGCCATGACGACACAGCCAACTGACAAGAACACGCGTGCCACCAAGCACACTGGTCACTCACACACCAACCTACACGAAGAACATACTCAGTGCTATGACATAGCGGACTGGCACACCCACGGACATGCATCGTTGTTATTTTTCACATAGGCCTTCTACCGCACCGCAGAAATGCAAGATGCCTGAAGAGCTCGTGTATACGCTTGCCGATGCTTTGCCACCCCATCCCCATAGAAGACGCCATCATATATGCCTGCTGCTGCTTGTGACACTCTGTCATCCTGCGACATCCACATCATGGGTCATGTACTACCAACCAGAAGCTAGGCCCGAGTAGGCCGCAAGCAAGAGTCCCCAGGCAGGAGCCTCTCAGACAAAATCCCCCCAAGGCGAAAAGCAAAGTGCTGATCATGCAGAACGAGCCCTAACGGGAGCTCACCGCCAAGGCCGCGATGTTGCAACCCACACATCGCGCTCTCAGTGCCAAGGTTACACCTGCCATGCCAAGCGCCCCTCAGAGCCGAAATACATATCTAATGCTCATAATTCTGCTCCAGCTACGGTCTCTCCACACGTGACCAAGCCAAACTGACAAAATGCCAAGCTCAAGAGACAGAAAGTCGCCAGGGTCCCACGTCTGGGACACAGGTTGCAACAACGAAGCGACAAGTTGAACACCTACACCGATGGGAAAGGCGTGATCATCAGCCACTAGCAAGACCCGTCCATTGTCCACCATTAATACATAGTTACACTTGGTTGCCACTAACGGGTACATCGCGAGCTGGGAACGGCGATGGTCCCAGGCTTGGGGGCTCGCGAGGGAACCAATCAGAATACAAGGGGCACCTCACTGATGCCATTTCAGCTAGCCAATCACCAAGGGTCCCCTTGTAACCAATTTGTTGTAGCAACTTTTAGGGACAACCCAAGTGTACCACCTGACCCGTCCTTACCCACTAATATTCCTTCATATAGGTAGCCATACTAACCCTACCACTCGGGAAGCCAATCGGAAGTGACGATAGGTTTTGTGACGATTTTTCCCAGGTGATGTGAGTAGCGCGTCATACTATGGTAAAAATAGCCTGCGAGCCCACTAACGAAGAGAGCGTCTCCCCGGATGCATATGGGCTGAGAACAATCCCTGCCGTTATCCTAATAAACAGCAGTAATTACTTTGCTCTTGTGTGTGCCTCATACTCCTTTTGGGACACAGGAGGAGTTGGGGCCTCCCTAGCCCCGGAGGTCCGTGGACGGCTCTGCCGGCCACTGGGAAATCACCCTGACAAGTTGGAGGCACTGCTGAGATCTGTTTGAGGTCTACCTAACCTGAGGGCATCACTACCAGGCCTCTTGTAACGAGGCAACCCAGCAGCGCGGCCCTCTCTGCCGTTGCCCCCTTTTGAGGACTTCAGGACCATCGCAGAACTGCGAGAAGACCGGATAGCGCAATCCGGACATTGGCCATCAGGAGACGACTTGGAAAGTATCCCGCCCGTGGACAGTTTCCCTATGGGACAATGAATGGAAAAGTGAAAAACACACTGTTTTTTGGACCCTTTGATTCTCGGGGGCCCGGATCCCAGAATAGAAATGCAAAATGTTGTGCTGAACTGTCCTATGGATCAGAAGTTATTAACCATAGAATGGTCACATTTCCTAGGTGTGATAGATTTCACCCCAAATATAGGGCGGGTAGTGCCACCCTATTACATCAAACACAATCACTGTTACCGTGTGTTTAAAAAAGCATGATAAAACCCTTGTATCTGAAATTTAAGAGTAAAATAGGCCATTTTGGGTAAGCCACAAAGGCCATAGTATCTCCCAGTAGCCATCCCAGGAAGTTCAACTCCAGTTTAGAGCTACAGCGCAATGCATTGTAGATATACAAATTAGCTCAAAGGCATGTTTTTTGCTTCTGAAAATTGTCTTTGTCTTATAGGGCAGCACTTTATATATTGACATTTTCATACATAGATTTATCAACCCACTATAAACAGCTCTGAAGGAAAAAGACAAATTTCATTAGGGATCAACTGTGAAGTATGTTCTAGCATTCTTGATGTTTGAAGCATTTGGACAAAAAGCATGCTATGGTAAAGAGCTTCAAACCATCAGTTTATATTTTAGATTTCATTTTTGTTTTTGTATTTTTAAGATTTTGGGGGTGAGGCAAGGTCGGGCAGAGCCAGCATTCCCCTCAGTCATTCGGCACTGGTCGCCAACCGTGTTTCAATGTGGGCGTGTGACAGTGCAGTCTAGTGTCTGCACATATATGAAGGTGTACACTGGTGAGTCAGACATCACCGTGTGTGAAGGCTTCCCGTTCTTTCTTCGCCAGTTGTTGTTGCCTTGGGAGTGAGCCCCCATGTGCCATGGCACATAATTGCTAAGGGGAGCAAGACTCTGTGGGACTAATAACTCTACTACACACTGCAGTGTGGTTATGGGGTCTGCTGTGCAGGCACGCTGAAGCCCTATTTTTTAACTGAACATGATGATGATGATACTAACAGCATCTACATGTTTCAGCTTGCCATTTTGGGCATAACAGTTTCCAATCACAGCACTTGAAAATCATTCAGTGAGCCTCACTTTTCCAGTGTTTTTTTCAACTGATGCCTCTGTCTCACTTCCAAATTATGCTACATGCAGAGTGTAGCATTCTCGTGAACAGATTGTTAGGATGCAGGGCTCTGGAATAGAGAAGTGAGAGGACATTTGCTGGTTGGAGCAAAGCAGAACTAGAAATAATGGAGAAGTTATGTACAAGAGTATGTGTCATTTGCCTAAATAACGAACACTATATGTTTCCCAGAAAGGCAATGCGCAGTTGGATCCAAATGCGAAGGAATCAGTATATGTTTGAGAAGATGAGGGTGAAAATAGTCTCCCATCAAAAGAACAGGTATGTATTTAAGTGTTCAGAGAAGAACTAGGATGCTTGAAAGGATTTGCATATCGAATTACATTATAAATTGGAGCAAGACCATTGAGGCAAAAGGTGAGGAGTATCCCTCTCTCCTTCCGAGAAGATATAAGATGAGAATGATTAGCCATGGACAAAGAAGGAGTGATTGAGAGAGTGGATAAGGTGGAGTGGGTTTCACCTTTAGTTGTGGTTAAAACAGCTACTGGCAAGTTACAGTTTTGCATAGAAAAAGCTCTCAACAGATGTATAGTTCCTGACAGACACGCATTTCTGAATATAATGGAGCAGCTGAGTACAATAGCAGAAGCAGTGATATTCTTTACTATAGATCTCAAGTCGGCATATCACCAGATACGATTACAACCATCTTCAAGAATTCTTACAGAATGTACAACTCTAGAATTGTTCTTTCAGTGTACACAAATACTGTTTGGCTTAGTTTCTTCAGCAGTGTTTTTAGAGAGTCATGTACCATCTATTCCAAGGAGTGGAAGGAATAGTGTGTTTCCAGGATGATGTTTTGTTTTACGGGAAGGGTGCAAAAAAACATGAGCAGAGGTTGCAACATGCTTTCAAAATTTTTGGAGAAGTTGTTATGACCTTAAGTAAGGAACCAAAAGAAACACCTGTGTAGAACATAAAGAACACTCCCAGTCCTAAAAACAAGGAACAAGTGGCATTGTTTATGGGAATTGTGGCTACTACACTACATTCATACCGAATGTTGCATCCATCAAAACCAAGCTGAGGAAATTAGTCGAGAAAGGGGCAATCTGTACATAGGATGAGAAATCTGAAGAACAATATGGAAACTCACGGAAGGGCTGAGTAAAAATCATTTGTTAAAAAACTATAGTCCTTCCAGGAAAAACATAGTCACTTCGGATGTCAGCAATTAATGGCCATGCTAAGTTAAAGGGAAGGGAAGACTGGATACATGATAGCATTTGCCTCTAGAGTATTAAGAGATGCAGAACTTAACTACTCTACTATTGAAAAGGAATTACTGGCAATAAAGTGGGCAGTGGAGATGTTTAAGCTCTTTTTGTAGGGTATCCGATTTGATATGTGATACGACCACAAACCTCTAAGAGAAATATGTACAAATAAAGCATTAGACAAAGTATCCTTCTGCATAGGGAACTGGTTCACTAATCTATCTGAATATACATGGATAGCTATCAGCCTATCTCATTTCTTACAGTCCTCATGAAGCTTATGGAGGTGATTGTTACTCCTCAATTGTCTATGTTTCCTGAAGGGGAGGGCCTTCTACACACTTTTCAATCAGGGTTTAGGCCTTTAATGGGAACTCAGTCAGTTATGGTATCTTTTCTTGATGACCTGGCTTTACATCATGACCTCGAGGAGGTCAAAGTTTTGATTTGCCTGGATCCCTCCATGGCATTCAATACTATTGATCATGGAGGCTTCTCCATCGGCTGGCAGAAATTGGGCTTTCATGTTCCCCTTTAGCTTAGTTTGCTTCTTTTCTTGCATACCACAAGCAGACCGTCTCTTTGTTTCCTTTTTGTTCTGCACCATCCTCTATCTCATGTGAGTCCCTCAGGGGTCTTCGCTGTCCCCACTTCTTTTCAACTTGTATCTACATCCTCTGGCTAACCTAATTTATTCCCATGTCATTTGTTTTTATACGCATGCCAATGATATTCAGCTGGTTTTTAGGCTCAATTCCCTGACCTCAGAGTTTCCATCTAAATTTAAGACTTGTTTGGCAGAGATTGGTAAATTGATGTCTGGAAACTGGCTGAGGCTGAATGGGGGAGGAAATGAGGTCTTGTTGGTGGTCCCTTTGGGCTCTCACTCCTTTTGACATTCAGATGTTTTACCAGTCTCCTTGGGTTCCTGCCGGTTCCTAGTAGTTGTGTTAAGTAAAGCTCCTTCCCACTGGCTCTCATGAAGCCCAGATTGCCTCAGTGTGTAAGGCTGGTTTCCTTAGACCTAAACCTCTAGGGAAGATTCTTCCATTTATTCCAGCTCAATTCCGCTCATCAGTAGTCACTGCTTCAATCATGGGCTCCCTGGATTAGTGCAATGGTATCTATTTGTGACAGCCTGACTTTCTAATCCAGAAGCTCCAGATCTTACAAAATTCAGCAGCACACTTGGCCTTGAAGACTTGCTCTCTCTCCCGTGTTGTTGGATGAGCTTCATTGGCTCCCGGTGAGAAGGTGTATTCAATTTAAAGTTCTGTGTATCATACACCTGGCTTTTTCTTTCTGGCCCTACCTTTATTCAAGCTAGGCTTACCAGTTATGTCCCCTCACAGGACCTGCTATCTGTTTCTCATAACCTATCGGAAGTCCCCCGCTTTCGTAAAGCGCAGGCTGGATGGTGATCTTTTTTTTGGTTTTGGACCCATTTCTGTGGAATTCTCCTCCTGTTAATTTTCAAGGGATTTCTGAGCACCTTCAGTTCTGCAAAATGTTTAACACTTTTCTTTTCTAACTGTGGCACGATTGTAGGGATTTGTTTTTTGCTTTCAGCGCCCACATGTCTTTGTGCCTAGGTTTATGCTAAAAAAATACAGTTACATAGATACATACATACATGCATTGAATATGTTCCTGGGTTTGAGAAAAAATCAGCAGACTGTCTTTCAATGCTTATCCAAAATGTTGAGGCTATGGAAGAAAAGGAAAGCAAGGACCAAGTATTAACAATAGTACAAAACACAGCATCAAAGTGAAGTGGGAAAATGGGACAACACCCTTCCCCATTCTCAACCAGACCCTGGCCTAGAGGATCATGGCCCAAGCACCCCCCGCGAGAGGAGTTTGACTCATTCACTTCATTACCCGACAACATGGTACCATGTGTCCACGGTCCCCACAAATGAGGAGCATGCCCAATAGCAGGCCCTGGTCAAGCCGACGTCTGCAACATGGACCAGCTCGACTAATGCAACAACCACGAAAACCCAACATCGTTAGAGATGCCATGACGACATAGCCAACTGACAAGAACACGCGTGCCACCAAGCACACTGGTCACTCACACACCAACCTACACGAAGAACATACTCAGTGCTATGACATAGCGGACTGGCACACCCACGGACATGCATCGTTGTTATTTTTCACATAGGCCTTCTACCGCACCGCAGAAATGCAAGATGCCTGAAGAGCTCGTGTATACGCTTGCCGATGCTTTGCCACCCCATCCCCATAGAAGACGCCATCATATATGCCTGCTGCTGCTTGTGACACTCTGTCATCCTGCGACATCCACATCATGGGTCATGTACTACCACCCAGACGCTAGGCCCGAGTAGGCCGCAAGCAAGAGTCCCCAGGCAGGAGCCTCTCAGACAAAACCCCCTAAGGCGAAAAGCAAAGTGCTGATCTTGCAGAACGAGCCCTAACGGGAGCTCACTGCCAAGGCCGCGATGTTCCAACCCACACGTTGCGCTCTCAGTGCCAAGGTTACACCTGCCATGCCAAGCGCCCCTCAGAGCCGAAATACATATCTAATGCTCATAATTCTGCTCCAGCTACGGTCTCTCCACACGTGACCAAGCCAAACTGACAAAATGCCAAGCTCAAGAGACAGAAAGTCGCCAGGGTCCCACGTCTGGGACACAGGTTGCAACAACGAAGCGACAAGTTGAACATCTACACCGATGGGAAAGGCGTGATCATCAGCCACTAGCAAGACCCGTCCATTGTCCACCATTAATACATAGTTACACTTGGTTGCCACTAACGGGTACATCGCGAGCTGGGAACGGCGATGGTCCCAGGCTTGGGGGCTCGCGAGGGAACCAATCAGAATACAAGGGGCACCTCACTGATGCCATTTCAGCTAGCCAATCACCAAGGGTCCCCTTGTAACCAATTTGTTGTAGCAACTTTTAGGGACAACCCAAGTGTACCACCTGACCCGTCCTTACCCACTAATATTCCTTCATATAGGTAGCCATACTAACCCTACCACTCGGGAAGCCAATCCGAAGTGACGATAGGTTTTGTGACGATTTTTCCCAGGTGATGTGAGTAGCGCGTCATACTATGGTAAAAATAGCCTGCGAGCCCACTAACGAAGAGAGCGTCTCCCCGGATGCATATGGGCTGAGAACAATCCCTGCCGTTATCCTAATAAACAGCAGTAATTACTTTGCTCTTGTGTGTGCCTCATACTCCTTTTGGGACTCAGGAGGAGTTGGGGCCTCCCTAGCCCCAGAGGTCCGCGGACGGCTCTGCCGGCCCCTGGGAAATCACCCTGACAAGTTGGAGGCACTGCTGGGATCTGTTTGAGGTCTACCTAACCTGAGGGCATCACTACCAGGCCTCTTGTAACGAGGCAACCCAGCAGCGCGGCCCTCTCTGCCGTTGCCCCCTTTTGAGGACTTCAGGACCATCGCAGAACTGCGAGAAGACCGGACAGCGCAATCCGGACATTGGCCATCAGGAGACGACTTGGAAAGTATCCCGCCCGTGGTTGGCGAGTGTCCAGACATGGTCCAGACGAGGGGAGGTGGCAAACCGCTGTGGAGGGGTGCACGCAGTCGAGCAGCTCCGGCTCACGAGGACTTGGTGAGTATGGCACACACAACCAGCAACGTAATGCTGTACGGGAGGGGGGATGATTTGTAAAGAGGGAGGCGGGTGGTTGTAGCAGTGTGTGGAAATTGATTTTGACTAATAAGCGGCAACTGAGGTGTGAAGCGTAGCGGGACAGGCACAAGGGCCGTCCCCTACAGCGTCACGGAGCGAGTTGGGTGGGGCCCTAAGCACCCACGTACGACTGTTGGAGGGCGCGGATTGGTTTGAGATCACGGACATCTGTGTGAAGGGGGAGTGTGGCTTCCCTATAAATTGACATTGTAGATCAATGAATAGATGAGGATCCCTACTAATTGAGTATTGAAACTCGTTAAGTAGAGGATGTTTTCCCACAGGGGGTAGCTAGGTTGTTTACCGGTGCGGAAGATAATTGGCTGGTTAAGCTCCTATGGAGAGGGGGCGTATCACACGCGAGGTGACGCAGTGTGCGCAGTCCGATTATAAAAGTTATATCGTTGATTACCTTGCTCCAGATGAGGCTAGAAGACAGCTGTGGGGTTAATGGGGGATAAAAGTGTGAGAAATAGCGCGCATTTGTAAGGTTTTAGAAATTGTACGTACTTAGAGGATCTTGTAGAGGTTGGTGACGTCAACCGTAAGGCTTGTATAGGACACCGCAACCATCTAGCGTCCATTAGGGATGCGAAAAAGGGATACGGGGAAAGGCAGCGGTGCACGGAGAACGCCGGCTGCACTCGAATGAAAAAAAGGGGTTGCATGAGAGGGGGAGCGGCCTGAGGTGCGTTGAGTGTGTTGAGTAAAGGGGGAGAAGGGAGGTGGGGCAGCCTAGAGGCTCGCCGCACAGAACTCAGAGCCGCAGGGGGCTCTGTGTGCCACGGCCGAAGGGGGCCATAGTAGTGAAATTGGAAAGAAAGGAGTAACAAATCTATATTCGTTTAACACTAAAATTGCTCTTCCTTACAGCAGACAGTCGGAAGTCCCCAGTTTACGGGGCAAGGTAAAAAGTTAACAATTGAGAAAATAGGAGTGTAAAATGGCAACGTATTATGGGTCGGGCGCAGGGGCAGGATTAGGGTTCAGAGCAAGCGCTTTAACCACACCACTCCAACACATTTGCGCGACATGGTCACCACACAGAGAAAAGATCATAAAGTATAGTATAGAATGGACCCAAGGAACTAACAACAAAATAAGGGTACCATGGCCACCCAACGGAGCTTCGATACATATACACAACACTTTTTGCTGACATATTTGCATAATACTTACAAAGGAAAAAAGTTAGCAAATCATCTAGCAGTTTTCGATCTCTAGAAGATGTTTCAGGGAGGCACACCGAAGGCCCCAGGAGTGTACGCTGTAAAGGAGGTGAAAGAAGAGAAGATGGAAGGATGGGATGTGGGCAAGACAACAAAAAAACAGCTCAGCACTGTAGACAGTGAGGAGGAGGCAGAAGGGTCATTTGCAGTGGCAGAGGTGAAAGTTAAAAAAGAAGGGGCAGAGGACGTGCCAATGGCTAAGGTAGCGAAGAAGGAGGAAGGGGGATTGTACCCACTAACAGAACTCAGAGAAGCGGCGTAGCAGCAACTAATGGCTGCTGAGGGATATTCCAACCCCGCGTACATCCCCCCACCATACGTACCCCCAGACGAGTGTCAAAAATGAATGGGGGCGGCAGGCATGGTAGATTCCACCACCACACCGGTAGGAACGGGAGGGGCAAGAATGCCCTGGGAAGCTTTGCAAACATAGGACAAGATGAGTGGATAGCGGCACAGGTACTCCTGAAGCTACTAACAAAGGAAGACGAGGATAAAGTGAGGGAGGCAAATAAGGAAGAGAAGGACGATACACAAAAGGAGCATGAGGTAAGTAAAGAGGGAGAAGGGCGGCTGTCGCAGGAAGAGATACTAGAGGAAAGGTTGTTGGGATTGAGGAGCGTACGAAGCGCACTGATCAGACAGTTCGAGAAGGAAACACGGAAGAGACAGGAAGAAAAGAAGGGAAATAAACAAGAAGTGGTGAGAATGAAGGATCAGGCAGAGGGGAGGAAGAAGAGCACATATGAGCAATAGCAGGAAGAATGGCACGTGCAGAAAATAGGGAGATGAGAAGGAAAGAGGAAGAAAGGGAAGAGAATGATAGGGAAATGGGAATGTGGAAAAAGAAGATAATATTTGAAAGCGCACGGAAATATGAAGAAGGTAAGGTTATAGAAAGCATATTAAAAAGGGAAGGGAGAACATGGGGGAGAAAGGAAGAAGAGGAACGGATAATAGCAAGGGTGAGTGATTAGGTATTGGAAGAGCTCCACTGGAAACAAGCGGAAATAGGTGGCGAGGTAGTGGAGAAGAAGAAAGAGGAGAGAGGAGAAAGGAGGATGGAGAGTGGAGAAAGGAAGCACACGCGCAAGGACAAGGAGGTGGCATCAACATCAACGCAGGGGGCTGAGGTTGAAGAAGGTGAGTACACAGATGAGGATTTAATAGATTTAAGAACAGTGACCGTAGGGGGGAAAAGCACAGAGTGGGGATTGGACTTTTCAGATGGATTTTGCAGCGAGGAAGAGGACAGTTCGAACACCAGTGGGAGAGATGGCAGTAGGGAAAGTTTGTCCCGCTGCCGGGACAAATTGTACATAACGCGCACTAACTGCGAGTCACCATGGGCATGCGAGAGGAGGGGACAACAAAGCACAGGAGAAACAAAGGTGAGGGAGGCAACCAGGAAAACACTGCGCCCGGTGACACCAACCCCTGTGCACACCCCATATGTTGGCAGATTTAGGGACCTCCCAGGGTGCAGACATGAAGAACGAGCGAACACACCAATGATAGGACAAGAAGGTAATAAGAAGGGCAGGAAGGATGTAGGAGGGTCAAAGACAACCCCCGGTAACATTGACAGTATTGAAGAATTACCAGATGTGGAGGATAATGATGAATATACTGACATAATACTACTTAGAAGGGAAGGGGGAGAAGAGAGGGAGTACAATTTAATGCCACTACTAGAGAGAGGAGGAGCCAGACCACAATATATCCCCTGGAAACATGCTGATAAGGAAAATATTAAATGTAGGCTTCCGTCATTGAGCGCTGGAGCTGGGAAGTGGATATATGAGATGGAAAAACAAACTGCGGGACAAACGTTAGCGGTGGGTGACGTGAAGGGCCTCCTGATTTCCATACTGGGGGATGCTGCTGATGACATTTGGAAAAGGGCGGGATTCCCAGGGGTGACAATACACGACACGGCGCATGATGGGGCCCCATTCGCCAACTGCAGGCATGCGCTATGGCAGGCATTAAGGGTCCAATATCCAGACACATCAGACATAGGAGCAATAACGTCACACAAGATGCGTGAGAACGAAGATCCTCTTGATTACATCCAGGAGATTCGGGAGAAGTGCCGCGATTTTCTACCACATACTAGTACAGGGGCTCCTGGAGCAAGTACAGCGACAATTGAAGAAGGTGGTGGGAATAGAAGCAAAAGCATGGCCAGAAATACAACTGACAATAGTGCACTACTGTAGGATGTGGCAGGAAAAGATGAAACAAAAGGAGGAAGATAGCAAGGTAGAAGAAGCAAAATTGGTCCAAAAGAAGTTATCAAAATATGACATGGAGGGCGCAATGACAGCAGCACCCGCCCCACACAGGCCACAGTGACGCAAAATACAACACAACAATAGGTATCGCCGATGCAGCAAGCACAAGTAATGACACAGCAAATGCCTCCACCCCCACCATATACGGGAGGGGGATATATGAAAATAGGAAATGGGTACTCGAATAACTATAGAGGGAGGGGCAGGCAAATGAGAGGGAGAGGATATGGCCCACCCATCCAACCACAAGGTGGAGGATTACAGGGTTATCATCAACCAGGACAACAGGGGTACCAGGACAATATGGGGGGACTTCAATGGCAAGCACGGGAACCACCGACATGCTGGATATGTGGGTTGGTGGGACACATGTCATGCACATGCAGAATGAGACCGGCACAGACAGTTTGGGGGGAGCAAGGACAGAAAGGATCAATGGGGGAACCGCAAGTTTCCCAAACCAGGGGACACAGCAACAACTGCCACCACAACAAGCACTGATGTACCAACAACAACAATAGGCACTGCAACCACAACAGCAACAACAACCACACATACAAACATACACGCAAACGCCCCAGCAGCCTATTGCAAACCAACAACAGCAAGTCCAAACAGTGCAGCAGCTCACACAAACACAGGATAATGCAATAACATCCACTGACACGCCTGTAGCACAGACACAGCTAAGGAAGGTGACAATATTCGGTCACAACCCGTACACAGGAAATGGCCAGTCCCTGTACCCACAATAGGACAGCCCAGAGATGTCTTTGATGTGTCCCATCCTATCAGTAACACCTAACCCTGCAGAGGAACCATGCATACAGGTGATGATAGGTGCCAACACAATTTCCTTCTTAGTTGACACCGGGGCCACTAGGTCATGCATAAGGGAGGGAAAGTTTCTACTGTCAGGCGAGGCCATGAACACTCAAGGATTCTCTGGGGCTCGAGGGTTGGTTCCCTTCATTGATAACATCGCCTTATCTGTAGGTGATCATGATATGTCCCTCCCATTGCTATACTCAAAACAAAAACAAAGAGGTGATGGCTGGAAGGTTTAGACTGAATCTTAACCACTGGCATTGCTCGGGGCAACCCTCCAGACCATCGTTCTTCGCCTGCCAAGCCATTACAGAAGGGGAAAGACCATATGCAAATCAGGCTTGGCCCCACCCCAAAAGGGGAAGTCCAGCCCGAACTGCTAGGTCACATCCCTTCTGCACGAGACCACAAGCATCCCCAAACATGTTTCACCCTTGTTGGGGATCATCAGTGAGGAGTAGCTTGGGTCTCTAGGCCCAGCAGGCACGGGACCCACGTCTGGGCATACCCGTCCCACTCGGGGTGACAAAGCAAAAACAAAGAGGTGATGGCTGGAAGGTTTAGACTGAATCTTAACCACTGGCATTGCTCGGGGCAACCCTCCAGACCATCGTTCTTCGCCTGCCAAGCCATTACAGAAGGGGAAAGACCATATGCAAATCAGGCTTGGCCCCACCCCAAAAGGGGAAGTCCAGCCCGAACTGCTAGGTCACATCCCTTCTGCACGAGACCACAAGCATCCCCAAACATGTTTCACCCTTGTTGGGGATCATCAGTGAGGAGTAGCTTGGGTCTCTAGGCCCAGCAGGCACGGGACCCACGTCTGGGCATACCCGTCCCACTCGGGGTGACAAAGCAAAAACAAAGAGGTGATGGCTGGAAGGTTTAGACTGAATCTTAACCACTGGCATTGCTCGGGGCAACCCTCCAGACCATCGTTCTTCGCCTGCCAAGCCATTACAGAAGGGGAAAGACCATATGCAAATCAGGCTTGGCCCCACCCCAAAAGGGGAAGTCCAGCCCGAACTGCTAGGTCACATCCCTACTCAAAACAGTCACCAGTAAACATACTAGGTAGGGAAACCATGAGCAGATTGAATATGACTATCTCCTTTACTGCCAAGGGGATAATATGCTCCACACCAGGCATAAACATGCTCACAGCCCAACAAATACTACAGGCTTACTGTGGCACAACAGTAGCCAGAGCAGAGCCAGTAGATGGAGAACTTTTCCAATACGGGGCAGACATGGCAATAGCATGGGTACCAGGGATTGAAGGTAAAATATGGAGGAGGCCAGCAACTTACGTTTTCTGGCCCGAGAGACCAGCCAGTGAAAAGGAAGGGACCAGGATGTTACTGAGCATTGAGAGCATTGTAGCAACACAAGACTACATTGCAGTACACGCCCAAGACAGGGAAGGGAGAGCATGGAGAGCGGTAATGGCACTGGCAGAGGGGTGACGACTAACCCAAGTATCTGATGAGGAGCTCTTCTCAGATGATAAAGGTAAGGGGGTGATGGTGTTCGAGATGAGCGTTGACATCTGGGCAACAGTGACATACAGAGACGTAGCACAGAAGATGGCATTGGCGCTAGAGGCACCAGCCACTACCACTGTACCATTTTCTGAGAAGGATTTGGCAGCTGTCCCTGTATCTCTGTGGACCACTAGTCCATATGACGTGGGCTGCATAAAGAGCATTGGAGGGGGAAAATAAAGTTGAAAAAAGGAGCTATACTGCCAAGTGTAAAGCAATAACCCCTATGAAAAGAGGCAGATGAGGGGATATATGAAACAATAACATCAGTAATAAACAGAGGCATATTAGTACCATCAGAGTCTCCATGCAATACTGCTGTGTACCATGTACGCAAAGCTAAGGGAGGGTCTTGGCATTTCATCCAGGATTTAAGACCCCTCAACCACATAGTGGAAGCAGAATACCCTACAGCGGCTAACCCAGCCACGATACTATGTGGGATACCAGCAGAGGAGTCATGGTTTACCGTGATTGACCTAAAAAATGCATTCTTCTCAATATCTTTACACCCTGACTCACAAGACTTGACAAGTTTCACATACCACAATACAAAATGGAAACACACCAGGTGATCAACAGGGTGATACAAATGGACTTGGGTAACATTGAAATGGAAAGCATGGTGCTGCAATATGTAGATGACATAATAATATGCAGCACCACAGAAGAAAAGTGCAGGAGAGACTCCATCAAAATGCTTACAGTACTAGCAGAAAAGTGGTACAAAGTAGAGAAGGAGAAGCTGCAGTACTGGCATGAACAAGTGCTGTACATAGGCCAGCTCATTTCGCAAAATGGAAGGAACATTGCACCAAAAAGGGCACAGGCCATAACCAACACGCCCCAGCCACAGACAGTGAGAGAACTACAGCAGTTCTTGGACCTATGCAACTACTGCAGGGCTTGGGTTTTTGACTACAGCTCGTACACAAGACCACTGCTTGAGGCACTAAAAGAAGCACAGAGGAGAGAGAAGAAGTTAAGGTGGACCACAGAAATGACAGAGGCATTCCAGGAACTGAAACATGCCATATCAACAGCACCAGTACTTGCTACCCCAAATTATAAAGCACAATTTTTCATCTTCTCACATTGTAGCTCAGCAGTAATGAGGGCAATGCTGACACAAAAAACTAGTATGGGACACAAATCAGTAGCCTTCTACAGTGAGCACCTGGACCCTGTAATGTAAGGTCACTTCCCGTGTGAACAGAGCCTGGCTGCCGCTACCTTTGCAGAAGAAATATCATCATCGATAACAATGGGCTGCCCGACAACACTGTATGTAGAGCATGGCCTTTTTGCAATACTGAATAAACCAAAATCAACCTTGACCACTCAGAGGGCGTCAGGGTATGAGGTTATCTTGTCCAGGCCAGAGTTAACAATTGTAAGGTGCAGCAACGTCAACCCAGCGAGGTTCGTAGCAGAGGTAGTGGAAGATGACAAATACTCTCATGATTGCACACAAGCCATTGACACTTAATGCAGCACAAGAAAGGTTGAGGAAAACGCCCTAGAGTGGGGAGAGATACTGTACATTGATGGGTCTTCAACAATTGACCAAGGTGATGGGATACGCAGAACAGGAGCGGCAGTGGTGAGACTGACAGATGATTTTATATATGTTCCAGTGAAATGTGTTCAGTTACCCAAACGCTACTCTGCCCAAGCAGCAGAATTAGTGGCCCTAATTTTAGCAGTAAAAGAAAGCATTAACAATAGAGTAACAATATATTCCGATAGCGCGTACGTCACATCAACTGTACATTCTGGGTTAATAAAATGGCAGCAAAGAGGGTTCAGAAGAGCAGATGGCACACCAGTACAACATGCCCTACTAGTTGCTGAATTAATTGAAGTAATTGAAGGTCCCAAAGAGATAGCCTTGGTGAAGTGTCAGGCTCATACAAACGGGGATGACCCTATTTCCAAAGGTAACGAAACAGCAGACGCACATGCTAAACATGCTGCGTATTTCGGTGAGGTTTGGACCCCCAGAGAAAAAGAAAAAGAAAAGGGGAGGGTGGGGGCAAGACAGATGTTGTTGAAGGATGGGTACACTCACATCCCTGAAAATAAAATTATGGAATTAGAGGCAGCAGCACCCATGGCAGAGAAGGAGCTATGGGTAAAAAGGGGATGCACAATGTCCCCCACAGACGCATTATGGCGGCAAAACAATATAGGCAAAATAGTGATGCCCCTGGCCCTATTGAAAACAGCCCTGACCCAACTACACCATCCCACACACACAGGAAAAGAAGTGATTGCAGCAAGGATAAAGGAAGGGTGGTTCTGTCCCGAGCTAAATTCACATGTTGCAAACTTCATCAGTAATTGTCTTACTTGCCAACAATTTACGGCCAGTCACACGCTGCAAGTGATCAAAGGTGTTATACCCCGGCCGGAAGGCCCCTTCCTACACCTTCACATTGATTACGTTGACATGATCAATGTATGTCAAGGATACAGGTACATGATGGTGGTAGTATGTCCATTCTCAAGATGGATTGAGGACGGCCCATGCTCCCATGCTGACGCCTTCAGAGCTGCAAAGTTCTTAGTAAGGGAAGTCTTCCCGAGGTGGGGGGTATGCGAAGTGTTGCTGTCTGACAATGGTCTGCACTTTGCCAATTAAATGTTCCAACACATCACTGTCCTCCTTGGCATAAAGCACAAGTTTGCATGTGCGTATCACCCACAGGCGAATGGCATTTGTGAACGCCTCAATGGCCTCCTAAAAGAAGAAATAGCAAAAATTCAGTAATCTACCAAGAAAAGCTGGCTGTACTGTCTCCCCTTGGCCCTATTTGAGTTAAGAAACAGGCCAGGGTCGGATCACCACCTCACACCCCATGAGGTGGTGACTAGACGCCAAATGCACCTCCCATTGACACCTCCATCAAGGGCTATAACAGATAGTGATTCGACTCAAAACGCGGGGTGGGTCGGAGAACATCCAGCAAGAAGAAGGAGAAAATGAACAACAGGAACAAGGGACAAAGTGTACAGTAAGTGAAGGGGATAGGGTGCTGCTGAGGAACTATAACCGCCGGTGGAATAGCCCCTGATTCACAGGGCCCCATCTGGTGGAAAAAGCAGCTCTTAGAGCGGTCAAGCTCCAAGACAAGAACATATGGACGCATCTGCATGACATCAAGCCCTTCAAAGATCAGACCCGCCCTTGCGTCAATGACAGGGCCAACGCAGCAGCAACAGCAACAAGCGACAACGTCAGCACAGCCCCTGACCCTTCCCAAACCCCAGACACCTCCAAGGATTCAAGTGGACAATTGCCCCTAGCTCACCCCATGGTCACGAGATCGCAAAATAAGAAGAACACTGCCCCGATAAACCCCGTCCAAACAAGTCCCACCTCTACTGCCACCTAAATGAAGGACATTGCCTAACAAATTGAAGAATTACACCACACTTGTAGACACGTGCATTTTCTCTTTTTTCTTTTTTGTCTCGCACATGCAGGTACGGCAAAAGTACTGTTTTAGTGTAAAGATAAGTGCAATAATTAAAAGCTTACGTTTTGCCCGGGGGTAAATGCTGCCCACAGATGACGATACCCCCGAAGCCCTGTCACATCAATTTGTGTACACCATAAAGAGACCAAAATATTTAAAGAAAAGGAGAATACGTGTGTATTATAACACATTCATTTTGGCCAAAGAGCAATCATTGCCACATCTCCACGAGCACTTACCAGCCCTGAGAGATAGGACATTAAGGTTCGCGTGGGAACAGCTTTTTGCCTGGGCATTAAATGATTACTTGATAGGGAGAGCTTGAATAATAAAGACTAACAAATTAATGCGCATTTTCTAGACATTTTCAGGCAGGCATCTATATCATCAAAGGTATAAAGCTGCAGGCCCGCAACAAAGGTAAAAGAAACATTCCAGTGATATTAGCTATTGTAATCAAATGTATAGGCCTATTGTTTATCAATGGTCTACTCAGTGCCACTGTCTGGCAGGCACACTATGCTCCCGATGTCATGGCTGCAGCACCTACTAATAAACCCCCCACCACGGCTGCGACAGGTACGGTATCAGGTGATACAAGTAACACAAGAGTAAAAGGGAAGAGGGTTAAACGTAGCACAGATATTGATAATAATGGGGTAGACACATATCTTACAGAGTCCGCACACGTCTCAAACAACATGTGGTACCAGCACATGTCCAAAATTGGTAGAGGGACAACTAAGGACAACTGATATGTGTGCACGCTGATCCCATACGCTATGAGCGCATCCAGAACATTTGTGGCCACTGAAGTACCTGCAACATTAGTAGAGTGCCTGATATACCTGGCCCTGTTCCAAACAAAAGGACGATTTCAAGAAAGAATGGCAATAATACAGTGGAAGACGAGGGATACATACCCATATGAAAATAACATCATCAAAACACTGCCCATGTACAATCACTACTGGCAACTAACACAGGGGCTCCGGTATGTGACAGATGGACCAGAAAAAGGGGAAACATAGGAAGTAACATTGAATTACCTACCATGTGAATGGCGTGCAACAGAAGTTCCTGGAGTACTTGGGTGCTGGGAGAGACCACTGCTAGTAATATATGGAAAGGTGTACACGAAGGAAGGGTGGACGGATGGAGTAGTGGGGAGTAATATGGTAACATTTACAAAGGCAACGATGGAGAAGATGGATGGAGTAAATAAAAAGTGCTACGACGGATGGATTAAGAGCACAGGACTGGTGACATGGCTAGAGAAGGATGAGGATCCAGTAATAATACTCCCACTAACTGCACCTACACTTTGTTATCAACACAATGGAGAGGTTCATGTTGGAAGGAATAGCAACTGCAAAAGAATAGTAATGATAAATGAGAAGGGTGCCGGTACAGCAGTATTAATGGATCACTATTGGGCTTGCAGAGAAAAAGCATACCACAGCTTGCCGCCATTGTGGGATGGAATATGCACCATGGTACACATAAATGTACCATCCCTAATAGTGCCACAGAAACATGTTAACATGGAGAGCTTCCCTAAAATGGACGAAGGGAATAAGAGGAAGAAAAGATCAGTGAAAATTGGAGAAGGACAGGAGAAAACCGACACAATAATATTGCCGAGAGTAAAAAGACAAGGAGAACCACTGTGGGGAAGATCGGAAACTGCACTTAGTGACATTCCGCCGGGACACAGACTATTCAGCAGAGCAGCAATGTTTTTTTCATCCATAATACATCCAGGACTGCAGGCGTATGCAAATGCGAAATGGCTCCAGATAACAAGATGGGAGCTGTAGGGTATTTTGTGGAGATATGGGGCCTGACGGTATTTTATTACCGCCGAAAAATAACTTAGTAATAATCACTCTTTGTATTCAGATTTGGCCATGTGCAACAATAATACAATGGACATGCATTATTTCAGCACCCAGACCTGCATATTTGGTATACGTGGTTGGTGGTATTTTGGTGAGCATAATTCCCTTGTTTTATTTGTGGCCCCAATGTCCAGAATCCCTTATCTTTGCTTAGATTTTTCGTGTGATCACTAGAGAGACCTCAGACCTACATTTTAGGAATACCACATTTTCAGTGATAGTGTTGGTGTGCCACCATGGGCGAACTCACTGACTTATTTACGACAGAGAGCTATATATGGTAGTCTTGTGGTAATTTCCACTACCTTATATACGGTAGGGAGCTATGTTCAGAGAGTCTCTCTTCCCGTTGGCTCATGTACCTCCAACAAGCTATGCTACAGTCACTCACAATTATTCATACTGATTCTGACATGCACACATCTGTCTTAAAATGACCATTGCACTGTTTAAAAATCTCCCCACATCATCGGCATTGTAATGGTAAATAGTAAATACACCACCCGTCTGTTTTCAAATATTTTTCTGTATTATAAAAGTTGCATTTAAACATGATCTCATTCTTTACAGAAATAAATAAAATGGTACAGTAAAAGCATTGTCTATGACACACTGCAAAGAGAGTGGCGGAGAACAGAACTCAAATTGCAACATTGGTATTTGATTAAGACACGCACAGGAATCCCCTTTCCTACACTGACTGCATATTTTCGTGCACACACGGCTCCCACGCTTATGTAATTACCTTATCTGTTCAAAGTTTTCTTCAGCTGTTCTCCTTCGGAATGTGGTTCCCTTGAAGATTAACCCCAGTAAAAGGATCGCCTTTCCTTTTCAAACCGGGGTCATTGCCTGGAATTCTTAGCTTTTGCAGATAGGAATGCCTCCAACCAGGAACAGGTCTTCCTCCCAGCTCTGCCAAATCTGGACTGTAGCAGAACGCAGGAATCTGCATTCAGTCAGGAGTCCCACAGCCAGGTCTTCTCCCCAGTAGTGCAGAAAAATGTCTGCCTGTCTTTTTCCCCGATACTGCCCACTAAAACTTTCATCCCAGCCCTCTGTATGACGTGTCCCAATGAAATCCATCATCTCTCATCCTCCTACTCTCAACAATAGCCTTGCTTATACATTTGCAATTGTTGCAAATCTGACTTCCTTCTTCCTGCAGTTACTGTGCACAAAAACACGGAGAAGCAGGCAGAGAAGAGAAGAAAAAAAAATCTGCACACACATTTAAATGGCTTTCAGAGTATGCCTAATTCTGCAGTGGAGAACACATTTTATTAGTGGGTTATGTTAAATAAGGTTTTATTAGTCAGGTTAATGGTTAATAGGTTAGCTGTTAATTTTCAAATGTGTCTCTCGCACCATAGGCATTTCAGGTGAAAATAGTGTGCATTTTTAAATGAGCATGTGTGCTTTTAACTGTAAAAATAGATTTGCATCTTATATGTTAAAATCGTTTTTGACTGAATAGTCTGTCTTTCCTTGTTAATCTGGTAACCCATATAGCAATGCACCGCACCCTTGTGGTGGTGCTGCAAAAAGAATGTGCTACTTGTGCAGTAGTGCTGTACTCTGTGCTGTAACATGCCAAATATCCTTACATATACCCTGCTTTTGTTTTTAGAACTTGGCTACAATCCAAGCCAATTCCTAAAAACAACTTATTCTCTCTTTTTTTTTTTTTACAATATAGCAATCCAACAAAATGAATATTCATGTGCATCAATGAAAAATTTGCAATCAACATTTCATCTGAGTCCATCAGTTCATAAAATGTTCCACATTTGCCTTCTCAGTGGAAGTGGCATTACTTTAAGTTTAAATTTTCCAAGTCAATTAAAAACAACGAAATAAAACAACTAACTAAAACAAATAATTAATATAACAAATTAAAATAAATAATTAAAATAATAAATACGTGGAACTTCATATGCCGGAACTTTTGTTTTGTCTCTTTTGGTATGTCCCGACCAGCGATGTTATTCGGTTCATTCGAGTACTCTTTCATCTTGGCAATCTTGAATCCACAGTAGTCATCTCTTTTGGCATTCCGGTTATTTTGTCTTCACCTCCACCTGGAGGCAGGCATCTTTTGGTCTTCATCCAGGGGACTCCAGGACTCCATCGTCTCTCCCGTGGGCTCTGATCTCGGAACCTCCGACCAAATAATGTTAATTGTCTAAATCAAAATAGAAAATAAACAAATTAAGTACATAGCATAATACTAACTTCATCCTTTTGCCAAAAATAAAACATGCTTGGTAAAAATATTTCATTTTTTTTTTCTGAAATTAAACACAAGTTAAAAGAAAACAAGCAGATATTCAATATTTAACACACTTTCTCTTTGCACACCAACCATGAGCTTCCATTATATGTGCATTTATTTATTTATTTATTTATATTTATTTTATATTATATTTTACATATACTACAGTGTTTATGTGCCTTCATAACAATCAACTTTTTAACTTCTTTGTCACTGCCTCCTGATTGTACCCATTTATTTTCTCTTTTTGTGTTCAAGGGATTTTATCTGTTTCTACATGCTCAAGCCGCCTGATCTCATGTCTGGGATGGCATGGTTTGATTTGATTTACATGGACAAACTGCTCTATTGCAGTTTCACCTTCATTTTTCAAAATTTTATACACTACAGGAGAGACCTTATCTATAATCCGAAATGGCCCCTGCCAGGCTGCTAGAAATTTAGGATTTTTCTGTTTACTTTTTCCAAAATGAAACTTGTACACCTGATCCCCTACACTGTATTCCTTTGCTGATGTCTTTTTATCATAATATGACTTTGCACTGTCAGCAGCTCTTTCCAGATTTCTCTGCACAAAAGCAAATGCATGTTGCAAATGCCTCCTCAGTTCATCAATATATTCATGAACTGTGGATGCACTCACTAGAGTTTGCTCATGTGTTCTGTATAGTAGGTGTTGTGGTAACACCATTTTCCTACCTGTTAAGACCTCATGGGGGCTAACACCTGTTGCTTTGGCAGGAGTCGACCTGATTGCCATCAGAACCAACGGTAAACGTAAATCCCAGCTGGAACCTGCTTCTGCCACAAATTTCTTTAAAATATCCACAACAGACCTATTGCTTCTTTCAACTGTACCTGAAGACGCCGCCCGATATGCGATATGTAGTTGCCTTTTCACACCTAGTATTTGCCATACTTTACTCATTAGAGTACTTGTGAAATGACTTCCTCTGTCTGACTCAATTCTTTGTGGCAACCCAAACCTTGAGAACACATGGTTCACCAGCAATGTGGCTGCTGTTTGCGCACTACAATCTGGTGCAGGAATGCATTCAATCCACTTTGACATCAAACATACCACACTCAAAATATAACGGTGTCCCCTGCTCGACCTTTTTAAAGGACCTACATAGTCTATTTGCAAATCTGACCATGGGAGAGTTAGGCCTCTTTTCATCAATGGTGCTCTATGCATTGGTGAAGCAGGTTTAAATTGGGCGCATACTAGACATCCTCTAGTATATAATTCCACATCTTGGGACATATGTGGCCAGTAAGCATATTCCTTTAATATTTATAATGTTTTTTGTGAACCTCTATGGCCTGCAGTTATGGCATCATGTGCATGGTGTAGCATCAGTCCTCTGAATGAAAGGGGTACTACCCACTGTATTTGTCCTGTTATGGACTCTCTAATCATGAGTCCATCCTGTAATCTGATTCGTGTTTTGTTCTTTAACAACACCCTCAACTCTTCTTTTCCCATACAATCATTTTCTGTTAAAGGATTTTGTTCAGGATCTATCAAATGATTATAATAGATTCCCAAAATTTGATCATTCTTTTGTGCCTCAATCAAATCTTGGTCTGGCGTGTCATGACTCCACTGTACCATCGGTTGATCCACCTCCTTTGGTGCTTTAGAACGTGTGACTGCATCAATTTGTATTTCACCCATTAAATAATCAATAGGTAGCAATTCTCCCATCACAGCCCCAATCTTAGCCAGATGGTCTGCCTTATCATTTCCCTCCTTATCCTCTCCTGGTGTTTTTAAATGCCCACGAATTTTTCTCCAGTATATTGTTAAATTATTTTCTGACACCAATTTGTCTATGGCTTGTATCATTTTTCCATGTTTAAGTGGCTTTTTGTTGTATGTAACCATGCCTCTTGCTTTCCAACCAGGCAAATACTCCACAAAGCTATTCCGTGCATAGTCAGAATCAGTCACCAGGACAATTTCACTGAACTTTTTATCAACTGCAGTAGCAATTGCTTTATAGATGGCTGCCAATTCCGCCACCTGACTGCTCCTATCCCCAATCCTCATCCCTATACTGGGAACGCCTTCACATTTCAACCAGACATTTCCTATTCCTGCCACTAACTGTTTATTACTGTCATTTTCAATGTGAAAAGCACAACCATCCACATATACAGTTGGCAAATCCTTGCATGTTTTTTCATCAAAAGCTTTGTGTGATGATTGTTCAAATTCCTGCAAACTAGTTTCCACTTCCATTTCATTTGGTATTTGTTCAGCTGCACAGTCATGTAAGTCAGCTAACCCTTGAGCAATTGGGCTCTTTTTATTTTGTCCATATCTCACTTCTACGGGAAAACCTTGTAATGCCAGCGTCCATGAAGTGATTCTGGATTGCGCTAGATTGCCTGATCTAATTCTTTTACTCTCTAAAAATTGCAAAGGTTGATGATTTGTTTCAATAATCACCTTTTCTCCCTGAACAATGGGGCGGAAATGTTGTAGCGCCCACACAGTGGTTAATAGGGCCTTTTCACATTCATTAAATTTCATTTCAACTTGGGAAAATGCCTTACTTGCATATGCAATGGTTTTGTGATTCAAATCGTGTTTTTGTGATAATACTGCTGACATACAATGTTCAGAAAAACCTATTTCTATAAAGAAATCCCTGTCCTTTATGGGGTATGCTAAACATGGTGCCTTTACAAGACATTCCTTCAATCTAGCCACTGCATCAGACTGCTCTCTTTCCCATCTCCAGGGAGTATTTAGTTTAAGCAGTTTAGTCAATGGTTGAGTGATTTCTGCATAATTCTCAATGAACTTTCTGTTATAGCCTGTCATCCCTAATAAACTTTTTACTCCTTTCACATTTTTAGGATCTTTTAATCTTTGTATGGCCTCTATTTTCTTCCTTTGTGGATTTAGCCCACGTTCAGTCACTTCATGCCCTAGAAAGTTCACTTTTTTCTTGCACCATTGTGCTTTTTGCAAAGATACTTTGGCGCCTGCTTTCTGCAATTGGCCAAGTACATGTCTTATTTCATCAAAATGGCTTTTCAGGCTTTCATTTTTTATCAGGACATCATCCACATAAACTATTGTTCCTCTTTCCGCTGCATCCGGCATGGCCTTTCTCAAAAATATGCCAAATTCACTCCCACTATTGATGTACCCGAACGGAGCTCTACGCCAGGCATATTGAGTCCTGTCAAATGTAAAGGAAAATAAGTGTTGTATCTCCTCTGCCAATGGCACACACCAATATCCAGATGTGAGATCTAACGTGGTAAATACATTTGAACCATGTATCTGAGCTAGGCCCTGATCAATGAATGGTAGTGGCCATCTAGATACTGGTACTCTTTTATTTAACTCTCTTAAGTCTGCACACAGCCGCCATTGACCATTTGGCTTTAACACACCTAAAATAGGCGTATTGGATGTGCTATGAATGGGCCTGATTATTCCCCGTGATTCCAAATTTTTAATAATCTCTGCCAATGATTCTAAACATGCCAGCGGTAGTCTATACTGGCGTACAAACACTGGATTCCTGCTACAACCTTCTGGTAGTGTGGCCACATGTAAATCAGTTAAACCACAATCATAAGCATCTTTTGCAAATACATCCTTAAACTCCATAAATATTTCCCTCAGGTCATCTCTATCCTTATCGCTGTCACATGCATCCGCTAAGGAGATCTGCTCTTCTACCATTCTGGAAAATTCTGGAAACTCTTCTGGTAAAGGAATCTCAGCGCTTTCCTCTAACTGTGTGGCTGTGTCTTTTTGTAGAGCTGCCACTTTTAAATATTTTGGCATATCAGCTTCCACTTCAATGGGCTGATTTCCGGTTTCATTTTCATTTAAATTAAATATTATGCAATCCTCTTGATGGCAGCACACTGTCTCATTTGAATCATAAGGATACACAGAATGAATTTTAAATATTCCTTTGGGCTGAGAGTCCAGGTGTTCTGGCAACTCGCCCTTGGCATCTACATATTTTTCAGGAATATTCCCAATCACCATGTTATTTAAATCTGCCGTATAATGTGATTTTTGTATGGCCATTCCTAATGGGGAGTTTTCCTCTAAATGAATATCCTGACGACCTTTATTATTTACCATGATTTTTACAGATCCCTCACCAATGTCTACCAATGGAATGTATTCATAATCCAGGCCTTGCTGTTTTATGGATTCATTCAGGCATACAAATGCATCAGAGCCTTTCATCTGCTGTCCATTTTTGCATTTCAGTGTTATTGCAAACTGTTTTGTAAATGCAGGAATAATAGTATCTTTCCTTATTTGTAATTCGACTGCATAAGGAACCAGTTGTGCACAATGATAAGCCCTTCTTTTGTCTTCAAATTCAGGTGCCGGACCACCTAGGCGTGACCATATTTTTTGATTAAGGAAATCTAACACCATACACATTCTGTGCATGATGTCATTGCCCATGTAAAATTCATTTTGTGCTCCACTCACTATCCATACATTATGGTAAATTGTTTTCTGCCCAATGCTAATTTTAAGCATGCATCTGCCTGCAATTCGGTTTTCAAAGTCTGGACTGTCCAACCCAGAAACATATTGGTTTTTAATCCTAAATTTCGGGATTTCTTCCCTCTCCATAATTTTTTGCAACAATTTCTCATTAATGAAACTCCTTTCATGTTCAAGTGCTAAAGTGGCTTTTATTGTTTTAAGATAATCATTTATACCAACATGAACCCATGGTTGCTCATCTTCCATGTGTATTTCTGCCAGAGTGGTAATGTGTTTTTCTGAATCTGTTTTAGGAGCAATATTCTGTTTGCATGTTTTCTCTTTTAAATAGAAACGTAATGTGTGCTCATCTATGGCAGTCTGCCAATCTTTCCTTGGGTCCAAGTATATTTGTACAGGTAGTTTTTCATTGTCGCTCTGCATTTTGTCTTGACACATTAATATAACAGTGACACTAGGTATGCAGCTATTCTGGAGATATACCTCCACAGCATCATTTGTTTTGGCAACGGTGTGACATTCATTTATATTGCTGTTTTGTGATTTTAGTTTCTTAGGCCTCAATGGTTTTTTGGTTAAGGACCACAGCACTCCATTCACCCCATCTATGAGAGGAGACAATCTTTTCAGGCAATCTGTCCCCATCAGAAATGGAATTTCACAAATAGATGTGATCAATACCTCTTGTTTCATTCTGTGCTTTCCTATTTTTATGTCAACCTCAGTTACACCTATGATGGGCACCTCCTCCCCATTAAAGTTATGCACTGGGCCTTGATTTGCCTTCACTGTGATCTGACTCTGTGGAGGCCTCCCTTCATTGATACTCTTTACCAGCTCCTTGGACATAATTGTGGCCTGTGCGCCAGTGTCAATCATAGCGAAGGTGTGGCATTTTTCTTCTACAGTGATGGGTGCATAATATCTGTCCTCAACTTCCTCTAATACACATAAGAAATGTGAATTCTTACTGATTTCAGGGCTCACCTTTCTCAGATCTTTTTCACTTTTGGCTAAGCACATTGGTAAATGAAAAGACATTTTTCCCTCCTTTTTACCCATTTCTGTGTGAGATATTTTATTCATTTCTCCATGTTCAGAGGTTTTTTGGAGTGTGGCCACTGTTCGCCCATCCATCTGGGTAACATCAGAGACCACATTACAACCTTCCAACTGAACATGTGTAACAACATCATTCAGCAATTTGTCATTTTTTAATTCTGTGCATTTGTGATCATTTAGTGTATTACCAGCCCTTTCAGCCTCTTCAAAAATATGTGGCTCAAAGAATTCTTCAGGTGATTGACTTGTACCCTCCTTGTGAGTATTTCCTTTTTCTGTCTGTGTTTGGTCATTGTTTTGCTTGCCCAGGGAAGGAGCTATGGCATCCCCACTTACTCCCTGTTCACTGGTATTCCCCATGCATGAGTCATTTTTCTTAAATCTGTTCCTTTGTTCTTTTGGAATTCCTAATGTTTCTTTTTCATTTGTGCAAATCTTTACTGTTTTATTTAGCTCTAAGTTAAACCGTACCTCTTTTTTAGAAATATTTGCACTTTCTATCACAATTTCATTTACTGGTACTTTCATTTTTAATCCATTAGGCATCTCAGAGTCGTTATGCAAAATTATATCAGAGCAATCTGTCATTTTGGCACTGCGATTATCATGAGTACTTAGTCACTTTTCGGAAGCCCCCCGGTCATTGCTATGGCCATCAGCCCCCTCTTTGGAAGGTTGTTTTTGCGCTGTATAGAGCTTTCCTATTTGCTCAGCTAACATTTTCACTTGGGCCTCAAGGCACTGGAACCTTTCCATCTCTCTAGGATCCTCTTTCTGTGGCCTAGGTCGATATTGGTTGTTTTCCCCCTGATTGGATCTATTCTGATACCTCTCAGGTGATTGATGTCGGTTGGGATGGTTTCTGAACTCTTGATTCATTTGTGGAGGGGAGCGGGTTGCACCCATCCTTTGATTATAGTCCCCTGGTGGGGAATCATTGTACTGGCGTGGATTGTAGTTCACGTTTTGCCTCATGTCCTGTCTCTCAGATTGTGGGTACTGGCCCCTATGTTGATTTCCATTATCAGTAAATCGATCCACATATCGGGGCCTATCCTGATTACCATATATCATGGTGCTGGGATCAAATCTGCTCTGTGTCCCCAATGACTGGTAGGGACCATCATTTCTTTGATCTTGATTTTGTCTCTGGTTATTGTTCATACCTGCCATATCAGGCCGATATCCTACCCGGGATCTATCCCCTAAATATCTAGGGCTGATGTAGCTCTCTCTATTACTAGGATCATGTGTTTGGAACATTGGTACAGGAAATAGCGATCTTTGTTGATTACCCCTTTGTTCAGGTGTCACATTATTTTTACCTTGGCTTTGAGCAGACTCAAGGGACATTTTGGCTGACCTGATTTCCATTACTGTGGCTGAGGGTTCTTTAGATTTAGGCCTGGTATCTTTCATTTTATCACTTTCTCTACCCTGACAATAGAGTACCTCATATAGCTTTGTGCTTTGATGTACAATCCATTCAAGGGACTTGTCACGGTCAAATTCACGGACCAATTGGGATATGATGTCTTTCTGTAGCCCATAGAAGTATGCGGTTTTAAACTCATTGGAATTTGAGTCAAAAGATACATCAAAGCGAGAGAATGCTCTTTTTAAGTCTTGTAAAAATTGGCGAGGGGATGTATTAGGTCCAGCAGTAATTGTGTACGCGACTTTCTTTGCCTCCTGCAATGACTGAAAAGGAGAAAAATGACGCCTAATTTCTTTTTCAAACTCCAGCCATGTCATATTCTGCTGTTCATTTAATCCCCTTATGATGCTAGCCGTCGGGGCATCTAAAGTTAAATGAAAATATTGTCTGTACTGTTCCTTAGGTATCTGGAGTGCTTTAAAAATGTCATGTACCGCTTCTAAGTGATCCTCAATGCAGCATTCACCTCCCTTTTTAAATGGTTTTATCAGGGCTTTAATGGATTTCATTATTTTTATGGGGCTACTTGTTGCAATGCATGGAATTGCACTATTTTGTGACTCAATCCTGTTTTCAGGTGTATGAGATTGGTGGCTTCCCCCAATGGGAGTATCAAATCCCCCAAGGGCGCTGCAACCAAGTTCAGTCACCGGCCCAGCCACTGTAGCACTAGCTCTTTGGGCATAGCTAGAATTCACCTCCACTCCATTGAATGTGGTACCCTGCCGCCTCTCCTGGGACTTGGGAATGCACATTTGCTGTTCTAAGTCCTTACACTTTTTAAGGAGTCTGGTTGCTTCATTTTGCAAATAATTATTTTCATCATTCATTTTATTAATCACCTCCTGCATATCGCACATTTGCATTTGGCATTCATTGAACTCTTTATTTCTCTTGTCTCTTTCTTGAATCATTTTAATCATTTCTTGTTCTGCACTCTGGAGATCACCTTCTTTTTCGCAATGTTCTTTTTGTAAAATCTGCATTTCTGAAACAACCTCATCTTTATCCTGCCTAATGTGATCCACTAAGGCTTTTAAGTGTGCCAATTCTTGCTCACTATCTTCAAATTGTTTCTTGCTTTTGGATAACTGAGTATCAAAGTCTCTGCATTTTAATTGCATGTCTTTTTGGCATACATCCAATTCTGCTCTCAACATTTCATGATTTTTACTTGCCCCCTCTAATTCAGTCTTTAACCTGTTAATTAGCTGAGTATCATTCTCTTGCATTCGCAGGGACCTGTTTAAAATAAACCATATTTTGCCGCATAGCCGTATTAAACAGTCTTTCTCTGCACTTTTATCGGCTGCATTCAATAATCTTGTAAGGCAGACCTGAATTATGCTGCCTTCTGCAAAAATATTGTCTAGTTTTTCTTTCTGCACCTCACCCTGAATGCGGTTACTCCATTCTAACGTGCTATTCGAAGACCAATTCCCATGTGCAAATAACTTTGCCTCTAAATATTGCACTAGATCTGAGAATGTGGTTTCCCTTTGTGACATTCTGAAATTCGTTTTTAGTGGCACACTGCTATTATAAAATGGGTTCCCTTTAATGTGCAAATGGCAGTGTGAGACACGCTTGCCACGCCCAGTAGGTACTCTATGATCACTTTCCCGGCCTGCAACGCACCATAAATATGTAGGGTATTTTGTGGAGATTTGGGGCCTGACGGTATTTTATTACCGCCGAAAAATAACTTAGTAATAATCACTCTTTGTATTCAGATTTGGCCATGTGCAACAATAATACAATGGACATGCATTATTTCAGCACCCAGACCTGCATATTTGGTATACGTGGTTGGTGGTATTTTGGTGAGCATAATTCCCTTGTTTTATTTGTGGCCCCAATGTCCAGAATCCCTTATCTTTGCTTAGATTTTTCGTGTGATCACTAGAGAGACCTCAGACCTACATTTTAGGAATACCACATTTTCAGTGATAGTGTTGGTGTGCCACCATGGGCGAACTCACTGACTTATTTACGACAGAGAGCTATATATGGTAGTCTTGTGGTAATTTCCACTACCTTATATACGGTAGGGAGCTATGTTCAGAGAGTCTCTCTTCCCGTTGGCTCATGTACCTCCAACAAGCTATGCTACAGTCACTCACAATTATTCATACTGATTCTGACATGCACACATCTGTCTTAAAATGACCATTGCACTGTTTAAAAATCTCCCCACATCATCGGCATTGTAATGGTAAATAGTAAATACACCACCCGTCTGTTTTCAAATATTTTTCTGTATTATAAAAGTTGCATTTAAACACGATCTCATTCTTTACAGAAATAAATAAAATGGTACAGTAAAAGCATTGTCTATGACACACTGCAAAGAGAGTGGCGGAGAACAGAACTCAAATTGCAACATTGGTATTTGATTAAGACACGCACAGGAATCCCCTTTCCTACACTGACTGCATATTTTCGTGCACACACGGCTCCCACGCTTATGTAATTACCTTATCTGTTCAAAGTTTTCTTCAGCTGTTCTCCTTCGGAATGTGGTTCCCTTGAAGATTAACCCCAGTAAAAGGATCGCCTTTCCTTTTCAAACCGGGGTCATTGCCTGGAATTCTTAGCTTTTGCAGATAGGAATGCCTCCAACCAGGAAAAGGTCTTCCTCCCAGCTCTGCCAAATCTGGACTGTAGCAGAACGCAGGAATCTGCATTCAGTCAGGAGTCCCACAGCCAGGTCTTCTCCCCAGTAGTGCAGAAAAATGTCTGCCTGTCTTTTTCCCCGATACTGCCCACTAAAACTTTCATCCCAGCCCTCTGTATGACGTGTCCCAATGAAATCCATCATCTCTCATCCTCCTACTCTCAACAATAGCTTCGCTTATACATTTGCAATTGTTGCAAATCTGACTTCCTTCTTCCTGCAGTTACTGTGCACAAAACCACGGAGAAGCAGGCAGAGAAGAGAAGAAAAAAAAATCTGCACACACATTTAAATGGCTTTCAGTATGCCTAATTCTGCAGTGGAGAACACATTTTATTAGTGGGTTATGTTAAATAAGGTTTTATTAGTCAGGTTAATGGTTAATAGGTTAGCTGTTAATTTTCAAATGTGTCTCTCGCACCATAGGCATTTCAGGTGAAAATAGTGTGCATTTTTAAATGAGCACGTGTGCTTTTAACTGTAAAAATAGATTTGCATTTTATATGTTAAAATCGTTTTTGACTGAATAGTCTGTCTTTCCTTGTTAATCTGGTAACCCATATAGCAATGCACCGCACCCTTGTGGTGGTGCTGCAAAAAAAATGTGCTACTTGTGCAGTAGTGCTGTACTCTGTGCTGTAACATGCCAAATATCCTTACAGAGCTAATGATGACAATAAACTCAACCGTCAATGGCTTCAATGCGATTAAAGAAGAACTGAGGGCAGTACGAATGGTGGCACTCCAGAATAGATATGTGCTGGATCTCCTTACAACATTGGAAGGAGGAGTTTGTGCAAAAATTGGAAGATCATGTTGCACATTTGTTCCTGCCAATGACACAGATAATGGTACACTTTCTGAGGCAGTATCATAACTGGCAAAGATGCACACCAAGATGGAAGAAGAAGCAAAGGGTGTGAAGAGAGATGGTAGCTGGTTTTCATACCTATGGTCATGGATGCCATCTTGGCTGTCAGATGGGCTCAAGATAATAGCTGGGTGCATAATATTGGGAATGGCCACCCTGTTAGGTCTGAGGTTGTGGAGGGCAAGGACAGCACGCACAACGGACAAAATGATGGAAATGATTGGTATGCACGTCCTAATTCCAGCAGAAGACGACAAAAATGCAGACATCATCTTGAAAGAAAGGGAGAGATTGCACAAGCAGATATTGGAAGCAGACTCACAGCTGCCATCAGTGAAGGTGGAGAACCCGAGGAACCCGAAGAATTATGTTGGGAAGTGGGTCTACTGCAAACCCGGTGGTGGATGTGTGTATATGTACTGGTCATTTGAAGACCATGTGAACCAGTATGGATACCTAGCTGGAATAACAAAGGTTTGGAGACCACGCGGAGACAAGAGAGGAGATAATTTTGTGGTCGACAAGTCGACCAGAGGGGAGACTGAAGTGGGAAAATGGGACAGCACCCTTCCCCCATTCTCATCCAGACCCTTGCCTAGAGGATCACGGCCCAAGCACCCCCCGCGAGAGGAGTTTGACCCATTCACTTCATTACCTGACAACATGGTACTATGTGTCCACGGTTCCCACAAACGAGGAGCATGCCCAAATGCAGGCCCTCGTCAAGCCCGCGTCTTGACATGGACCAGCTTGACTAACGCAACAACCACAAAAACCCAACATCGTTAGAGATGCCATGACGGCATAGCCAAATGACAAGAACACGCGTGCCACCAAGCACACTGGTCACTTACACACCAACCTACATGAAGAACATACTCAGTGCTATGACGTAGCGGACTGGCACACCCACGAACGTGCATTGTTGTTATTTTTCACATAGGCTTCCTATCGCACCGCAGAAACGTAAGATGCCTAAAGAGCTTGTGTATACGCTTGCCGATGCTTTCCCACCCCATCCCCATAGAAGACGCCATCATATATGCCTGCTGCTGCTTGTGACACTCACATTATGGGTCATGTACTACCACCTAGAATCTAGTCCCGAGTAGGCCGCAAGCAATAGTCCCCAGGCAGGAGCCTCTCAGACAAAATCCCCCCAAGGCGAAAAGCAAAGTGCTGATCAGGCAGAACGAGCCCTAACGAAAGCTCACCGCCAAGGCCGCGATGTTGCAACCCACATGTCGCGCTCTGAGTGCCAAGGTTACACCTGCCACCGGCAAGCGCCCCTCAGAGCCGAAATACAAATCAAATGCTCATAATTCTGCTCCAGATATGGTCTCTCCACACGTGACCAAGCCGAACTGACAAAATGCCAAGCCCAAGAGACAGAAAGTCGCCGGGGTTCCACGTCTGGGACACAGGTTTCAACAACAAAGCGACAAGTCGGACTCCTACACCGATGGGAAAGGCACGATCATCAGCCACTAGCAAGACCAGCCCATTGTCCACCATTAACACATAGTTACACATTGTTGGCACTATCAGGTTCATCGCGAACTGGGAACGGCGATGGTCCCAGGCTTGGGGGCTCGCAAGGGAACCAATCAGAATACAAGGGGCATCTCACTGATGCCATTTCAGCTAGCCAATCACCAAGGGTCCCCTTGTAACCAATTTGTTGTAGCAACTTTTGGGAACAGCCCAAGTGTACCACCTGACCCGTCCTTACCCACTAATATTCCTTCATATAGTTAGCCATACTAACCCTACCACTCGGAAAGTCAATCCGAAGTGGTGATAGGTTTTGTGACGATTTTTCCCAGGTGACGTGAGTAGCACGTCATACTACGGTAAAAAGGGCCTGCGAGCCCACTAACGAAGAGAGCGTCTCCCCGGATGCATGCGGGCTGAGAACAATCCCTGCCATTATCCTAACAAACAGCAGTAATTACTTTGCTCGTGTGTGCTTCATACTCCTTTTGGGACACGGGAGGAGTTGGGGCTTCCCTAGCCCCGGAGGTCCGCAGACGGCTCTGCCGGCCCCCGGGAAATCACCCCGACAAAAGGAAGAGTGTAACAAAACAATGGACCATGATAAAACAATATGTGGAGTGTAAATGGCTATGGAGAAGAATTGTATCAGCAAACACCTGTTATAAGAACTGATCTATGAAGCATTATGTATGATTAGGCATGGGCAACATGTGTCTAAAGGTTTTGTTTTAAGGGGCAATCAAATAATTCCACCAGTGAGAGTAAGACCCAAAGATAATAGAGTTGGCACATGAAGGCCATCAAGGGATGTCAAAAACTAAATGAGAATCCAACAAGACTGTTGGATGGCCCTCATGTGATTTACAAATAGAAAGAGTCATAAGAGAATGCATGAGATGGGAGAAAAGTGAAAAAAATGTGTCTTGCTAGGAATTAACCCATGACGATGATGTCAGTTCTGATTCTACACTAGGAAAGGATGGGATTTGATATTGTGGGACCTGTAATAAATGCAAGGGAACAGATTTATTGCATGATTTTAATTGATGTTCTATCTAATTGGGCAGAAGTCAAGTTTGTACAGAACATTTGTACTAGGGTTGTTACACAATTTTTAGAGTGTTCAGTTAGTCTCAAGAGAAATTGAATCTTATATTAAAATGAATGGTATTAATCATCGCACCAGTTCCTTATACCATCTAGAAACGAATGGGATAGTTGAAAGATTTAAGTGCTTAATCAAGGAGAGTATATGAAGTATAATTTCGGCAGGAGTGGTTGGCAGGAAGCAGTTATGGATCCCGCTGTTGCACATACATTTACACCCCATTCAACCACAGGTGTCTCTCCTTTTGAAGTTTTGAGAGGTAGGGAACCCAATACCAAAGTATGTCCTGTATGGGTAGGAATAGCGAGGAAGTCAGCAACAGACTGTGCAGGGAACAGAATTCTCTTTTAGATTATGTCATGGAAGATGCGTAGACTAGGCCATTTAGCATAAGATAAGTTATTTATGTAAACCAATTCAGTTAGCATAATAGAGGTAATACATGTAAATCATTTTAGTGCATAATTAATTATTGTCTTTCTAGTTCCATAGTTGTTTAATTTTAGTGCGTAAGTTATTATTTGTATGCTAGTCCCATGTTTGTTTGGGGTTAATTCCGGTTTATACCAACATTTCTGGTTGTTCCCTGATAAAGCTGTACTCTTTCCCAACCCAATAATTTCACTTCTTTGCTCTCTGGTGTAGGTTTATAAAGAAGGGAAATGTGCATCATTCTAGTGAACAGATTGTTAGGATGTGGGGTTTCTGCAACAGAGAAATGAGAGGACTGTTGCTGGAGATGGACGTTGAGTCAAAGCAGAACTGGAATTAAAGAAGACCTGCGATTTACAAGATTATGGGCCTGATTACAAGGTTGGCGGTCCGGTAATAACGATACCGGTAAGGGAATACTGGCATCGTTTACCGTACCGGATAATTTCAACCCTTTAGGGAGGTGTTACCGGCACAGGCCCCTCCATGAGCGCCATCCCTGATACCGGCAGGAGCCCTGACAGACGCCTGCCGTGCCTTCAACACCAGCATGCCGCAGAGCAGTGCACATTCCGAGGTGGACAGATATGCAAATTGAACATACCAGTAATAAGGCCATAAATGATGTCTTAAATACCGGCATCGCGGGACTGGCGTTAACAGGGATCAGGTGAGCAGAAACCTGCCACAGGAGTACAAAATCAGCACAGGTGGACACCATTTAAACCCAGGCCCAGCATAAAGGCAGCCCACCAACACACCACACCCCTCCCAAAGTGAAAATGCTACCACTAGCACTGCTGGACCAAGAGTACATGCAGGAACAGCTACTCTATGAGAGGCAGTGGGGCAGGCCATGCAAGAAATGTGCAGGAGGAGAAGGATGGTGAGAAGGGCACAGCACATGCCCAATGTGCAGGCCATTGTGCCCTGCAGGCACCCAACAATACCCCGGCAATGTGTGAGCCCATTTACACTAACCCCAGCACAAATCCACACCCTCTACCGGCTGGACAGGGACAGAATCACAGCAATAGTGGACCTCATACATGACGACCTTGTGAGTGTCATCAACATATGCACAGCCATCACCCCCTTGCGGAAGGTAGTGTGTGTGCTCCACTTTTTGGCTACAGGAACCTATCAGCATACAGTGGCCCAACTGCACAGGATATCACAACCCTGCTTCTCCCGCGTGCTGATGCAGGTACTTCAGGCACTCCTCAAACATGTCCCTGACCACATCAGCATGCCATGGACTGCAGCAGATGTAAACGCTACCAAAGTTGCATTCCATGCGATAGCAGGCATGCTGAACGTAATTGGTGTGATAGACTACACACATGTTGAGCTAGTGGTGTGGCATGCCGTTGAGGTGGTATACCGCAACAGGAAGCAGTACCATTCGCTAAACGTCCAGATGGTGTGTGATGCCAGCCAAACAATAACACACTGCTGTGCTAGGTACCCAGGCTCCACACACGACGCAATGGTCCTGTGGAACTCAACGCCTCCCCGCTACATGGAACGACATGCTGGACCCCATACCTGGCTGTTGGGTGAGTCTGACAACAGTGCCACAAGCATTGACGAGGGGGGGTATGTTGCCTGTGCTGGGAACCTGCCTGCTGGGTGGGTCATGTGGGGTAATGGTTGGGGGGGGGTATGTTGCCAGTGCTGGGAACCTGCCTGCTGGGTGGGCCATGTGGGTTAATGATTGGGGGTGGGGTATGTTGCCAGTGCTGATAACCTGCCTGCTGGGTGGGCCATGTGGGGTAATGAATGGGGAGGGGGTATGTTGCCAGTGCTGGGAACCTGCCTGCTGGGTGGGCCATGTGGGGTAATGATTGGGGGGTATGTTGCCAGTGCTGGGAACCTGCCTGCTGGGTGGGCCATGTTGGGCATGTCTACATATCGCATCATTGCACCATCTTGGGGTACAGGTGCACACTGCACGATCGTAAACCCTGTGCATCCTGACAAGACACAATTGTTACAACCATGTTGGTCAAAAGATGCAAAACATCACAGCTACTCTTTCTCATGCCAACATGCAGGTGATGCTGGGTATCCACTGATGGGCTGGCTACTGACCCCAATCAGGCATCCACGTAACCGACATGAAGAGGCGTACAATCGAACCCATGCAAAGACTTGCGTGACTATAGAACAGACATTTGGACTACTGATGAGTTGTTTCTGCTGCTTGAGCGGGTCTGGGGTGCACTCATCTATGGTCCCGAGAGGGTGGGCCATATCGTGATGGTCTGTGCAATGTTGCACAACATGTGCATCCGTCGCAATGTACCCCTGCCCCCTGGCATGGTCATGATGCCACAGGACAATAATGACGATGATGATGAGGATGCTGGGATCCCTCACCATCACCATGGACATGATGGACAGGCTACACGACAAGCATTGGTTGCAAATTATTTCTGATGAATTCATCACACAAGGGAATGGATGTGGTCACACTGGATGATGTGCACTGTGTAACATTGAATGCTTAAACACTCCAGAAAAGAATGGCCAGACAACCGGTATATTAATGTGAAGTGAACTATGTACATTATGAAACAGGTTGAACATGCACATCTGTCCAATCATGACCAGTTGAACTACCAACACCAAAAGGTCCTCTAAATATTCCCCAACACACCCTTTCCCTGTGTAACACATTTGCAGCCACCCACCCACCCCACAGACAATACCCCAAAGTCCAACTCAAAAACAAACATTGCCCCAACATCTCTTCCCAAACAGATTCCCCCCACCACACACTGTACACCAAGGCCTACTTCCGTCCCCTCTTTTCTGCAGGTGGATGGGCCCCAATCTGACGTGTCAACCTAACTGAGCACCGCACAGAGCTCCCATGTGTGGATGGGCTAGGTGTGGCACTGGCAGAATCTACCGGAGGCGTGATGATGTGCCTTTGTTTTGCGATGGCAGTCACAAGGAGGTTTATTGATTTGGCCATGGAGGACATAACCTCGTTGCCCTCACGCACCCTTCTGGCCAGTTGATAGACCGCCGCAGTTGCCCGTCCTAGCATCCGTGATGTGTTCCTGGTGCTGTCCTGCATGGTCTGCCTCGTTTGTTCTGCCACGGTGATGTATTGCTCTAGTAGGGCATGCGTCGCCTCCTGGCGCTGCTCGGTGCGGGTGAGGCAGGTCTCAATGTCCCAGATGTGGCGTATTCCGGCAAGGGGCATGGGTGGTGGGCTGCAGGGGCCAAGTGGGGTGAATACAGGGTCAGGTTCCTGGTGGTCATTTGCATCATCTACGGAAGCAGTGTCCTCTGTGGTGCCACGTGCAGCTGTTGCATGCCCTGTACTCCGCATGTCTTGAGTATGTGTGGGTGTACCAGATTCCTCCAGCTCAGGCATTCTATGTATTGGCGAAAGTGTATCGGGGGGCATGCTCTCTGATGGTGATTGTGGCTGATCCGCAATGTACATTTGTGGTGATGCCGCTTCAGCTTCTTGTGGCGCTTGCCTCATGCATGGTGTACTGGCCTGGCATTGCAGGTCTGCCACTGATGTTTGGCCATGCTGCTGCTGCTGGCACTTGCCTGCAGGTGTTGTTGCCTTCTTCTTGAGGCTGGCAGGTATGCAGGGGTTGCTGGGGGGATGTGAAGTGGAGGCATGGATCCATGTCTGCTGTCACTGCATCCTGGTTCCTGGATACTGGGGGTCTTCTTCTGAGTGTTGCGACGTGCTATGGTGGTTGGTGTGGTGGCAAGCTCGCCCTCGCTGTCTGATGTGGTGCCTGTGGGCGACAATGCAGGGGTACATTATTGTTGTGACATCATCCATGTGACAGCCATCACACTTTGTACAATTTTCTGTCATGTACATCTTCATGCTCATGGTGGGGCCCCTATCTTGCGGCACTCATGTGTGGGGAGGAGCAGAGTTGCACATCCTGATGTGTGTGCACATTGCGGGATGTGCATGTCGGGTGGGTTGCTGTTGGGTTCCGCGACGGATGTCATGTATATGCTGCCCTGAATTGTGGACGTTTGTGGGCTGCCTGTGAGGGGGAAGTGGTATGCTTGTGTAGGTGCGGTCAATGGCGTGTTGTCAGCGGGAAGGGGTAGGGGGGGCCTTTGTGGATGGTGGCAATGTTGCATGGATCTTGGACTGGGGTTGATTGTGCCATGCACAGGGGACATGTAGGACTCAGTGATGTGTGTTGACACATGCTGCCGGTGTGTCTGCCTGCATTGCATGGGACATGTGGTGTGTGCCTTTGGTGCTTGTTGGCATTCTTCATGGTAGGAATTGGTTTTTGTTGAAGGGTCTGGTTGGTGTCTTGGAGGGCGGCAAGTATCTGGGGACAGTCATGCACGACGCACTATTGGTATTGAGGCGACAAATGAAGTACATGGGATGTTAGTCATGGTCACTCACCTGCTTCTCCAGGCGTTGTAGCACCATGCTCTGCATCTCTGACACCCTCTATGCTGTCCATGTTCATGATGGAGGCACATTTTTCTTCCCATGTGTGCAGTTTCAGTGGTGAACATCGTCTGCCTCCAGTGGCGTGCGCCTGGCTGCGCTCAGCTGATGATAGAGTTGCAGACTCTGAGGCGCAGGTCATCCCATCGTTTCCGACACTCCTTTACAGTCCTCAGTGTCGTGCCCACTGCTGAGAGTTTGTTGGCCACTTCGGTCCATATTTCTTTCTTGCGCAGTAGCGCAGGCCTGCGCATGTACCCTCCAAAGACTTCCTCTGCATTTTCCACAAGGGTGTCGGCGAGCATGTTTAGTTCAGGCTCTCTGAACCTTTGTTTGCGCCATTGGATGTTTTCATGTGCTGCCGACATGTTCCTTGATGCTCCTTCACTGGCCAACTCCTGTGTGTGGAGGATTGCAATGGATTGTGATTTTCAAGATGGGCGTCAGTGAGTTTCCCGTTCCGACGCAATGACGTTACTTCCGGTTCCGGTGTTGAGAGTACCATTGTTTACGGATTGTTGGTGCCGGTGTTGTTATTAACGGCATCGATGGTGCTGTTATGTGGGTTTCTGGCAGCTTTACCAGTATGCCGGTGCTATCGTTACCGGCATGCCCATTAGTACAGCATCGATTCTCGGAATAAGCTGTTGTATCCGCATATTGTGCATGCCGTTATCGGTGGCTACGGCATGCCGGTATTTTTGGGATTTTACCGGCAAACTCGTAATGAGGCCCTATGTGTGATTCGCCTAAATAACAAATACTGGACAGAGCTCTCAAGTGTTCCCTTGCCATGCATGAGCAGGTGATCTTGTCCTTGCTTTATTCTTTGCATTTGAGACTTGCAGCCTAACTCACAGAACCGTTTCAGAATGACAAACCCCCATTGGAAAACGCTCTGTGAATCAGGGCCGGCCTGGTACTGTTATCTGCCCCTAATTTAAAATCTAGACTGCAAGTCCCAGAATGCAAAGCAAATCAGGACTGGATGCCCCAAGCACTCCCGGTGGAGGGAAACTCGAGTACTCTGTACATTGCAATATGCCTTTCACTGATATTCCCACAGGTAATTACCACACCTACCAACAGTGGACATCCTGTTTACTATGGTATATTTTCATTATCCCCATCATCTATATGTGTAATGTTAGAGGCCAGTACTCACCACAAACCGCCGCCTCCCTTGAGCATCTGGATGCTTTAATGCACGTGTTGTAGCTCGCATTTCTGACTGAGTGCAGAGGCCCGGGTTGGCAAGCGTTTGCTGCCATCGTAAATTGATCATGACAACTGACAGAGTCTTCGCAGTGAGATCTATCAAAGCCCGAAGAGCGGCAGCAAGCGGCGCATTTCACAAGATCAAGAGTTTGTCAAGGCAAGCGCTAGAAAAACAGCTCCGATCAATGCCACCGAGGCCCGCCAGTTTTGTCCTGAAGTGACATGGCAGATGCTTTCCGAATCCTGCGTGGAAGCTGAGCTGGCATCCAGCAGCAGGAGTGCCTCACGCAGAGCTGCTGTTTTATCCATCCACACACACTCAACAAAGCCTCCATCTCTTTGAAGTCAGAGTACCTGCTGAGAACAGGAGCACACTTCCATCTCTGAGCAAATAAGGGACTTAAAATACACTTGCCTGAGAAGAAAGGCTCTCTCGGCTGTTTACATGGCTCTTTGTAAAAATGTATTTACTTTGTGTCGGGATACTGCAAAAGCACAGGCTGCTTGATGCTTATTCCGTTTTCCTCCACTGTGAATACACGCTGTGGATGCACTACCAGGATGTTTTACAGTATAATTAATGCCTGCTTACATAAGCATTAGCAAAGCGAATAGTTTGGGCTTTTATGTAGGCAGAAAAGTGTGACAGAGCTATTTCTAAAATTGCAACTTTTATACGCTGACATTTTCTACTAGTGATCCCAATAAAACTAGCAACATGCCGCTACATTTTCTGTAGAAAAGAAAAAGAATGGGACAATATAAACAATGTAATGCAGACACTGCCTGGAATGTGGCATTGCTTAGAAATCAAGTGACTTAAAGCGCACTTGGTTAAGAAGTTTTATTGCACTGGAAGCTCCTTGATAGGTACTATTAACCCGCTATTTTTCATACGGATGCTTTTGCAGGCAACACGACTGTTTAACTTACCTAAATGAGACACTAAAGGAAATTCTCGCAATGAACGTGTCACCTTTCAAAAAACTGTTTTTCCAGGAAGAAATTACTGTTTTAATTCTCATAATTGTGACAAGAATTAAGATAACACTGAGCATTAGATACAGGCCATGGCACTGGTGTCTCTGTATCATTCCATAACTGGCAATACAATGTGCCACACCCACAGCCTCTTCTCATACAGCTCTGTGATCCCCTCTGTGAACCAAAACAAAAATAAAATGAACACAGGCAGCAAGTTATTTTTATTTATTTATATTGTGTTAATACTTATCAGGACTTGAGGCTATTACTTTTGCCAACAAGTGGCATATTCACAGACGGCCCCCCTAAGCAAATGTTATGTCTATTGTGTGACCTGGGTCCCTCGTCACTCTGATTCCTGGATTCCCAGCGGGTCCTCCATGCTGTGGCAGGTTGTCAGCAAATACATTTGCTGGTACACCAGACACTGATGTCATCAGGCCTAATTAGCAGGCCTTTATGACTAGTCACCCATGCTTACTTTTATTTTATATACATAGTATATGAGTGGAAATATAAAACTGTATAAAAAAGGCTCAGGTCATGCATAAGTAGCATTCCACACCGGCCAATCAATACTGATTTAGGGGCTGGTGCCCTGTCATCAATGATGGAGGAGCCAGATGGCTCTGACCGGCACAACCTGAGTGCTCTCTCAGCTGCAGCAAGCAGCTGAGAACTCCGAGGCCGACTAAAGTTAGAGGATATCTGGTATCCCATTATATGCTGCAGTGCCCAGGTTTGCTCATGCCAAGTGGTCCATTTGAGGCTCTCAACTTCCCAAACCTTGCAGGGAAAATGAGGAATGCTGCCTTAGGTACAGGAGGCACCATTGGAGCAGAGGGTACTGCTGTGCGTCTCTGGTTATCCAGACCTTAGAGGGTCCTATGAATCATGGCCCTCAGCATGCACAGGAAGCACGGCTCAGGCAGGGCTCAGGGAGGTTGATTGGCACCTGTCGTTGTTTCCTGATGCCTGCCTGTTGTTGGTGTATGCCCCAGCATTAGGCAGATAAGTGTAAAAACAATCTGTGTGTTTCTGTGTATGTGTGTGTATCTGATGTGTGTGCTTTTGCCTGTGTGTGGAAGAAAGGATTGTGTTTTTACAGTAGCAATGCTGCCATAAGTTGTTTGGGACACATTTTTCTGCCCCTAGTGTTTTTATTTTTGCCATTTTTATAGCATAGTGGTGCCCTTCAGCTGATTTCGGTCAAAAATTGAAAGTATTCTGCAGTGATTAGTAATGCTAGTGTGTGCGCCGTCACGCGAGTCTCTGCTCCTTTGTTATGATTCCAAGCAGAGGGGTTCGCGTGACGGCGGCGACGGTTAGAAGAAAGTAAGCTGAGCGAGTGGTTGTTCCGGCAGGCTCGCCGTAATAAACTTCAAGTTTTCCCCTGCACCTACCGCCTCCTCAGTTCTTCACATTTGGCGACGAGGATATCTGGCGAGCCCCCGGCAGAGAGCAACCCCGTAGCAGGGCACATGCGTGCCTGCTCAGGTCACAAAGACCACCGGTGAGCCCCGGCGCCTCCTGCTCTCCCTGCATCGAAGGGGAGAGCGCAGTGATAGCGATAGAGCATAGTGAGAGGCGCCACCGGGCCCTGCCACCGGGCTCCATCTTTCCGGATTCACAGAGGCGTCAAGGAGCGCAGCTGGAACGTGCCGGCCCCGCTTCCCGTCAAGGTGAGGAGGGGCACAGGGAGAGCGGGGAGGAGTTCGGGCCCATGAGGAAGTGGGCGGTCCGTCTGATAAGTAATACAGTGCTGTTTTCACTCACGTAATCCACGCCTCCCATTTATTGAAGGAAACGTGAAAGCAAGCCCAACCGTTTCACAGACTAAAAAGAAATAACAAACATTTCTACTGGTCTGATTCAGTGCCAGTAATGAACAATACATTTAGGAAAGCAGGTTAGAGATAAATGTATTACTTGCACACGCACAAACAGTGACCGGAAATAATAAGGCACAATTCAACTACGACTCCAAGTTGAGTAGAAGAAGTATTTTAGGTGGATTGTGAGTTTTGAAATTGTCTCAAGGATCAAAACACTTCAACCATGGCTGCAGCTAGCATGGCCCCACCTCCACCTTTCGTATTAGAACCTGGTGTCCCACCAATGAGGTGGGACAGGTGGAAGAAACTCTTTGATACTTATCTTGTAGCAATTGGAGGGGATACATTTGCTGATGCAAGAAAAGAAGCAATACTTTTGCACAATCTAGATACGGAGGGTCGAAGTGTCTATGATGGTTTGCTACAACCTCCACAAGAAGGTCAAGGAGAAGTGGATCAGTATACCCTGGCTGAGAAGAAGCTGGAAATTCATTTTGAGGCAAAGATGCAGGACGTCCTCACCCACAAGGAGGACCGAAGAAACCGGAGGCAACCCAGGTGGGGAGTGATTTATCAGACCTGAGAGCCCGTCCGAGTGATCTAGGTATCACCGACTTTTTCAATAACACGGGCCCATGTGGAGAACATAGCGGGAAGAGGGGCAGAGGGGTTCAGCCAGATGCTGATCCCCAAACCGACACTGCTGGTAAGATCCACGAAACTCCAAGCAACTCAAGCCTTGCCTCTAAGCTAATCCAGGACATCTCAAACCTTACTGGGAAAATCGTAAGGGAAAAAAAGGAGAAGCTTTTCCTTCATTAAGGAAAAATTGGCAGCGCTCGATGATGAGGAAATTATAATGGACGAACTGGAACTAAACCCCATACAATCCTGGGGCAACGGACCTCCAATTCCAAGCCTAAGCCAGTTGGACCAAGGAGGACCTCCCTCAGACCCCCTATGGACCCCCCATAAGAACAGGATAATGGAGATAGATGAGATCTCACTGGGGAAAATAATAATTGAATATCACCCTTGCTCCATTCTTGAAATTGTATGAATCCATGAATGAAACATTGCAATCAGTACAAACCCAACTCTTGAAAACCGAGGAGGGAATGCATGAAATTAAATGCTTCACGAAACATCTGGATGGGAGACTCCAGAAGGAATCAGACCTATCACATCAATGGCAAAATCGTCTATGCGACCTGGCGCGTCAAGAAACAAATGACAAGCAACTCCTGATGGAAGCCATCCTTGAAGATCACAAATGGATAAGAAAGCTGAACCAACAGGCATCTCGGTCGATAGACCCTAAACAACACTCTATGTACGGACAGGGGGTGGATAACCAAAGAAGTAATCAGCTGGATGCAGACCAATTAAAGGCGAAAATAGGTGGCCCCCTAATATTAGGAAAGGGCCTGAGGACATCGAGGCCCTCTAACCCAGACTGCTTACTGATTGAGAACGAAGATGAGATAAAATCCAGTTACCCGATCTTTAAGGAAGTAGTGCAGCAACGGGGGAAAAAGAACGCCAACCCAGAAGTCCCCAAACCAAAAGAATCCAACGAGCTTAATTATAAGAAAACCAAAAAACATCCATCTAAACGAAAAGCAAATGGTTCGAGAGCATTTTTAAGAAACATCAAGTTACCAACAGAAGAACCATTATTAAAAAAACCGAGGAGAGAATTAAATCTGGTAAATGTTTCACAGAAGAATCCCATTCAAATAGAGGACTGGGGCACAATGACTGATAATGGTACGGACTCAAGCCTTTGCTTGAGTGATCTCATTGACATAATAGAAGAAAACAAAGAAGACGAAAGATGGGACAACATCAGCTCATCTGAGTGGCAGGCAATAGATAAGCAGTTTGACTATGCCCCCATAGGGAATAACAAGAGAAGCACAAAGGAGGGCCTCTTAAAAAATAAATCCAAGGAAAGTCTTGCGGAAAAGGAAGTAAGTACATCAGGAACCCCTAGCATGTGGCAGAAAAAAAAGGAGAACGCTCAAATGAAAAAAGGAAAAGAGGGGAGGGGCAAAGGAGATCCCCATCGCGAGAGGGTCCCCCAAAAGCCCCTAAAGGGAAAAAGAACCTTGTTAAGACCCAAGACCCCCGCCCAACTTCTACGGATGGCAGAAGGAAAACTCAAAGGAGCAGAGGCGATCGCCCTCGAGAGAGTACATCAAAACGGAGATCAAAAACTCGAGACCATTCGCCAAGAAATGTTAGGAGAAAACAGACTGATAGCAAAAAGGAAAATCAGGGGGAAAAGTATAGAAAAAATTCTACGGATGGCAGAAGAAGATCAATGAGTGGTACAAAGTCAAGAGAACTCTTAAAACTGCTAGAAGCCAGACAAGGACTTAGAATCCAGGCAGGTAGCGGCAATTCATTGAACCCAAAAGGGCGTGAGACCTTTAGTCATAAAAACCCAGGAGAGAAACAGCAACTGGGGAGCAGGGTAGATGGGGGGTACCCTGGATCTCGCCACAGACTAAAAATGGAACGGACAGGGAGAGATAAACGAAGGAGGACTTTGAACAGGAACAATTTAATGGTCATTTTCAATGATTTACCTTCCTCGTTAAAAATCAACAGTGATGATATTATGATTGTAGAATTTCTTGATGAAGATAAACCGGATGTAATTATTCTGCACCTAAGGACAAACAAACTAAAAGAAAGACTTTGGGGTGCAAGAAGCAAATTGGAGGCATGGGGATATAGACTGACTGATCCCGAGACCAAAATTGACCGACAAGAGGGAAAGGTACCTAGATCAGTAGAGGAGAGGGCAGAATTAACAAGGGGAACAACAGAAAGGAAACCTATTAAGGTCCAGCTGGAGAAAAGGCCTAACCAAAAGCAAAATAACAAGACACATCAAGAGGACTCAGAAGTTCGCAGCCAGGGGCAATCAAACAAATTAAAAGGAGTTCGGCGAACGTCAGAGACGGAGTTAAAAAAGATGAGATACACGATTGATAACTCAAGTCAGAAGCCCAAAGAGGCAGGAACCAGGGAGAAAATCCAGGAGAAAGAGGAAAAGCGTCCACACTTCTCCAGTGCAAGAATGGAAAAAAAAAGAGACAATAGATCGCTTCCAGCAGAGAGGGGAATAAACCTCTCTTGGCCTCATGGAACACACGGGGGTTTGGCCACCTCTATTCAGGAGAGACTAACTTCCTAGGGAAATATGAGCTAATATGCCTACAGGAGACCTGGATTAGAACAACACCTGTATGCGAAGGTTACCAGATCTATATGAATCCGGCCCAGAAAGGACCCTTAGGAAGACCTCACGCAGGACTCATATCTCTGGTAAAAGATGATTCCCAACTCCAAGTCCTTGAACATCGGACACCAAATCCCTTTGTACAGATCACAAAAATAGTGAAAAACAGAGGACGGAATGAGATGAGACTTCTCCTAATCAATACATATTGGAATACTCCCGAGGTAGAAACAGCAAAATACCTAGCAGACATTACGATGGCCATTGATGTCTCAATGGAAGAGGATGAGGCACAATTAATCATGATATGTGGTGATCTGAACATTAAATTGTTGGACAAAAATGGCCTCTTGAAAAGGAGAGCTACCCTAGTATCGAACGAAAAGCGTTGGCTTGCTGAAATGGACATCAGAGAGATGTCGATGCTGAACGGTCAAACTGAAGGTGACCTTCCAGGGGCCGATACTTGGGCGGCGAATGGAGCCAGGGCCTGCCTGGATTATTGTTTCGTAGCTAGAAATACCATGCCATGGATTAAATCCCTGAAAGTATCTCCACAGCGAGCCAGTGATCATGCACTTTTAGAAATAGAACTCCTTTGGAAAACGGAAGACCTGATCAAGCACAAGGTACCCGAAATGGAAACAACAGGGGGAAGGAATAGGCTAAGAATAAAAGCACGAGCCATTCCTGAACTGGCAGAGCGACTCACCCACAAATTTAAAGAGACTCACGAGACTGCAGAATATGGCTGGATACTGAAGGAGTACGAAGTTAAGAGTGGGATAACCAAGAACAAAGATCTGGTTAGGAAACATGCATACAATAAATCTTTGGTGGAAAGACGAAGGGAACACCGTACAGCACTAAGACGAATTCAGAAAGGAAACAGCCCTAACCAAGAGGAACGAATAAGGCAGTGTAAACAGTCCTACAAGAACTGGTTAATATCCACACGGGTATGGAGAGCCCAGGGTGACTCAGAAAAAATGATGGCGGCAATAAGCACATCCAACACAAGGTCCCTTTGGGAGATAATTAATAATGGTAAAGACCTCCAGACAGCCCTAACAACAAGCAATGTATCCAAGGAGGACTGGATAAACTTCTACTCGGACCTCTTCCAAGAGAAAGAAGCCAGTAAGGGGAAGGAAAAAAAGCCCGGAAGAGATTGGTCGATTAAAATTGAGAAAGAACTAAGGAAGATTGAGCAAATAAAGCCCGGAAGAGAGTGGTCGATTAATATCGATAGGGAGGACATACTTTTGAGGATACAAAAGCTAAGCTCCTCAAGAGCGGCCAGCCCGGACGGCATCACAAATATGATGTTGAAGGAAAACAAGGAAGAGTGGGCAGACTTTATCCTGGTACTATTCAAGCAGATAATAAAAACAAGAACCATCCCACAGTCCTGGAAAGAGGCTCTAATTGTGCCAATATTCAAAAAAGGGGACCGTAATAACCCAAGGAACTATAGACCCATTGCTCTCCTTGACTCAATAGGAAAACTGTTCTGTTCCATCTTGTTGAGAGACTTAAAGAACTGGGCAATGAAAGCGGGAATCTTGGATAAGCGCCAAACAGCCTTCATGAGCGGTGTAGGAACATCCTTGAACTTATTCATTTTGAATATGTTAAAACTACGGGCACTGAGGCAAAAAAGGAAGATTTATCTGGGATTCATCGATCTCGAACAGGCCTTTGACGGGATCTGTCGGGAACAACTGTGGACTAAATTGAAAAAATGGAACTGTCCGATTGACCTGCTTGAGGCCATTCAAGAATTATACACTAATACTTCAGTCCAAATATTGGTCTCTAAAGGTGGCGACCTGACCGAAAAAATCCTGACATCTAAAGGCATAAAGCAAGGCTGTGCCCTGGCTCCCTTCCTGTTTATTCTGTATTTAGCAGACTTGAAGGAATCTCAGGACCGAACTCGAGCATTCCCTCCAATATTTCAGGATGAGGAACTTTCATGGATCCTGTATGCCGACGATGTCGTGTTTGTTGATCAAACGCCCATAGGACTACAAAGACGCATGGAGGTATTTAAGAACTATTTAGACAAGAACCACCTCAAGATCAACGTGAAAAAATCCATGGTCCTAATAATGCAGTCGACTAAAGGCCCTAAACCAGCACAAAAAAAAAGTGGATTTATCTGGTCACTGGATAAACAACAGCTGGAAATAGTAGAGTCAGCGGTCTACTTAGGGGTCTTAATCAATAAAAACATCAATGAGATGGCACAACAGAACCTCATTAAAGAGAAGCTAATCAAGCTTGCGAATCAAGCCCGGGCCTGACATCGCCGCTATGGAACTTTCTCAATGATGCCACTGATTCAATTTTATGAACAAAAGGTTGTGGCGATCGTGACCTATGGGGCGGAAGCTCTACTAAATCTACTAAATCTTCATTGGAAGACATGGGATCTGCTTGAGGGACTCTTCTGGAGAAGGGTACTAAGGCTCCCAAACTGCCTCCCAGTGTCTACAATTAGGCACGAACTGAGACTACAATCGATGGAGTCGATAGTGTTGTGGAAGACACTCTCACTTTTTCGGAAATGCATTCTTGATAGACCCGCCTTCCAGTTCGATCTACTGGCAAATAAACAGACAATAAATCCAGATCCTAATTTTAGTGCCTGGAAACAGAATTGCCTAGAAATTATGGAGCGTCATAATATTACAACTGACACGCTGAAAGAAAACCCGGACAAAGCAAAGAGAAGGATACGGGAAATGGACTGGGAACTAACGGATAACCTTAAAAGGCAGAATATAAACTCTTATAATATCGTTTGGGAACGAAATGTATTGAATGATCCCCCGCCATACTTGCAAAGGTTCCCCTCTTCGAAATATCGGGACCTCCTGATGAGATGTAGGCTGAACATACTGCCAACTAGGGAGATCCATCTTCGAAGGAAACAGATACTAATGGAAGATGCTAGCTGTCGTTTTTGTAAGGACACAGAGAAGCCGGAATCAATAAAGCACTGGATGCTAGCTTGCCCTGCATTAAATTCCCAAAGGAATTCTTATCTGGGAGAATGGGTGGCTAATATAAACACGTCAACAGACAATGAGTATTGGGAACGAATACTGACAGTACAAAAAATTGGTCCCACTCTGGAAGCCTTAAGATTCATAGAATCGATATTAAAGGGTCTCAATTAGGATTATGTGGAACTGCATGGGAGAGATGAAGATGCTGAAGGAGGGACCCTCTCTGAGGTCATGATATTGATATTGAAGGACTGGATTTATTATTATTAAAGGTTGATAATTAATCAACCAAGAAAATAAAAAAAATAAAAAAAAATAAGTGCAAGATTGTGGTTGAGAGAGTGGAATACCTTGGGCATGAAATTGATGAGTGTGGGGTGAGACCAAAGAAATGCTTGGGGGAGGCGGTAAAGAGTGCACCAGTACTGTCTAACAAGGATCAAGTGAGGTCCTTTTTGGGTCTTGCTGAATACCATCATAAGTTTGTTAAAGAATTTGCGATGGTTTCCACTCCCATAAGGATGATACTAAAAAAAGTTTGACTGGACTCCAGAGGGTGGTGCACCATTTGAAAACATTAAGGAAGCGATTAGTAGAGCTCCCTCAATTGGAAAGTTTGATTCATCAGATAAAACGATATTGGTGGTAGATGCAAGTGTATTGGGACTAGGAGCAACCTTAGTACAATATGACAACGATAATAGGGAAAGAGTCATTGCGTTTGCGTCAAGGGCATTGAAGGGAGCTGAGTCTAAATATTCTGTTATCGAGAGAGAGACGTTGGCTATGTTCTGGGCCATCACGCACTTTAAGTACTTTTTGTGGGGCAGGTGTTTTGTTGTTAGATCTGACCACAAGCCACCAGTGCAACTATTTGAGAGTGGAAGGTGGGCCTTGGGCTCTCCAAGGATAAGTAGGTGGGGTTAAGGCCTGCATGCATATAACTTCGAGGTAATTTTTCTGTCGGGAAAAAAAATGTAGTGGCAGACTGCTTGTCCAGGCTGCAGATTGGAGACACTGAAGTTAATGTTAGTGATGGAGAAATAGAGGAATCAGTAGTAGCTGAGGTTCTGGGCGCGATCAGTCAGGAGATGTGGTCAAAAGGAGAAGATTCTGATCAAGAACTTAAGTTAGTCAAGGAGTGGACGGTGAAGGGATGGCCCCAAAAGAAAACTTTGGAAAGAAAATTTGACGTATGGTGGGAGCTCAAGGAAGAATTGAATATTTTTGAGGATAAACTAAGGAGAGGGAGGTGTATTGTTCCTCCAGAGTCTGTCAGGTCTAGTCTGTTGGAAGTTGCTCATGAGGGTCACGCGGGAGAAGGTGCCATGAAAAGAAAACTTCGTCAGAATTATTGGTGGCCACGGATTGACAAGATGGCTGAGAGGTGGGTGAAAGATTACATGACATGTCAAGCAAGTGACAAGACTAAAGTTGTGCGTGAGACTCCATTGATTCCAAATTCTGTCCCTATTCAACCTTGGTCCAAGGTTGCAGTAGATATCATGGGGCCTATAAGGGATTGAGGAGGAGGTCTGAGATTTTTGTTTGTGCTAATTGATTTTCATTCAAAATGGATAGAATGGGAGGTGGTCAAAGAAGTCATGGCTAGAGAATTGATAGCATTTTTAGAGAAGGTATTTCTCAGAGAAGGGGTACCAACAGTACTTGTCTGGGACAACGGGGTTAAGTTTGTGTCAGAAGCTATGAAGAAATGTCTCTGTAGTTATGGTATAAGACACATCAAAACAGCGTTGTATCACCCTAGAGCGAATGGTCTTGTGGAGAGGGTCAACCGATGGTTGAAAGAAGGTATGCAGTTAGCAATAAGAGGGGGGCAACCGTGGAGAGAGGTTTTGAACTTATTGACATGGAGTTCTGTAACCACCCCACATTCAGTGACAGGAGTATCACCTTTCATATCCCTGAAGGGGAGGGAACCAGGGACCAAATTGTGTCCGGGTTGGTTAGGGGTAGCCAAGGTGGATCATGTGGATAGAACACAAATAATGAGACTCATCAATGGCAGCCAAGAAAAAAGGGTAGCCGATTTCAATGTTCGTGAAAAAGTGAAGGAACGTGAGTGGAATGTGGGGGAGAGGGTGTACGTAAAGAATCCCAGATTGGTGAACAAGTCTTTAGAAAGTAATTACTTGGGGGGCCTAAGAAGATATCTGCAGACAAGAAGTCTGTGGTAATTTTGGAAGGTGGTGAAGTGTGGTCAAAAGGGAGGATTGCGAAAGTGTATGGAATGAATGAAAGAGTGGAGAATGCAGAGAAGCAAGTTAAAAAGGGTAGTGAGAATGAAGATGTGTGTGCTGGGAACAGATTTAGTTAGACAAACCTGTCTGGATGAGAGACTATATGGCGTGAGTGTTCAATGAGTTGTGTTATTATTTAAAAATAGTATTTCATATGCATGCTTTTCATTTTATGTGGTTCTAATTTTCTATTGTTACATGTTATTTCTCTTTCGCATATTATTCTATCTTTCTATGCATAGTAATTTATTTGAATTTTGGGGGTTTTTCTCCTCCTAAGGGGGAAGATATGCAGTGATTAATAATGCTAGTGTGCGCGCCGTCACGCAAGTCTCTGCTCCTTTGTTATGATTCCAAGCAGAGGGGTTCACGTGACGGCAGCGACGGTTAGAAGAAAGTAAGCTGAGCGAGTGGTTGTTCCGGCAGGCTCGCCGTAATAAAGTTCAAGTTTTCCCCTGCACCTACCGCCTCCTCAGTTCTTCACATATTCCCGTGAAATATAGTGTGAACGGTCAGAGTGATCAGCCAGCTGGGAATTCGGGGGAATCATTTTTAGATCTAAAATGCTCAAGAATTAGAAATTGATTAATTGCCCATGAAGTTGGTATTAAAATAATATCGAGATTGATGTACAAGGATAGTTAGAATCTGAAATGGTTTGAGTTGTGAGCATCTAACTTTGGGCGATGTAGGCGGCAGGGCCACTGAGTCACACCAAACACAGTTATTCTTTGAAAGGCATTTGGCCGCATTCATTAACATTCATTACATCACCAAATGTGACAAAGCCATAAAAGAATGACATCATAACAACTGTTACATCATAGTTACATAATTGAGCGTGGGGGGAGTGACCATGGCCACAATGGAAATATGTTAACCCGTAAACTGAACAGACTCCCAGCCCTGTTCCACAGACAAGTAAGGACCGATCCATGAGCGCAGGGCATGACACTTCACTGTTCCATGCCGAACCTTGGACCATAATGTACATCAAAAATAAATGTCCCTTCTAGTGATACAAATTGTTGCGTCCATAACTCAAATCAATGCAATGTGCCCCAGCCTACCGCCACAAGGCCACTGACCTACAGGGCAGTGGCACTACCCCCACCCGACCAGTACCTATGCCCATCCCTCAAGACTGTCTATGGCCTTCTGACCTTCTCTGCGTCATACTGGGCAATCAGTCGACCTCCGTACCCCATCAAACCCTTATTCATGTCCCAGAGTTTGGCCCAAGACAGCGCCGACAGGGACTTCCAAGCCCACTCTGAAACACTGGGGATGCCCACTGCTGTTCTCTTCCTCCTCATTTCCTTTCAATCATCAATACATATATATATAATTTCCATTAATTATAATAGGTGCCTCCATTGGAAGCCAACTGGGATTTGTTTGCATGCCACTGCCCGATCAAAACGGCTACCACGCTCCTCTTCAATCTTGCTGCAGGTCCACCTCCCCGATGGCCCTCAATCCCCATTTTAGCCATAGAACCCTTGCGTGTACTGCGGCCATTCCATGGGCCGCTTGTCTGTGGGTCAGTCGCCTGACGCCGGGTTTGATCTAGAGGTAAAAACAAGAAACATTTTTTAAAACATATCCACCCGTCAGACCCGTTGAACTCACAATTCACCCTGACCTCGCCGGCAATGACAACGCAAGCCCAAATACAGACTTGCACATTGTTCCACCACTTTCCCATTCACATGCCTAAGAAGTGGCTATCACCCAGTGCCTTGCTGCTGTGGTACCCACATATAGCTATTGGGATGATCCATTCATCGGGCAATTACCCCTCGATCCCCTGACCCACTACAAAGATGTGGGAGCACCCCCCAAGGCCGCAACTCCGGTGTGCTCGATGATGGCTGAACACTGTGGTCCATTAACAGACCCCAACCAGAGAAAAAACACCCATGAAATCCGCCAGTCTGAGAAGATGCAATTGAACGCACCACAATCGCCATCTCCACTCCTGACAAAAAGGGGGGTGTGGCCCATCGTCAACCACACCCTATGATATTGATTTCCCCTCATCATGGTAACTGCCATCCAAAAGGCCCCTGTCAAGCTTGAACAGACACCCTACACCTGGAAAGCTCCGGGAACCAGGCCTGCCGCCCGGGTACAGGCATCCTTCAAAAGAGGTCCCCAGGAAAGAAGACTGAAAAATCTGTCTACTCGCATGGGTCAATACCCCCATGGCTCCACTGCCGGCCCACCTCTGGCATGCCCACTGCTGCTGCGAAGCACAAGCTGCAGCCCCCACTTGGCTGGCTGCGCACACCAACCCCCGGTGTGGAAAATGTCTCCCAAAACGCGTTTTGAGGGTGATCCTCTAATGACCTGGCACGCTTCCCATCTGTCACCTCAAACCACTGCTGCACAAGCACACTGCATGCGCCTCACATGCGTGCCATCACCAACAGCCCAATACTTCGTTGGCATCACACTGTGTGCTCCCACGCACCTACAAGTCCAACCACCGTTGTGTGCCGGAAGACTCACCACCCCACCCCAAGCCAACCCAGCACTGCGTTCCATAATCCAACTGCGCAATCTAATGTCATCTCACCGGCCGCACACAAAGCACTTTTGTGCTGGCTACTCCTCCACCGTGCCTAGGGGGGTGTCCTGCATCACTCGGCATATGATGCCACACTGACCCCCCCCGCACCATGTACTCCAATGCCCCAAGCTTGCACTGGCCAAGGAGCATCCCAGGTGCACACCACACCATCCAATGGCGACCGCACTAGTTCCTCACCAACCATTGGTGTGCCAGTCACTCTTCAGCCATGCCCACGAGGGGGGTTCCTGCAAGTCTTGGCATATTCAACAAACTCTATCCCCGGCCCTCCACCACACCATATACTCCTGCTCCCCTACGAGGTCACCTGCCCTGGAGCATTAGGAAAACCCCACATCCCAAGCCTCTCCAACAGCAGAGTTTCCTGGGAATCCACTACACCATCCAATGGTGACCACACTGGCCCCAAACCAACTACTGGCACTGACTTCAATAATCCATTAGACTCCTCTCCTCAAACACTGCACCAATTCAGTAAACACTGAGGTACCATACCTGTATATATGTTTCAATAGCACATGACACTATTCCCTATCACCAGTGGTTAATACTCTTACCTTGTCACCCTAACTGTGACACATCAACTTCTGGGGTACCATTGGTCCAGTGGTGAATATCGGTCTCTAAACCATCCATCAGCCCCACACGTCTAATACACCAGAAAGGATCCAAACAGATTGGAATAACTAGCAAATTATAAACCTCATTCTCCAATTTTGGTAATGTGGATGGAACAGCAGGCTTATCTCCGAAAGGTTGTGGGTTGTTGGTTAGTTGCAACACAGTGAAAATTATAAAAGGGACTGTCAAGTCAAGGTTGTGTAAAAAATATCTACTTTATTTACATCACAACAGACAGTTCTAGCAACACTATGAAATATAACCCACCCTGTAAAGGGATGCAGAGCGCAGACAGTTTTGAAGAAGGAAAAGGAAGGCACTCTGAATACTGACATGAGGGTAGTCAGTATGATTAATAACCACAACAGCTTAAGGTTTCTTGGCTTCAGCACAAAGGGAGCAATTGCTCTTAAAATGTCTCTAGGGGCCTTCTCAGAAGGACCAGGGGGACAGAAACACAATGTACCCTGTGCTGTAGGTGTTCTTGGTGCTCGAAAGGGGCGAACCAGCTTCAGGGTGCTTTGTAGGCTTCTGTGAAAGAATTCGACATGGGAGTCATCTGCGGGTATCAGGCAGCAAGACAGTTTGGTGAGTGAAGCTGGACAAATGGCTGCAGGATGGCCTACACAGTGGCTCAAGGTCAAGAATCGTTGTCTCAGTGCTGATTGGAGGCTATGAAGCACTGGTCATGACTTCTCGGATGTCTTTAATCGACCATGGCTTTACACGGTCAGCATTGCCGTCAGTTGCAGATCGAGGAACTCGACTTGCTCAAAAATGTCCTTTAAGACGGACGCCGGTAGATGCTTATCCAGACACTTCTCTCAGCTTCTTGAATGGGCTTGTTTTGTACTTTGAGGTGGACGGCCCACAGCTGTAGAGTGAGTTGCAAGCAGCTGCATTGTCATTGGTTGTAGGGTCAAAGACCTTCTGGCACTCCCTGTCCCGGGAGCTTGCAGCAGAGCTTAGCAGGGCAGGCTGTGTGCTGGCTGGGTGCCAGTTCTAGAGCAGCTGGAGGGTCCTCTGAGTTCTGTATCTCCCTCTGTTCCCTGGCAGATGTTCAGGGGAGGGATCTTGCTTCCCTATTTGGATGTTCTGGCCTTCCTTCACTGGCAGAAGCTGTAAGGCAGACTGTACCTTCAGCCACGGTCCAAAGATGAGTTCTTCTTTCTTACTTTTTGTGTAGTCTTCAGATGGTCTGTGTAAATAGGGTCTCCAGCCCTCTTTCAAAGCCAAGTGGACCACAGTGATTGGTGTAGGCTACACCTACCTTAATGTACCAATCTTGGAGTCCCAACCAAAAATCTGCTTTATGCGTGAGGTCATAACCAGAGTGCTTTGCAACAGAAAAGGTAAAGGGGTGAAAACAGGAACAAGGTATGCTCCAGAACTAAGATGGCAAAAGCCTTCTCTCAGAACAAATATCTCTACCTACACTTCCCTTCCTTGTGATAATAAGTCCCACCCATCTACCTCCCTGTTGTTGATCAAATATTCTCACTGGTCAATGATCCTCTCTAAGTGGGCCTGTTTGAAGTTCCCTCTATTGGTATGTTAATTGTTGCTACCAGCTGCAGGGCTTAACAAATGAGTAGTGTGGATACATGGAGCCTTTATCAGTTAATCAGGCTGCCCATGGCAGGTTGAAGGTTGGCTCTACCCCTTCATGGAGATGACATAGTGCACTCCTGGCTGTCACATTCTAACTAAATATGACAGGGTGGACTGTGCCTGTAGGCTGTCTCCACCCAGAGTGCACATGTCTGTGAATTTGTCATGGTGTGAGCATAGGAAAATGTGTGTGGATTAGCCCACACATTTCCCTGAGGTTGGTCTACCATCATTTCATTTGATTAAAAATGTCAAAAAGCCCATGCGAGCTTCCCCTCTCCATGCAGATGGTCGCATTCCTCACACTAGCATATGCCATATTAACGTAAAAATGCTCCCACTGTGTCACACATAAAACGTCATCTGATACAGTTATCTGATATCACAATTTCTGTCATAATTTCCAGAAGTTCTGTATCTGGCCATAAACAGTCACACAGCTATTCCCTTGCCCTCCAACCATCAACTAGTGAGGTGAAACCGGGTGGCTATTATACTTACTTGAGTGCTACCATGCATCACTGGCCTGGAATCGTAAGGAAACCAATGTACAGACCACATGAAGGTACACTCTCAAGCCCAGAGGGCACAAGTACTTAGGCCAAACCTGATCCCACCCCACTGCAATGCACAACCATTAAGTGGATCTTGGTCTTTGATCACATTTATGGGGACATTTTCTTACGCAGTTTGAATCCATGAACACGAGTAACAATACAAGGCACATGGGTGTTTTATATGGTGTTTTATCCACCTTCCACCTGCTGATGAGTGCTTTGAGACATTTTAAATGACAGAAATTCACAGTTCAGACAGCTGCAGTAAACAAAACGAACAATTGTGCTGTGCACTTAAGCCCTTGAAAAAGCACAGCATTACTGATCTCCCTATTCTATAGCCAAGATAGCCGTTTGTCCCAGAGGAATCTCCTGTGACATGGACTTCATGTTGTACGTTCCCAACTACGTCAACTGACCTTTGCCAGTTAGGGTTTTATTACAAGTCCCTCAAACCATAGAGCCTAAATGAAATATTGACCGAATACCCATAAGCATGCAGGTAACACGTGCCAAACCATTTGCTGATTCACTTCCAAATAAAGGAATCCTTGGGTGCTATTGTCCACTCTACTATTCCTCCAGCTGGATAGCTTGTTCCAATCATGATTACCAGTGACCCGCAACTTTCCCCCAACATAACTTCACCTACATTTTACAGTCAGCAACAAATCAACCATTCCCAGTGCTTTAAGTGGGCTGTGGCCAGTCGAGGCCGAGCCCCAGTACTCTTCAAAAAGTGAGGCTGAGCTGGGGCCCTGCCGGGCCCCCTGGTCCCACCATGCCACGGTGGGTCATTATCCCACAACGGCGCAGCTGCGACGTGAGATGATCCCACCACCATGATTGAGCCAGGCAGCTGTGAGCCAGGCAGCCTTGCACAAACTGTTTGAGCAACACTGTGGCTTGCTGGCATTTCTGTCAGTCACAGCTTCCTGCAGGAAACACAAAGCTTTTCAAAACTGCAACTTCCTCTTGTGACACCTTGCAAGTATCACGAGAGGAAGTTGCAGTCCCAGGCCAGCCAATTTGGTATGCAGGGATCCTGTAATCCGCACAGGTGTGTTTGAACTGTCCTGGAATAAGATGCTTATCTTATTGCCCTCACACTGAACACCTCTGTAGTGAGTTAATCAATCCTGTTAAAGCCTGACAGTCTGTCTGATTGAGTGCGTTCCTGGTCTACATCCCATCCCTCCTCCCTCTACCCGCTGAAGGACACTTTGTAATCCCCCCTCTGCTCCCTAACCACACCACCCTCGCTCTTGATCATTCCCGCTCCCCATCAATGCTGCACAGCTCCATCTCCTTCATATGTTTCCTACACCCTCGCTCCCTTCTCTTATTCCCTGCCCTTACCTCTATCTCTGACCCTAAGCACTCCTTGTTTGGGTTCTCCCATTTCTCACCCCCGCCTCCTACCTCTATGGGCGTGCGTTCTTTTTTACACCTCACTTCACTCCCCTTTCTCATCATTTCTCACATTTATTTGCCACCTCTCCCCCTCCCTTCACTCGCCTCCCCTTTCTCCACCTCTCTTCATTTATCTCCTATTCTAGACCCCCTCACGCATTCTCTCTACTGCCCCAATGCAGTTCATCCGCATTCCTTTTCTAATGTCTCACTTTTTCTCTTAATCATATATACGCTGACTTTTCGCTTCTTTGCAACATCATTGTCCTTCTCTTTTCCCACCCCATTTCACCCCTTCCATTCAACTCACCGTCTCCCACATTATGTATTTAGTATTTTGTAATGTGCGCATGAGCACCGGATACCTCAGAGTGAAGTGGATAAAGGGCTGTGGGAGGAGTGGAGAAGGGGTACATTGAGAAGGAGTGGGCCTTCTAAAATAAGAGAGTTTTTGAGTATCTCCTCCATTTTGGTTAGTTGTGTTCTAGTTTCAGGGTGCTGGGTAAGGAGTACCACAGGTCAGGCCTGGCCTGCCCTTTGCTCGTTTGACTCTTTCTCCCTTTATTTTACGCCCTTTCTTCCCACCTTGATAAATGAAATCCTTAAAGGAGAATGGGCATTACAAAAAAGGTGACCAGCACAGTACTGTTCTGTGAAGCAGGCCGAGGGCCGAGTTCTACGTGCACTTCCTGCTGCTGAAGATATCCGGGAACACTTGGTGGAAACATTTTCATTGATGTGCTCAGTTAATACGGTAAATAACTGTCAGTTGTTCCAAGTAGAGTGAAAAACATTCATTGGTACATCATGATGATTCATACTGCGCAACATGCTGCACCTAAAACCACGGAAGATATTTACAGAATTAGAGGTGGGTCAAATGTTCACCAGCGGAGTGGAATGGGCAAATTATATCTCCACCAACTCGCATCCCCTAATAGTTCTTGGAATTGCTCTGATTTGACAAGGGGTGTTTAGGCCAAAGCTGAGCCATGATTCGCTGTAATGCTGAAGGATCTGGGCATGTGATTGGTTGGTAAACTGGGCATTATAGCCAATTGCAGAATGTGGTACATTCCAGCCCTCTGATTGGCTAAAATATCTAAGTGACCTCATTGGATGCAAATATTATGCCTCTTAGATTTTGAGAGTTCTATGTTGCACAAAAGAGGGGCAGACTCCGAGACCGAATCCACCATAACGATGAAGAGTATGGAAACATATTTTTTGCCAGCTCTAACCAGTGGCAGATTTAAGGCAAAGGGCCCCGTGGGTAAAAATGAAAGATGGCCCAGGGTGGGTGGGCCATGGAGGCAGAGCCTAGAGTGGGCGGAGTTGCACAATGCCATTCCCATCCAGTTTTAGGCCACACACACCCATCATGGAAGCCACACCCCAAACGAGGGCCCCCTCCAATTTCTTACCCTTTGGGTTGGGAGGCTAGCTCTGGGGCAACACGCTCATCTTGGAAGCAAGGCGACGCAGAGCAACACAGGTTCGAGTCCCGGGTACGCGCTTAGAAACCTCTGGGTATTCAGCGCATTAAAAATAACCAATTACAATCTTACCCCACTTAAAGCACTGCCCATTCCTCCCTGATATTCCCTACCACCCCTCAGGTTCCATTGTCCATGAGCATACTCAGGACCAATGCAAGATATTTGGTATACTCAATCCTATGCACTCACAGCCTACCTCCTGCCTGGTCGGCAGCCAGAACCCCTTGCTGGAATACATTTTCCTGCTACCTGGACACCTCAAAAGCACTTTCCACTTTTCCTACACGCTCCACCACCAACCAAGCAGCCTTAATCCCTTTTGCAATATGATGTGTACGAAAACACAAAACAACTCCTTCATGTCATCAAAAAGGAAAAGGCCCTCCCACTTTTGCCCACATGCTCCACCAGGAGCAAACTAAGAGACATTCCTTTGCCCACATGCAACCACCTCTGAACTCACTCCATCTTTAGTCTACATAACACGTACCATCAGGGTTGGTGCTAGGTCTGGAAAGGATCCAGGACTATGCTAATGTCAGGACTGTGGGATGTATTGACCCAGTTTTGCTCTGCTATGCTGCATCACTCTGTTATGGTGGTGCCAGAAACAGCAAAATGGCTGCAAAACCGTTGTGCGCGCCAAAACCCCTGAAAACTGCGCTTTTCAACGCACAAAAACATGGCTGTTCAATCTGCCACACATGTTGTCAGTGGTGGAACAGAGCTCTCACTACTGAAATGTGTCACTGGGCTCCACAACAATTGAAAGTGGAGTGCAGAAGCAGTGCTTTGCTAAATGAAACTCCAAATATTGTGTTAAATCACCTTTTCTTTGCTGCTGAAAATGCAGAATGCCGGTACAGAACACCTTCCAAATATTCAACATTCTCGCTGGGTGCTACAATTCACTTAGTTTAAGGAATCAATGTGAACTTACACAGTCCTGAAAGGCTAAGAGCAAAAAGAGCTCTCCACAGCAAAAGTGGCCTGCCTGTGGATCTGTAAAAAATCTCTGTGCAGCAGAGGGCTACCTGTGATGACAGCTGTCAGGGGCCTTCCTGATTAAACTTTAACATGTTATAAACTGAAAGTGAAATGTTTGCAATATAAGAGGCCGGTTACTGATAGTGATCCATATTGTAGTTGTTTTTGATCCCTTAGGTTTAAAATCTTGAATGAGAATTCTATCTGTTATTTGATGCAACATGTTTGTTTTGTGCTAAAGTAAAGCCAAAATAATTTAACAATTAAATTAAGCCTGACTGGGGGATGTAATTCTGTAAGAACTGGAAAAGCAGGTTTTTATTCCTATGAGGAGGGCCTTCCTCTCAGCAGATGCTGGCTGAACTGTGCTAATGACAGGCTAGGCCAGACTATTGTCTTCAGCCCAGGACTAAACAATGGATATCCTCCAACCCAGGATATTGAAGGTGTGAAAGGTCGTAAAACTGCTGAAGCCCAGGAAACTCCTGGCTGACAGAAGAAAATTCCAAAGGAGGGGGCTACCACATGCTTCAACGTGTGACAAATACTGACCATTTGGTGTTAACAAGATATGTAAAGGACATTTTTAGAAGGTGTATAACATATTATCAGAAGGGGTGCAAAATCTGAAAATGGCAGATTAATTAACCTAATTTTTAGCACTACCTTTGAAAACTTAGTACAACCGGGTAGCTTATTCTGAACAGGAATGGCAATAAATGTGGGATAATGGGGACTGTATTTCAGCTAGAATTGTGAAACTTTATACACACATTCCCATGGTAAATGTGCATATTTGTGGAAATTTACAGAAATATTGGAACCTGTTCTCATTACAAAATTGACAACATTCTGCAGAAAGGCAAAACAAAGTCACAGAGCTGTGGGATTTTGAGGAGCAGATACTCCATAAAATATGCAATATGTTTATGTGAGATTTATATAGTGTTTGCACATGTGTAAATATGTATTTTGCCAAAATTAGACTTTGTGTTCAGTGGCGAGGGATGGATTCTCAGAATCATAAAATTATACCATAAAGTTCTCTCCTCCTATCAAGGCAGAGAGTTGACTCTGACCCTATCACCTTTCACAGGGGCACGCTTAGCTAAGCTGGCCCAATACTCCCCTTTCGTGTTGTAATCTGGCGTAATATATAGGGACAGCTGACAACACATAGGGACTTTTGCAATTTTTCCATCTCCTGACAACTGACGGAGAGCTCTGCTGCTGAAATCTACATCTTCCTTGTTCCAGACTACAGAAACTTGGCAAAGCAAAGTCCTATGCATGGCTGAACCATTCTCAGCTAGGCCTCAAATTCTAGAAAAGAATCCCAAAGCCTAGGGTAAGCATCATAATACAGCCGGGTGTGCTGTTAATGCTTGCCTGCTGAATTGGATCCTCAGAACCAAGAAGGGCAGATCCTGTGCAGTCCTGTGCTTTCCTGTGACCAGAGAGCCTTGCTGACCCTGCCCAGTCCGATGTGCCCAGATGCCAGTCCCTGATAGATCTGATTCAATGGTCCTGAATCCTGACGGCCCAAATTCTTAAATCCATTTGTTTTGTGAGTATTAAAAGGAAGCTAGAAGCTGTTGATTACCGTGCATTATCTTGTCCCCTCCTAACATCTGAACTATCCTTACTTCCATAATCAGTAACATTGTCTAAATCCGTAGTGAAAGCTTATTCTGTCTATCTGTAAAAGCTTCCTTTTCCTAGTCATTTTGTCAACTTTGGTCTATTAATTTCATTTGAGTGACTAGCCTAGCGCTCCAAGGTGGACATCGAGTAACCAGGATTGAATCGCGAATCACTCCTGACTCTTACGTTGTGCCATCCTGGTAGCTTAGCTTGGATGCTCTAGTCCATAGTCAATATTTTTCTGATTTTAAAACTGAAGCCTCTGTCCAAATTCTCGTGCTTATTTTAAAAAAAACAACCTTTACTAAAAACCTCCATAACTCCCTCAGTTATTATGATAGAAAAGAAATTCCAAATCCTACTTGTACCTAACATCCATAGCTATCCATAGAACCCAAAATTGTGCGAGTCTCCCTTTATTGCGAATATCGCGCAAGGAAAGGTTGGCCGCGAATTTGCATTTTTGCCAAAAACCTTAAACATGTGAACTCTCTTTCTATAATTTCCCACTTTGCCTTTGAGATCCAAACTACTTTCTTCTGATTAAACCATTGCTTGTGATTGTTTGCATTTGTTTAAAGCGGCTCCCCTAGGAATTTATAATAACTTAAGCATTTTTCCACACATTTAGGGTTCTTGCTCAGCCACTTTAAAAGTCATTCTATCAGTTGAAAATCCCACTTTGTTTTTCTCTTTCTGTGTAAGGGGGTAAGGGGGAAGTGAGACACTGTTTGATCTGTACTATTTGTGAATACCTGCTATCTCCTCACATCTATTTAAATTTACTTATTGGTGGGTGGAGGTGTGTTGCAGAGGGGAGTTGTTAACCACAGTGCTATCTGTTTCAGACCCATTCAAAATGTTGTGTTCTCTGCTGCATTCTGCTTGTGCTCATAAATTGATTCCCAGTGTATTAAAGATATTATTCAGTGTTCTGTCACCCCATAGGTGATTGTTGGATCTATTAAAATATATATTGTGATTTTGGTCTTAAATAAATCAATAAATAATACCTTTTACAAACCGGGCTGATTCCTGGTCCAGCGTGACCCAGGGCATTTTTAAGTAAGGGCTGTGATACAAGTGGTACATCTTTCAAATACTTGAATCTATATATCAATACGTTTTTCCATTGTGCGGTACACTAGGCCGAGAGCAGGGTGTATCGCCTGATTGAAATCCTTAACCGGACTGTCGGGACTCAGGGCTAGCTACAGATTGTTGATCTGGGTTGGGTGTCCCAGACAGCTGGAACAACCTGTGTGGGAATTCACTCTATTTTTACTTCACTTTGTATCAATCTTCCTTGTATACATATAAATGATGATTCGAGAGATGTGTACGTTTTCACAAAATAGTCGTGCACTCCAGTTTCTGGCCAATATATTACCTGAAAAAAAAATTACTGGGTTAAATCCCAAAGCGCCCAGTACATTCACAGGGTTAAATCCCAATTGCTGGCCAAATGTTCACAGGGTTGATTCCCTTCTTGTACTGCTGTTCTCCTAGCACTTTCTTGTCACCAACACTAATCAGGGAGGCTAAGTTGCCTTTCTGTTCAGGTGAATCCAATATAATTGCTGTTGCAGTCTCTAGGAATTCTGGTAGCTGTAGTGAAACCATTTTAACAATTCAGGGATTTAACCCTGTGAATGTACTGGACACTTTGGGATTTAACCCAGTAACCTTTTTTTCATGTAATATATTGGCTAGCAACGGGAGTGCGCGCCTCGCCCCTTCTTGTTTTTTCATGTACTTTGTGGAGATCCGGACTCCAGAGGCTGCAGCACCGGGGTCATTATGCCCTACATTGGAGAGCCATAATTATGGTTTTCAACCCCCCCCCTGTTAAGGGTAAGATGTGTGTTTTTGGAGGGGAGTCTTTTCTTGGTCACCTGAATTGTTAAAATCCATACCTAAAAGGACTGGTTTCGGATCAAAGAAACATTGTCATCACGAAATGTGAACAAACCAGAAAGACCTGAGTCGAGAGAAGCCCTTCAGAGTAAAGCTTGGCCTGGCTTTAGTCTAAAACTGGGGGGAGCTGCATGAGAACCGAGGATTTTAGACTTCTGTGGAGGGTTCAAATTATTGAGTGGTCCCCGATAAATGACACAGACTGTATTGTTATTGGTTGTTGTTGTAGTAATCTCCGGCCCTTACTGATTCCCTGTAACAAACTGGGAAATCTGTCACCTACCACTAGCCTAAGAATTATAATTGAATGAGTTGTCTTTGATTTTATAGATAACTTCTATATTTACTCTATTTGGTCTGTTTGTTTTGTGTGTGATAGATAAATGCGTGTTGTATTTATTGTAGTGCTCTGAGGCCTAAGCTTTACAAGAAAATAAATCAAATCAAATCATAAGATTATTTCATGATGAACTACTTTAAATAGCTTGTCAGGTTTAGGCACCAGATGTTAAAACATTTTTATAACTTATAAGTATTATAACTGTGCAACACAGGTACCATAAAACATCCTGTGCCAATGCTGAAATTTACTTCAGGGCACACGCAAGCACCCTTAAATGTATTTTAGAGGGCAACACCGATACATATTATCCACATCCAGCATGAAAATGTTCTACAGGAACAGTTTGTCAAATTGGACACAACCAGCATTAAAATGTGTTGAGTTGCATGTTGACATATGATTGGAACAATCAGCTTGAACATGTGATTTTACAGTGACAAAACCATCATACACTGAATGCCACCAGAATGAAAATGTGTTTTTACAGTGGCATACCAACATATATATTGAGAGAAACAAAAATTAAATTGTGTTTTATAGAAGCATGCTGGCATGTGTTGGCCATTGGCAGCAAGAAAATATATTTAGACAGACGATACTGGCGTAAATTGTTGGGCACTGTCAGCATGAAAGCATGCTTTGCGGGGCAATTCTGGCACATTCTGGCCATTAGCAGCATGTTTTACTAGCCAATGTTGGGATATATTTTTTATGACTGGCCTCATTGTTTTTTATTACAAAATGTCCTGTGTATTGTTGGCGAGTGAGTCAGTAGGTGAGTCAGTAGGGGTGTGAGTGAATGAGTGAGTGAGTAAATGAGTGAGTTGTTGAATGGGTAAGATCAATAAAGTAACGCTCACTGTGAATCAAATCGTTTTTTGGCGTTGGTCTTCGCTATAGATGGGGCAGGGAGATAATGAGTGACATCCGAGTTTAAAAAAGAAAAGTTTTGTGAAGGGCAGAGCACCTTTGATTATTGAGTTAAAGCATAGGATTGAAGACGGGAGAATTCCATTTTCTGGGGCCACTGGCTGAGTAATGGGGACCACAGCAAGTTTAGTAATGGGCCTTAGGAATGACCAAACACCCATTTTTGGGCAATTGCAAAAAGATATCTGGAGATGGTAGACCACAAACAGGTGGGGACCGTGCCTCCAACAGATCTGTGTATCAGGTATTGGACTTTCAAAATTCCCCTTATTTATTCACAGCCAATGTATAGATCTGCGGTCTGCTGATATGTAATCATGTTTGCGAAAGTCAAGGATATTCTGAGCCACCTGAAGATGTGACAGGAGTGTGGCAGGTAAGCGGCACTATAAGGAATTGCAATAATTGAGCAGGAGTTGCATGTATAGCAATGGCTGTAAACTCTGATGGGATAAACTGCAAAAAGTGCTGCAGATGATTCAGCTGAAAAATGCTGCACTTCTCAACATTTGCCATATGATGCACAAAGGATATAAAGGAGTGCATAAGCAGCTCCAAGCAGCGGGCCAGTGTTTTACTGGGGGAGAGGGTGGCAAGGAAAGAATGGAGAGGGTGCGGCAGCCAACCGTTGTGAATAGTGCACTTGTGGCCGAAAATAAGACATTCTGTGTTATTCTGATTGCATTGAAACAACTGTTAGTCATCAATATTTGGGTTGCAAATAAACAGATGCCCAACTGGGAGGGTTGGTCAGGAGAATTAGAGAGGTGCATGCAAAATTCACCATCATCTGTGTGTGAATGATACAGGACACTGAACTGATGTATAACCCGGAAGCGTGGATGAATGCAGGCATTAAATGGATATGATAGTTTATTTATATAGCGTCTATACACAATGCGTTTCAAAGCGCTTCAAGGCAAGGGAGGGATCAAGGGAAAATAATTACATTTTTACAGGCCATGAACAGTAAGGATGTGAAATTAACTATCGTACTCGGCCTGACGACATTTCAGATAGTGCAAGAGCTAAGACATAGATAAGGAAGGGAGGGGGTGGGAAGGAAGTGGAAACAGACAGGCGACTACCATACTAGGCCTGACAACATTTTTATAGAGCCAGTGAAAAACAAAAGGTGAGGGAGAGGGATGCAAAAAGGGAGGGGAGGAACAAAACAAGCGACAATCGTACTAGGCCTGACAACATTTCAGATAGTGCTGGAGGGAGGCGGGGGAGGAAAAATAACAAATAAGGGGAGGGGGGAGGTGACAGACAAGGTTGCTATCATACTAGGTCCAGGAACAATTCTGATAGAGTAAGTGCATAGAAGAAAGTAAGGGGAGGAGATAGGAAAAAAGAGAAAGGGAGAGGAGGAGAGAACAGAAGCAGTCAAAAAGAGTTGAGAAGCAAGAGGGGAGAGCAAATACAATTACAGAAGTCAGTATAACACATAATGTTGCAAGCCAGGATACAAGATGAAGATGGGTACAGCATGATTCAGGCGACCATGAGTACAAGATACAAAGGAAGTCCAGCATGAGAGTTGGAGGTGCGAGAGGGGGAGCAGGGGTAGAAGAATCAAGCAAAACAGGCAACACCTGTGTGCGAGAAGGGAGGGGGACACAAGGAAATATCGCAGGTGGACCAGAGGGGGTGGGGATAGCCTTTGGGGACAGAGGGAGTAAACACATGTTGGTGCATGCATACCTGCTGTCTGAGCAGGGGGTCGGGCCCTGGGTCCTCCCGGTCCGAACAGATCCAAACAGGAATTGCCCTTTTCTGTGGATATTGGCTGAGTGATATAAGTCAGATACTACATGTTGGGACCTCCAAGTTGGAAAAGAGAGCCACTCACAGTGATTTGAACGTTCCACTCCATGCATCGAGTACATTGTGATTGTTTACCACTAGAGAAAAGCATTTGAAAGATCTAGAAGACCATCACGGCCCCACCCGAGTCTTCCATGGAGAGGGATTCCCATGGTCGAACATGCAGGGGAGATAGCTGGCAATAAATTCCAGTGTATTCAGCTGGAAAAGGAAGGAAGAGGGATGTAGGCGGATAAACAGATCAAACACACATTTTAGTTGATCTGTAACTTACAGGCTAATCGTTTTCTTCCATTCACTAAGGAAGAGACGTCTAGGCAGGAGGCAGAGAAATGGTTGTGAGTGATGACTGTGGTTAGGAAAGATTTCATATTAGAATGTAATTTTCCCTCCATGTGTCAACCCCCAAACTTTTTGCTGCTGTTCTACACCCTGATCTAATCTTTGCCAGAGAAGGCAGCCCTCAGCCGCACTCCTCTGGGCTTTCGCTCACTTCTTATGGGGAAACTGACATGCCCTTAAGACAGTCAGTACTGGGAGATTTCGTTTCCCTTAGTCCTTTCCTCGTTTTGCAGCTTTTGTGCAACATGTAATAAGAGTGCAATGTAACTTACTTTACCGCACCCTTGGGTCCCTAGTCATTCCAAAGGCCCTAGAAACTCTCGCTGGACTTTTTATGAACTGTGCAGATGTGTCACTGACAGGAATGGTGGCAGCTACTATTTATCTTATGTTTTGAACCCTTTCTTGCCATGTTATCCACGCTTACCGCATTTGGCACAAATAGGTGGCCTGGCTCCGAAATGGCCATGCCATGAGGTTCTTTGTCCTGTCCTTTGGCCTTCTTGCCCCTTCACCTTCCCCAGGAGGAGCCGACCCAGGTCAGTCCTTATTTGGTCATGCACTTTCCCGTGAAACCCAAAGCTTTCGCGGGCTTCTGCATGCCTTGTGTGTGTGCCTCCAGGATGTGGGCTGGGATGTCTGATCCCAATACACATCATGGGTGCCAGAGAGTCTGGTGTGTCCTGAATGCCTGGGAGCAGTGTGGTCTGTGATTGGTCCACATATGGAGTGAGTGTGAGCAGATCTCCCATTGGGTCCTCTCCGTTTTTGGCGCGAAGGGATCTTTGGATAAGAGGAGGCCGAAAACACCACTACCATGTCAATCTCCTGAGTTCACACGAACAAAGGATAAGGAGCCAAGTTCCCTGCAACAAGAAGCCGAGTCGAGGAACCGCTGGTGACCTGCTGGAAGGTTTGGCACCCTGAGCCTGCTGTCGTCCTGCGAGACCCCTCTGCATCTGATCATCCTAGAAGGTCTGCGAAGGTGCTTCGACCCATTGGAATAGTGGGACCAACTATTCTCGGCACCTTCATCAAACCCTACAAGTAAGCCTCTTCGGAAGTGCCCCTGGGCCAAACAGTGGGCTGGCCAGCTTGCACAGGACGTTTGCTCTGTCACCGCCACGGTTTTGAGGAAGCCCTCGAAACTTGGTATGCTGCTTACTCTGTGTCCACAGCACCCTCACAACGAATTTCGTACACTTGGCATTCCCAGGTCTGAAGTGAGACGAGTGCGCCTGGACCGGAGTAAACTCGGTTACCGTGTTGCCCTGCTGTGGCAACGACCTGTGCAAGTTCGCTGCACTTGTGACCCCCTTGACCCGGAAGCCTGCTACCGTGGAAACTAAACGGTGTCAAGACGTCCTGATTATCGCATTCGAACCTGCCAGCGAAGTGGACTGAACTGGCGAAGTCTGGGTCTGCCTACGTCGGGGACCGGTGAGTAGTCCATACCCCAACCGGTGGCCCCTAGCGCAGGAGCCCATTTCTTTTCACACGAAGTGGCCCCAAGGGACCCTTTCCTTTCCACCGCTATTTGCGCAATAGCGACTCTATCCCGCACTCTCAACTTGCCTCTGCCCGCAAGTGGAGGTCCTGCTTGAGTAGTGGGGACTTGTTCTTCATCGACCTTATCCACCATCCTGAGCTGCTAGTGACCCTTGAAGAGACCCTATTTTGTCCAGTGGCACAAGCGCGTGCATGTACTATTGAGCATAAGGCTCCTCTCTTCGTAGGGCTTGGACTGCCTCTTAGTTAGGTGTAATCTTGATGTGGAACTGGGTCTAAAGATTACTTGCACTGCCTGTTTTACTCCCCATCTAGGTGGTCTACATATTTCGTGCTTCTTAATCTGTTAGACCCCTCTGGTCTTGTATATATATCATGTTGATTGTGATGTGTTGGTTTACGTCAGTAGTATTGTGATTCTTTGCTATGGTCTATGTCACAAAGGCCTTGTAATAAATGTGTCTATATGTTTAATATAACACATGTCTGGAGTAATTTCTAAGTGTCCTTGCTTTGTGTGCTCATTGAGGTCTTTCAGTTACCCTCACCCCTCTTGAAACTTAGTCTTGACCGCCTGCCATAGCTACCCTGATTGGTCTGGCTTGTCCACAGGTTACCCTGTTCCAAGAAACTAGTTTGACCTTCTGAACCTCTGCCCCTCCAGGTCAGAGTTCAGAAATCTCTCTTAACAACTGTCATCTAACCTCTTCTAAGTTTGGACCATTTCTCAGCATGTTTGAATAGTATGCATGGACTAGGGACTGAAAAATGGGTAAGGTGTGATTTGTTAGTCAGGATTTGTCAAGCATATTAGGCCAAAGTTGCTATAGATGACAAAAGGCATAAATCTCTTGGGCATGATGCAGTTTAGAAGGCCCCAAGAGATTATATGGGACTGTAATATGGTGTGGAGATGCCATGTTATTGGATTTGAGCAAGAGTGTCATAGTTAGTGTAGAGATATCGCGAGACTTCCGGCCTCGCGTGATCTCACGACGCAGGCGGAAGAGCGGAGCCTGCGCGCGAATGAGAGAAGCTGGAGCAGAGGGCACGAAGCAACATCAGCTCCCGAGTGTGCCTGTATGAACTGACCACCATTTATCCTTTAAGCCTAAAGGCTTATATGGCAGAGAGCAAGGTTGCAAGGCCTGTTGCCCCAGTTACATTGCAGAGGTATTATTGCATAAAAGAAACTGATGTTGAGAAAATAATAAAGAAGTGTCATCAGCAAATCCTCAGTCTACTGTGCATTATTATACAACATAATTGGCAACGAGGATCAAGACTGGAACTCATGTGGCGCCATGCAAGGAGCAACACCACCACCGCCATTTCTTCAGACACCAGGTAGGCCTGCCATTCCTTGGCCACAATGGCAACCCTTATTCACACCACGTATCTGGAAGCCTTGGGTGGTGCAGGTTACACGGCAGGGAGATGCAGAGCCATGCTACTGAATGCCCTGGGTGTCGAAGGCCAAAGGGTGTTCGAAAGTCTCACCCCAAAACCAGTGGCCGGCGACAATGATGACGTTGTTAAGGAAGCAGTTAGAAGATTAGTCAAAAGATTTGCCGGTAAGGAGAATACCGTTCTACATAGGATACGGTTTTATAGCTGCAAACAGGAAGCGTCCGAACCAGTAGACCACTACGTAACCAAACTACGCGAATTAGCCACACTGTGCAACTTTGGAAACAACGCAGAAGGGTTGATCTGCGACATGCTAGTGGTACATACCAACAGCAGGAAGGTGCAAGGCAAATTCATTCTAGAGAAAGAACTGCAGTTAGAAAAAGCCGTCGAAATCGCGAGAGCGGTGGAAGAGACCGCAGGAGGAGGAAAGAATACGCAAGCGGACACAGCCCCGCCGAAGTACAATTGATAGCCTTCCACCCAAAGAAGGAGAAACTGGTTTTCGACATGAGAGAAGGGAAGTGGGCAAGGAAAGAACTGTTAAAATGCCACAGATGCACCAGCACAAAACACTTAGCCTTTGACAAAGAATGCCCAGCAAGGGACAAAGAATGCTCGGTGTGAAAATAGATTGGACATTTCTCAATAGTGTGCCGATGGCCAAATAAAAAAAGTCACCAGTGTCAAAGCTGAACACAACACGGAGAGAGAATCGTCCTCTGATGAAGAGGGGAGGCCTACTGTTCTAATGGTGAACAGCCCACGGGCCAGGAGAGAAAAGCCTCACTGTGCCATTTAAATAAACAGATTGGAAACAAGAGTCATGGCAGACTCAGGCTCTGACTTAACTATAATACCCCTGCGCACATACAAAGAGATGATGGGCACAGAGACAGTCAAAGTATTCAGCACTCAGCACAAGCCCACAGTGTTTGGAGGTGCATCCATTGACCTACTTGGCTATATCAAAGGAAAAGTGCAGTTCAAAGGGAGAGAGACCACCACAAAAGTATACTTCAGTCAAGAAGGCCCAGCATTCTTAGGTTGGGATGACCAGGCTAAACTGCAAATCAAGCTTGACCCCAGCACAGATGACCAAGTATTGTGTCAGTTCTAGAAGAGCGCCGGTAGCCAGAGAAGATTATCCAAAACTGTTTCCGGAAGGGCCTGGACACATCAAAGGCTTTGTCCACAAAATACTACTCAAAGCCAATACAGTCCCCGTCAAACACAGAGTAAGGCCAGTACCTGCGACTGCCAGAGACACACTCAGAAGCCAACTGCACAAAATGATGAAAGAAGGCACCATTGAAGAAATCAAAGCATCAGAGTGGCCCGGTCGTGCTTATAAAAAAACTAAATTCACAAGAGTTAAGGGTATGCATTGATCTCCGCAGTCTAAACCTGAAGGTAATTGCAGACAGCTACCCCCTGCCAAGCATCAATGAGTTAATCCTCACGATGAAGGAAGCCAGAGTGTTCTCCAAGTTAGACACGAGGGACGCGTACCATCACATACAGTTACACAAAGTCTCCAAGCCACTGACCGCATTCATCACCCCATTTGGCACCCATCAGTTCACGAAGATGCCGTTTGGCCTATCATCTGCAGCCTCAGCGTTTCAACGCATGATGGACACACTACTACGAAACATTAAGAACATGTCCTGTTTCCAGGATGACAACCTAGTTTACGCTGCAGACGAACAAACACATGATGCCACGTTGAAGAAGGTCCTTACCAAACTCCAAGAAGCGGGAGTGAACCTAAGGTACAGGAAATGCATACTTAAGGCACAAGAAGTTGAATATTTGGGGTACAAGATATCAGCACAAGGCATAAGCCCCAAGCAAAACCTGCTGCAAGCAATAATCAAAGCTCCCGAACCTACTAATAAGGATGAGGTGAGGTCATTCCTAGGACTGGCAGAATACTACGCTAAATTCATCCCCAAATTCTCAGAAACCTCAGCGCCACTTCGTGAGCTCCTCAAAAAAGGGTCAGAATACACATGGCAAGAAGGTCAGGAAAATGCGGCGGAAAGCATCAAATGACACATAGTGGAAGCGGCGTGCCTACAACCATTCAATCCAGACTGGTGTACAGTCATCACCATGGATGTCAGCACGTAGGGATTAGGAGCCGTTCTCACCCAGAAAAAAGGAGACACGGAACATGTGGTGGCATTTGCCACCAAGGCCCTATCCCCAGCTGAACAAAATTATTCCACAGTCGAGAAAGAGATGCTGGCTTGTGCATGGGCCGTGGAAAACTTCAGGACGTACGTATGGGGCACGAAATTCAAGTTAGTCATCAACCAAAAGCCCCTCATTCATATGCTCAGCCCAGGAGGCACCAAATTGTCGACACCCAGGTTAGCACACATAGCAGCCAAGCTGCAAGAATACACATTTGAGGTACAACACATCTCTGGGTGGAAGAATTTGCATGCAGACTGCATGTCAAGATTGCCAGAAGGAAAAGACAAAGCTACCACTTTCTTGCAAGTAGCATCCATCATAGACCTCAGGGCCCCAGACTATCTAGAGCTGAGAGAAAGACATTGGAAGGAAGAAGATGGGAAAGACCCAACCATAGTGAGAATCAGGGAATGGATGAGTAATGGATGGCCAGATAAAAGGGCAATTCCAGAAGGAATGAGACCATATTGGAAGGTGGCAGATGAAATTTCAGAGACTGCGGTATTATCATGAAAACCGACCAAGTAGTTCCTCCCACAGGAATGAGGAAAACCATCCTGTGCAGAGCCCACGCAGGGCATCCAGGAAACACCATGACGCAAAGAAGAGTGAAGGAAGCATACTGGTGGCCCTCCATGGATCAGGAGATTCGTACAATGATCGAGAGATGCCATGAGTGTCTCAACAGTGATAAATGCTTGAAGATCAGACAAGCTCCCATAATTCCCACCGAAATCCCCGAAACAGTGTGGTCAAAAGTAAGTCTGGACTTTATTGGACCACTGGAAGTGATGGCTCCCGAATATCGATATGGCATAATGTTGGTGGATTACCTATCGAAGTCGGTTGAAGCAGAGGTTGTCCCCAACATCACGACTGCCACCGTGATAGAAGTCCTCACCGCCATCTTCCAGAGGGAAGGACTCCCCAGTGAGTTAGTGACAGACAACGCGTTACAGTTAATTTCTAGAGACATATAGTTGTTCCTGAGGAAACACAACATTTACTAGAAGAAAGCAGCGTTGTATCATCCACAATCAAATGGAGAGAGCAAACAGATTCATTAAAGGAGCCATACAATTAGCGACCACCTCGGGAATGGATCCCCTCAAGACAGCCAAAGAGGCCATCGCAGCTCACACACTGACTCCCAATGGTATCACCCAAATCTCCCCACTTCGCATGTTGAGAGGGCGGAGAGCAGCCTCCACACTAGTACCACCAAGGTTGGCCAGAGTAAGAGAAGACGACGAAGTAGACATGTTGGAAATAGTATGGAGAATAGAGTACAGCAAAGCACGCATGAAAAGGTGGAGCGACAGAAGAAGAAGGACAAAACAAGATTGGGAGGTAAAAGAAGGGGATTGGATTAAAATACGTTTACCGGCCAAAGACCAAATGACTGGTTCAAGGTTCAGCAGACCCATAAGAGTGACTCACAGAGGAACCAACCACGTCCGCACCGAGGACAGCTGCACATGGAACATGGAGAGAGTAACCATGTTCAAAAAGAGTCAAGAGAGAGAAAAGACCCATGAAAGACCCAAAACCTACAAAGTACCAGACAGAGAGGCTGTGAGTGAACAAGAGCCGGAGACAGGCAGAAGAGAGGGCAAGAAGGAAGAAGTTGAAGCAGATGCACCCATGGTAGTTCAGGAAGCCGGTCAAAAGCTGGACGCCAGCAGCCCGAGGGATGTCCGGCCGAGAAGGGAACACAGAAGACCGGTGAGATGCAATGACTATGTCATGCAGTAACTTGTTCTGCATTATCAAAGGGAGGTGTGTAGAGATATCACAAGACTTCTGGTCTCGTGAGATCTCGCGACGGAGGCGGAAGAGCGGCACCCGTGTGCAAATGACAGAAGCTGGAGCAGAGGGCACGGAGCAACATCAGCTCCCGAGTGCTCCTGTATGAACTGACCACCATTTATCCTTTAAGCCTAAAGACCTATATGGCAGAGAGCAGAGTTGCAGGGTCGGGTGCCCCCAGTTACATTGCAGAGGTATTATTGCATAAAAGAAGCTGATGTTGAGAAAAGAATAAAGAAGTGGCATCAGCAAATCCTCAGTCTATTGTGCATTATTATACAACAGTTAGATTTTCCAGTGCAATGCTTTAGTGGGTGCAGTGCCTTTCTAGTGATGGAGGGCCTAGATAAAGAGGTTAGAAGAAACAGGAGTGCTTCAGAGTAGAATAAGGCTGTTGGATGCAGTGAAAGCTGTATGCATCTTCAAAAAGGCTCTAACAGTCATCACCTATGCCTTGTGGTCCTTTCCTCATATGTTCATTTGAAATCACCCAAAGAAAGAGGTAGATCTTCACACTTCCTGCTATCCCAAGGCTAAGCAACTGATTTTCTTGCCGGTATTGCTGGGATTTGTAGTGTTTATGGCAGCTCATTGGAGTGAAAGTGGCTCAGCAATAACAATCAGAGCATGGTTTCTCCTCGATTCCCAGGAGCGGGGATGGATTAACGTCACACATTAGACCTCCTGCTACCCCATAGCAAGGCTTTACAATTACTCCCTCCAGAGCAGGGCTTGATGATTGGTTGGCGTGCCAGGGAGTCCACAGCACAGTGATTCCCAATTTGCAGTTTTCGAGCAACATGTTCACTGCATCCTAAAATGTTGCTAGCCAGTTACTATGGTCCACTGTGTTGAGGCGAAGAAAGAGGAAGTGCTGCAGCGATTAGACAACAGTGGGTGTGTAAACTGAGCCAGGAAGTTAATAAGCCTGCACTTGACGAGGCACATGACATATTACTTCCTGTGGAGACATAATTACAGTGGGCTGAAGGGCAGTGATTAGAAAGATGTGATGGAATAAAGCAGAGACAGCTTAGTATCGCACTAAAGAGGGTTCACATAGGTCTGCATTGCACAGGAAGTATGGTAGGTGGCTCATGATGTGAATCTCGAGGCTGCAGATTAGGCATGCTTCATGTAGAGTACATTATTTAATTGCAAAGCAACAACCACTTCCTAGTGCACCCACAGTGCCTGGGCAATGTGGGTGTACAATGCACTTTGACCTAGTGAGGGAGTGCGTGAGGAGAAACTTGGGGGGATGGGGCTAAAACTATGCCAGCGAAACCGCTCATCGATGAAACTGATTTTACTTGGCTAGCCTATGTAAGCAAGAGTCCACAATCACGAATCTCTGCACTGCTTTGAGCCGAAGCACACCAGTCGCAGGAGCACTGGGTGGCCTGTGTGATTAATCTGCTCGGCAACTACTGTAACCAACTGATCCTCACACATGTGCAATTTCGTAGTGTGCAATAGGGCCATCATAAGATGCTTGACAAGTGCATAATGGGCAAATAAGTGACACAAATCCTCAACTTTTCACAATTAAATAAGTTCTAATTGCCTCATTTGTGCATGCAAATTTTGAGCCTGTATCCACCAATTTGTTCGAAATACTCCCTACACAAAAATCAGCTAAATAAGTGTCCGCTAAGTCAAATAATTGTCATCGTCTGTTACTTTGCACAGCAAGCAAATGATCGACAAGTATGTGGCATGCATGTGAAGAGAGGGTCCCTGGAAGGCCCCTCCTGAACCCCATAAGCATGACAGCCCAAAGAGCCAGAAACGCAAGATGCCAGTCACTGTTTGCCCACCCTCCAGGAGGGCCAGTGACTTCTACATATGCAAACAGATATTTTCTCACACAACAATTCAGACCTTATTCAGCTGGCGTCTTCATGGATACAGGGGTCTCAACACTGCACCTGGTTTACTAATGATAAATATTCAGTTGTGCTGACGTCATTAGAGACACCACGACATAGAAACGTTAGTCACAAAGCAAACTTGGATCCCTGCATGGAGTTACACGAGCACACAATTGCACACACCAAGAACATGCTTACACAGTTCAGTAGATAGAGGACAGATACACATATCTACTGTCAGAAGCTTTTCCTTTTCATTAGCAAAACGCAGAAACGCAAGAAAGCAAGAAATGCAGAGCAAGCTTGCAGCCACTTATGGCAAATAACCAGATGGAACTTCAGGGAACATGGAAGAATTAAGTACCACTAACCCATAGGGAAAATAATACAACATAGACATATATAAATCACACTGTAGTAGAATTACATGAAGCCACAGGCCTCATACGAAGAGACAAAGGAAAACATATTTTGCAGCACACTCTCCAGGGCTGGTGCTCGTGGCCAAGGTCAGTGATGCGCAGAAAACGTCTAGCTCCAGGGACAGGGAGCCACCTGCAAAATAGTAGAATAAATCCTCACTAATTGCAGACCAAAAAGCTCCATTTTGCGGTTCTAACCCATGTGATCCAGCCGAGCCAGACGATAGCCATTCACCCATGGTGGGAAGAGCAGCAGTTCCCAGTGAAGCGGACAAGAACGGATAAATGTGTTGTTTTACAACATTGCAACATTTAACCTGCAGGTACTCTCTAAGGCAAGGAGGTTATACCAGTGGCAACAATGGGGACAATAGTCTTTCTCATCACCTTGAGAAGGTACACAGAGCACTGAGAACATAGCTGGGTCCCAGGCCTGAGGAGAGCCGCACCAGCCAATCAGGGACACAAATCAGGGGTGGATGGCAAAGGGCAAGGACCAATGGTAATCCTGCGACCCTGCAATAATGTGATGGATAGTTTTTGTGGAAGGTTCAGGCAAAGCCACCTGACATGCAAGGGCCAGTCAGCTAATCTATATAGGTGCTGTCTATAGGCACTACCACCCCATCCACTCAATAGTGTAAGCTCTTAGGTTTTGTGATGACACATGACAACAAAAACTCCTGACACAGGCTCAGGAGCTGTGATTGCTGGAATTGTCATGTTTCCTGTATGATCCCTGTATGTTCGGAAAATAAAGGACAGTTCTAACTTGTCATTGGCTGAGTCCTCCATCATTTACTGGTAGAGGATTTGTTGGGTCCTGGGTACTCTGCTGAATGGCGGTCGTGTAGCATGAACCTCAGTCCTCTGGTATACCTAAACAAAGTGGTAGCAGAAGGATGTTTCACCACACTCATTTGGCATATAGCCGCCTCTTCCGTTGCAATGCCTGGAGGACTGGGCTGTAAGGTGCCCCAATGAGCGCAAGTCACATGGTGTTGCACCCACCGTGCAGAGGCCGTCAGGAGCCGCCTTGGAAAATATCCTGTCTGCGGTCAGTGAGGAGCCCAGCAGACCAGAACGGCAGAGTGGCAGTTTTGGGAAGAGCCGGTGGCCGAGCAGCATCAGTGGATCATGGTGTGTAAGTATTAACTCAGCCACATGACAATTGAGGGGGGCAGTAAACAAATGTTGGGTGTGGGGTGGTGATGAGTATTGTTGAGTATTGCTGAGGTATTGTTGAGTATTGTGAAGTTTAGTGGAGAAAGGAGCAAAGGTTAAGGTCATTTGTTCGTGGTTAGGGAATGTTTGATTTTGCGATAAAAGGTTCAGGCAGTTTACCTAGACTATTGACATAAAGGTCCGGATGACAGAAGTTATGCAAATATTGGATTTCTTGTGGATTGTGCATTTTAGCTCAGGTCATAGATGATGGTATCCCTATGTATAGGGCTTAGCAATTGAGGCTAACTTGAACTGCGGAAGGTGTTCTTCTGGTTAAGTCTTGCAGAGGTGTTTTTTCTACAAGGTGATGCTGTAGGTACAGGTTGAGCACGTGTAAAATTGGCATCCCCTGTTAGGAGGCAGGATTACGGCCATGGTTAGGTGTTGGGTGTGTTTTGAAATGGTTGGTATAATGGGACAATGTCATTGTGAGCTCTGTTTGTTGTTTTTTTCATTCACTGACTGATTGTATAGATGACATTACCAGTAAGGTCTGTGTATAGGACTAAGAGAGCACGAGGAGATGCAAAATTCAGTGTTGGCAATCAAAAATTAATGGAGTGGGCTGTTCTGTGGCGGTGTATGGAAGGCGCATGCGCAAGATCGATGGGCGTGCCTGAGGAGGCAGAGAGTTGCAGGAGGGCGGTAAGTGGAGCACGCCTGAGAAGTTGGATGGGAGCCAGAGAGGCTTGTGATGTTGTGAAAAGAACTAGTATCTGCGAAATTGAAACAAAATAACATAAACTGTATTTCTGTGTGAATAACAATGGAAGTGTCGAAAACCTCGACTTGAGGTCAAGTAAGTATTAAAAGGCAATGTATTGTGGTAAAGGTGCAGGGGACATGCCCCTACAGCATCTATGTAAGACCCTTCTGTGACATAAGGACAAGATTTGTAAATATAATACGGAATGGACACAAAACACAGAGGATAAATTGTCTAATCCATGGCCAAAGTTTGGCAGCTTCTCCAAATATGTCCAGCAACCGTTACACACACACATACAAGAGGTATTTAAGGAGGAAGAGTTGGACAATCGTATGGCAATATTCAAGCTCTGGAAAGATGTTCCAGGATGATGGAAGGGATGTGCTGTGGCATCAATGGATGCTGAGCCAACAGGATACCCCAGGAAAAAGCCCTCAGCCCCCACTTCCCCACCTCCTCCTGAACATGGGAATGAAGGGGCTACAGCAGGAGCCCTTGGATTATACCCTATACGAGATTTAAGAGCAGCTGAGGGATACACAAATTCAATATCCGAACCATACACCAAGGAGGATGGGCAGAAAGAGGTAACACCAGCAGGAGGCGGAGTAACGAGGGCTGGAGGTGGAACTGGGGTGCACAGCAAAACGTAGACAAGTACAAAAGGACGTGACCTGGGAACAGAGGAAAGAAGCGAGGGGCTGAAGAATATAGTATTGAACAAGTGGGTAGGAGGACACATACTCCTGAAATTAGACAGGAAGACAGCAGGAGAAATAGGAGGGGCGAGTAAAGAAGAAGCTGGTTGCAAAGACAAGATTGAAGCACAAGAGTGGGCAGAGGTAATGGAAGAGGAGGAGAGACAAGAAAAACAGGAAAAGGAGGAACTCGAGAGTCTGCGAAGAGGAAAGGAAAAGGTGGAAGAGAAAGAGCGGGAGCCGCGAGAGATGAGGAGGAAGAGAGCGCCCAAGCAGATTGTGTGAAAAAGGGCAGAGGAAGAGAAGGAAAAGCAAGTTAAAGATGGAGAGGAGGAATTTGGAAATAGAGCAGCTCGTAAGAGAGTGCACACACAGAGAGGATGACAAATGCGCAGGGAGAGACATAAGACTAAGGTTGGGATTAGCAAGTTTTAACGCTTACAAAGGAAGAGTCGAGCAAGTAGGGTGAAATCACGGCAGGAAAAGTGATAGGGCAGACAAATCCAATACCGGGTCGTCCATGAGGGGGGTACTGCGAGAACATAATTGACATAGAAGGGGAACCACAGAGAGGCACGGTCATGCTGAGACTAAGCTTCCAGGACAATGTCAAAAGTGACTTGGGAGACACTGTCTCTGACGATGACTTAGTAGGGAGTGAGGACGAGTGAGTAGGGCGATCTGTTCGTCGATCGACAGGGAAGCACACCAATAGAATTCAGCATGCGGAGCAGACAAAGACACAGGGGGATTGTGGGGTGACAAGGATGCGAGACTGCATCGGTCTAAGATTACATCGCACAGCATGGATAACGTAACCCCATATATGCAAAGACTTAGAGACCCTTCAGCACGAGGCAGGGGAGAATTGGTCAGGGCATTCATTGCCACCAAAGAGACTGGGAGATGTATGGGGAGATTGGGTTAACAGGGAGATTGGATGGGAAGATTAGGCTGACACAGTTCCCCTTACTGGAAAAGGGCGGGTGACCTCAATACATACCATGGAAACATATCGACAAAGAAAATGTGAGGTGTAGGCTACCCGCGTTGACCTCAGGTGTGGGGAAATAGATATACAAAATGGAGAGGATGAAAGCATAGCAGAAGTTAGCAGTAGGGGAGATAAAAGGTTTACTAGTGGAGACCCTCGGAGAGGCTGCTTATGACATGTGGAAAAGGGCAGGGTACCCAGGAGTAACCACCCTAAACATGGCACACGAGGGTTCACCGTTTGATAACTACCAAGCAGCCATATGGCAAGCTCTATGGGCACAGTACTTAGACACGTCAGATATTACTGCAATTATGGGAATCAGAATGGGGGATGACAAAGACCCCTTGGAATATATTCAGGCTGTTCAAGAGTTATAGAGACTTGAAACGTAAGAACCGTGGGACAAAACGGTGGCATTATTATATCACATACTATGTCAAGGATTGCTAGAGCAGGTGCAAAGGCAACTAAAGAGGTTGGTGGGGATGGAGGCAAAACCGTGGTCAGAAATTCAACTCACAATAGTACATTACTGCAGGTTAATGCAGGAAAGCATGAGGAAAAAGCTTGAGGATGGAAGCAGGAAGAGGCGAAGTTAGTGCAGAAGAAACAGTCTATGCCATTGAAGGAGCAGTATTAACAACCACAGGAGGACAGAGTACACCACAGACACAGTACGCACTGCTACCTGCAGGAGGAGGGTTCATGGGGTTTGGGAATGTACAGCATGGGTTCTGAGGAAGAGGGGGGCCACCAAGGGAATGCAAGTATGGGCATCAAATGCAACAAAGTCAAAGTGGATTTTCAGGAGGGGATTGCAGATGCGAGCAACAAATACAGCATGGTCAAGACGAGTTCTCTGCAGGGTATCAGAGGCCAATATGAGAACCACCCCAGTGCTGGGTGTGTGGACAGACAGGACATATCTCTAGGGTATGCAGACGCAGAGGTGGGATGCCACAGAATGGGGGGAATGCAATACCAGCCAACATATCCAGGGGAACTGAATGAGTATTATAACCAGGACCATACACAACAAGGACAGGCAGCAAACGCATAACTGCAGACACACCAGCCTGTGACACAGACACCACAAATGCAGGCACCAAATGCAGGTGCAAACATACACGGCACAGCAAAGCGACGGGACACTGGCACACAAAGGGGGTCATTCTGAGTTTGGAGGCAGCCATGGTGCTATTAGCACCATGGCTGCCTCCAAACCTGGGTCCAGGTCCGGGTAGGCAGAATGGGAACTTACAGGGACATTCCGACCTATGCGGACCCGGTAAGTCCCCATGCCAAATCCCATTCCCCATTCCCATTCGAGCCCCCATAGGGCTCAATGCGAATGGGGAAGGTGCTAATAATGGGCCCGCAAATAGCGGGCCCGTTATTTGCTCCCTGGTCCCCTTACGGGACCCGCTAAGGATGTCTGGTCTGACCAGACATTTTCAGCGGGTCCCGCTAGGGAACCTTGGAATAGGGCAGTAAGGGGTTACCGGCACCGGCATCCTTACTCGTGCCGGTAACCCCTTATAGCCCACCTCGGAATGACCCCCACAGGCTCCATGGCACTGGCTCCCTTTAGAACATTAGGGGACAACTGTGGGGGGAGTCAACCCATTTGCAGGAAACGAAATGTCATAATACCCTCAACAGGACAGCCCACAGACATACCTGATGTGTTCTATCCTATCGATTACACCCAAACCAGTGGAGGAACCATGCATAGGGGTAACGGTAGGTGACAAAACATTCTCCTTACTTGTAGACACTGGTGCAACTAGATTCTGCATATGGGAGAGCAAGTATAGAACATCAGGCGATGCCATGAATGCTCAAGTATTTTCTGGGGTAATAGAATTGGTTCCATTTACAGACGATATTGCACATTCTATAGGAGAGCATAACCCAGTTCTACCCTTATTGTATTCCCAACAGACACCAGTAAACATAATGGGGAGGGATATCATGAGCAAACTAAACATGACCATCTCATTCACTGACAAGGGGATAGTGTGTTCCACATCTGGGATACACCTTTGAGCAAATGGCCCTTTAGGAATGTGTATATGTAATGAATCGTGTCACACCAGACTAAATCTGCGTCCAAATAATGGAACCAAGTCAGGGAGATGGTAAAGTACTGTTTTATTAACAATTATCTAAAGCAGGCAGGTTACAACGAACATCAACGGATGCACGCTCAGTCTCACAATGATCTCTAAACAAAATATGTTTTTTATATGAAAAATACATCAGAGTCACGTCATACTATGTGGCAATAGGGAAAAAACCTATCAGGGGTCGGAAATGGTTAAGGGAGAGATCTAAGTACACTTCTCTATACGAGCTAGGTTTGCTATTGGCTGTCTATTATCAGGTGAGCAACCTATGCCTACCTCTAAAAAACATGTAATTTCAGAAACATTAGATACACAGTTTCTCATTGGTCTTCAAACTATAAGGTCCTTCATTATATGGACTAGTATAATTTGTTGGCACGCTCGCTTGTGCCATGTCTGGAACATTCAGTTCATTTTAGCAGCACGTAAGCCAATACCCAGGTGCAGGGAGATAGGCTTGAAGCTACCTCACCACCCAATTAGCCCAACATCTCTCATCACCCATGCCTTCTGCCATGACATTGTCTTTGTACTTAACTTTGGGAATGCACAGGAGTGAGGGCACTCACTGTTGTGTCTAGGACTTCAATTCAAGCTTTGTTTCCATCCTTGGCTCACGTGGCAGGAGACCACAATTTGGTCAATTTTGCAGCTTATAAATGCTCTAAATTAATTAAAGTTTGGCATCCTTTGTGTTCGATCTTGCACCTCTATTCTAGAAGGTTCATCCTCCTCATACTCATTCTTCTTCAGAACAGATGGCCAACCTTGCTTCTTGAATCTTGACTCTAGGCCAGGAAGCCTTGCCCTTCAGCTTCACAAGCCTTTTATTCTTGCTGCAACACCGTTTTCGATTCCAGCTTCATGGGTTCTGGCCTACCAAATTTGTGATACCAATGTCCAGTTTCTATACAATGGCGCCTTTGCCTGCATTATATTCACAGCTCATAGCTAGCTTCTATGATGACTTAATGTATTTTACGTTTCAGCAACTGTACATTTATTTAACAGTTGTTTTCCTGCAGCACTTCGTGCAAGTGTAATCTTCCTTTGTTATATAGGGAAACTCACTCATTTCTTTACTTTGTCATTAGTTTCTTCAGGAGCTATACATCATCGTTAACCAGTATCTTGAGATGTCGTGCATGCTTCATATGATGTCATCAATTCATTGGTTAGTGTATTTTCACACTCCTTGAGGTTTTTCCTCCTGCAGGTTATCATCATGTTGAGGGTACGTTTGGTAGGGTTGTCTCAATGGGTATCTTCTTTCAAACACTCACTGTGCTATTGGTATTATGGCTGGTGTTAGGCACATCATGATTTTGTGTCGCCAATGCACGGGAGGTAGGGGGGCAAGATCTCCTACAGATGCACACACATGTTCCTCTACATTCCCCCATCTAGTCGAGTCCTTGACCACCTCCTCAATACTCTCGGTGTCCTTGTATTTTCTTTTGAAGTAATGTCTCTTTGGTGTGCATATCCTCATCACCCCCCTCAGGGTGCCCGCTGTTTTGATGTGTTCGACCACTCTCCAAGTCATGTAGTTACATTGTCCATTTGGGGTACAGTAGACCCATTGTCCCACGTATTTCTTATGATCCTTTGGATACTAGAACTTTGTTCCCTCAGGTGCTACAATGCTGGCCTTTATGTAATCTCTTACGACATCATCAGTCAGCTCCTTTGCTTCCGGTTCATCTTTGGCATCAATCATGATCTTCATTCCTAATGCTTTCTTGGCAGTTTTCTTACATTGTGCAATTATTATCCTTATCAAACAGAATCCAAATATGATTATCACCAATATTGCTCCAAGGAACTTTAACAAGTTCGCCATCCAATAAGGAATCCATGAAAACTGGAAGGCGAACCAAGTGTCATCTTCAATGTCTGATGCCTCGTCCACCATTTTTATGTGCAAATCTGTCAGCATCTATATGGCCTCTGTCAATGTCCTGTTCTCGCTGTCGGAAGATGGTGGAATGTGCAACATGATGGCCCGATCTTGGCGCAAACACCTCCTTCCATAGCTGTGATAATGCCAAGTACATACCGGTTCAGGATGGTTATCACCCTTTTGGCCCTCAATTCTTCTTTTATGGCATTAAATCCTTTTTTGGTGGCATCAATCATCTGCCGCAGCTCGCATCCGTTGATTTGTAACCACCTGACATTTACAGCAGTCTGAACCCCAGGAATTAACATGGATGTGAACAACACTGTAGTTTTACTGAATAATTTGTGCTCATCAGGAATATCGTCAAAAGCCTTTTTTGATTTTGCTGAGAAGTAATTTGATCTCTTTCTTCACCGGAGGTCTACTGATCTTCTTCTCAGGTGATCATCTCCTTTTGGGAATTCTTCAATCTTTAGGTCACTTTGTGGATCACCCATGCTGGAACATGGATGTAACCAAGAGAGCACACTCCACCCGAATATCTGGGTAACTTCAAATATGCTCTAGATACGCAGGGGCAATACCGATCTTTTAGGAGAGCTCTCCCGGTCCTCTTTCCTGGAACGTCCATGATATTTTTACACCCCTTATTATGTCTGACATAATTATTTCCATTGCCTTAAAAGCACATAGTCACATTTATTAATGGGACTACGGATAATGGCCCAGCTCCACCCATGTCAGCAGCTTAAAGTATTTAGACCATGACTTCAAACACTCATCGTTAAACTTCTGTACTCATTGCACTGCTTTCTTTCTTAGTAGATGGGCTGCACAGGTCATCATTCCATCTTCCCATCCATTACTGGTGTGTACTCGCCCACAGACCAACAGCTGTGACCATTTCCAGCATCCAGGCATCCCAGTCTTCTCTGTCATGTCAGAACAATTTATTCTCTTAATTTCTTCAACGATCACCTTGTCCTGGCCTGCAGCAGGGTACACAAACATCCTGTCTAACATCCAGGTACCTTCTCCATGTGTGTTGTTTTGATATAATCATCCTGGTATGGTATGGCAATGTCACCCAGCTTCCTTGGAACTGTCCTCTAGTAGTACATGCTGACAGATGACTGAGGCATTTTGCATCATGCACCGACGTTTCATTTGAAATGAAAGTTTTGACAGTATTCATGGCATAAGGGATGAGAGAGCAAACATACAAATTCTCATCAGATGCCCTCCCCACCACTATTTCTTGTACTGATACCACATATTATTTACCATGTGAGCTGCATTATCAAGGTAAGTATTTATCCCCTCATTATCTTCTTCTACATCTCTCTTATATTGTTTAACATGCTCATAGATATTAATAAAATTATCATCATTTGTACCTGCACTGGGGAGAATCATAGACAATCTTTTTTTATCAGTAGAAAAAATAGATTTATCAGAAATGTGAGGTACAGAAAGATAAAAAGAATACACATGCATATGTATATTATGCATACAAGTCTAGAGAACCATTTGTTGTGCGATCCTAATGCATGCTGAGCTAATGCTCTCTCTATAACCACATTTCCCTCTTCTGGAATCATTTTTACTGTAAGTATTCAATTTTGCATCTGCAATTGTACAATGTGCTCAATAATTGCTGTCAATGGTCTCTATATCACTGGACCATTTTTGGGATCATGTAAGAAGGTGTGAATATCAACATCTCTCCTAACAAGGGCAGGGTAGGATTGAAGTAAGAACACAAAAATAGCAACCACGAGACTGATTGTATTTGTGCCAACAGGTATCATGCATCTTATTAATTAAAACAGATATCCTCCATGAAATGAATCTGGATATTGAGCCTCTTTCCAATTTGTATTAAAAAACGGACATTTAGTCATAATATTGATGTATTATTTGTTTCCTCAATATATTTCTAAAGGTTTATTTCAGCCTCTGGAATTCCTCTACATGTCTTTGCACTCCCTGCTAAAATATATAAGGAGTGTCCATTGAATTGCAGTCCTATAAAAGCAAGTGTTAATCACTTGCTGCTTTATCGCCATTTTTCTTGGTCATCGATTGAGTCTGCACACACAGAAATTCTTCTTTGTGTCTTGCTTCTGGGTCATCAACCATTGGAGGGGGTCTGGCCTTTATAAGCCTTTGCATCACTGAGATGTATCCAAGCTCATCTTCCCAATACCTTAACTGCAGCAGGGGAAGTTCCTCAACTATGAAGGGGCCACTGAACCTAGGTTTGTTCCACCATCGAGTAAAGTTCTTTATTAAAATTAAGACTCCAACATATACCTTTGGTGGTGGCAATAGTTCACTTGTATTGGACACTGGATTGTCCTCTTCCGTGTTCTTAGACCCCTCCCATCAATGCTTGACTTGATCTGAAATGAAAGAAATACTGATAGTCATACATGTCAAATAATCGTGTGTTTCATCACCTAGAGTCTTCACTACACTCTGGGCATCACTCCTAATCATAGATGGAGGTGTAAGAGGCATTCTCATAAAATGCCCTGTCACTAGCGCATGCGGGGTGAGGTGGTGGTCAGAACCTGGCTGATTCTGAGGGGCATATAAGGCTAGGGGTAGGCAATATAGCCACCCCTTCTTTAAAGTCAATTTTATCTTGGCAATCCTTTCCTTGAGGAGGCCATTGAGTCTCTCACACAGTCTGTTTGCTTGTGGGTGATAAGCAGAAGAAAACTTGTGTTTTATGCTTAATAGAAGCCCTGTCTGTTCAAATAACTAATTGACAAAATGTGACCCTTTATTGGATTTTAGTACTTTGCACACACCCATCTTGGGAAAACCTTGCGCACAGAAATCTTTGCTGCGCAAGTGGCATCAGGATGTGCACATGGACCTGCTTCAATCCAACTGGAGAAGGGACACACCACACCACCACTAACAGATACCTGTAGTCATTACTTGTCTGTAGCATATCAACATGGTCATATGTAAATGTAAGAATAGCCAATTTGGTTGAGGTATTACTCCTCTAATTATTCTTAGTGTTTGCCCAGCAGTAAACCTTTGACACATGATGCAATTCACCATGAACTGTGCAACATGTTCCAACAAATTGGGAGCAAACCAGTCTTCTGCAATTGTGTCAGCAACACTTTCTATCGTTATATGCACGAGGTAATGTAGTGGCTAAAGGGTGACTTTCAATAATGCTGTCAGCATTACTGGTTTTCCTATGCTTTCCTGTGCTTTCCTGTCACTATAATGCTTCCATGGGAGATAAAGAACATCCTCTTTGTTTCCATAGCTCTAGCTCTTCCTCTGGGGTGTTACCCTGAATCTCTATTAGTTGTGTAATTGACAGCATATTAAACCCTTCCTGTAATACCATGGTTCTAGTTAAAATGTCCTTAATATCTTTAGTATCAAAACTGGAAATATCTGGGCAATATGCACATCATTTGGCTTCTAGGTCCACAGCTTCGTTTCCGCGAGAGATAAAGTCTGTTTGTTTAGTGTGGGCTGTGCATTTCACAACCGCTTTAGACACTGGGAGTTGTAGTTCCTTGATGAGTCCGTGCAATAAGGACGCTTGTTGTACTGGAGAGCCGCCTGCGTGGAGATAGCCCATCCTTTTCCAATATGACAGCCCAGCGTGTATGGTTGACATCACATAGGTGGAGTCACTGTACACCGTCACTTCCTGTCCTTCATGTTTTTCAATCACAACAATAAGCTACTAATTCTGCTGCTTCCACTGAAAAGTGAGATAGTAACAATGCACTTGCCTCTACTTTAAATTCACCATTTAATCTGTGTCTTACTACTGCAGAGCCTGAATGCCTTTCCCCACTAGTTTGGTCAATTTTCAAAGAACCACCAATAAAAAGAATATCCCATTCCGCCAAAGCATTTTCCTTCACATGGGGTATATCATCATAGAATTCAACAAAATTTGCAAAGTCATGCACCTGATCACCTTTTTCTTCTACAGTCACAAACATAGCTGGATTAACAATTTTACATCTTTCAATTTTAATTGCAATATTGGAAATCATTACTTCATAAGCGGAAGCTCTTTGGGACATTAACGCACCCTTGGGTTTCTCTAAAATGGCAAATAAGGCATGCTCCACATAAAGTGTCATAGAACAGCCCATGACAACACTTGTGGACTTCTCAATTGTAAACGGGGCATCCACCAAAGATTGTTCACAAGAGAAATGTCCTCTCATAACTGGGTCTAAGATCCCGCTGTAATATGCCAACAGTTTTTACCCCAATGTTGTCCTTTGTGTAAGCACTGCTGTCATGACTGTCCCATTTGTATGTGAAAATAGATAAAATTCCTCAGCATAATTGGGAATCCCTAAAACTGGAGCTGTACAAATTGCTCTTTCAACTCCTCAAATCCTTCCTCCATTTCTTCAGTCCATTCTATCTTTTCCTTACCAACTTGTGCTTGTGCTTGCAAACCTGGTTTGGTATATATGGTAATTGCACAAGCCAAGGAACTGCTGCATCTGTCTCACTGTGTTTGGTTTCAGTGTTTTCCTAATTGCCTCAGCTCTTTCAAGTGTCACTTTCTTTTCTTCATGTGAAAATACAGACCAATGTACAACACCTCTTCCTGTCAATACTGTAATTTCTCCTTGTCCATCTTATATCCCTTGTCTGCTAAAATGGTTGTTTTGTCGTGGTTTATTACGGGGTCACACACAACTCAGGGACTTCCTTTCCCCCAATGAATGCTGCGCACAACAAATCTGTATTATCTTTATTCAGGTTCTATTTGATAAGACCTCCAACCCGTCTCGCACACAACCCCAACAAATACATGGTGCCACAATGGACTAAGAACCAGGCTGGTGTGTATTAAGAATATGGATATGTATTCATTTAGTAAACCAAATTTTACAAACCGACTAGCATCAGCCACCAGTTCTGCGGCAAAACAAGAACAAAAATGACTTCCGTATTGGCACCAACACAGAGATAACAATGAGATATGCAATCACAATTTTCTTTTAAATCAGCCACTACAGAAAAAGAACAATTCAAGACACACAGTGATTGCTGATTTGGTTATAATACTTTTTCTCCCAGCAACCCCCACCAGCAACACATCAATTAGACGTGACCGCTCTGAATTGAAGGTCAGTGGCAGAGAGTGGGAACATGGGAAAATTGTTTTGGGATTAATTTGTGTAAAAATGCACTCTCTGGACAAGGGATTCAAGGGGAAAACATGTCAGTTCTACTTGTTATCACAGATGCAATATGAGAGACAGAAAAGCAATGGGAAAATGTGTTTTGCCACAGCAAAACAGAACAGGCAGGGCTTTGTGGTTTTGGTCAGAGCACAATGGGAACAGAGGGGCAATTTCGTTTTGCAACCTGCATATGCAAAGGCACTACCAGGCTTCAGACTTTTGATTTTAAATGAAGAGGATTGATGGGGAATTTCATTTTGCACCCTGCACACTCACATGGAAACTGGGTTTTGGGATTAATTATTTTAGCAAATCTTAATGTCAAAACACACTGGGAAGAGCTTGTTGGTTTTGAATGCCAACAAAATACATCCTGTGATTTATTTAGGGGAATAAGTTGATTTACTTTAATTAAATATGCTAAGGATCTACACTGACAAAAAGGATATTTTGCTATGGGGCAATAAGTAAAATAATGCTTGAACAATGCAGGGCCTACACAATCTATGGCTTTTGGGCATAGTTTTACCTGCAGGAGAAGCCCTGGAATGGTTATCAGGGAACAGAAGGGCACCACTGGGACAGCAAGAGTGTCAGTCAAGAATAGTCTCCTTGAGTCCTCCAAGGGGTGCTAGTGAGCTTCTATGTGTCCTGGTTCCTGTCTCCAGTGCAAGATGTGGGCCTCTCTGCTGGGATGTTTCTAGATTTCAGCAGCAGGTTGCCTCCTGGAATAAGTGAAAAAGACAAATTCTAATGCAAACTGGTCTACTTATAGGGCAAATGACATCACAAACTTGTCATGATTCCTGCGAAAGGGATTGGTTGGTTTTCTCTACCCCCCTCCCACCTGAGTGCTAATAGGACAAGGAGATGAAGGGAGTGAGTTTAGGACAAGGAGATGAAGGGAGTGAGTTTAGGACATCTGTGGGAGGAGGAAGCTTAGTCATTCCAATTTGTCAGTGGGCTTGGCATGTTTAAAACTCTAAAAATCTATCAACATGGCAAGTACCCTAATTTTTCAAATCGTTACATGTATGAATATATTTTAAGGCAAATCAGATGAAGCTAATCTGACGTCGGCATGCCCTTCATATGCAGGGATATGTTTTTACTTCATTTACTCAGAAGCTACATCAATGAAAAATATGCCACTTCATAATTCTCATGTTAATTATTTCCTTCACCCTCACACCAACTTTCAAATCTCTCGGAATCAAGGGAAGGGAATCTATCAACATGGCAAGTACCCTAATTTTTCAAATCGTTACATGTATGAATATATTTTAAGGCAAATCAGATAATGCTAATCTGAAGTCGGCATGCCCGTCATATGCAGAGATATGGTTTTACTTCATTTACTCAGGAGCTATATCAACGAAAAATATGCCACTTCATAGTTCTCATGTTAATTATTTCCTTCACCCTCACACCAACTTTCAAATCTCTCGGAATCAAGGGAAGGCCCAAGTCAAATTTTCATGAATTCAACTGCAGCTTTTTTGTTCTCTTAAATTGCATTTACCCTTTGGCATGTGACCAGGCAGAGGCTGGCTCATATTTATGTCTACCTCCCCCTGAAGGCCCTGATCACAACTCTAATGAACATTTTATGGGAATTGTAACCTCAAGGTCACATCTGCTGAAAGAACAGGCATGGCCTTACCTGTTTTTCACAGTGGTTTCAATCTAAGCAGTGTATTTTCTTTTTATATTTTTAAGTAATGTCCCTGATTGGTGATTGACAACCAGAACCCTTCCCACAGGGCAGCAGAGGAAAGGTCTTAGAGGTTAAGTTTCATCTTTGGAGAAATGACCGGCTCATGTTGTCCTGCACGCAAATGGCTTTTAAACACATACACAATGCAGTTTACATGACATTTTATAAGGCACCTGGGCCTTATCCATAGATAATGTATTTCTTTAATTTCACTGTTTCAAAATACATGAGTATCACTTCTGGATTGTCCATATGTATAGGGCAGCTATATGAGAAAACCATGTTTAAGTTCTGAAAGTCCAGTTTGCACTTCTCTCTGCATACTGTCATTTGGATGAGGAAAAACAAAAAAGGAAATTATTTTATGTATGTAAATTACAATGAGCTCAGTTTCACTTAAGATGCCTGGAGCACAATCTGGTATTACATTGAAGATAATGTACGCACTGCTGTCTCCTTAAGTAAAAGTGCATCTCTCCATGGATTGAGTAAAATATCATTGTCTGTCCCATGTCTTTCTTTTCCTTGCTTCAATGCATTGTGCAAATCTTTGCACTTTTGAAATTGAAGTCCACTTTCTGTCCTTTGGGATTTTAGGCCTGTTTTTGGTTCAATAGACCTCATGTTTGACATCACCATTTCTGTGCTGGCTTTATCCTTCAACAGGCATTTACAAATAACTCTGGGTTCTTTATTTCTGGCCTTCAGGGGCTATATTTCACCCCACAAGTCCCCCCTCCTGGATCATCTTTGATTCCAATGAGACAGAGAGAAGAGCAAGGAGAGAGTTGGGTTTCTGTTTCCTTGTGGCCTGGGTTAATTTAAGAGATCTGCGTTGGAGGGAGTGGCGCTCTGGTCTGCACTCTACACAGATTTTGGGTTTTGGTCCTGGACCCCTCCCTTTCCGGTAGCTCCACCTCTGACCTGTAGAGGCCAGGATTTATTTAATCTGTTGAAAATAAAAGAGAGATTAAGTATTTCATGCAGGATTAAGTTCCCCGGTGTGATCGACGTGCGAATTGGCAACAAAACAATGAGTTATACATTACATTTCATGTGACGTACACAATTTCAGACCTGATCATTGCTTCTGGTACATTCCTTATAAGTATAAGTGATTTTACTACCTGCAAATGTGTGATTTTCTCCATCCAAGTTCCCATTCTTTACCTTTATTCTTCAGATGATTCCTGGGCTCTACCTTCACTGGGTTCCTCAATCAATCGCAAGTTCTGTCTGGGATGACAGCTTTTCAATTGATTGATATGAACCCATTTCTCTTCAGTCTGGTCTCCTTTAGGGATGTGGCTCTTATAGGTGACAGGTGAGATTTTATCAACAATTTCAAAAGCACTGCACCAGGAGGGGAGGACCATCCCCTCTCTGGTATGATTCCTTTAGAAATTGTTCAGGTAGACCCTGAACTTGTACTTTGTACTTTTTCTTGGTGGTCTTTAAGTCATAGTGGGTTTTCATCCCCTCTGCCAACTTTTCAAAATTTTGCTGAATTTAAACAAAAGCGTGCTGAAGGTGTTTCTGTACATTCTCAAGCTGCTCATGGGTCGTGGATGCGTTGATCAGGGTCTGCTCTTGAGTTTTGTAGAGCAGATGCTGAGGTAGCACAATTTTTTGTCCAGTCATGAGCTCATCATCAGGACAAGCAGTAATCGGATGTCCCTACTAGGTTCAGAGTCTGCCACAAACTTCTTCAAGATGCCCACAATCATCTGCTCGAGGCTGGGCGGTAGGCAATGTGGCGTTTCCTCTTTACCCCTAGTATCTCCAAAATCGTTGTCATCACCTCACTGGTAAAATGACTTCCTCTGTCCGACTCAAACCTTTGGGGAAGGCCGAAACGAGAGAAGATGTTATTGATCATTAGGGCGGTAGCTGTTTCCGCCTTGCAATTTTGATGCCGGAAGACATTCCACCCACTTGGTAAACAGGCATGTAACTGTCAAGATGTACTTGTTTCCTCTAGAGGAGCAAATCACTGGCCTGATGAAATCGACTTGCAAATCCGACCAAGGAAGTGGCATTCCCCTTTTCTGTAGGGGAGCTCTATGTGTGAGAGAACTTGGCTGAAACTGAGCACACACAAGACTCCCCTTTAAGTATAGGTCAAGGTCCTGACCCATGTGTGGCCAGTATGCAACCTCTCGCAAGATTTCTATGGTTGTATGAAACCCCCTATGAATGACAGTGGCCGCATCATGGGCGTGACTTAGCATCATGCTTCAGAATGGCATAGGTACTGTTGGGGGGAAATACTCCCGGGGTCGGCTGGGCCGTCCGCGGACCTCCGGGCAGGGAGGCCCCAACTCCTCCCGTATATCCCAAAAAATGAGTATGAGGCACACGCAAGAAGCAAGGTGATTCTGCTGTTTATTAAACAAAACGGCAGGGATGGGTCTAGGATTGTACACGTCCATCCTGACACTCTCTCTCCAATCGTGGGGCTCGCAGGCCCTTTTTATCTTAGGATGACGCGCTACTTGCGTCACCTGGGAAAGTTAGCAAAAAACCTATCGCCACTCTGGATTGGTTCCTCGAGTGGTAGGGTTAGTATAGCATACATATAGAGAACATTGTTAGTGGTCGAGGGTCAGTCAGGTGGTATACTTGGGTTGTCCCTTCAATTTGATACATGAAAATTGTTACATGAAGACCCCTGAGGATTGGCTAATGTTAATGGCGTCAGTGATAAGAGCCCCATGTTCTGATTGGTCCACTCGCGAGCCCCCCAGTCTGGGACCATCGCTGTTCCCAGCTCGCGGTGCACCTGTCATTTGCAACAATGTATCACTATGGGTATGTGCAGACAATGTGAGGATTTATTCATATGCTGGAAGGCAGACTACTCCCACCGCCGCAGATGTCCATTGAGTCGCTTAATTGTATCTGCCTGTGTCTTGAAACGTGGGATCCAGGCGCCTCCTTCCTCCTGGGCCTGGCACACTGTCAGGTTCGGCTTGGTCATGTGAGGAAAGACCGTGGTTGAGGCAGTATTCTGCACATTTAATATTGCATTTTCTACTGTGTGCCTGGCTTAATTTGCAGGTGTGACCTTGGCGTCGGCTTGCGGCATGCGAGTTTGCAACATTGTGCCCTTGACTGTCTGCTCTCGCCGGGCTCATTCTGCAGGGTCAACAACTGTACTCTTGCTCATTTAATGTTCATGGAAGCTCTTGCTTGCGGCCTACTTGGGCCTGGTGCATAGGTGGAGACGTTTGATGCACGGCGCTTTAGGTTATGTTATCATATTGCTTTATCCCCAGTATCATATCTTCGTTATATTTCTCATTGCAATGCATGGGTTTAGGAGAAGCGTGAGCAAGCATTTTAGATGAGTTCATTGTGCATCTTGCGTTTCAGCATTTTGAAAAACCTATGTGAAAAATAATAAAGATGCGCGTCAGTGGGTGTGTCGTCACCTACGTCATAGCACTGAATATGTTCTTCGTGTGGATTGGTGTGGGAGTGTCCAGTGTGCATGTTTGCACGGGTGTGCTGACCGTTGGCTAGGTCGTCATGGCATCTCTAACGATGTGTTCATTTACTGTTGAATGGTTCAGTCGAGTTCATCCATGACGCAAGTGTCGGCATGGGCAGGGCAGGCTGGTGGGCAGGCTGGTGGGCACATCCGTATGTTCCTGTACCAGGGTATTTGGTCGTCTGGTAGATGGGCAAACTCCTCTTGTGGCGGGTGTCTGGGCCGCGATCCTCTAGGCCAGGGGTGTGAGGGGATTGGTGGGAGCCTTTTGTTCCATTCTCCCACTTCAGTCCTCCTTTTCCTTATCTCCTCTCACTCTCCATATTTTAGTTACTCCTCCCAAATGTCCATAGTGGTTGACATGGTCTTCAAATGACCAATACATATATACACAGGTTCCTCCAGGTGTGCAGTATACCCATTTCCCTATGTAGCTCCTTGGGTTTCTTGGGTTTTCGAGCTTCACAGATGGTGGGTCCAGGTGATTGGTGATGATCTGTTTGCGCAGTTTTTCTCTCTCTTTTATTATTGTGCCTGTGTGCTGGCCATCATCTGCCGGCATCAAGGGGTGCATACCAACCATTTAGATCATTTCATCTGTGGTGCGTGCCTTCCGGGCCTTCCAAAATCTAATTAGGATCAGCGTAGCTCCAGCCAGTATTATGCATCCAACTATAATCTTCAGTCCGTCCGATAGCCAAGATGGCATCCATGACCATAATAGTGAAAACCAGCTGTCATCCTTCTTCACTCCTTTACTTTCATCCATCATTTTGGAGTGCATCTGGGCCAGTTGTGATACTGCTTCTGTCAGTGTACCATTGTCAGCATCGCTAGCAGGAATGAATGTGCAGCATGATTGTCCTATCTTTGCGCAAACTCCTCCTTCCATTGCTGTGAGGAGGTCCAGTACATATCTGTTCTGTAGTGCTACCATCCTTACTGCTCGCAGTTCCTCTTTTATTCCGTTGAATCCATTTACTGTAGAATTAATTGTCATCATTAGTTCCCATCGAGTTATCTGGAGCCATTTTGCGTTTGCGTAAGCTTGTAGTCCCGGATGTATTATTGAGGAGAAGAACATTGCTGCTCTGCTGAATAGTCTGTGTTCTGGTGGGATTGAAGTGAGTGCTGTTTCCGACCTTCCCCATAGGTAATTTCCTGTCAGAGGTTCTCCTTGTCTTTTCTTTCTATTCAGGACAGTGTTGTTGCTGTTGTTTTGGCTCTCTGGCCCCTTCTGAGGTGGTACAGATCTCTTCTTCCTCTTGTTTCCTTCATCCATTTTAGGGAAGTTCGCCACGTTCACATGTTTCTGGGGCACCACTAGTGATGGTACATTAACGTGTACCATTGTGCAAACACCATTCCACAGAGGGGGCAGTGTGTGGTATGCCTTGTCTCCGCAGGCCCAGTAATGGTCCATTAATACTGCTGTTCCTGCTCCCCCCTCAGGTAACTCCATCACCTATCAAGTAGTCATTCAGTGCCCAGGCGAAGAGCTGTTCCCACGCCAATCTAAGCGATCTATCTCTTAAGGCAGGCAGGTGTTGATGAAGATGCGGCATTGATTGTTCTATGGCCAAGAGGAATGCTGTGTAGTAGACACATACCCTCCTTTTTTTCAGGTACTTTTGCCTTTTTATGTGATAGACAAATTGGTGTGATAGCTCTTCAGGGTAGTTATCATCTGAGGGTAGCATCTACTCCTGGGCAATGAACTTTGTTAGTTATCTGTTTTCTTAGCAGTACAATAATACGCGGTACCTGCATGTGCGAGAAAAGAAAAAAGAGAACATTCAAGTGTTTACATGTGTATATGTGCAAGACAATGTCCTTCAGTTGGGTGATTACTGCAGTGGGTAGGGAGTCGATGGGCAGAGGGTTTGGGGCTCAACTGGCGGAAGTCTCTTTACTCTTTGATCGTGTGACAATGGGGTGGGCGGTATGGGAATTACCCTTTTCTATTTCAGTAGTTGTCTCTGGGGAATCTGGGGGGTGGTAGGGTATGGAGGCACTTAGGTCGTCAGCTGTGGTAGAAGTCTCTTCCTCCGTGGGCGGTGCTGTTGCTGTTCTTCCAATGGCCCTGTCGGTGACGCTAGGGCGGGTCTGGAGTTTGCAGATCTTTACGTCGTGTAGGTGATTCCAAGCACGTTTGTCCTGCAACTTTACCGCTCTCGTAGATACCTCCTCTACCAGGTGGGGGCCAGTGAAGCGTGGGCTGTTCCACTTTCTATTGAAATTGCGGAGTAGCACGTGGTCACCTTTAGCAATTTTGCACAGTTTTTCCTTTTCCAATTCTTTATCCGCGTCTTCTTGTTGATCACTCTTAGACCCGCCCCGGGTGCGCTCGAGCTGTTGAGACACAAACACTACACTAGTAATCAAAGAAGACACATATTGGTACATTTCATCACCAAGAACAGTTGCAGTGTTTTCATAATCTGTGAATGCTCTTGATGTTGGCGTTAGAGGAAGGCGCATTTGACGTCCGGTCACCACCTCGTGAGGAGTGAGGTGGTGGTCGGAGCCTGGTCTATTCCTCAGCTCAAATAGAGCTAGCGGAAGGCAATACAACCAACTCTTCTTTGTTGTTTGCTGTATCTTTGCAATTGCCTCTTCGGTAGGCCATTCAGGCGTTCGCATAAACCGTTGGCCTGTGGGTGATATGCACATGCAAATTTATGCTTGATGTTCAGTAAGGATGTGATGTGCTGGAACATTTCATTAGCGAAATGCGGGCCATTATCTGACCGCAGTACCTCGCACACTCCCCACCTGGGGAAAACCTCCCTCACTAGAAATTTGGCTGCTCTGAATGCATCTGGGTGTGAGCAGGGTCCTGCCTCAATCCACCTGGAGAATGGGCATACTACTACAATCATATACCTATTTCCTTGACATACGTTGATCATATCAACATAGTCAATATGGATGTGCAGGAAGGGTCCCTCTGGCCGGGGTATAGTACCTTTTATCACCTTCAGCATGTGACCGGCCGTGAACTGTTGACATGTGAGACAATTGCTGATAAAATTTGTCACATGGGAATTTAACTCGGGACAGAACCAATCTTCCCTAATTTGTGCTGCAATAACTTCCTTGCCTGTGTGGGCTGGGTGATGGAGTTGGCTCATGGCGGTGTTCAATAGTGCCAATGGCATTACCATCTTTCCAGTGTTACCCTGGCGCCATAGTGCGTCAGTTGGTGACATTGTACATCCTCTTTTTACCCATATTTCTTTTTCTGCCATTGGTGCAGCTGCTTGTAGCTCCATTATCTGTGTGGCTGGGAGATGGGTGTACCCTTCTCTTATCAACATCTCTTTAGCTATCCCCCTCCCTCTCTCAAACTCTGGGGGGTTCCATATCTCACCAAAATATGCAGCATACTTCGCATGTGCGTCTGCTGCTGCATTTCCTTTTGAGATATGATCTTCTCCATTAGTGTGTGCGGTACATTTGACCAAAGCTAATTCTTGGGGGTCATTTATTACTTCAATTAGTTCAGCTAATAAGAGAGCATGTTGCACATGGGTGCCGCCAGCTCTCCTGAACCCTCTTCTCCTCCATTTGGACAGTCCTGAGTGGACAGTAGACGTGACATATGCGCTGTCAGAATATATAGTCACTCTTTTGTCAAAGCTTTCCTTCAATGCCAAGATCAGTGCTACCAGTTCTGCTGCTTGAGCAGAGTAATGCTGTGGTAATTGTACGCATTTCACCGCCACACACACCAGTTCCTCTGTCATTTTTACCACTGCTGCCCCAGTTCTCCTTATCCCATCACTTTGGTCTATTGTTGATGACCCATCAATGAACAAGAGCTCTCCACCATCTAGTGCGTCCTCTTCAACTTTTCTAGTACATGAGTACATTTCGGTAGTCTGTGTAAAATCATGTGCATAGTCTCCTTCCTCAATTACTTCTGCTATAAACCTTGCAGGATTAACTGTGCCGCATCTATAATTCTGGTCTAGATAAGATGATCTCATAACCTGACACCCTCTGCGTGGTTAGTGTGGACTTGGGCTTGTTCAATATTGCAAATAGTGCATGTTCCACAAATAGTGTGGTTGGGCACCCCATTGTTATTGATGATGCTTTCTCTACCGCAAAGGCAGCTGCGGCGAGACCTTGTTCGCAAGGGAAATGTCCTAACATCACAGGATCCAAGTGGCCGCTGTAAAACGCTACTGGTTTGTAACCCAGGCTTGTTTTTTGAGCCAACACTGCTTTCATTACTGCTGAGTCGCAATGTGAAAATATAAAGAATTGTCGTTCATATTCTGGGGTGGCCAGTACCGGAGCAGTTGATATTGCATCTTTCAGTTCATCAAAGGCCTCTTTCATTTCCATTGTCCATCCCAACTTTTTCACCTCTTTGTTAGCTTCTTTTAATGCCTCAAGTAGGGGTCCTATGTATGAGCTGTAATCAAATACCCAGGCTCTACAATAGTTGCACAGTCCCAGGAACTGCTGCAGTTCCCTCACTGTTTGGGGCAGCGGCGTTTTTTAAATGGCCTGTGCTCTTTGTGGTGCAATCTTTCTTCCGTACTGGGATATGAGCTGACCAATGTAAAGTACCTGTTCCTGACAGTACGGTAACTTTTCCTTGTCTACCTTGTAACCCTTTTCAGTCAATATTGTCAGCATCTTCAATGAGTCCTCTCTGCATCTTCTTCCGCTTGTGCTGCAAATTATTATGTCATCAACATACTGCAACACTGTGCTTTCCACTTCAATGTTACCCAAGTCCATCTGTATTACTCTGTTGAAAATTGAGGGTGACTCGCAGTACCCTTGTGGCAATCTGGTGTGTTTCCATTTTGTGTTTCTGTACGTGAAGCTTGTCAGATCTTGTGAGTCTGGGTGCAGGGGTATTGAGAAAAAGGCATTTTGGAGGTCTATCACTGTAAATCGTGATGCCTCTGCTGGAATGCCACACAATATTGTGGCCGGGTTTGCTGCTATGGGGTATTCTGCTTCCACTATGTTGTTCAAGGGCCTGAGGTCCTGTATGAAGCGCCAAGACCCCCCTTTAGCTTTGGGCACTGGGTATACAGCTGTGTTACATGGTGATTCTGATGGTACCACTATGTCATTATTTATAAGGTCCGTTATTGTTTCATATATGCCCTCATCTGCCTCTTTTGATAGTGGGTACTGCTTCATTCTGGGGAGTATTGCACCTTTTTTCAATTTTATTCTTACTCCCCCTATACTCTTTATGCACCCCACGTCAGAGGGGCTAGTAGTCCATAATAATGTTGGTACCTTTGCCATATCCTCCTCAAAGAAGAGAACTGGGGTGGATGTGGGTGCTTCAAGTGCCATTGCAATTTTCTGTGCCACTTGTTTGTTCGTCACTCTTAGCCATATTTCTACACTCATCATAAATACCATTTCACCTTCTTCCTTTTCTTCTGAGAAGAGCTCCTCGTCTGACACCTGGGTGAGCCTACATCCCTCTGCTAGAGCTATCACTGCCCTCCATGCTCTTCCTTCTCTGTCTTGGGCATGTACTGCGATGTAATCAGCAGTTGCTATAATGCTCCCTATGTTCACTGAAATCACCTTTCCTTCTGGTTCATTGGCTGGTGTTTCTGGTCTAAACAAATAGGCTGCTGGCCTCCTCCAGATCTTTCCTTCTATTCCTGGCATCCATGCAAATGCCATGTCTGTCCCGTACTGGAAGAGTTCACCATCTACTGGCTCAGCCCTAATCACTGTCTGTCCACAGTATGCTTGCATAATTTGTCGTGCAGTGAGCATGTTTATTCCTGGAGTGGAGCAAATTATGCCGTCCTCCGTAAAGGAGATTGTCATATTCAACCTGCTCATTATGTCTCTCCCCAGTATGTTTACTGGTGAGGCCCTAGAGTATAAAAGCGGAACTGACATGACATAATCCCCTATTGATAAGGGAATGTTATCAGTATAGGGAACGAACCCCCTTGCCCCAGAGAATCATTGGGTGTTCATGGCTTCACCTGACATCTTAAATTTACCTTCCCTTATGGAAGACCGGGTCGCCCCGGTGTCAACAAGGAATGATAATTTTTTGTCACCTATCGTTACCTCTATGCGTGGTTCCTCCGCACTATTAGGTGTTACCGACAGGATGGGACACACCAAGGCCGTCTGTGGGCTGTCCTATTGTGGGTATAATGATTGACCACTTCCTGTGTAAGGGTTGTGTCCCAGGACCGTCACCCTTCCCAGTTGTGTTTGCTGTAGTTGTGTATTGGTAGATGTTATGTTATGGTCTTGAATTTGGGCAGGTTGCTGTACCTGCTCTACTTGGGGTTGTTGTGTTATCGCTACCTGATGTTGTGGCAGTGAATATGTCTGTGGCTGTTGTTGTGTTACTAGTTGTTGCTGCCCATTTCCCTGTTGCGATGCCTGCTGTTGCTGGATGCCCTGCTGTTCCTGTGTAGGCCCTTGTTGTCCCTGTTCTCCCCATGATGGTGTGCCTGGTCTCACTCTACACGTGCGTGACATGTGCCCTACTAATCCACAAATCCAACACACCGGTGCTTCCCTGTTCTGCCATGGAAAGCTTCCTGAGTTGTCCTGGTATGCTGGTTGCCCGGTGGGGTAGAAATTTCTAAATCCTCCCCCTTGCTCTTGTGTGTTATATCTGTATCCTCTCCCCCTCATCATTCCTCCCCTTCCCCTGTTGTAATTATAATATCCAGCTCCTGGCGTTGAGTATCCTCCTCCCATGTTAGTCGTGTATGGTTGGAGTGGCGGCAGCTGTTGTGTTACAATCTGTGATGATTGTATTTGGGAGGGATCTTGTGCAGCCACTACTTGTGTGGGGTTTTGAGTCATTGTTGCAGGTGTAGTTATTAGTGCACCTTCCATCGTGTATTTAGTAAGTTTTTTCTGTACCAATTTAGCCTCTTCTGTTTTTCTATCCTCTTGTTTCATCTTTTCTTGCCATGTCCTACAATGATGCACTATCGTCAGTTGTATTTCTGGCCATGCTTTTGCTTCCATCCCCACTACTTTCTTCAGTTGTTTCTGAACTGCTTCTGGGAGCCCTTGTACTAGTATATGATAGAATATTGCTGGTGTTTTGTCCCATTGTTCTCTAGTTTCCATACGCCACTTCTCTTGAATTTCCTGGATATAATCAACAGGATCTTCATTCTCACGCATCTTGCGTGAGGTAATTGCTCCTATGTCTGATGTGTCTGGGTACTGTACCCTCAGCGCTTGCCATAATGCATGTCTGCAGTTTGCGAATGGTGCCCCATCGTGTGATGTGTTTGTTATTGTGACCCCGGGGAAGCCTGCTCTCTTCCAGATGTCATCTGCTGCATCCCCCAATATTGATATTAGAAGGCCTTTTACATCCCCCACTGCCAGTTTCTGTCCTGCGGTGTGTTTTTCCATTTCATATATCCATTTTCCCGCACCTCCACTTAATGATGGGAGCCTGCACTTTATATTTTCCTTGTCTGCATGCTTCCAGGGGACGTATTGTGGTCTAACCCCTCCCCTCTCCAGAAGTGCCATTAAGTTGTGCCCTAGTTGGCCCCCTGGGTTCCACATAATTGAATCCGTACACCCCTCCTCTTCTTCCCTGTCTTCTACATCGTCAATGTGGTCCATATTTCCCCTGCTCGTAACTGCTTCTCCTCCATCTCTTCCCCTTCTTTTATCATTTCCTTTATTTAATGTGGGCGTGTGTATTCGTTCTCCCTGCCTGCGTCCAGGGTGGTCTCTAAGCCTGCCTGCATAGGGTGTCAGTTCGTGGGGGAAGGGCGCGAGTTTAGATGGGCATGTTGCACGTAATGAGCGTGAGGTAGTGGAGCATATTGGACGGGATGGTGAGGGTGTAGCTGCACGTGTCTGCCTTTCCGCCTTCCTTGCTCTTCCTCCTCACTTCCCTCCAGTTCTTCCTTTCTCCTGCAGATCCATGGTGATTCTCCATTCGTCTGGGTGATGTATAATTTATCTAAGCTTTCCCTTTCACTGTTTCTTCCTTCCTTCTCCATTCCTTCTCCTTCCTTACTGCAAAAGTCCTCCATTAATGGCAACCCACAATCTGTCTTTTTCCCCCTAATCGTTACTGTTTTTAAGTCTATTAGATCCGTTCCTCCCTTGTCTTCTTTGCCAATTGCTCCCCTTTGTGCTGATGTTGTTGCTACTTCTGTGTCTCTGTATACATACCTCCTTACTTCACTCTCCCCTCTCCTATCTTCTCTTTCCCCTTCATTTTTCTTCGCTATTTCTCTACCAATTTCTTCTCTTTTCTTTTTCAATTCCTCCATTACTTCACTACTCATCTTTTCCATTATCCGTTCTTCTTCTTTCTTCCCTTCCCATCTCGCTCTTTCCCGCTCTATTATACCCTCTATCATCCTCCCTTCCTCGTATTTCCTTGTCGTTTCTGATAGTAATCTCCTCTTCCATATTTCCATTTCTTTTTCTTTCTCTTCTTCCTCCCTTTTCTTGTCACGCATTGCTGCTCTGGATACCCTTTCTGCTACTGCCTTCACCCTTTCTGCTTCTCTCTTTTGCTCCTCAGTTCGTTCCCTCATTTTGTCCAACTCATTCTTGCTTTCTTTCCTTTCCCGTGCTTTCTCTCTTTCCTCTCTCTCGAGCTGCTTGATCAGTGCATTCTGCTCATCCCTTAATTCTGCTAATCATTCTTCCAAAATCTCGTCCTTTTGTCGTAACAGCTCTTCCCCCTTTCTTTTCCCCTCTTCCCCTTTCCTTTCACTCTTCCTGGTGTTATCCTCGTCCATTTTCCTTACTACCTCCTCCTCTTCTTCTGTTAATGAACCTCGTAATTTTAATAATACCTGCGCAGCTACCCACTCATCCTGTCCTATTCCTGCAATCTGCTCTTCGCCAATCCCCCCTTCCCCTGCAGGCATTTTCGTACGAGCTGGTCCCGTCGTACTAGTCTGCTCCCTTCCCGTGTGGCTACCTGTGGCTGTATATGGTGGCGGGCTGTATGCCGGGTTCGAGTACCCCTCAGCCGCCCTTAATTGAACCATGTCTCGTAGTTCTGTTAAAGGATATAACCCCCTTCTTCCTTTTTCACTACCTTCACTAGGGGTATATCGCCGTTCTGTTCCTTTTTTATTTCCTTTTCGTTTATGTTGTTACTCTTCTCTCCTCCCTCTTGTCCGTTCCCCGTGTTCTGTGTGCCTTCACTCTCTTTTTCCCCATTCTCTTCTTCCTCCTTAATCTTCTCCTCTTCCGCTGTTTCCCCCATAATGAACATTCCGTTTGGTCCTGGTCGGGACCCTTGGAACATCCTCCATAAGTTAAATACCTCCACGTGGTGTATCAACTTCTTCCCCTTGAATGTGTTATGCAGATTTGTTAATAGTGAATGTTGGGTATATGGATCGAAACTGCCATTAGGCGGCCATGGTGTTGTCATTTTGTTGTCCGTCCCCTGTGTCCATTCTATGCTATACTTGATCAGTTTCTCCCTATGGGGTGACAGTGTTTTACATATGTGCTGTAGCAGGGTAGTGAGGGTGTTCCCCCACCCTCCCGATCCTGTCCCGTATGACATAGTAGCGCTTCACTTGTTATCCTTTCCCTATTTGGTAGCGGTTATCTTGCTAACAGTGTACACTATACAGTCTTAGATCTTTACCTGGCCCCATAATTTTTGGGGACATGCGATTGTCCGCAAAAAAAAAAAAAAAAATAGTAAAATACAGCATTTGCATTTGTATATTCTTTTCTTTCTTTTCTCCCTTTACCTAACACCTTTACGGCCCCCTGCGGCCGAGGCACGCGTAGCCCCCTGCGGCTGCGTGCCCTGTGTGACGTTCTTATACAGCCGTTCCACTTTCTCTTATCCCTCCTCCCCCTTCTTCACTTGCTGTGGCTGGCATTATCCGTGCGCAGCCACGTCCCCCTTTTCACCTTCCCCCGATCAACTCGTTACCGTTTATCTCCGTCTCCACTCCCTCACCATAATTCTCTTTCCCACCACTCTCTGAAAGAAAGATGCCTTGTATTCGAGATATCCTATGAAAGCCCTACTGGTGATGTCACCGATCTCTTCAAAACTACTGGTAAGTTCTTCACATGTTTCTAAAAGTTCAAAATACGCTTGCAATCTACCCCCGTTAACCCCACAGCTGTCTTCCTGTCACGCCTGGAACAAGGTAATCAACAATATAATCGGACTGCGCACGCTGCGTCGCCTCGCGTGTGATACGCCCCTCGACAGGAGGGCTTAACCAGCCAATTATCTTCCGTATTAGGCAACCAGCTAGCTACCGCCTACAGGGAAACGTCATCTATCTGTCAAGTTTCCTGCTCGATCAATAGGGATCCTCATCTACTCATTGATCAATAATCACCAAATCGTAGGAAACCGCACACACACACACACCCTTACACGTGGTCGCGACCTAGGCCAATCAGTGTCTACGAGCAGCCGCACATGATGTTTTCGTGCTCCGCCCCCTCCTCTTCCGTAACGTAGCGGACTGCTCTCGCACTTGTCCAGCTACCATTCACTTCACCGTCAACACTAATTTATCAAACCTTCGCCGCGCACCTGTGTAACATCTCCCGCCTCCCGTATTCAATTCCTCCCCCCTTCCTCACAATTTCACATCGCTTGTTGTGCGTGGCATACTCACCAAGTTCTCTTGATGCGGGGCCGCTCGACTGCGTGCACCCCTCCAAGCGGCTCGCCACCTCCCCTCGTCTGGACCATGTCTGGACACTCGCCAACCGCGGGCGGGATACTTCTCAACGAGCTCCCGAAGGCCAATATCCGGATTGCACTGTCCGGTCTTCTCGCAGTTCCGCAATGGTCCTGTAGTCCTTAAAAGGGGGCAGTGGCAGAGGGGGCCGCGCTGCCGGGCCTCCTCGCAACGAGGGCACTCGGAAAAATAAAATAAAAGCAGATCTTAAACAGATCTCAGCAGTGCCTCCAACTTGTCGGGGGGAAATTCTCCCGGGGTTGGCTGGGCCGTCCGCGGACCTCCGGGCAGGGAGGCCCCAACTCCTCCCGTATATCCCAAAAAATGAGTATGAGGCACACGCAAGAAGCAAGGTGTATATTAAACAAAACGGCAGGGGTGGGTCAAGGATCGTACGCGTCCGTCCTGACACTCTCTCTCCAATCGTGTGGCTCGCAGGCCCTTTTTACCTTAGGATGACGCGCTACTTGCATCACCTGGGAAAGTTAGCAAAAAACCTATCGCCACTCTGGATTGGCTCCTCCAGTGGTAGGGTTAGTATAGCATACGTATAGAGAACGTTGTTAGTGGTCGAGGGTCAGTCAGGTGGTATACTTGGGTTGTCCCTTCAATTTGATACATGAAAATTGTTACATGAAGACCCCTGAGGATTGGCTAATGTTAATGGCGTCAGTGATAAGAGCCCCATGTTCTGATTGGTCCACTCGCGAGCCCCCCAGTCTGGGACCATCACTGTTCCCAGCTCGCGGTGCACCTGTGATTTGCAACAATGTATCACTATGGGTATGTGCAGACAATGTGAGGATTTATTCATATGATGGAAGGCAGACTACTCCCACCGCCGCAGATGTCCATTGAGTCGCTTAATTGTATCTGCCTGTGTCTTGAAATGTGGGATCCAGGCGCCTCCCTCCTCCTGGGCCTGGCACCCTGTCAGGTTCGGCTTGGTCACGTGAGGAGAGACCGTGGTTGAGGCAGAATTCTGCACATTTAATACTGCATTTTCTACTGTGTGCCTGGCTTAATTTGCAGGTGTGACCTTGGCGTCGGCTTGCGGCATGCGAGTTTGCAACATTGTGCCCTTGACTGTCTGCTCTCGCTGGGCTCATTCTGCAGGGTCAGCAACTGTACTCTTGCTCATTTAATGTTCATGGAAGCTCTTGCTTGCGGCCTACTTGGGCCTGGTGCATAGGTGGAGACGTTTGATGCACGGCGCTTTAGGTTATGGTATCATATTGCTTTATCCCCAGTATCATGTCTTCGTTATATTTCTCATTGCAATGCATGGGTTTAGGAGAAGCGTGAGCAAGCATTTTAGATGAGTTCATTGTGCGTCTTGCGTTTCAGCATTTTTAAAAACCTATGTGAAAAATAATAAAGATGCACGTCAGTGGGTGTGTCCGTCACCTACGTCATAGCACTGAATATGTTCTTTGTGTGGATTGGTGTGGGAGTGTCCAGTGTGCATGTTTGCACGGGTGTGCTGACCGTTGGCTAGGTCGTCATGGCATCTCTAACGATGTGTTCATTTACTGTTGAATGGTTCAGTCGAGTTCATCCATGCCGCAGGTGTAGGCATGGGCAGGGCAGGCTGGTGGGCAGGCTGGTGGGCACATCCGTTTGTTCCTGTACCAGGGTATTTGGTCGTCTGGTAGATGGGCAAACTCCTCTCATGGCGGGTGTCTGGGCCACGATACTCTAGGCCAGGGGTGTGAGGGGATTGGTGGGAGCCTTTTGTTCCATTCTCCCACTTCAGTACCACCTACTGGTCACATCCAGATATGGATCTCCGTACCAACAAACTGACTTGGATTCAGAATATTTTGGAAAATGTAATCAACACCCGGAGATCCTCTTTGCTGATATAATCGGATTCTGTCAGAGGAAAATTCATAGGGTCTTCAATGAATAATTGGGTTCTCTTTTTGTGCCTTAATCAAATCAGCATTTGGGGTTTCTTTACCCCACTTGGCAGTTCAGAGTTAATTATGGGCATGTGTTTTAGAACTGGTGACAGCAGCGACCTGGATTTCCCACAACCGGGATTTGGTTTCCATGAGATCCCTGTGGATGGGTCTGCTTTTGGCCAACTGGTCAGCCAAGTCATTTCCAGTTTTGTCTCCCCCTCTATTTTGGAGTGACCTCTGATCTTTTTCCAATAGATGGTTCTTTCCTTAGAGGTGACCAGGTCATCAATTGCTTGGATTAATTTCCCAAGCTTAAGCGGTTTGTTATTTGCACAATGAATCAGGTGCTCCACAAACCCATTCCTGACATAATCTGAATCTGTGATTATGAACAGTTCTTTGAGTTGGTTTTGCATGGTGGTGAGGATGGCTTGATGTACTGCCATCACCTCTGCCACCTGACTACTTCGAGGACCTATTTTGTACCCAGCAGAGGGTTCTGGAGCATCATTAACACAGGCGTTCCCAATGCCAGACACTAGTTCTTTTTCCTGTGATTATCAACATGGTAGGAGCACCCATCCACATAAACTGTGGGTATCCCCTGGCACGTGTCTTCCTCATAGACTTTGTGCAGGGAAGTAAGCTATGCCTCCATATTGTCTTTGGTCTTTAGACTTTCTTCCTCGAGACAGTTCTCCTCAGCACAGTCATGCAAGCCAGCCAAACCTTGTGCTAGGGGACTCTTCTTGTTTTGGCAATATCCGACCTCCACAGGAAAGCCTTGCATGGACAGAATCCAGGAAGCAATTATGGAATTACTCACATTCCCTGTTCGGATTCGGTCACTTTGGAGATATTGCAAGGGCTGGTGAGGAGTCTCGACAATGATGTGATCCCCAGGGATGAACGGGTGATAATTCTTCAACGCCCACACTGTTGCAAGGAGTGCCTTTTCATAATCATTGAATTTTTCTTCGCCGAAGGACAAAGTCTTCTCATGTGCATGATTACTTTATTGACCTTGTTGTGCTTTTGATGTAATACTGCTGTTGAGCAAGTATTTGAGAACCCTGTCTCCATGAAGAACTCCTTGTTCTTTGTGGGGTAAGCCAAACAAGTGCTTGGGAAAGGCTTCTCTTTAGTTGTTTTACTGCCTACGATTGTTCTGGACCCTACTCCCACTTCACCCCGGTCTTTGGTAAATTGACCAAAGGTTGCGTGACCTCTGCGTAGTCCTCTATGACCTTTCTACTATAATTAGTGAGTCCAAGAATACTTCTTAGTTCATGCAGAGTAGTAGGACATTACAATTTCAATAATTGTAATTCTTCACTTGGGGACTGAGACCCTCAGGGGTGATTTCATGCCCTAAGAAGTTCATGCGGGTATTACACCACTTTGCCTTTTGAAAGGACAGTTTTGCTCTGGCTTTCTAAAACTTGGTCAGAAAATAGCGTATTTCAGCTATGTGTTCCTACACAGTTGAGCTCTTGATTAAGGCATCATCCACATAGGCTAGGTTTCCCCTTTCACACAAGTCGGGCATGGCCTTATGTAGGAAGATATAAAATGTGTTGCCAGAGTTTATGTGTTTATGTATCCAAAGGGGGTCTGGGTCCACGTGTATTGCTACCCCCCGAAGGTAAAGCCAAGCTTGTTCTGGTCTTCCCTACTCATGGGTACTGTCCAGTAACCGTTGGTCAGATCAATAGTGGTATACACCTTTGACCCTTGGATATGGACCAGTCCCTGATTGATATAGGGAAGGGGCCATTTTGACATATGGACCAATTTATTTAACTCCCTACTGTCTGTGCAAAGTCATGTTAAAGGTAATGTGGACTGGACGAATTATCCCATGGGATTCTATGTTTTTTATAATCTCTGTTAGTGACCCCATAGATGCGAGAGGCCACCGGTATTGCTTCACAAATACGGGAGCCATCTCAGGGTCTGTGGGTATGGAGGTTGAATGTATCTCTGTGCGCCCACAGTCATACGAATCCACAGCAAATATATCCTGAATATCACAAAACACCAGTTTCAACTTGTGCTTTTGCTCCACGGTCTCAGAGGCATCAGCGGGATTGAATCGTTCTTCAACCATCTTCTTAGAGCCTGGAAATTCCTAGGGTTTGGCAGTTTCTGCTGTATCCTCCAGTTGCGTGGAGAGATATCTTGTTATGGTGTTGAGCTGGTCTTGAGGTTTGAAGGATGGGAGGTAGTCACTGTTGACTTGAAATACCACCTCATCCTTCCTGATGTGACAGGTCACCTCTTCCCAACCATAATGGCAGGATGAGTACACCAAGGAATCCCCCCCCCGCCAGGTGAAAAATCCTTTCTGGAGGAATTACGTAAGTCAATATAATAATGTTGGTTATCAACCACCATTCCAATTAAGGTGTCTGCGCCCAGAGTGATACTTCTAGGGTCGCTGTTATCCCCCAATATTCGAATAGTGTCATGTTGTAGTTCAACTAGGGGTGTCAGGTGTAAATACAAACCTTGCTGTTGGAGGTGATAATTCAAATTTATATAAGCGTCCTTGTTTTTGAGGTTCTGTCCTACGCTAAATTTTTCGGGGAATTGTAAATTGTCGTACCTTTCCTGGGATGGTGACCTCTTCTCCCATTTGAACTTCAACTGCATATGGCAGAATTTGAGCTGACCATAATGCTTTCTCAGTGTTGTCAAAGCCCATGGGGTTACCCCCCAGTCGGGACCCGGCTTTGTAATAAATTATGTCCAAATTATTTGTGAATCGATTGAGAATGTCACTGCCTAAGTAAAAGGTGGAGGGGACCATCTCTCACAATCCAACAATTATGTTCTATACTTTTGTCACCATTGTGCATTTTCAGTATGCACCTGCTAGGAAGGAGATGTTTGGAATTCAGAGATTTGGGAAAAACAAATTTTTAAGAGTAACACATTTCATTTCTATATTCATGCATTTATGCATTCATTTTGCATTTCGTTTAGAATAGGATACTATAGTTTTGGTCTAAACTATAATAGTTCCATATATGCTGAAGAGCCATGTGATGTATGTACACTAGTCATTTTCATAGCACATTGTAGCTTAGCTTTAGGTGCTAGAATCTGCTCTGTCTTTGTCCATTTCTGATGAATTTTGCCATGTGCAGGTTGTTTTTGCAAAGTGAGAATTGTTTGATAAACATTCTTGAGTCTTTGGCAGACAATCAGCTATTTTTGAGACAACCTTGGCTGGCTGACTGGAGGCGAAAGAGAATGCTTTAGCTGAGCAAGAGAATGGTTTGCTTAGGAATTCGCAGATGAGACTGCTGTCTTGTGTAATATTAGTGATTGCTTGTTCTGTTCCTTGGGAGAATGTTAGAGAGAAATGTCACCATGACTAGTATGGTTCAAGCCATAACAATGTATGCATGTAGATAGACACATGCTGTCTCCTATGAAATGCTTACTATGCACATATGCCATGAGAGTGTGTCACAGCACTACAATGCTAATGTATAACTGTGGGGAAGGGGGAGACAAGATCAGCATTAGGAGGGAGCCAGTAGGAGAGAGTTGATTCAGAATAGACGGTAGATGCAGACGGCAGATGCAGGCGAGGGGGGTAATAGTGTTTGGCTGGAGACTCTTATCACAGTCAGAGAACTGGCTGTGTTGGGACAGAGAAATGCTGAGAGCAAGTAGTGGTTTTGCTATTTGCTAATGCTACAGAGAGAGCATTGCTACAGATGCAGTAGGTTATTTTTATTATTTATTTTAATTTTTTGCATTTTTAAAGCGCTCACACAGCCCGTGGGTATCAAGGTGCTGTTACAGGAATTGTTTGTTTTTTAGTTGCATAATTATTATTTTTTTGTCTTAGTTGCGTGTTTGTATCGCGCTTAAATACCCAGAGGTTTTCTAAGCGTGGACCCGTGTGTTGCTTCATGTCGTCTTGCTTCCAAGGCGAGCACGTTGCCGCTGAGCTATACTCCCGTGAGATTAGACTCAGCTGGTCTGAGAGCATTGCTAGGAGAAGCCGGAGGGGCTGGGCTAGTTGCATTTATGCATAGAGAGTGCTGATTTGCTTGCTTATGTAGTGATTTGCTGTCATTTTGTCATGCAATGCAAGGCATGAATAAAGATGCAATTTTACTTGGAAATGAACCGATGTCATGTGTCTTTGTGATGTCTTTGTGATTCTGGCATTCTGTTTCTGTTTTCATAGGGGTATCACAGTGCACACCATTGTTGGTCTCTCAGTTTCCAGGCCCATTTCCCACTTATCAATCAACTTAGACGTGGGAATGGACTGATCTTTTGGGAGTTTCCTGAATAATGCTTTGCTGATGAAGCTTCTTCCATTATTCAAGCATACTCTGGCAAGAACAGCCTCCCCTCATTTACCTGAATGGGAAAAAACAGATGTTCACCCTTTCTCTGGATGTCATTCAAACTTTGAGCTGTTTTTGTATCTTTTGTCATGGGATTTGGGTTTTCTTCTAATGGTGGATTTGTATAAAATGTCAGAGTATTTCGTTCCAGTGTGGAATGCTACTAAAAACTGGGAGGAAGGTTAATTTTCAAAAATGGAGAAGGGTTCCCATCAACAGTTTGTTCTCCTACAGAGATGACTGTGATCTCTGGCACTTGATTGTTCCTGAATTGGAATTCTATTTTGTCAGACCGTTGTTCAATCATGTGGCATGTGCCATTTAAACTCACATAATTTGTACTTTGTTTTAACTTGATTGGCCGGTTAGTCTGAGTCCAGAGGACCTTGTTCATGCAGTCAATCAGGGTGATAACCTCCAGAGGAGGTAATTCCCCAGTAGACAATGTGTGGAGTGACAACTATCACTGGGTGTTTCACCCTATGTCGCCCAATTTTGATCTCCAGATCTGCAGTCTCTTCGACGGAAATATAATTTCCATGGAAGTTTTGGAGTTGTGCAGGAAGAGGTGTGAGGGGAATTTGGTGATTCTCCCCCTTCCTGAATTCATTTGGTCAAAGGTCTTTTTGGACAGGAGGGTGGCACAGGATCCCGTATCAACCAGCACTTATAATGCACATTGACCCTGTACCTTGGTGGAGGCATACAATCTTCCTTCTCTCTCTTCAAGGGGAAAAGAAAATTTGAATTTTGTGCCAGGTTGGCGGTTAATTTTGTTATATTGAACTCTGAAACTGTGGGATCTTAAACAGTTTTCTCTGAAGGGGTCTGGGAATCTGTAAAGAAGATTTTGCACCCAGATATATGTGGGATTGGGAAATCCCCCCTTTTCCCTAGGTTCTTTGCTGTCCACCTTTTCCTGGAGACAGTTACCTGAACCTGTTTGGGGGGAGGATTATTCCAGCAGGTTACCACCGGACTCGTATTACCATTCTGCCTCCGTGATTGCTGGAATCACCAGGGCATTGCAACCCCAGTGACCCGGTAATTCCGGAGGCGGAATTCTGTTAATCCCTGTTCCCATGGAGTCCCATAGGACTCCATGGGAATGGGGCAGTGGAAAAACCACACCATGCTGTAATGGTGCTGGTGTTTCCATGTCCATGTTCCATGTTGACACCTCCTGCCTGCAGGACTCTTAATCAGCCGGTCCAGAAAGAACGGTGTTGGCGGATTTGCCACCACCGTTCTTTCCGGACCGGCTGACTCGTAATGAGGCCCATTTTTGGGGTTAAAACATGTGTTGCTCTGGTTCAGTCTCAATACTTACCCAGTCTAAGATAGGGTCTTTTGGGACCCATTTTTCCTTGGGAGGGATCGCTTCATCCCTGAAAGAGAAGATTTTCTTCCCTGAATCCTCCAGTTATTTTTCCCCTTCGAATGGGATGATGCAGACTTCCTCCACAAAGTGGGTTCTCTTTTGCTATTGATTTCCCCTACTTACCCTCCGGTCCCTAGGTTCCAACTTTTTGGGGTAGGAGATGTGTGTTCAGGTTCAGAGGTTTTCAGGGTTTTTGCTATGGTGCGAAAGGAAGCTTCCTCAAGGCCTTTGCATCTCCCTCCGCCCTGGCCATCCTATTCTAGAACCTGTTGGTTGTCGGGGGTTTCTTCCCGTCACTGCTTCGTGGGGACCAGACCCTGGTGTTGAGCTGTTCTGGGCAGCAATTTCCAATTTCTGCAGAGCCCCCCACATGCGACCCAGGTCTTGTGTCAAATGTTGGGCCTGGCACTCCAGTTGAGACATCCTTTCTGGTTGGTAGGGTGGTCTGGATTCATAACTTTGTTGCTCCCGGAAAGGGTAGCCGCCTCTTCTCCCATAGTAGCTTGAGTATTGAGAGTTTCCCTGATTACCCTCCGTCCTTGTTCTCCCCTCTCCCTGATTTGGGAATCTATTGTCCTGAAAGTGCGGAGAGAGAGGAGGATTGATTGGAAAAATGGGGTTTGAAGGGTAACTGGGAAAGAAACATAGGTGTGGGGGGGTATTTCTTCCCTCCTGAGGGAAATTCTTAGGGACATTTTGAGGGAGGTTTCCTGGGGCAGTACTTACCTGATTAGACTGCCCCTTGTGCTGGGGGAGTCCATTCATACCCCAAGGGGGTCTGTTACCCTTGTATCTAGGGCTGATATAGGTGGCAGGGTGAGGTGGAGCATTGGTCGGATACCCTACCTGGCTACCACACGATTGGGTTGGATCAGAGAGTCTCCTCTGCCTCTCAATCTGCTTATTAGTATTAGCAGAAGGAGTATTTTTAGGCCCTCCCATTTCCAAGTCCAATATGGGGGAATTTTTCACCTCCGCCACCTTTTCAGCAGCGGGTGTGTTTGATGGTTTGGGGTTTTTAGAGTTATTTTTGTTCTCAGGGGGGTTTTGTACTTCATAAATCTGGGTGGCATGTTTTATCACCCAATCCAGGGTCCTACGCTCATGAAAGTCCCTTACCAGATGGGTCATAATGTATTTCAGGAGTGCATAGAAGTAAGTGTTAATGAACTCCCAGCTATTTGTGTTCACCTGCCTAGAGATCTGGGCAAATGCCCGTTTCAGTTTTTGCACAAACTCTCTAGGTGCTTGGTCTTCTCCACACTACAGGTTGTAGTTCACCTCGCATGCCTCCTGAGGGTTCCTGTGAATGGAGAAATGCTTTAAGATAGCCTGAACCACCTTTGATGATCTTGATCCTCCAGCCCAGCAAAGAAGCTGGAGTATTCCGGGGGGAATGTCAATTTGATGAACTCCATGGAATTTTGATAATTTGTTATACTAAATGACATCATCATTTGGTCATACAGATCTAGAAGCTCCCCTACTGAGTATTTGGCATTCTTGTGGTAGTGTCATAAATCTGTTTATGGCATTTATTTACTGAATTGGGTCTTTTACAAGACCTCTCTTCTGTTTGGCAGCCTTCCTTTTCCACTGCACCTGAGTCCAACCACCCTCTGACCCAAAGCTGCTACTATTGGTGGTCCACTCCCTGTCCTCTAGGTGCTCCCTACCTCTATGAGACTGGGAATCCCTCCCAGAATGACGTGGCCTGGTCTCTTCTCCCCTGTGGTACTGTGGGCTCTCAGGGTCACTTCCCTTGTACTCTCTTTTTTGCACAGTGTAGTACGCATCTTCCTCATCCCTTCTTCTGGGTATGGTGGAGAATTCCCCCCACCTCCCGGAATTTGTTAAGGTTCTTAAAATACTCTTTTGAGGCCCGGACTCTGGTTCTTCTCTGTCTGCAAAGCAAACCAGGTGTTCCTTTAGTAACTTTACTTTCTGCCAGTCCAACTCCCTGATCTTTTCTTCATAAGAGCCCTACTTGTCAGAATTACATGCTATGGTATTTTTAATTCTGAATAAAGATGAATATCCATCAATACCTGATAAGGACTGACCTTCCAGCTCAGTTGGACTAGGCCTGGTAGAGTCCAGCTGCCTCATGTTTCCCTGTTCTTGCAAACTGGCAGGCATGAGGTTAGCAGCACCCTGTGTATGTAATGTGGTGAGTTGGCTTGAGTTCCCTGGTAAAGAGGTCATCACTCTGTGATCGGGGGTGCCTTTCCATACTCTAACTGGTCGGGGTGCCTCAAAGCCTGTTTGTATTTGGCTATTTCCTTTTCCAATCTCTCAGATTTGTTTTTCCTAGCCCCTATCTCTTGGTGATTTACAGAGGCCTGAGTTTTCAACTCTGATACCAGGGCTTGAGTAGCTTCTAGTACTTTGTTTTGTGCCACTACTTGGTCACTGAGTCCGTTGTTCTCCTCACAAAGGGACTCATTTTCCTTCTGTGAGGCTTGTATTGTCTGTGCATATTCAGACTTCTTCTTTTGCAGGAGAATAATCTACTCCCTTTGTGCACTATTGGCCATTGTTGCCTGCTCTATGTCAACCTCTGCTTGCCTCACATGTTCCATTTATTTTCCATGTTCTATCCTCATGTCAGTCAGTTCCTGAGAACATAACTCACTTTACTCCATGTCTGTCCTTAACTGACACACTTCCTGACACAATTTGCTATTCTCTTCCCTGAGGTGCTCTCTCTGTTGTTTCAGAGTGTTCAGATCTTGGCACATCTGATCGAATTCGGCCTGGGAATTGACATCCCTAATGATCAATTGGTTATTCTCATCTTTCAGTTGTTTAATCTGCATTTAAAATGCAATAATGTTGTCTAAGCAGGCTCTATTGTGCACAATGTGCTCATTTAATTTTACTTGACTTGCGCTAAAGTTTTCCACATGTTCTTGATACTCCTCTTTCAGTGCAGAAAATTGTTCCTCATGCTCTAAATGTGCTTGCTGCTGTGTCACTAACTCATCCTTTAGTTGCTGAATGGTGTTTTCTAATTTAAACCCTGAATTTTGGCTGTGTTGCGCTTTTTCCTCTAATTGTTTCAACTCTCTTTGTGCTTGACTCAAATGCTCAGATTGGTTTTGCACAGAGGCTATACTATCCTGGTATCTTTCTTCCATGATCATTTGCTAATCTCTGCTAGTCTGTGTGATATACACGTCTGTCAGGCCCTGATGTAACAACCCATTATCCTGCCACATATCAACATTTGCAGAGGTAATCTCCTGCATTATTCTAGCCTACCACATTTCATGCTCCTGTTCTACTGATTCACCCTTAATAAACAATTTGGAAATAAGGTGCCTCCTAGCCCTATTGATTTCTACGGTGCTCATTCTGAAATGTGTTCTGGACCTAATATGCACTCTATGCAAGGGCAGAATCTCAACCATGCTCCTGCTTATTTTGTACTCACAATGACACTCAATGAACACTTTTATCTACACACGGCCCTGAAACCTATGGTACAGGCCTGAATGGCACCTTCACAATGCAACACAACTTTCCATCCACTGAATTTTTATTTTTATTTTATTTTTATTACATTTGTTATACGCCCAGACCCGGGGGTATCACGGCGGAGTTACAGACAATGGGATAATGCAATCTTAGAATGAACATAGAGGTGTAAAGGTATAACAATCAAAAATGTACAATAATAGGAATCAATAATATACACTAATATACAAAGCAGTCAGGTAAAATAGTTGATTGGAGGGGATTAGTGCACTGGTTCAGTTAGAACTTGTTGAAGAGCCATTACAAATGCAATTACACCTAAATAAATAGTCTACTACTGTCACTAGTGGAAACCCTCTACCAACCTCGGCACATGAGCCCCCCGTTTTGTTGTGATTTATTACGCGGTCGCACACAACTCAGAGTTCCTTTCCCCCCCAATGAATGAGGCACATAACAAATCACTATGATTTGTATTCAGGTTCTATTTGGTAAGACCTTCAACCCATCTCGCACAGAACCCCAACAAATACCTAGTGTCACAATGCACTAGAAACCAGGTCGGTGTGTATTAAGAATATAGATATTTATTAATTTATTAAACCAAATTTTACAAACAGACTAACATCAGCCACCAGTGCTATGGCAACACAGGAACAAAAATGACTTCTGTAACGGCACAAAAACAGAGATAACACTGAGATATCCAATCACAATTTTCTTTCAAATCACACACCAATACAGAAAAAGAACAATTCAAGACACACAGTGATTGCTGATTTGGTTATAATAATTTTCCTCCCAGCAACCCCCACCCTCCAAACATCAATTAGACTTGTCCCCTCTGAATTGAAGGCCAGTGGCAGAGAGTGGGAACACAATGGGAAAATCGTTTTGGGATTAATTCTGATAAAAATGCACTGTTTGGAAAAGGGATTCAAGGGGGAAAATTGTTTGTTCTACTTGTTACCTCAGATGCAATATGCGGAACAGAAAAGCAATGGGCAAATTTGTTTTGCCACACCTAAACAGAACAGGCAGGGCTTTGTGGTTTTGTTCAGAGCACAATGGGAATAGAGGGGCAATTTCGTTTTGCACTCTGCACATGCAAAGGCACTACCAGGCTTCATACTTCTGATTTAAAATGAAGGGGATTGATGGGGAATTTCATTTTGCACCCTGCACACTCACGTGGAAACATGGTTTTGGGATTAATTATTTTGGCAAATCTTTGTCTACACTGGCTCAAAATGCACAGGGAAGAGCTTGTTGGTTTCGAATGCCAACAAAATGCATCCTGTGATTTCTGTAAGGGAATTCATTGATTTACTTTAATTAAATATTCTAAGGATCTACACAGAGAAACATGATATTTTACTATGGGGAAATAACTAAAACAATTCTTGAACAATGCAGGGCCTACACAATCTATGGCTTTGGGCATAGTTCTACTTACAGGAGAGGCCTTGGAATGGGCATCAAGGAACAGCAGGGCACTGCTGGGACAGCAAGGGTGTCAGTCAAGGATAGTCTCTTTTGAACCCTCCAAGGGGTCCCAGTCAACTTCTATGTCTCCTGGTTCCTGTCGTCTCCAATGCAAGATTTGGACTTCTCTGCTGGGATGTTTTTTGCAAGATTTCAGCATCAGGTTGCCTCCCTGAATAAGTGAAAAAGCTCAGTTCTAATGCAAACTTGTCTACCTTTAGGGTACATTACATCACAAACCTGTCATGATTCCCACAAAAGGGATTGGTTGGTTTTCTCTACCCATCTCCTACCTTTGTGCTAATAGGACCAGGAGATGAGGGGAGTGAGTTTAGTTCAGCTGTGGGAGTTGAATGCTTTGTCATCCCAATTTGACAGTGGGCTCGGCATGTTTAAAACTCTAAAAATCTATCAACATGGCAAGTACCCTAATTTTTCAAATCTTTACATGTATGAATATATTTGTAAGAACTACATTTTAGGGCAAATCAGATGATGCTAATCTAACATCGGCATGCCCTTCCTATGCAGAGATACATTTTTTCTTCATTTACTCAGGAGCTGTATCAGTGAAAAATATGCCACTTCATAGTTCTTATGGTAATTATTTCCTTCACCCTCACAGCAACTTTTAAATCCCTCGGAATCAAGGGAAGGCACACATAAAATGTTCATTAATAGCTTTTTATCACACAAACATCATTTTAGCATGATTAAAAGGGGGTATTGTCACCTTTAATAAAAGTCTGGAATGACCGTTGTGGCAACTACGCTTCCCCTTTCATGCAATACTATGTATTTTCCTATTCATTCAACTACAGCCTTTTCCTTTGTTCTCTTAAATTGCAATTACCCTAGGGCTTGTGACAGGCAGAGACTGGCTCATGTTTACGTCTGCTTCCCTCTTCAAGGTCTGTGAGGGCTCTGATCACAACTCTAATGGACATTTTATTGGAATTGTGACCTCAAGATCACATCTGCTAAAAGAACAGGCACAGCCTTATCTGTTTTTCACTGTGGTTTCAATCTAAGCAATGTATTTCTTTCTAAATATTTTAGTAATGGCCCTGATTGATGGTTGTCAACCAGACCCATTTCTTAGGGCAGCAGAGGAAAGGTCTTGGAGGTTAAGTTTCATCTTTGGAGAAATGACCGGCTCATGTTGTCCTGCAAGCAAATGGCTTTTAAACTCACACACAATGCAGTTTACATGACTTGTTATAAGGCACCTGGGCCTTATCCATAGATAATGTATTTCTATAATTTCACAGTTTCAAAATACATGACTATCATTTCTGCTCGTTATGACACATTTTTCAAATGATCACTGTGAAATACTGAGCCTGAACTGGGATGCTGCACAATATTGTCACAGGGTTAGGAACTAAAGGAAACTTAACTCTGCCTCTACAATCTGGTTAAGAGGTTGTAAATCTTGAATAAATCTCCACGTCCCCCCTTTAGATTTTTTAATCGGCTACACTGCAGTATTCCACGATGACTCTGATGGTATCAGGATCTCCTGATTCATCAGTGCCAAAATAGTTTGGAATATACCTTCATCAGCTTCTCGGGACATGGGGTACTGCTTTGCTCTGGGTAAAATTCCTCCTGCTTTGAGTTTTTTTTTAACCTCCCGAATTCCCTTCAATAAACCTACCTCATAGGGGCCTGTGGTCAATAGGACACTTTGTACCTTTTCTAGATCTTCCTGAAAAAATGCTGGTCATTGCTGCACTATCGCCATTCGCTGTGAGATCTCTCTATTCTCGATCCTTATCCAGTATGTAATGCTCATTAAGAACACCACTTCATCATAGATACATTTGTCTCTGAACATATCTTCTTCTGTTATGTCAGTCAATCTGTACCATTCCTCAAGAGCTATCACTGTTCTCCATGATCTACCTTCGTCATATACCCCTTCAAGCATTGTTATCTCGCCTTGAACTATAGCTGCTTCCAACGGTATTAGCAAAATGACCTGAAGACATTTGACCTAAAAATGTGATCGACATTTTATTTTGGTGACCTTTTTTCGATCAAATTTAATTAAATATTTATAGGTGGGTGGTAAGGTTATAGATTAGGTTAAGGGGAAGTGGTAGGTTTTGCGGGGGGTCTTCCCCCGCATTTTAAACTGAGAAAAGGTCAAATAAATTTGATCAAATGTGATTAGGTAGAGTGTGAGCTGGAAGAGAGAAAAGGACCCATTTGAACTTGGGAGGGTCTGTACAACTGTATAGAAAACTAATAAATAAAGAAAGAGGTCAGTCGTGTTGTTTGTGGTTCTAGAGATGCCAGCTTGGACATGAGCTCTTTTCTTGGAGCAGATGGAAAGATGGTATTGCCTTTGGAGTAGGCAGCAGCCAGTTTGTCAGGGGATGAGCTAGATATCTGCCATTTCCGCTCTGCCGCTTTGCACTTTCATTTCAAAACGGCTAAGTAAGAGTTGTACCAAGAGTTGCATTTGGAAGCAGGTTTCATGCGGATCCTCATGACAGGGCAAGGATGTCCAGGGTGTTAGTGATATAGAGAGATGGAGGTTAGTTAGGACAGAGTCAGGGGGAGTGTCCGAAGAAGGGCATGGGGGAGGGATAAAGGAGGAAGCAAAAGCAGCAACTGACACATTCTTCACCGGTCGAATGATGCATAAGGGGACTGGCCGTGCGGGAGAAGGAAACTGGGGACAGAGGAGGTTTGATGACTATTAACAAATATTCCCACTCAGACTTGGGGGAGAGATCTCTTTGAAATCAGAATCACGCACGTTGTTAAGGTCAATTGCCTGAAATGTAACAGAAACACATCAAACTCATGATCGAAATTCAATCCATGAGTAACACATCTGTACTTGCATACCAGTCTGGCCTCAAGCTGTCTTAGTTTCATTTCTTGATCTCCTCCCCTTTTGCCACACGTCACAGCCATCAGTCCAACAAACCTGAGGTCCTCTTTTTCATCCAACTGCTGTTTCGCTTGCCAGTGGGTAGCCAATGGGTATTTTGCATCTTGACTTCTGATAGTACTTCCGTGTTCACGAAGCCTGCTCTTCAGTTCTCTCTTGGTGCTTCCAATATATGTGAGTCAACATACACATACTATACAATAGATAACAAACTTGGTTCAACAGTTTATAACTTGCTGGATTTGATGCAACCACAATGAACAAAAATGAACCTTGTTGGTATTCATCACATAGGGACAAACTGAACACGAGCCACATTTGTGGAACCCCACTGGTCTGCCCAAACGTAACCAACTTGGATTCTCTTGAGGTGTCTCTGCCATGAATGATGGGCATAAACCTAATTTGCAAATTACCTATGTGAATAAGATTGCACATGTAAATATTGCTGACTACGTACCGACGGGAACCATGTATCTGTAAATATCTTATGTCTGTGAATATGCTTAATGTGATTTTTGGCAAACCTATGTTTTCTATTGCTGCCTGTGGTAACCCTATTACCTGCTCTCCACCGCCCAGTTACCTACGCGTTTATAAATGTTAAATAAATAAATAATAATAATAATAATAAAGATCTAAGTGTAGGTGCCATGCTATATGACCTGCTTGGTGCTTCGTGTGCCCACTGACTAAGATCTTTATCAATTTGCAGTATGAACCAATGTTGTGGCAAAAAATGTATTTCTGTCCGAATAAAACCTGATGATGAATCTCAGTTGGACATTTTTACCAGTTGCACTACGAATATTAGGACTAAGTAAATCAGTTCTCTTTAATTTGGAGACATCCCTTTCAGCAGTGTCCAAGGTAGTTACTGGGTACCCCCTGGACAGAAATCTATTTCTCAAGGCCTGGCATTGCTGAAGATAAATGCAGTGATCCGTACAATTACGACATGCTGTACTACATTCCCCATGGGATTGTCCGTGGTTACGTTGTTTCTATCATAACCGTTGGCAGATAAAACGGAATTGACAGCTGTCACTTTTCTTTGTGCATTGGTCTGCAAACCCTCTTCAGTAATGCTGATATTGACATTCAGAAATTCGCTGTGAGACCTACTGGAAGTACAAGTAAAGGAAAGGCAGCTTCCACACAGGTAGCGCTGCTTAATGTGCTTATTTCAGGTTGCATGGGGAACTGCATATTTAATGCCGCACTAAATGCCGTTTTGTTTTCAGGCATGATCGGGATGCGTTTTACATGTCGTGGATTCTCATGCGGTTTTCAGCCTCTACCATTGATGTGGCTTGTCATTGTACCAAGGTGCTATTTTGATCACGCGTTATAGCATATTCGTGTGTCAGTATTGGTCACATTGATCTCCATCTAGGTGTAAGTTTACATTGTATGTGGACCCCTATGTTTCTTCACGCGCACGTGTTCGTTTGTCTTAATGCCATACGTGTGTGGAAGTTTTTCTACCTCACACCAATTGTTTTGTGGATTTGGGCTCCCTCTCTCATTGCCTCCCTGGTTCCACCTTTGGGATATGAATTTCGTTCATGGCTTTTGAGTTGTTCTCCCGTTTTTGCAAATGTTACACTAATGGTTGTGTATTCTCTCATTTTGTTTTCCCCCTTTCCCTTTATCTTTTTGTAACAGTGATTTTGAATCATCATGTGCATTTGTTGTTTGGACCATTATGCGTTCAATTGTTATACCTTTATTTCTCCGTTTCTCTTTTGTTGTAATCATGATGTTATGTTTTATGTTTTTGATTTCACTTAATTTGGTACGTGTATGTTTTGTTTTTTTTTTCTCGCACCACTGTGGTTAGCCTTTGTGTTATGTATGTATTGTGTTATGTATGTACAGCCTCGAAAAAGACACAGCAGGTCAAAACACGTGTCGGCTGTGTTCCCTTAAGCAACATGCAATATGACCCGAGCGGCAGGGGCATTACTGACTCAGGTAATGGCCACTGGGAAAGGGAAAACAGAGTCCGTTTTCCCTTTCCATGGCGGCCATCGGGAGCGGACGCGCTGGGAACACAAGTGTTCCCAGCGCGTCCGCTCCGGAAAAAGGATCTAAACGAAGGTAAGTGGGGTTGGGAGGGCGCTAGTGGGACGGGAAAAAAGTTAAATAACCTGCATCCCCGGCGAGGGACGAGGGAAGCCTCCAGCCGTGTGGAGGCACAGAGTGGGCATGGCCCCGCTCCAAGTCTCCACACAGCTGGAGGCTGCCATCGTCCCCCGCCGGGGACGCAGGAGCAAGAAGTTAAGTCGGGGGGGGGAGGACAGAGGAGGGAGGAGGGAGGAAAAGTAATTTTAAATAAAGCCTTACCCGAGTCCCCGGCGTGGGGCGAAGGCAGCCTCTCAGCCGCAGGGAGGCTCGGAACGGGGATAGCCCCGCTTCCAGCCTCCTCATTGGTTGAGGGGTGGCCATGCCCCCCCGCCGAGGATACGACGGCTGGAAGGCGGTAAGGACCCGACGAGAGCCAATCAGAATGCGTGTTGAATTCTACTTGACTCTCGCCGGGTACTAATAATAAATATCAGTGTATATTTGTCCTTCCTTTATTAACCAAAGCAGTGAGACATTGATTCCACTTGTACTCCTTATGGTTTTATCATCAAAAATTGCAACTTGTGCTGCCCAAGCTGAATTAACGCCCACTAAAAGGTCCCCCACTGCCTACCCTTGTACTCCCCGCCCCTCCACTCCCCGAGCAGGCAATTGTGCTACTGAACAAAAGCTACCTAAAAGGACTGGTTGTCAAAACCATATTTCTTGAAGTGTAACAACGTCTGGTGATCGTAGCAATGCACATATTATAAACACATTTAACAATTGTGAATGTCCTTACAAATTACATTATAGGATATTCATCCTTGAGCAATCGCGAAAAACATGGATATGCCACGACCTTGTTACCTGATTGCTTGGACATACCAATACTCCTGGAGTCCATGACCAATTTTCGTAATTAGCGTCCATCTCTGCAAGACACTGCCAAATTAACTTTTTGAGTGGAAACTTCCCCTGTTGTGCAAGAAACTTCCAAATAGGGTACAGTTAGTTTCTGTCTAGATGTGTAAAAGCTATCTACAAGGACGCAGCAATGCTGAGGGTTTTAGTATATGGTTATGTCAAAACGTTGTTGCTGAGTAATCCGCCACTGTCAATAAGGTATCTTGAATTATACTTGATGGAACCACTAAAACCACAATGTCCGTTCTATTCTCCACGATAAAGTCTACTAAATCTAGATCTTTCAATGTAATTAGTTGGAATGAGGGGATTTCATGGAATAATAATAGTATGTTTCCCAGATTTAACACAATCTTATTGTCCTGCAGAAAAAACGATTCCATCAGAATCTTTCCAGTAATTGTAATTGGCTATTTATAAGGCGCTTAATACCAAGAGGTTTCTAAGCAGGAACCCGGGGACCCACCTATGCTGCTCTGTGTCGTCTTGCTTCCAAGGCAAGCGCATTGCCCTTGAGCTATCCTCTAGAGACCTAGAATGGTGTGATTATCATCTCTGGGCACAAAGTTGGAAACCCCTTTTCCCCCACAAGCTACTTGGGGAATTTCAGTGTGATACGAATTTTCCCCACCCGTCCTTCTTGTAGATACTGACTTTCATCTTGGTCTTTCTGCAGTTGGCGATACCAATAGAGATGACACTAACACTTGTGTCCACTCAGTTTGCATTGTGAAAGAAATAGAGGTTGGGGCATCTGTAGCATCTATTTTCGGGGGCAAGAGATCTCTTTCTTTTTTTTTTATTCCCATATTTGTTGCAGAGGGTCTGTGTTGTTGAAACTCCCCTGCTGGGGATTGTTTTTGTAGGTCTCCCTCTACCATCATAAGTTCAGTTTTCTGACCACTCGTCTCCCCAATTTTCACATATTTTTAAACATTTCAAGGATGAACTTTAATTTAATTTGTTTCGACTTTAGAATGTTTGTCTTCTTAATATTCCTCCTGTGCATTTTTTTTGTCAGCCCTGGTACTATTGCACTCCACCTCCCCCTGTTGGGTTACACAGTGTAAAGACGGCATTGCCAAAAACTGCACATGGCAACTGGCTCACTCTCATAACCCCCTGCATGTATTATATTGACGGCAGTGTTTCAGGTCATGGTAAGGGGGAATGGTTGGTCCTCTGGGAAGGTATTGAGACCCACTCCCCTCCCAACTGGATTACTTTCTCACGTAGGTCACATTCAATGTCATTTTAAAGCACAGTATGCGATGCTACTTACCCATTATCATGTTGTAGACTTTCACCAGGCAGTTGAACACAAAATTGGGTGCCTTTGATGGGGAACTGCTTACTTCGTGCTAAGATTGGGGCAGCTGGGGTCATGGAGTAGACCTGGAAGAGCAAGAGGACCAAGAGGAGGCAAATGACAACTCATTCTGATCTTCCAATTGAGTGATGAACAATGCCAGGGTGTCGGATAAACCTCCCAGTGAAAGGTACATTATGGGATCAGCATTGGCAAGGCTACCTGACACTAATCCTCCAGAAGGAGAGCCCAAGATGATGAAATGCGGCCCCAGAGACATTTTGGAGTCAAGAGAAGGATTTAAGGATAGCCTCTAGAGTTGAGATGTAGATGGCAAATCACCTTCACTCGAACTTCTACTTCTAAAGAAGTCAGTGTCTTTTTCTAATTATTTGTAGAAGTAATCATGTAATCTCCATAGTTGAATGTGCTTGTGACTGTTTGCATGACCATGCAACCGTGCCAACAAATGTTTCATCAATGTTATCAAAAGACTTCTCAAGCAGTATATATTGCTGTGATCCATACCTTGAATTTGCACTCAACAACAACTCTGCAGCTCTTGACTGCTCAAATTGCTATAACTGCACACTCATACTGCACTCGCACTGCACTCCACGCAGTTGCAGACAATATGTGCTTTTCGATCTGAGGCTCCCAATAGTCCTGCTGAAACAGGTCCATGCATCAAACAAGGGAGATTCTTTGACAGGTTCCTGCTACAAATGACAGTCACACCACGCTCTGCGCAGCTGCAGTCAATATGTGCTTTTCGACCCAAAGGTCCACAATGTCACACTGAAACACGTCCATGCATCAAAAGGGAGATTCTTTGACAGGTTCCTGCTATAAATACACATTCGTGCCACACTCAGATGTCCTCTGCACAGCTGCAGACAATGGGCCTCATTCCGATTAGGGCGGTAAGGGTTAACGGTCACTGGTAACGAGACCAGTACCATTAAACCCTTACCGCCCTACTACGAGTTCCCTTTGCGGGGCTTCCTTAACGCCTGCTTTTAGCAGGCGTTAAGGACGGGACCCGCAAAGGGACTCCGGGGTCAATAACGGTACCGTAATTTACGGTACCGTTATTGCCATCTTCCCATTGAGCCCTATGGGGGCTCAAATGGGAATGGGGAATGGCCCTGGTGAATGGGGAATTACCGGTCCATCCGACCTGAGAATGGACCGGTAATTACTCCATTCACCAGGCCGGAGTTTGGACGAGTTCGGAGGCAGCCATGCTGCAAAAAGTGACGTGGTTACCTCCGAACTCGGAATGAGGCCCAATATGTGCTTTTTGACCCAAGGTCCAGAGAGTCACACTGAAACAGGTCTGTGCATTAAACAAGGGAGATTCATTGGCAGGTTTCTGCTATAACTACACACTCGCGTCACACTTCGCTGCGCTCTGCACAGCTGCAGACAATATGTGTTTTTCGACCCAAAGGTCCAGAGAGCCATGCTGGAACAAGTCTGTGCATCAAACAAGGGAGAGTCTTTGGCAGGTTCCTGCTATAACTGCACACTCATGCTGCACTCTGCTGAGTTCCACACTACTGGAGACCAATATGTGCTTTTCGACCCACAGATCCACAGAGTCTTACTAAAACAGATCTGTGCATCAAACAAGAGAGATTTGTAGAGGAGCAGGTGGAACCCTCATCCCTAACTCTCGCCCCCTCACCTCCAACATATTGGAACAGCAGGAGAAGAGCCCTATATGTGACACCAGGTATTGTTCCACTACCGCATTGAGTGTATGGGAGACGATATGCACTCAGACAACCGTATTGAATGTGCCCTTGCACTGAAAGGGTGGAAGGATGTCTGCACACACCATTGTACATTGAAGAGCTATAAGTAAAATCAGACACGGGCAGAGTCACGTCATAAAGGAAAGACACAAAGACGCATTGAAACGATATGCAAAGACTTAAAGAATGAAGATTTAACTGAAGTAACAAGAGAAACATGTCATCAAATACAAAGAAATCAAATGCATCAAAGAAATTAGAGTGTAGAGACGAGGTGAATGTATGTAATACTTATATGATATATAGGTACATACGTAATACTTATATGATATATAGGTACATTAAACAGTCCCTCCCTTCAATAGGTTTTAAGTTTGCCACGTAGGATGACATCATAGCTGGTGTACATTGGGCCTCATTACGAGTATGGAGGTAGCCGTGCCCCTTTTAGCGGCACGGCTACCCCCATACCGGGTACTGGGTCTGGGTTCCAGGAATGAGGAATTACCAGGCCATTCCTACCTTGGAGGGGCCGGTAATTCCCTTTCCTGGGACCCGGACCCGGACCCGGTACATCCTCATTCCCATTTGAGCCCCCATAGTGCTCAATGGGAATGGGGAGGATGCTAGCAAAGGGCCTGTTAATGATGGGCCCGTTGTCAGCATCCTGGTCTGCTAGCGGGTCCCACTAAGGACACCTGGTTTTACCAGATGTCCTTAGCGGGACCCGCAAGCAGACCTCGTAAACAGGCGGTATAGGGTTAACGGCCCTGGTAGCTCTACCGGTGCAGTTAACCCTCTACCGCCTTCCTCGTAATGATGCCCATTGAGGTATAAAACCTTTGTATAATCAAAATTGAAGTGTGAGTGCGTGGACTATATTTTGTTGTTCGCCAGATTGCCCTACTTTATTTGAGCTGATAACAATGTAGTACTTTGCCATATTCTTCGAGTCTGTCCAGTTATTTGGGTCTGAGATCATTATTGGTAATTCCATCGAGCACATGAGATGCTGCAGCCAATATGTGATTTTCGGGTCACAACACACTCTGCTGCACTCTGCGTAGCTGCAGCAATTAGTGATTTACGACCCAAGGGTCCAGAGAGTCACACTGAAACAGGTCTGTGCATCAAACCAGGGAATATCTGCATACCATCAGCCCCACCCTGCTGCTTCATTCTGTTTCATAATTCTAGAAAAGTTAATGGAGGTAGGAGAGGTCAGTGACTGCAGGTTATCACGAGTCCTGTTACTGACCTCTGCCCAGCAGAACAATGAAAAGCAGCCAAAGAAGTGCTGAAACCCCAAATGATCATTTCAAAACGCGATAAAGTTTTCTTTATCATAGTGACTGGCCTTTATCATAGTGACTGGCAGGGGAATGGGGATGGCAATGCATGGAGGCCCATTTCAATTGAAGAAGTTGACATGTTCTGACGTTGGGCCCTCAAAGATGGTATGGTGAGTGACCTCTGGGATATGAACGCACGTGGCTTGCATCCTCGAAGTTCTGGGATGCTTTGAATTTACATGGCTTGGACTATTTCCTACGTGTCTCCATAGGTCAGTGATTTGCAGTATACATCCAATTAGTGACATTTTATCACATTTGTAGGAACCGCAACATCATATGTGCATCTGGTTTTTGGGACGTACTCCTTAAATGAAGGCTGGATATTTCTTTTATTTGGGAACAGCAAGGCAAATAGAGTGGTGTAACTTACAATGCATGTGCAGACAGAACAGCTTGCATTTGAAGCTGGCATTTCAGGCTTTTAAACAGCACGTATTCCTGTTGGGTCATTCATACAATGCACTTGTTGAAAGAAACGTGACACATATAACAGGGTGGTTTCTCTTCGCTGAAGGTTGTCCTTCAGCTAGACTGGTGTTTTCATTGTTCGGAGGCAGTAGCATCAGACAAGAGGGCCAGTACCACTGGATAACCAGGTAACACAAACCAAATATTGAAAAAATGTCGCTGCTCTTTGCTAGATTCGGGAAGGATAAGGGGCACGTGGTTTCTGCTTCTTTGAAAAAAAAACACCACTGACCTAAAGGAGGGTATGTGTTCGCAGAGATTAATTTCTTCCTGCATGTTGTATGCATTTCAAAGCCTGAGCTGATAACCCCCTTTTCACTAATTGGCCTCTTCCGGCGAGACAGATGGCGCTGACAAGGAAGGTGAAGTGTGGCTGCATTTAAAAGCACATGTTGCGTTCAAAGCCATTTATCTGCGTGGTTCAAGTCGTTTCTTTGTGTTCCTGGGGTACTTGTGTTCGGGTGAAGGAGGGGCCCGCAGCAACATTTCCAGGACGTCGTTTCTCTGTCTCCTTGTTAATGTCACTTTTAAGATATAGTATTGGTGGCTTATTGAGACTGGGTCGGTGAGGTCATGAGGTAGTCTAATCTCTTCCCATGTCGTTATCGCACACAGGAAGCTGCTTGGTAAATTAATCAGGCAAACATATATTAACTAATGAAACAACATCCTGGTGATAGCACGGGCATAATTGTGTTTATCCTCACGTTTGCTCAGCAGTGCAGGCAGACTAGGATGGAACCAGTATTGGACCTTATCGTTCAACTGTCCATATATCGTCCACGAATGTTTTCTCTTCGTGCCAAATTTCAACAACTGAAGCCAACAATGGCTAAAACAAATTTCTGAAAGATTGAAGGAAAAGCACGCAGCGTTCGTTCAGGCCCATGCTTCCCCGGTGTGAATGGGGTGGTGTCTGTTGTGTGGCAGTTTTATGTGGCAAGAGACACTGTTCTCTCTCTGCTCAGGCAAACCCAGGGTTGCAGAATGCAAGCTGGATTGATGGCGCTCAGGCCTTGGTAGTGCAACGTCTAGAAAGGTTTGTGGGTGATTGCAAGGTGAAGGCATGTGGTGTGCTTGGCTTCATCACCTATGCACATGTATAGATGCTGGCAGAAAGTATGAAAGACGGGGATCCAGTCACAATTCCTATTTACATGTCAGAATGCCGGGATCTGCATTCTCTTTGAAGCTGCAGCATCATGTCACATAGGAGACAAGTCCCCTGGGACTCTTCCTTTCTGACGGTCGAGGTTGTCCTGTCTTTTAAGGTACTACCCTCTATATTACGAACAGCATAAAAGCACACCTGGATTGAGTAGAGATTGGAGTCCTCGGGGACCTAATGTCCATAGATCCATGAGTGCATACATCTCTCTCCTGCAACATTGGTAAAGCAGTAGGACTATACAGTCCTCAGTTATGATACCTTTTACACAAGAGCATTCTTTGATTTTATGATATATATTGGGTTATGTATGGCCTAGAGGGGTAACGTTCCTGGGATAAGGATTAGAGGACATATCAATATCTTTAACATTCAGAGCCTGATGCCAATATTTACATTTTTGCTAATTACATAGGCCCTCATTCCAAGGTTGGTGGTAGTCATGGCGCTCTACCACCAGTAACGGGACCGTGTCCGGTCCCGTTCAATGGGGACTTACCGGTCCAGTCCGACCTTGGCGGGACCGGTAAGTCCCCATCGAAAAAGCCATTCCCCATTCCCATTTGAGCCCCCATAGGGCTCAATGGGAAGGCGCTAATAACGGTACCGCAAATTGCGATGCCGTTATTTGCTCTGAAGTCCCTTAAAGGGCCCCGTCCATAACGCCTGGTAAAACCAGGCATTAAGGAAGGGACCCGCTAAGGGACCTCGGAATAGGGCACACAGGGATTACCGGCACTGATGTCCTTAACGGTGCCCTGTATCCCTTTGCGCCCACCTCGTAATGAGGCCCATAGAGTAGTCCTGAGGGTGGTATGGAGGGTACCCAGTCAATTTACCAAAACATTTCAGAGTGGTACATTTAATCGCGCACAATAATACGGAAACACAATGACAATATGAAACAAATGTATTTAGGGTAGTCGGGTAAGGGCTTAAAATGGTTCAGGATGGGGTTGGGGTGGCGTTATAAGGATTACAGATTGGTGGAGTTGGGGTGACCCCCCAAATAAAAAAAAAATGTGATTGCATTGAATTTTCCTTTGGTAGAATCACATATAACCGAATGCAGGAGATGTGGGTTGAGCAGTTAATTTGGATAGGAGGATAAGGGATTTTGGGGTGCTCCTTCCATTGCCAGCAGGTTCAATTTGAGTTTCTTTTCGAAGGGCTTCACTGAGGTCTTTGATGGCCAGGGCAAGAGCATTCTGGTGGAGTGGGGCAAGTAGAGAAAAGGAGTGGAAGTGGGAGGAGGCTCAGGGGAGGTGGAGGACTATAGGTTGTGAAGAGTAGAGGAAAGGTGAGCATGAGAGAACGAGTACAATGAGATACATTCATCTAGATGTTGGGGGAGAAGACCACTGGTGGATTTATAGACGAGTTGCAGGAATTTGGAGAATGATTTTGAATGGAAAGCCACTCAGCACAGTGACCATAGGTAGAGGTGGGGGAGGATCTAGGTAGGTTCAAAAGGGTGTGTGTCACAAAGTTGAGGACTTTGGTGAGGGATGAAAAAGACCAGAAGAGTGGATTCAGAAGTAAGTCCATGCAGTAGTCCAGTTTGCTGAGCACAAGAGTAGAGCTACTGTTTAATTTAATTGGTTCATGAAGTATGTGCAGATTTTTTGAATGTTTAGGAGGTTAAGTCTGGCTGTGGTGGCAGTGGCCATGATGAACTTTATGTTACTGTAAAATAAACCCTTTTGTATTGAGGGGGTGAGGAGGCCGGGGAAAAAAGATTAGAGATGGGAGAATAGGGTTGATGTTGGAGGCAAGGAGAAAGATGGCTCCCTTCCTTGAAGAGTTTAGCATAAGGCAGCATACATGCATTCAAAAACAGGTGGCAGTTAGGCAGTTGGTTATGCGTTTGGTGATTTCCGTAGTGAAGGAAGGGAAAGAGAAGAATATCTCAGAGTAATGTCAGTGAAGAGGTGATAGTGAAAGCCAAAGATAATTTGTTTGCTGAGGGAGGAGCTATGTAGAGTGAAGAGGAGTGGGCCCAGGACTGATCCTGGACGAATATCTAAGGGAAAGGGTGTTTGTAAGAGGTGCTGTAGCGCCATGAATTATAGCACCTTCTTCAGGTTTCCGGCCAAATAAATGTATTCACTTTTTTGAAAAAAATACAATGGGCCTCATTACAACCTTGCCGGTCCGGAATCAATGTTGCCTGCAGTACCGTACCGGCACCGTTTTCAGGAATTGCACATTCTGATCCGCAAATATGGAAACACTGGGCCTCATTACGAGTCCGGCGGTAACCAAGCCGGAAAAAACGACAGGTTACCGCCAGACTCGTATTACCATTCCGCCTCCGTGATTCCCGGAATTACTGGGGCATTACGACCCCGGTGACCCAGGAATTCCAGAGGCGGAATTCTGTAAGTCCCAATTCCCATAGAGTCCGATAGGACTCCATGGGAATGGGGAAGTGGAAACACCGGCACCATGTTGTAATGGTGCTGGTGTTTCCATGTCCACCTGCAGGTGGATGGTGTTAAACCCGCCAGGTCAGACCTGGCGGGAGTGACACCTCCCGCCTGCAGAACTCGAGATCAGCCGGTCCGGAAAGAACGGTGGTGGCGGATTTACCACCACCGTTCTTTCTGGACCGGCTGACTCGTAATGAGGCCCACTGTCACCGCAAAGTGACCCCCACAGTGCTACCACACCCAGAAGAACTGTGGCTGCAAACAGCGGGACGAGTCACTGGATGTCCCTGAATTACCAGCACGGCGGTAGTACAGGCACATTCGGAGTTCCGCTTACATGGAAACACCACCATAAAAACGCGGACCAGGCGTTAAACAGTACCAGGTGAGCAGCAACAGGCCCCACGTTTAGTAAATTAGCCCAGCTGCATACTATTCACCCCTGGGAATGTACAAAAGGACCACACCCAACCCACCTCCCGACACAACCATGCTGGTAGTCGGTGTAGCAGCAATTGGGGTGGGGAACCTGCAAGTAGCTATTGAGGCTGAAGCAGCACTGAGGCAGAGGAGGCGAATGAGGAACCAGTTGGCCATTCCTAACATCAATGTGCAGCATGCAGAACCCCGCAGGCACCCACCAATACCCTGTATAAGGGCATCGCCCTGGAACCTGACCCCAAGCCAAATCCACACCTTATACCGGCTAGACAGGAAGACCATTATATCAATAGTCATCCTCATCAATGACAACATCTGCAGCATGATAAACATACAGAAGTCCACCCTTGCTGAAGGTAGTGTTGGTACTGCACTTCCTTGCTACTGGCACATATCAGCTACTGCAGCTCCCCACGGGCTATCAGGGTTGTGATAGCCCGTGGGGAGCTGCACGGGCTATCACAACCCTGTTTATCCAGGATGTTGTTCCAGGTACTAATGCACTGCTGCGCCATGTGGCAGACCACATTTCCATACCCCGTCCCCCTGCCCAGGTCAATGCCACCAAAGTGGCCTTCCATGCCTGCCCTTGCTGGCAAGCCCAATTGCATTGGTGTGTTAGACTGCACCCATGTGGAGTTGGTTACCAGAAATGCCAATGAGGCAGTGTATAGAAATCGCAAACAATTCCACTCACTCAATGTACAGGTGCTCTGTAATGCTGAACACCTCATCACCCATTACTGTACACGTTTTCCAGGATTGACACACAACTCAATGGTCCTGCCTGGCTGTTGGGTGAGTAGAATGACCAATGCATGACCCCTGTGTGTGGGGGGATGGTAAATCGGCACTCACCAGAGTGCACCTGGCTTTTGGGTGAGTAGAATGACCAATGCATGACCCCTGTGTAGTGGGGGGGTAAATTTGCACTCACAAGAGTTCACCAAGCTTGCCGCTGCATTAGGCCCACGACAATTTACCATGTCACAGGAATCCATTTACTGGATAATGGATATAGGCCCTAACCATGGAGTGGCACACAATTCAATGCTCACATGTAAATGGGCGTATTGACACTGGCGAGAAAGTAGCAGCTGCTCCCATGTGCACAATTCCAATCTTCCCAGCTGTACACAGCAGTGTCTTCACTCTTGTGCGCTGCAGGAGCATCACGCTGATTGTCAGCACCATACAAGACATGAGGCTCCTAGTAGGCAGAAACAAACCATTGTGTACATTGAAAGGAATACGACATGTAGTAGTAATGAAGGCCATATCATGACTGCAGAGATTGAGCAGGCAACATACTCTCAGTAGGAATGAATGAGCAAAGATTACAATGTAGAATGGTTGTATCAATCAAATATTGTAAATTGCATTGTGGCATCTACTATGTTGTGTAATAAAAAAAACACTGAGAATGTATACATGACATCATCACAGACAGTAAATTTCCAACATTAACATCCAATCACCTCTCTGTCACTCCCATGCAGGTGATGCGGGATACCCCCTAATGCCATGGCTGATGACGACCATAGAACAGGCATGAGGAGACCTACAACCGGGTACACATCCGTACACGGGGGATCATAGAAGGACTTTTGGACTGATCAAGGTTAGGTTCCACTGCAGCAGCAGTTCCTGTGGTGCATTAATGTATAGCCCCAGAAAGGTTGGCAAAATTGTCCTGGCATGTGCCATGCTTCACAATATGTGTATTCAATGCAAACATTGCACTTCCCCCGGATCTGGACCCAGCAGATGAGGAAGATGGAGATGACACCGATGATGTGATGGGTGTGCGACCACAGCAGGATGCAATGGATGGTCAACATGCACGGGCAGCACTTATTAACAATTATTTCTGAACAATCCTCACAAGCACAAGGAGCACATTTTCACACACTTAATATGTAACACTTACATTAAATAATTGATACACACACATAAGAAGAATTTCCACTTGTTATTCAGTTAAACAACCCAGTGTATTGAGATTAAGACAGAAGATAACAGGTATAACAACAATACCAACCCAAACATGCCCTCCCACCTCCCAGGCTCCAACTACCTACCCCAACTATGGACCCACCTTCCCCCTCCCAAACGTACCCTCCCACCTCCCAGGCCTCAACTAGCTAGCCTAACTATAGACCCACCCTCCCCCTCCCAAACATACCCTCCCACCTCCAGGACTCAACTACCTATCCCAACTATGGACCCACCTTCCCCCTCCAAAATGCACCCTCCCACCCCCCAGCCCAAAAATAGCAAGTTCTGGAAGAAGTGTCACTGAATCATCGCTACTTCCTGCCACGCTTGGCGGGATGTTTGTCCCTCTGAGACGACCCAGACAGGCGCATGGACCTTCTCCTGGGGCTGTCTGCCTGGGAGCTAGTAGGTTTGGTGCTGGTGGAGGGCATTGGGGTGTTATGCGGCGGTAGATGCATCATGATGTCCTGTAGTGCCAGCGCCATTGTTTCAGCTATGTTCAATTGGACACTGTTGCCCTCACAGACCCTCATCAAGATGTTTGTAGAGACGGAACACCCAATGGCACATGCAACCCGGTACCCAATGGCCTGGTTGCTTTCCCTCTGTAGCCGTGATTCTTCGAGGTGCTGCTGCACCAGTGTGGCTAGCATGTCCTGGTGTTCCTCCATCCATTGGAGACGCATGGTGTTTTCCTACATTGGTGGTTGGGCGAGCACATGGGACTCCTGGGGCTCATGGGGCTGAATGTGCCCAATACTTCAGCGGTGTTTTGGTTGTCCTTGCTGCCGATTCCAGCTGCCTCAGCGGCCACTTCCTCAGCACTGCTGTCAGTGCCATGGGACTCGGGCTGGTGGGATTGTGGTGCTGCACGTCCCTGTGGGATTGCACATGCAGCAGGGATGATGGCCTAAGAGGCTTGCTGTGGTAGGCAGGGGTAGCAGGCATGATGGCTTGAGGGGCTTGCTGTGTCACAGGGGTAGCTGGAATGATAGCCTGAGGGGCTTGCTGTATCCCAGGGGCAGCAGGGATGATGGCCTGAGGGGCTTGCTGTGTCCCAGGGGCAGCAGGGGTGTCAGTCTCCTCTGTGTGGTGTACCTGAGCTGTTGTGACTCCCGGATAGCTGAGGTGCTTGCAGCAGATGTTGAGGGATGGTGTGCCATGTGACGTGCACGTCCGTTCTCCCTTGACGTCCCTGGTTGTACGCCATCTGTGTCAGATGATGTTCCTGTGGGTGAATGAAAGGCATGCTGTTAGAGGACAGACAGGATGAGTATAGTACAATTACATGCAACATGATCATCAAACTAGATCACATTGTGGGTGCAGGCATTGATGCATGTTATGTCTATCACATGCTTGAGTGAACTGCAGGCACTGTGCAGATGGCACATGTGACAAAGCTGTGCTGGGTATGCTCACATGTACACCCAGATTGGGATGTGGGTAGAGCCATGCGTGTGTGTCCATGTAAAGTAATTTGTGATGTGTGTCAACTTTGGGGGGAGGCATGCCTGGAGTCGATGTGTGACCTGCTTGACTGGGCAGGATGTGTGTGGTATGTTCATGGTAGGGCTGCCCAGTTCATATGAGTAACATGCACTCCACAATCAGTGTGTACCCATGTCTCCGTGCAGGTGAGGCGTACCAGTCTTGTGATGTGCTGGCAGTGGCAGCATGGCAGACAAAAATGCAATACTCATGTCCAGGATGCACGTAGTTGCATTTGTAGGTTATGTTTTGTGGTATAGGTATTTGGAGTGTTCTTCTGTGTGCGCACGTGCGGATTCGGGGGAGGGGAGGCTGGGTGCATGGCATACGCCAGAGCCATGCTGTACATGCAGCTGTATATGGGTGTGCCAGCATGGGTGTGTGTGCTGCAGTGTGCAGGTGACACTCATTATGGGTCGTGTATTGACCATGCCAGTGCTACCGGTACCTTGATACTGGAGCCATTAACAATGTACATATGCTGACTTAACAGTTCAACTTGGATGTACCAAGTACGGGGAACAGGAGGTCAGGCAGCAGGATGTTCTTGATTCACATTTGTGTTGTGTCCCATACAGTCCCATTTGGGTGGGTAGGCATGTGCATTGTCAATGGTGTTGATGGTGGCAGTGATTACATGGCAACTTGCATGGCAGGAACACAGCACCCACCACAGATGTGCAGGCTGGCTGCTGCAGCCATGGAAGCCACTGTAATGGCCCATCCTCATGTGTTTGCTGGACCTGTCACATGTGTGATGGTCTATTTACACAGAAGTGTCAGTTTACACGTATTCATGTGTGGTGCATTGTCATATGGTTGTGTATGGGTCATACTTGGGGGCAGGGCATCTGACTGCCTTTACACTGTATTCTGTGAGGGGGGGGGCATGGGAGCACTGGGTATGGTCAGGTGATGTCTACTGTGATATGGGCATTTATGTGCATTGATGGTGGAGCAGGGGCAGGATTAGCTTGATTCAGCTTCATATTTGTGCACTTTCTGTACTCACCAGCCGCGACAGGTGTCCCACCTCCTGCCTCTGCTAGACCGACTCCCTCGATGCCCTCGAGATGAAGCACACTGCTGCACTTGTCCTCACATGGGAGCAGCTTTAGGGGTGAGGGTGGTCTGCCACCTGTTGCTGTGCGTTTTCTCCTGTGGGAAGCCAAAAGGTTCTGCGCCCTTAGGTGGAGTTCATCCCAGTGCTTGTGACAGTCCTTTATTCTATGGGCTGTGACACCCACAGGTGTCACCTTCTGGGCAGCCTCTGCCCATATGGCCTTGCGCCTCACCTGCGTGCTGCGCTGCTAATGGCAGAGAAAAGCTCCCCTGCATCTGCTACAATATGGTCCACCAGCATGGTGAGTTTGGCTTCACTGAATCATTGCTTGTGCATGCGGTTTTGGGGTATCCTTGAAGCCATGTCCCTGTGTGTGTTGGCCCACTCACTGATACTGGATGTCTTCTGGTACAGGGAGATTGCAGTGGATTGTATTTTTGTAATGGCCGCTGGCCTCTTTCCGGTTCCGGCGATCACGTTATTTCCAGTTCCGGTGTTTCCGGCTCTGCGTATGCAGTGTCACTATGTCTGGCATGCACTCGGCTGATGCGGATGCACCGCCAAAATTTGTGGTGGTACATCTGTCTCCACAGCTGTTACCATGGTGGCGGTGGCACCGGTTCCACGCATTAGTGATGAGCGCGGCAGCAAGCCGTAATCCTACCTTGTTTCCGGCACCACTCGGTTATGTTATGTTATGTTACTTGGCATTTATATAGCGCTATATATATCATTGGTATGACATCAAAGCGCTGGTAGGTTGAACGCCCTCGGGAACTGGAGTTCTAGTCAGTAGAGAAAAATAGTGTCATAGGGTGCATGGGTGCACCAGATATGTGTGCAGCTGATGTAATTGCTGGGTGGTAGCTGCATTCTAGCGTTAGGTGTGGTGCTGGAGATATCAGTTGTATGTGTGCAGTCTGGTGGGTGGACACCTAGACTGGGGTCTGGCTGCGTTAGGCCTGAAGGACGCATAAGTGATCAACTGGGCCAGAATGTGCTTGGCTGGCTGTGTTTTATTAGGGTGATGAGGTGATCATGGGGTCGTATTTGTATGTGAACAACTAGGCCGAATTAATCAGGGGTATAGCTGTGTTCTAGTTGAATGATGGTGTAAAGTAGAGAGTAAGCGTAGTGATGTGATATGATGGTTATCCCTAGACCAGGCACGTGAACAGGGTGGCAGGGAACAGAGCTACATACGGGCATATACAGACCAGGGCTGTGATTACAGTGACGGGGGGGTACAGACATATAGCAACAACAAGGGAACAGGAGGACAGGGTACACAGTGATACACATGTGGGCATGTTAACATTTGCATTTGTATCTCTATCCAGATCGTCCACTCTGTCCACTCCATAGACTTTATCGACCCCATCCACTCCATCTACTCGATCCACTGTGTCCACTCTATCGACTGCATCGACTCCATCCACTCCATTGATTCCATCCATTCCCTCTGCCCCATTCATTCCGTCCACTCTGTCCGTTCAATCCTTTTCATCCACTTTATCTATTCTATCCACTCTATCCATTATATCATCCCATCCATTTTATCCATTACACCAATTCCATCCATTCCATCAGTCTCATTCATTCCATCAATCCACTTCATCCACTCTATCTATTCCATCCACTCTATCCATTTCATCCATTCTATCCACTTTATCCATTTCATCGATTCCATCCACTCTATCCATTTCATCCATTCCATCCACTCTATTACATCCATTCCATCCACTCTGGCCATTCCATCCATTTCACCCCTTACATCCACTCTATTCATTCCATCCACTCTATCACAAGACCACAAGCACTTGTTTCGTATGGCAGAAATGGTAGAACCGCCATCACGGTAACACCAGATTTTTATCACCAGACTCAGAATGAGGCCCAGGGCCTCATTCAAAGTTGATTGGTAACACTAAATCCATCAGTATTTGCTAAATGCTGCCAAATTTTCCATATGCCCTATTTGGGTTGAGTCAAATACCGCTGTTGGCAGTATTCCCTGGGAATACAACTGATGCTCTCACAGGCAGACCTTTATTTCAAGTCCACCTCAGAGGTGGAGATCAAAATTATAAAGTGACCCCAAAACTTTAGCTGACTTTTGTTTTACTGTACAGGTGCTTACCTTCAATACAGTAAAAAAATAAAATAAATGGGGCTTTGTTTGTAGATATTGGAGGAGAATGAAGCAGTTTAGTAAAACGCATTCAGAGCGTATCACTGCCAGAGGTGGTATTGCTGAAATACCACCAGAAACACAACCTCAGCCAGTGGTAAAGTATGAATTAGGCAGATTTTTAGAAATGTCACAAGCAGAGGTAGGAGCTTCCTGAACAGAAAAGGGCATTTGAAATCCTGCTGGAGGTTGCGTACTTTCCCCACATGGGTCAGGACCTCGACACACTCAATTCCAGCCAAGTTCTTTCACACACCACACTCCACTACAGCAAAGGGGAATGACACTGCCATGGTCAGATTTGCAAGTCGATTTCATCCGGCCAGTGATTCACTCCTCTGGGGAAACAAGTACATGCTGATGGTAACATGCTTGTTTACCAAGTGGGTAGAATGTCTTCCAGCCATGAATTGTAAGGCGGAGACAGCAGCTGAACTAATGATCAACCACATCTTCTCTCGTTTCAGCCTCCCGCAAAGGATTGAGTCAGACCGAGGAAGTAATTTTGCCAGTGAAGTGATGGCAAAGATGTGAGAGATTCTAGGAATGAAAAGACATTGCCTAATGCCTAGCCTTGAGTGGGGGATTGAGAGGTACAGCAAGACTATTGTGGGCATCTTGAAGAAGTTTGTGACAGACTCTGGACCCAGTTCAGACATTTGATTACTGCATGTCCTGATGGTGATTAGTCTACACCATCTTCTGCAACAAAAATATCTCAGTTCGAGCTCATGAATGGACGACAAATGGTGCTCCCTCAGCATCTGCTTTACCAAACTCAAGAGCAGACACTGATAAATGCGTCCACTACCCATGAGTACATTGAAAATTTAAGGAACACCCTCCAGTACACTTTTTCTTATATTCAGCACAACCTTGATAAGTCGGCAGAACGAATGAAAATATACTTTGACCTAAAGACCACTAAGAAGGAGTACGGAACAGATGACAAGGTCTACCTGTACGATTTTGAAAGGAACCAGACAAAGGAGTGGAAGTTTCCTCCATATTTACGTGGTGCCTTTGAAATTGTCGATAACATATCACCTGTTGCCTATAGGATCTGCATCCCTAGAGGAGAACACGTGGAAGAGAAATGGGTCCATAGCAATCAGTTAAAGGGATGTTACTCTAGACAAGCTTTATGACTGATTGAGGAGCCCAGTGAGGGTAGAGCCCAGGAACTATCTAATGGATGAATGGAACGTTTGGAAACCCAGAAGGAGAATGTAACATACCTAAAGGGAGTAAAGAAATTAACACTGATAAAGAAATTCACAAATAAGGCTTGAACATAATAATGTTTGCAGGATAATTGCAATGCAAGTCAAATAAATGTCAATGTGTTATTTTGGTTTGTATAATTATGCAATGTTGTTTTGTTTTTCAAATTATATACCTATTTAATGGGGAAAGGGGTATTGTATATTGTTTCTTTTTCTTTTTCACTCCACTCTGCAGACCCAACAGCCCTATTCCCTTCACAGCCTGGGGGAAGGAAATGCAGAAAGGGAGGGGTTACAGGACCATACCGTAAAATCCAAAGGCAGGCGTGGAGGCCAGTCCCTAAGGATATAGAAGGAGTGGACATGCTCTGGGAAAAAGAAACGTTTGAAAAGAAAATCCCCACTCTCCCTAGCTCTTTCCTACGAGTGGCACATGTCAAAGATCCAGGGGGGATCTGTGGGGTGTAAATTCAACCCCAGGAATGACATGAGCTGAAAGGCCAAGTAAGGCCTCCACTCTAAACTTAATATATAACTGAGGCCTAGTGAATGCGAAAGGTGGGCCTCACTGAACCTTGCCAACATGGGTGGGCACAAAGGTGAAGGAAAGTGTGCCTTAAAACATTAATTAAGCAGAGTGTGCCCAATGGATTCTAACAACATGAGATACTGCAAATGCTGACTTCATGCAAAACGGGAAAGGCACAGTATGATTGAGATTCAAAACAGCAGCAGTACACATGGGAAAAGATACTTTAATATCCTGTGTCTCTGGGAAATAAAAAAGAACTTGGCATATATGGAAAAGCAAAGCCAAGCGACATGTTTCATTTGAAATAAATGAAACACCTACTTTCCACCATGCAAACTGACATTATGTAAAATGGAAAGGCCTACTTTGTTTTAAAATGGACACTGGCTTCATGTTAAACAGAAAAGCATTTGTGAATAACTTGGGAACTGTCCTGTTCCTTCAACTGACAGATTAACAGAACCAATCTTAAATGGACAAAAGGCCAAGATGTGATTTGATGAAAGAAATCAGATGCTTTACATGTAAAATAAATGGTAGTGATTTAAAAAGACATTTCTTTGAGAATTGCACATGTTGCTTTGCTTTTCAGCTTCCCTAATGAATGGTGAGATGGACTGTGTCATATGTATTCCTGACCCCAGCTACCTTTGGTTGGTACATGACAAGAATGTGGGCCTGCTTGGTCACAAGGCTGGAAAAAAAGCAAAGAAGAATACAGTTTTAGATCAAATTCATGGATGGGCCAGATAAGGAAATATAGGCGTGACCTCTCTCCTCATAAACTGTTCATTCGCTTCAAACAGAAACCTTTTCAAACAGTTAATGGCAGTGTTGGAATGACATTAGAATCACAGACCCATGTCATGTGACTTTTAAAAAATAAAACTAACTATTTTGCTGGATAAAAACATAAGGATGCCCCTATTAATTCATTTCCATTTGAATAACATTGGAATCATTTTCCATGATAAAAAGAGAATTGTGCATCCCAAGAAGCCCACCCAGGACTCATTTATTTTAAAAATCACAAAAATCCTGTCAGTTCTATGTAAATATCAACGTCATGCAATGTGTGTAATCTAAACTAGAGATAAAAATGGGATGTGACACTGCTATAAGTGACAGAAATACAAAACCTGGTGAGCTGATAGAAAGTAAAATTAATATGTGTTTTGTGAGGTTTGATGTTCATAACTATTTGGGTGCATGAGTAAACTGTGGGAAATGATAGCTCACTCCAGGAGGGTCATGCCACGGTCAAAGTAGTCTCCCCAGATCCGGCATAATTTGCTGAATTGGAAAATATAAATTTTATGGTGGTTATTTGTAAATTGAAGACATTTGTCATGTTGTGACTTTCGGAGAAAGAAAAATTTAACTTTAAATGCCATTGAAAAATAGATACATTTCACTCCTCCCAATATTATCCATAATCTGGACCTCCTAAAATCCTTGCCCTCTCTGCTGTCAGAGGCCAGAGTAGAGAGGTGGGGGAGAAAATGAATGTCCAATCTGATCCGTGGGAAAATGGCTTGACACATCCCCATATTCATAATTTGGAGTGTGTCAAGGGTACTATATACACTTAAATGCTCGATGGGAAAGGGGGAAGAACTGGCAAAAGCCATCGGGGTACCACCTTGCCAGGACAAAGGTTGACTTAAAATCTTCATGGAGGGAGACAGCTGCCTACATTGAGAGACCTTAAACCTTGCATGGGAGGCAGATACTGGGAAACCTAAAAGCTGAGTGGGCCCGACATTTGAGGAGCCATATGGGGACTGGGTGCTGGTGACTATCCGTGACAGAAGCCTTTGACCAGATCTATGCTTACCAAAGATGAGCCCTGCTATTGTCTCCCTGAGTGTCCAATAACCAAGGTCTCACTTGTAAGCAGATTGATCCAAATGACAAGAAAATGTGGAGGTAATCTGCCAGCCTTAATCTCCTTCCTGCATAGTGGGTGGGGGGGGGGGCAAAACTGTATATACCCTGGGCATATTTGACTAGAGATATAACTCAATTTATTCCCCTATAGAAAAACACTACATCCATTTTAAACTGAAGTGTGAGGGGAATCTGTCTGTTTTACCCCATTCCTTTTCATTAGTGGGTCCTCTTCCAGTAGTGGGGAGGGATAAAGGTGTGTGTACCCTTAGCCGTGTTGGCACTCATTTATTGACTTCAGAAGGATGAAATGTCAAGTTGAGGTGTTTAAGAATAGACTTAATCAGTGACTCACCTTCCGAAGTGTGCATGAAATAAACATTTAATGTGTTTAGCAATTATTGTATAGAATTTCAGAAAGGCAAATTATGTGTTATTCCTATTCTTTCTTATTTATGGTCCCTGCTCAAAGTGTTACACTTGTGGAACCCTCTATTTTTTAAGATGCATGAACAAGTAAGCCAATCACTCCAGAAACAAAGAGCCATATAGCGCTGGCCACAGCCCAGGAGCCTACATTTTAAAAAACATTTTTGTAGGGGTAGCAGGGAGACCACAGGGTTGGCAAGGGAGACACTGGCGACCCAAATGGCGTTCCTGTCCTCTACTCTACATGCCATATTGCAATGACTCTAATCCATCAGGATATGTATTACTTGTTACTGTGTGTATTACCTTATGGCATGGTTTACGGGAGTGGTTGAGGAATTTGCCATGCAACCTGTAAATGTACATATCTCTGGAGCCCATTTACGAATATGCTCCTTTTTAAAATAAAATGTTCCCATAAATATATTACACGGCCTGCAGTAGCAGCCGTGTAGTAATGATTAAGTTGCTCAACTCATCGAAATAACGCTTTTTGGGCAGCTTATTTTGGGACCCCCCTGTAATGTTGCCCCCTGGACAAATCCTCCCCAAACTTTGCAAACGAAGTGTATGGCCCCCTTGTAATGATTCTGCAAAGTTTGGTGTGCTTTGGTCCAGGAGGGGCAAGGTTATAGGCCCCAAAATGTGTGGAAATCCTCTGAGAAGCAATGGAAAAAGAATGTTACTCACGCCTACAGTCCTCACTGATTGATGGATTTTCACCAAATTTGCAGCAGGATAGGCTGCTTGGTCCCGAAAGCATGCTTTTGTAAATTTGGTGTAAATCCGTCCAGTAGTTTTTTAAATATTTGAAAAAAGTAAGTATAACAAAATTAATGATTTCTGGTTTTGGTCCAAGCACTAACTTCCTATACGGTCCGTGGACAACCCCCTAGACCAATCAAGGTCCGGTGTGATGTCCATGGACTTCGGACGAACCCACTGCTTGAATGGTGAAAACCATGAGCTGTGTCATATTTTTGGAAACGGTTGCCATGTAGGAGCCGCTGGGAACCGCTGCTGACCGTGGACAGCATGGTGGGGGAAGAACTGTGGAAAACACATTTGTGGTTATTTGGTGGCCAAAAAAGGAGCTGTAAAGGATGGGGGAGTGGAATAAAGTTGACATGGAGCTGTTTTTATAGGTGAAGAAGTGGTTTGCAGGTGCCTCAAGTTCACAGACCACGCAGACAGCGTGGTAAGAAAAAAGTCTGGAAAACCAGTTTGGGGTTATTTGGTGGCTAAAAGAGGTCATATAAAGGGTAAGGGAGTGGAATAAAGATGATATGGTGCAGTTTTTTAGGTGAAAAAAGGGCTTGCAGATGCTTACTGTCCGTGGACATCATATGGATGGCAGGGGATCTTGGTGAGTTTTGTTATTTGAAGGTGTATTGAACGTATTTGTTATATGGTTTAACCCTTTTGTGCTGGCTGTGGCCAATCTGCCACTGGCAACACACACTATAGTAATGTGAGTTTAGTAATTATAGGTAATGTAGTGGGAGTATACAGTATTTGTAATATGGTGGGATGATAACTTTAAGGTGTATATGGTATTTATGATTGTAGTACAATTAAGGACAGTGATGGCTGCCTTGATGGCTCCTCCACCTTTAACATGGTCAACAATTGTAACCTCGTTAAACGGTTACATGATACCATTAGCATAATGGAGCAGGCACAGGACTGACTGATTTGTTTTCCTCACTAACCACCCTTACCAGATGCAACTTGGCTGTTTGTACTCCACCACCTCACTGTGTAACTGCAGAGCACCCCAGGGTGTTATCCTATCATTCCATATCTTTTCCGTGCCTCTGGCTCACCTGATGTCCTTCTTCTTTTCTCATTTCGAGTGTTATATTAATGACACATAGGTTTATTTAAACTTCATTGAGTTAATTTGTTATCCTCGTTTCTATCTGTAGCTGTCTGATCGCCATGGAGGCATTGTGTGTGGCTAACAATGTGTGTCTGAATGCCAGTAAGATGGAGATATTTTTTTCTGTGACACCTGTGCTCTGTTTTTCTCCTACCCTCTAGCCGCTGTCTTTGAGCCCTCTGCTCTCACTATCCTTTGAGGCCAAAAAACTGGGGTTATCTTTAAGTCCTCTCTCTCCATTACTCCTTACATTTTGGAGCTTGTAAAGAAAGCCCATGCTTTCAGCTTGACCTCCTGATAGGCATTGTACCATTCCTCACCTTCCACCAAGGGATATTTTTTGCAGGGACGTTAAGCCGTGGGTAATTTCAAGGGTTTTGATATTCCATAGAGTTTTAGAACGCTTCCAGACCACCAGCATGATCTTCCGCCATGGTCAGTGGCACCCACTGTCCATTTGAAAACACTACCAGACAACTAGTCAGAGCCTTTTGATTGCAATCTTTGAGAACTCACAATGTTTTTAGGCAATGCACAGCAAGACTAAATTATTTGCCATGGCCCACACAATTTGGTTAAACATTGTGCTCCAAGCAGTGCAGCTCCCATTTTGGCACACCCTTTCCGGCGTGAAAGCCATTCCGGTGCTGTTATTTTGGCATGAGGGATGTTTGAACATGGCTTACATTGCTAAATTCTCCAAGTCCCTTGTTTTCTGGCCAGTCTCTTGGTGACTGTTGTGATACATTGCACAACCCCAACTAACCACATTTAAGTAGCAAGAAAACAGGAATAAAAGTACTGGCTGCAAGAATAATATATGCCATTGTACTTTCTGCACCCTTTGCAAAATTCAATAGCTAACACCCTTGAATATACGCACAGTACTGCTTAGCTTCAAAGTGAGAAATAGGTCTGTTCCCTCAGGCCACGTTTCTCTAAGTGGTCTTGTAACTTTGCTTCACTTATTAAACACCATGGCCTGAGGGGGCTAGCATTTTCCTATCTTTGAAGCTAAGCAGGGTCGGTCCTGGTTACTGCATAGATGGAATACCCGGGTCACCAGTGATTATTCACTGTAGATGTAAAAATATCTATTTATTTTTTATTATTTGTAAAAGATTGCAGACTTTGAGAACTCCCAAAGTTTTTAGTTAATGCCCTGTGCGATAAAATTATTTGCCGAGGATCACACACTTTGGTTAAGGAGCATGCTATAATCCCCTTGTTTTATGGCGGTCTCTTGGTGACTGTTGTCATGCATCACACAACACCAACTAACCACATTTAAACAGCAGGTAAAGGGCAGAAAAAAATGATGAGCTGCCTAAATAACAGGTACTTTTGCCCTCATAGCAAAAATCCAAAACTGGCACCCATGAACATATGCACAGTAAGTGAACATATATCTGAACGTGAAATATTCAATTGTAGTTCAACAGACCTACTCCTTAGACAAAAGTGTGCAAGACCAAATAGCATTGGAAGTAATGAACACCAGGAAAATAACCTGAGAGAGGAAATGTTCTAATAAATATGCTCACCTTTTAAACTCAGCAGTCTGTCACGAAATATTTCCATGAAAGCTAAATCCCAATACGAACCAAGTGCTTGTGGTCTTGTGAGTAAGCTTCTGCACTGGGAACATGATAATCTTAGTAATATTCTGTAGCCAAATACTTGAGCAAGCTTGCCAACCTCAAAAAAACCCAAGGGGTTGTGTCCGCCCTCTGTAAAAAAGGTTACCCTGTCCACCCACATGTGTCCTTTACTGGTGCCATGAAAAGCAAGCACAATCTGGGGGAAATGACTGCACCAGTCTCCAGGATTGCAAACTCTCTTGGCACATTGTGGGCAAATACTCATGACTTACTTTCCCTCTCATCATTTTCCCTCTCACCCCCATGTCTAGCTGTCAGAAATACTCTGCTTTATAAAGCTAACTTGAAAAGTACACATACCATAGTGTCACTCAAATATATAAATCCTTATAGAACTATGGTAGGCAAAAAGTGTACAATTGTGGCATTATTCCCCATCTTGACTGTGATACTACAACTACCAGAATTCAATTCAGCAAAAGGTCAAACATTGCATGACAGAAGCACTGGTTTAAAAAATAATAATGCGGATGCCGTCTGTTATGAGATATTTAAAACTAAGAAAACACATGGCATTCAGGACTGTGGACTGTGTCCCATCCATGCAGTAACCAAGTGGTCTTGTAAGGTGAGCTTATTTATTAGGCAACATGGCCTTAGAGGGCTGACCCCCTTCCTCGTTTTGAAGAAAGGCGGGTTTGTCTCGGTTGCTGCCAGAATGGGAATCCCACTGTAGCTGTAAAAATATCTATTTCTTGGATTATTGACTGGGAGACTCCAACTACCAGAATGCAATTCAGAAAAAAGGCAAAACATTGTTTCTGAGTGCAAAACATTCAAGGACTGACATTACCACGATTTAAAAAAAATAAAAATAATTTGGATGCCCATTCGGTCACCCATCAATGCAGTAACCCTGCTTATCTTCAAAGTGGGACTGACATTGCTTAGCTTCAAAGCAAAGAAAGGGCCGTCTGTTTCTCTAAGTGCTCATTTATCGGGCAACATGGCCTGAGTAGGCTAGCCCTTTCCTCACTTTGAAGCTAAGCAGGGTCTTACCTGGTACTGAACTACACACACCCTCGACTATCCATAGTCCTTTACAGCCACAAATATAGCTGCAAATAACGGCAAAACAGCTGAAAGTATAAAAGCTTTCCTGCCTCCCAGCCCCACAACAAGTACCCCTCTCATCTGTGCCAGGTCCCCCCACTGCCCAGATGATCTCCTCACCTCCCCTTCTGTCTCCCTTTCCCCACACAACACAGACTGTTTCTGTGACAGAGTTTGCTTTGAGATGTCAGATAGCCGAGGCTACTGAAAGCTTTGTGTTGCAAACTCAGCCCCCAGACCCATTCTTAAATTTCACTTGGCGCCCTCAAGCTACCCCCTACATCTAGCCTGATGCATATGCATATTAGGTTACCTACAAATAGCGTTTATGCTGTGTTTCATTTTCCCATATCCTCGGCTATAGGGGCAGATATCTCTCGCATCAAGTGAAAAACAAGATGGCAGATGTTTAATTTATCGGATGTTTTTGGTAAATCCCTGAGATAGCTCTATCTATTTCTGGGAAGGGGGAACCCCCCTCTCCGTCAAATATTTAAAAAATGACTGCATGCAATAACCCCAAACCATGCATGGATTGCGTGTCAACACTTCGTGGCCAAGTTATTTTGGTCCTGGTGCAAATCCAGCCAGTGGTTTGTGCTGTGCGCTTTGGAAAACATTGACTTTGTTTGTCTATGGGAATATTAATGGGAAGTAGGCCACACTTTTGGAATAAAAAAAAATCTTTTGATGCGTGATAATTTTTTTTAGTGTTTTACAAACATTTACAAAACTTTACAGTCTGGGGGTAGGGGGGCCTGCAGGATTTTAATCACTTTTGAAATTTCGGCCACAACCATTACTTGAATCAATGATTATTAACAATAGAATTTTTAGGGGTTCCCAGTTCTCATGGGAGTATGACTTACCTTAACTATAGGGTGGCTATTGCTGCCCTATGATAGATATATATATTGGTGAACTCCAACAGTTAACAAGCATTGTCATCATACCAGTCGACAAAGGCTCCTACATCGTGATACAACACAGAACCAAATATGTGGCTGAAGCCAATCGGCAATTGTATGACCATCTGTGCTATACTAAACTCTCCAAAGATCCTTTTGTTGAAATAAGAGCTGCACTCACTGCCCTCTGTGCTAAGTGGGCGAGCGAAGACCTACTAGAGGATGATCTGATCAAATTTCTCATCCCTGCATGTCATATAATTCCCACCATTTATTTTCTCCCCAAAACTCACAAATCACTTAGATATCCCCCTGGTAGGCCTATTGTCACTTTATGTGGCTCATTATTAGAACATTTGGCACAATTCATTTATGAAACTCTTCTTTCGTTTGTATCAGTACTGCCATCCTACCTTAGGGATATTAAGGATTTTTTACAACATGTGACTAACACACCTTGGGAAAAAGGTTTGATTTTGGCTACACTTGATGTAGTGTCCTTATATACCTCTATTGAACACACTGTTGGTATCAATGCATGCAAATATTATTTGGACACTCGCTCACTCGATTATTTTGGACACAGCGCTATGATTTTGGAGATGCTCCTTTTCTGTCTACAAAAGAATGTTTTTTTGTTTGAGGGGTCTTTCTTTTGTCAAGTTAGGGGCACTGCTATGGGCAGCACATTCACCCCGTCTTATGCTAATCTCACGATGGGTTTGTGGGAGGCCACTTTTGTATCTGATTTACTTCTGTCCTGTTTCCCAACACAGATTGTCTCTTGGTGGCGGTACATCGATGATGTATTTATTATTTGGAAGGGCACCGAAAGCGATTGGCTATCTTTTGTTAAGAGTATTAATACCAATCAAGCCAATCTCACTTTCACTGAATGTCATAGCTATTCCAAGATTATCTATCTGGATGTCATCGTAATGTTGGACAGCTCAGGCATTCATAAGGCTCTCCAAAGAAAATCCTCTAACACTGGTCTGCCCCTTCATGCCAACAGCTGTCATCCTCTGGCGTTTAAAAAATCAATTCCTTACGGTGAGTTTATCCGTTTCCGTCGGAACTGCACGAATATTGCCTGGTTTGACCATCATTGTGCGTTGGCGGCTGCTGACTTTGTGAAACAAGGCTATGACAGGAGAACCATTGAAATGGCCTATACCAAGGCACGTGGAATGTCCAGAGACAAACTCTTGTATGATAACAAGTCTGTCAAATCCAGTATTAACGATGATGACAGACTGATTATCTCTTTTGACACTGCCTCTAACAACATACGTAAAATTGTTGAGAAACATTGGTGTGTCTTAACTCTAGACAATGACCTCAGAACGGTACTGTCCAAACATCCTACCATGACTTTTAAACGTGTGCCATCCCTCAGAGACAAACTGGTGTCCAATTCTTTGTCTCCAACTGAAAAAAATGTGCCTGCTATGACCTGGCTTGCCACCTCTTCTATGGGTTTTACTAAATGTATGAAATGTAAAGCTTGTGCACATGCCACTGTGCTGAAATCATTTGCACATCCTCTCACTAAAATCCATTACAAGATAAAATATTCCATCAATTGTGACACTACTTTTGTGGTGTATGTTCTCTCATGTCCCTGTATGAGATGGTACATTGGGAGTACAACATTTAAACTTAAATTGCGCATCCTTCAACATCTGAGAGCCATTAAGAACTCAGACCCAGCGTACCCCATGGCTAAACACTTTAAACAGGAACATGGGAATTACTTTAATCTTTAACATTCTTTGCAGTGGCACATGTGCCCACACATCCCAGGGGTGGTGACCGTGTCTTGAAACTTAGACAACTCGAGACAAGATTTGTTTTGGACTTCGACACAAAACATCCAAAGGGTCACAATGTGGATGAGGAGTTGTACACCTTTTTGGGGACTTGATATTTTCCTCCACTTTGTTTTTAATTTCATCTTGCTCTTATTCTCCTGAGTTTTCCTTTCTCTTTCTCTGTACGATTATGTTCTCATGAACTCTCACTGTGCGCTCCTGTATGGACTTCTTCAGCCCTGGGTATGATTATCCATACCTTATCCTTTTAATATTGTTATTTCTGCCTACCATCTGGCTGCTTACCATTGCAATCTGTGGGGAGTGGTATTTGTCTTTATATATTTATATTTTTTAGACCCTAGGAGGGATCTAATCCTGATTTTCTTTTTCTTTGTGTACCTTCTTTCTCTGTTTACTGGTAGTCGGTACTATTTGCTCTACTTAATAAATTTTAATCTGTCTCGTGGTGTTTGACCTTGGGTCTTTTTTCATCATGTGTTTACTCCAAATGCCAATGTGGCTTTTGTTTGCTTGTACTGTTCCAACTTCCTTTTGCACTCGCACTTTAGACTGGCCCCGGCATCATGTGGTCCTAAAGAGATTTGCTTTTGGCTTGTTGCTACTTATAGACTTTATGCCTGGAACGTTTGTATCTGCATTTTTGTTACACCTATATTTTGCCCTTATTGCATGATTCGAGTAGTGACCACTCTGTTTACCAGTAGCCACTGTTGGCTCTCATGGTGGAATGACATTGTTGTAATTATTTTATATTATGTGGTGTGCTCTATAAAATTGTTCTTTCCTTACCACCTTGCTTGTATTTCAGGATGTAGGATTGAGCTTCTCTATATACAGGACTATGTACAATTGTTATGTCCGATGGATAGGTATGGCTGGTTTTTTACCTTTTGACTCTTGATTGTGAAGTATTAGTATATTTTACTTCCACTGGTGGGGATCTTATCCCCACTCCTGCACTAGCACTTTAGTCATTCATTACATTCCAATTTTTAGCAGCCAGCCTACCTCCCTGTTGTATGTTTTAGATGGGGCTGTTACAGTCTGTGTCATGATCTGTGCTTCCAAAAGGTCAGGGTTTTCCCAACTCCCTTGGAAGCAGATCCATAACCCAGGTTCCGAGTGCCAACCAGTCCCAATTGGGACCTTTTGGACCCGGTCCTGGCACCAGTGGCACCAGGATCATAAATATGCCCAGTCCCAGCGCTGGAAGCGCCGGGCTCATAATGCTTGGGTGGACTTACCTGCAGCAGACCATGCTGCTTACTTGCCTGACAGTTGAGCCTCTGATCCTCTTCTGTTTGGAACTACTTTTCCTGTTGGGTGGGGCAGGAGCCACTCCCTAGGTTCAGAACACTGGAACTCTTCTGGAAAGCAGGAACTCTTTTCTTACCTAGGCGTGGCTGTGGAAGGAGACACCTAAGCACTACAGGAGGCTATTTAAACCACACCCGATGGATGAATCTTGCTTTGCGTTATTCTGCATCCTCTGCAGCAGAACGCTCATCGTGTCTTCTGCATCTGATCCTGGGCCTAAGGAAAAATGCTTACCATCCTGAATCCAGTCTTCAGCAACACCTATAAAGACAAGAAAGAACAGGTTAGCATTACGGTCTTCAGTGACAGCGCTTCACTTACCTGGTCCATCGGCTGTCACCAACGCCTCGCGCTGCATTCCGGCATCTGAAAGACAAAGGCTTACCTACTCTTCGTGCGCTCCGGAGGTCTTCGCACTGCATTCCGGCATCTGAAAGACAAAAGCTTACCAACTCTTCGCACGCTCCGGAGGCCTTCGACGCTGCATCCCGCATCTGAAAGACAAAACAAGGTGCGTTTAAAGACATTGGGGAACTTTAATACTCACGTGCCATTACTCCTTTCCACATCTAACCCAGTGGGTATTCTGGCACCCTGCAGCCGCTCCGAACTTGTACCTGCAAAATAAAAAGACATTTAGAGCGCATCGTGAAGCAGGCAACAAGCGCTTACTTACGTGCTTCCAGGCGCTTCTATTCATCACACGGGCTCCATCTTCAACTCACTTCAGCCCGTCATCCGCCATCGCCGGAACCCTGCAAAACAAGAGACATCATTACTAAAGACTTTTAAAGACATTAGAATTACTCGAAACTTACCGTTCGTGCAGTAAACGACGGACAGCAGTCCTCTGAAGTCAAGAGGCCTGCTCCCCTTATCCAGTGAAGAAACTGGTTACAGCACCCTGCCCCGAGGCAGATGGAGAGCACGGCGTTCACTTACCTAAGGTGAGAGCGTTAACCTTTGGGGTTCTACAGGAGAAGAGAAAGGGAAGAAGAGAGAGACATTCAATAACCCAGTTCATTAATCCCATATTTTCTATCTGCAGACATCTTACCCTTCGAGTCAGACATACAGTGCACAGAGGTCCAGCCCAAAGAGCCAGCTGTGTGTTACACATCACCTTTGAAGATACGGTATGCGCCCAGTCAAGACCGGCGCCTCTACGGGAATCAGGTGAGCGTTACAGTCTGCCTTTTTTTATGAGCACACCTTATGTTGGTCATTTTACTGTTATACAACTATGTGTTTTTAATATTTCACATTTTAACATCTTCTTATTTGGCCAACTGTAACATGAGGTATTATTTCTTTGTCTAAATGTATGCATTGCCAAACCAATTTGGGGATTACTTTGCCACATTATATATGCCATCATTGTTGACTGTGTATATACGGTGTATTTATGGCACTTTGACATCTTTTCTGTATTTTTGCATTAGACGGCTTTATGTTTCTTTTCTTTTTTGCCATATTGTCATTTACATGTGCCAGTATTTATGCACTATGCATTTAAATAGGTGGTTTTTCCCTATTTTTCGGTTTCCATTTAACATGCATGCATTCTTACTCCATTCCATCATGGCCGCCAGCGTGCTCTATCAATTGCTTGGCTCTTACTGTGTCAATCAACAGAGTAGAAGGACCATTTGCAAAATTGATATTGATGTCAGCTACCCCTCTTCCCCCCCTACGTGATCTAGCGCTCAGTGTAGCGCGAAACGCGTTGTTTGCAGGTCGTGTACCTGCCGTCCTGCCTCTGTCTGTCCCTGTGTTGCTGCTCGTTGTGCGTTTTACCTTTTGTACAACTTTGCCTTTTTTAATCATTAAAATTAACATCTGTATTCATTACACAGTGTTTTTTTTTCGTTATTTTTCCTGGCATTTGTCATTTGCTACTGGCCCTCTTTTATATATATATATATATATATATATATATATATATATATATATATATATATATATATATATATATATATATATATATTCAGAATTAAAACAAAATGATATGGCTCCAGAATATAAGAGGCTCATCAAAACAATCGATTAGCTTTCATGGAATACTAATTGTGATATCATTTTGTGCTTTGATTTGTGTTTTCCTCCTGATTATTATGGCATTTAGATCTTTAGATCATAAAGTGATCTCAATATCGATGAATTTCCAAAAATGAATGAACACCAGAGAATGAAGAGGTCACTTATTCTTCTCATTTAGACATGTTATAAGAAACAATATAGATATGGTGGGGAACAATGAAAAAGTTACTATTGTCCCTGATGAAAACATGATAGTATCCTTTATAATCTTACTAGGCCCCTATTTTGATTTTAAAGGGATGTTGGGGAAGACCATGAAGATATAAATACATATCTTGATAATTCGGCTCATTTATAAAATAACCTGTTGTATCAGCACATGAAGGAGATGGTAGAGAGAACGTCAGACGAAAGCTGCTATGCCTGTTCCTTAAAACCGTATGCCATGAATGCAGCAAGGACATTTATTACCAAAGAGATGCCTGCATATGATGCAGTATGTCTCAGTCATCAAGCAGCATATACAACCAGAGGGCAATTGGAAGGAAAATGGGCAACTTTATGATGGCGACCAAGAAGCACATGTCCGTATGAAGATACTTATGAGAAGACTGAAAGGATGGAAAGTGGGATGGGGTGGACAAGCAAAAAATGTATGTATCCATCCCAGATTGGAGAATGAATAAAAATTGTCGAGATGAAGAGGATGGATTGCTCAGATATAACTGAAAGATCAGGAGAGCAAGGATGCTGCGAGAGACCTCAGCTATTGGTTTATGGGCATGTTGCCACTAGTACTGGATGGGAAGAAGAACTATTATCTTGCCCTGCACACTTATTGGAGAAAGAACCAGTAGGCATTGTGCAAATAGTGAAAGACAAATGCCTAAAATCATGGGCCAAATACTCTGTTACTAACATGGGTCGACAACGAAGCATGACCCGTATCCATAATACCATTAAAGAATGCAACAACATGCTTCAAGAATGGAGTCTCGGTTGGGGTTGGAGAGAACAAAGGATGTGGTCAGACAATCGAGGTCCCAGGAATAAATGGAGGAACTGTTGTACCGATGGACAGATATTGGGCCTGTGGATCCAGAGTTTGCATACAATTGCCTAGAAATTGGGGAGGAATATGTTCCATTGTATTAATACATGTTCCAGCACTGGTGATTCCTCAAAGTGATCTCAATATCGATGAATTTCCAAAAATGAATGAACACCAGAGAATGAAGAGGTCACTTATTCTTCTCAGGCTGAAGAGGGAGAGCTCATTTTCGTTGAAATCAATAAAGGCCTATGAAGAGATTCCAGATGAACAGAAACTGTTCAGCAAGACAGCAATTATAATGCCATCTGTATTTATGCCAGGACTCCAGACTGCAGTGAATGCCAAGTGGCTGCAGATCACCACATGTGAGCTGTTACAGACAATTAATGCAACACTAAAAGGATCCAATGCAATCAGAGAAGATTTGAGAACCATCAGGCTGATGACTCTCCAGAACAGGTATGTCCTGGACTTAATTACAGCAATGTGAAGGAGGCATGTGAGTCAAGGTTGGGCCTTCTTGCTGTAGATTCATACCATTCCATGATGGAGAAAATGGAAGCCTGACAGAAGCAATAACTATGCTGATGACTTTGCATACAAAGATGGAAGATGAAGCTGATGAGACAGCAGGAGATGACTGGTTCTCATTTCAATTGTCAAGGATTCCAAACTGGCTGGCCAATGATTTGAAAATGGTCTGAGCAATGCTAATGTTGGTGTTGCTAGGATTCTGTCTTATTAGAATCATCTTGGGAGAGTGCCAGAAGATAGCTAATAAAGCTATTGGGATGAAGATAATGATCAATATAGATGCTGGAGCTGGTGAGCAGATAAAAAATGAGGACAGTCTCAGTGAGAATATAAGGAAAACCACCCTTGCACCTCCCAGAAGGAAGTTAAATCATCCCAAGGATCATACAAAATATGTAAGACATTGGATATTCGGTCCACCATCAGGAAATTGCTGTCACATGACTTGGAGGGTGTGTGGGCATTTAAAGAATGCAGGTCACCTGAGGGGGGTGACAAAGATATGGATCCCAAAAAAACAACAGTACAAAGAGAAGATAAAAGAGATTGAAGAGGAGAATGTGGTTGAGGACTCAACCAGAGGGGGGAATGTAGAGGAGCAGATGGACACATTATCCCGAACTCCCACCCCCTCACCGCGGTCATACTGGAACAGTAGGAGAAGAGCCTTATATGGGACTCCATGTGTTTGCCTATAGTGCATTGAGTGTATGAGAGATGATATGCACTCAGACAAACTTATGGAATGAACGCGTGCACTGAGTGAGTGGAAGGATATTGTGTGGAAGGATGTCAACACACACCATTGGACATCGTGGAGCACTGAGTGAAATCTGGCAAGGGCAGAGTGATGTCATGAAGAAGATATTCAAGGACATACTGAAACAATATGAAAATATTTAAGAGTGACAATGTAACTGAACTGACAAGAAAAACATGGACAACATGTTAAAGTAATGCTGTATGCAAACGAAGATAAAGTAACTTGCTGGCAATAAGTGTGAATATGCAGCAATACAAGGTAAATGAAACATATAGGAGCTTACTATAGATTAAAATATAATGTGGCAAGGATGGCCATGATGGGAAAATGGACATCAAATTGTGTAAAGAGTCAGGAGATGTTGGAGAATTAGCTTTGTGTACAAAACAAAGAGAAGTCTATGTTGGCCTGCGGTCAAGAATGTGATTTGAGGAATAGCTGCAAAGCACAAAGGGAGGCAGATGGATAAGCCATGGACCTGTGACATATTTCTCTTAGATTAAAGAAGAAGAAAACATTTGTCAGAACCAAGTATTGGACAATTAACAATGTATAAGGCTCCTACAAGATGGAGTGAGCAAGTATCTAGAGGCCAAGAGGAGCAATGACACCCAGCATAATTGAATTAAATAGCAATGAATAAGAGGTCCAAATGGACAAATTTGCAATCTCTTCACACGTGATTCAGAAGTAAAAAAAAAAAGGGCTAGTCATTAAGCCTTGGATGAAGATAGTGATGTGCTTACACTCCCTTGAATGTCCCAGAACAGTGAGCAAGCTACAAGGTCAACTACAGATGGGAAACTTTGACTAATGGTCAGACTGATGAGAGATGGTGGACTAATTGGGAAAGTGGGGAGTAATCTGACATGACTCAAGTACCTGGATTTCGCTTTGCTCATGTGCTGCTAGCCGAGTCGAAAGTCCAAGGTTGGGTGGGGATGTCAACCAATCAGTGGGTCTATTGGGTAACTTGCAATACAATGTTGCATAGACCAATCTGCTGCCATTTTGTCTGTTATAATCAGTATTATACGTATTTAGAGGTAGTGTGAGGCGTGCTTTACAGATAAGAGACAGCCAATGGTGTACTAACCCATATGTCTTTTATAAGTAGATAAATTTTTTTTTTTTTTTATTTTTTTTATTATTTGTTACACGCCCAGTCCCTCAGGTGTCACGGCGTGGTTATAAGACAGCTTAGCAATTAGTAAAATTCAAACATTACATTCGTTCCATTACATGATATAAATTACAGAATATTCACAACATTATACAATAACCTAAATATTCACAGCAGTATAAGATGGACGGGGTCCTATTTTTGGGTGCTAATATTGGTTGAATAACCAGGTTTTTAACTGTTTCTTAAAGATCGTGAGGAAGATGCTTTTTTGATGTGGATGGGTAGGGTGTTCCAATGTTTAGGGGCTAAAGTGGTGAAGCTGCTGCCCCCTGCTCTTGTGTTTTTGAATCGGGGGGGTCCAGGAGGAGTTTGTCATTGGATCTAAGTAGCCTCATGTCGGATTTTGGATGCAGAGTGTTATTGAGGTAGATAGGTCCTTTTTTGGTAAGGCATTTGTGGGTGATGCATAATGTTTTGAAGATAATTCAGGCTTTGATGGGGAGCCAGTGGGCATTTTTCTTAATCTTGGATATATGGTCTGATTTTTTTGTGCCTAGAGCTGCCCTCAGGACTTTATTTTGCAAAAGTTGCATTTTGGCTAGGTTGGTGTTAGAGGTGCCCAGTAGTAATACATTACAGTAATCCAATTTCAATAGGACCAGTGCTCTGGCTAGGGTGAGGCAATTTGCTGGGGTCAGAAATTGTCGGCTGAGCGCAATTAATTTAGAGGTGTAGGCCGTGGAGGAGGAAAGTACATTGATCTGTTTAGTCATGGTCAGGCTGGCATCGATGTACTCGCCAAGTGTTTTTACTTGCTTTGACACTGGAATATTGGTACCGTCGATATTGATGATTGAATATTCTGGCTGAAGGGTTGCTATTTTGGCTGGAGATCCTACGATGAGGACTTCTGTCTTCTCATCGTTAAGACATAGGCTGTTTAATGCCATCCAGTTTTGTATGATGACATACATTTTATTGATTGTTAGTGTGTCCTGGTCATAGTTGCCTGTAAGTGGTATAAGGATCTGGGTGTCATCCGCAGAATTTGTGTATATGACACCCATTTCGTCAAGTGCTGAGAACAGGAGCTTGGTGTATGCATTGTACAGCGTGGGAGAAAGGCAAGAGCCTTGGGGTACTCCTATGGGGACTGGGATGGGGTTGGCTGCTTTTTTGCCTATGGACATTCTGGAGGTGCGGTCGGTTAAGAAGGATTTCACCCAAGCAGTGGCTGCCCTGGAGAAGTTCAACTCGCGGGCAAGTGAGTTGCAGAGTTTGTCGTGGTCCACCAGGTCGAACGCGGCTGAGAAGTCCAACAGCAGAAGAATGCAAAGTTTCCCTGAATCTCTGAGGGCATCCATCTGGATTTTGAGGTCCAAGAGAACTGTTTCAGTGCTGTGGTTAGGCCTGAAACCTGATTGTCTGGTGCCGAGGAGCTGATTGGATTCTAAATGGGTTTGAATTTGGTTGTAGGCTAGTTTGTCGATGATTTTGAGTAAAAATGGGACCGTGGTTATGGGGCGATAATTAGTTGGAATGGTGGGGTCTAGATTTGTTTTTTTTAGAAGCGGGGTAACCCAGGCTTCTTTAATGTAGGTCGGAACTGTATTGGAGTTGAATGATGCATTGACAAATTTAGTGATGAGGGGGGTCAGGGTGGGTGTACAGGCTTTGACTAATTTGGCCGGGACAGTGTCTCCTTTGCAGTTGGATGCTTTTAGTTTGGAGATTGTGACGAGTATGAGGTCGTGGGTGACTGGTGTGAATTAAAAGGGGGGGTTGGAGTTGTCACGGGAAAGGGTGCAGGGATTAGGGGAGGGGGAGGTTTTGGTTGCTAGGAGTAGTTTTTTGGAGTTGATTTTATTTTGCAGCATAGTGATTTTGGAGGCAAGAGTGTCTTGTATGGTGGTACACCATTCTTTACTTGTGTTTGTGGGTGTGTCGGTTGGAAGTGGATTTTCAAGTTCTCTAAGGATAGAGAAGAGTTCTTTGGAGTCTGATGCTGCATTGCTAATGCGAGCATTGTAGGCGTTTGCTTTGTGGGTGATGATAGCTGATTTGTAGAGGGTATTTGCGTCTTTGAATGCTTTGGCGGCGTCCGGGGAGGGATGTTTATTATGGACATTCTCGAGAGAGCGTTTTTTCCTTCTAAGGGCGATTAGTTCCTCGTTGAACCAGAAGTTAGATTTTTTATTGAAGCGTCTTAGTTTGGAGGTGACAGGTGCTATGGTGTCAATCGCTGTGGAGAGGCATTTGTGGTAGTACTCAGCGATGGTAGTTGGGTCATTGCTGAGGATTGAGTGTGTATCTAGCAATTTGTTCAAGGTGGGGTCGAAGTTCTCAGCTGTGAGCTTTTTCGGGTTTCTACTTTCAATGGTGTCCATAGTTCTATTCTTGGGTGTGCAGGGGTTGTCACTAGTGATAGTAAATTCTATACAGTAGTGGCCTGTCCAACTAAGTGGGGTAATCGGGCCTAATGTGATGTTGGTGTTGAGGGAGAGGATCCAATCAAGGGTTCTGCCCTTGGTGTGGGTGGGGACATTGATGTGTTGACAGAAATTCATGTCATTTAGTGCCAGGAGAAGGGCGGTGGCTTTGGTATCTTGGTTGTCATTAAAACCGAGATTCAAGTCACCAATGATGATACATTTCGTTTTGGGTTTAAGGAAGGGCGCCAGTATTAGTGGGATGTCTGTTTCTGGGTGGCTGTTTGTGCTAGGGGATCTATAGATGACCACTATGTTAATTGTGGTGTTTTCATTCAAGGTCAGTTTGGCAAGCAGTAGTTCGTACCATGCGATTATTTCAATGGAACTTGATCTAAGTTTGATGGTATTTTTAGTAATGATTGCAACATCGCCTCCTGGAGTGGTGGTTCTATCAGATCTGAGAATGGTGTAATCTGGTGGGATTGCCAGTGCTAACAGAGGACCTGAGGCTTGGTGTAGCCAGGTTTCTGTGATTACTAACAGGTCTAGGTCGAGTTCGATGATGAGGTCATGAATTTCAATGGCGTGGGCTCCAAGGGAGCGGGCGTTGATGAGTGCATTTTTTAGACTAATGGGAGGGTTGGGATCCTTAGTAAGAGTATTTTTAGTTGGTGGGCAACTCGGTGGAGTAGTTTTAGTTGCTGTAGGCTGAGTGTGTTTATTATTTGTTGTGTAGGCCGTAGGTTTGGGTGATCTGGGTGGCTGGGACCTGGTAATGGTATTGTGGTGTGGTAACCTTGTGCGTGCTCTTAATCGGGGTGTTCTCTTATATCCTGGGATAGGGTATGTTTTACCATTGATTGAAGGGTTGGGGAGTACTTGTGGATCTTTGATGATGGCCGGGGTGGGATGGTGTTCCTTACTGGTTACGTAGGGGTCCTTGGGACTGGGAGGGAGAATGGAGGAAGATGGGAAGGGAGGTATGGTAGGGAGGAAGGGGGTAGGACAGGGGATGGGATGGTGTCTTGGGCACGCTAGTTTGGTGAGCCCATTACTGAGGGCGAGGAAGTGGTTGCCAGTGCATGGGGTGTCCGCTGGGGCAAGGCAGAAGGGGAACATGATGCACAATATCCAGTTTATCATAGCTAAGGATGTGGGGGTGGTGTAAAATGAGGCTAGGCTCACTTTGTCTCCACCAATAAGGCTAGATACCGTAGTCAATAGTAAAGTGCTAGTAGGCTGGTAGCAATAATCCTAGGAGGGGTGCGGTTTAGGCTAGATAACAATATCACACATGCAGAAGCATTAGGCTAACAACAATAATCCTAAGCGGGACACGAGCTAGGCTAAATATCATTAAGGCACATGGGACAACATTGGGCTAAACGCGGCAATCCTAGGTTAGACACAAACTAGGCTAAATACCATTGATGCACATGGGACAACATTGGGCTAAACGCGGTAATCCTAGGTAAGACACAAACTAGGCTAAATACCATTGATGCACATGGGACAACATTGGGTTAAATGCGGTAATTCTAGGTAAGACACAAACTAGGCTAAATACCATTGATGCATGTGGGACAGCGTTAGGCTGAGAGCTGGGCTGTGAGCTACAGTATTATAATACAGTGTAAACACAGGATCAGAGTGCCAATTGGGCAAGAGCGGCACAGGAGAGCACTGGCTGTAAGTACAATGCTGCAGTGATCTGATCAGGGCAATCAGTGATATAGTCTCTGGTGGTACACAGGCAGTGCAATGGGGCACAATGAGGGATTAGCTCTAATAGGACGTACGGTGCTGGCCGGGTGTCAGCAGATTATACAGATGATATGTAAACAATAGTCATTAATCCACAAGCACAAGTGGCATGGCTGAAGGGGGCCCGTGAGCAGTCAGATGTTGGCGCGGTATGCTAACGAAAAATCGTGTCCTCAATGGGTGGCGTGGAAGGCAGGAGAATCCGTTAGTCGGGGATGGCAGGATCAGGTGTTCGTAGTGGAGCTCACGTGAGTGGTGCTAAGCGAGCTGAAATGTGCATGAGGGGTTCAAGTGACAAGGGGTTAGGGAGAAGCTGGGTGGGTAGCAACCAGATGGGGCTCTCACCTTTTGCAGACTAGTAGTAACTGGGTGAGCAGTGGGAAGTGGTAGTGGAGCTAGATGACTTAGTCCTTGGAGTCGGAATAGGCGGCTGGCGGCATCCACCGGCGAACAACGGCAAACAAGGCCTTTTCCTCTGGCCTTCGCTTCCTGGCCGGCGTTTCCGCCTGCCGGCGGATGTTTCCCACTTAGATGGCCTTCGGGTGCCTAGCAATCAGGCCACGAGGCTGGAGCCTCGTTTTCATCCCGCGCTGCACCCGCCATTGCAGGGTCAGGCGGAAAAATGGGACAAGGTCAGGCAGGGATTTCAAGCAGGCAAGATGAGCGGTACGCTTACTGCTCAAAGGGTGCACAGGGGCTTCAAATGCAGGGTGAACAGGGGCTTGTAGATCTCACCCTGGATGGTAGTAATCCCGTGCTGGTGGAAGTGGGATCTCGTGATGGGCTGTGCACAACAGCAGCTCCTGGGTGAATGGTCGGTGCGGGCAGGGGCTCCTGCCCTCTCCCTCGGATGATCGTGGCTGCAATATGTTCCTCTAACGAATTCATTCTGTCAGTGGGTTTTACAGCTTTTCACGTAGGATGACATAATAAATTACGTATATTAGGGGGTGAAACCTCTGTATAAGCAAATTTGTGTGTGAGTGTGGAAGCATCAGTCCGATGTGTTCCGGTTTGCCCTGCTTTATTAAATGGAAAATAAAGCAGTACTTTGCCATATTCTTTGAGCACAGTCACATCCTTCCTGATCACCTGGGGTTGGGAGGACATAAGGGGGGGCGTGTTTGGAACATCTTGTGATTCGGACAGGAGTAGCAGAGATGAAACATGTCTGGGGTTGCTTGTGTTTCTGTGCAGAGGGGACCTGGCCTAGCAGTTCGGGCAGGGCTGCTCCCATTGGTGGCCAGCCTGACTGATTTGCATATGGCTGGACTTCTTTTGCAATGATGCAGACGGGCTAAAAATTTGTGTTGTGGAAGGTTGCCCAGAGCAGTGCTAGTGGTTCAGATTAATTCAAAACCTTCCACCCATCGCTTTTTTGGTTTCCGTTTGTCTCCCTATGTGAGTGAGGGTGAAAGATTAAAATCAAGGCGTACTACCACATAATAGAAATACACCAGTCACGAGGTAAAAGTTACAATTGCATTTATTAACAAGTAGCTACTTGGTTCTCAACTCCCCACAATGTGTGCAAGCAGACACTGTGAGACGAGAGAGTCCAGACAAGAGAAAGTACATACATTTATATGGTTTCTTCACAGCCCCGGACACGTCATCCAACCCCCTTGATATAATGCAAAGCTTAGAGTTTGTGACCTGCCTACGTGACTGATTTATACTTAAGCATCATTACTGCGTACCTTTCTGTTTTCCATCAGACAATTTACTATCTGGGAGCGGGATGGATTCGTATGTGAGGCCGCCATATCATGTTTTCTTAGTACAGGCTACATTCCTTGTTTTCCTCACTTATTGTTATCTACTGTTGTTCCTTGGGCTTAAAGTCAATTAATTCTAATTCTAAAGCAACGAAAATAAGGTTTTCTGCGGAGGAGCACGGCGAGCTGCTCATTATTCTACTTTACTGCTTGTATGGAGAAGGCACTGTTGGGATAGGATGGCACCTAAATTGCTGATTAGCAGAGATCTTGCTTAGCTTCAAGGTCCTTCAGTGTAGGATAAACAATTTACTTTAGCAGCTTCAACATTCCTGTCTATGTCAGCACCATAAAGCACCATAAAGTAGACAAACGTTCACACAGCGGCCTCTTGCCGCGTTAAGGCTGAAAACACAAAATCTGAGCATGGAACAGAAAGCAGGGAGTGATCAAGATGGCGGACAAATCAAAATGGCAACGTAGTCAGCTTATTTCAGGTTCATTCATTGTGATATTACAGTGCGATGCAAATATGCTTAGGCCAACATTTACTAGCAGGCTGGTATTAGAGCAAATACGTTTTCACAAGGGTATGCCTAGACATGGGTCACTTGCTCACTGCACAATGGGGAACCAAGCTGCACCTCACTGAGGAGGCCCAACAAAGCCAAAACATGTCTAGGGTTGATTGAGTTTCCATGAAGAGGAGACTCCCTATGTGTGATAGGGTATGCCAAGACGTGGGTCCCTTGCTCGCAGTGCCATAAGGAACCAAGCTGCACCTCACTGAGGAGGCACCACAAGGCTGAAACATGTCTAGGGTTGTTTCCTACTCACGTACTAGGGATCAGGTAGCAGGAATGCTGTACAGTGAACTCCAGCCAAACTGCCAGGACACTTTCAGAACACAAGGAGTGTCTCCTCAACAGAGGGTGACCTTTCTTTCTAGAGACTGTGCTACACGTAATGTAAACATGTGTCACAGTGGCTCGAATGAAAGAGCAAGATACAGCAGTAAAAGTTATTCAAGATCATTAATAAACTAACTAAATCTGATTGTAACCAGCAGATAGCCACCTCACAACTGTTATGTGACGAGCTTTCAACCTTCTCCCTTAGTAAAATTGAAAAGATTAGGGAAGGAATTGTAAGTAAGGGTAACCCTAAAGATGGAAAAAATGCTAATGTCGAATGTGGTACGCCTTTGCCGGCACTAGGAAATAAGGCAGAAGTTTGCCTTAACAAAACAAAGAGGAGCTGATCAAGATAGTGGCCAAGCTTAAATCGGCATCGCCCCTAGACCCCATTCCTCTGAAATTGTTTAAAACAGCACCAACAGGCTTTTTTGACATACTGGCCAGTGCCGTAACTTCATCTTTGAAGTGGGGACAAATTCCAGCTAAACTCAAAGAAGCATTAGTAATATCACTATTGAAAAAGCCACTTGACACCTCACTCCTGCCCTTTCTTATGAAAGTTTTGGAAGCATTAGTGACTCCCCAATTGAGAACGTTTTTGTAAAGTCAAACAATCTTAGACAGTTGTCAAAAGGGCTTGCACCCCCTGATGAGAACCAAATCAGTTCTGGTGTCGGTACTGGATGATCTCACCATGACCAGGGACAAGGGTGGCACAACAGGCCTCATTCTGTTGGACCTTTCGGCTGCTTTAACACCATTGATCATGGAATATTGATGGTGAGCCTTCAGGAGGCAGGGTTTTCGAGGGCAGTATTGGACTGGTTCCATGCCTTCCTGACCACGCGCTCACAAATATTCTGCCTTCACCTCTATCGTTCATCGCCTGTCCCGGCCACATGCAGAGTTCTGCAGGGATCAGCTCTCTCTCCCCTGCTTTTCAATTTAAATATTCGGCCCCTAATGATTCTCATCCATCTGTTTGGTTTTAGGGTCTTCTCGTATGCAGATGACACAAAGATCTTGTTCAGACTAGACACAAAGAAGGATTATGTATGGGACAGGCTAAAAAATGTCTTCGCCCGCCCACCGGTGACTCAACTACATCTGTCCTGACTATCGATTGTCTTTATAAGCGCCATCATGCTTTTGGTGAAAGAGCGCTATAGAAATAGCTGATTGATTGATAGTGGGTTAGTAAGACCTGATCCCGAATGGAACGAATGTGGACTAGAGTCCAATGGAGAAGTGTTCATTCCAGGAGAAAAACTGCATAGCGTCCAAACGTAACACACTCCTTGATGGTTCCAACAATCCAAGGTAGAAATATAGTTCTAGGTTTAATGCAAAGTTTAGGTAAAGCTGAGAAAATCAGGTTGAAAGAAACGTAGCGCAGAATGGGTAATCAGGCAGTAACAACAAGGGATTACCAGAGAAATGGTACAGAGTTCCAGATATTCACTATAGAGCAGCGTGGAAGCAGACAATGGCAAGCGTGAGTGTTTCGAGATTGTGGAACAGGAAGTGAGTAAGCGATAAATCAGGGCAAGGCAAGGCAATCTGGGAAACGTTCTGAGGTTGAATATCAGAGATATCAAAGCAGCAGACCAGGGGAGAGCAAGGCAGTCCTTGAAAACAATCCAAGCATCAGTAACAAGGAATCAGAAGAGATGCAACAGGACACAGTAACGCAGAGCAACTTTAATCAGAAGCACCGCAGAAGGGGAGCCCGCAACAGATAAACGTTTGTTGCAATCATGTGCTGCCGACGTCCTACGTTGTTGCCTGGTTGACGAGATGCTAGGCAGCCTGTATACACGCCTGTAACGCTGTGACAAGTGACATGGCAACCATCAGGAACGCAGCCGTAAGTGGCGCTTGACAACCATTCGGTTTCCAGGGAAGCACAGCGACTTGCATCCTGTGACAGGTTGCTTGTGTTTCTGTGCAGAAGGGACCTGGCCTAGCAGTTCGGGCAGGGCTGCTCCCATTGGTGGCAGTACCTGACTGATTTGCAAATGCCTGGACCCCTTTTGCCATGACGCAGACGGGCTAATAAACTGTGGTGTGGAAGGTTGCCCAGAGCAATGCCGGTGGTTTAGATTAATTCAAAACCTTCCTCCCACAACATTTTTGGTTTCAGTTTGTCTCCCTATGTGAGAGAGGATATGCCCAGATGTAGGTCCCCTGCTCGCTGAGCCATAGGGAACCAAACTGCACCTCACAGAGGAGGCCAAACAAGGCCAAAACATGTCTAGGTTTGCTTGTGTTTCCATGAAGAGGGGACCTGGCCTAGCTGTTCAGGCATGACTGTTCCCATTGGGGGCAAAACCTGACTGATTTGCATATGGCTGGACCCCATTTGCAATGGTGCAGACAGGCTAAAACACAGTGGTGTGGAAGGTTTCCCAGAGCAATGCCAGTGGTTCAGATTAATTGAAAACCTTCCACCAATCACCTTTTTGATTTCGGCGCAGAGGTGATTCCAATACATTTAGTACAAGGTCGGGGGTGGAGCTCATGCTCCCAATGATGTCTGGGTTGGTGATTAAGTCTTTTCTCAGATCAAAAGCAGGTTTGGCCTTGCAAAAGGTACTTTGATTGCACCTGGAACAGGAGGTGCACATCACGTGATAGTCCCAAATTTCCAGACCTATTGATAAGAATCCACCAATCATATTCCTGTTTTTTTTGACAGTGACAATGTAGGGTACCAGATGTCTAGGGGACAGGGGTAGTGTAGATGTGGCCAATCGGTCAATGGCCTACAGGGGGGGAATAAGCAGTTTCTATAGGTGGTAGCCAATAAGGGTGGTGGGATTATGTTGAACTCATTATTATGCATAGTATTCTTAATTTGTGTTGTCCCCATTGTATAAGGTGTAACGTCTTGAGATAAGACGAGCTCCGTGTCAGTTTAGTTCTATGGACCCACCTGAGACACTTCTTGCATGTAATAAAACTTGTTTTCCCTTGCAAAGAGGTGCAGTGATTATTTTGGTTGTTTGGATTGTTTTTATTTTATGGTTTCTGGGATACCATCCTTTCAATTTGGTGTCACCAACATGATCCTAGACTCTCTGTGAGATCCGTGTGCACAGCAGGGGTGTGGAGTGCATCTACAGCGACCAGTTCGCAGCTGCCATGTTTCCAGAAGCCCTGTCTACTCTTTGGAGCAGGTCGCTGCTCCCAGTGTGTGCAGGCCTTTGACAAAACCCTGTATTGGAGGAACTCGGGTGAACGCATAGATGTAAGTGCACCTTTGCGGGAGAAAACAATAAGGGGAGAGTGGGCATGTGTGCAGTGATTTGGTGGTGAATGAACAGAGTGTGCAAAGTCACTTGGTAATACATAGTGTTTTTTTCTAAGGTGAAATCACAGTATATATTGAGTGTGATTGTCGAACGGAAAATCATATTGTGCCTCCTATACAGTATGAATATATGTATATTGGCCTAAGCCAAGCCGCTTTGCGAAGAAATCCACGTTACAAGGTCTTGACCTTAGATCAGTGTAAGCTGCCATTTTAGGTTCACCCGGCATTTTAGATTCTCTCTCTAAAGTCACCCTGTGTTCTAAAATGGTGGACAGTGTCATTTTGAATGTAACATGGCCGTCTTGACCTCTATGTACAAACTAATATGTAACTTGCCTGCAGGCCACATGTTGGGGTCATGAACTGAGACCTTGTCCTTCGTTGACCTGTGTATAGAGGGTTACCGGCGCCAACAAAGTTAATCCTGAGCACATGTTAAACATAATATATTCAAATACTGAAATGTGGACACTTGTTTAACTGCATTGTATAAAGATGTATGAGAAGGCTCAACGAGAAATTCGAAGACACACTGTTGCCATTGTAACTTGTTGGTGAATGTATTAATGGTAAACCCTAAATGTATACATGCATGAACTCGGCATGAACCCTAGATCCGTGATGTATTAACGTGTAGGTGGACTGGACGACATGTTTCAAACTGTATAAAAGGTGCGACTATTCTAATGTACAGTCACACTCACTGAGCACACCGAACAGGGTTGGAGTTCACTGTGTTGTACTGAGGGCCCGATAGCTATCTGTTGCTTCGTCCTTTGAAACTGTTCAGTATAGAATAAAGATCTCTGTATCTTTCTTTGTAACCCGCGTTTGGTGTATTTCCTTTTGGGGTACTCAGACTCAATACCTTCTTTTTGATTTCACATGATGAGGTACATTTCGGTCTTTCCGAGGCAAGGGGAAGGGTCTACACCATTTGTAAATAAGTGTGGTTTTGTTGTGTAGGTTCATTATATTGTGGACCTGGAATCCCTTCGCCTGGCAGAAGGGGGCGCACAGAATAAAATGCCCTTGTCTCAAGGCAGAGATTGAGGAAGGCTCTAAAGCATTGTGTGTATATTTGTGTTTTTTTGATTTGTTGTTTAAGGTGTTATTGAATTGTTGTGGTGCGAAGTAGTGGTTGTTGAATTGTGCAGAGTTGTGTTGTGTGTTAGTGTGTGTTGTGGGGTTGATGAGATAAGGCAGGGGTAACGAGAAGGGTGTATAACAGCAGGAGGAAGAGGGAGATTCATACCACTGGATCAGTGTTTAGGAGGTGAAATAGCATTATGAGGTTAGGCATGGATACAACACGATTTCCCTAATACCACTTGAATATATGTGTACAGCACTTCTGCTGTAGCGTGAAACAGTAATGAAGTACAACAACGAGCGGGTGCTTGATATGAGAGGATAGATGTATACTCCCTGTCCCAAAGAAGGAACGAATGATAGAGAAGTCCTTGGTCATATGTATACTTATTTGGTGGTGAAATATAAGGGGAAGAAGTTGAGGAAATAGAAAGGGCATTCTCGAACTTTGGAGAATGGTGTAGGATTTGGGAGATGCCCCAGCGGATTCAAAGAGGGTTGAAGGGAGACCACCAGGTGGCCCAGGCATAATGGCTGCCTGACCGCCCTGGTCTGCAAACCCCCACGACCAACGGCGAAAGAATAGAGCTTGTCCAGCCCGCAAGTAGTCGGCGCTCTGGCGTGAGAACAGGTCAGCAGCAAGCGGGCAAAATCCTGCAGAAAATAGGTTTTTTCCTTCATCCATAACGCAGTGCGGAAAGTCAAGCACCCTGGCCGTGGTGCTCTGACAGAACAAGCGCCGTTCACCCACGAAGCCATATGGGCACGGCACATAGTGGTGAACGGAGCCAACAAACCTGCGGCCAAGGCAAGCGCCAAGGACAACGAAGGGTGCATAAGCAGTGTGGCGGATGAAGGAAGAGCAGACCCTGGAGCAGGGTGGCCCCAGCAGCTACAAGGTGGGGAAGGTGCTTGCTGATGGGGTGGAGAAGGAGCATCCAGTGGCTTGGCAAGCACAGCCCAGCAGCGCTGCGCTCTGCCGGAGGGTGGCGGCGCAGCCCAGCAGCGTCCACACAGACAGCCTGCTCCAGAGGCCCCTCTGTCTGGTGATAGCGGGTAAGGAGAGCAGGAGGAGACTGACGGGGGAGCCCATGGAAGCCCATATGCAAGGGACGCCTCCCTGACGCCTTGCGGAAGGACAAACACCAGCAAAAACTCCATTGATCCACCACGGGGGACGTGAAAAGAGTTAGGGGGAACCTGACCCTGTTCAAGCTCTCGCCAAACAAAGCCACAGGGAGCTGGAGGGGAGCAGGGCACACAGAGAGAGCACCTTGTTCTGAGAAAGCGAACGTCCGCCTAATAGAAGAGTGAATATCAGCAATAAGGGAAAGGAGTCTGATGGCAGTCGATAGCCCTGCGCCCTCACGCAGCGCTCAGTGAAACAGCCCGGCAAACATTTTCCCTGCAAGACTACAAAGAAAAACTAGGAAACACAAGCCTCAGCACCCCATGTGTGGGCGGTTAGCGTCCAGACAGCGCAGCATCCGGATCACAGTCAGGAATCTCTCCCCTTGAGGAAAGACCCCCCCCCCCGAGTTAAGGAAAGCCACCACACACACCCCAAGAAGATGGCTAGCAGCACAGAGAGGGGATGCATTCCATCCTGCTGCATTTGCCACATAGCAGTCACGCTCAGGCATGAAACGGAAGAAACAAAGTCCAAGGGTACCCCGGCACCTACCAAGCCCCTCTGGCCTACGAAGAAAATGTGCTGGGATAGATTCCCTCCTTGTCATCAGGTAGCGCTTGCTGCCGCAAAGCCTTCCCTCCCTCCTACAGGACACAGCGGGGGTAAGGGCCCTCCCTTCACAGGACACTGCAGGGGCAAATCCCTTGCCCTGCTCAAGCTACTGCAGGGGCACATCACCGTCACAGGTTCACTACCTCCCCTCCACCAGTGTAAACACAAGGACTAAGGCGGCTAACGGCGGAAAAGGAGGGGCCCAGCAGAGACACTCAACAAACCCCTCCCCTGAATAGAGCCACACAGCCAGAGGCATATGCAGAGCGGGATCGACCCGGCAACGGTCCAGAAGCTCCAAGTGTTCCGCAGGGTAGGTCCAATCATGGCAGCGCTCCCGCCTCAGGAGTCCCTTCTTGTCCCAGGGGGTGATCAGGAAACCTCCACAAACGCCGATGTACGTCTCCTGCTGGGCGAGATTCGCTCCCTCTGAAACAGTATGTCCACAACTGTCAACGCCCTGCATAAGAGAGTTCACAAAATAGAGGACAAAGTGGAAGCCGTAGAACCCTAACAGCAGTCAGCAGACCTCATTGGAATGAGGTCAGAAAGTTGCTTTCAGGACTTGGAACAAAGAAGCGTAGACCTTGCGGCAAAGGTCAACGACCTGTAAAACAGGGAGAGGAGATCCAACATCCAGATTCAAGGTCTCAAAGAAGGTCCTAATGAAACACTGGTGAGCTTGGAAAGAAAGGTGAAAGCTTTGGTCGAATCGATATTTCCCACTCCCCTGTCCCTGTAGCTTGAATTTGTCAGAGTCCACTGAGCAAGAGGCCCCAGGTGGCCCCAGATCTGTTTTAGCCAAATGCTACCACTACAAGCACAAAGTGGAAATAGTGCAGAGAGCCAGAGAACAAGAATTTGTAGACTTTGAGGACTCTCGAGTCAAAACATATCAAGACCTTTCAGCTACCAATCTCGCTTAGAGGAAAGACTGTCGCCCCTTAACGTCCTGGCTATGAGAACGCAACATCAGATACAGATGGGGCTTTCCATTTGCGCTCTTGTTTGAGCAGTCAATGAGGAATTCAGGCTGGTATCGGGGGAAGAGGCAACCAGTGTGCTGCAAGCCTTGAGAGAAATGGAGGGAACAACCGACACGTATGAACTCCTATTGTCCTCTGAGCCGGCCAGGAGGCCACTCAGACCTTGGCCGAAGAGAGGTCGATCCAAAGGCACAAGAAAGTTCAAGAGACTAAATACCCCATAGCTCACACCTTTTAGTTTGCCGGGCTGGGTGATCTATTGAGTGGTTAACGCACACATACACCAGTTATTTGCCGAAATGTTCAAAGTTTACGTGGGTTCTCGGAGAGACACCCTTTGTGTGGCCCTAACTTCTAATTGTTTCCTTTTCTTAGGGCGTCTCCCATGTTTAAGGGAGCTCTTATTTCTCCCTCCTTTTTTGTAGGGGGTGGGGGGAAGCAGAGGGGTTCCAGGGTTTGGTTCACAAGTATGAGAGTGAGAGCCCGCACAACTGGTCGACCTTTCAGACCACACTACTTAGTAGAAGTCCCAACTTATCATGCCCCGGGCCGTCCTCTGTGATCGGCTCTGGAACATGGCTGTATGAAAGCCGTAGAAGCGCACATGGGCAATGGCCATAACAACACATGCAGACACACGCACAGTATGCACCCGGCACAACACATAGCAGCTGACTTAGTGAAAATGGGGTCTATAAATATCAAGGGTCTTAACTCGCCTCAGAAAAGATCAGCGCTTGTCAGGGCCTTCCAGTAGGCTCAGCTGGACAACCTGTTTGTGCAAGAAACAAAATATAAGCAGGACAAGGAATTCACCCCAAAGGGCAGGCAACTGGGGGCTGCCATATGGGCATATGGGTTGGTTAAGAGAGGAGGAGTGTGAATTCTATACCGGATTCCCTAGGGTTCCAAATCTCACAGATACACAGAGACCCAAAAGGAAGATACCTTATCGTTCAGGGATTCATCAGATCAAAGGAGGTCACCCTGTGCTCAGCATACACCCCCAATAGTCAGCTTCTAGCCTTCTGCAAGGACCTCTTCTCCATATTGGACAGCAAGAGGACAGGTTTTCTGATTTGTGAAGGAGATTTTAAATTGGTTATGGACCCAGTACTTGACTAGAAGTCGTAGAGGGAAGGTGCTGTCCCCCCCTGAACACAACACAGAGAGGAGGTCCTTCCAGAACCTGATCAGAGACCACTTTCTGGTTGACTAGTTGAGATCCCTCCACCCACTGTGGAAAGTTTACTCCTTCTATTCCCTCCCACACAAAACTTTTTCCGGGATAGACTATATATTCTTGGAAGGGGAGCTAGAACACTGAATGAAACGCGTGTCTGTTGAGATAGCAGGGTGGTCGGACCATGACATGGCAGTGGTCGAGGTGGACCTAGGCCAGGGTAGAGGTATAGAAATGCGATGGACATGCAATGACACGCTTTTTAAAGATGAGCTCTTTAGGGATTCACTTGATACAGAAATACGTGAGTTCTTCAAATGTAACGGCACTGGAGAACTCCCACGCACGACAGTATGGGAAGCGGCAAAGGCCACATTAAGTGGTCTGCTAATGGCGCAGGGGGCCCTGGTTAAAAGAAGGAAATTGGTGCCAGAAACTGCCTTGAAATAAAAGATAAGCATCAAAGAAGCTGCTCTACAGAATGAGGAGGGGAAGTCAGCCAAAACCTTGGCTGCGATTAGAGACCTTAGTTGGGAATTGAAAGACATCTGGCAGGGGAGAGCCCTAACTCATCTTCGGTACGTAAAACAAAGGTATTATGAAAAGGGGGTTAAGGCCCACACCCTTCTCGCAGCCAGACTGCGAAAGCAAAGGGGGGAGAGAGCGGTCAACAAGATCAAATCCCAATCGGGCACCACTCTAGATGACCCAAAGGAAATAACGGCCTGCTTCGCTCAATATTATGAGCAGCTGTACACCTCAGACTGCGACCCCTCACCCGAGAGCATGGAGGACTTTATGAGCAAGGTCACATTTCCCCCAATGCAAGCCTCAGACCACGAGGAGCTGAACGCCCCCATAGTGGTAGAGAGGTTGAATTCACAATCTCCAACTTAAAGGCGGGATCTGCGCCGGGACAGGACGGTTTTACCCCGGCTTAGTATAAAAGGTTCAGAGGAGCTCTGTCCCCCTGCTTGTCCCTCCTGTTCAATCACACATTGAACACTGGACAGGCCCCCCTTCTTCAGAGAGGCCAGAATGATAGTTATACCGAAGGAGGGGAGAGATACAACCAAATGCGGCTCTTACAGGCCAATTTCGTTGTTAAATGTGGATGCCAAAATATAGGCCAGCATTTTGGCTGATAGATTGAGCAAGGTCCTCCCGCTCTTGATCCGTAGCGATCAGGTGGGTTATGTGAAGGGGAAGCAGGGCACTGTTAATGTCTGCAAAAACCTACATTTAATGGCCTCGGTCGACGCCGGAGACGCGGATGCTGTCCGCGTCTCTGTCAACGCCAAAAAGGCGTTTGACCACTTGGAGTGGAGCTATATGCTTCAAGTATTGGAGAAGGCCAACTTAGGGCTGGGGTGGATTCATGGGGCACAAGCTCTCTACAACAACACGAGGGCAAGAGTTGTTGTTAACGGCGTGGCCTCCCCCCTCTTCGCATTGACTCGAGGCACTAGGCAGGGATGCCCCCTCTCACCACTGGTCTTTGCCGTGGTGATGGAGCCGTTGCCCAGAACATTCGAAATGACAGCTCGATAATCAGTCTGAACAAATGTGGAAGGGAATACAAGCAGGCCATATTTGCGGATGATGTTTTGGTTTATGTAACTCACCCAACACAGTCCATCCCAGCGTCCTTCTCCAGAATAGAGGAGTACGGTGAACACTCAGGGTTCCATATAAACTGCAGCAAGACCTTGGCTCTGCCACTAAAGGAAGGGGACATTCATCAAGACGCGAGTCCAATGCAGTGGGGTTTAAAGGCTTCCGGCCTGGGGATCACCAAAACAAGGCAACTAAAGGACCTGCATCAGGCAAATTATAAACCGCTATGGGCAGCTATAAAGCGCGACATAGAGAATTAGGCAAAACTAAAGCTTTTGTGGGCCGGGAGATTCACGGCTATAAAAATGAACGTCTTGCCGTGCCTTCTTTTCCTATTTCAGTCACTTCCAGTGGCCCTCCCAGATTCCTTTTTGGCAGAGGCAAGGAATACTCTCCTGGCTTTTCCATTGGAATGGAAAAGACCCTGAATAGCATATAATACTCTGATTCTCCCCAGGGAAAAGGGAGGGATGGCCTGCCGAGATCTCCACGAATATTACAGAGCAGCGCAGTTGAGAGTACTAGTAGATCATATCCGGGAGTCCAAGGAGAAACAGTGGGTACATTTAGAGAATGGCTTGTTTGCGCCGGTCACATTGGGAGAGTGGCTCTGGGCACCTTTGAGATCAATCCCGTGCAGGGTACGAGAGCACCCGGTGTTGGGGGTGCTATGGAAAATTTGGAAAAAGAACACACACATGCGTGGAGTCACAACCTGGCCCTCCCCCTTGGTTTTATTTGGGCCCCCCAATCAGAGATCTCATTACAGACCCAATCTGCTTCCAGCCACAGTATGAACAGGGTTAGTCAGAGCCAGGCAAATGTGGAGGGAGGGGGTTTTCCTTATAAGAGAAAAGTTAGAAACAGCTCAACAGGGTCTCCAGATTCGGCCCCTTCCATACCTGCAACTGAAGGGGGTCCTTACAGATCCACGAATGAACGCCCAAGTGCAACAGCCCCTAACCCCCTTCGAAAACATCCTGAATACTCAACTAGGAACCAAAGGGATAATTTAAAAAATATACAGGGCTCTCATTGACCAAGGCCACTTGCCAATTTTCCACACTCAGCAGAAATGTGCGAGGGAACTGGGTTGGGAAGACAATCAGGAGAGCTGAGTCGCAATATTTAGAGCGGTCTGGAAATCGTCAATAGCAGTCTAATATAAGATGCACAACTGCAGGCTGCTCACACAATGGCAACTAACCCCCCAACACCTGGCAAAAATTTACACAAGAGTCAGCCCATATTGCTGTCGAGGTTGCACTCAAATCAGCACATACTGGCATAACTGGTGGGATTGTTCCTGCATACAAGCTTACTGGAAAGAGATCTTTGGGTGGATTCATGAGATAGAGGGAATATACAGAGAACTATCCCCGCTCCTGGTGTTGTTCTGAGTCGAAAGGATCAAGGAGCAGTACGTGGTTCTTGCCCACCTCCCCAGAAACTGTTTGTGTTACCTTAAAATGGAAAGGAAATGTCATGCCGTCTAAGATTGAGTGGCTGCGTAAAGCCAAGGACATTTATGAAATGGAGAGCCCCACTGCAACACTACTGGAGTCCCATGCGCATATCAACTCGCTGTGGCTCCCCTTTCTTGAATTTTGGGAAACAAACAAAATGGCCCCTTAGTCTTGTAACATGGAGAAAATAGCAAATGTGGTCCAGCCCTGAGATGGAAGTCTCAAGCCGACCCCCGACAAGGTAGACCGTAACACATGACATATGCAAAGCGGGTCTACAGTGAAAGAGGACCTGTTCCCTACTAAGTGTATTTCATTGTGCAAGTTTATGACCAGGTGCCTCTTACCTACTCTCTTCTCATTCTAGTCAATTTAATCTTATTGGTGGGAGGGGCGGGGGGACGTGGGTTTGTTGTTAAGTTTTCAAAACTCTTGATCGAGCAATCGCTCCGCATCACAAAATAAGATGTACTGTATTTGGTTTGCAGCTGTTGATCACAATAAAAATATATTTTAAAACAAAAGAGGGTAGAAGTAGTAATACATGCACCATGTGCCACTTCCATACCTAGCGTGCCACCTGTACCCTGTGAACAACCCACAATGTCTGTAGTACCTACAAACCTCAGGGCCCCACCAACCCACAGAGGTGTTATCCCATGCAAGCAGCTGCAGGATATACTAACCCCAAATATGTGCCCCATGCAACTTATGAAAACATCCCACAGACCTTACCAGCGAGTGCTGTACGCAACCCATTAGTGATGGAAACAGAACATAGGATACAAAGAGCTTTAGAAACAGCGCTCTGAAGGACAGAGGCAGAGCTTGCGCGAGTAACCCAGGAGAGGGGAGAAGGGGAAAGAGCTCCAATATGTACTGACAAATGGCGGGCGGGCAATATTCTATTTAGAATGGACAGTACTGCGATTAGAGAACTACATGTTGAAATGAGGGATGAGTGTTGCAATGATGAAGGGAATAGGGGAGATTGACCACGAGCAGACAGATCAGATTATGAATCAATTAGATCAGAAGCTGATGCAGGAGTAGCAGAGGAGGAGGAATACTGGGGTACGGATGAGGAGCAGTGAGAGGAGGGGCTGCCGATAGTGACACCAATAGTAGACTGTTTGTGGGGCCCAAGATTAAGAGGTCAACCAGGCCGTATTGCAGTGGTGAAAGGGATGTGAGGAGGGAAGAAGTTACCAGTGAAGCAGGTGGGAACACAGTTTCCATTGTTACCTAAAGGCCCTGGCAGAGCACAGTATGTGCCCTGGCCACACATGGATAGAAACAATTTGATTAAGGCACTGCCCTTGCTTGGCGCAGGAGCGGACAAGTACATTTAAGTGCTTGAGAAACAGACTGCAGATATTACATTGGCAGTAGGAGATATCAAAAGATTGTTTGCCACAGTGTTGGGGGCCCAAGCAGATGACATTTGGAAGAAGGCAGAATATCCAAGGGGTACGGCTGGGTGATGACAATCATGATGGGGCACACTTTAAAGATTGTTGGGCCGAAGCGTGGGCTGCATTAAGAACAGCATACTCTGGCACACCAGACATATATTCCATAATGTTAATGTTAATGGGTCTTGTACTGTGCACTCTTGCCACTTGCATGGTCTCTTGGTGCTCTAATAATGGTGTGTACTATGAAGGAAGATAAAGGCCCAGCGCAGTACATATTGCAGATTCAGGAAATGTTGAGGGCTGACACAGGGGAATCCTAGGACAAAACTATAGCAATAATTTACCACAAGCTGAAGAACGGACTCCCCAAGGAGGTGCAGAAGGACTTGGAAAAGATATTAGGGATTGAGGCCAAGGGATGGGTAGGGATTCAGACAATTATAGTGCATTGTTGTAAAAGGTGAGAGGAGACGGAAAAGGAATTAGTGGATAACGTGCAAAAGGCAGAGACTAATATAGTACAAAAGAAATTGTCAAAATGAATTATAGACGGAACAGTGATTATGGGGTTACCCGTACAACTGGTGGAATAGAGAACTGCTCTGGCAGAAGGTGAATGGCACGGGAGTGGACTTAAGTTGGATATCAAGGGTAACCAGATAACAGAGGATACCAGGGTGGAAACCAGGGTGGTTATCAAGGAGCTTACCCAGGAGGTTATTCAATGGGAAGAGGAGGGTTTCAAGGGGCCCTGGGAGGTAGAGGAGGAGGATTTGGAGAGATGGGGCTGAGATTTGGTGGGTCACGACTGTGTTGGTCGTGTGTGAAGATGGGTCACTTTGCGTGAGAATGTTGGAGCAAGGAAGTTTATACTTATAATCCTGGAGTGTATCCTAGTGGAACGGCATCGCCAGTTACATAGCAGCAGCAGTATGGGACAATGCTCCAAGCACCCCAGCAGGTAAAACAGCCCCAGTACCAATATCAAACACCGTACCACAGCAAATGCAACCTCCAGTACCCAATAATGCACCAGTGTATGCATAGCGGCAGACACAACAGACAGCCTCACAAGTTGCTGGATGAAAATGCTTTGTCTCATGGCACAGTGACATTGCACATGAGGCAAGTGTGGTAGGTGGTGACCATTTTGTATTCCCAGGGTAAAACACATATCCGGATTAGGACAGCCCACAGAGAGCCCTGCCATGCCCAGTCCTGTCAGTCACCACCAACCCAGAAGAGGAACCCCTGGTAGGTGTGGAGATAAGCAACAAATCATACATTTTTATGATTGACAAAGGTGCAACAAAATCATGCATAAATGAAGGATGCTTACCTTTATCAGGTAAAGTAATGGACACACAGGGATTCTCTGAGGCAATACATTTGGTTCCATTCACAGAAGATTTACCCATCAAAGTAGGTAACCAAGCGGTACTAGCACTACTATTGTTCTCAAAGGAGACACCAGTAAACTTATTGGGAAGGGGTTTGTTAAACAAACTGAATATGACCATTTCATTCTCAGAAGAAGGGGTAGTGCGTTCAACACCAGGAATATGTTACTCCAGGGTCTTGGTGATAACAAGAGCATTGTTCAGTGATGGCTTTGCTAGGGGAGTACCTGTGCACCCAGATCATTTTATGTATGGTTTAACAGCGTTGTTGAGTTAGGTACAGGCATTCAAAGCAAGCCATAGAGAGTACCGTCAGAATTTTTTTTTAGACCAGCTTTGCACCAAGACCATGTTCCAGGCACTATTATCACATTAGGTTTGGAGGGGTGCTCCTTGGTGATTACAAAACAGTGCTCATAGGGACAGATGAACAGGGAGGTGAGTGGCAACCTGTTTTCTGTATTGACCCTATTCAGCCACTGAGTGGGTTATCAGATGGGAAGTTGTTTGAAGATGCTGATAATGATGGTAAAATGATATTGGAGGTGTGTTTCCCCTGTCAAATAATGATTCAGCATTGGAATGTCCCATGCCCTGTACTTATTGCTAAGAGCATGCTTGCACATTTACAAGAGGACCTGTTACAGGTCCCAAACACTTTATGGACACACAACCCTCATGACATAGGGCTCTTGAAGAGCATAGGAGCACTATGCATTAAGTTAAAGCTAGGAGCAGTGTTACCCAGAGTGCGACAGTATCCATTGCCAAGAGAATCAGATGAGGGAATACATGAGACAATTGTTGCACTGTGGTGTGTGAGAAACCTGAAGTTATCTCACTTACTAGTCCCCAATGATCTGTCATCTAGGTGGCCAGGACAGGGCCATTGCTATTGGATCCAGTTCCTGGGGGTGGACCAGTGTGGGAGGATCACCTCGATGGGGGGTCCTCAGGAAGTGGAGGTGAGACACCACGGGTGAGACGTGGCATCCCCCTTCTTAGAACACCTTTTCCCCATCTTACCGCATAGGATATTCAGACACTATACCCCCCCCCTTTTCTGACAAAAACACTTTCTTACACCACGAAGATAACAGACTAACAGTAGAGCCATTTACCTGACATGTCCCAACACAAGTGTCAGGCAGAGTCAGGCAATTGACCTGGACCACACACAGCTGATCACCCTTTCCCTTCCCCACATGGATAAAAGGTGGAGCACGAGAGCACACTACCAGCCAGGCATACCGCACAATGAGACAACTACCCCAGGGCGGCAGTTCAAGAGGAGGAGAAAAGCATCCAGAATCAAAGGGGCAACAAGAAGAGAAGCGACCTTGCCATTTCCGAACGAGACCCACGAAGGCTCCCAGACAGGAATCATAAGACAGCAAACAGTAGCCAGCGTGTGTTGCAGCAGATGGCAACAGTACACAAAGCCCTCCTGCACTGATAATCAGGACAGGGCGAGACGCTTGCTACCATGGTACCGTCCTTGACTCCAGAGACAAGAAAGGCCAAGCGATTCATTACAGCCAGTGAGTTGAAGGGAGGGCCGATAAGAAACCGAACTGTGTTGAACAAAATATTCAAATGGCAAATTAAGGGGAAATCCAGCTGCAGAGGGGTCTGGCATCACGTGTTTGTGCAATCGATAGACTCTGGTTGACGCTTCTATTGTGGAAACTACTGATACCAGAAGGCCCTAGGAGAACTGTGAGGAAAAGGTCAAAGTGGGCAAACAAGAGTCTAGCAAAACACCCTGTATAGTTGAAAGTCTTTCACCGGCACGTAATTGGAAAGCTAAAGGAGATGAATCCCGCATAGTGAGAAAGGAGAAGGAACGTGTTATTGGCAAGAGTGGACCCGACAGAGGGATACTGACAAAACGGTGCAAAGCATGATGCCCCAATGCGCATTGTGTTGACAAGAGTGAACCCGACGGAGGGATGTCCACAGTGGATTGTTTAAAAAGATATTAAGACTTGTGAATGCAAAAGGAGAAATCTTGTGAATAAAAGCTGTTGTGAACCTGACAGAGGGAGGCTGCTATTCGAGAAGGGTCTGAGCTTTGAAGACGGGAATCCAAGGTTGAAAAGCCCCCGCCCCACGACTCATGAATGCAGTAGGTGAAATCATATGAATAAAAGCTGGAGTGAACCCGATGGAGAGAGGCTGACATTCAAGAGGGGTCTGAGCCTGTAAGAGGGGGACCCACAGATGAAAACCATCAACCAACATAACAAAGTAGATGAAATCCTGTAAATCAAAACCATAGTGAACCTGACAGATGGAGGCTACTATTCAAGAGGGATCTGTGCCCAGAAGATGGGGATACAGGGGTGAAAAGCCATCACCCACCATACATACAGAAAGGAATTTTTTGTTTTGTTATTTTGAACCCATCAGGTCCTTGGAGGCAAGAGACTTTTTTTAAAAGAGACTTAACCACTGAAGTTCCTGATACCTGAGAACTGAACTGTAATCTCATGCTGGGAAAGCTCGAGAGTGTGCTATGCTCAGGAGTCCCGCCTTGTCCCATGCACAAAACGTGGGTAAGGGAGACCCCCGGCTACAACATCCTGACTTATGATTTGTGAACACCTCTTTCTTTCTTGTGAACACTATCCCACACTCTTTTTGTATTGAGTTGTCAGGATTGTCAATAGTTGTTTTTAGCATAGGCCCTTTTATTTGACAAGATGCCACTAGGACTGCCTTATTATGATTTGATGATCATAGCTTGCTCCCATCTTAGATTTAGGTTTAGATTAGATGTTTTTCCAACCTACCTAATATAGTTTAACAAACACTTTTGAACTGTGATCACTTGTGTCTGTCTTTACTGTTGCCACCATGCGTTCCTTACGGGTGGCAGGGCATTATAGTACCCTCAGAGTCCCTGTGTAACACAGCAATATACCCTGTGAAAACAGCGATGGAGTCAAGTTGGAGGTTCATACAAGGTTTACGCCCATTGAATAGCATAGTGCAGGCAGAATTCTCAATTGTACCAAACCCTGCCACAATTCTTTGCAACATACCCAAGGAAGCAACACATTTTACTTTCATTGATTTGAATAATGCATTCTATTGTATTCCATTACACCCTGATTCTCAATACCTTACCGCGTTTATTTAATGCGGACAGTGTTTTCAACATACCAGACTCCCACATGGGTACTGTGAGGCACGAGTCTTTTTAACAGAGTACTACACATGGATGTGGGCAGCATACAAGTACTGAGCACAAACATTCAGTATGTAGATGATCTTCTAGTATGTAGCACCACGAAAGAGATGTGCAGAGCAGACTCCATCACTCTATTGAAATTGCATGCACACAAAGGGCTCAAAGTAGACAAGGATAAAATGCTTTATTGCCAGAAGGAGGTTGTGTACTTGGGCAAATAATATCATCAGCAGGGAAAAGAGTAACTTCTGAAAGATCTGCTCCAGTGCAGAATACACCACAACCTATTACAGTTAAAGAGATAAACAATTCCTGGGTTTGTTTAACTACTGTAGTGCTTGGATTTTTTAATATTCTAGTTATACAAAACCTCTCTTGCAGGGACTCAAAGAAGCACAGAAAGGGAAGGGGTCACTGACATGGACAGGGTTAATGGTGACATGTTTGGCAGAATTGAAAAATGCTGTAAGTAATGCCCCATTATTAGCAACCCCTTATTACAAGAAGGAATGTTACAGTGGTAGCTTGGATTCAGTATTGTAGGGCCAATTCCCTTGTGAACAGGAATTGGCCACAACTGCCTTTGCTAATGAAAATGGTTAAACAATAACTATGGGTGTTCAGTTACACTATATGTCGAGCATGTTGTGTTCGCCATACTTGAACTATCAAAATCCACATTACCAACACAGAGAGCCGCCGTCTATGAAGTAATTATATCCAGCCTGTCCATTCATATTGTAAGATGCTGCACACTGAACCCTGCCACATGTATTGCTATACCTGTTGAGGAAGGTGAGGAAGTGCATGATTGTGTGACGTATGAAGGCCCAAAGATGATTTAGTGTGGGAATGGGAGGATACACTGGAGGATGGGGGAGGTCATTTTTGTTGATGGTTCATCAACAATTGATCAGGAGACTGGCCAGGGGCACACAGGGGCAGCAGTGGTGCACCTTGTAGATGGGGAATATGAGGTTATGGTCTAGAAAAGATTATCAACACATAATTCTGCTCGAGCAGTTGAATCATTGCCTTAATTGAAAGGTCAGAAGCATCTCAGGGATGTTTGGTGAACATTTACTCCAATTCGGCATACATACCACCGCCATACATTCAGGGTTGTCCAGATGGAAAAGGAGGAAGCTTTGCAGGTTTGATGGTACCCCTGTGCAACAAGCAGCCTTATTGGAAAGATTTAATGTATGCATTGTCCTGTCCCTTCATGGTAGCATTGATTAAATGCTCTGCCCACACTAAAAAAACAGACCCAATTTCACTGGGCAATGATGCTGCAGACAGGGCTGCCAAATAAGCAGCGTATTTAAGAGACCAAGATGCCGCTGCATATTCTGAGGTGGAAAATCAGCAGTTACAGTTAACAATTCCAAACACTGCAGTGCTGATTACACAAATGACTGAGTTACAAGGACAGGCGCCCCAAGAGGAGAAAGATGTATGAGTAAAGAAGGGTTGCACGCAGTCCCAGACAGACCTAATTTGGAGATGAACTATTACAGGTAAGGTGGTAATACCACAGGAGTTGCTAATGGTTGCTTTTGAGCAGCTGCACTACCCGGCACATATTTCAAAACAGCACATTGTTACAGACATTTTGGAGGACTGGTATGTCCCAAATTTGCAGGAGTTTCATAACACGTTTGTGGAAAATTACACAACATACCGCCTTTACATAACTAGCCAGATGCTCAGTACGCTGCGTGGCACATTGCCCCATCCCACTGGTCCATTCCCAGAGCTTCACATTGACAATGCAGATATGTCTAACAAGTGTAGTAATTAGCATTACCTTATTGTTGTGGTATGCCCATTCTCCTGTTGGGTTGAGGCTGGTCCCTGTGCACACCCAGAGGCAATATCTGCAGCAGAAGTTCTTGAACGTGAGGTATTTCCTCATAGGGGGGGTGTGAGATCCTAAAATATGACAATGGAACTTACTTTTTCAATTACTTATTTAAAGAGATGGCTTCTCTGTTGGGGATACGGCATAAAATGTACTCCATATACCACCAAAAGGCAAACAGGATTGTTGAGAAGATAAAAAGGCTCTTGAAAAGTAAATGAGCTAAGGTATGTGTAAGGTTAAGGAGAACCTGGGTACAATGTCTTACAATGGCTTTGTTTAGCTAGATAACCCAGCCCAGCAAAGACCACCACTTATCCCTGCACGAGATAGTGACGGGGAGAAGGATGCACACAGCTCTTACTCATACACACACAGCATGAGATGCTCACAAGGCAGCAGGAGTTTTTGGGGAGGAATTTCATGGGTATTTGCATGTTTTAACAAAATGCATTAAGGTGCTCTCTCGATTGATTGCTCCTAGAATAAAAGATGCAGCAGTTACATCGGTGACTGATCAACTGACCTTGCCACCGCTACAGTTTTTCCTGGGGATCCAATTGTTGTGTGTAACTTTGTCCGCCAGTGGAACCAGCAGAGGTTACAGGGGCATTTTACTGTGGTGTTTGCTACACATTTTGTGGTTAAGGTGAAGGAGTTGCGGTACTGGGTCCACCTTTCCAATGTTTGGAAGGCACCCAACACCGCTCCACCTTATCATGAAGCAGACCTAAGTATTGACCCAGAATAAAGTTGCATATTACAGCATCTTTCCATTGTCCTATTAAGGTTGTCCTGACGCAATTATTGACCAACTATGAGTTGTATCACGCATAAAGTTCCCTGCTGATTTATCATTGTGCACCACATTCCCTTTTTAACATAGTTACCCATTGACATTAAAGTGCATCAGTCATCGCAGCCCCTTTTTTTTTACATTGATACTCATTACAGTACCTTCTTATTTACAATAATGAATTTGCGATTGTTTGCATGGGGGTCCTCTTTTTCTCTCACTCTGCAGGTGCAATACCACAGATGTTGTGTAATATATATGTAATGTTATATATGTTGTTTTTTGTTTGTAGGTGGTATATTGTTCTGATGTGATTATTTTACATGTTGGGGTAAATAAAAGGGGAAGTGGAATTATGGAATGTTTTTGGGAACGAAACACATTTGGGGATAACACAAATTAGGAGGGAAACTGAGGTGGAGATACAATACAATCAGTATAAGGGTATTCTTTTTGACACCATGACCAATGTGCACCACCCTGAATTGGATTACATGTGGTATAATCACATGCGTGATGTGGGGAGGTAGGGGCCAAATGAGAGCTTCTATGTTTGCTTGTTGATACCTCATACGATGGGCACACCCAAGTTGTTTATGCCCCAAGAAATGCCACCTTGTATAGCCCAGTGCCTGGTACATTTAACCCTGTGCAGAGTACAGAGTCTTTTCCAATGGCACACTGTCCAGACAGTAATCATGGACAGGGATGATGAAGACTGTGCCAGAAGAAAGCGCAAACACAGTGCAAGGTGCGGCCATTGTTGAAGATGGAAGGAGTGTTGTTTTCCAACAGTACATGGGTGGCAGGAGTAGTGAGCTGTGCAGCGAGGGGTGTTACTGGGGTTTACTAAAGACATGGTGGCATGTGTCAATTAGAACTGTGGCACAATATGGGTTAACTAGGCGTCAAAACTGACATGGATTGAACTACATGAAACAGCAGCCAAAGTGCAAAGGCCAGCAGAGAATGCTTTTGTTTCTGAGGAAATGGCACTGTACCCATAAGAATGAACAGTGATTGCAATAAAACATTATTTATCCCTCCCTGATCGAATGGAGTGCACAGTAACATTAATGGACGTTTACTGGGTGTGTGGACAATATGCATACTTACACCTCCCATCATCATATAGGGGTGTATGCTCACTGACCACCCTATACTTTGCGGTTCTAGTAGTTCCTGATTCTCATCTATCAGTTATAAATTTGCCAGCCCCTGAACCAACTAAGCCCCCAACCATTAAACGAGTTTGTCGCTCACTAGGATGTCGTCAGAAGAAGAGATCTAATTACCTGTCCAAAGAAATTCCGGAACAATACTGGTTATTTACCAAGACAGAGGTAATGCTATATGAGCAAAAGAGACCACTTTTTTGTTAGGGGGTTGTGGGATGTGGCCTGTAGTACATGGGCAAAAGAAGGAGTCCCCAAGGCAAGCTACCTATTGATGTCAACATATATGTTCGGAGATTTAAGCTGATATGAGGCAAGTGTGAGTCAAAATCTTGTGTGGAAACATATATCACAAGATATGCACAGGAACCGGTGTTACAAAAATTATAATCAATTTTATTTTTGGTGCATACTAAAAAACAAGGACATCAGAGTCACTTCTGTCGACACATTTTTTACGAGGGTTCCTTTAAAAAATCAATGATAAATGCCTATGATTGGAAGTCACCTTGTTCTACTAACACCACTAAAAGCTAGCAATGGGCTTTGTTGAGATTTAACAGTTGTCTAGAGATACATTTGTATGTTTTTGAATACAGTGTTTGATTCACTGTTGTTATATGTTGTTACATGTTGGCCTTTTTATAAATGGACCATTGATGTCCTTGTTTTTTAGTATGCACCAAAAATAAAATTGATTATAATTTTTGTAACACCGGTTCCTGCGCATATCTTGTGATATATGTTTCCACACAAGATTTTGACTCACAGTTGCCTCATATCAGCTTAAATCTCCAAACATATATGTTGACATCAATAGGTAGCTTGGCTTGGGGACTCCTTCTTTTGCCTATTTACCAAGACAGCAGGGTTTTTTGCCTCCCTTCTCGTGCCCGTTATCCAGACTGCAGCCAACACAAAATGTCTCCATATAACTGGATGGGAGATGATTCAGATGGCAAACCAGAAAGAGCAGGGCCTTAACGCAATACAGAGAGAGTTTAGAGCCATTAGACCTATGACCCTCTAGAACCTATATGTTCTGGACTTGCTCACACCTATGGAGGGGGGAGTGTGCAAGAACATCGGAATGTCTTGTGGGATGTTTAAACCCACTAGTCTATGCCCTGCTACATCACTGTGTGCTGCTTGCATCAGAAACAACAGAGTGGCCGCTAAAAAGATCTTTGCGCTAAAAATCTCTGAAAGTGCGCAGGAAAACCTGATAAATAGGCTGCCAATCCATTTTTCCTATGTCAGTGGTAACACAGGAGACCACTGCCAAAACCTACCATTGGCTGCCCACAGAGGAAAATGAAACTACTTGAAAAAGCAGTGCTGCATTGCAAAGGAAAACCCACAACTGCTTTAATAATCTGTTTTTCCTTGGCTGTGGAAAGTGCAAAAATCATCATTCGCAAACATCACAGAAGATCCAACATCCTTGTTGGGTGTTAAACATAATTTTATTTAAAGAATTCACTTAAGCACAATGTCAGCAGAAACATATTTTATCAGAAGAAAATCCACATTCAAAGATGCTTGCTTGGAAAAAATATGTTAGAAATGGGCGCAGTACCGCCGCTCGCCTGTGTCAGAAGCTGGCATTTACTTATACTGTCATTTAAACTTGTGCCTTAAAATCAAAGTATGGAAAAGAAGAGACTTCCCATCAAAAGCAATATAGGGTGATAATTCAATCTCTATGTTTTAAAAAGGCTGGAATTAAGAGATTTGAGGCTATATTTGTAAAAATGTAAATTGTATTTTAGAGAAAGACTATTTTAAACATTGTTTTAAAAGTAAGTTAAAGCCAGCCACACTGAGCTTCAAAGACATACCACATTTTCTCCCAAACAAAGGACTCTTCCCCCTGCCCTCTGCTGAAGAACTGCAGGGAGGTGTGAAAAGAAATGGGAGGGGACTTTGGCCTGTTGCTGTGACAAGAAACAAAAGACTCCCCTGAATGAAAGGAAATGCAAATTCGGGTGTGACAGAAAACAACTGCTGGCAGGAAGAAGCCTGGGACTGCTCTGGCCCCGACAAAACCTTGGGGGCGGAGACAGACTGTTTTGTTTATTCAGAGAGCACAGAAAATATCTTTTTGAAGAAAGATTCATAGAAAACTGAACAAAATTGATAAAAATCTGTAAATATAGTGTTGTTAAAATGTAAATTCTGGTCATGTTTTAAAACCACTCTGGAATCTGTGCGATATTCAGAGACTGAACCACGAAAATGTTGAATTTGTAGCTGTTGTCATAATGCTAAAAATATGAAACTTCACAGGAGTATGCCCAGATGTTATGTGCATGTATCTGGAAAAATGTGTACAAATCTGGCACTGGGTAACCAACCAAAAGCACAAAGAACTGTCATTTGTGAACTGAAACTCTTAGGAAGATGGGACTTGGACAGATACGTGCCTTATTTACTCGGAAAGTAAATATGTATCATTAGTAGGTTGGTGATATTGGAAATATGTTTTATATGAAAAACAGATTTTCTGTGTAGGAACAAAGGGGAGGTTTTTCCCTGGATTGTAAATTGCAGAATCACTATGACATATCATGACACTCTGGTTGCTTCTAAAATAAGGAGAGAGGGAATGCCTTAACCAATCGGCTTCTTAGAGGGTTGGGCATAGTATAATCAGCCTACCCACCCCTTTGGGAAATACATAAATAGGGACTGTTGAGGACCTAGAAAGACACACATTCACTCATCAACTGATTTATTGGCGAAGCGCTCTGCAGGAAGAACCCAGACCAAGACTCCAGAACCCTGATCAAGACTACAGAACTCTGAAAGCAGAAGGCCCAAAGCTGAACCCTTCTCAGCTGGCCTTTCAAATCTTGCAACCTGATTTTAACCCCAAACTTCCAAGGGGCACAACCAATTCAACAGCCGGGCTGTGCTGTTTTTCTGCTTCTTGCCAAGAACTCTTGCTAGAACCCAGAGATCCAAACCAGTAGAGAAGAGCTGTAACCCAGAACCAACCCGTCAGATCTGGAACCAGAGGCCGTGCAGAGACCAGAGTCCCTTGCTGACTGCAGAACCAAGCGCCTGAATCTTGTCCAGTGGCGAGCAGATTCCAGTCCAAAACCTTTGACCAGATCTTTGACGGGCCTATACCAAAACCATAGTTGTGAGTATCTAGCATAGAACTGTCCATAGCCAATCTCTTATCCTTAATTAATCCTATCAAACCCATTCCAACATATCCAGACTGCATTGTAGACTCTTTTTTGTCTGTTCTGAATCTTTGCGCTAAAATATATTTGCTGAAGAAAGGCAAGTGTCGCAGCGGGCAAAGACCAGACAGAGGCGCCTCAAGACTGGTGGCTGTACCGTTGGTATCTAGCATCTTCATAGCCCCTTAGTGTTAAGAAATCCTTGTTTGTAATTTTCAAAAGTGCATCTTTCAATTGAAATCTTGACTCTTTTTGAGAAAAATCGACCTTTACTAAAACCTCTGTAACTTCTGAACCGTATATGCTAGGAACGAAATGTAAGTGTCAAATCGAAGCTAACACCCTCAGCTTCCAAACGAATCCAAACCGCATTTGAGCTCCTTATCGTTTGGCACAATCACTTTTCCCGCGCACTGAAAAGTTTGCCATGATTCTGCATTTGGCTCAATTTCACCACATGTAAAATAGCTATTTCTTTGCATTCAACCTCTGAATTCAATTTCCTATCTGCCAGCCATTCAATCATCATTGCTAGTGTTTACCTGAGCCTATCCAAAAGCGGCTCCCACTAGTTCTGAATCCACCTTAGAAAATTAAATCCATGTTTAGTATTTTTCCATTCATTACAAAACCACATTCAAAGCCTTTGACCTGTTTAAAATCATTCCTGTTTTTCTCTAAGCATGCTGGGGGAATTGGATTGAAACTGCATTTGTAGAGTGTTTATTCCTGAAACCTGTTTTCTCCCCTTCCATCTCTATATTGCATATTAGGGGGGATTGAGTAGTATCAGGGGGAAAGAGTGATTACATTGCATTTGATTGAACACATAAAAGTTTTATTCCTGTGTTGCATTAATCTCATATCATTGTATTTCATTGAACCCACACAAAGTTTTATTCTATGATACATTATTCTTTTCATCATATTCCTAGTGATTAAAGAGATTGTTGACTGTAATATCACCCAACGCTGATCAGTGTATTAATATTAATAGTGTGATATCCAGATATTGTTCATAATTCATAAAAGTGTGATATATATATTGTTCAAATCCATCAAATAAATCTTTTAACTTTGCAAAACAACCTTCTTCTTGGTTCAGTGAGACCGGGGGGATTCAAAGAGAGGGGCGTGATATAAGGGTATATCGTTCAGAAATAAAAGAACTTTAGACATAAAAATATATAATTAAGGGTTCCAGCTGGGCATCTCACGCTAGGCATTGGCTTAGTTGGAGTGCTGGGTTGAAACCGCTTACAGTCTTGCTGCACACACTAACCCCAAATGATGCTGACAATGGATCGTTGTCCCATGCGATAGGGGTGCTTCACAGTTTGAGGATTTCTATGGATAAGGGAGATGGACTGGTTTGATACCATGTTTTCATGGGCCCAATCATGGTTAGAGATAGCTGTATATATTATTATTATTATTATTATTATTATTATTATTAAGATGTTTGCTTTAAAATAATAAACCTTTCACCTGTACAAAACATACAACCAACAATTAAACAGTCCCAATTACACAATGTTAAAATAAGCATTCAAATAGGTTAAACATTATTACAATATCACATCACAGATGTGGTCTGAACAATATCAAAATGTTTGTTTACTCTACATCATTTAAAAAGCCATTGCAATATTATATGTACGCCACTTGGTCCAACATTGGCATCATCCAGAACATCCTTAAAAAAATGAATCAGTGCTATTACCATCTTAAAATGTTCTCCCATATAAAACATCCACCAGTCATCTAAACTTTTAGTTTTACATTTATCAAAGACTTTCCCCAAATCATGTGTACACTTGCCAGTCAAGCCTTTGCAAGACAACAACATATGACACAACGTTACATTGGCGCCTTCCATATTACAATGCCTACAACTCGGGTCTGTAAACCCAAAATCTTTCAATATTTTTGGGCAAGCCATTCTCCATTAGCTTAGCATCGATTCAGCAGGAGAAAGTAAAGTTTCCTTTAGGATTTTGAAGGCCCTAACCAGAGAGGTTACTATACATTCCCTATATAAAGTAAGGGACTTCCATGCCACCCTAGTATACAATGTTATGAGCCCCAGCGTGTATCTTATGGTGTGCATCAAAGTCATGTGTGATGCAATGCCCTCCTCTCGAATAAACCTGCTAGCTTTAACCATACTGAAAATGCTGTTGCAAAGAAGACTCCAGACCCACAGGTCAGAACAGCCACTGTTTTCATTTTGTAAAAAGTAATTAGAGGCTCCATGGAAAAATGCTAGTACCTTTTAAGAATGATTGAACCTTGCGTAACTAAGTTTTTAGTGTTTGTCTTCAGCTGCAAAATTCTAGCTGCGTCGTTCATACTAGTTTTCAATAACATACCCAAATAGGTAAATGAGTGTACTTTATCGATTTTCCCTCATCTAATAACCCAGGTTGGGTGTTTCGCGCTCTTGCCTTGAGACCTATGCAATATCAGAAACTTTGTCATAGAGACATTGATATTCATACAGTTTTCTTCTAAGTAGAATTGCAAAGCTTCCAGTTTACTCTGTAGACCTACTGGCATCTGGTCAATCAATACCAGACCATCGTCAAAGAGAAGGTGGCCCACCGATCTCCACTTCAATCTTGGCAGGAATGAGCAAGGCTTCTCCAGAGCCAGAGGAATATCTGATATGAAAAGGTTATAGAGCAGTGGCACTAAAGCCCCCCTTGTTTTAAGCCCCTTGCCATGGAAATAGGTATCGAGAGCCACCCCCGCCTCTTTAAACGTACTCTCAGTGAGGTGTCTATATAGAAGGCTCAAATCACCTGTGGCAAGTCAGACGGGCATCCCCATTTCTTTAGTTTAAGTCAGAGTATCTCCCTGTCAAGAGAATCAAAAGCCTGTTCCAGGTCCACAAACGCCAGGTAGATCTTATCCTTCCCCCATTAATGAACATGTCTTAAAGATGTTCAGAATAAACATGCTCAGACTAGTCCCAATGCCCCTAACAAGACCAGACAGAAAAAAAAATCATAATGCCCACTTCAGTCCATCAAACTTGACAGCAGCATAGTTGCAAAATGTTTTCCCATAACATCAAAAAAGGGGCGATATAGCAGTAGTTTTTGGGCTCCTCCCCGGCACCCTTCTTGAAGATTGGGACCACAATTGAGACCTTCCATGAGGCTGGTATAGCTCTTGCTCACATGATCTCTGTAAGCAACACCAATAGAAAGTCTGCCCATTCATTGATGTGCGCCTTGAGCATTATGTTTATTATACCTCCCGGGCCTGGGGCCCTTGAACTGCTAGCCCTTCTGATCAACTCATACAAACCTTCTCTGTTAAATGTAATGTGCCATTCCCCTAGGCACTCAACTTCCCCAACGTTGGCAGATACATTTGAAGAGTCGAACAAAATCAAAAAGTGTCTCACACACCTTTCTTCCGTCATTGCATTAACCAATAAAGTTTCTTTTGGTGTACCCACAGCATTCAAAAGCTGTCAAATCTCATCTATATTTTTACTCAGAATCTTGACAGCATATTCTGTGCGTCTTTTAAAACAATAGCACACTTAAACACCTTAAACCAGTTTCTTTATTTCTGTCTCTTCTTTTTTAATAGAATTGACATACTGCAGCTTCCAGCTAGTTTTATTTTGTTTTAATCAGCCTGAAGGTGTCTTTTTTGACAACCTACCTCATAATTATACCTGTGTTTGTAGGCAAACTCAATGTGCTTACCCCAGCCCGTAGTTGAAACAAAGTCAGTTAGAAACAAGGGGTAGTCAATAAAAGGGCAGGAGTTGCTTATTGTCTGGTCGTGAGCATTACTTGTTAACCTTTGCCTTAGTTTGAGTATACTTTGTGTGGACATACAGATGTGGTGTCCAAGTCTAGACTATATGCCAATGCCAGAGGGCTGTTACTAGACAACCATGTCATTTGCAATATGCAATGGTTGCTGCTAGATTTTGGCAACACCTCAAATCTAGTGACCTGTGGCAAGAAGTTACTATTAAAGAAGATGTAATCCAAAATTGCACTCTTGCCACCAAATTTCCACGTCGTGCAGATTGGAATATCACCTTCTTTTTTTCCATTTAACATATGTAAATTCATGTTAGTCGCAACTTCCCCCTTAATGATTTTCTTTTATCTATGGCTCAATGTCTTTTTGTGAGTTGGTTGTCTCCCCTAAGCCGGTGATGTTAAAGTCACCACAGACTATTATAGAGAAATCCTGCAAGGGCTCACAACAATCAATCAGCGTATCAAGGAGAACATCAATAAAGTCATAATCTTTAACCCCATTTGGGTTCCAGTACAGGTTACACAAGATGAGGAACCCTTGAGCTGCTAGCCCTTCTGATTGCCAGGCCATAACCAATATCTGAACAAATGGGCTGGGACATTTTACCTCCACTACCCGGAGGTCAAGGCCACTTTTCACGGCTGTTATAAGGCCTGATGATGGGTGTCCCCACACCCCCTTGACTGCAATGTTCAAATTAATAGAATAGCCATCCAGTAATGGAGGTCAAGTTTCCTGCAGGCACATGATCCCAAAAGATTCAAATTGGACGTACCCTTCGCAAAGAGGTGCCTTAAACCTCTACAGTTCCACAGCGCCAACTTGAAGCCCACTTGCTTCAGTGAATCTTCCAGTTAATCCTTCCTCCTATTTAGGACTAGTGCCTCAGAAAGCCAAGCACAAGAGCCCCTCTGGACCTGCAAGCCATTTTCTTCTTCCATACATTCCACTCTCCTTCTTGCACCCTTCAAACCTTCCACAGTTATTTCATACAATAAAGACTTAGGTACCACATAATCCTGGTTTGAAATTGTGGCCCATATTGGCATCCCTATGATCCATTTGTTGCGGCTCTAGTTGGACATGGAATACTTTTACTCCAGAGAGACCACGAATAACAAGACAATGCCGTCCACATTGGACAAAGAAAAAGAACGCTGCAGCCGAACTACATCAAAGCATACGGTACGTATACCTTACACCACCACGTCTGTAGACACAGGCCGCAGGCACAGCCATCCATCCATGCACAATAGAATGCAGCTATGGCTATGCCTTTCCAGTCTAGCAGCACACATAGCCGTCCACACTGAATCCCCGACGTACCTCAACACCTCTGGCACTAGCGTACAGCAACTACCAACGAAAATAAAATTCAGTATAGCTGGGCACACATCTAATCTTCAGCCTGACCTCTGGGCTGCTAACTGGAGCGTAGCCATCCACATAAATCCTAAGCCAGCGAAAATGCAAACAGGCATCACTTAATATAAACTCTTAGTACCTTCTACACAATGACTGCAGTCACCAGGGGCTTTCCAACCACAAAATGCATTGAGGCTATACAAATGGAGAAAGAGCGCTATATAAATAATGAATACAATACAATACACTACAATATATCTAGACATGTCCTCCTTAGAGTAGTTATCTGTTCCAACTGTACAGTGAGTACCCCCAATACAGTTCATATGTGTCTCTATTAAGGCAAAGCCCAACAGGCTTCAGGTTCCTTAAAAATGTCCTTGAATCGTTTGATTTAACGTTTTTGCCATTGCCCATATTTTTAGAATTTTTTTAGCTAATGGCCGTAGTTGCTTCCTGGCTTGCTGCTGCTTTAAATCTTTCCTGGCAAAGTTTGGATAATCAATAGCAATAGAAGTACTCAGCAGAGATGGACTTGACAAGACATTATTTATACCCTCAATTGCAACCTCGCTGACCAGATGTCTTGCATTCAAATGACCTACAGGGGCCGCCAATGGATATTGTGTCAAGTCAGTCATAAGCAAATCTACTGTAGAGGCAGTTGGTGATGAGCCCAGGTGCGATTTTACTGGCTTCAAGAGGACACTTGGTGGCCAGGGAGCCCTTTCAGCCAACTGACAAGGGTCACTAGAGATCTCCTGAGATCATTGCCGAGCTGATGACTCTAGCCAACAGGCCATCTCAAACTCTTTTACTCCATATTTATTTGCCTGCTCGTTTGTGGACGTCCTTCCCCTTCTCTGTTTGTCTCTTTCTTGTAATAGAGGCTACAATACAGATCTCAGTGAAGGGAGAACATCAGAAGGCTTCTCCACGTTACCTTTAGATGCCATAACAAAACCTTCAATAAAAATAAATTTAGAGTGGAGCATTGCCAACATAGTTGCATGGTCCTTCAAGCCATCATTTAAGGATTCATCCAGCTTAATAAATGGAGCCAAAGCAATTGTTAATGCTGACATAGTGGCCATATCAATACCACCCTCAACGTTTCTACTGTCTATTATATTTGCTTGACAGATGTGGCCAGAAGGCCTTGTAGATGGAAGTGGCTGCAGTGGAGACCCTTTGTCTGTATATTCATAAGTGGATGAAGTTGATGTTCCTTGACAGCAAACATTTTTTGTACAACTTTCTGAAGCAGCTACCTCAATAATTACATTAGACCCGGGTTTGTACAATAATACAGGTCCAGCGTCGCGTAGTGTTGGGGTAAGTTCATGATTAGTTGAGATGACTGATTGCACAAGTGTGGAGTTGACTTGCGCATCGATTAAAGCTAAAACTGGATCAGATCTTGGCCCTCAGCTAGTGTTGCTTGCTTGGGGAACTCCCATTGCAGTTTTGGCCCCAAGGATGGAATAGGAGTCCAGTGGATAGTTCTCCTCAGTGGCTGCACTATTGAAGTCCTTAGATACCTTATTTCCTGCCTCCATCTTGTGCGTGATGAAAGCTATTTTGTCCCTCAATTTAGCAGCCAAAGCACTGCTGTCAACTAGATTACTTGACTTGGAAAATCCTGGGCATTGGCTATTGTGAACCAAAGTTGCAGAGCCAAAATAAGGGATTGCAAAATGAGAGCTGTTACTCATCAATGGCGGTACCTTTAAGAGAGACGTTTCCCCAAGGCCAAAATCAAGCGACTTAATGTTTTGTTGATATTATCAAATCATGGTCCGGTAGTTTCCCCTTAGCGATTCTGTCTGGCACTCTCTTTGCTGATGGAACTTTTAGGCAGGCTTCAGTAGCTTTGTGCTTCACTGTGTTTACACAGTCAGTCCCATTGTAAAAAAAGTGCCTCTTACACAAATCTTCATTGACCTTAATTTGGTACAATGGGCCTTTTGAAGCCAGCGGAGGCTGCAGAGCCTTTAGGATCCCGCAAGACTTAGAGGGGTTTGTGGAAGGCCATGAGCTCTCTCCATCTCTTTATATCTATAATGGTTGAATTCAGGTTCCAAGATTCGAGTTGAATCCATTGGGTCCCCCAAACTCCAAGCACCACGGGTGGCAGACAGAGCATAATCCCATACCATTTGGGATTCTACTGGCGAGTTATATATAAAGTTGTGCACACTCGCCTCAGCATTCTTCGATAGCAAACATGAAGGCTCAACCTCATCAAATCTTATGCCATTGTTAGAAGAACACAAAGGGTCCTCTAGCCTCAAGATCTCTAGGATGGGCTCTAAAGCACCTTGAAGGATAACATTCACCACCTGGATTTCAGCCTGAGTACCCAAACCGTGGAGCGAAAAAGTAATCCTGGGGACTGCACCATCACAGACCGCAACACTCTTTTTATGATCAGCATCCACGTGTAAAAACCTGCCAAAATCTTCAACGGCTGAAGTTGGCTCACGGCCAGGATTATATGCCGTACGACTGTCAGTTGAGCGTGCAAAGGACAGTTGTATTTTAAACAGCCTGGGGTCTTGGTACACACTAGATTTACCCATTTTGCTTTACACCTTCACTGCCTCCATTACCGTCCTGTATGCGAAGTGTAATAGAGGTTGGTGAGAAGCACCTACCCAACAGTTAATGTACGTCTTTCAATAACAAATAACAAGTAATCCTCTTAAGCAAGATATGGGTTAACTGATCTTCTTTTGCTGGCTTTCTCGCAGGGCTCTCAGGAACAGTAAGAACCCAAGGTGTGGTGCCACCCACCCCCGTAAGTCAAATTAGTCTTCCCCCAGCACCCGGACACATCGGAACACAGTAGGAGACTTCTCAACACTTCACATTGATGTGATGAGCGGTAGAGACTGAGGCGTGCAGTGCTTATGGGGCCAGTAAGTAAAAATAAGAAGCAAGAGTCCTTTTTTCTATAGCTTTCCCAACTTGTCTCTTGTGGGGTGCCGAATGCGAACACTGCACCGCACTGACGCAATCGGTGCTGAGCACTCACTCCTAGGTGCCGAATCAAGGTGGCCTCCGGCAGCAGAAGACCACTGCAAACCCCAGCGGCCCTGCTTACCATCCTTCCATAATCTGCACCCCACTCAGCCGAATGTTCCAGGCTGTGGTTCTGGCTCTTGGCAGCGGGTGTCAGATCTTGGCCCTCAACTCCTAACTCTTGGAGCAAACACAGCAGCCCACAGTGATCTTCATCCTTATTACTTAGAGGAAAGGACCCAAACTCGAATTAAGTGGCACTGCGTTCTCTCACTCGCTCACAGCCGCTTCCGATGCTAGTAAACCCACTGGTCCAAATTAACCTGCTCCCAATTCTTTCCAAGATAGCTGTAAAAATGCTGGTTCCATTGCAGTATTTTTGTAAGTGATTTTTTCTTCCTGTCAAATGATCGTGAGGTGCTGCACAAAGGCTATCCCGAAGAGCGCCATAATGATGATTTCAATAAAGTCAGGCAAAGCCCCTCCTCTCGCAAAACACAGTACACCCAGACTGGTAGGTGAGATGGGATTGTCAGGCCAAGAATGGTAAAAATAGAGTGCATTTGGAAACCCGGGGACAGTGACCACACACTCACCAGACCCAGAGAATTATATTGAATGTCAGGTCGATTTAGCAGGAGACATAGGGTGCTTTTTCATGACTCGCACCCCTGAAGAATACGCCTGAGGGGGGTTACGTCATGTGTAGGGCCTGGATACCTAGAGAATATTCTGAAGTGTTAGTTAATGGAGTATTAACTAAAGGGGGATGTTGGAATACACGTACAGTGTCCCAGCCAGGCAAAAAGGTTCAGGTTGAGGAAAGGTTATTAGTGAGCGCCCTTGTGGGAGCAGAGTGAAGGGTGTGCCGTGGACAGCATATACATTTTCTTTGTTCGGTTTGATACATTTGGATACCCACATATAGCAACACAGAAAGAGCAACAAATGTATAGAAAGGGCAGCATTTCAGGCCCAGTGTTTAGTTGTTGTATTATGAGTATGTACTGACGCGCAATACGGGGAGGAGCAGACATAGGTGGAAGATGGAGCCAGTAAGGTAGTGTGGTAAAAGCGAGGTCAGTGTGGTAAAGGTGACAGGAGTAATGTCATATTTGATGTTAAGGCCTGGCACAAAATGAACAGATGAGAATGCAGGCCTTGTTGTGGCACTGTGGCTCTGTTAGTCCAGCTCCAAAAGAAAATCCTTGTCAATGCCTAGTATTGGATGCCCAATGGAAACCCTTATTTATATATTTTTATGTCAAAATTTGTTTAATTCTGGATGATGTACCCTTATATAACGCCCCTCTCTTTGAATTCCCCCGGTCGCACTGAGCCAAGAAGAAGATTTGTTTTGCAAATTAAAAGATTTATTTGAAGAATTGAACAACATATAGATTATACTTTTATGAATATGAATAATATCTGAATATCACACTCGTGAATATGAACAATGATCAGCAATGGGTAATATTACCATATCAACAATCTCTTTAATCAATTAGGAGTAGGGATAGGAAGAATAATGTAGCAGAGAATACTTTGTATGGGTTCAAGAGATTGCAATGATAGGAAGAAATGCAACACAGAAATAAAACTTGATATGTCTTCAATCAAAAGACAATATGGTCACTCTTTCCCCTGTTACTACTCACTCCCCCAACATGCAATATGAAGATATGGAATGAGGGCACACAGGTATCAGGAATAACAATCAATAATTGCAGTTTCAATCCCACTTCCCCCCAGCAAGCTGAGAGAAACAGTGCTGATTTTAGACAGGTCAAATGCTTTTAAATGTGGTTTGCAATAAATGGGAAAAAAGTTTTAAATGATTTTAATTCGCTAAATGGATTCAGAACTAGTCAGAGTTGCTTTGGATTGGTTCAGGTCAACACTAGCAATGATTATAGAATGATTAGCAGATGGAAAACGAAATACAGAAGTTGAAAGCAAGAAATAGCTGTTTTTCTATGAATGAAATTGAGCCAAATTCAAAATTGCTGCAACTTTTCCACGTGCGGGAAATGCGATTATGGTAAAACTATAATGAATTGGATTGTTTTGGGTTCATTTGAAAGCTGAGGATGTTATCTTCAAAATGACATTTCAATTTCGTTTCTAGGACATATGGTTTAAAAGTTACAGAGGTTTTTGTGAAGGTAGATTTTTCAGAAACAGAGTCAAGATTTCAAAAATGAAAGATGCGCTGTTGAAGATTTAGAACAATGATTTCTTAACACTAAAGAGTCTATGGAGCCGCAAACTACACGACAGCCCAGCCACCTATCCAGAGGCACCTCCGGATGGTTTCTGTCTGCACGAGATGATTGCCTTTCTCCAGAAAATATATATTAGCGCCAAGATCATTATCACTACAATTATCAAGGATTATGTGGAGGAGAGAAGAATTTAGAATAGACAAAAGAGATTCACTAATGCAGTTATGGATAGGTTGGAATGGTTGGATTGGGTTACTTAAGACTAAGAGGTGACTATGGACAGTTCTAGACTAAATAGTGACTCCTATGGCTTTGGAATGGAATGGGCTCGTCAAAGATCTGGTCAAGGGTTTGGACTTCACTCGCCACCGGACAGGATCAGGGCACCTGGACTCTGTTCTCAGCAAGGCACTCTAGTCTGCGCGGCCTCTTGGACTGGGTGTGACGGGTTCTGGGTTACAGCTCTGCTCTGCGGGTCTGGATCTTGGTTCTAGCACGGGGTTCCTAGCTAGAACAGCAAAACAGCTCAGCCAGGCTGTTGGATTTTGTGGTGCCCCTTGGAAGTTTAGGGGTTAAAATCAGGTTGCTTAAGATTCTGAAGGCCAGCTGAGAAGAGTTCAGCTTTCGGGTTGGGCCTTTCTGCTTCAAAGTTCTAGAGTCTGGATTCTGGATCTATGTCTGGAGCCTGGATCTTCCTGCAGGGTGCTTTGCCAAGGAATCATTTAATGAGTGGAAAGTGTGTCTTTCTGGGTCCTCAACAGTCCCTATTTATCCATTTCCAAAGTGGGTGGGGAGGCTGATTATCTATGCCCAAACCTCTAAGGATCTGATAGGTCAGAGAATTTCCCCTCTCCTGATTTGAGACAGGAGCAGTGTGTCATATGTGTCAGAGTGACACTGTGTTTATGGTCCAAAGGAAATCCCTCCCCTTTGCTTTTACCTAGGAAATCTATTTTCCCCAAAAAACATATTTCCAAGATGCGCAACTTGTTATTAATACATAATTACATGACAGATTGCCTAAGGTACATTTCTGTTAAACTCTCATCTTCGTACGAGCTCTGGTTCATAAATTACAACTTTTTCACACTTTTGGTGGGTTTCTCAATGTTAGTTCTGCACCAATTTTTATACATGCATACACATCCCATCTGGGCATAGTCCTGTAATTTTTCATGTTCCTAACATAAACACAATGGCTACAATATGAATAATTTCCGGGGTTCAGTCTCAGAACATCGCACAGATTCCAAATTAGTTTCAAACTGTGAGAACATTTTTCATTTTAACAACCTATACGTTTCATATTTTTGTCAGTTCAGTACAATTTGCTATTAGCATTTTTCTAAAACATACATTTACTTCCACCTCAATCAACATTTTCAGTCTGGCCCAGAGTCAGAGGGTCACATGGCTTGCCTTCCTGGCAGAGCTGTTGTTGTCAGTCACACCCAAATTAGCATTTTCTATTCAGTTCAAGGAACCCATTGTTTCTTGCTCTGGGCAGCAGAGGAAATCTCCTCCCCTTCTGATTAACATGCCAATGCAAAATCCTCTCCTTTTGGTGGGAATGAACAAGGTGGGAGGTTCTAAGGGAAAGAAAGCCTTTTGGAAGTTTTATCTAAATCAGGTTACCTTTTTGTCAATTGTAACATAGTTCCTTGTGAAAACATTACATTTATAAATTTAAAATAAGCAAACATATCTTTACTTCCAGTCTTTTCCAACATGAAATCAATGTGTGGCACTCTATATGGCATTTTGATGGAAATCCCTTCTTTGGCATATTCACTTTTTAAAACACAAGTTTCTCTTGTCAGATTTAGAGATCGCCAGGGTCTGTCGGAGGTGAGTAATGGTACTGCACCCATTTTGACAGATTTCTTTCCATCAAGTATCTTTAAAAGTGGATGTTGTTCTGGTAACATATGATTCTTGCTGACATTGTATTTATGTGGATGGTTGCAGTAGAATAATTTGGAACACCCAACAAGGAGGTTGGATATTTTGGGTGGTTTGTGAGCCATGATTTTTTCCAAATTTGACAACCAAGAAAACGGATTTCCCAACAGCTCTTTGTTTCTTTTGGCAATTAGCATTGCTTTTTCAAGTGGCTTCAGGCTACTTTGTGGGTAGCCCAATGGTGGGTTTTGGCAGTGGTCTCCTGTGTTCACTGAGATAGGCAAAAGTGGATGGCAGTCTATTTTTCAGATTTTTACTGCGCAATTTTGGGTAATTTTTAGCAAGCAGCATGCTTTCCAGTGGCCATTTGCGACGTTTCTGCTGTCAGCAATGCACAGTAATGTTGCAGGGCCTGGACCAGTGGGTTGAAGCATCCCACAGTCCGAGGCACTGATGGTGTGCAGATAAGCACTAATTGTATTCAGTTGCGGGAACTGGACGTGATGGGAATGGAATATTAGTTGGTAAAAGAGCAGGAAGGATGTGCCCATTGAAGACACATTAATTAGAATAGAGCACAAGTATATGTGGTGCCAATAAGACAGGCAAAGATGTATAGCACTACTGCCCTCATGCAGGGCAGTCACTCCATATGAATTACACTTAGACATACAATTTATGCAAACAAATCCTCAAAGTTTAGACTCAAGAGCGATGGCCTGGTCACATCATCTCTGGGCACCTGGGGTTGGGAGGAGATAAAGGGGGAGCCATGTCTGGAACATCTTGTGATTCAGTACAGGAGGAGCAGAGGTGATGCCAATAAAGGTTGTACAAGTTTGGGGATGCAGCTGGTGTGCGCCATGGAGTATGGATTAATGATGAAGCCTATTGTCTCATCAAAAGCAGGGTTGGCCTTACTAAGGTACTGTGATTGTGTCAGGAACTAGATGGTGCACATCACATGATGGTCATAAAATTACAAACCTATTGATAAGAGCTCAACAATCAAATACCTGGGTTTGACAGTGATGATGCTGGGGGCCACGTGTCTAGTCTAGTGTAGATGTGGACAATCAGTCAAGGGACTATGGGAGGGATTAGCATGTTCTATTGGTAGTAGCCTATGAGGGTGGTGGGATTAAGTTGTATTCATTAGTATGCATAGTTATGTTACTTTGTGGTTTCTAAGCTATATAAGGTGTAACATCTTGAGATAAGATGAGCTCCATGTCAGTTTTTTTCTACGGAACTGTCTGAAACCCTTTTTGTATGTAACAAACCTTGTTTTTCCTTTCAAAGTGGTGCAGTGATTCGTTTGGTCATTTGGATTGTTTTTATTCTTTGTTTTCTGGTCTACCATCCTTTCACAGGTAATCAATGTTACCTTTAAAACCATCTACCCGTACATCACCAAGCAAGGTTGAAAGCTGGTTGCTCACCATATCACCTGCCAGGGCACAGACCCTCAACGTGTTGATCAGGTTGAGCTCAAGCAGGTACAGCAGAGTTAGAACCACCCCACTCAGTAATGCATTGCGTGGCAACAAACCCACTTGGTGGCCTCCTTGAAAGGTTGTGTTGCAGAGTAAATATCAACTAGGGCAAAATAATATTTGCCAACATTACAGGCAGATAAGCATAGAGCAGGCCCTGTCTGTCCTGGAACTGGTAATATCTGTGGCTCAGTTACTTAAATTACACTGTCATTACACACTGGGGAATCACTGCATTGCACCAATTGGATACAGTGGTCACGGTTTGATGTTCTACTCCAAAGCTCTCATGCAGCTGAAGTATTTTCGCTGGTAAATGTGCAGACTGCTGGAGGTATGCAGCTTGCCTGATGGAATGGAGAGGAATGTACTTCAGATCTCGTGACTTCCGAAGTCTGCACATAGTGCTGCTGCATATAGGAAAGTATGGATGTGGTACTCAAGTTGTTCCTTGCCTTCCCTCTGCACACCATTTTACGTCAGAGTGTGCAAATGGCCTGAAGCATATTTGTTTATTCTCTGTGAAGTGCTGCCATACTGTTGATTTTCTCAGTGGGCTAGCATGTAGGCTGGTTTGATGTGGGCATCATAGTGCTGATGGTGCTAGTGGTGTTCTGGGGGCCTCATTATTATATGATGTGTTTTCTGATCTGCCACAAGAAGGATGTTTCTTTGTTAACAGTTGGAGGTGGCCTTCTATTAACACTACAGCCTCCGCATCTATGGTGTAATTCTACTATTCCAACTACGTCTGGTGGCTTTCAAACAGCAATGTGTGTTCCTGCCTGGAAACTGATGGAGCACAATCTATGTCTTGATCATTATCCATCTCATCATTACTACTATGTGACCCAGTGGATTGGGGAAGTGGAGTCTGTCATTCTTCTCTGGTCTGTCTTCCTTTCACACCTACTCTTTCTGCCTTTTATATAGTGGACAGAGCTGAGTGTGCAACCTCGTATGACGGCCTCACAGGATGTTGATTGACGTAGTGCAATACCCATACATTTTCTTGCACTGGCAAATGTACCCCTGAGTGGTCTGTGGCAGGTGTTCTGTGTAAATTAGAAAGGCCACTTTGTACCACATGAGCTAGCTCCATGTACCTTTTGCTTGCTTTACTATGTTTTGGATTTGCTTGTCCTTCCCGACAGGCTTAATCCAAAGCTTGACTGAGAGTTTAGTTCTGTGTTGTATGTGTTCTGCCTTAAATGTCCTTTTGTCTCGTAAGACATGGATACCCCAAAGGTACCCATAATTCTCCCAGAGAGAATGCTATCTCTATGTTAGTCATGTGGCTAGGATGTTGGTAACTTTTTTTTACCAGGATGTATTCCGTTTTACCTGACTGGGTCCTTTCAGACTCCCTCCTCCATTTATGGAAATGGTGGTTGTCTTATTTGCCTCAAAGGCCTGTTGGGTCACATGACTAGTCCTTGTCCATCTTTGTGTATGTTAGAGGTGATTACCACCTTAAGCCACTGGATGTGTGTATACCAGACTTGAGGCTGTAGTCAGCCTAAAACCAATACTGACTGACATATGCAGATGCCGGTCAGGGAATTTGTCGATTCATTCATATATCTGTGAGAGCCCTTCCTTTGTGCATGCGTGTGCTTGGAGGGATGGCTTCACATTGGCTGACCACCCCTTTGTTTAAATGGTGTTCGGTAGGTGACTTGGTGCAGTGTTAGCTCATTGCCACACCGGAGGGGAGTCTGGAAGCAGACCCTTTTACCCTCTCACCTGGTAACCAGCTACAACTTTCAACCTGCATTTCCGGGAGGTCTGCTACTCAGAGAAGGACCGAAGCTCTGCACCAGCATATTTTGATGTTTGGAAAATAACAGTGGCACAGCTCCGTCCCTACTCATGACCAGAAGGAACCCTTTGCAGTGTTCCTTTCTACTGATCTAGTGGGGACAACTGGATCACACATCCTGCTCAAAAGCATTGTCTTTCTGAAGCTACTGAACATGCCTGAATAGTGGAAACTAAAAACGTGTATCCTTTCACGGACAGATCTTTAAAGGATCTCTGTGCTGAACTGACCAGTAGAATCTTCACCCTATTTTATCAGGCAAGTCCCTCCTCTGAATGGGAAGCTACAGGGGACTGGAACCACAACACCAAAATCACTATCCCAGTCCTTGCCTTGCTCTTTTCCAATGTGACTTTGGCCTTTTTTTCAATATGTATTCTTCCTTGGGATCGATCCTAGCTGACTCCATCTTCAGAAGCTGAGTCTTGTAACTGATGATGACGTGGGAAACTTTCATGGACAACTACTGCCAACTGCAGCTGACTTGAATTTCCACTCATCTGGCATGACCCCTGATCTGAGAATACCTGGATCAACAATAATCACACTTCCAAAAGATCTGGGGGTCCTGCCTGCATCTGTGTGTAGTCGTCACAGCCCTCAGTTATCAGTGAATGACATGCCCAAGACTGCATCAGGAAGCCACTATCCACCTACTAAAAAACTCCTTTTTCGGTCCCAGGTTTTTGCTCTCCCATCCATTTGACACTGCCACTAAGTCTTTTCTTCAGATAGTTCTTCATGCTGGGCCACTTCATCTTTAAGGGATTCTTGGGGGCTGATTGGGACACTCCTGCACAAAACTAACTCTTTCCCACCCAAGACTGCCCCTATCCACAGTACGCATCTCTCTTTCTCACAATAAAAAAGTTTCTGCCTATATAGAAAAGCCATTACCTACTTGTTACTGCCTTGTCCTTTCTAGGTGGGACTGTCTATTGACTCCAAAGAACTCCTACTGAAAACTATGGTACTTAACTGATACACTGTGACATCTTCTGTTTAACAAAGTTACTATTGTATTGTTTTTTCTCCGTGCTCTTTCTTACATAAAGTTTATGTTTGTATAAGAATACAGTGTGTGGACATTCTCTTACTTGGTATTAACAGCATTTGAAAACCACCTCACTCCAACTCCTGAGAGTTAGACCTGGGATGGTATGTTAATACTGCCACTTAGAGAGCCTAGCGAGCTTCAGGGAATCACTAACAGTGCCTAGGTAAGATAGAAACATCTAGGCACCACAACCACAGGGCCTAATGAGAATATCTCTAGCAGTGAGGAATGTGGGTAATTAATTTCACCAAGTGCAATTCACAAAGTGCAAGGCCATGAACAGCACGTCTCCCCATTCCTCTCGCTCGTTTGGGTGATGACATGTTGTTCCAAATATGCCCAGAAATGTGTCACTCGCCTCCCCGAATCTCTGCTTTTCCACTCACATCAAACTCATATGCGCATTCCTCTCCCACAACCTTGCCTCAGGGATTGCCAGCTTCCCCCGCTCCTCTCCCCAGGTATCACCGAATGGTGTATGTCTCACCCACTCGCAACAAGAGATGGACGCTGACTGGTAGGCTGCCCACCTCTTCCTTGATTTCCTGCTGTTCCCTCCCAGCAGAATCAGACAAGCGGATCCCTTCGACAAGCTTCCTTCAGTGACCCATTTGCCGTTCCATCCCGCCTCCCAGGTACCTCGTTCACTCTCTTCAAGAGATGGACACTGACTGGTGTGTCACCCCCTACATCCCATTGTTGCTCCTGCTTCCTCCCAGCAATATTAGGCGAGTAAACCTCCCCCAGAAGCTGTCTTCAAGGTTTCATGCCTCCTCCCGCTCCCCCTCCCCGGTGTCACCTAATGGCATGTGTCTCACCCTCTCGTTATAAGAGAAGGACATGGACTGGCTTGCCACCCACATCCACACATTTCTTGTAATGGCACATGTGTTGTTGACCCATTCCAAATCGCTGAACGTGTCACATATTGCTGCATAAGCAAAACCCACCCTAAATCCCCTCCTGTCACTACCACTCCCTCCCAGTCGTCTTACAACGACTCTAAATGCATCAGCGTTTTTTAAGTCGTCCGTATATTTCCTAAGGCTGCCTCCTGGAATGAACGCAGATCTCTCTAAAACGTGCCTAAGACTGAATGGGAGCTGCTGCCATATGTCCCCCTTTAAGCCTTGTGATCAACGTTCAGACAAACTTTTCTGGGGTTCATTCAGAATGTACCACCCACAATTCGGGTGATTCGAGCTTGTTGTTGGAAAGTTTGTACAGGCCTTGTTCTCAGAATGAAACTATTGGTATGCTTTCCTCTGTGAATATTGTTATATCATGCTGCTGGTAAAATAGCTCAGCCGGTTGAGCGCTCGCTGCTGTGATCTATGTGTGACCTGCAGGTCGCAGGTTTGAATCCTAGCAGGACCAACTCAGCATTTCATTTTAACAAGGTCGATAAATGAGTACCAACCTCAGTTGGGAAGATGTATGTAAATATGTTCTATATACAGCGCTTAGGTGTCAGTGCTATATAAATAGACAAATCATCAATCAGACTCTTTCCCCGTTCCCCCGTCTCTCGTCTTCTCCTGACTTACTGTAACCAGTGCCTTGATGCCCTGCACTCATATAAATGCCTAAATAAAAAATAAAAAATCAACAACAAAAAATCATCATACAGAGAAACACAGAGACCCCAACTAAACTCATTTAACAACTAAAATCATTTATTTGCAGGGTCTATTTCTGCTTTCTAAAAGAGATGCCCCCTCCCATCTTTTATTATACAATGAATACCAAAGACACATTTAGATGTATGTGTGTGTCCATCTGCCTGCACCTGAATGAGGGCAAAATATAAATTGTACCAATGGGCACAACAACAAAACCGATGAACAGATAATGTTTGCCACCTTTGAATATAAGAATTGAAGCACCTTTTCGAAATGCCATGGCCAAAAATGTTACAGTCCTCGTTAATGCAGAACCGTCCATTTGCCCACAGATCAACTCTGAGGTCAAATCAAACACTCATCCCCGTAGACAGGCCAGAGACGTGTAGCTTTTCATCCCAAGTTTGATGCCAAAAAAGGTTAATCATTGTCCACCGAACTACAGAAATGCACTTCCCTCAACAATTTAAAAATACATCTAGTGCCCACTGGCCTTTCAGAAAGGCTATGTCTGTCATCTCACTGGCTGCAGCAATAAAGTGCATGTCTGTCGATACTGAATAGTTCTCCACTGACTCAACAGAGAATATGCAGTCTAATTCAGCAATGGGCCCATAACACAACTCAACCATGTCCTTTGTATTCCAGAGTGCTTTGGCACTCGGATCTTTATGGTTACAAATCATTGTTTTTAGCACGCTATTGTTAAAAACACCTTGTTTATCAAAACACGGTTGTTTAAATATATCTGTGTTTAACTAGTAAATGATGGGATGTCGTCAACGATACATCAGGGTCCCTTTCCATTGCCTACTGTTTTATAATAAGCGCCTTTGTGGTGGTGACGCCTCGTTCTCTGCCTTGGCAACTATCCTATGGAATAGCCTTCCCTTGTCTATAGTGCAACCTACGGGTAAACAACAGCGTGCATGACACTCCTCAAAGCTTAGGAAGAAGAAAAGAATGTTTCACAGGAAATAGGAACTTGAGTGCAGGAAGTCGGTGAACGTGGAAGATTGCATTGATTATTCAACTAATATTCATTCCATTTTCCTTCTTTTAAAATACACATTCAATGAAGCTCATTGTGGGGTTAGTGTGTCAGGCTATACACAAAACATGTGGATTCATAACCACAGTTTTAGTTCTACAGCGATCCAATGTTGCCTTATTATTGCCACAAAATGCAATCTCTTTTCTATGAGGTATCCATGCAATCCCATGTACCTCAAAGTATCCATCACACCTTTTTCCACCAGTTGTTTGAGTGGCTAACAGAAGCACTGCAGTCCTATTTGAGACTTTATATAAACCTAAGAATTCTACCTCAATGGCAATACACAATCCCTCTTCAGAGACACTGGCTAATAAGATACTATACTTCTTTCATAAATATATTCAGTCAGTTAGGATAAAAACACAAGTGTGCGTATCCCCACAGTTCCTCAACTCCCAGTCAACGAGGAAATAGGAAGTGATTGATTGGCTAACCAAAGCAGTACATTATGCCAACTCGCTGCATCCATATCCAGATCCTTGATAAAAGATTGGGTATCAGCCATTGGCCCCTCCGAAATTCCATTATTAAATTGACGTTGTGATGAATAGCAGGGTTTCGTCACTTCTCCCAGATGGAAGCCTCTACTACTTGTGAGGCTAGCAAGGTGAGCCCATTATGCAACATTCCCCCTAGTGGGGGGGGGGGGGGGGTAAGCAGGACCTTACAGGGAGAGTATCCCCTCTTGGGGATATGGGCTCCCATTCCGTTAAGGAACTCCCTGACATCCTTTATGTTGAACCATTAATAACATTCATGCTTCAGAGAAGTCCATAAGAACAAGCTAATGTATGTTATTGTGATGTTAGTTCGAATATATCATTTTGAAGAAATGTCTGATATAACCACTGAGACAAAGAAGAGAGATGGGCAAGAATTAAACTGTGAATAAATTCTGTGGATGTGGAAGAGAGATTACTCATCAAAGAGAGAAGACTTTGATGTCACGCTTGGGAGGAGAGGTGAGACGGCTCCTATGAGCCTGTCATTTTAAAGCCTCCGGTCCCCTTTCTCGTAGGGGCAGGCTTAGCTTCCCCTCCCCTTCACCACCAGCATTTAGTGCCGTTCATTGTAGCACTTGTGTGGAGCGGTGAGACGGCTCCTATGAGCCTGTCATTTTAAAGCCTCCTGTGTAACTTGTTGCTAGCAATGCCTTCTATGTATGCCTGTTGGTAATAATTGTAGCAGCACTACTATTCTATGTCAAGACGGAGGCGAGCATAAAGCTTTCTCTTCTTTATTTGCTCTCTCGAGCAGTTTCAACAAATAACATACATTTTGTAAACTTTCTTTTTTTAAATCATTTTTTTTCTTTTTTTTTTTTCAAAAAAACTTCAAGTCCCATCATTTCTGTAGTCCTCTAGTCCCTGGTCCTGTGACCTAGTCCTTCCTTTTCCTCTGTACTTCCTCTTCTTTTTCTGCTCTCCACAAGATAAGTACCATAATATCTTAGCTGCGTAGAGTTTGCTAACAGAACGTGCTATTATGTTGTAAACTTAATTAAACTCATTCACCAGTATCATTTGATGTAATAGCGTATATACTCAAGCACACGCTAGTGATTTTATATCTAGTACAAGAAAGGGAAATGGAGGCCTGTGTCCACTATACGACACCTCAGGGGCCTGCCGAATTCCCTTTCCAGGCAGGCAGCGCAGCTGTGAGCACTCAGCCCCCACCTTTGGAAGGGCGGAGCTAAGCGCGAGCGGGAGATTTCCCCTCACGCAGAGCAGAAGAAAACAGCCCCCACCATCGTGAAGGTGGAGCAGTCAGTCCGCGTGGCTCTCGACGCGAGCGAAGAATTAATTGAAAGCGGCCTCCACCCTCGCAAGGGCGGGCCCGTGCACAGAGCACGCCAATAGAAAGGCACAGAGCTCCGAGCAACGGCCCCCACCTTCGTGGAGGCGGGCCTTAATACATAACGCTCCGAGGGAGATTCAAACCCTTATCTTTATAACGTTACGGAGCAGAGTTACACAAATATACACGAGTATTCAACAGCCAGAAACAAGAGTATTCTTTTTTCCCAATATTGAGAGGGATCACTGGCAAGATACATCCTGCGAACATACAGCATTCTGTGCAGTGAAGGTGCAGCCTCAAAGCAAAGAGAATCTGTGGACGTGCCACTACACCTAGAAAGGTATTGATTCAGGCACCTGTCAGCACACAAAGAGAAAATGTCAAACTTCGAATGGAGCGAAGAGGAACAAGAGGCAGTCTATCAAGAAGACTGAGCCTATAGCTTCAAAGAAGTGTTAGGAGATTCACTGACAGAGGCAGTGGCTCAGGGAAAGGCTAAATACTATAGAACTATTTCTGAGCCAGAAGGAAGAACGCACCAGGCAGGAAGAAAGCACGTCCACAAGGGCAACTTTAAAAGACCCTAAGGGGTGTAATAAAGCCCGGAAGAGCAAAGACTCTTCTGACCCCCCGGGCCAACTGAAAGGGGGGGGATACAAGAGCCCCAGAGGCTACAGACGCATTCCTCAGACTAAAAGAAGCGTTCATGAAAGATTCTCAGGTGCCGAGCCTCCAGACCCCCTAGCCAGGGGAAGACAATATGGGTTATCCAGAGGAGGAATCCCCAGAAGGTTTCCCAGAAGAGGAGCTGCCGATATCCCCTACATCCACTCAAGGAGATGCAGATAATGAAGGGGACGAGGGGAGCCAACCTCCGCCCAAGAAAAGGCAACGAAAACTCCATCACATAGAAGAGGATGAAACATTAGATATGTTTCAACCAGAAGAAATCAGAAATCCGAGATCCTTGAGTGGGTACCTTTGCAGAGAGTTGCGAAGTATATGATGCAAAGATTGCGGAAAGCTCTTGAAAAAGAAGTTAGACAAAGACTGAGAGCCGAACGTCTTATACCAGACCTGCCAGGAAAGGTCGCAGAAGCCCCGGAATTGGACCCTAAAATGTTGTCATTTGTCTCCAAATCCAACAGAGACCCGAGAAACGGCATAGACCGCTCCTGGAGAAATTTCCAAGAAAAACCCCTCGACCTAGCCGGTCCTCTGGCTAAAATAATGGTCCTGGCTGAGCGAGCCAAGGATACAGGCGAGGAGGAAGCCCCTGGAGTCCTGGCGAATTGGGCCCAGCGAGCCGAATGCATGCTAGGAAATGCAAATTGTGCAATTTCATCGGAGCGCAGGAGAGGTCTCCTACTAAAAATTGACCGTAAATTAGGAGATCTATCGTCATTCGAAGCCGGCGAGGCAGCTCAGGGCCTTTTGTTCGGAGAAACATTCGGCAAAGAAATAGGGAGATTCGTGGGGACCTACACCTCCCTAGAGAAAGCACAGGCATCGATGAAGAACATTTTTCCAGGGAGAGTTTTTGGCAGGACCGGTCGCTACAAAGGTCACTCGACCGGTCGGTACCAAGCAGGTAGAAGGCCTCAAAACAACAGAAACCAATACTGGGAGTCCATGCAACCAGATACCTTCTTTCCCCCAAGAGGCCACTTCCCTAGAGGAAGGCGAGGCAGAGGACAGGGAAGAGGACAAAACTTCCCCACAGGTGAGAAATTTTACATATCTGCTGGTAGGGGGGAGGACAGCTATATTCTGGGAAAATTGGCGCTCGCTTTCCAGCGACGCCTGGTTCCTGCAAATAGTGAAGGGAAAGGACATAGAATTACCAGGGACACCCGCCCAGGCGCAAGTGCCGCGCCCCTTAGTCGCGATACAGACCGAGAAAGAACTGCTAGACGCAGAATTGCAAAGCCTGGCAGAGAAACAGGCTTTCGAACCATGCATAACACCACCAAGATTTGTGAGCAATATGTTCCTGGTTCACCGGAAAGACAAAGTGAGGCCAGTGATAAATCTAAAACACATGAACAGCTGGGTGGTCTACAAACATTTCAAAATGGAAGGAATCCACCAGCTCAGAGACACGCTCAGACAGAGCGACTGGCTGGTAAAGATAGACTTGAAAGATGCTTACCTAACTATTCCTGTACAGACGGATTTCCGTCCGTTTCTAGCGTTCGACTGGGATGGGCAATTATGGCAGTTATGCCATTAAGGCTCTCCTCAGTGCCATGGGCATTCACGAAGATCATGAAACCAGTAGCTGCGGCGATCAGAGAGAAAGGGATTCGGATGATTATATATCTAGACGACATCCTACTGATGGCCGACAGCAGAGAGACCCTGACCTACCAGACCGACTGGGTGGTGAAACTCTTGACCTCGCTAGGTTTCATAGTAAACCGAGAGAAGTCAGAGATGACACCGGCGAAGAGGATAGAATTCCTGGATTTTATTATAAACACCAAGTCGGCGACATTGGAACTTCCAAACAAGAAGATCCGAGACATAAAAAGAGAAATAAGAACATGTCTCAGCAAGACGAGCATATCACTGCGCACCATAGCGAGAGTGGTAGGCTTACTAGCAGCATCAATACAAGCAATATTCCCAGGTCCATTACAGTACTGAGCCCTGCAGAGGCTGAAGATACGACATCTTGAACAAGGCCTACACTACCACCAACTGGTACTCTTAGATCAAGAGTCCAGAACAGAGATGGAATGGTGGTTGGCGAACATGGAAGCCTGGAACGGGAGAGCCATTTTCAGCGACCGCCCAAACTTGATAATAGAATCAGACACCGGCAGAGCAGGCTGGGGAGCTCGTTGCAGAGATCTCCAGACAGGAGGGAGATGGAGCGCAACAGAACTCCAATTACACGTAAACTGTCTGGAGTTACTAGCCGGATCCTTTGCGATCAGGGAATTTACAAAAGGGAAAGTGAATTCTTGCATTCTGATGAAGATGGACAACATTTCGGCAGTGAAATATATCAACCATTTAGGAGGAACGAGGTCCAAATTACTAGCGGAAATAGCCAAGGATTTCTGGCATTCCTGCCTAGAATAAGGGATCTCAGTAGTAGCCGAATACTTACCAGGTTCATTGAATGTAGTGGAGGACTGGAACTCCAGACATCTCTCAGATTCCAGCGACTGGATGCTGGACCGAGTGATATTTCAGAAGCTGGAAAAGCTTTGGGGTCCAATATATACTGACCTGTTTGCGTCCAGGCTGAATGCTAAAAAAGAGAGGTTCTTCAGTTGGAGATTGGACCCGGCTGCGGCCGGAGTGGATGCCTTCCTGCAAGACTGGAGAGAGCAGACACTTTAAGCCTTTCCCCCATTTATAATGATGAGCCGAGTACTAGCAAAAGTACGCAGAGAGGCAGCGAACTTGATAGTAGTGGCTCCGATCTGGAAATCACAAGTATGGTTTCCAGCACTCATGGAACTAATAGCAGATTACCCGAGAGTCCTGCCCCAAGGAGAGAGCCTCCTCACGGACCCAGTTGGGTTAGTTCACCCTATGAGAGTGAAGGGGACGCTGCCATTGATGGCGTGCAAGATAGCAGGAGACGATGGAATCTCCTGGGCATTTCGGCACAGGCTGCAAGCCTCATCGCAGAGTCTTGGGCGCAGTCAACTCGAAGGAGCTACGACGCAGCTTGGAACAAGTGGTCGACATGGTGCAGGAGGAGAACTATTCATCCCGTTTTTGCTCCTCTAGTCGAGATTTTGAATTTCTTAGCGGAACTCCTCCAAGACGGCAAAGCATACAGAACAATAGAGGTATACAGATCTGCGATTTCAGCAGGTCACCTGCCTGTGGAAGGAACACCAGTGGGAGAGAACGTAGCAGTGATACGGCTACTAAAAGGAATAAGATTCAGGCAGCCACCCCAGCCGAGATATGAATCTTTATGGGACGTATCAGTGGTATTGAAACTACTAGCGGAATGGCCTGATAACAGATATCTGTCACTAGGACAGCTATCAGAGAAACTAGCCATGTTATTATGCATGGTGTCATGCAGGAGAGTAGCAGATGTGAGAGCTTTAGAAGTGAATAGGAAAATGTACGGACTGGAAGGCGTAACGTTTAACCTAGCTAGAAGGACTAAAACAGACTCTACCACGATCACATACCCGTACATGCAAGAACACCTGAAATGGTGTGTAGCAGCATGTATAAAGGAATACGAAAACAAAACAGCCGAGCTAAGACCGGCAGGGACAACTCAATTGCTGATTGCACGTAGGAAACCACACAGACGAGTAGCAACAGCCACCATAGAGCGTTGGGTCAGAAGCATCATGAGTCTAGCGGGCATAGACATGACAAGATTTGGCGCACATTCAAGTTAGAGGAGCAATTGCCTCAAAAGCGTTAGGGCAAGGTGCAACCTAACAAGACATTATGAAAGCCGCAGACTGGGCTAGCGATACGACATGCAGAACGTTTTACTACCGACCTATTAATGCAATGGCAGAAGTAGTAGTAAGAAGCTTTGAACAAGCTTAATGCTCGCCTCCGTCTTGACATAGAATGAAGATTCCCCCTGATAATAGCGCAGAGAGCTCTTGATTCTATTAAAGACAAGGAGGCAAGCATTAAATTCCAAGCCCAAATACACAGACATGAGCCAAGATGTAATGTTGTAATGATGTACTGCATTAACCAACATGAATTTTCCTTTCAGAATAGGGTGTTTATTCCAGGCCTAACATGTATGATTGTTTGTTTTGACAATAGGAGATGAGCAAAAGAACAGCTGATTACTCGAGAAGGAAATACCTCGGAGCGAGTCGGCAAGTTAAAATGCAGGAGACCAGCTCAGCATGAAGCAGGAAGTTCAGAGCACAGGTTGACCCAGTTGGTTACAGTTCAGAGATGATTGCAGTTCTAAGCAGTCAAAGAAGAGGAAGTACAGAGGAAAATGAAGGACTAGGTCACAGGACCAGGGACTAGAGGACTACAGAAATTATGGGACTTGAAGTTTTTTCAACAAAAATAAAATGATTTTAAAAAAGAAAGTTTACAAAATGTATGTTATTTGTTGAAACTGCTGGAGAGAGAAAATAAAGAAGAGAAAGCTTAATGCTCGCCTCCTTATCTTTAATAGAATCAAGAGCTCCCTGCGCTATTAGCAGGGGGAATCTTCATTGTATTTTAATTATTTCGCCTACGCTCGTGTGTTTGGGGTTTCTGCCTTTGCAGTCCCCTTTTTATTTCTCATAGGGGGCACGCTTAGCTTCCCCTCCTCTTCACCACCGGCATTTAGTGCCATTCATTGTAGCACTCGTGTGGAGAGGTGAGATGGCTCCTATGAGCCTGTCATTTTAAAGCCTCCTGTGTAACTTGTTGCTAGCAATGCCTTCTATGTATGGCTGTTGGTAATAATTTTAGCAGCACTACGATTGTATTTTAATTATTTTGCTTATGCTCGTGTGTTTGGGGTTTCTGCCTTTGCAGTCCCCTTTCTATTTCTCATAGGGAGCGGGTTTAGCTTCCTCTCCCCTTCACCATCGGCATTTAGTGCCGTTCATTGTAGCACTTGTGTGGAGAGGTGAGATGGCTCCTATGAGCCTGTCATTTTAAAGCCTCCTGTGTGACTTGTTGCTAGGACTGCCTTCTGCATAAGCCTGTTGGTAATAATTTTAGCAGCACTACGATGGTATTTAAATTATTTCGCCTACGCTCGTGTGTTTGGGGTTTCTGCCTTTGCAGTCCCCTTTCTATTTCTCGTAGGGGGCGGGCTTAGCTTCCCCTCCCCTTCACCACCAGCATTTATCTGACTTCCTCACCCGAGGCCCAGCGGACGGGTGCAGTGGCACGCCTACAGTGTGCCGAAGGTGCGCTTGAGGCAAGCCCATCTGTGCCCGTCCGTGTCGCGGCTGGGAAGGGCCGCCACAGTATTATTTGGAGCAGAGCTGCTCTAGCCAATCTAGCACTGAAAGACACTGTTTTTCCCACAGGATGGGTTGGGACCTCTTCTACACTGTTAATGTCGGCCCTATACTTCCTGCTAGAAAAATACCTGGGCATTTTTCAGTTCTTCTGTTAAACACTCGCTCTCTTCCAGCTCATGCTGAGGAACTTTGTATTCTGTTAGAGGATCGATGCCCTACTATGCTGTGCCTTACTGAGACATGGCTCCAGACCAGCTCAGGTCCCCACCTTCTTCAAGCTATCCCCCCTGGATATTGCATCCTGCATATCGACCGCAAACCACCTCAGATTGGAGGGGGAATTGCTGATATATTCAGGGAAGAGGTTACGATTACCCAGTTAAACTGCTCACATAACACTCCAAAGGAGGACATACTATTTCGGTATGTGAGTCAATCTATTGACGTTTGCCACTTCTTGTTCATATACCGCCCTCTGGCCCTCTCTCAAAGTAGCTTTCTTGAGAAATTCCCTGACCTTGTAGCTAATCTACAAATTCAATATACTCATCTGTTGAAATATGGTCCTCCAAGGCCCCCTGTTCTTGATTTATTTGCTGAATGTATGGTTGATCTTCAACTTCACCAACATGTTGATAACCCTACTCATAAATTGGGTAACATATTGGATCTGGTATTCGCGCATAAATCCCTTCTCACACTTCAGTCCATTGAGCCTATTTACTGGTCTGATCATTTCCTGGTCTCTTGCAGATTGGAAACTATCGACAAACCTGTCAAAACTCCAACAGAGTAAATCTGGCAGCGCTCTTGGCATGCTGTGGATACCTCAGATCTGGCCACTTTGACTCAAGACAAATGTAGCCGTGAGTCAGTGGTATCACTGTCCTCAAGTCCAAAGCCCTTCTTGAAGCTGCTAACATTGTTGCCCCTCTTCGGTTGATTCAACCCCGTAGATTGCCACCTGAACCATGGTTCGCTAATCTTCTGAAAGAAGAATGCCTCAAACTATGCCAGTCAGAACGTAAATGGCATAGATCATACAATCCTGCTATTAAAATTCAATATAAAACACATTCTGCTGCTTACTCAGCTAAAATTAAAGGTGCCAAAATGGTGCATTGGACTACTAACATCGAGTCCTCTCTTTCTCAACCAAGGGCGCTTTTCGCTGCTGTTAAGGATCTCACCTCTCTGTAGAGGCTCACCCCTATTGTAACACCCACTCAGGATCTTTGTGATGTTCTATCTCACTTCTTTATTTCAAAGATTGATGCTATCAGACAAACTATCACTCAGGCAGTGACAAGGGCTGGACCTACTGATAACTCCATCCCACTCCCCGTTGCCTCCGATCCCATCATTGTTCATACTTGGACCATCTTCCTGACTTATACCGAGGAAACTATCCTTGGCAGTGACAAGGGCTGGACCTACTGATAACTCCATCCCTCTCCCCGTTGCCTCCGATCCCATCATTGTTCATACTTGGTCCATCTTCCTGACTTATACCCAGGAAACTATCCTTACGGCTATCAGTAAAATAAAGTGTTGCCCCCCCTCGGATGCTATTTCTTTACGGGTCATGGAAGACATTGCCCCTGATTTGCTATCAGAAATTACCAAAGCGATTAACGATTCCTTTCAAACAGGATCCGTCCCTCGGGAGTTGAAGTCAGCCAGGGTGATCCCCCTTCTGAAAAAGCCTACCTTGGGCCCTACTATTCCATCTAACTTCCGGCCTATCTCGCTCCTCCCTTTTCTGGCTAAACTTTTAGAATCAATGGTGACCGCCCCTTCTATCTACCTTTCTAGAATTTTCTAATTTCCTGGACCCCGTTCAGTCCGAGTTCCACCTTGGTCGTGGCATGGAGAGTGTCTTGGTCGCCATCTTGGATGATATGACCAGACTAGTGGATGCAGGTGGAGTGGGTGCCCTGATCTTGTCAGATCTATCAGCGGCATTTGACACTGTCGACAACTCTATCCTGCTATCTCGCATCTCCCAGTTTGGTATATCTGGACAGGTACTTGCCTGGTTCAGTCTGTTCCTAGCGGATCGTACTCAGACCCTTTCGATGCCTCCTTTTCTTTCTGCTCCTTGTCACCTTAGTTGTGGAGTGCCTCAAGGCTCCTCCTTGTCCCCTATTCTGTTTAACATCTATATATGGGTGTTACGCTCACCTGGCTCCCACAGAGGCGTCAATCGGAACTGGACAGCTGTGGTCTCCACCAATGTGACGCGTAGGGCCGAGATGACGGACTGGACTGGCCCACCTAGCTTCGTTTGCTTGGCCCGTAGGAATATTCTTCTGCAAATGGAGAAAGGGAATTAACCACCCGTGGAGTTGAGCGTAAATCCCCCCACCCCCGCTGTTCTCCCCACAGATCGCCTTTGATGTCCCCTCTTATAGTCTCACCTGATGGTTTGAAAAGATGAGCTCTCCATCCTGCATCGAGCGCAGGGGCGCGTTGATAACCAGTTGCTTCACTGGCTCGAAGGAATTGGTGAGTTCCAGAACAATATTGACTCAGAGATTCCCGGAAAGACGCCGTAAGTATAAAGTTCGTAAGAGTTCAAATGCTTGACTTTCACTCTTGTCCGATTCCTTGCAGGTTGCAGCTTGACCCTAATGAACAGTTCCTCGTGGCAACCGGTAGTATTCTGGTAAGGATTTGTATTTTCCAACACAGTTCGATAAAATAAAGTCAATATGTAACCTGTTGCTTTCTCCCTTATTCAGGCGCTGAGAGAAAGTATGAAGTCTTGGGGAATAATACCTCCGGCGGTAAAATCAGGTAAGTCTATTGTGGTGAGGAGGGTTCCCCTTGTTAGTCCCTTTGTTTCACCTTGCTGTCCTTTTGTTTCCCCTTAGGGGCCGGGGTTCGGCGAAGATGCAGTGGAAGCTGCGCCGATCCGTGAAGAGGAATAGTACCCCGGTGGTAAAATCAGGTAAGTCTATGAGGGGGTAACTAATATTCCTCTGTGTATTCCCTCAGCTCACCTTGCTGTTCTTGTCTTCTCCTTAGGTGCCGGAGTGCGGCGGGAACATGCAGGAGGATACGGTGGAATGTGAAGATGCTGCGTAGGCCTGTGAGTTCAGCGCGGCGGTGCAGCAGGCGAGACGACGCGCATAAAATAACTTCTTTCTTCCAGCACGAAGGCACGATGGATCAGGAATTCAGGTAAGGATTAAAGTATTGCTCTTGTTCTAACCTTTTCTCCTTCTTTCTCCCTTTTTCTAGGAGCTCCAAACTCGAGGCGGGCGTGGCAGAAGGGTGGATGCAGACTTGCAGGCACGGTGAGCGTTACGCTGCTGGATGCAGAATAATGCGAAGCGTGTGCTGCTCTTCGGACGTGATTTAAATAGCCTCCAAAGTAGTCCCAGGTAAGTATTCCTCCCCAGCCCTGCCCGAGTAAAAAATAGTCCCTAAGAAAAGCAGTCCCTTCCAAGCCTCTTTTGGCTTGGAGCTCTTGCAGCATGGTCTGCATCAGGTAAGTTTGCAGCATGGTCTGCATCAGGTAAGTTTTAATCTATGAGCCTGGTGCCTATGGCGCCAGGACTGACTCTCCTTATGAGCCTGGCACCATAGGCGCCAGGACTGGACCCAAATAGCCCCCAGCACGGGTTGTTGGGCTTGCTTAGGATAAATTGATGCCTGCTTCCGGGGTTGCTGGACATGGTCTGGGTCCCCGGGGGTAGGCATCATGACAGCAGGCCCTTGTGTGTCTCATCCGCTCCTTCGGCATCAGGTGCTACTCCTATGCCGACGACACACATATACTGATCAGATTAGACCTTGATCAGGCTGAGGTGTCGTCATGCTTACGGGGGTGCCTGACTGCGGTTGGAGATTCGATGAACCACAATGGGCTCAAACTGAATGGTGACAAGACTGAGGTGATGGTGGTGGGCTATCCCCCCAATCCTATACTCTGGGTGTCCTCTTTCTGGCCTTCCTCCCTGGGGCCCTTACCGATTCCATTTAAGAAAGTGAAAAACGTGGGTGTGGTCTTCACCGCATCCTTGTCTATGGACCAACAAGTCTCGGCGGTCTGTCAGGCTGGTCATTTTCAGTTGAAAATTTTGGGAAGAGTATTACCTCTGATCCCTGCCCCGCTACACCCTCCCGTGTTTGCCACTATGATTCTATCACATATAGACTATTGCAACTCTCTGTATCTGGCCCAACCCAAGGGCCTGATTAAATGGCTGCAGCGACTGCAAAATTTGGCCACAAGGGTAGCCACAGGCTTCCCTTTTGGAGCGCACATCTTCCCCGTATTACGGAACCTGCACTGGCTCCCTATGGCTCAAAGGGTTGAATTTAAGACCTTTTGCATTGTACACCGGGCCATCCATGGTCAGGGTGCAGCATACCTTCAAGCTAAGTTCATGCGCTACTGTCCCACTCGTCACCTCCGCTCACCCACCTCAGAACAACTGGTTGTTCAAAAGCACAACAGAGACCGGGTTGGCGGCCTGGCCTTCTCTATTGCTGCAGCAGTTCTGTGGAATAATCTTCCACTCATCATAAAGAAAACTCCTAATTATCTGGAGTTTTAAAGGCGGGTCAAAACGTTCCTATTCTAATTATCATGGGGCTGTCTCCTTCTCTCCCAGTGCCATGATGCTTTCGGGTGACTGTGCACTTTACAAGAACCAATAACATAACATAACCAAGCACGTCCATACAAAAATAGAAGAGGGATTGAAGACGGACAGTGAGCCTGGGACATTCAAAGCTGGGAAGAGCTGAGACCTGCTGAGAACCGAAAGAGAGCCCCGGTCAAGAGGACATGGCTAGTGGACATACTGACGAGGCAGGGGGGAACCAGAGATCTGTGTTGTGCAGGGGAAGAAAAGCGCAAGGAAAGGAAGACCGAGTGAGCAGTGGCATGACCTCGGAAAGGTGGACTGTTCAGTCCATAAACAGCACAGAGACCACTGCAACCATGGCTACGCAGAGCCACACCAAAGAACCAAGAAGAATCAGCATGACCTCTGAAGTCGTTCTGACGTTGAGAGTTATTCGGATCCCAAAGAGAGATTTTGTGACGCTAGCCTGTGAGCAAAAAGGTAACAGGAGAGGCTGGAGATCCAGAGAGGGATACGAGGAGCAGGGACACACTCAGCCTACTCATCCTAGTGACACAAAACGTGTTTATAAGTATGATACAAAATATATGGGACACAGACTACTTGTCCCAGTGACACAGCACATGCTTATAAGAGTAAGAATAACTATGGGACTCAGTTTACTCGTCCCAGTGACACAGCAAATATTTATCAAGACCAGGAGAAGATTTGTGTGAAGCACATTGTTTTGGGAGAAATAAGGAAGCAAAGGAGTACAGGAAGCAAAGATAAAGTGAAGAGACATTTGGGCTTTAAAGTGTTGGGGAAAGGGAACCTTATAGAGACACTTCTATAGGACATAGCCCAAAGGGGTGAACATGACAATATTGCAAGGAGAGAAGGGCCATCACTAAATGGAAAGGGGACACCAGGAGGATGGAAAAGTCCCCAAAAACTAAAGGAATGAATCAAAGAGATAGCTGAGAACTATTTGAAAATCATCTATTAGGGCAGAACAGCCTATGAAGGAGAAGGGAGTCATTCTCCTGGACATTTGTTGTTTCTTTCTTTAGAGGTATGGACAGAATAGATTTGTTTTGAGACAGAGGACACTAGTTAGTTTTGTTAGGTAGGGAACCCCATAAAACAGAGATAGATAGGTCACTTTCTTATTATTTCAATGAATCACTTGCTGAATAGGACAAAAAAGTGTCTGTCTCGTTATTCTGACCTACCAAAACTTTCAAGCATACTAATTATGGATGTGACCGAGAGTGTGGTAAATGCTTAACTTAAAATCGCACTAATCAATAGTTTCTGCTCAGTGAAAAGCAGCCATCATTCTGTTCAATCAGTCCAGATCATTGCAAAGACATACTAAGAGACAGCCCAGTGATTTTGGGGTGTCTAATAGTTGGCCCAAATCCGAACAGAACCATTGAGACCCTGAAAAAGAAACTTGTGACGGTACAAAAATTAAGTTTGTTAAAAGCAACTTTATGATACTTGCAAAGAAGGGAATTACACACAAAAGACCAGATGGCTTCACCAGATGGGTCCAGAAAAATGAAAAGTCTCTAGGTAACGAATATGTATCTTGAAGCAACCTCAAAAGAGTTCTGCAATCTTGGAGAATGGTTGCAAATCACAGTCACTCATAGTCTGGGGAGATTAAGTACTCCTCTCACCGCTTTGATCTCTGATATCTCTGTGTAAAGTCTTCATCGTCCAATCCTGGTTTCTGGTTGTCCCTAAAACACTCTCTTACCTGGGTCTCTGGACTTGGTTCCCCTGCACCTCAGACTGTGGCATCAGGAGTAGGGATAGTGGAATTTGGCCAGCACAAGCCCCTAGAATCTCCACCAGTGGCTAGGCCACTAAGACCTGTCTGTCAGGGGATTTGCTTGGTTACTTTCTCCTCCCTGCGTGGAGAACCTCATTCTCTATGCAAATACCTCATCTATGTCTGCTAACTCAATGAATAATAATCTGTTCATGACTACAGTGTCTTTGACTGCTAATCCTGGAACTTTCTGTCTACTTTTTTCCTCACCATCTCCCCAAAGCTCTTACATTTGCTTGTATTTCTACCCTTCCTTGTTGCGCACTAAGTTAATATAGGATGCATGTTTTGCCCTCTCTCCTCCTAGTCCTCCTTTCTCCTCTTCTAGTTCACTCCATGTTTATCTTCCTCATTGATGGCTGCATCCCCCTCAACCACCTCACTTCAGTATGTCACTTCATTCGCAGATCCACCTCCTCTCTCCAATATCTCCCCTTCTCCAAATTCACCTCCTATGTCCAGCTTCTCCTCTACTCAAATTCACCTTCGCTCTTGGCATCTCCGCTCCTCATCTCCCTGCCCCACCTTCCTCTCTCTCCAGCTTCTTGGTCCATGCTTCCATTCTCTTCAACAACCAACACCTCTTTTCCAGAACCTATCCCTTAAATAGGGGCCTGCTCCCTTGAGCAATATGCCTAAAATGTGTCGTATTCCTAATTTTAAAATATGATGGGTTCTTTGTTTAACTTGGAGAACCTTATGATTATGCTGTGACCCCATCTCCTTTGTGTGTGCCTTCATGGACCAAGCAGAGAAAGAGGCCTATGCCATCTTGGATCTGATCTACATGCATGCTCAAAGATGGACGAATACACCAGAGCCCCATGCTCTGTGGGCCTGCCAATACTCCCACATTCGCAAGTGGGATCTGAATGGTTGCATGACTAGTCTTCAAGTGGGTCTAGTTTCTCTGATGAAAATAGCATTTCTGTCATATGTATGGACTGAGCCTTCTATTATATTTTTAGAAATGTATTTATTAAACATTTATATGGTGCCTATACAGCAAAAAGTGTTTCCAGGCGCCGCAAGACAAACAAGGAGGCAGGGGACAGAGGGGAAAATAACAGTAACGGTCCAACTAGGCCTTGTGACACACCATACCTGAATAGCAGTCAGACAGTCGGTAATGAGAGAGGATGGAGAGGATGAAGAGGAGGGAAGTTTAAATGAGAGCTGTGTGTCATCAGCATAGCATTGGAAATAAGGAGAGAAGGTGGAGATCAAGTGGACAAGAGCGGCAAGGTAAATGTTGAAAAACCACGACGAGAGGATGGAGCCATGAGGGACGCTGCAGGTAGAGAGTGAGATAGAGGATAGAAAGGGGCCCAGTTCTACTTGGGAGGACCGATTATAGAGAAAAGAGGTCAACCAATTCAGTGCCCGGTCGGTGATGCCAAGGATATCATGTAGGCGATTTGTGAGGGTGGAATGGTTGACTGTCATGACAGGTTTTCAGGACAGCATTTTCCATGCCTCTGCTCTGAAGCCAGATTGGTGGTCATGGAGTTAGCCAATGGATTCAGTGTGTTGCATTAATTGAGAGATGACCATCTTCTCCAGGAGTTTGCCCAAGAACGGGGTAATGGAGATGGGGTGGCACACGGGAGTGCTTGTGGTGATGGGAAGGAGCCAGTGACGAAAGAATGGTTACAGAATTCAGCCAATGAGGGAGCAAGAGAGGCAATATTGTCCTTGACGGCTCTAGAAGAGCAGGGAAGCACCTGTTTGGAGGGGACTTTCATAGAGCAGACTGTCTTGGTAATCTCTTCTGGCACTATGGGAGAGAAGGATGATGGTAGGGGTGAAGGAGAGAGAGGGCCAAGGGAGGCCTCGGTGCAGGGGGAGCAGGGAGAGGGGGGAGGAGAGAGAGGACAGGATGCGCATTATGTATAATGCGCATCATACCCTGGGGTAAAAGGGTGCAATAGTTACAAGTATGTGCGAAGCTTGGTTGCGAAGCTTGGTTGCACAAGGAATATACAGATTACATAAAAATACAAGGTATATACAGATTACAGAAATACGATTACATATGAATACGGATTACCAGGGTGTAAATACAGAGAGGTGTTTTTCAGACAAGGTATGCATCATGAGAATACACAGGCAATTCCCAAGTGGGTATATACAAATAGAGTCTGGTGCAGGGGTAATTGTAGAAATGCTGTCATAACAGTGAACGCATTAGGTAAAAAGGTAGTTATCAAGGAGGAGGCCAATCAGTTGCAGGATGATAGTTATGAGTGCTGGATGTTGGATTCCAGCCATGTGATGGTGTTGGATCTGAATTTGGGGTAAGTTTTGTCTGTTCTTAGATTGGGAGGCAGCGTATTCCAGAGTTTGGCCGCTTTTACCAGGAAGCTGTTGCCTCCAATTGTGGATAGTTTATAATTTGGTATGGAGAGTCGATCTCTGTTGGCAAGTCTTACTGGTCTTGTGGACGTCTGCTTATGAAATCTTTCGGCCAGGTAAATAGGTGCGGCATTGTTGAGAGATTTGTGAGTTAGCGATAGAGTTTTTAGGAGGACTATATCATGGGTTGGGAGCCAATTATTCTGGCGACTGGTTTCAGAGAAGTGGTCTCTTCTAGATATGCCCAGGGCCGCTCTAAGAGCATTGTTTTGTAGAGTTTGGATTCTTTTGATAGTAGCTTTGGACGATCCTAGGTAAAGGGCATTACAGTAGTCCAGGAGTGATAGAATGAGAGCTCTGGCCAAGGTAATACAACTGCTGTCCGAGAGGAATGGCTTGCCAGTGCGTATCAATTTGCACATGTAGGCTGTGGATGATGCTAGGGAATTGACCTGTTTAGTGAATTACATGTTTGATTCGAAGTAAAAGCCAAGTGTTTTCACCTCGTGTTCAACTTTTATAATGTTGCCATCGATTGTGAATGATGAGTATTTGGAATCCAGTTTTTTTTAATTGGATGGGGTGCCCAGGATAATGAGTTCTGTTTTATCATCATTCAGGCATAGACCGTGTGTGGCCTTCCATGCCTGGATGATGATATACACTCTATTCACCAAGGCCAAATCCTCTTCATAATCCCCTGAAACCAGGAGGAGGGTTTGAGTATCATCTGCATACTTAGTGTAGGTAATACCGAGATGATCCAGATCATCGAAGAGGGGCTTAGTGAAGATATTGTAGAGTGTAGGCGAGACGCATGAACCCTGGGGCACACCGCAGGTGATAGGTATAGGGTCTGCAGCTGCTAGCGGCGAGAAGACCCTCATTGTCCTGCCATTTAGGAATGATCTTATCCAGATAATAGCTTCGTCAGAGAAATGTGCTGCTGTATTTAGATGGTTGCAGAGGATATTGTGGTTGACTAGATCGAACGCGGCTGAGAGATCTAGGAGGAGGAGTAGTGCTGGCTTACCACTGTCTTTGAGCTCATCGATTTGGGCCTTTAGATCGATGAGGGTGGTTTCTGTGCCATGCTGAGGACAGAAACCTGATTGTCTGGCTCCTAGCAAGTGGTGTTGCTCCAAGTGTTTTTGAATTTTAGTGTATGCTACCTTATCCAGGATTTATAAAAGGAAGGGCACAGTAGTAATGGGTCTGTAATTGGTTGGTGTCGATGGGTCAAGAGTGCTTTTTTTAAAAAGTGGGAGTACGCATGAGTGTTTAAGGTTAGTGGGAATGATGCCAGTAGTGAATGACGCATTGATTAGTTTGGTGATGAATGGGGATAGGTCGCGGCAGCATCCTTGATGAGCTGTGCAGGGCAAAGGTCCCCCTGACAGTTCGAAGGTTTGAGGGACAGAATAATTCGTTCCACTTTAAGAGTAGATACCTTGGTAAAGTTGAATCGCGTAGAATCATCTATGATGGCCTTACGGGTAATGTTAGAGGAAGGGGGATCATTTAAGGCAGTTCTTTTGCATGACATTTTTTTCTGTAAAATGGCTATTTTATTAGCTAAGGCGTTTTGGATATTTTCGCACCATTATTCGTGCAGGTGTCGGGTCGTGTTATTGGAGTCTCTATTTCTTTATGAATGGTGAAAAGTTCCTTTGTATTGGATTTGGCAATATATATATACGTGTATCAAAAGAATTATGTTTTGCTATGCATATTTCTTTTTTGTAGAGGGAGGAAAGTTTATTAAGTTTGAGTTTATTAGCTTCAGATGGGTGTTTAGTCCAGGTAGCCTCACAATTTCTTTTTTGTTGTCTTACATTTTTTAAGAAGGGTGTAAACCATTTATTTAGATGAGTTTTCTGCTTACTTGGTCTTAGTTTCGCTGGGGCGATTTGGTCCAGAGAGGTAGTCATGATTTTATTATATTCTTCGACCAAGCTCTCCGGATCAGTGTTGCTAGGGAGTGAGTTAAGAGTAGGGAGTAGTAACGGGATAAGCCTATCCACAGTAATACTCTTTTTATTTCTAGTTAATGTAGGTGGAGCCCTAGGGACTGAGGTCTGTAGAGGTCTATTGGTAGAGAGCATGAAGGACACAAGTTAATGCTCTGTCCAGGCTAGAGGTGAGCCAGATAGGATGTTGGCCTGGCAGTTGTAATCTGCCACCCAGTCGAGTATTCTGCCTTTGTTATGGGTGGTGGTGTTACTTCTTTGGATGAATTTGGGTTCTGATAAGGTGTTAGCTGTAATTATGGCAAGTTGGTCTGATAGGTCGTTGAAGCCCATATTCATGTCTCCAAGTAGAAGTACTTGAGAGGAACCCTTAAGGTTGTTAGTAAGGATAGAATTAATGTCATCCATGAAGGTTCCAGGTGGACCTGGAGGGCGGTATATCAAATGGATGTTCAGGGTTTGGGCATTAGTTAAAGGGACTTTGACTGAGAGTAATTTGCATGACTGGATGTCTATCTGGGTGGCTAGTCTCATGGCAAGGCTACTTATGTAAATAATAGTGACCCCTCCTCCTCTGGAATTGGGTCTGTAATGTCTCAATATGGAAAAGCCATCAGGGACTGCTAGCATGATTATAGGGCCTGCAGCAGGGTGTAGCCACGTCTCAGAGATGGCGAGGAAGTCTAAGTCATCTTTCAGGATCAGATCAGCTATTACTGTAGCGTGTTCTACCAGAGATCTGGAGTTTAATAAAACTCCTTTTATCTGGGGGCTCGTTGGTGTAGTTAGTGGGGGGGTTTGTAGAAGTTTGGGTTTACGATACTTAGGCTTTTTTTGTGGGTTTGGGGTCGCAGGGAGGGGCTGAGGGCAGGCAAGGAATCCTCGCTTTAGGTGAGATATTTAACGACCTAGTGAGTGGCTCATCTATTTTCGCTAATCTCGCTCTAAGGCGGAGGTTTCTATCCGTGGTTGGGCAGGGCTTGCATGGGAGGTAGTTTATGGCAACTGCTATATCTGTAGGTGATGTGTTAGACAGGTTAGGCGAGGTGGGGGATGTCAGGGTGAACAGTGTCCTGTTAGAAGAAGTGGTGGGTGTCATGATGTGGAACATGGTGCTTAAAGCAAGGATTGTCGTGTGGAAGCTCAGGTTAGTTACTGAAGGGGGCATGCTGATGCTTAATACAATGGGGATCTAGATATTCCACAGTGGTGTATTGGGCAACAGGGAATAATATGCAATGGTAATCCTTGGTGGTGCTAACTCAAAGGACTGTGAATTCAGTAACAAAGGCACTCCTAAATGCAGAATTTGCTATGCATGCTATACATTACTAAACAGGTTGTAATGTACAGATAGGAGTATGCAGATTCGGACTCTAGTATCAGTTCAAGGTCAAAGGTTCACCTAGATTGGAGATATGCTAAATAACCTTAACGTGCAGTATGCAGACATCAATAATTCATCTGGAATCAGATCAAAATCAAAGGTTCACCTAGATTCGAAATATGCCAGATAGCCTATAAAATGCAGTATACAGACATCAATAGTGCACCTAGAATCAGATCAAAATGAAAGGTTCACCTAGATTCGAAATATGCTAGATAGCCTTAGCGTGCAGTATGCAGACATCAACAGTGCACCTGAGATCAATATGAAGTCAATGGATTGCCTGGCTTCACAATTTGCTGTATATGCTGTAATGCAATACAGTCGGTGTGCGCAAGTTTCAGCAGAATAGTGGTTCACATGGGATCAGAATCACAGTCATATCCAAATTGTAGGAATACGCTTTCAGACAAATGCCGCTCATCGTCGTTAAACCAGTGAGGCAGGCGCGGTAATAGCGGGCGAAATGGGTATCAGATGTGATAGTTTGAGTACAATGCATGCAATGACAAAGACAGTAGGTCTGATTCGCATTAGTGGCGGCACACGGGATGAGTCAATGTTAATACAAATGATGGTTAAAAGTTTCCTTACTGCAGGCAGTATTGCACCTGTTGAGGGAGTTCGTTGAAGGTTCCACGGCTACCAGAAGGGAGGCAGGTTTTCTGGCCGATGGCCGGAAAGGCAAGGTCAGGCTGGGACAGGGGAGTGAGCCTTTGTGCGGGCTTTGGTGCCAAGGACGGCTACGCCTCCGGCTTAGGGATTGGCTTGATATGAACGTAGATGAGCCAATCAGACAAGACGGCAGGCAGGGGGTGCCTGTTTAGGGAAGTAGATCAGCTGTTGGTGACGAGCCGCCATCTTGGAATGGCGACGGCATGGAAACGAAGAATAGTGCTCAGTCAAACGCATCAAATAAATGCTGGATGGTGAGCGTTGTGGGGCAAGAGGGAAAAGCTTGCTGTATATTGCGCAAAGCACATTAAAGTGGCGCTTTGAAATAGAATTGCGGCGACATCAGAGAATGAGGGTGAGCCCACAGGCTTACCTCTGCGTGGAGGGAGAAGCTCCTGCTTCTCACCCAAGCAACGATGCACAGCTCCAGCAGTGTTAGGGGGCTCCTGCTCCTTTGATGCCTGATGGGAGAGGGGACAGCAAAGAGGATGCCAGTGATAGTCTGCCTGGAAGAAGCATTGACATAGATGTCAGCAATGGGCTATCCTGGATTGGAGACCAGGAGTGCTTATTTAAATGTTTTCCTTCTAGACATCGAAAGAGTGGAAGGAAAGGTGATAGAGTAGCAGTTAGAGTAGATAGGAGGGATAGAGAGAACCATACTTGCAGGAGGGGCTGGAGGGGAGAGAAGGGAACTGCACAATGCACAAATAACTCACCAGGAGGCCTAGCAGCCAGTGGAGGAAGAGAGACAAATGACACAGTACATCAAAGGGTAATGTGGGATAGGGCATAGGTTACAACAGGAGGTGTGGAGAAAAAACATTCTCAAGTAAGGAAGTGCAGCAAGTAAGGTGGGCAACCAGAATGATAGTCAATGAGGAGAAGGGCTAGGATTTAACAGCAGTATTTTACAGATAATACTCAGGATTTAATTTCATAAGTAACGAAGGCTAGCACAATAGTCAGCTCGAGGAATTTTGGAGTGACGGATTAGATTTTCACAAAACAGTCATAATGCATCTTTTGGGTAATGGCCAGCAGATTGAAAGCATCTAGATTTGGTATTCCTAAATACAGGCGAAATGCAAATTTTGGAGAATGTCTAGCAGATTCAAAGCAACTACATTTGGTATTTAGAAAACTGTTGAAATGCAAGCAGTTGAATAGAGCCAGCAGTGCAGAATTGACAATTAAAAAAGATATAGAAGGCCTAACATTAAAATCAAAAGTGGTTTGAGGTACCCAGAAAAAGGCTTGTTACGGAAGAGGAGAAGGGCGTCAGGGAACACTAGCTGTCAGTAGCAAAGAGCACAGTGTAATGATTTAGCTATCTAGAAAATCAAGTTAAAGGGGCTGAATCTTTGGCAGGAAGGAGAAATTAAACAAAATGAAACATCACCCCCGTAGAAGCAAATGGGTAAAGCACATTGTCAGGTGGGCAATGGAGAAAAGTAATGGTTTCCCTTTGACAGTTCAGTTTCCCAGTCGCACATGCACCTTGAGCCAGGCAAAGCTGGAGGTGTTTTGCTTCGCCAGCCTTGCATAGCTCATTGGAAATGCTGGCTGGGGAACTGCATGTCTGTATGTGCAAGGGGGAGCTCCTGCACCTTCTCGCACATATAGACAGAGCAGCTGGGAGCGGGGCATTTCAGCACCCATGTATAGGCATCTGGACGCATTTTCAGGAACCAGGAAGCTCTTGCTTCCCGATTCCTGTTCATGATGCTGGAGCCCTGGAGAGCAAACTTCAGAACTGGGGCGAAAGGTAAGTTTATGTTCATTTATTTTTTATTTAAATAAATCTATAGATGTGTTTATGCTTGTGTTATGATTGACTGTATGGTGATGGGTGCTCATGTGAATGATAGAGTGCTTGCGTGTGAATGTGCGTGTGTTTGTGTTGGTGTTGGTCCGTTGAACTGATTTTAGCGAGTGGGGGGCTAGAGTGGGCAGGAGAGTTGTACAACAAAGGCATTTTGAAAATGCCTTTGTTGCACAATCCCCCTACCGACCTGCCAAAATCAGCTTTCCTTCTGAGTTTCTGTGGAGCCCAGGGGACAGAGCTGGTATTTTTTTAATGGACATCTATCATAGATGTCCAGTCAAAAATACCATGCTTCCGGCTGGGCCCCCCAGAACCTTCCATATACACATAATCACATTGATTGGGTGAGTGTGTTAGGCACTGTGAGGCCCAGGGGACACGGATGGTATTTCTTTTACTGGATATCTATTATAGATATCCAGTAAAACCTACCATGCCTGCCCCTGGGCCCTGCAGTGCCAATTGCAAACTGTTTGGATTTTTACCCAATTTTTTTTTCAAACGTATGCTTTAAAATGTGTCATTTTAACCCATTATTTAAAAAGAATTCATGGAGGAACACCCCCAAACCTTCTTGATTGCTAAGGGCTTCCTCGCTTCACTCGGTCGGTATGGCATATCTGGGGGAAATATTTATGCCCCTCCACCAGCTGCCACTGGCCCAGGGACTGTGCTGGGAGTTGGGTGGGGGGTGCCCAGGGACTGTGGTGGGAGCAGGATGAGCAGGAGCCATAGGATAATGGTGGGCACAGGGTGGTGAGAGCCCAGGATCTGTGGTGCAGTGGGCAGAGCCCAGGGACTCGGTTGGAATGGAATGACGGAGCCTAGAGACTGTGATGGGAGCAGGCGGGGAGCCCAGGGACTATACTGGGAGTAAGGAGTAGGGTGCAGTAATGGCCCATGATAGTTGATAGTCATTTGAACTTACTGTCCATTTGGCATATTTGGGGGGGGGCACGGCCTGCCCACATTAAGCTGTACCTTGTTAAAACGCAGAGCTGGTGTCCACAATGGCAGGGAGAGTCCAAGAAAGGATTGCCAGATGCAGCCAGTACCAGGTCAGCACAGGAGAGAAGGACCAGGCAGGAGGACTCAGGCCTTGAGAGTGGGCCTTGTTGAGTGGGCTGGCTACCCCTGCTGGCTCCCTCTATTGGCCTTAAGCGATTCTGGCAGCTAATAGATGCTGTGCAGGTTGGGCTCCAGTCCCTGCAATGAGGTAGAACACTGCCAAAAATTATGGCAACCATCTTAGCCTGATAAGAAGGAATCACTTGTAAATACAGCCTACCTGAGCGTACCTTGTTAAAATGCAGCACTGGTCTCCATGATAGTAGGGAGAGTCCAAGAAAGGATTACCAGGTGCAGTCAGCACCAAGCCATCACAGGAGAGACAGGAGGACTCAGGCCTTATAACTTAGGATATTACTTAGGATCTATGAGCCAGAAAAGGGCTGTCTGTACACAGAACTATACTCAAGTTAATAACAGTGGACATCATGAACTGTACTAAACCAAGGTCCCTTAAAGGGACAGCACCACACACCGGAGCCATGTGGCAAGCCTCTTCATCAAACCTAGTTGGTGGTAATCAGGGGTTCCTCCTCACACTACCCCTGGGCCCAGCATCATGTAATAATACAGATGAATATGTTGTTAGCACATTTGGCCACACTGCTCCCCGTTGCCACAAGGGCGAAAGATGTTACAAACTAAGACAGACAGCCACACCACCCCCTGAATCTAGGGGTGTTTGGCATTATGAGGTAAACTGAGCTCCATGAAACAATATGCTTAACAAAAGTGAATGGACATGCATACTGCCATAAAGAATTATTAAGGTTGTGCAGCACAGGTATGGAGTAAAAGTAGTTTGTAGAATGCACACATAGTGCGTGGTACAAATAGTGCAACCCAGTCTAAAAGGACAATAGGTTCCTGTGTACCAAGAAAGGGACTCAATACACCAATAGGGCAGTTAGATTATAGGTAGACAAGATGCTGAATACACAGAGAGGGACATCATCGTATGGCAGATATACAAGATAAATAGAAGTGGCTCCAATATGGAGACAGGAACACAGAGGCACAGCCATTTTCCTAAATGCAGAAGCCACAGCAGATCTCAGAATTAGCAAGGCCTCAGAACCCAAAGTGCAGAATTTAGAAAAACGCAGGTATTCTATAAATGCGTTCAGAGTCCAGACAGTAGCTCACAGCCAGAGCCAAGGTCAGGAACAAGGAAGGGAGTAATAGATAAACAGAACGCAGGCACGAGATAACGGTTCCCAGGATCAGAAGTGGTAGATTCCCAAGTCAATAAATATTAATAAGCGCACAAACACACGCTAATGTGCAGGCGCACGAGATCAGTAAGCCAAAGGACTAAATAGACTGTAATTGACTAGTGCCACAAGTGGCCCCAAAGAACACAACATGGGCCTCAGAATTAGCTAAAACCTCAATAAATAGGAGGAAATTTACTCTCAAACATTGTACCCTAACACATGACCCATACATGAAGAACACTGGCTATTCATCACGAGCCGACCCCAGATAAGACACCTGCAGAATTCGCTCAGTACACACACAGACACCAGAGGGCACACAAGGCCAAGTACAAAGGACAGGCAAGGAATCATTGCTTCGGGATGACCAGGTGTATTCTTTAATTGGAATGGTGTCAGACTACGGAATTCTCTTCCCCCACTTATGTCCCGCTCACATCTTGACGTCTCATCATAGTGTTCAAGGTTGGTAAGCTAGGTGCCAACCAATGAAAAGTCCCCTTCAAACTACCTATGGTTGATAATGCCAACCAATTAGATGCCCCTATAATTATGTTTTAGAACTAATGGTGGGATGGGTCCAGGCATAGGCATCAGATAGGTGGAGACCAATAAAGTAACTAACCCCTATATATCCTATATGTATCTTGAGCCATTAACCACCCCAACTTCCCTGTAGGTGTGGTAGACTGATAGGGCCTCATTACAACCTTGGTGCTAAGTGCACCAACTTTACCACCATGGTGTAAACTCCGTTTACACCATGGTGGATGGCGGATTTACCGCCCCATTCCAAGGTGAGTGGGGCGGTAAATCCCCATTTCCCATTTTCCCTTCCCCATTCCCATTTTTGCCCCATAGGGCATAATGGGAGTGGGGAAGGCGCTAATTACGGCACCGTAAATTACGGTGCCGTAATTAGCACCAAGGTGCCTTAGCACCATGGAACTTAACGCCTGCAAAAAGCAGGCGTTAAGGTGGGAATCAGGCGTTAAGGGTTAACGGTGGCGTTAACCCTTAACGCCTGAGTTGTAATGAGGCCCATAGTGTAATGTGACGTCATTGCTGACTTAGTTTTGGTACAAAACGTGCTTGCAATCACTGAAAATGTTGAGAGCAATGAGAATGACATGCTTGTATGCTGTCTCAGCTATGATTCATTGTTTGAATAAAGCTGACTTTTGATATGCACCTGAGTCCTCCATTATTGAGTAATATTCTGGAAAATGGTGTGTTCTTGGGTGCTCCTTTATATCTTTTAGTTGACAGTGACACCCTGTCCCCATGGCATCCCCAATGTTCACCCCAAGGTCGGCAGGATACCTTGTTCCATAGTGGTTATTTAGTCTTTTCAGCTTGTCAGCCACCATCAATATTGTGGACCATCAAATGCTTATTGAGTAATTAGAGATACATCTAGGACTCACAGGGAGGGAAAGAAACTAGAGAGAAAACATTCTAAACGACCAGACCGCACGTACAAAAACGTCTTGTGTTACTGTTCAAAGCAATGCCACTCAGGTATTGTGTCCCACAAGATTCCGTTAAGCCGTCCAACCTTTAGAAGGAACCACTGACTGGTGTCACCAAGGAGTATCACTTGAATTTGCACTGATGACACCCATCTCGTGAGTCAGATTAAGTAGGCATACGAATATATGTATGCCTTAAAGGCATGAGAGAGGCAGACACTGAGGGCATTTAGCAAGAATAAGGTTAAGATTGAGGTGAGTCAAGGGTGTACCATTGCTCCCCAAGCCCTGCCTTTATGCTGGCCACATGTTATGGGGTTTACATCACTGATAACTTTCAAAAAGTTAATCACAGAGGTTCTTAATTTGTGTAACCATCTTCTGCTGTTGGTCTAAAACATCACCCATTTCTTGGTGGAAATGGGTGCTGAAAAGTGTTCTGCGCGATCATACTACTTCCTAGGAGCCACTGTGCATATGTCGTCTACATGATGTTCTCACCATCTTCTTCTTTGTGGTATCAGCGAGAACAAAAACAAACTGCAAGAGATCTTCATATTAAAGAACAGGAAGTGAGTTGAACCTGGCATATAAAGCCTACTTGGGCAACTTCCAGCGTATAGTTATATAATGGCATGCCTTGTTAGAGTTTAGCTTATCAACTCAGAAACAGCATGAAATAGAGGATCGACGCCTCAAGAGCAAAAACAGGGAGGATGTGGAGGACACTAGTTGTCATGGGCAGAGACAGAGCTCTATAATAATTTAACATCAGAAATATGAGCCTACCAAACCCATACAAAGGTCAGGAGATTTCTGAAAATGGGCCCCTTTTCTAGGACCTAAGCATAGCCAAACTAGACTGCCTTTTCAGTCTTCAGGGTAACACAGCACTGCTTTTTTTCTACACCACATGACAAGTGGTATAGAGTACAAAACTAGGCTTAATAGGACAACGTAATGCCAGCATTTGAAACTTTTCGAGAAATCACGTCACTGGATTCTCATACCCTATTTTGTAAGAACTTGAATATGTTATATTGCGATCGTATCATGATAATGTCATGTTACTTGAATGGGTATGCAGAGTTTTAAGTGTGCCAGGGCCAGGTGGGGGTGGGCACCGGCAGTCTCCAGAAAGGGCTCCCGAGCCGGGGCCCTGCCAGGGCCTACCCCCGACTAGCCTTAGCCAGCCGACACCTCAGGCAGCCCGTGTAGAGGCTGCACGGTTACACGTGCTACCTGCAGGTGTCAGCAAAAAGAAAGTACTGACAGCTGCAAGCAGCAGGTGTAACCATGCAGTGCGGGCTGCCTGATGTCTATGTACTCGAAACCGGAGGAGGACTGGACTGGCCAGCTCTCCTTTTGTTTCTGAGTTATGTTATGTTATATTATGTTATGTTATGTAACTAGTCATCACCCAGCATGAGTGCTGGGTGATGACTAGTTACACAGAAACAAAAGGAGAGACTGGGCCCTCCAGCCCTTCTACTGTTTTCAAGTACAGAGACACCAGCAGCAGGCAGACCTTTCATTCAAGGAGCCCGTGGTTAAAGCATTATCCTTGAATTAAAGGGCTGCCTGCTGCGTGTGAGCTAGGGCTTTTGTTTAAAAGGAGGGGCTGGGCGCATCAAAGGCAATAATGCCAGTGTGCCCCCCTCCCCTCGATTTCCAATCCCACTTAAAGCAATGTGGGTATGCACCAATATATACAATTTGTGAGGCAGTGTTCCATGTCAAATTACAGTTGTTTGTTCAGCTTTTGTTGTAACTGCAGTATCGTTCATGTCAGCAAATGGAGGCTCGAGATGGATGACCTCCAACAAAGTCAACTTTAAAAGACCTTCGCCCTGCAGAATATGCCGCGAAACGTGGCGTCTGGTCTTGACAGACATGACATGCAGAACGGCAATTAGCATTTCCCTAACTGATGTAACAATCATAAGAACATGTTACAGACTGACAGGCAGTGGCCCAGAGCTCCCCCACCTTTGCCTATGTCGCTAATTGACTGTGAATAATGAATAGAGAGTTACACACCTCCATTATTCCTCGCTGATTTTCCAACTGTCTCTGTATTCTTCGCCTGTAAGTGGAATACTAGAGCAGGTTGTGTGTGGGGGTCGCAGCGTTGAAAGCTACTTTGCTTGTGGAGTTCTTCATAACGGAGGTGACCCCTAACATTTTGAAAATGCACAAGTGCCCTGCTTAAGCACATAGACACTGACCCATATCCCCCCTGTACTTAAGACAGAGCACTAGCTTCTGATGCCCATAAACTTTAAATGCATACTTGCAGCCAATAAGCATCCTCCATCATGAATTCTATCACTGTGATCCTCAATTCTGATCCATAAAATAAATCAGGATTGTCTCATGAGGAATATGCACTCAGAAAGAAACAGATTTCAGGTTTGCAGATTCAAAAGTGCACGAAGTGGAGGTGGTGCCTTCTCAGTGCCAAGACGCTGTTACGTCCACAGTGCGCACAATCGCTCAAACTGCTAGACTGACTTACTTTACCACCCAGATTTGCGCCTTGAAACACATTGTGTATAGGCACATTATAAAAACCCAATAAATGCTATGTTATGTTATTGGGCATTTGTATAGCAGCTTTTACGATTGATATGATTCCAAAGCGCTGTGGGTTGAACGCTCTCGGGGAATGAAGTCCAGGTCAGTGGAGAGAGTAATTTAGTAAAACATGCTTGGGTGCACTCAGTATGTGCAGCCAGTGTGCAATAAGTGGTGTGTAGCTGCATACTAATACTAGGTGTGATGCGGTGGTTGTGTGAGATCAGTAGAATGGATGCAGCAAGACCAATGGACTTGGGTATCTGCATTCTGGTGGAACTGGTGTTTGAGAATGAGACTGTGTGTGCAGCTAGGCTGTTTCGAGGGGTATAGCTGTGATCTAAAGACTATTGAGGTAAGCGTGGAGGTGTGCTGGTATGGTTGCAGCTATGCCAAATTAATCTAGAGGTGCAGCTGCATTATATCGTATGTTGGTGTAGAGGAAAGAGTTGACACAGCAGTGTGTTTGAGTGTGATTTCCAGCGGGACCTTGTTCCTATTGAGCTTCCAGTACCTGTCGAGGGGGTGGTATCTCCTTTGGGATTGGGCTGTTACGCTAAGGTTCTCCCTGTATCTTGTTGGGTCAAATTGCTTTGGCGAAGACTGATGGGTTATGACAGGCAGATCTGTTGCAAAACTCAAGTTGTTATTGTATAGGTGCTAGTGACGTCCACGGTTGATAGTTCTGCTATATGGATTCCCTGATAAGTAGTTCTACTAAAACATTCCCAGATAGTTGGGATTAGCAAAGAAGAAGTGCTAGAATGTTCATTGGTTTATAGTTCTGTTCAGGGATTTCCAGATGCATTGGATTAGCAAGCAAGGGCATTTTGCATATTTGCAGGGCAATGATCAAGTTCATGAGTGCTATTAGTCCTTGGGTTGGTAGTTCGGCTAGATAGATTCCCGGTAGGTAGTTCTGCTAAATATATTCACTGCTAGATGTGATTAGCAAAATAAGGGAAAGACGGTACCCAGTATCTAGTTCTGCTTTTGGATTTCCAAATGAGTAGGATTAGCAGGCATGTGCCTTCTTGGACTGATTGTGTTGTGCATAATTACAAGGCCTTGATCAAGCTCATGAGTGTTATTAGTGCTTGGGTTACAAGTCTAGCACAGTCGGTCCAGATTATTGGCGATAGATAACTCTAGGCCTCAGAGCGTACAGTATTCCTGCAGATGAGGTAATGAATCAGTTACATCAAGTACATGGGTGCCACTAGGATTCAAGTTTCAAGTCTGAGGCAAAGGCTCCAGGTAATATGGATAGATATCATCTGGCCTGAGAATCTATGAGAGGGTCCATATTGAGCCGGATACAACGCAAGTTGATGGTCGTGGTGGTATGTACTGCATTCCCTTGTGTGTTTTTAGGCAAAGGGCCAGATTTTGAGTGGCTTCTGGAAACCCATGTAGTCTTCTCTTTGTCTAATGCGGGGAGGTAGTGAGGTCCACAAAGTTGGTGCCAGGGTTGAGTAGGCGGACCCTCTGATCTGCGCCAAATTGGAGGTGGGGACCACTAGGAGGAGGGCAGTGCTAGACCTTAGGGTGTGAGTTGGGTGGTAAGGCATATCTCTTTTTTTGTAGGAATTTGAGGCCTGCTTTGTGGACCACCTGGTGGGTAATACATTTAAAGGGGGGCCTGCGTTTAATTGTGAGCCAGTGTAGGGTGCAGAGAGCAGGTGAGACGTGGTCCCTTCGTTGCAATGCAAGAAGCAGTCTGGCAGACACATTTTGTACAATTTGGAGTGTGTTTAGCTGGTAGGCCGGTGCACCCAGGTAGAGGGAGTTTGCATAGTCAAGTCTGGACATGACAATGGGCATTATTACAGACAGTCTGTTGGGGTAGATGAGGTAAGGGAAAATACGCATCAGGAGCCTGAGGTGGAAATGCCAGGATTTGGATGCATTGCTGATGTGGTGAGACAGAGTGAGGTCTGAGTCCATTGTGCAGCCTAGGTTTTTGACAGTGGTGATGGTTGGGCGGGTGGCCGAGTGAGGGTGGCCAGGGAGTCAGTTGGGGGAATAGAGCAATTTTGTTGCATACCATGATCTGTGTTTTATCTGGGTTCAGAAGGAGATGGTTAGCCATCATCCAGCGGCCAATGTCTGTGAGACATGCTGCTATGTCAGGGCAAGAGTAGGTGGTCAATTTAGGAATGCTCAAGATGATTTGTGTGTCATCCGCATAGTTATAGCAGGTGAGGTTGTGTGAGTAGATGATCCTGGGCAGGGGGGTCATGCAAAGGTTGAAGAGAAGGGGAGAGAGGCAGGCGACTTGGGCTGCTCCAGTGTTTACTGGGTATGCAGAGGAGAGAAATGGGGGGAGATGGGTGATTTTCTGTCTATTAGTGAGGAGTGAGGAATGAGGCGATCCAGGTGAGTGCTGAACCTCGTATTCCTAAGGAGTGTAGTCTGTCAAGGAGGATCATGTGGTTAATGGTATCCAATGCTGCACAGAGGTCAAGACAAATAAGTGCTGCGCATCCTTCTGAGTCTGCTGTGACTTTGAGGTCATGCCAGATAGAGATCAACGTGGTTTCTGTTCCGTGGTGTGGATGGAAACCTGATTGCGCGCGGTCTAGGAGATTGTTAGATTGCATAAAACCATTGGGCTGTGAGTATGCAGTGCGGTTGATGAGTTTTTGCCAGGAATCGGATGTTGGAAATTGGCCTGTAGTTGATTGGTAGCAGAGGGTCAAGGGATGCTTTTTTAAGCCGAGGTTTGACATGCACAGTTTTGAAGGATTCTGGGAAGTTGCCGGAGGTGAGGGAGTCGCTAAGAATGACCTCACCAATTCACCTGCACAGGTAAAGGTGAAGATTTATTTGAGGAGAGAGGCAGGACAAGGGTCGAGGGGTGAGCCGGAGGGTCGGCTGATGGATATTAGTTTCAAAAACTCCTCGTTTAAGATAGGGTTGAAGGAGCACAAATAAGGGTTGTGGGGGAATAGGACAGTTGGGTCTGGTAGAGCAGGTGTAGAGTGGGTTGACAAGATGGAGAGTTTGGTGTTGAGGGTGGCCGTCCTGTCTAGGTCTGTTTTGTGGAGTGTTCAGAGAGGGTGTTGCAGAGCATTTGTGAGGAGGCAGTTGGGGCTGCGGTGTAGGGTGGGTTCAGGAATTCTGTGATGATCCTGTGGAGCTCTTTGTTGCCGCTCTGCAATTCAGGATACTTTTATGATAATAGACTTTGTATATGACCTCAATACCTTCATGGTTTCTTCTCCATAACTGGAAGCTGCCTTGGAACTCCACTTTAAGAGTCATAGAGCCAATCGGCCACCCTGTTGCTGAATGGAAGCCCAAATATGCCCCTACAATAAAATGTACCCTAGAGTAGGGATTATTAAACGAGGCAGGCCTTAACACAGTGGGACAAGTACATCTTTTTCATCTATTCGGTGTAGGGTCATCGTGCCATATATTCAATGACACCTAGCTTTAAGTAAAATAAGGTGAATATTGATCTATGCTACAAAAATCAATGATGGGTTATTTAATGTTGTATTGCCATCCATCTGAGAGTTTTGTGCATCCTTGCAAAATGTTTGTGTGGATGACCTTCAAGTTCCTCATTCTCTTGTCTCCTGAAGCTGTTCATGATGTGCTACATCCTGTCTTCTAGTAGACATAGTTACATATGTCCATACCAAACTCCTCAATAATGTCAGGCAATGTATAACTACAACGGTCGATGATATTCTCAAACTATTGCTATGTCTGAACCTGTCATGTACTTTGGATTTTGCCAGAATCCATCTCTGCAGGAATCTATGTTCTTGGGCTAATCACAATACTGTGTGACACATGTCTTAGAGGCTCCATTATTTTAGGATCTGCTGTATAAATACTCACCCACTGCTATATAACAAAATAGCCATCAAAAATGTCCTTCTTTGTTTGTCAGTATCACCTTTTAGCTGTTGGTATTTTCACACAGTGCAACATCTGTCAGCTTTACTTTTATCTGTGACCTCCTATTCAAAACACATATCACCAAGAAAACGCAGGCAGCATGGTACCAGCGTGCCTTTCTTTGCAAAGTCACACCTTTATCCCTGCCACAAGTTTCAGAAGAGTTGTGCAAGCCATGCACATCTCCTGCTTGGATGGTGGCAACATCCTACTCGCAGGAGTCCTGGAAACCGCATTGGCCCCTCTGAAAGCTATCCAGCACACTACAGCATACAGAACTGAGAACATTCAACCACATTTCGCCCATCCTCAAACATGTACACTGACTACCCCTTCAAGCATGCCTCATGTTCAAGAGAGCCTGATTGTATAACACTCTACCAAGCTGAGAAACACACTCTGGAGGCCAGTGCCCCAACAGAAGACAGAACATTGCCATGCTAGAAATAACTGCAAGCGGGAAGAATCAAGCAAACAGGCCTTTCACTGCTAAGTACCCTGTCTACAGAACAGGTTACCAACATGGATAAGACTGGCTTCCTCCATCCTGCACTTCAGGAAGGACCTGAATACTGTAGTCTTCAAGAAGCAGCTCACCAATCATGGATTGCTCACTTATCTTACTTCCCCCGCTCTAAATCCCCCTCACTGCTATCCATCCCAACTCCTCTGCAAACACTGCACCGTTATAAAGTGGAGGATTTACCTCTAGCATGCAGGGGCCATATTGGTATGTACTACACACAACACACACATCATGAGCTTGCTTATTCCACTTCTTAATGAACACCCCCTTCCCCCAGCACCTACGTGTGCAAACGAACTGCCTAGCTGAAGCTGCCAGTTGGAACTACACCACTGCCAGGTTCGGATCTGTTCCACTATTGTTATTTTAATCAAACTATACATAGTAATCACTCAACTGATGTATTTAACACCTGCAGTATTTATGTATTATCTTTGATTTATAACCAGGTTTTTATTAGATGCATTTTTATATATACTCACATTTTTCTTTGGCTTACTTTTTACAGTGAACATTAGAAGACGTTTGCAGCAGCTTGTAGAACTCCGGTGATTGTGTGCAATATTTGTTGTTGCTTTTTTATTTTTTTTATTTGTCCCATGTGATTTTCAGTACATCTTGTTATTTGTCTGTTTTTTTATTTATTGTTTTTTAAAATAAATACTCTCACAGTTTAATTTCTCTTAAAACCACCAATATGGGATATGTGCCCCAGAATGCCTGGGCCATATTGGTATAATATTGGATATGTGCCGCAGAATACCTGTGCCATGTCGGTGTGTACTACACACAACACACACATTATGAGCTTGTTTACTCTGATTGATGAACCCCTATCTTCTCCCAGCACCTGCTTGCTCAAAAGCACTATTCAGCTGAAGCTGCCCTCTCCATGCTCACCTCCCCAGTTGCACCGGGTCACACCTTAAAGATTGCCACTTACCAAGGACTGCAATTTTGGCCCGAGCAAGCCTACTGTACATGGAGCTGCAGCACTGCAACTGGGTGCCAGGCTTGGATCTGCTCTACTATTGTAATTTTAATGCGTTCAGTAAATCGTCCATTACTCACCTGATGTAAACAATCTGCTGGTGGTTTGCTGTAGTATTTGTTTGACTATATTTAGTAACACAGTGTCTGCCTAGAAGTATTTGTAGTAGAGTTGTGTGTGGGTAATTGTTAAGTTCATATCATTTTAAGGGCAATATCTATTGGCTTAAAGGTGTTGAGAATACCTATATAGTTTAATTAAGGTTCTTGCTTTGATCTTGGGCTGGTGTTAGTTGAAAAGCCAGGTTTTGGAGTGCTTTATGAAGGTGAGGTGGTGGTCCTGTGTGCAAAGGTGTTAGCTTAGAGAGTGACAGGGTTTTGTCAAGAGGAAGGAGTAGGCAGATCCTCTGTGCCACTGCTGGGTGAAGCTAGGCAGAATGGCTAACACATTTTGTGCTAGATTGAAGCATTCTAGTTGGTCAATAGTGGGTGACTTTCCCTGTGAAGATTTTGGGATCCTTGCCTGGGAAGATGCAGTGGGCGACACATGGAGTTTTTAAGTGAATCCTTTGTTTGGTTTTCGGTCACAATAGGCACCACTAGTCCCAGCTACAATGTTCACAACTATGATCTCTGGCATTTCATGACTTGCACTCCAGCACTCTAGCACCATCAACTGGCACTGCCAGGTATCCTGGGAAAACTGACCCTTCCAATCATTTACCGATCATCCCGGTAGCCCCCTTCTCTAATTTACACACTGCACACTTAAACAGAATGTTTCCCTCCAAGTGACAACCCTCATCACGAGTCTCACATTTCCTGTCCCATTGAATGCATCGCTTGTGGCTTCTTGTCTCATAATACTGCAAGTATGACTGCTGATATTGGCACTCCAGTAGCACATAACCCGCCTTGCAATAACTTGCCGCCAGTGCTGGCCTTGGTAGCACAGATCCCTCACCCCACATCCAATGGCTCCAAGGAAGCAGAGCACTGGAGCCACTTGCCTAAATACCAAATGTATGCAATTACTCTGGAGGAGTAGGTCATTGTTAGTATTTGTTGGCATTCCTATGGTCAACTGGTATGCATCCCCGGCGTCGTTTAAACAGGATAAAGAATGGGATAAAAAAGTCAATTTTGAAGAGTTGAACATTAAACTATTGATGCCTCTTATTCTAAATGCTGCCATGTTGTCCTTTGTGCAGGCACACTTTATGATGCATCACAACCAGCACTTCAAAGACAAATTTAACATATCCCCGTGGATAATCTGCCAACATCCCACTCTCACTCACCTACTTGCCCCCACTTTGCCAATCTAGTGTTTCTCACACCCAAATTGGGCCAACACCCAATGACTCTCCCAGACAAACCACAAACCCCCGTCCCCAGACCCCAAGGCAGAACTCCACTCCACGCCGGAAAACCTAATTTCAGGATGCATGCCTTAATTTACTGTATATATTCATTTATTCATCAATATACCCATTATCTTTATGAATCAATATCTGAAAGTAATGAACAGAAATACAAAAAAAAAATATTCATATGTTGATAAACTGCATGGTGATCAACTTCAATGGGGTAGACCTGCCGAGAAATTCCATTTCAATTGACACTGTTAAAAAGGGTTTGGAGATAAAGCGCATCATGATACATTTTGAACTACAACTTCCATCAGCCCTCGCTTGGAAATTAAAAGGTCACACCCATTACACTGGTTTATAGTAATAGCAAACATATTATTGCAGGCATTGAGGTCTCAGTTGTACTCATTTCATCAACTTCAGAAAGGTGAAAGGCTGAGTCCTTACCCATATTCGATTTTGACAAATGCAGTATGGTTTACATAGATGTCTGCAGCATGTTGTTTAACTTATTGATTAATGAAACACGTAATAGTAAAGAAGATGATATGGTATCCAGTTTTTATTGCAAACAAAATAGAGTGGTATATAACAGAGCGACAAATACACAGAAAAACACTGAAAAAATTAAATAAGTATATCAAGGGTAGTGGGGTAAGGGGTTAAAATGGGTCAGGATGGGGGTGGGGTGGCTTTAAAAAGGTTGAAAAAGGGGCGCTTAGGAGGGACCCCCACAAATTTAATAAACAAAAGAAAATCTGTGTTGTACAGTGTTTTGTCTGCTGTGAAATGTACCGCTCTGTACTTGTGGTCGGTAAGATCACATAGAACCGATTATATTGATTAAGTGCAAAAGCACTGTAAAATAGGAAATTATATAAAAAGTCACCTAAACGCTGTGAACTGTATATCCAAATAAAAATGTGTAGGGTGTTAATGGAACGTACATGATCACAAAGACAGCATGTTGAACTTGAGTTATACAGTATTAGTGAAAAGTATAGAGCTCTATGTGCCAGTGGACAAGGCAACAGCATAACAACTCAGCTGTGAAGTGGCCATGGGTGGGCAGTGTGTGGACAATATCATGGAAGGTGTTATCAAGCTAGATATGGGAGTAGATTCACACCATAAATGCACAGCCTAACTGCTATGAGCTGCTATGCTTAACCACCCATTACTGTAGGTGATGCACTTTAATAACCAGATGTGGCTTTCACACCGACTAGACATAAATCATCCAATGAAAAGGAAGCCGTTCATAACTGTGCAACAAACAAAGAGACAACAGGTTAGAGGGGACCAGACGTGTGCTGGAGGCTGACACATGAGCCTAAATTCTCAGCCGCGTGCCCCAAGTCTGTATTACAAGACAACTGACACTGACCTATCATGCACAGCAAGGTGCCTGGCAGGGCAGACAGAGTTGGGAACAGAACACAGTCTTTATAACCTAGAGTACTGTTGGTGGCTCCAGGATTGGCCTGCCCCTGTCAGCAATTCAGCTAATTATTAGTATTTTGTTTGTAAAAATAAAAGTAGTGTTGGTCATCATGGGGCTAAGAATTTGATTGGGGATTGATACATGAAGAGATGGTCTGCAGCAGTTCAGTGACTCACATACCAACCGCCTCAGGGGGAAAGCCCCGAAGCTTGCAGATGTTCTAAGAAGACATAAGCTTTGAGACCATATTGCATATGCAGGGGAAAGAAATCTCGATGGGTGGCCATTTCTATTTTATTCTGTAGTTCTGTAACAAATAAGACCACGTTTTTGCAATTTGTTTATTTTAAGGCCTACACAGGTGAAATTGCCTTTACTCTTCCGTTTCCAATATGTGATTGGAAAAGTGTAAGTGCATCCCACAAGTAACGATTGCATAAGACACTTGAAATGGATCTTTATGCAATTTGCCTTCTTTTACAGAATGCAAAAGTCATGCAGACTCCATAGGTTTTCCACTAGCAGGAAATGACATGCTGCAGAAAACCAGTCGGATTTGGCAGGCGGTGCTGGAAGTGCGGGCAGCCGTGTTAAGTCTGCTCCCTTCTCCAATGCCACCTATCGAATTTAAAACAAAGTCCCACTGAGTGTAAAAGGTGCCAGTGACCATGGGGTGCCATTTTTACCAGCACACGTTTAGACTCTGTAGGACTTGGAAAGTGACTCTAATGAGTATTACTCTATGTATCTCAGATCTTAAGTAACTGACCGCCCCTCCAATAAACTGGTAAGATAGCTCAGCGGGCTGAGCACTCGCTGCTGTGATTTGTGTGTGATCTGCAGGTCGCAGGTTCGGGTTCTGGCAAGGCCGACTCAGCCTTTCATCCTTCCAGGGTTGATAAATGAGTACCAATTTAGGTTAGGTAATATTGTATGAAAATATATTCTGCGTAAAGCACTATATAAATAACATCATTATCAATAGATACCCACCACCATGCAATGACTCCAGAGATACCTGTCAAGCTTTGATGAACCTTATATAAAAATGACCTCCTCCCACTAAGGTGCTGCTCTACAAAGCATTGCTTTCACAAACCTGATTCCAATCTCTTTTCTGAAAATCTGGAAAGTATCACAGAACCCAAGTGTACAACAGTCACCAGCCAGGAAACCCAACACTAAGCTCTTCACCCTTCTCCTTCTGCTTGGTTTGGATGATAACACTGGGCCTCATTACGGGTCCGGCAGTAAAAGTGCCGGTGCTACCGGCAGTTGCTGCCGGATCTGTAATTATTTGCCTGCACCTGACTTTCCGGTGCCACTGGGAGATTACGACCCTGGCGGCCTGGAAAAAGTCAGGCGTTGGCAAATTGTAAATCCCCATTCCCATTGAGTCCTATGGGACTCGATGCGAATGGGGAACACGGAAGCACCGGCACTATTGTTACGCTGCCAGTGCTCCCGTGACAGGTATGCCTACCGTGGGCGCTGTGCCCCGCAGGTTCAGACCTGTCGGACACGGCTGCTCTGGCAGACAAACCTGTATTTTGCCGGTCCAGAAACAGTGGTTCCGTAAGCTTAGCAGCACTGTTGATTCCGGACCGGCAGACTTAGAATGAGGCCCATTGACTGTCTTGCATTTCTCCTTCCCTGTACTTACATATTCAACAGGGTGTGCTCTAAACAGCAGCAATCACTTTGAAGTGGCTAATGGAACCTGCTGCCTTTTATCCAATAGTCCAAATCTCATGAGGCTGCAAAGGTAGAGACAGGTTTATTGCCAAAGTGCTCTACAGAAATTTGTTGGAAAACTGTCGTGTCCTTGATCTGAAAATGTGGCCCCCAAGCACAGAAGCCTCTGGGATTTTACACAGTTTTGCACACTGTCTCATACGGAAAATTCAGTAATGTTACATTTAGTAGGTTACGTTGAAAATGAACTTACTAATGGGTCTATCTCCGGTGTGAGGGGGGGGGGGCAGTGGCGAGTCATTACAGCACCATTCAAGACCTGTACAATCCATCTTGCCTACCCGGGGTATAGGCACCACCCCTTGGGAGGTCATTCTTCATAATGTCGTGGTAGCTGACTCTGCAGCTCCCTTCGCAGATCCTTCCAGTTCAAGTTCCCAGGCCATTTATCCAACCTCCATGTGTGAAGCATGCACTGGTAACATGGCAGTGCAGGGGCGTAACCGGGCATTCCCTCGACCAAGGATGGCGCGATAGACAAACTACTTCATAAGCTCATATGTGCGTCACAACCAATCATTACACGCCACCAGCCTAGTCATGGCAGCGGCTCATCGCGCCATCCAAAAACATGAGTGTGGCTTAGCTCGGTGCATCCAGGACCTTATCTCATAAAATATTGTCCGTTCCGACATGGCCCTTTGTCCAAACAAGGAGTGGACAATCGGTCCATAAGTGACCATTGTCCTAAAACCTTCAGAACCTTTACTCAAATAAAATTAAATAATCTTGCATGTCATGATTTTGTCAATGGAATTTGTAAATGTGTTTTACTTCATTAAGAGGGATGTATTTTCCATGTCCTTACATTAATTTAAACAAATTGTTGTAAGAGCTTTAAACCACCATTGCGAAATCCTTCTTAAATGTTTTCTCATGTGTCAATTCAAACCTCAACAACCTTTTTGTGACAGCCTCTGAGAGACAGTTTTCTTCGAATAGCTTCAACAAAATGTTATTTCTTTTTTTTAAAACGTTCTTTATTAAAGCACTTTGATAACACATCCTATACAAATGAGATATACACATCATAGAAGCGGGAAGTGAGATCCTCGAGGCCATCTACAGCAGTCCCTGATCATGGGGAGGACTGAACACATTCAAGAATCATCGGGAACATCTGGCACGGGTCCATTCATCATCCGTTTTTTTTCGCGAGATTTATTGACGCTGATTTTTTTTTTAAAAACCATCGAAAAATATGGGTGGATGGGTGGTTGTTTCGGTAGAGCGATATAAGGTGTAAGGGCGTAGGGACTAGATTGTAAATCGGCGGGAAGGTGAGTTTGGGGGGAGGTTAATCCCCCAACAAAAACAAAACAAAATGCAAAGAGTTTTTGCGGCAAAACATTGGCAGAAAAAAATGGCGCAACAAAAAAACAGGCGATGGAATTACATGGAACCGCGAAATTACATGGAACCATCTGGAACTATCATAGAGATCACATTGCATAGAAAGTCCTGCACTTTTATTAAGGGCCTGGCTTTATCCAAGAAACCTTTTTCTTGGTATAAATTGCAAAGGCACTTTTGCATTAATGGTGTATTAGGATTACTTGCAAACGTGGCCTTAAAATTGAGTTGAAGAGGTGCCAGTGCAATAGACAACTGCATTCTGCTTCCAGCATTCTTAGCAATGGGACATGGGCCTGTTTTTGCAGCCCCATTTTTTTAAGCCAATGCTTTGCAAAAAATGATTTGGTGGACTGGGAGTCATGTACAGTAAGTGCTTATGGAAGAATAGAGAGGTATCTTCACAGGTGCAAGGTGTCTGTGTCCGTTCAGCTCTTGTGCTCATCTGTAAACCTGATGTCATGTTAGACTTCCCGTCATTTATGGGGCACTGATGAATGAAAGGCTGCGTCTCTCTTGCAAATAATGAAGTCCATCTCCTGCAGGCTGACTGAGGATGTTATGTGTTAGGTAGAATCCTGTGAAGTTCCCTTAGGGAGCACTACAGAAGATTAAGACTACAGGTGAGAGCAATAAATCCCCTTTGGTATCAGTCTGTACCACAAAGATTTAGTTGGTAGCCGTGGCTGAGCAGTCAGACTTACCTCAATAGGGAGATGAGCAGTATTCAGGGTTTACACAATAGGCCTACAGTACTATGGCACAAGGAAACACTGACCAAAGCTTTGCATTAAAAAGTAGATATATATTTATTTTATACACTTCTAATAAAACACATGTATCACAGACATCAAGCAAGTTAAATTAAGTCAAAGGAAAAATATACACACTCCCAAGTTAAATTGTAGACCAAGTGAACCATAGTGAAAATTGAGCAAAACGGCACAGTGAAAACCACACACAAGGGATCCTCTATCAATTTCTCATAAGGGAGGGAAAGCACAAGTTATATAGAAATAGTTTCTTACACACCCTAGCAACACTTCCCATAAGTTTGTGAACCAGTTTAAGCAAGGCAGTGCATCAGTATAAGCAATACTTAAATGAAAACTGAGCAAAATGGCATTTCACAAGGTTTAGAAAGGGGAAGAAAAGGGTAGTTATTAGAAGTAGGTGCACCAACACAGTTCTAGTTGAGAATCAATCTAAAGAAGGCAGGTCTTGAAGTGGCAGAATGGGACAAAAGAATCCCACCAATCCCCTCACGCCCCTGGCCTAGAGGATCACGGCCCAGACACCCGCCACAAGAGGAGTTTGCCTATCTACCAGACGACCAAATACCCTGGTACAGGAACATACGGATGTGCCCACCAGTCTGCCCACCAGCCTGCCCTGCCCAAGCCGACACCTGCGGCATGGATGAACTCGACTGAACCATTCAACAGTAAATAAGCACATCGTTAGAGATGCCCTGACGACCTAGCCAACGGTCAGAATACCCGTGCAAACAGGCACACTGGACACTCCCACACCAATCCACACGAAGAACATATTCAGTGCTATGACGTAGGTGACGGACACACCCAATGACGCGCATCTTTATTATTTTTCACATAGGTTTTTCAAATGCAGAAACGCAAGACGCACAACGAACTCATCTAAAATGCTTGCTGACGCTTCTCCTAACCCATGCATTGCAATGAGAAATATAACCAAGACATGATACTGGGGATAAAGCAATATGATACCGTAACTCAAAGTGCCGTGCATCAAACATCCCCACCTATGCACCAGGCCCAAGTAGGCCGCAAGCAAGAGCCTCCATGAACATTGAACGAGCAAGAGTACAATTGCTGACCCTGCAGAATGAGCCCGGCGAGAACAGACAGCCAAGGGAGCAATGTTGCAAACTCGCATACCACAAGCCGAAGCCAAGGTCACACCTGCAAACTAAGCCAGACACACAGTGGAAAATGCAACATTAAATGTGCAGAATTCTGCCTCAACCACGGTCTCTCCTCACGTGACCAAGCCGAACCTGACAGGGTGCCAGGCCCAGGAGGGAGGAGGCGTCTGGGTCCCACGTTTTGAGACACAGGCAGCAACAATGAAGCGACTCAATGGACATCTGCGGCGGTGGGAGTAGTCTGCTCTCAAGCTTATGAACAAATCCACGCATTGTCTGCACAAACACATAGTTATACATTGTTGCAACTGGCAGGTGCACCGCGAACTGGGAACAACGATGGTCCCAAGCTGGAGGGCTCGTGAGTGGACCCATCAGAACATGGGGCACGTATCACTGACGCCATTAACATTAGCCAATCATCAGGGGTCTTCAATTTTCATGTATCTAATAGAAGGGGCAACCCAAGTATACCACCTGACTGACCCTTAACCACTAACAGCGTTCTCTATACATATGCTATACTAACCCTACTACTCGAGGAACCAATCCAGAGTGACAATAGGTTTTTTTGCTAACTTTCCCAGGTGACGCAAGTAGCGCGTCATACTGAGGTAAAAAGGGCCTGCGAGCCCCACGAATTCTGAGAGAGAGTCAAGACGGACGCGTACGATCCTTGACCCATCCCTGCCGTTGTTTAATAAACAGCAGAACCACCTTGCTTCTTGCGTGTGCCTCATACTCATTTTTGGGATACGCGGGAGGAGTTGGGGCCTCCCTGCCCGGGGGTCCGCGGACGGCCCAGCAGACCCCGGCAGAATTTCCCCCCCGACAAGTTGGAGGCACTGCTGACATCTGTTTAAGATCTGCTTTTATTTTATTTTTCCGAGTGCTCTCGTTGCGAGGAGGCCCGGCGGCGCGGCCCCCTCTGCCGCTGCCCCCTTTTTGAAGACTACAGGACCATCGCGGAACTGCGAGAAGACTGGACAGCGCAATCCGGATATTGGCCTTCGGGAGCCGGTTGAGAAGTATCCCGCCCGCGGTTGGCGAGTGTCCAGTCGTGATCCAGACGAGGGGAGGTGGCGAGCCGCTTGGAGGGGTGCACGCAGTCGAGCGGCCCCGCATCAGGAGAACTTGGTGAGTATGCCACGCCCAACAAGCAATGTGAAATTGTAAGGGAGGGGGAGGGAATAGAATACGGGAGGTGGGAGGTGTTACACAGGTGCGCGGCGAAGGTTTGATAAATTAGTGTTGAGGGTGAAGTGAATGGTAGCTGGACAAGTGCGAGAGCAGTCCGCTACGTTACGGAAGAGGAGGGGGCGGAGCACGAAAACATCACGTGCGGCCGCTCGTAGACACTGATTGCCCAGGTCGCGACCACCTGTAAGGGTGTGTGTGTGCGGTTTCCTACGATTTGGTGATTATTGATCAATGAGTAGATGAGGATCCCTATTGATCGAGCAGAAAACTCGATAGATAGATGACGTTTCCCTGTAGGCGGTAGCTAACTGGTTGCCTAATACGGAAGATAATTAGCTGGTTAAGCCCTCCTGTCGAGGGGCGTATCACACGCGAGGCGACGCAGTGTGCGCAGTCTGATTATATTGTTGATTACCTTGTTCCAGGCGTGACAAGAGGACAGCTGTGGGGTTAACGGGGGTAGATTGCAAGCGTATTTTGAACTTTTAAAAACATGTAAAGAACTTACCAGTAGTTGTGGAAGAGATCGGTGACGTCACCAGTAGGGCTTTCATAGGATATCTCGAACGCAAGGCACTTTTCGGAGAGTGGTGGGGAAGAGAATAATGGTAAGGGAGTGGAGACAGAGATAAACGGTAACGAGTAGATCGGGGCAAGGTGAAAAGGGGGACGTGGCTGCGCACGGAGAACGCCGGCCACGACAAGTGAAGAAAGAGGAGGAGGGGTAAAACAAAAGTGGGATGGCTGTATAAGAACGTCGCAGAGGGCAGGCAGCCGCAGGGGGCTACGTGCGCCTCGGCCGTAGGGGGCCGTAAAGGTGTTCGGTAAAGGAAGAAAAGAAAGAAAAGAATATACAAATGCAAATGCTATATTTTACTATTTTTCCTTAGCGGACAATCGCAAGTCCCCAAAATTACGGGGCCAGGTAAGGATCTGAGATTGTATAGCGTACACTGTTAGCAAGATAACCGCTACCAAATAGGGGTAGGATAACAAGTGAAGTGCTACCATGTCATATGGGACAGGATCGGGAGGGTGGGGGAACACCCTCACTACCCCGCTACAGCATATATGTAAAACACTGTCACCCCATAGGGAGAAACTGATCAAATACAGCATAGAATGGACACAGAGGACGGACAACAAAATGACGACACCATGGCCGCCTAATGGTAGTTTCGATCCATATACCCAACATTCACTATTAACCCATCTGCATAACACATACAAGGGGAAGAAGTTGACACACCACGTGGAGGTGTTTAACTTATGGAGGATGTTCCAAGGGTCCCGACCAGGACCAAACGGAATGTTCACTATGGGGGAAACAACGAAAGAAAAGAAGATTAAGGAGGAAGGAGAGAATGGGGTAAAAGAGAGTGAAGGCACACAGAACACGGGGAACGGACAAGAGGGAGGAGAAAAGAGTAACAACCTAAACGAAAAGGAAATAAAAAAGGAACAGAGCGACGATATGCCCCTAGCGAAGGTAGTGAAAATGGAGGAAGGGGGGTTATATCCTTTAACAGAACTACGAGAAATAGTAAGAGAACAATTAAGGGCGGCTGAGGGGTACTCGAACCCGGCATACAGCCCGCCACCATATACAGCTACAGGTGGCCACACGGGAAGGGAGCAGAATAGTACGACGGGATCAGCTCATACGAAGATGCCCGCAGGGGAGGGGAGGACTGGCGAAGAACAGATCGCGGGAATAGGACATGATGAGTGGGTAGCTGCGCAGGTATTATTAAAATTACGAGGTTCATTAACAGGAGAAGAGAAGGAGGTAGTAAGGAAAATGGACAAGGATAATACCAGAAAGAGTGAAATAAAAGGGGAAGAGGGGAAAAGAAAGGAGGAAGAGCTGTTACGACAAAAGGAAGAGATTTTGGAGGAACGATTAGCAGAATTAAGGGATGAGCAGAATAAACTGATCAAGCAGCTTGAGAGAGAGGAAAGAGAGAGAGCACGGGAAAGGAAAGAAAGTAAGAATGAGTTGGAAAAAATGAGGGAACGCACTGAGGAGCAAAAGAGAGAAGCCGAAAGGGAAAAGGCAGTAGCAGAAAGGGTATCGAGAGCAGCACTGCGTGACAAGAAAAGAGAGGAAGAAGAGAAAGAAAAAGAAATGGAAATGTGGAAGAGGAGATTACTATCAGAAACGACAAAGAAATACGAAGAAGGGAGGATGATAGAGAGTATATTAGAGCGGGAAAGAGCGAGATGGGAAAGGAAGAGAGAAGAAGAAAGGATATTGGAAAAGATGAGTAGTGAAGTAATGGAGGAATTAATAAAGAAAAGAGAGGAAATTGGTAGAGAAATAACGGAGAAAAAAGAAGGGGAAAGAGAAGATAGGAGAGGGGAAAGTGAAGTAAGGAGGTATGTACGCAGAGACACAGAAGTAGCAACAACATCAGCACAAAGGGGAGCAATTAGTAAAGAAGAAACGGGAGGAACGGATCTAATAGACTTAAAAACAGTAACGATCGGGGGGAAAAGACAGATTGGGGATTGTCACTCCTGGATGGCTTTTGTAGTGAGGAAGAAGAAGGAATGGAGAAGGGAGGAAGAAATAGTGAAAGGGAAAGCCTAGATAAATTATACATCACCCGGACAAATAGCGAATCACCATTGGCCTGCAGAAGAATGGAAGAACTGGAGGGAAGTGAGGGGGAAGAGCGAGGAATGGCGGGAAGGCAGACACGTGCAGCTACACCCTCATCATCCCGTGCAACATGCCCACCTACACCCGCACCCGCCCCTCACGTAATCACACCCTACGCAGGCAGGATTAGAGATCTCCCTGGACGCAAGCAGGAAGAACGAATACACACGCCCACTTAAAATAAAGGAAACGATAAAAGAAGGGGAAGAGATGGAGGAGAAACAGTTACGAGCAGGGGAAATATGGACGCAATTGACGATGTAGAAGACACGGAAGGAGAGGAGGGGTACACGGACTCGATTTTGTGGAACCCAGGGGGTCAAACAGGACACAACCTAATGCCACTTCTGGAGAGGGGAGGGGTTAGACCACAATACGTCCCTTGGAAGCATGCAGACAAGGAAAATATAAAGTGCAGGCTCCCATCATTAAGTGGAGGTGCAGGAAAATGGATATATGAAATGGAAAAACACACCGCAGGACAGAAACTGGCAGTGGGGGATGTAAAGGGCCTTCTAATATCAATATTGGGGGATGCAGCAGATGACATCTGGAAGAGAGCAGGCTTCTCCGGGGTCACAATAACAAACACATCACACGATGGGGCACCATTCGCAAACTGCAGACATGCATTATGGCAAGCGCTGAGGGTACAGTACCCAGACACATCAGACATAGGAGCAATTACATCATGCAAGATGCGTGAGAACGAAGATCCTGTTGATTATATCCAGGAAATTCAAGAGAAGTGGCATATGGAAACTAGAGAACAATGGGACAAAACACCAGCAATATTCTATCATATACTAATACAAGGGCTCCCAGAAGAAGTTCAGAAACAACTGAAGAAGGTAGTGGGGATGGAAGCAAAAGCATGGCCAGAAATACAACTGACGATAGTACATCATTGTAGGACATGGCAAGAAAAGATGAAACAAAAGGAAGAGGATAGAAAAGCGGAAGAGGCTAAATTGGTACAGAAAAAACGTACTAAATACACGATGGAAGGTGCACTAATAACTACACCTACAACAGTGACTCAAAACCCCACACAAGTAGTGGCTGCACAAGATCCCTCCCAAATACAATCATCACAGATTGTAGCACAACAGCTGCCACCACCCCAACCATACACAACTAACATGGGAGGAGGATACTCAACGCCAGGAGCCGGATATTATAATTATAACAGGGGAAGGGGAGGAATGATGAGGGGGAGGGGATACGGCTATAAAACACAACAGCCTGGGGGAGGATTGAAAATTTCTACCCCACCGGGCAACCAGTATACCAGGACAATTCAGGGAGCTTTCCATGGCAGAACAGGGAACCACCGGTATGTTGGATTTGCGGATTACTAGGGCACATGTCACGCACATGTAGAATGAGACCAGGCACACCAGCATGGGGAGAACAGGGACAACAAGGGCCTACAAGGGAACAGCAGGGCATCCAACAACAGCAGGCACTGCAACCGGGAAATGTGCAGCAACAACTAGTGACACAACAACAGCCACAGACATATTCACTACCACAACAACAGGTAGCGATAACACAACAACATCAAGTGCAGCAAATACAGCAACCTGCCCAAATTCAAGACCATAAAATAACATCTACCAATACACAACTACAGCAAACACAACTGGGAAGGGTGACGGTCCTGGGACACAACCCTTACACAGGAAGTGGTCAATCATTATACCCACAATAGGACAGCCCACAGACGGCCTTGGTGTGTCCCATCCTGTCGGTAACACCTAATAGTGCGGAGGAACCACGCATAGAGGTAACGATAGGTGACAAAAAATTGTCATTCCTTGTTGACACCGGGGCGACCCGGTCTTGCATAAGGGAAGGTAAATTTAAGATGTCAGGTGAGGCCATGAACACCCAAGGATTCTCTGGGGCTGGGGGGTTGGTTCCCTTTACTGATAACATTCCCTTATCGATAGGGGATTATGACATGTCCGTCCCGCTTTTATATTCTGGGGACTCACCAGTAAACATACTTGGGAGAGACATAATGAGCAGATTGAATATGACGATCTCCTTTACGGAGGACGGCATAATTTGCTCCACTCCTGGAATAAACATGCTCACTGCACGGCAAATTATGCAAGCATACTGTGGACAGACAGTGATTAGGGCTGAGCCAGTAGATGGCGAACTGTTCCAGTACGGAACAGACATGGCATTCGCATGGATGCCAGGAATAGAAGGAAAGATCTGGAGGAGGCCAACAGCCTATTTGTTTAGACCAGAAACACCAGCCAATGAACCAGAAGGACAGGTGATTTCAGTGAGCATGGAGAGCATTATAGCAACTGCTGATTATATCGCAGTACATGCCCAAGACAGGGAAGGAAGAGCATGGAGGGCAGTGATAGCCCTAGCTGAGGGATGTAGGCTCACCCAGGTGTCAGACGAAGAGCTCTTTTCAGAAGAAAAGGAAGAAGGTGAACTGGTATTTATGATGAGTGTAGACATATGGCTAAGAGTGACATACAAACAAGTGGCACAGAAAATTGCAATGGCACTTGAAGCACCAACATCCACCCCAGTTCCCTTCTTTGAAGAGGATATGGCAAAAGTCCCAACATCATTACGGACTACTAGTGCCTATGACGTGGGGTGCATAAAGAGTATAGGGGGAGTAAGAATAAAATTGAAAAAAGGTGCAATACTCCCTAGAGTGATGCAATACCCACTATCAAAAGAGGCAGATGAGGGCATATATGAAACAATAACGGCCCTTATAAATAATGGCATATTGGTACCATCAGAATCACCATGTAACACAGCCGTATATCCAGTGCGCAAAGCTAAAGGAGGGTCTTGGCGCTTCATCCAGGACCTCAGGCCCTTGAACAACATAGTGGAAGCAGAATACCCCATAGCAGCAAACCCGGCCACATTATTGTGTGGCATTCCAGCAGAGGCATCACGATTCACAGTGATTGACCTCAAAAATGCCTTTTTTTCAATACCCCTGCATCCAGACTCACAAGATCTAACAAGCTTCACGTACAGAAACACAAAATGGAAACACACCAGATTGCCACAAGGGTACTGCGAGTCGCCCTCAATTTTCAACAGAGTAATACAAATGGACTTGGGAAACATTGAATTGGAAAGCACAGTGTTGCAGTATGTTGACGATATAATAATTTGCAGCACAACCGAAAAACAATGCAGAGAGGACTCATTGAAGATGCTGACAATATTGGCTGAAAAGGGTTACAAGGTAGACAAAGAAAAGTTACAGTACTGTCAGGAACAGGTACTATACATTGGTCAGCTCATATCCCAATACGGAAGAAAGATTGCACCACAAAGAGCACAGGCCATATCAAAAACGCCGTTGCCACAAACAGTGAGGGAACTGCAGCAGTTCCTGGGACTGTGCAACTACTGTAGAGCATGGGTATTTGATTACAGCTCATACATAGGACCCCTACTTGAGGCATTAAAAGAAGCTAACAAAGGGGAGAAAAAATTGGGGTGGACAATGGAAATGAAAGAGGCTTTTGAGGAACTGAAAGATGCAATATCAACTGCTCCGGTACTGGCCACCCCAGATTATGAACGACAATTCTTTATATTTTCACATTGCGACTCAGCAGTAATGAAAGCAGTGTTTGCTCAAAAAACAAGCATGGGTTACAAACCAGTAGCATTTTACAGCGGTCACTTGGATCCTGTAATGTTAGGACATTTCCCTTGCGAACAAGGCCTCGCCGCAGCTGCCTTCGCGGTAGAGAAAGCATCATCAATTACAATGGGGTGCCCAACCACACTATTTGTGGAGCATGCACTATTTGCAATATTGAACAAGCCTAAGTCCACACTAACCACGCAGAGGGTGTCAGGTTATGAGATCATCTTATCTAGACCAGAATTATCAATTGTTAGATGCAGCACAGTTAATCCTGCAAGGTTTATAGCGGAAGTAATTGAGGAAGGCGACTATGCACATGATTGTACGCAGACTACCGAAATGTACTCATGTACTAGAAAAGTTGAAGAGGACGCGCTAAATTGAGGAGAGCTCTTGTTCATTGATGGGTCATCAACAATAGACCAAAGTGATGGGATAAGGAGAACTGGGGCAGCAGTGGTAAAAATGACAGAGGAATTGGTGTGTGTGGCGGTGAAATGCGTACAATTACCACAACATTACTCTGCTCAAGCAGCAGAATTGGTTGCACTGATCTTGGCGTTGAAGGAAAGCTTTGACAAAAGAGTGACTATATATTGTGACAGCCCATATGTCACGTCTACTGTCCACTCAGGATTGTCCAAATGGAGGAGAAGAGGGTTTAGGAGAGCTGACGGCACCCCAGTGCAACATGCTCTCTTGTTAGCTGAGTTAATTGAAGTAATAAATGATCCCCAAGAACTAGCTTTGGTCAAATGTCTCGCACACACTAACAGAGAAGATCATATCTCAAAAGGAAATGCAGCAGCAGACGCACATGCGAAGTATGCCGCATATTTTGGTGAGATATAGAACCCCCCAGAGTCAGAGAGAGGGAGAGGGAGGGGGATAGCTAAAGAGATGTTGATAAGAGAAGGGTACACCCATCTCCCAGCCACACAGATAATGGAGCTACAAGCAGCTGCACCAATGGCAGAAAAAGAAATATGGGTAAAAAGAGGATGTACAATGTTGCCAACTGACGCACTATGGCGCCAGGGTAACACTGGAAAGATGGTAATGCCATTGGCACTATTGAACACCGCCCTGAGCCAACTCCACCACCCAGCCCACACAGGCAAGGAAGTTATTGCAGCACGAATTAGGGAAGATTGGTTCTGTCCCGAGTTAAATTCCCATGTGACAAATTTTATCAGCAATTGTCTCACATGTCAACAGTTTACGGCCGGTCAGACGCTGAAAGTGATAAAAGGTACTATACCCCGGCCAGAGGGACCCTTCCTGCACATCCATATTGACTACGTTGATATGATCAACGTATGTCAAGGAAATAGGTATATGATTGTAGTAGTATGCCCATTCTCTAGGTGGATTGAGGCAGGACCCTGCTCACATCCAGATGCATTTAGAGCAGCTAAATTTCTAGTGAGGGAGGTTTTCCCCAGGTGGGGAGTGTGCGAGGTACTGCGGTCGGATAACGGCCCGGATTTCGCTAATGAAATGTTCCAGCACATCACATCCTTACTGAACATCAAGCATAAATTTGCATGCGCATATCACCCGCAGGCCAACGGTATATGCGAACGCCTGAATGGCCTACTGAAGGAGGCAATTGCAAAGATACAGCAAACAACAAAGAAGAGTTGGTTGTATTGCCTTCCGCTAGCTCTATTTGAGCTGAGGAATAGACCAGGCTCCGACCACCACCTCACTCCTCATGAGGTGGTGACCGAACGTCAAATGCGCCTTCCTCTAACGCCAACATCAAGGGCATTCACAGACTATGAAAACACTGCAACTGTTCTTGGTGATGAAATGTACCAATATGTGTCTTCTTTGATTACTAGTGTAGTGTTTGTGTCCCAACAGCTCGAGCGCACGCGGGGCGGGTCTAAGAGTTATCAGCAAGAAGACGAGGACCAAGGATCGGAAAAGGAAAAACTGTGCAAAATTGCTAAAGGTGACCACGTGCTACTCCGCAATTTCAATAGAAAGTGGAACAGCCCACGCTTCACTGGTCCCCACCTTGTAGAGGAGGTATCTACGAGAGCAGTAAAGTTGCAGGGTAAGCGTGCTTGGAATCACCTACACGACGTAAAGATCTGCAAACTCCAGACCCGCCCTAGCGTCACCGACAGGGCCATTGGAAGAACAACGACAGCGTCACCCACGGAGGAAGAGACTTCTACCACAGCTGACGACCTAAGTGTCTCCATACCCTGCCACCCCCCAGATTCCCCAGAGACAACTACTGAAATAGAAACTATTAATTCCCATACCGCCCACCCCATGGTCACACGATCAAAGAGTAAAGAGACTTCCGCCAGTTGAACCCCAAACCCTCTGCCCATCGACCTCCTACCCACTACAGTAACCACCCAATTGAAGGACATTGTCTTGCACATATACACATGTAAACACCTGAATGTTCTCCTTTTCTTTCTCGCACATGCAGGTACCGCGTATTATTGTATTGCTAAGAAAACAGATAACCAATAAAGTTCATTGCCCAGGAGTAGATGCTACCCTCAGACGATAACTACCCTGAAGCCCTATCACACGAATTTGTCTATCACATAAAAAGGCCAAAGTACCTAAAAAGAAGGAGGGTACGTGTCTACTACACAGCATTTATCTTGGCCATAGAACAATCAATGCCCCATCTTCACCAACACTTGCCTACCCTAAGAGACAGATCGCTTAGATTGGCGTGGGAACAGCTCTTCGGCTGGGCACTGAACGACTACTTGATAGGGAGAGCTTGAAAACAACAACTAACACTAATAACAAGCATATTGAGAATTTTCAGGCGGGCAACTTTAACGTCGCAAGAATAAGCTGCCGGACTGCAGCAAGGTAAGAGAAAAATGCCGGTGAGACTAGCTTCTGTAATAAAGATGATAGGGATTTTGATGATCACTGGGTTTTTGGCTGCCTCTGTATGGCAGAAAAGTTATGCTATCAATATTTTGGCTGTACCCAAACCTAATGTACCCCCACCCACGGCTGCAACAGGTGTTACGTCAGGTGGTACTAGCAAGCCTCCACATAAGGGAGATAGAGTTAAACGAAGCACATACTCAGATAATAAAGGTATTGGTAATTACATAACAGATTGAGCACACGTCTCGAACAACATGTGGTACCAACACATGACCCAAATAGGTAAGCAGACAACAGAAGACAGCTGCTACGTCTGCTCATTGATCCCATACGCCATGAGCGCTTCTCGAACATTCGTTGCCACGGAAATAGATGAAAAGACAGCACGATGTATAATATACCTGGCACTGTTCCAAACGAAAGGGAGAATTCAAGGGACGGTGGTGAGACTGGTGTGGAAAACGCGAGACACGTATCCATACGAAAACAACTTCCTCAAGACTTATTTGAGTTACCACAAAAGCAGTTTGCATGCTGAAGCATTCAGATACATGACAAGTGGTCCTGAAAAGGGAGAAACAAAGAAAGTAACACTACAATACCTACCATGTGACTGGTACGCCACTGAAGTTCCTGGTACACAAGGATGTTGGGAAAGACCACTGGTGACAATAACAGGGAAGTTGTACATGGACAACAAATGGGACATAGGAGTGATTGGCAGCAACATGGTAACAAGAGAAAATATTACAACTATTGATGAACACAATAACAGATGTTGGGCGATTTGGGGCAAGTACGTACCCATGATGACGTGGATGGAGAAGGATGAAGACCCAATAAGCGTACTGCCGCTGTCTGCACCTAAGATATGCTACCAACATAGAGGAGAAGTGCACGTGGGATACAACACCAACTGTGCAAGCGTGATAGAGTTACCTGAGGGGGGAGCAGGAACAGCAGTATTAATGGACCATTACTGGGCCTGCGGAAACAAGGCATACCACACACTGCCCCCGCTGTGGAATGGTATATGCACAATGGTACACGTTAATGTACCATCACTAGTGGTGCCCCAGAAACATGTGAACATGGCGAACTTCCCTAAAATGGATGAAGGAAACAAGAGGAAGAAGAGATCTGTAAAACCTCAGAAGAGGTCAGAGAACGAAAACAACAACAACAACAATGTCCTGAATAGAAAGAAGAGACAAGGAGAACCTCTGACAGGAAATTACCTATGGGGAAGGTCGGAAACAGCACTCACTTCAATCCCACCAGAACACAGACTATTCAGCAGAGCAGCAATGTTCTTCTCGCCAATAATACATCCGGGACTACAAGCTTACGCAAACGCAAAATGGCTCCAGATAACTCGATGGGAGCTAATGATGACAATTAATTCTACAGTAAATGGATTCAACGCAATAAAAGAGGAACTGCGAGCAGTGAGGATGGTAGCACTACAGAACAGATATGTATTAGATCTCCTTACAGCAATGGAAGGAGGAGTTTGCGCAAAGATAGGACAATCATGCTGCACATTTATTCCTGCTAACGATGCTGACAATGGTACACTGACAGAAGCAGTATCACAACTGGCCCAGATGCACTCCAAAATGATGGAAGAAAGTAAAGGAGTGAAGAAGGATGACAGCTGGTTTTCAATGTTATGGTCATGGATGTCATCTTGGCTGTCGGACGGACTGAAGATTATAGTTGGATGCATAATACTGGCTGGAGCTGCACTGATCATAATAAGATTTTGGAAGGCCCGGAAGGCACGCACTACAGACAAAATGATCGAAATGGTTGGTATGCACCCCTTGATGCCGGCAGATGATGGCCAGCACACAGGCACAATAATAAAAGAAAGAGAAAAACTGCGCAAACAGATCATCACCAACCCCCTGGACCCACCATCTGTGAAGCTCGAAAACCCAAGAAACCCAAGGAGCTACATAGGGAAATGGGTATACTGCACACCTGGAGGAACATGTGTATATATGTATTGGTCATTTGAAGACCATGTCAACCACTATGGACACTTGGGAGGAGTAACTAAAATATGGAGAGTAAGAGGAGATAAGGAAAAAGATATGTTTGTGGTCGACAAGTCGACCAGAGGGGGGACTGAAGTGGGAGAATGGGACAAAAGAATCCCACCAATCCCCTCACGCCCCTGGCCTAGAGGATCGCGGCCCAGACACCCGCCACGAGAGGAGTTTGCCTATCTACCAGACGACCGAATACCCTGGTACAGGAACATACGGATGTGCCCACCAGTCTGCCCACCAGCCTGCCCTGCCCAAGCCGACACCTGCGGCATGGATGAACTCGACTGAACCATTCAACAGTAAATAAGCACATCGTTAGAGATGCCATGACGACCTAGCCAACGGTCAGAACACCCGTGCAAACAGGCACACTGGACACTCCCACACCAATCCACACGAAGAACATATTCAGTGCTATGACGTAGGTGACGGACACACCCACTGACGCGCATCTTTATTATTTTTCACATAGGTTTTTCAAAATGCAGAAACGCAAGACGCAGAACGAACTCATCTAAAATGCTTGCTGACGCTTCTCCTAACCCATGCATTGCAATGAGAAATATAACGAAGACATGATACTGGGGATAAAGCAATATGATACCGTAACTCAAAGTGCCGTGCATCAAACATCCCCACCTATGCACCAGGCCCAAGTAGGCCGCAAGCAAGAGCCTCCATGAACATTGAACGAGCAAGAGTACAATTGCTGACCCTGCAGAATGAGCCCGGCGAGAACAGACAGCCAAGGGAGCAATGTTGCAAACTCGCATACCACAAGCCGAAGCCAAGGTCACACCTGCAAACTAAGCTAGACACACAGTGGACAATGCAACATTAATTGTGCAGAATTCTGCCTCAACCACGGTCTCTCCTCACGTGACCAAGCCGAACCTGACAGGGTGCCAGGCCCAGGAGGGAGGAGGCGCCTGGGTCCCACATTTTGAGACACAGGCAGCAACAATGAAGCGACTCAATGGACATCTGCGGCGGTGGGAGTAGTCTGCTCTCAAGCTTAGGAACAAATCCACGCATTGTCTGCACAAACACATAGTTATACATTGTTGCAACTGGCAGGTGCACCGCGAGCTGGGATCAACGATGGTCCCAAGCTGGGGGGCTCGCGAGTGGACCAATCAGAACATGGGGCACTTATCACTGACGCCATTAACATTAGCCAATCATCAGGGGTCTTCATGTAACAATTTTCATGTATCTAATAGAAGGGACAACCCAAGTATACCACCTGACTGACCCTTAACCACTAACAGCGTTCTCTATACGTATGCTATACTAACCCTACCACTCGAGGAACCAATCCAGAGTGACGATAGGTTTTTTTGCTAACTTTCCCAGGTGACGCAAGTAGCGCGTCATACTGAGGTAAAAAGGGCCTGCGAGCCCCACAAATTTTGAGAGAGAGTCAGGACGGACGCGTACGATCCTTGACCCATCCCTGCCGTTGTTTAATAAACAGCAGAACCACCTTGCTTCTTGCGTGTGCCTCATACTCATTTTTGGGATACGCGGGAGGAGTTGGGGCCTCCCTGCCCGGGGTCCGCGGACGGCCCAGCAGACCCCGGCAGAATTCCCCCCCCCGACAGTCTAACAAATGTAGACCGAATCAGTAGGCCTGTGCCAGAGTTAGTGGTACAGGGCAAGGGCCCAGGAGCAAAATGTTCTTGCAGCTGCAGTTAAGTCTTTGGTTAATGATTTTGAAAAGGTGGATGCAGAAGTTGAAAAGACAATGTTAAGAGAGAGGGGCAGCCAGCCCAACAGGTAGGTAAAGGATTTAAAACACCTTTAGTGCTACCACGAAGAAAGGGCGGCGTAGCGGAACAATGTACCTTTAAATGAAGAAGTGGCTCCTGCGGTGGCGGTTGTTCCTGGTGCTTCCTGCAGTTCGGGTGATCCTGCAGAGGAAGAGAGGCTCTCGTCGTGGAGGAAGGTTTGAGTTACTGCACTACCCAGGGTTGCAACCAGCCGCGGTGCTGGCCGACGAATAAAAGGTACGCTCCTGTAAATCGCGGTCCAGGTGTACTGGTGCCTGGCTATCCAGCCTCCGAGTACACGGTATGGGAGATTCGACCAAGGCAGGTCTGGGAAGGCAATTGGCAAACTGGTTGGCCCCACCGGCTCAAGCTAAGAAGGCTCTTGCAGATGAAAATCTTCTCTCGTTGTGTGGAGAAAAGTGGTGAGACGCTGCAGCAGGGCTTCACCGGTGTTTCAGTCGCTGCAGATGTCTTTGGCTTCTCTCCTCTTTGGCTTCTTAGTTCCAGTGGCGACGCCTTGCCCTTCCAGTCCTCAGGACCCTGCTTTATGTAAAAAGATCCCCATTCATACAGCCTAGCTGTCACACACACAGTGGAGTGGTCATCTTGGCGGGAGACCCTCCAGCCTATCAGGATAGAGTGCGACATGGGTTGCTGAGGCAACCCTGTCCAGGGGTCCTACTCCCCCTCCCACACAATGGACCTACCCCAGACTCAGTGGCACCGAAAGGAGGGCTTCTTGGTAGAAGCCTACCAAAAGGACGAACAAAGGATCCCCGACCTGGGTTAAAAGTTTAGAGAAAAACACGAGAAAGAAGTTATATTAAAGTTCTGGCAAATAAAACCTACCAGAGTCAAGTTAATATTAAAATGCACCAGCGGTATGTTAGAGGCTGTCGGAAAAAGTGGTAGCCTCGAACAATGGGAAAATCCCATAGGGAAATATTTGCGGTCAAATATTTATGGTAGTAACCACTGCCACCAGCCAGAAACTTTTGAGAGAGGGACTGTATGGTACCCTCTCGAAAATGAACATAAGGGAAAAACTATTAACCCTTTCCAGTACCTCCACAGTAAGATGGTTTGTACTGGTTTAGTTCATAGGATTTGACTAGTAAAGTCAATTGGGACTTTACATGCACTGGGAGACAGTAGTCAGTCCCAGGGTATGGAGTCTATGTTTGGGGGTTGCTACGACACCCCTGTGTCACTGCACTGAGGGTGCTGTGTAACACATGTGAATAAAGATGGTTCCTATGGGTTTGAGAAAATCCCATAGACATTAAACACAAAAATAGCCTAGAACACACATAACAAAAATGCCTAAGAGTGGGAAAAAGAGTCTCACTCTTAGCAGGAAAAAAAGAAACAAACCCTTCAAATCCAGCAAAGCTGCTGGCGGACTCTATAGGTAAGGGAAATTAGCCATAAAATGAGAATTCTCCCTAACACTATGCAAGCACTTACACATGGTAACTCACAACATTCCAGTGTATTCAGGAGTGAAGACCTAAAAGAAAAGTGGAGGGACTCATTAACATACAAAATGGGATGTGACATCACCATAAATTCGCAATTAAAGGTGAAATGTGGAAATGACATTCAATTGGCTTTGCATAACCATACAAACTGCACAGGACAAATGGGCATTTGCCTTTCATAAAATTAACATACACAAAAAACAAGAGAGGATATTTTCTTTTAATAGGGTTTGAACATTTTAAAAACTGTTCATGTTTTAAACCCCAAGAATCAATGCCAATGTTTTCCCTGGAGAGTGTGGTCCCGAAATGTGACATTTCTCCTTTAGTTATTCGTTATTATTCATCAGGCTATACAGTGTAGTGATGAAGTGCCTGACCTGTGAACCGGAGGACTGTTTCAAATCCCCAGGTTGTGCATAAAGTTGTACTTTCTTGTTGCACACAGGGCCTCAAAAATACCCTGAGGGGCAGTGTCTGTGGGGATGCCGTTCACCCACGCCGCGCATGTCCTTGACTTGAGCCCTAAGTGTATTGGACATTGCTGGAACACATCACTCAGGAGAGCCCACATCCAAGCCCGCGTCTCTGCATCATCTAACAACTCGGCTGAACTCTTAAAATCTGCAAGGAGCTGGCCAATCCTGCGGCAGTCTCTACCACTCCTGTCCTCTCCCAGGCCCTCTGCACGGCCCTGTCTTCTCATTACATCTCTAAAACTCAGGACATCCTGTCCTCTCTCTCTCCCTCTCCCCCCCCTCTACTTCCTGCTCTTCCTCAGTCCCTTCTTTGGCCGCCTCTCCTCCCTCCTTCTCTGCCTTTCCCTTGTTCTCCTCAGACGAGGTTTCTAGAAAAGTCAGATCTATGAAAGTCTCGTCAAAACAGGTTCACCTCTTTTCCCCCAAAACCATCAAGGACCACCTTGACACCCTGGCTCCTGCTCTGGCTGATTTCTGCAACCACTCCTTTGCCACTGAAGTCTTTCCCTCCCCCCTGAAGCACTCCCTTGTGCATCCTCTTCTTAAGAAACCCTCCATCGACCCTTCCTCCCTGGCTAACTATCGTCCAATCTCCATCAATCCTTTCCTGGGAAACTCCTGGAAAAGCTGTCCATCTCCCAGCTTAATCTCCACACTGAATCTGTTGGTTGTCTCCATGATCATCAGTCATGCTTTAGAGCTGCCAGAAGCACAGAAACTGCTCTCCTGAACATCCGTCAAGACCTGCTCTCCAACCTCGATTCCAACACCCCCTGTGTTCTCATCTTACTTGATCTCTCTTCTGCCTTTGACACAGTCAACCATGCCATCCTGCTCAACCGTCTCTGTGATAACCTGGGTATCACTGATCAGGACCTGGTTTGGCTGACTTCTTTCCTCTCTGATCGACCCTCCCAGCTCCAACTTGGGTCCTTCCTCTCCTCTATCTCTATCTCTACCTGTAGTGCACCCCGGCGGTCTAACTGCTCTCCCTGGCTGTTCAACCAATACCTTGCATTTCTTGCCCACCGCATTGCCATGCTCTGCCCCAACTTTCAGTGCTATGCGGATGAAACACAACTCATTTTCAGGCTCCCTTCAGCCACCTCTTCTCCTTCTCTCTTCTATGTCAGTCTGTTATCCAGGAGTGGTGCGCCAAAAATGATCTCTGCCTTAATGCCAGTAAGACTGAGATTCTCCTCAGAGGCACACCTGCTCCCGCCTTTCCTGTAACTTTCTGGCCAGCCTCTCTTTGCCCTCTTCCTGCTCCCACCTGTGAGGCTAAAAACCTCAGGGGTCATTTTCAACTCCACACTCTCCTTCTCTCCTCACATCTCTGATGTCTCTAAGAAGTCACACTACCAGCTGCAACTCCTCAGAGGTATACTTCCTTTCCTCTCCTTGCCCCAGACGCTCACTGTCTCCAGAGCTCTGGTTCTCTCTATGCTGGACTACTGCAACAGACGCTTTCTAAATCTGCCTGCATCTACACTCCGCCCTCTGCAACTCATCCAACACAGGACTGCTAGCCTTGTCCTTGGCCTCAAACCCAGGGATTGTATCTCTCCTGGACTGAAATCTCTGCACTGGCTCCCAGTGGCGGCAAGGATTAAGTTCAAAACCCTCTGCATTTTCCACAAGACCTTCCCTGCCCTCTCCCTGCACTCATCTGATCTCATAACCTCATCTGTTACAACAACACAGATGACACTCAGACCATCCTCAAAATCCCCAATTTGCCAGGTGCTGTCTGTCTGGTCCTCTCATCCTGCCTTTCTGACATTGACCACTGGATGACGACCAACCACTTCCTCCTCAACCATGTCAAAACAGAAATCCTAGCATGCAGCAAAACTGCTCTCCTCCCACAGCCTATCCCCTGGTCTCACTCTCTAGGTACCCTCCCCCCGCTCTCCGCCTCCCCTTAACGCCTGACAACTTCTGTGAAAAACCTCGGATGTACCCTGGACTGAAACCTACCCCACACCCAACACTCCGTATCCAGAACCTGCTTCTACCACCTATGTATCCTCAGGTGAATCATCTCGTATCAACCCCTATCCACACCGAATCTCTGCCATCCTCGCCAACATCCTATCCCGCTTAGACTATGCAAACTGCCTTTATTTTGGTGCCCTGGCTTTCCAGCTCAGAGAACTCGAAAGAATCTAAAATGCTGCTGCCCGTCTCCTCATTGGCCTCTAATGTCGAGAACATTTTAGCCCCGCACTCAAGAGTCCTACACTGGTTCCCTATCGGTCGACCGACTGCCTTTAAAACCCTGTGCATCACTCGCCATGCCCGTCACAACACCAGACTCAAATTCCTCCCAGATAAACTCATATGCTATAATCCCACCAGGAACCTCAGATCTGGCGCTGATCTTTTCCTCGTTAGCCCCCATTGCAACTCCACCAGATTGGGAGGATTCTCTTTCTCCATCCAAGCTCCTGAAATCTGGACCTCACTCCCTCTCCACATCTGCCGCATTGACAACCACCTCTCATTCAGAAAGACCCTCAAAACTTGGCTATTCCCTACCACAACCTGAATCCTCCTCCCTCCTCCAACCATGGCATTTCCTCATTATCAAGCACCAGTCTCAGACCCATCGAAACATCAACAAGTCATGTTGCAGAGGATGCCGGCTGTTGTCGCGCAGCCCGCCTTTTACACATCAATCACCAAAAACCTCTCATACACTAATCCACAGACAGATGCCGGCATTTGTCGCGGTGGCCCATCCAGCTAAACTCAATCCCTGTCCACTCCTTGCACACAATCACACATTAGCACCGGTCCTCCTTTTAAATCTGACTGCTGCGCTCTGGTTACTGGAATACAGCACCTGTCAATCTGATGATAGCATCTACTTTACCATTGAAAACACCTAGAGGACCCACCGCTAGCCCCAGTCTTACTATATATCAAAGGGGCTTTCCAAAGCACTCAGAATGCTCAATTAAATTGATTACAGGGAATAGGAAATGTGATGCACCTAGATTTTTGGGGGAAAGAATGGTGATGCACTAAGATGGATTTTGGTGGTAGGACGGATGGTTGGGGTAGGAAATATAATTATAATAATGTATAATTGGTTATATATAATGTGTTTAATACCCAGTGGTTTCTAAGCAAAGACCCGGGGATCGAACCTGTTTGCTCTGCGTCGTCTTGCTTCCAAAGCGAGCATGTTGCCCCTGAGCTACCCTCCCGAGAAATATGCCATACGTCATAAGGGGGAACCGGCCCAATGCGCCTAAAGCCCTTTTAGGACAGACTGTTAACTGCATCAAGATGATATACTGGGATTGCCCCTTCTGTGCTAAGAAAACGTGGTTCAGTGGGTGGCACAGTCAGCAGGGCCAGTGAGGGACACCAGACACAAATATTCTTTGGAAGGCATTCGGCCACATTTATTATTACATCTCTTATATCATCAAAAGGTGACAGACCATGACATCATCAACTATTACATCATCAACTACGTCATCATTACATTATTACTGACATCATCATTACGTACTTGAGGGTGGGGGCGTGGCAGTGGTCATTGGCATCCCATTCTCCGGGATGGGCCTGAGGGAAATATGTGACCACCTAAACCGACCAGACCCTCTCCCCCTTGCACGGACCGGCGAGGACCGCTCTATGAGCCCCTGGCATTACAACTCACCGTTCCTCGCCGAACCTATGACCATAACCTGAATCAGGTCCTAAATATCCCTTCCCGTGCTTCCAGTGACCTAAATGGTTGAGCCCATAGCACAATTCAATGCAATGTGCTCCAACCTATCACCACAGGGCCACTGGCCTACCAGCCAGGGGCACTCCCACCTTCCCAAACAGTATTTATGCTTTTATCCTGAGACAAACTACCGCTAAACCCCTGACCTCTCACCCATCGCACCTCAGAACCACATAATCTCTACCCTGAACCAGGGTTGGACTGTCCCACTGGGACACCGGGACATTCCCAGGTAGGCCTCTGGCCGTAGGGCCTCTTTGGAGTGGAAGGATACACATCACATGTTTCCGCATCCACCTGGGTGGTTTGCTATGAGTTGGCTTTCTGTGAGAACATTTTTTTCTTCCCAGCAGGGCTGGGCATGGAAAGCTGGGCAAACGGGCTGTGCCTGCGCATGTGGGCCCCCTGGGCACCGGAACCACATGTAGCCGGCCTTGGCGGCATGAGGCCTTCGGCTGGCAAGTTCGAGGACGTCTCTGACATTCCATATAGTTTAGTTTAGTTTAGTTAGTCTATTTATAGAGCGCGACCGAACCCTCGGGTAACTGGGCGCATAATCATATGGACAACATAGTTAAATATCGTTGCGCACAGCAGGAAAAGTACATACATTCAATGGTGCAGACAAATGGTGAAGTAAAAAATAAGCAAAGAATACAATAGAAAATAGCGGATCGGGTTACATGGTGATCCGTTTCACGGTATAGTTAAGACCTAGGGTGCGTGAGTAATTAGCACCGTGTTTAGGCAGAGAGCCAAGATTTCACCATGGCTCTGAATGGCCAAAAGGAGGCTTCCGATCTGATTGCAAGAGGGAGGGTGTTCCAACATTGAGCTGCAAGAACCGGGAAACTGGAACCTCTTGCTGTTTTTAGGTTGAATTTAGGGACCCTGAGTTGGTGCAAGTAGGGAGTTCAAGTGGGTCTAGAAGTGCTGTGTCTAGCGAATTTGTCGGATAGGTAACGCGGGGCAGTCAGGAAGAGGCACTTGTGTGTAATGACAAGAGTTCGTAGCTTGATTCTGTCTCGTATTGGGAGCCAGTGGACATCTTTGCTAGCCGTGGAGATGTGTGCCTTGCGTGGGTGGTTAAGAGCACATCTTAAGGCATTGTTTTGGAGGATCTGGAGTTTGTCTATATTTTTGGAGGTAGTAGTTACAATAGTCTAATTTAGACAAAATCAATGCTCTGGATAGGGTGAGGCAGCTGGAGGATGATAGAAAAGGTCTACAGGCATTGATAAGTTTGTTGGTATATGTGGTAGATGAGATGGTGGCATTTATTTGTTTTTTCAACGATAGGGTGGAGTCGAGGTACACGCCTAGTGTTTTCACCTCTTTTGATACTTTTATGATGTTGCCATCAATGGTGAAGAATTTGTACCTAGAATCTAATTTGTTGAGGCGGGCCTGGGAGCCTACGATAAGCAGTTCCGTCTTATCGTCGTTAAGGCCGAGACTGTGTGTGGCCATCCAGGCTTGGATTTTTAGGTAGATTTCGTTAAGCTTTGCAACATCTTTTTCGTAGCAGCCAGTGAGTGTGATGAGGACCTGGGTGTCGTCTGCATAGTTAGTGTAGCTGACACCCAGTTCGTCAAGACGGTCGAAGAGAAGCTTCGTGAAGATGTTGTAAAGTGTGGGGGAGATGCAGGAGCCTTGGGGAACTCCGCATTGGATTGGGATAGGATCAGCAGCCGCTGAAGGGGCGAAGACCCTAGTCGATCTGTCAGACAGAAATGACTGTATCGAATTGGTGGCATTCTGTGAGAATGCGGCAGCCGAGGAAAAGTGTTGTGTAAGGATCTGGTGGTCAACCAGGTCGAAGGCCGCAGAGAGATCTAATAGGAGCAGAATGGCCAAGCTGCCCTTGTCTTTGGCTTCATCCATTTGGATTTTTAGATCCAGGAGGGCAGTTTCGGTCCCGTGCCTGGGTCTAAAGCCGGATTGTCGCAGGCCTAAGAGGTTATTGTCTTCCAAATATTGTTGTATTTGGAGGTAGGCGACTCTGTCCAGTATTTTGAGGAAGAAAGGGACCGTGGTGATGGGTCTGTAATTCGTAGGGGTGTTAGGGTCTAGGTTGGGCTTTTTGAGGAGGGGGAGGACCCACGCTTCTTTGAGGATATTAGGGACTACTGAGTTCTTGAAGGAAGAGTTGATCAGTGAGGTGATGAGGGGAGCTAGATCTTTAGCTCCATCTTTGATGACAGAGGCGGACATAAGTCACCTTTACAATTGGATGGTTTAAGGCTAGCGATTATCTTAACTACTTCTTCTTCAGTGACTGAAGAGAAATGGAAAGGAGGGCAGTTGGGAGTGGTGTGGTCATTTTTGCTATTGAGGATATCTTTGGCGACCAAGTTGGCTTTTTTAGCTTCTATCTTTGCTTGAAGCAAGGCAATTTTGTTAGAGAAAGCAAGTTGGATATTATTGCACCATGCCTTGTCCTTATTGCAATCCTCTGAGGGTGGCAGTGGCGATTCAAGTTCTCTTAGTATGGAGAATAATTCCTTCGTGCCAGATTTGGCGTTCTGTATTCTTGTGTTATAAATCTCTTTTTTGGCGTTTAAGATAGCAGATTTATAGGTAGTGGCAGCTGTAGTGAGGTTGTCTTTAGTGGATGGAGAAGGTGCTTTTCTCCATCTGGTTTCCGCAGCTCTTTTAAGGTTACAGAGATATTTTAGTTCTGCTGAGAACCATTTGTTAGTGTGAGCAATAGGTTTGGCTTTACGTTGTTTGAGTGGAGCTATCTGTTTGAGTGCTAGTTCCAATGTATTATTGTAGAGATCTACCAGGGTGGACGGGTTGTCATTCTGAGTGGGAAGGTTGGCTTTAGAGATGGGCATAAGAAATGGTCTAAGGTTTTCCATAGTGATGTTACGGTTGTTTCTGGAGATTATTTGAGACGTCCTGGGAGGTGGTGTAGTAGAGGGTGTAGTCCTAGGTAGAGAGAAGGTGATGAGGTGATGGTCTGTCCAAGCACAGGGTGTGATGTCTGTCAGTGATAGATTGCAGTTGGCATCTACTATCCAGTCTAAGGATCTTCCTTTAGTGTGGGTAGGTTTGTTAATGTGTTGGGTGGAGCCCAAGTGGGTGATGGTGTCATTAAGGGAGGCGGCATGATTGCCGTTGGGGTCATTGAGTCCCAGGTTGAAATCACCCATGATGATGATTTGTGATTTAGGTTTGGTGTTTGTGGTGAGTAGAAGAGAGATATCCTCTTCAAAGGTGGATGGGGCGCCTGGAGGTCTGTATATAATGTGAAGGAGGATGGTTTGGGTGTCCGATAATGGAAGTTTGATGGACAGGAGTTCAGCAGAGGGTAAGGTAGTGTTGGTTGCTTCTCTGATGTTGAGGTTAGATTTGGCAATAATTGCCACACCTCCTCCTATTCCGTTTTTTCTGTCAGCGCGGAAGAGGTTGTAATTCTCAGGGATGGCTAAGGAAAGAGTAGGGCCAGCTGCTAGGTGGAGCCACGTCTCCGTGATAGCGATAAAGTCGAGGTGGTTAGCAGAGATGATGTCAGCAACATCGAGGGCGTGGGCTACCAAGGAGCGGGCGTTGATGAGAGCGCCTTTAATGGGTAAGGGAGTAAGGTTGATTTTCGTAAGTTGCGGTGTGTGAGGTGTTGTGGGGTTTTGGCTCACTATGGAGTCGCTATGTGGTGTCAGATGCATCTGGTTCTTAGTCAGGTTGGTGTTGGATCTGATGGATTTGTGACTAAGGGTGGTGTGGAGGCTAAGTCTAGCGTTTCTATGCATGATGGATGGGGCTGTATTCAGGATGGTGGTAGTGGGTAGATAGAGGCGCGAGCCTAGTCGTGTGTTTCTGAGGGGTGTAGGGCATGGTGTGAAGGGTGTAGGTGGACGAGCGAATTTGTTGATCCATTCTATCAGGGATAGGAGGTCTGAGTAGAGTGGAGTGGTTGTACTGGTATTGTTCTGAGGTGCAACATTGTGGAGTAACGGGAGGAGCGTTGCCATAGTCAGGGTGGCCCCTCTTAGAGTGGCCATCATGGGAAGTTAAGGGCAGGGGCAAAAAAGCAGTCTAGGCATTCAATAAATGACTAACACAGGCAACACTGGGCCGCTAAGGGCAGAGGCAAAAAAGCAGTGTGGGCATTCAATAAATGACTAACACAGGCAGTGTGGGCAAATAGATGACTAACACAGGCAGTGTGGGCAAATAGATGACTAGCACAGGCAACACTGGGCCGCTAAGGGCAGAGGCAAAAAAGCAGTGTTGGCATTCAATAAATGACTAACACAGGCAGTGTGGGCAAATAGATGACTAGCACAGGCAACACTGGGCCACTAAGGGTAGAGGCAAAAAAGCAGTGTGGGCATTCAATAAATGACTAACACAGGCAGTGTGGGCAAATAGATGACTAGCACAGGCAACACTGGGCCGCTAAGGGCAGAGTCTGGTCTAACGCTAGGCATCCGGATCCAAATAGTTAATATGCAAGTACAGCGATGCAAGGGGGCGGCGTTAGGAGCGCGGACTGAGTTTGTGGTGGGCAGATTTACAGTAGGTGAGTTTAACAAGCAGGCTGGAAGTTCGAGTGAGGGAGTTCACATTGCTTACCGGGGGTTGAGTGTAGGAGCCTTGGGCAGAGGGGTCAGCGCGGCAGGGCCCTCGGCCCATGCAGCTCAGGACAGGCTCAAGACAGGAGCTGTTCCTTGTTGGGATGGTTCCTTAGTGGGTGGGCCGGCGCTCGCCTTCCGGCGAGGGATTGGCCCAAAAGAAGGGTAAATGGCCAATCAGGGCAGACTGCAGGACCTCCAGGCAGACGAAGCCAGGCAGCTTCAGTAGGAAGGGGCGGCGGCCATCTTTGATTGGGGCAGCCTTGTGGATTTCAATGGTGGCCTCAAATAATGCAATAAAAACAGCGTTTTCGGCTGTGATGGAGCCAGTAAATAAATACAGGCACACGGATGCGCATGAGGTGTATTATCATGCGTTTTCAGGCGATTTTGCAAAAAAAGAATATGCTCTCAGCAGAGGTACACGGGGAGCCAGAGGGCATACCTTTGTTGCAGATGAGCCTCCAGCTCATCTCGGGTGTGAGGCACTGCTCCAGCAGGCTCTTGCTTCTCCAGGTGAGCACAAGAAGTGGGGACAGGCTCAAGACAGGAGCTGTTCCTTGTTGGGATGGTTCCTTAGTGGGTGGGCCGGCGCTCGCCTTCCGGCGAGGGATTGGCCCAAAAGAAGGGGTAGTGTGGGTGCTCTGCGGCAGGTGGAAATGTATGATGATGTGTTGAGCCATAGAGTGCGTCTTTTACAGCCTCTTTCTTAGTTACCAGACAGGAGGGATTGATGAGGTTGGGGGGGTTGGGGGAAGAATTGCACTGCAGTGTTGAGTTCCGCCCTGCGTCCCGCTACGCGGTGACGCAGGGCGTCCTAAGTAAAAGCCCCGCCCCCGCGTTCGGGAGGCAGTTCCGGGGCCGACCAGCAACCTGTGTGGGTGTATCGTCATTTCGCTCCCGCTGGAGCTGCGCACCAGGCCGCGCGGCCTGCTAACATTCTGCCAGCCCCCGCGCACAGGCCGAGGGCTGACGACATAACAATGGCGACGAGGCGAGAGGAACTCCACGACAGGCTCGGTGCTTTGAAGGCACCCTAACGCCACACAGCCATCGCGGCGAAATTTTTGGACACCCGGTGGGGGTGCAATCACACACGTGACCCCCCACCCCAAAAAAAAAAAAAAACTTTTTTTTTTTTTTTCTCTCCTCCATTCATGCTCTCTGCCACCAAGACCACAGCTTTTCCCTCTGGACACTGGAGAACCAGGTGGCATCTGACATCCAACACCAGAGGGCAGCATCACAGTGTAACGGGAGCACCAGGCCCTGATCTGCAACACGGCGCCTGGGTACGGCTGCACCTCCAAGGTAGGCCCAACATCGCGGCGTTGGTGGCCGTTGGATGAACTCACGACAACACGGATCAGGTCCACGACAACATGGCGGCCGGCACATCCACGCCTGGGCCCTCCACGCCATCCAGAATTGCGGCAAACCTGTCCATGACGCCACCTCCACCTCGCACACAAGGTACTTCGTCGACACTGGTCCAGCCGTTCGACCCATTCACGGATCCATTATCATGCGGACCCAGATGGCAGCTGTGGATTCAGAAGTTCGAGATGGCGATGGAGTGCAAAGAGGTTACGGCGCCCAGGAAACTGAAGGCCCACCTACTACTCAGCGTGGGTGACGAGGTACTGCGCATCTTCAACTCCCTGAACGTTGATGATGGCCAGGATGGATACCGAAGCGCGAAAGATGCCCTCACCGATCATTTTCTCCCTCAACTAAACCCAGACTATGAGACGTTTCTCTTTTGCACCACCTTACAGGCAGCGGAGGAAACCCTTGATGCGTACCACACCCGTCTGAGAAAGTTGGCCATGTCCTGCGAATTCACGAACGTGGAGAGGGAGATCAGGAGGCAAATCATCAACGGGATACATTCGGAAAAATTAAGGCGCCTGATACTTAGCGAAAGGGGTATTCCCCTACAGCGGATCCTCGAACTAGGACGTCAGAGGGAACTGGCACACACCAGAGCGGCCAACATGGAGGCCACGCTACACAGGCTGCAACCTGCTCTCAACACAGCTATGGTGGCACGTATCACCAACAAACAATCCTCGAGAGACGACAACAGTGGCGGGTATGGCCAAAACAGGTGGCAACCGCGCATTCCGGGACCCACAGAGTGTGGCTGGTGCGGTGGCCCACGACATGGCCGTCGCAACTGTCCTGCTCAAGGCACCACATGTGGAGCATGTGGCCGGAAGGACCATTACGCGAAGGTATGCCGATCAGCGGACACCCCCATACAGCCCCTGCAAAACCAGCCGGAGAAGGTCGCGACCAAGAAAAAGAAGCAAGCCAGTGCCAGAAGGATCGCAGTGGCCAGCTCTTCCACGGAGGATGAAGGGGATGATGTCTCGGCGATGCAGCAGGACCCCTCCAAGGACATCGAGAGAAAAGGAAGGAAGGTATACCTGGTGTCTGCACTGTGCCAAGGCCGAGGACCTCGAAGAAAAGCCGTCCGAAGGCGCAAATGCATGGTCACCATCCAAAACCAGTGCATTCTCATGACCATCGACACAGGCGCTTCGGTGAACGTCATGCCCGAAAGCATCTTCCTGACTCTAAGTCCTCCACCAGAGCTGAAAAGCACAGACACTCTGTTGTATGCATACGGCTGTCGAAAGCCCCTGCCGGTGATTGGCAGGTTCCGCACCACGCTGGAACACGGAAAAAAACAGACTATGGTCCAAGGTCTATGTCGTGAAGGCAGGTGTTGAGAGCCTCCTGAGTGGGGACGCAGCAGAGGACTTGGGAGTGGTCCAATTCATCTGCCATGTCAACGAAGACAAGGAAGTGGAGCAGATGCTGAGCCAATACCCTGACTTGCAAGAGGGAATAGGCTGTCTAAAAGGCAAAACCATCAAACTTCATATTGATGAAACCGTGCAGCCGAAAGCCGTCAGGCACCGAAGAACGCCATTCCACATGAGAGAACAAGTGGAGCAGGAACTCAAGGCACTGGAAGAAGCGGGCATCATTGAGGAGGTCACAGGGCCTACACCGTGGGTCTCCCCAATGGTGGTGACACGGAAGCCTAAGCAGCCTGGAAAGGTGCGGATCTGCATAGACATGCGTCTCCCCAACACTGCCATTAAAAGAGAACGCCACATAACCCCAACAATCGACGAGATCGTGGCTGACCTCACAGGATCAAGCATATTCTCAAAGATTGATCTCAAGGCGGGGTATCATCAACTCAAACTCCACAGAGACTCTCGCTACATTACAACGTTCTCAACGCATTTGGGGCTGCGGAGATACAAGCGCCTAAGTTTCGGAATATCGTCTGGTGCGGAGGTATTCCAGCAAACCATCCAAGAGGTCATCCGGGGCATCCCTGGTGTCCTCAACGTGAGCGATGATATTCTGATTCACGCCCCCGACAAAGAAACACACATCAAGAGGCTTCACGCTTTACTGGGCCGACTACAAGAAGTTGGGCTCACAATACACCGGGAAAAGTGCGAGTTCCTCAAGTCGGAGATCACCTTCTTCGGGTACAAGTTTGGCAGCACAGGCATCTCCCCTGACCCGCAGAAGGTCGCAGACATTCAGGCGGCAAGCCCACCGATGACCCCCACAGAAGTGCGCAGTTTCTTAGGCATGGCCACCTACTGCGGGAGGTTCATCCGAAACCTGGCCACACTATCTGAGCCGCTGCGGGAACTCACCAAGGCCAACGTCAAGTGGGAGTGGGGGCAGAAATGCCAGGACTCGTTCAAAAGCATCAAGGACTCTCTCTCCGCCGACACCAAGATGGCCTACTATAGCACCGAGCTGCCCACAGAACTGTTCTTGGATGCCAGCCCTGTGGGGCTCGGAGCCATCCTAATGCAAGTCACGAAGGAAGGGGAGAAGAGACCGATAGCATATGCATCGAGAGCCCTCACAGAGACCGAACAAAGGTACTCACACATCGAAAAGGAGGCCATCGCCGTGCTGTGGGGGTGCCGGCATTTTCACCTCTACTTATATGGGCGTCATTTCACGACGATCACGGACCACAAGCCCCTACTACCCATTTTCATGGGAACATCAGCACACCCTCCGGCACGGATCACCAAGTGGTTATTGCACCTCCAGCAATATGACTTTGATCTCATCTACCAACCGGGCAGCGGAAACCCGGCGGACTTTCTCTCCAGGCATCCGCGAGAGGCCACTCAACAAGAGATCCAAGTAGCTGCAGAGACGGAGGAACACATATGCCAAGTGGTGCGCGCAATGAGGCCCAAGGCGGTGAGCATCGAGGAAATCGAGGCGGAAACGCACAAGGGCCCGTGTTGTGACGTAGTGAAAGATGCCATCCTTTCCGGTGACTGGAAGACCTTCATGAGACACACGTACAACAGAACAGCGGACGCAAAAGGGTTTTTGTCCGGCATATTCACAGTACGACAAGACTTGTCAATCACGGAAGGTGGACTAATACTACGAGGAAACCGCATCGTAATCCCTCTCAAACTACAAGACAGGATAGTGGCCCTAGCGCATGAAGGACACCAAGGACTGGTAAGGACGAAAGCCCGCATTCGGCACCGGGTATGGTTTCCTCAGATCGAGGAGCGGGTCGAGACACTCGTTAGCACGTGCCTATCCTGTCAGATAACGGGGGCCCCGCCAGACCCAGAACCCATCATATCAGCTGAACGGGGCCGCTCTCGCTGGGAGGCCATCAGCATTGACTTTTGCAAGCTAAGGGAGGGCCTCCACCTGTTGGTGGCCGTCGATGATCACTCCCGATACCCGGAAGTTGAGGTAGTTGAATCTACAGCAGCTGAAGTGGTCATTCCGGCCCTAGAGAAAATGTTCGCAACTCACGGGCTACCCATCTCAATCAAAAGCGACAATGGGCCACCGTTTACGGGAGAGGATTTCAAAAAGTATCTACAGGAACTCAATGTTAAATATCATCACATCACTCCAAGACACCCCCAGGCAAATGGGGACGTAGAACGGTTTATGAGAACTATCAACAAGGTGCTCAGGGTGTCCAAGGCTAACGCCAGCCCCTGGAAGGTTGACCTCTTCCGGTTCCTCCGGAACTACCGGGTCACGCCCCACAGCTCAACCGGCATACCGCCAGCGAACCTCATGTTCGGCACCGTCATTAGATCTTCGATCCCGCACCACCCTAGCAGAACCCCGGACGCGGTCAACGAGGAACGCACAGAAAGAAGGAGAAGGGATGCTAACGCACACATGAGCGGCAAGCGGAGAGCGAGGCCGTCCCATCATCAAGTGGGTGACCAGGTCATCATGCTACGAAACCCCTCCAAGTCAAAACTTGACACCAGGTACGAAGAACTTCCATGGACCGTCAGCAATCGGCATGGAACCATGGTAACTGTGACACGAGGACGCCGCCAAGTGACTAGAAATGCGTCATGGTTCAAGGCCATACCCCGTACCCTATTGACCGATAACGAGGGCCATCGGGAAGGCGAGGACACTCCTCCCAGCGAAGAAGAGCCGGAGGCCATCCCTGAGGAGAAAGGAGCGGGGGATGGAACCTGGGAGCCGGTGGATGCACCCGGCCTCGAGGACCTGAACAGCGAAAACGAACCAGAGCATGAAGCAAGGGGGAGTGGCCCCCGCGAAGGGCGATACCGGCTGAGAACAACGACGAGACCGCCAGCCAAGCTAAGTGACTATGTGTGGTAACGGGTGCCATGAACCCCATGGCAGGGTGGCTGAGTGTTGAGGACTGGAAGCTTATGTTGGACTTTGCCGTTGTTTGGCAGTTAGTGTGATGTTTGTGTTTGTTTTATAATAAAGGAGGAATGTTGAGTTCCGCCCTGCGTCCCGCTACGCGGTGACGCAGGGCGTCCTAAATAAAAGCCCCGCCCCCGCGTTCGGGAGGCAGTTCCGGGGCCGACCAGCAACCTGTGTGGGTGTATCGTCATTTCGCTCCCGCTGGAGCTGCGCACCAGGCCGCGCGGCCTGCTAACATTCTGCCAGCCCCCGCGCACAGGCCGAGGGCTGACGACATAACATGCAGTTATGCCAAAGGTTGTCCTGTCATTAAACACGTGGACACACAATATCCTGGAGACAGTTATCTTGTAATCTTCATATCAGATATTCATGGCTTCTTACAGCAAGTCTTTGACCGCTGTGTGGTCACGGTGCAGTGGTGGTATCACTTCAGGAATCAAACGGGAGAATAACGAGAGTAAAAAATAGTCTGATTAAAACAAATCAAACAAAACCGTCTTTACTCAAAAATATAACAAACAAACGGACCCTTTCAAGCTCAATATATTGAGCACTCGATCAAAAATAGCCCTGGGCTGGTGGGAAAAAAATATTCTCTCAATGCTTTTTTGGCACAGGCAAATGACTACGACTAATGCAAACGTTACCCTGGCACAAAAATGCATTGAACGAATATGTTCTAGGCACTCTGGCAAAGTTTGGCCTAATGCTAATTGCACTAGTACGGGTGCAAAATGTCAGTAATTCCTCTTCAATGTTTCTGGTCGGCGTTAGGAAAGATTTGGTTGTCTTGTATTAAGCACTGTGGTCTTGGACATCTGGACGGCCAGTTGTAGGCCACACACACAAATTAGCATGCAACACAATAGGTTTTGAAAGACTAGAGCAAGGCTACTTTCTCTTGGGAATTGGGAAGGTGAGTGAAGAAGAGAATAGGTTGATCCATCGAGGTTCTGGACTTGGGCTTTTCTTAGAGTTAGCGTTGGGCCATAACGAACATTACTTTTTAAAGCTTTACACTGCCTCTCGTCACAACTCAGTCTTCACACGCGGTGCACGCACTGCACCACCAACTTCTTTGCCTGGCCTTCACATACTGAATGTGCTCCCTCAGCCGCACTCTGTTGCCGAAGCCGTCCTTCAGCCACTTTCGGTGCACCTTTCCCGAATCCACTCTCACTCTCCCATGCTGGTGCACTCATCTCCCCTATCATTTAAAAGGTGCATGATCAGAATTGCACAAAACGTTATTTTTTTAATGTTACTTTACTGCTGAGGTACACATATTTTCCATTTAAAAACTCTGCATGGGGTGTTAGATGACCTACTACTTTCTAAATGTTGCTCCAGCTGTCCACTACTACCTATCATGTTATAGTTGGGTGCCAAGCATGCATTAAGAAGTAGAGTAGCTTTTTGGGAAATTGTATGAATCAAGACTGGTCTCTTAACCAGTCTGTTACCGCATTACTGTGGACAATCGCTCCACACAATGACAACAGTGCCCCTATCTAGCCCACCATCACAGTAAAGGTCACTACCCTCCTCAAGCACACATACGTTACTGTCCCTACCTCTACCCACGCACCCATGCTCACAGTGACCCATTTCCAGTTACTCTGTTGTCACTCGATCGCCTCCGAGCCAGTTATGTAGCATTTCATACTAGTCCACCCCTTGCACATCCACACATGCCTCTCATCCACGTTCACACATTTCAATATGTCACCATGACTTACCCTACTGATTTCCTGCTCTCATCCTCACCGACATCCACCATCAGTCAGAGTCGTAGCACAATGTCACCCTCAGTCGTCCTTAACATCAACACTAGAGGACATTCATGTTGATTGATGAAAGAAAACATGTCTTTATGTATTACTTAATGCCCTGCCAACAATGTCATCATGTACCGTGACTACACACCCAACCCATGTTTTGATATTTTAGATGTATGGTGCTGAATGAGGCCTCAAACTCTCAACACGGATTTTACCTTAACAAAAATTGCAACACGCACACGTTGTCATTGGTGAAGTGGAGCCACTGATAAGACTACCATTATGGTTGAACGCACAGGTGCTGAGCCACTTTGTCGGGACGCTGCAGGTACTTCATTGGCATTTATTTATTTATACATTTATAGCAGTGCACTAAGCCCGGGGTCACTAAGGCCCTAGTTACACAGGAAAGACAAAGGAAATGGTAGGGTGGTACAATTAGTTAAACTGGAGGGTTTTCAGACTCTTTCTGAAAGTCTGGTATGATGTGATATTGCATTTATAACGCGCCTGTCCACAAGTGTTTCCGGGTGTGACAGAGGGTAAGAGGGTTCAGCCCACAGGTGCGGGCGAGATTGTTTGACAGATTAGCACAGGTTAGCACCCCGGACAGGGAAACTTGCTCCTCCTGATCTGTTTGTAGTTTGAACGCTCTGGTCTTAAGGGGGCTTGTGTTTTGATCTTTTGCATGAGATATGTTGGCACGTGGTTGGCTAGGCATTGGTAGGTAATAGACAGAGTTTTACATTTTATTTGTTCGCTAACTGGAAGCCAGTGGAGGACTTTCATGTGTCAGATACATGGCCGTGTATACACAAATCAGTGGCTGCTCAGAGGGCATTGTTTTGGACATGACTCACAGATTGGATATCAAGTCAACCTTTTTGTTAGTTTTGGCTAAAGTGCCAACAATAAACTGAAATTATTCCATTAGAGTACAGCTAAGGAGATACTTCATATGAGCTGGGACACAAAGCTTATACATGTTTGGTTATTTACCCACCCATTGACTACCCATGACCATGCTAATCCCTATGGCCATGTCCACCCGCTTACTGCCCCTCTCCACCTAAAACACATCTTCCTGGGATCTCTCTGAGCTAGTTCTTTCTAGCCTTACCATCAAACGTTGTGCTCACAGAGCCTGCCAGTGTTTTCTCAAAGCAGTCCTCTAAGCGTTAATGACTTAATTGGCACTGTAAAAGCACTACTGGTGTAATTAAAATGTCAACTAGGTCTGCCTTCAGCCACTCGATTTATATGCAATATGCCTGTCCTTCCGTGAAGTCCTGCTAAAAACAAGTATTGGCAAAAAGTTTAAGCTTGTGTATCAATGTTAGGCATTCATCGGGCACTGCTATTATATATCCAGGTATATGTCTCACCACTTTGCAGCTGTGACAAGTTAATACCACTACGGAAGTGCCTGGCAAATGCCTTTCCCATGCCTACACAAAAGCCAAAACTCTTTGCATTGCCAATGCTCGTTTAAGAATACCTTTAATCTGTGTGCCAATCCCAGGATGGGAATAGGAGGAACTGGATTAGGGATGCATGTTGTCTGGGCACCTTTAAAACCGGATGAATTAGTTTTATTCATCTGAAAAATGTGTAATGTCCCAGGTCCTGCTATCATTGAAGATCTACTTTGATAGATAATGAATTTATATGACTTTTTAAATCCATATATGTTTAAAACATGCACTCATTTGACTAATTGTATTTACAGTTTCTTGGGGAATACTCCCAATCCCCTTATAGAATGGTTGGGCTCAAACGTTGTGCTCGCACATCCGGCAAAATATGGGACCACTTTGAAAATGTTTTCCAGGGCCACTTTTGGTTCCCAGTCCGGCCCTGCCCTGAAATCACATCAGCACATACCTCTGTGAACTGGACGCATTGAAACTTGAGTGGTCAGAGCCCAAACACCAGCCACTCAGCTCGCGAAAATACTCGCCCTTCTAAATAAACGAAAATCCTCCCGAGAAGCAGGAGTCCAGGTGGCACGCGAAACAGCCACTAACAGCGTCCCCTTATTGCATACATGGTCCATGAACAAACGCGTGCCCAGCTGCCCACTCCAGCCTGTTTGGTGTGTGACCTCCAACAAAGTCAGCTTTAACCGAACATCCCTGGAAACCCGGCAGCTGGGCTTGATGGGCCTGACAGGAAGAAGGAAAATTAGAATTCCCCAACTGACGTAACAATCGCAAGGACATTTTTCAGTCTGACAGACAGGCCCATTGCCCCTCCACCTTTGCTTGTGCAGTTAATTGACTGTGAGTAATGAATGTACATGTTAAGCAGCTCCATTATCCTGGCGGGTTTTGCATGTGGACAATGGTGGCAGGTTTTGGGCTTGCTCCCCATTGCTTAATGTGAGGTATGGGACATACTCTGTGGGACTGAGCTCCAGATGCCGCGAGCCACCCAAAGAATTTGAATGGGTCATAAATGTGTGAGACAGGGGAGAAATCTGCACACGAATGGGAGGAAGGCACTGGGTGACGTTTGAATGAGAAAGAGGCTCGCCGCGTGTGCTAAAGGCACCAGGAACGGCGTCAGCCAATCATTTTTTACTGGGTCAATCTGTTCTTAACTCGCCGTGACGGTGAATAGGATGCTCAGGAGTCCATTGGTTTACTGCCTGAAGGATTGTTTGGCGTGCAATTCACAAGATGCACGTCAGTAAATTGACATATACTGTTTGTTTGGGTGAGATACATATGTCGTTTTTAAGCAGTGGTCACGCGTCAAAAGAGAATGCAGGGAGCTCAGCTGCCCTCCCAGTTTGAGATTTTCTATTTTCGGCTCTTTTGTTCCAACCAAATAACCATTTGCATCACAATGTAGTCAGAATAATCAGAGGCATCACTAGTATTACCTAATGAAATCCCAAACTCGGCACAAATAAAAACACCACAATTTTGTTTTTAATGAAATTAAATTAATGTAAACTAAAGACATGGCATGATGCTGGCTACTATGAAACGAATAATGTATCTTCTTCTTCTTCTTCTTCTTCTTCTTCTTCTTCTTCTTCTTCTCTTCCTCTTCTTATTCTTCCTCTTCTTCTTCTTCTTCTTCTTCTTCTTCTTCTTCTTCTTCTTCTTCTTCTTCTTCTTCTTCTCTTCCTCTTCTTCTTCTTCTTCTTCTTCTTCTTCTTCTTCTTCTTCTTCTTCTTCTTCTTCTTCTTCTTCTTCTCTTCCTCTTCTTATTCTTCCTCTTCTTCTTCTTCTTCTTCTTCTTCTTCTTCTTCTTCTTCTTCTTCTTCTTCTTCTTCTTCTTCTTCTTCTTCTTCTTCTTCTTCTTCTTCTTCTTCTTCTTCTTCTTCTTCTTCTTCTTCTCATCCATCCAAGATTTTGATGACGTGCTCCCACTAGCGGTTGATTTATGCTACCACTACAATTTCCCTCACATTGCATTGTATTGTATTTTATTATGTCGTTTTCGTCATTTATGTAGCGCCCTTTCCCATTTGGATGGCCTCAATGCGCTTCGTGATTGGAAAGCCCTCGGGAACATAGTCCATGCGTGGAAAGTTCGAAGAATTGATTTATAAGATGCATGTGTGCATTTTTCCAGGCTAGGACTTAGGCGGGCTGGCTAAGCTCCAGTAAGCAGCCCGGAGGTCAGGCATGTGGGCAGGTGCTGTTGGTGGTTTAGGAGAGAGTGCTAGTGCCGAAGTTTTGATGTGTTCCAAGCTAGACCAACATTTTTCATAGGTTGTCACTGCATACTAGTGGCAGAGGTGTTGAGGTACGTCAGTGGTTTGAGTGTGGATGGCTAAGTGAGCTGCTAGAGTGGAATTGCATAGCCAATACTGCATTTGAAAATGCATGGATGGGTGGCCATGCCTGCGGCCTGTGTCCATAGACCTGGTGCAAGGTATACGTGATTGTCAGGTCTCACCAATTGTGCTCTCCCTAGATTGAAAGCATGAGCACTGGGAGAGGGAAGGTGATCTGGAGGGACGGGGGAGTGATGTACTATCATCTGTGGGTGATGGGGCTTGGGGGACGGATTTATCACATTGTACCACTGCAAACGCTGCCGGCATCCGTGGGGCGGATTTATCACGGTGTGTGGCTGCGAACGCTGCCGGCATCCATGGAGGAATGGTGGATAGGTGTGTTATAGAGTCTGGGCCAGTGTTTCTGTGCACGTATCATCAGTATAGAGTGCAAGAAGGTTTAAGAGGAGCGGAAGAGCCAAGTTTTGAGGGCCTTTCTGAATGGCAAGTGATTGTCAATGTTCCGGATGTGCATCCTCGTTTGAGCAACATATCGCAAAATGGACTGATTCATTCTTAATAACATATTACCTACACCATTCAGCAGACTCTGCACAAAAATGTTTTGCAATGTAGCAAATAGCTGGCCTAGCCACTGACTTAAACATAAATGTGTTTCAGTCCTAAAAAAAAGTGGACTCTCATTGTCCGAAGAGTTTACTTACCCTAAAGTGAAATGTGCAAAATTCACTCACTTAGTCTTCCTACTCAAAGAAAGTGCACAGGACAAACCAACATTTGTCTTTCAGAACATTAGGGCTCAAATTGAGGAACACGCATCTCAATGGCGTCTGCTCCCTTTTTTCAGAGAGCAGATGCCGCTACACCTGTGTGTTTCAAGGAATTTAACAATGTACTGCCCCGAATTAATGTAAAGTGTGCATCGCCAGGATTCAAAACCTGACGACGGGGGCTGTGAGTCCAGCCACTTTGCATAAGACCACACAAATCTCATCTCTTCTCTTCTCTTCTCTTCTCTTCTCTTCTCTTCTCTTCTCTTCTCTTCTCTTCTCTCCTCTCCTCTCCTCTCCTCTTCTCTTTTCTTCGCTTCTCTTCTCCTGAAGCTCAGAAATGTCTGACATTGACTGTGTGCTGTACAGGGTATGTTTTCTTACAGATTCTTACACAAAGAAGGTGCACACCTTTTATACTTAGCAGTGTTATAGGAAACTCTATTATCTTAGAAAATTCTTTTTTATCCTGAGCACTTACTTGGTGGGGAAAGACAAACTGAATGAAATTGACATATTTCAATTCAGGATTATTCGCATCCTGTAACGTCACTTCCAATTGCCTATGTCATAGTCCCACACTTTTTCTTAGGACTTGAGCCCCACAGAAAAAATATCATCAACATCACAAAATAGCTTGAGAAAGGAGACATTTTGGTTGAAAATAAATGGGAATGGCTACAGAAAATGGTGTGAAAAGTGTGTCTGGCTATTTATGTTGCCCCTCTGACGATGTTCTCGAAGAGGGGCTTGTCAAATTGGAGGGCATTTATTTAGCTGAAATGTTGTTCAGTTTCTTGAACCAACATTTTAAATTCTGAAATACAATAAAGTGCTTGCGATGCACTACACGTTTGGCAAAAGAACCCAAAAGCCTGCTTTTGAAGGCAGGATTGTACGTGGGAGGTCTATATATATTCAAGAACCATAAGTTAGTTTGGTGGTTTACACATAGGTACATAAAGAGCAATACCCAATCTAGGATGTCACATGACGGTGCTGTTAAAATCCAGAGATGTTCTTTGTATGAAATGGCTCTTCTCCTCCTTCACTTCTTGGTTGACCTATTAGGGATTAAACTTGTTTGTGACGGTTTCAAATCCTTCTACTTTGCAGTCACCAGATGGAAAGGTTTCTGTGAGTAGCTGTATGTCAATGCCTCCTTCCCTGAGAAGCTCATGCAGCTCCTTCTGTGCTCAGAGACAGATCAAGTGCTGATCAGGTTGCAGTGCACGTTGTTCTCCGCGGCAGAATCCCATTCTGATATTGTTTGTCATAGTGTATTAGTCTTACCATCTGAAATGTTTTCATCCTCTGTATTAACTTTATGGGTTTAGTCTGTGTGCTTCATTCACTGGCTCAAGTTCTTCACTGAAGAGTTATAAGAAGGTTACATGTTGGGTCGTTGTGTCCGTCGGATATGTGGTTTATAGTTAGGGATGTGTGGCAAGACCAGTCCTTGTTGACAAAGGATGTGTTCTGTTGGAGGGTTTCTCCCAGTATCCTGACATCCTTAGAAGTTGTGCAGGGATGGTGTGTCAATTCCTTCCCAGATGTGGTAGATGTGGCAAGTGTTCTCAGTGGGGTGTTTGTGTGTAACGATTGTGGTCTGGTTTGTGAGTGAATTTCTCATTGAGTCCTGATATTTCTTGTTGCGCTGTCTTTTTCTGGTGTGAAGAATCTTGCAAATCCCTCACTGAAACCCTGCCTAAAGTCTCTTCCCAGGTGATATGATATGATTGGTTATTTATAATGTGCTTAATACCCAGAGGTTTCTAAGCATGGAGCTGGGGATCAAACCTGTGTTGCTCCGTGTCATCTTGCTTCCAAGGCGAGCACGTTGCCCCTGAGCTATCCTCCCGTGGACAAGGGAAGGCAGACGTTTCCTGATCCCAAACCTCGGGGTGGTGTACCGTAGGAGGATCACCTGGGTGGAGATAAGGCCCAGGGTAGTGGGGAGATTCCGTGGGATGAGACATAGTATTTTTCCTCTAACAGGGCGACTCTTACTACATTATCAGAAGAGGCTATGGCTTATTGTCATTTTAATGTCACTAAACCTATTGTTAAATCTAAGGTGGAAAACACTGCGGTGTAACACAAAAGCATAATATAACAAAATAAAGAATGGTTTTGGTCCCTAAATGTCCCCATAAAATACCAAAGGTACACTACAATGAATGGCAAAAATTGTGTTTTTTCTAAATGATCTTTCTCTAGCAAAGTTTAAAGCTACAACCCCTCTGTTACAATTACTAAAGGAATTAAATCTACACTTAAAAATACTCAAAAAGTAGATACACCTGATTTTGAAGAAGTAAACTATGTGTCCCAGATTTCTATAGGGACTGAGATGAAGAAGAGGGCTAAAGAAGCCTGTAGATGTAGTAATCAGGCAATTAGGCCTAACAGCCTTTGCGAGGGTCAGGCAATTGAAACCAATTGCTCACACCTGAAGCCAATTGCCAAACTTGTGAGGCATAAAAGAATGAAGCAGGAGAGAGGAGAAGGAAGGAGCTGGAGCAGGAGTTGGAAGGCTGGCAGCAGTAGCAGTAGAAGAGCACAAGGCAGGCATTTCACAAAGAAGTATGATCACAGACAGGACAGAGGAACGTGGAGACAGCATATTTCACCTGCAGGTTCTGAGAGGGTCCTGTGGTCTCAAAACCTGCATTGCCGTGAATGCACTGAGGAAGACATGCTGAGAGTGGAGCTTTCCCCAGGTGCGCCGAGTGGCTGTGATTGCAAAACTGTGACCGTGCTGAAGCCCGAGACACGTAGCAGAAAGCAAGCCAAGGCACTGAGGAGTAAAGGAGGCTCCCAATATGCATGGCCGGTCCAGAGACACCCATGCCGCAGAAGGGTTTGGGTCCCAAGAGTGCCCGAAGCAGTAGTAGCAATTGAAGAAGTCAGCAAAGTAAAGCAGTCCACAACCGCAGTGTTCCTGGAGCTGGTGAGTGAAGCTCATCATTCAGGTTCACTCAGCAAGACTTGCCAGTAGCTGTTACCAGCTCAGAAATAACTTGCGTGAGTTAAACAACGAATATAAGCTGTTTGTTGTTGTGGAAAGTCCTTTTAATAATGAAAATGTAACATGATCACTATTACTGAGAGCAATAATGTCCGCGTAAGAAGTAAAGCCTATTTTTCCATTGTTGAGCAATGTACTGTTCCCGGAATGGTCGGGTGTCCCCCATTAAAAGGGAACGCCTGTTAAAAACCATTCAAAAAAGCTAACGTTGGCTTTCACAAGTGTAACAAGTAAATGCAGCATCAAAGGAAGGGCGCGTGTGGCCAATTGTATTTCCCGAAAGAAGTCGGAAACCGTCTCTGTGATACTGAATAGAAATACAGTCACTGGTATCTCTTTAAGGTAAAGATCTATCTTAAAGAGTGGTTGTGTGTGCTTAATTATGTTTTCCTTTGAAGATTGAGCCTTGTAGTATTCAGAACATGTATTCTTTAAGTCCAGAAGTTGTTGTACTGACTAGAAGAACAAGCATTACCCAAGCCAAGAGATCAACCCTTTCCATAGTGAAACCAGTCCTATTAAGATCTATCCACCTGATCTGCGAGGTTGTTAAAGGTCCAGTAACCTCTGATACAAATGTGGCATTGTTACATGAAGCAGAAAGAGTGGCAACACAGCTTCAGGGTTGTTACTGTAACCAAGAAGGTGTGAACAAAGTTGGGAAAGGGAGCTGGGTGCTTGCAAAAGAGTTATGCAGAAGATGATAATCTGTAATGCTGAAGACTGCTGAAGTGGAGAGAAAGTCAGTCTTGGAGCAGAGGCAGGTTATACTTGTGACAGTAAGGCAGACAGAAGAGGCACAGAGACTGCCCTTTTCTTGAAGCATAGGAAAGAAGACTGCCTTGTCTACCTGTAGAGGTTGAAGTCTCTTGTCTTTATTTGCCTAATCATTCTGAAGTATAAAGTTGTAGAAGAAGAAGCAGAAGTACCTGAACTGTGATTGTGTATAAACTGCCAGTGGACGTCTCATTGATGTTGGTTGAAGTAATAGCATACTTTGGGACAATGGAGACTGTTTTCATGATAACAGTAGTAAAAGGGTGGTTGTCAAGAGGAAAACAACAACCCAAAGAAAAGCATCCTGACAATTATACCAAATGTACTGCACAGGTACTAATCAATTGTAAATTTGTAGAAGAAGTTATTAACCTAACCTTTTGAGAAATTGAAACCCTCTAATTGCAAGGGGGATATATGTCCTGCCTTAGCTATTAAAGCTTGCTCTTCCGCTTTAATCTCTACTTTATGTAGGTTCATGAACGCTTCATTCAGGGACTGTTGTGTGACTGGATGTATTATAAATTCCTGGATAACACCTTTGCTGAAAAATACGGGTCTATCGCCAAGCGATCCTTTGAATTATCACCCTATTTCCTACTCTCTCTTTCTCCTTACAATTTTAGATAGAGCAAGTGCTCACTCATTTGAGATCACATAATATTCTGAACCAGCAGCAATCTGGATTTAGAGAGAGTCATGGAACGGAGACAGCATTGCTGGACTTAAAGTCCAGGCTTCTCCATCATATGGAACAGGGAGAAACAAGCATGCTGATGCTTCTTGGCCCGTCTGCCGCCTTCATCCTGGTGGACCATGCATCTTTGGTCACCAGGTTGGAGGAGGTAGCAGTTTTTGCTACCTCTGCAGCAAAATGGGTCAAATCCTTTCTTTGCGAATGCCAGTGGAGGGTGAGTAGTGCCCTGGCTGATGCTAATCCTAAAGAGTTGGCCCAAGGAGTACCACAGGGGGCCTGTCTTTCCCCTATGTTCTATAATATTTTTACAGTGCCATTCCTTGATTTCCTGGACAACAATGGCATGGAATTTACTAATAAGGCTGATGACATTCAATGTGCCATCCCTTTAACTGGTGTCTTTGGGGAAGACAAATTTAACATCAATAGGATCTATGGCCTAATACAAAATTTGATGTGTACTAATGGCTTCTCACTCAATACTGGTAAAACCATGTTAATGCTAGTGGGAATGGAAGCCAAAACCTATATGCTGGAGGAACAGTACGCCCAGCTTCAGATTGACGGGTGTACCATCCAAACAAAAAAGAAGGTTAAAACCACTAGGGTTTATTTTAACTGCCACCTGAACATGAAAGCTCAAGTAAGCAGTTTGGTAGCATCAGCCACATACTATATTAAGCGGTGTCCGGTCAAAGGGTCAACTACAAAGGGTCGAATGGTCAAAGGATCGACACCAAAGGACCGAAAACAAAAGGATCAAATTTTTTTTTTAAATTACATTTTTTGGGGGGGTTTTCGTTTATGGAAAAAAAGTGGTTTTTACCACAAAAAACAGGGGTTGGGGGGGGACCCCACCCCACCAAAAAAAAAATGTAAAAAAAAAAAAAAGAAATATGTCGATCCTTTTTTTTCTCGGTCCTTTGGTGTTGACCCTTTGACCATTCAATCCTTTGGTTGTCGATCCTTTGACCTACAACCTATTAAGCTACTGTCCCATGCACACCCCTTCCTCTCCAAAGAGAGTCAGGAAACTATAGCACAAGCACTAATGGGATCAAAAATTGATTATTATGGCAGTCTTGGTGTTGGGTTATCAAAGTTTGAAGTCAATAGGCAGCAAGTGGTGCAGAATAACGTGTTCAGAGTCATTGTGGACAGTAGTAAAAGGGACCATTTCACATGTGAGAAAAGACTTACATTTGCTCTTGATCAAAGACAGATTTTGTTTTCGATTTATGGTGATTACGCATAAATGTTTGAGAAACACAGCACCTCTTTATCAAAAAGATGAATTAGTTGTGAAAGCCAATGCACACAACCTGAGATCCAACAATTCCTCTCAATTAAAAAATCCTATCTGCAGGTTGACTCAGGTGAAAAAAAGAGCTTTCTATAAAGCAGCACCAGCGCTATGGAATGGCCTACATTTAGTCTAAGAGAGGAGACCTCTATCACGGTTTTTAGGAAAAGATTGAAGCCCTTATTGTTCAACGAACTGGAACCCCCTCCTGACTGACCATAACTTGCTGACACCTCTCTTTCACAATTTTGTATTATGTGTGTGTTGTTAATGTCTTCGTCCATTAGCGCCCTTACGCCTCCGGGTCAGTGGTAGCGCTAGATACATTTTTAAAGTAAAGTAAAAGTAAACTAACAGAGACTTGAAGTAGACTAGGGTTAGACTTCCAAAGTTAGTATTTGGTGTTGAATTTAACTGTGAGATAACATCATGTGCTCCCTATTTTCAAAGATTGCATTTAATGTAAGTGTTCCATACCAACCAAAGTAATTTTAAGTGCAGTGGTACCCATTGTGGGTGACAAATCTGTGAGTTGTATATGTGTTCTAAATTATTTTTATTTACCTTGAATATCTAAAGTGTGCCTTACTATAGTAACTGTACTACGCAACAGTGTCCAGGGCCTCCTTAGTTCAGCCTTGCTGCTTGTTCACAACTGCTTAGAGTGGCTTTGTTCAACTGGGGTTTTTAAGAAACATTGCAAACACTAGGTTGGCTTTTCCAAATTTCATCCCAGATAGTGTCAATGATCGGACATACCTGGGGAGTTTACTTGCTCCTGGATCGGTTGAATAATGCCCGGTCTCCACTGGAAGCTACTTGCCACCTGTCTGTTCTGAACCAGTACATGAGTGCCCTTCATGGAAACCTTCTGAAGGGAATCCCTCTTGGGGAAGAAAACCTTTCTCCATGATGCCTGGATGAGAATCAGGAGGAATGAAGAATCAGGAGACGAGGATGGAAGCAGGTCCAAGGAAACAGGATGGGCACATAGCAATAGGAAGGAAAATAATCCAGGAGTCAGGAGAGCACGGACAAGGGAAGTAACAGCACCAGAAGGAGAAGATAACGAGGAGTGCCAGGGGAGAGGATGAGAAAGACCATCATAGAATGAGAGGAAACCTCAATGTTCCAATGCACCAATAATCAGGGTCCCGCTCTCTATGTATGCAGTCGCAGGTCCTGGCTACCGTAAATGGAAACCAGAAGGAGTTAGCGATGGGTGCCATCTTGGGATGGGCAAGGCGCCTGACGGCAGCGGCCATGTTGGTTGTGGCAACGCATTCAGCAGTGCTATAGAGACGCTCTTGGACTTATGCGGGCGTCCTGCATGGCAGTATACCCCCTCCTCGGGCCATTTGGAACAGGCTTACTGGGATGCAAGTGATGGAAGCGTCGAAACAACAACAGGGCACAAACATGACCAGCCAACTCCATTGTGTGCTCACTGGGGCCAAAACACTTTCAATCGACCAAATACTGCAGACAACCCCGGTAAAAGTGGGAGTCACAAACAATGGATACCTCGTATTCAGGACCATGATCGGTGAGGATGGGAGCTGGCAAATACCTGGGATACTGTGAAAACCGATCCTACACATGGATCTTCAGCTGCGAAACAAAATACTAGATGGATCCTAGACCAGGTTTGAGGTAAGTCCAGTGCAAAGGATACCAGGTTAACCCGTTGGATGATCTTGAAGGGAGCAAAGAATCGAGAGGCCATCTTTGTGGGCGCAAGATGGGTTGGCAGGTGACCAGATGATAACCATACCATAGCTTCCAGCTTTAGATCTGGAGCAGGAAGTGGTTTGCAGGCAGCAGCAAGCTTGACCCTGGCACGTTAATCAGTAAGGAGCCTGTTGATGTCCTTCCCGAATAAGTATGACAAGGTCATCGACCAAAGGATGGTTTGTGTAAGTTCGAACAGCCATAGGAAACATAGCAGGGTGGAACCCATAGGAACAGCGAAACAGGCTAAGACCTGTGGCCAAATGTGCGGTATTATTGTATGCCACTTCTGCAGTAGGTAGTAATTCACTCCACTTATCCTGGGTGTCAGCACTATTACTCACCTGTTGATTGGAGAGATCTGAGGATGGGATCACCGATGATCAGTTTTGTGGTTTCTGGACCTATGCAGTGGAAGCAATCCTTTGACACAGTTGTGACTGGAAGTCCCAAAGATAGGGGCGATCCTCTCTGGATGTCACCCTGAACTTCTATGGAAACAGTGGACTGGGTAACAAACAGAGCGAACCCCCAAGTGTAAGGAAAAAAACATGAAGTGAAAACACCATCATAGATGGCCACCAGCAATGAGGTTTGGAGATTGATTGGCTGCAGAGTGGTAAGTTGGTTTTAAGGGATCCAGGTAGCAAGAAGAGTGGGGTTAGTAGGCAACAGGATGAAGGAGGGATGTCAGGATCCAGGTTGGACAAGGGCGAAGACAAGGATCAAGGAGAGGGAGAGCAAAAGGAGCAAGAGGGGGGAAACAGTGTGGCAACAGATGGGGTCAGTACTTGTCATTGCAACGCAAAGTTGCTCGAGTGAAATGGCAATTTCTACACCTCAATACCGGAATGGGTGGTGTTGTGTGCATTGCCATCTTGGTTGAGGCATGCAACGTGTACATGTTGCGCTTTACGGCTGCCATCTTGCATGAGACACTTTCGGCCATACATGTGGCTGAGGCTGGGAGCTTCCAAAGTCACCATACCGACCAGGCATGTCTCATTGAAAGTGGTCTGCAGCGACCTTGGATCAGGACAGTATGCCTGATTCCAAAGGACATTCCCCTCCGGTTTGTCAGGATGCAACCGATGAAAGTGACGGACCAGAAGTGGTGCATGAACATGCGAGGTAGGTTCCCAGGACCTGTCGCTAGGGTCATAGATGACCCTTCCGGTATCAGGAATCAGAAACACAGGCCACCTCAAATTCAGGAACAGTATCACGTAGTACAGTTGCAGGAGAGCTTCTCTGGCCAGAGATGGGCAGAAGATACTGTTTGAGGAGCGAAGTGTGAAAAACAGGTTGTATCCTCTTCCAGGTAGGTAGGAGTGATAAATGGTAAGCCACAGGGTTGACTATTTGAACAATTCAAAAGGGTCTAAAGTATCTGAGCTTGTAGGGGCATAGATGTCCCTGCAGATATTTAGAGGATAACCACACTTTGCCCTTGATAGCATACAGAGGGGCAAGACATCTTCAAAGATTTGCATCGTTTTTGGTAGTATGTTGTGCCAAGGCTAAGTTAGGAGCTGTGTCTTTGAGCACTTCTTGTAGGTCTGCAATCCAGCAATCCATGTCAGTATTTGGGTGGCTTCTTTCGTATCGTAGGAAACACCCTCAGATGGAATCTGCATGAACTATATAAGGGGCTAAAGTGAGTCGAGGCATGCGTGGAGTTATTGTATGAAATCTCTGCTACTGATGCCCAATCATCTTGTACAGTCAATGAGAAACAATGAAAATACTGCTCCAGCATTTGGTTGACTCCTTCTGTGGCACCGTTACTCTGGGGATGGTAACCTGGGGAAAGCGCTCTCTTAATCCCAAGAAACACACACAATGCCCCCCAAAAGCATGAGACATACACCATTCTGCGATCAAAGATGATGGTTTCAGGCAATCCATGTAACCACAATATTTCTGTGAGGAACACTTTGGCTATCACGCATTCTATTGGAATCTTGGATAATGGTGAAAGTGGGCCATTCTGGTGAACAATTCCACAGTGAACATGATGGTAATGAAGCCATGGGAAGGTGGTAGATCCACTATAAACTCTGTTGATATAATCTTCCATCCTCTCGGTAGCCTAGGTTGATGAAGCAAGCCTGCTGGTTGTAGCGTAGAACATTTTGCTTGAGCACAATCAGAACATGAACGTACATAGGCACGGAACCGTAAACCCCTGTGACCTGCTGCTAAGGAATCATGGCAAAAAACAGTAGGACCTTCTTTTCCAATTCTAGGGTAGGGACATAGAATTTGCCCTATAGGAAAAAAATATTTGCAGTTTCCATTTGTTGCCCGTGGTCGTATCTTGTCATAGAGATGAGGAACGGGTCTCCCGTAAGACCTGGGAGAGGAAAGCATTCAACTGAAATAGGAAAGTCTTTGCTTGCAGAATTGTACAGAGGGTAGCCCTCCCTCCTACTAAATGTTCAGGAGATAGACCCCACCCCCTTCAAACCAAATGCAGATAACTTGTCAGGATGTTCAATAGTTCTGAGTGTGCAAAAATCGAACTGATAGGGTTTAAGAGGACAATAAAACACATTTTAAGGGTTGCGTGTATTTTTTGGGGTCGGAATGTCTTGCGCAATAGAGAGTATGTCAAGTAGTACATGCATAACATATTTACTAAAAATCTAGATTCAAATCTGAGCAGGTACCAAGTTCTGATCAAGAAAAGGATGGTCCACCATTTTGTGATAACCAGGCATAGTCAGGCAATTTCTAAGATGGTTGACCTTTGCAACAACATGCTGAAATTATTAAATAATTACCTCATAGCAGTTCATTGAGGGTTCAGTAGTAGAGAACATTCTGTCTAGACTTCGTAGCAACAATCTTGACATTGACGAACCGGGGGCTGCCATGTAGTGATTAAAGGCAAGGTAGCAGTTAGCTCAGAGATCTGGACAACTAGCAACAGTTGCTGGGTTCACAGGGAGGGAACACAACTGATGGCCATACTTGGGCTCCTGTGACAGGGAGACATGCTGCTGCTTGCTAAATTTATCTCTGGGTTGACTTCTCTCGTGACACATCAAAGGATTCATTTTAAAGGTTGAGTATATCTCACACAAATTTAATTAGTTGCATGCACAACTAGTTACATTAACATTTAACATTTAACATAACAAAGGTATGACATGGGTACTTGGTGAATGACAGTTCAGTCAACCAACCCTAGAAGGGGAAAGGGCTTATCTTTGAGTGTCTAAACCAATAAGAGTGAACTGCATCATGAAATAGAAAACTGTGCCAACTGCAACTGAATATAAGGGGCAGAATTCAGAGCTTATTTGATAACTGTTGGAGTTCCTGCTGTATTCTGCCTGTCTTGCTGTACCCTGGAAGAATAAAGATGGATTTTGAAATCCAGCCTGAGTCTTTGCCTGCTTTCATACTTGGTCTCTAGAATGTCTGTCCTGTTCCAGGGGTAACAAAGCCAAGAGATGGTTTTGGGACCTTCTCTTCAGAATGGTAGCAGGAGTTCAGATTGGCCCATCTATGGGACAAAGCACCTGCAATCACATTGGAACAGTTAGGTATATACACAAGCTGTAACTTTTATTGAGCAAGTCATATTATGAAATAAAATACGCTCACCGTGCTTGATGGCTGTTAAAGCATTCATGGTCTTGTAAGGCCTGGGGCTTGTGGTTATCAGTCTGTATTTCCACACTGTACCGGGACTTCAGCAACAGGTCCCTTCATTCAATGCAAGCCTATTCGATCGACAACAATTCCTTTTCAAGAACAGAGTAGTTACATTCTGAACCGGAAAGGCTCCTGGACATGTAGGCTATTAGGTGCTCTAGGGAATCCTCCTTCACTTATTTAAGTACAGCTCCAAGTGCTCCATCGGATTGTCAAAAGAGAAATTATATCGTGCCTCCTATTGCAATACATATATGTATATTGGCCTACGCCAAGCTGCTCGAAAGTCGCTTGCGAAAGAATCCGTGTTGCAAGGTCCTGACCTTAAAATCAATATAAGCCGCCATTTTAGGTTCATCCTCCATTTTAGGATTTGCTTTGTAAAAGTCACCCTGTGAGTTAAAATGGTGGACGATGTCATTCCAAAATACAACATGGCTGTCTTGACCTCTGTACATAGCTAATATGTAACTTGCCTGCAGGCCACTTGTTGAGGTCGTGAACTGAGACCTTGTCCTTCGTTGACTCGTGTGTAAGGGATTACTCGTGTAAAGAAACGAATCCACAAGCATACTATAAAAACAATGTATTCAAATACTGAACATAGAACATAGTATAGTCAGTATACACCAGAAATGCAGAGGAAAGTGATACCGGTAATGATAGTGTACCTACAGGATGATTGTGTAAAAAGAAAGATTAGTTGTCCCACAGAGTTATTGAGTATTTACAAGAGAGGTTTTTCACTTGACACTTCTTTGACTGCTTTAGCGCTCGATCTAGCTCTGTTGCTTAGTAAGCGTTTGTAGTCACCTACTTCTCAGTTGCCTCTGAGAGAGGTTCCTCCGACATTTGTCCCTAAGGTTGAGGTTGCGGCTAATGTTGTACGAAATATAGTCGCTGTGAACATTCCTGCACACTATGTATCGCAGTAGGTTCACGTCTTGTTCTCAAGACAGGAAGTGAATACTATTAGGCAACCCATTCCTGATATTAGGAAAAATCCGACAGGATTCTATAAAGAAATAGAGTCCGTCTTGCAATCCTCGGTATTCACCTTAGGCGATATTGGTTTGTTATTCCCTGTACCCCTGCCTGTAGATTTGTGGAAACAAGTTAGAACTATAGACGACGTACCAGGGTTGGGAGATACATGGGTGAATATAACTAGACTCGATGGAGAAAGGCCAGCTGTTGAAAGACCGCCTCAGGTGATGCTAACTTTGCCTGATAGAATTATTGCAAAATGAAAAACTATAATTCCAGAGAAAAGAATTATATGGGACAAATTTACGGCCTGTGTCCAAGGAAAGTCTGAGGGTGCTACCGAGTTCTTTAATCGGTTCGAACAGGTATTCTCGAATTTCAGTGGACAACACCTAGGCACAGAGTCTGGGAAAAGGTTGTTTGTGGGTAAATTTGTGCGTGGATTACTGCCTGACATTCAGTCACAGATTATGTCTTCTGATAGTGCTTGGCAGGCGAAATCGCAATCAGAAGTACTGCACATGGCTCAGTACTACGAGAACTGTGTCAATAATGAAAAAGATAGGTTTGAAAAACGAAAAGGCGATTTGAAAACTAAAGTGCTATTGCAGCTAATTGTTAGAGGCCCCAGAGGGGGTAGTTCTCAGATTAGAGGTCAGTATGTCCCGCAAGGGAATGTGCCCTTGGGTCCTGTGAACATTAACCAGTGCGCTTATTGTCGTCAAGAGGGTCATTGGCGAGCGCAATGCCCCGTCCTTCAACAAAGGTCAAATAATACATTCGGAAATATGGGTATGCGTTCCAGATGTCGCCCGGGTGTAGGGGACCCTGGTAGAGGTCAGGTTGCACAGGACCCTCAGCAACCTTTCTCGCAGGATAATCAGATTTCGAGTGTGGACACCAGGAACATATTTGATCATCCTTCTGCTGCATATTTATCTGAAGAGCTTCCTTTTGATGACATTCTGTTTCGTTAGCATTGCCCGAAGCAGGGTTTGGAATCTACACCTATTCCCATCAATCAGAAAGGTCCCTACGTTGAAATGATGGTTGGAAATAGGAAACATCAGTTTCTGATAGACACTGGAGCACAGAAGTGTTCCATTGATCATTCACGGGTTCCAAACATTCCACTATCAGGGCAAACCAATGTTTCTGTAGGGTTTTCTGGCACACCAGTTGTTTGTCCGGTTTCTTTGCCGGTACCTATTTCTTTGGGTACCTTTACGGACCACTGTCCATTTCTGTTGACTTCGAATTGTGGAAAGAACTTGCTGGGGTTGATTCTGTTAAAAGAATTAAATGCAGTGATTTATTGTTCTTCTGATGGAGTGCGTTTGACGATTTCACCACAGCAATTTTCTGTCTCGCAATTCTTGACTAGACCTTTGCCGCCAGAATTCATTAATGTACCAGAGAGCTTATGGGCTGTTGACGACAATGATGTCGATGTTTTACAGATTGAACCTGTTAAAATAGTTTTGAAACATGGAATTGAGCTGCCACGCATTCCCCAGTATAAGATTTCAGTTGAGGGCGAGCGAGCTTTGAAATGCATTGTTTCCGATTTTGTGCATCGCGGGGTGATTGAAGAAATTTCAGAAAGTTTGTGTAACAGTCCGATTTTACCCGTGTACAAGAAAGGCGATAATGCAATTCCATTCCGTTTCATAATTGATTTACGTGCCATTAATAAAGTCGTGGCTCCACAATTTCCAATTGTGCCTGATGTAACGACAATCCTAACCATGATTCCAGCTACAGCTACTTACTTTAGTGTGGTGGATCTAAAGAATGCTTTCTTTAGTATTCCTATACACAAGGATAGTAGATATTTGTTATGTTATGTTATGTTATTTTGCATTTATATAGCGCCTTATATACCATTGGTATGGTCTGAAGGCGCTGGTAGGTTGAACGCCCTTGGGAACCGAAGTTCAGGTCAGTAGAGAGAGTAGGGGGGAGTCAAAAAGTGCGTGTGCGCACTATGTATGTGTGCAGCTGGTGCGAAAACAAGTGGTAGCTGCTTCTTAGATGTAGGTGTGGTGGTTGAGAGATCAGGAGTATGTGTTCGCTCTGGTCGGCTTTATCCGGAACGAGTGTGGCTGCGTTAGGCCTGAGAAGAACGCCTGGCTGGGTGGTGAGAAACCAGCAATGTTTACTTAGAGTGATGTGGAGTAAGCGGGAGATGTAGATATGAGAACAGTTATACCGAATGGTGTCATAGTATCTCTGTGTTCTAGATGAGTGGTGGTGTAAGGGAGAGAGTAAGCGTGAGGTGTGGCGTGATGTATGTTTTCAAGAGTTTCCTTCATTCCAAGGCATGTTAAGTATCGTCCGTTGCACATAATCGTCCGTTCCTCATACTCGACCGCTCCACACATTCGTCCAGTCCGCATCCTACGTTTGGTTCGCACCCTCGTCCAGACCGCACACTTCGTCAGGTCTAGACACTTGTCGAGACTATATGCTCGTGTAGTTCAGTCCATAATCAGTCGTTCAGTCCATAATCAGTCGTGCGCTCCCCACACTCGTGCGCTCCCCACACTCATGCGTTCCCCACACTCATCTGCTCTCAAAATCATCCGCTCTCCACTCTCGTCTGCTCTCCACTCTCAAACCGCTCTCCGCACACTCACCCGATCTCCGCTCTCACCCGATCTCCGCTCTCACCCGATCTCCGCTCTCACCCGATCTCCATAGTCCTCTGCTCTCCACAGTCCTACGCTCTCTAGAGTCCTCCGCTCTCCACAGTCCTCCGCTCTCCACAGTCCTCCGCTCTCCACAGTCCTCCGCTCTCCACAGTCCTCCGCTCTCCACAGTCCTCCGCTCTTTTCGGTTCCTCATACTAAGCCGCTCTATACACTCAACCGTTTTCCGCACTCAACCGTACTCCGCGCTCAACCGCGCTCATCCGCTCCCCACAACTCGTCTGCTCACACACACTCATGCGCTCCCCACACTCATCCGCTCCCCAGACTCATCCGCTCTCCACGCTCATCCGCTCAACCACACTCACCCGCTCAACCACACTCACCCGCTCACCACACTCACCTGCTCTCTACACTCACCCGCTTTCCACACTCACCACACTTGCCCGCTCTCTACACTCACCCGCTTTCCACACTCACCACACTCGCCCACTCTCTACACTCACCCGCTTTCCACTCTCATCTGCACTACGCTCTCACTCTCATCTGCACTACGCTCTCGCTCTCATCAGTTCTCATCCACTCTCCTCCGTTCTCATCCACTCTCCTCCGTTCTCATCCACTCTCCTCCGTTCTCATCCACTCTCCTCCGTTCTCATCCACACTCCTCCGTTCTCATCCACACTCCTCCGCTCTCATCCACACTCCTCCGCTCTCATCCACACTCCTCCGCTCTCATCCACACTCCTCCGCTCTCATCCACACTCCTCCGCTCTCATCCACACTCCTCCGCTCTCATCCACACTCCTCCGCTCTCATCCACACTCAACCGCTCTCCACACTCAACCGCTCTCCACACTCAACCGCTCTCCACACTCAACCGCTCTCCACACTCAACCGCTTTCCACACTCAACCGCTTTCCACAACTCATCTGCTCTCCAGTCACATCCACATGCTTCCGTTTAGTGTAATTGTCTGTTCTGTACGCTTCATCCATTCTAACTGTTTCATTTATGCCATTCACTGTATTCCCTTCTCATTCATTATGTTGTTTTGATCGGTTCAGATTTCCTGAGTTTCTCAATGATTTATTTGTATTTTCTGTTTCATTGTTTTGATCTACTTTACTCGTCTAAGCCTGCTTGTCTTTCTAGTTTACATTCGAGTTTATTTAGCTGTCATTCTCGCTTCAGGTAGTTTGATGGGTCGGTATTATTGTGATGATGCTGGATTGGTTTTATGGGAAGAGCCAGGTTTTCAGTAGTTTGCGGAAGGACGTTAAGTCTTCAGTTAAGCGGATGTGGGGTGGGAGTGAGTTCCACAGGGTTGGAGCCAGTGCAGAGAATGATGATCCGCCTAGCCTGACTGAGTTTGTCTTGGGAATTACTAGGAGGCCGGCTGAGCTTGATCTTAGGGTGCGAGTGGGATGATAAGGTATTAGTTTGTCTTGAAGATATTGCGGTCCAGTTTTATGCAGTGCTCGATGCGAGAGCCATAAGGTTTTGAAAGCTACCCTACGGGCTACAGGAAGCCAGTGCAGTGTTTTAAGGGCTGGGGATATGTGGTCTCTTGGACTGAGCGCAAGTAGTAATTTGGCCGCTGCGTTTTGTGCTCTTTGGAGTTTATTCAGTTGGTAGGTATGGATTCCGAGGTAAAGGGGGTTTCCGTAGTCCAGTCTGGATAGAACGATTGATTGGACAGCGGAGACTCTGTTGGGAAATGAGAGGTATGGAAAGACGCGCCTTAGGTTTTTAAGGTGATGGTGGCAGGAATTTGAGACATTGTTGACTTGGCGCGAGAGTGTTAGGTCGGAGTCTAGGGTGCATCCAAGATTTTTTACTGTTTTGGAGGGTGTAGGTGAGTTGCCCATGGCGGGTGGCCAGGGTAGTGGGTGTGGAAGAAGGTCGGAGTTGCCGCAAACCATGATTTCTGTTTTGGAGGGGTTTAACAAGAGGTGGCTTTGGGTCATCCAGCGCTCTATGTTTACGAGGCAGGATGCCAGGTCGGGTTGGGAGTTGGGTTTCGAGTTCAGGAATTTTAGAATTAGTTGAGTGTTGTCGGCGTAGTTGTAACATAGGATGTTGTGTGAACAAATTATTGGTGGGAGGGTGATCAGGTAGAGATTGAATAGGAGGGCGGATAGACATGCTCCTTGAGGGACTCCCGTGTTGACTGGTCGGGCTTGGGAGGTAAAGCTGGAGAGTGTCGTTATTTGGTGCCTGTCTTTGAGGAATGAAGCTATCCATTTAAGAGCGGTTCCACGAATTCCTAGCGAGTGGAGGCGGTCTAGGAGTATCGAGTGATTGATCGTGTCAAAGGCAGCGGATAGGTCAAGAAGGATTAGAGCGGCACATCCCGCGGAGTCTGCTGTCATTTTAAGGTCGTCCCAGATCGAGGTTAAGGTGGTTTCAGTTCTGTGACGTGTTCTGAAACCCGATTGGGCGGGGTCAAGGAGATTGTTGGCTTCAACAAAGGCGTTTAGTTGGGAGTAGGCGGTTCGGTCAATGAGTTTGGCGAGGAATCTGGTGTTTGAGATTGGGCGGTAGTTTTTGGGCTCGAGAGGGTCGAGCGAGGGTTTTTTAATTAGAGGTTTGACGTGTACCATTTTGAATGCTTCGGGAAAAATACCGGAGGAAAGGGAGGCATTTATGATAGATCTTGCGTGTTCTCCTGCGCAGGTGGAGGCAAAGATTTCTTTAAGGGTTGTGGCTGGGCAGGGGTCCAGAGGGGATCCAGATGGTTTGCGGGCAGATAGAAGTTTGAGAAATTGTTCTGGTGATATTGGACTAAAGGATTCGAATGTTGGTTGAGTTGAGGTTGTAGTTGACGGGCTGGCCGGTACGGGTGGAGGATTGTCAATTGGTTGTAAGAGAGCCAGTTTGGTGTTTAGATTTTTTGTCCTTTCAATAGCTGTGGTGTAAAAGTGGAGGGAGAGTGAGTCACACAGTGATTGTGACGGGGTCGGGACTGTTGTATTACAAGTTGGATTGGTGAATTCGGAGATGATTTTGTGGAGTTCTTTGCTTGGGTTTTTGCAGTTTAGGATTCGGGTGTTGTAGTGGGCTTTTTTAGCTTTCCGGATTTCAGCCTTGTACCGGTACAGGTGACGGGCCAAGGTGGTCCTGCTTTCGTGGGTTTTCTCATTTTGCCAATTGCGTTCTAGGTATTTGTAGTGTCGTTTACTGGTCTTCAGCTCAGGAGTGAACCATCTGGGGAACGGGCCACGGCGGGTTGATGGTTTGCATGTAGGGGTGAGTCGCATCAGAGATGCGTTGAGCCATGAGTCAAAGGCTTCAGGTGTTAGTTGTTTGCGTTCAACTTAGGGGGACTCTCATTCAAAATTACTCATGCTCCTCAAAGGTACACAGAGAGTCCTAGCATTTATAGTAGGGCTTTGAAAGAACAACTTGATACCCTTGAATTGCCCTCTACCTGTGCATTGCTTCAGTACATTGATGATTTGCTTTTAGCTGATGACTCTGAGAGTGCCTGTAAGGAGGGCACTGTGTTATTGCTTATCCATCTAGCTAAGCATGGTCATAAAGCTTCGCTTAAAAAATGTCAATATTATTGCCAGGAGGTTGCCTATTTACGCTATCTTCTGTCAAAGGAGGGAAGAAGATTGACACCCGAAAGAATAAAACACATTTCTGGCATGTCTGTCCCAAACACACAGAAGGAAGTTAGAGCCTTGATAGGTATGGCTTCTTACTGTAGGTTGTGGATCCCAAATTTTTCACTAGTGATCAAACCGATGTTGGCTTTGACGAAGAAGGGCATTTCTTCGCCATTGCCATGCAACGCGGAACACCAGAAATCGTTTGACTTGCTTAAGACTGCATTATGCTCTGCACCAGTTTTAGGCACACCAAACTATGAAAAGGCCTTTGTGTTGTTTGTGCATGAATGTGATGAATGTGCTTTGGCTGTATTAACGCAGGAACATGGAAGGAAGAATAGGCAGTGCGGTCACTTTTCTTCCGCCCTTGATCCTGTAGCATGCGCTTTGCCAAGATGTTTGCGAGCTGTCGCTGCTGCTGCTGCTGCGTCTGTAAAACAGAGTGAGGGAATGGTCCTAGGCCATGATCTTACCCTGATGGTGCCTCACTCTGTAGATGTTCTACCGAACCGAACTCAAACGCAACACCTCACTTCTGCACGGTTGACAAGATATGAATTGATCTTGTTTGCTCCTCACATTCAAATGAAGAGGTGTTGTGTTCTTAATCCGGCTGAACTCCTATCTTTCCCGCAAGATACTACTTGTGGTGATGAAGTGCCACATGATTGTTTGTATACGACCGAACAAGAGACAAAGGGTAGAATTGATTTGAAAGATACTCCTTTGGATAACCCGCAGGAGAGCTGTTTTGTGATGGTTCCTGCTTCAAACTTGCGGATGGTACATCCACAGCTGCTTATGCGATCCCTACATTAAGCACGGTTGTGGAAACTAAGAGAATCACGCATAATTCTGCGCAGGCCGCACAGAGTATAGCATTAACCCGAGCTTGTGAACTTTCCGAAGGACTTGCAGTAAATATATATACTGATAGTCAGTATGCCTTTGGGGTGGTTCACAACTTTGGGAGACTTTGGTCAGAGAGGGGGTTCCTAACTTCACATGGCACCAAAATCCAACATGGCTCCCTAATAGTACAACTACTCTCAGCGCTTGCGCTCCCTACTTAGTTGGCAGTTATGAAATGTGCAGCACATCGAAAGATTACAGATGATATAGGGAAAGGGAATGCTTTCGCTGATCAGATAGCTAGACAAACTGCTACCGATCTCCTTACGGAGATGTATGTTTCAAGGGAGACTGTAAATGCTTATGCAATGGATGAGGGTGTTGGGTCTGTACGGGATATCCAAGCTGATGCCACGTTAGAAGAATCCAAAAGGTGGGCTGAAGGCTTGGGGAAACTTGATGATGACGGGTGTTGGGTGGATATGGCAGAAGGGAAATGGCTACTCCATGACACGTATATAATGATGATGGTCATCATGGCCCATGGTCCTATGCATGTATGTGCCCAGAAGATGACAAAAATGTTAGAGAAAGTTTGGGTGAATGACAAAATTTCGAAAATTGCCCAGCGCTACATCAAGGATTGCATGATTTGCCTACAACACAACGTGGGAAAGGGGACAGTAACTCCAAGGGGAAGTTTTGGGCCACCCTCTGTCCCCTTTGAAGTGATCCACTTTGACTTTATTGAAATGGAACGATGTGATAATAAAAAATATGTGCTGGTGGTTATCTGCGCTTTTAGTAAATGGGTTGAGGCTTTCCCTGTTAAAGATGCTACAGCCATGACTACTGCAAAAATCATGTTAAGGGAATACTTCCCGCGGTGCGGGCTACCAAGAGTTATCTGGTCGGACAATGATCCACATTTTGTCGCTGCTGTAATTCTGCAGATATGTACGGCATTACGAATTGGCAAACGGTTCCATGCAGCCAGACATACTCAGAGCGCCGGACTAGTAGAAAGACACAACGGCATCATTAAGAACAAGCTCGTTAAGATGTGTGCCGGCACCAAACTAAAATGGCCGGACTCCTTACCGATCGTGTAGTTATCCATGTGTACAACCCCTCAAACTAAGACTGGGCTCTCTCCATTTGAGGTGGTAATGGGGAGACCTGCCAATGTTTGGAACCTTCCTAAATGCAATTCATTGAGAAATGTTGAAAATGTATTACTTTCAGATTGTTGTAGCCAGTTGACTAAAACCTGTATTTAATTTATCACCAGGTACGAGAAACTTTACCTGTGCGATACGAGGGCCCGGGCCACAGTATACGGCCTGTAAGCTGGGTGCTCGTCAAAGCGTTTGAGTGCTCCTCTTGCCTTGCGCCTCGCTGGCGTGGGCAGTTCCAAGTCCTGTTGGTCATCCAGACAGCGGTGCGGGTCGCTGGGAGAAAGAACTGGATCCATGCGTCCCACATCAAGAAACTTCCTCACCTTTTGCCACACGTTACAGAAGAAACAGAACCCCTTGCTAATACTGCAACCAACAATCCCAAAGCAGTAAGTAGCACTGAGAGTGTGTCGGAGAATCTCTCTGAGCCCGTGAGGCCTGGGGAAGCTGCCATTTTGTCTCCACATTCTCCAAAAGTTTTGCATCTGGAAACTGCTATTTCAAATTCGGCATCATCACTTTTTTCCAACACTTTGCTTCCAGCAGGAAGTGACAACATATTGTTTCCGGATCAATCAGTACCGGGAAAAGTAAGGTACAATCTGCGTCCAAGAAAATAGACTTACGGCACGGTTCGGCTGTGCATTTGAAGAAGAAAAGGATCATTGAGGGCTTGTTTTTGCCCAAATTTGAGAAAGGGGATTCTGTTGGCTAGGGTTGTGGAAGGACTAAGAAGTTGCTCGACCAGGAGATCGCCAGCAACGAACATTGGGGTATCCGTTTGAAGACTACAATGCCTGCTACCGATGCCGCTCATATGGGACTTGTAAATAAGGGGGTGACCAACCGGGACAATGGACAAAATGCCTGGGCCCCAAAAATGTATTGCTGTATTTTAATAATGATATTTGGGTTTTTAATAGTCGCTGCCTTAGGATTGTGGTACCTGGAGGAAACTCATTCTTTAGAACTTTTGTTACCTACTGAAAGTACACCTATTGTTCCTACTCCCTTTCTACATTTGCATACTCTATCCCCTAGGGATTCTCAGCATAGACAAAGGTACCACAATAACACTCTACTACTTATCATGAATGCTACGCATGCCATTTTTAATAAGTCTAACTATTGGGTCTGCTCACATTTACCGCAACACGGAGATAAGGGGCTAGGTTGGTATATTCATCCTTTACCTTTGACAACTGCTTGCTATGCTTCTCTTAGAGCACTGTTCTTTGGCCGGTGGAATGATAGCATCTCAGGGAACTTTGATGGCACCAATTTGAATATTTTTGAGAAACGTGTTTTAACTCCGCTGGGATGCTCACTTTTCGCAAACAGGAGTAAACCGAATGTTGCTTCTATTAGGCCTTCTGATAAACTGTCTCGTCCTTTCCAATCTTTGATTTCCTTTAAAATGGCTCCAATAGGCAATAAGGATGCCATGCCTCCTTCTTACACTGTTAATCACAGCTCCGATTCAGCTTCTTTTTGCATATAGAAGAATGGAACTCAGTCAATAGGACATTTTCTAGGTTGTGCCAACGTTGCAAATTTGACTGGGGAAAACAGACCTTTGTATGTAGGCGAACCTGTCCACTTTGTCTGCGGTAATGTAGCATTCCCATGGTTGCCCTGGGATTGGCAGGGACCTGTTATTTAGGGATCCTGTTACCTGGGGTGTTTATAGCTAGTACAAGAGAAGTTTCAAAGGCTCGTCCACGGCGGGACGAGAATGGTGACACCCCAGCACACATCTTGGGAGATATAGCAAAATCAGTTGTGCCATTTTGGGGGCAAATAGCGAATTCGGAAGACATTAGAAAGCTAGCGAGAGTACTGGAGAGAATCATAAACCGGACCACGGACATACTCTATAATATGACGTTAGAACAGAAGGCGATAAGTCTAGTAGCACTTCAAAACCGAATAGCATTAGATGTCATTCTGGCTGAGCGTGGCGGAGTGTGTAAATTAGTGGGGTCCGCTTGCTGTGTTTTCGTACCAGATTCCTCCCCAACTATCTTCAAGGCCATACAGAATCTGCACGTCCTTAGTTCCGAAGTGCATGTTCCCGAGGGAAACTGGGATCTTAGCGCTTGGTTCTGGGACTTCTTGCGATCTTGGGGTTGGAAGGTACTTTCGATCTTACTGATTATTTTGGGAATCCTGTTGTTTCTTTGTTGCTGTATTCAGTGTCTACCTGGTATGTGTTCGATGCTAGGGGGATGTTGCGCACAAGCGATAGGTTCGATAGGACATAAAGTGTATGCCCCAGATAAAACTTCTAAAGAATATGTGTTGAAAGAAATTTTAGCAAATGACCTAATGGTAATAGATATTTCTGACAATAATTCAGGGTGCATGGACGATGAGGCATGAAGTTATTTGCAAGGAGATCCAAAATAATTTTAGCACTTGGCAGAGGCCAAAAGGAGGGTTTGTCAAAAGAGAAATTATATTGTGCCTCCTATTGCAATAAATATATGTATATTGGCCTACGCCAAGCTGCTCGAAAGTCGCTTGCGAAAGAATCCCTGTTGCAAGGTCCTGATCTTAAAATCAATGTAAGCCGCCATTTTAGGTTCATCCGCCATTTTAGGATTCGCTTTGTAAAAGTCACCCTGTGAGTTAAAATGGTGGACAATGCCATTCCAAAATGCAACATGGCCGTCTTGACCTCTGTACATAGCTAATATGTAACTTGCCTGCAGGCCACTTATTGAGTTCGTGAACTGAGACCTTGTCCTTCGTTGACTCGTGTGTAAGGGATTACTCGTGTAAAGAAACTAATCCACGAGCATACTATAAAAACAATGTATTCAAATACTGAACATAGAAAACTTGTTTAACCTATTAATGTTTAAGAAGACTAGCATGGAAAATCCCAGATCACACAGTTGTTGTATAGGCTTGTTGATACATGTATTAAAGGCAAACCAGTTATATGCGGTTGTTCGAGACTTGGCATGAACCCTAGATCGATGATGTATTAAGTGGAATATTAACCCGAAGTGGGGCTGGACATCAAGCCCACAAAAAATGGATAAAAAGCCAATGCATTCTAATGTACAGCATCTCTCACTGAACACGCTGAACCACGCTGGAGTTTGTTGTGTTGTACTGAGGGCCGATAGCTATCTGATTTTGCTCTGTTTTTGTAACTGGATTCGGTATAAAATAAAGTACTTTGTATGTTCCTTTGTAACTAGTGTTCGGTGTATTTCCTTTTGGGGTACTAAGCCTCGATATTTTGATTTTGTTTTCACAGTATGTGTCTGTTTCCATGACAAATGGCTTACTGGTGTCAGGTTGTCTGAAGATAGGAGCTGAGGTGAAGGCATTCTTAATTTCCCGAAAAGGCATTGTCAACTTCTGGAGTCCACTGAAACTGTGTTTCCTTCTTGAGTACCTTAGTGACAGGGAGAAGCTTTGGGGCAAGGCAAGGAATTCATTTACAGTAAAAATAAGACAGTCCTAAGAAACGTTGGACATCTTTAATGGACATCTTTAATGGAACAAAGTAGTGGCCCGCAAAGTATAGCTGTTATTTTCTGTGGATCCATGGCGACACCGTCCGAGGATAATATACATCTGAGATATGACACTGAATCTTGAAAGACACTTCTCTGGTTTAGTGAGCAAATTATGGAGACAAAGACGTTCTAGGACATTATTGACGTCCTGTGCATGGGTAGTAAGGTCCCTGGAATAGATCAAAATATCGTCCAAATATACAATGACAGTATGGAATAAGAGATCTGAGAATATTCTGTCCATGAAGTGTTGAAAAACAGAGGGGGCATTCGTAAGGCTAAAGTGCATTACCTGATATTCAAAGAGACCAAAGGGGGTTCTAAAAGCTGTTTTTCATTCATCCTCTTCACAAATGTGAATGAGATGATATGTGCCCCTCAGGTCAAACCTGGTGAATAGTTGGGCCCCACGAATGTCCTCGATGATGTCAGAGATCAAGGGAAAGGAGTATTTATCCTTCATGGTGAATTGGTTTAGGCATCTATAATCCAGGCATGGACGTAATTTGGCGGTGTCCCTTTTAGGAATTAAAATTAATGATGGTGTCACTGGGAATTTGGATTCAGTTATCAGTCCATTTTTCAGATTGTTTTGAAGATATTCATATAGAGTTTGTTTCTCAGGTTCGGAAAGTATGAACATGCATCCAAATGGCACTTGACTGTCTGGAATCAGATGAACAGAACAATCCTCTGGATGATGCAGAGAAAGACTTCTTTCTTGGTCATCATAGAAGACGTTAGCATATTAAGAGTACATCTTGGGTACCAATTGTACGTTTACTATGGTGGTAGAGGTACAGGTGGTGGCTGATGTAAACACTGGAATTGGGACACTGGTCTGTTGCTTCGGAGTGCAATGCCGAGTGCAAAGTTTAGAACCAAAAAAGAGAGTACCGGATGTCCAGTTGATGTATAGATTGTGTAATTGGAACCAGTGGAACTCGAAAATCATGAGAAAGTGAGCTGCACGAATCAAATCAAAGGAAATAAGCACCTGATATCCCTCTGTGGTTAGGACGATGTCTTCGGTCTGTTCAACAACTGGTCTAGATACTAGAGGGTGTCTATCATTGCCTTCCACCTGTTGAGCCACTTGTTTGGATATCCCAGGTATAGTATGTAAGCATCATCCATGAATACACCCGCTGCCCAGCAATCCATGAAGGTGGCAACATGGAGCAGGACAATGTCCTCAAAGGATATGTTGTTATGGGGAATAACCAGTTGGTTAACTGCATGTTCCAGGCAATTTCCAGCGAAGAATGGGTGACTTACAGCAGACTGACACACCCGGGTCGTGCGTCCCTTTCAGGATCAGTGACTGCATTTTCTGAACATCTAGGTGGAGTCAGAGGACAATCCTTCACCAGATATTGCAAAGAGGCGCAATAAATGCCTAATCCTAATTTGTGTTGTCTGACTCTTTCTTCTGCGCAGATGGGCCCACAAGCTTCTTCGATTTGCATGGGTTTGCAGTCTTCGGACAAGGTAAAATGTGGCATGTCCCCTACAGAGTGGACGGTGCATGGTTTTTCTCGTTTCATCTCTTTCTATCGTTCCACGAGACGATAATCCAACTGCAGAACCAAAGTAATCAAGTCAGCAAGAGTATTAGGACGAGGAACCCAGTTGTTCCCCCAATTTGCGGCAAAACAATGTTATCAAGGCAGCCTTAGGCCAGGCGGTCTCGGTCGCCAGTTGCTTAAAACAGGTCAAGTAGGACAATATATTAGAAGAACCTTGATGAAAATTCAGCAGGGCTTCCTGGGACATGTATGTGAGGTCAGGTCGTCCAAATATAGCACTTAGGCTTGCCATGAAACTTTGATAGTTCACCAGTAGGGGGTCATTAGACATAACCAAAGGAGTGGCACAGTGGAGTGCACTGTACCAGGTTTTGCACCATGTAACCAATCTTGGCACAATCAATCAGAAAGTAATGCAGTTTAAATGTGTCCATGATGGTGCAAGCATCCAAAAATTCAGGAATGTGTTTTGGAGATCCATAAAGATTTCCAGTAGATAAGGCGGTAATCAGCAGTTCGGTGACCTGGGTATCTCCTGGGTGTCTCTTATGGCAACCATTTGTCTTAGGGTGGCATTTTCCATATTTAAGGTTTGCGCCTCAGTAGGGAGGGCTTCGACGGCAGCGATCAACTACTACATTTTGCTCATTTTACTTTTATCAATTTGTCATGGCAATGTGTTAGCGATTGGACATGCCTGGGGAGTTTTCTTTCTCCTGGATCTGTGGAATAATGGCTGGTCTCCACTGGAAGCCATTTCACCACCTGCCTTTTTTGAAATGGTAGGTGAGTGCTGTCCAGGGATGCCTCCTGAAAGGAAACCCTCTTGGGGAAGAAAACCCTTCTCTGCGATGCCTGGATGTCAGAAGAAGCCGGGAGAGCTGGAAGAAGGAGGAACAAGGAATCAGAAGGCCAGGATGGAAGCAGGTCCAAGAACACAGGGTGAACACGGAGTAATAGGGAAGGAAAGCAACATGGGAGTCAGGAGAGCATGCACAAGGGAAATAACGGCAGCAGAAGAAGATAACGAGGAGTGCCAGGGGAGAGGATCAGAAGAAGAGTCACAGAACAAGGTGAAACCTGAACACTGCGATGCACCAAGCGTCAGGGGTCCAGGTCTCCTTGTGGGCAGTTGCAGGTCCCGGCTACCGGAAGTGAAAACCAGACAGAGTGAGCGATGGGCGCCATCTTGGGATGGACAAGGTGTCCGACGGTGGCTGCCATGCTGGTTGTGGCAACGCTTCCAGCAGTGCCATAGAGACCATCATGGACTCATGCAGGTGACCCAAATGACAATGAGTGACTTTAAAAAACCCTCCCAACACCAAGTCACCATCACAAAGCTATTTTCATAAACCTTCACCATGAACGCCCCTTGTGACACCTCACACACTTCTATCAACATTGTTTCCTAGTGTGCAACAGAACAACATTGCTGTTCTAACTTTCGTGCAGAAGCAGCATTTATGTCTTAAATCCTTTCAGGGCAAACTAAGGGCCCGTTTTGCACTGGTGGTGAATCTGATGGGTCAATGAATGTCTGTGACAAGACATGTGTTATTCTTTCCATTTGTTCTTCTTTCACTGAGGGTATTGACCTTTGTGTACTTTGGCCAGATTAGGGATGACCCCAAATATCCCTTTCAAGGTAGTACAAATCATTTAAAAGTTGGGCAAACACTAAGACCAAATTATTTCTTATCACAGAGCTCTAACCCTTACAGCGAGAGACTCTATCTGGTACTCTACTTCAATTTGAATCGGAAACTGAGCAGACTTTTCTCTCTCTGGATTCCAAGTGAAGAATTTCAATGTTGCATGCACATCCCAAGTGTTTTGCGATCCAGCAGTCATTTGCAGGATGAATATCTGCTGCAGGGGTATTTCCAGAGTTCAGTGGAGTGCTGGAGGGACCCCTCTTCCCAGGGAACCTGCCAGTGCTTCATTTGTACAACAAGTGACAGAACCCTGGATATGTCTCAGTTCTCTGGCTTGAGCCATGTTCCATTGCTCTGGTGAGTGGTGCGGAAGAGATTGGGCATTCTTTTGTTGGGTTTATTCAAACTATTTCCCAACATAATGCACATTAATTATGTGAAACTGTGAAGCAAGATGGTGATTTTAAAAGATAAACCGAATCCTAAGAACTGGAGAAAGTTAGTGCACAATTCCTTAGGAAACACATCACTGTCTCACACAAAGTTTGCTGCAGTTATGTTGTCCTCAGGGAGGGGAACCCTTATGTGAGTGAGCTTAGTAAGCATGCTTGCAGAAATGTGAGATCGTGGTGCTTAAAGCTACATTTTAAAGCCCTGTGCTAAATTAGCCACAGAGCTTTAGAACCTATTATGGGAGCATTTGGAAACTTAAAATGTAGCACAATTGGCATACAAATATTAATCCACTTCAGAAAGAAATGCAATTCATGCACGCACAAGAAGTATTCTGCTTTGCCTCTGAAGCAGCTGCTTTGTAAGGGGCGTGCTGGGACTGTAAGTATTATCAGCAGACAAAGCCTGGCACCCAACTCTGCCAGAAGGGTCTGTGCTCAGTTACTGCTGAAAAATAAGTCCCAGGGCTGAGCACCTGACAGCCCTTGCACACATTACGCACTAGAACCTGCCACTCATTCTGGTGGTGGGCTGGACCACCAACAACCTCAATTGCCAGCATTCTTCCTTTTGAGGCCAGTGTTAGGCTTACAGCATCTCTTCAGCCTCTGTGTTCCCCACCCATTATGTATTAAATGTACAACTTATGAATGGTGGTAGGGACAATAGACCATACTACATTTACTTCTCGGGCAGGAGACGATTTACAACACGAGGGCACCCTTCTCTGTTGTGACAAAAGGGATGAAAGAGCTCTGCTATTTCATTTTCTATTGGTGCCTATGTAGATTAAAGTAGAATGTCAATTGTTACATTTACACATAGTGCATTATGAAAACAAATACATGATCTAGCTATGCATTCCCAAAACCAATACACGACCTAGCTATTCTAAAAGCAAATGTTGAAAATGTTTCTAGCAATAAAGTTATGGTGTATCTATTCAAATGATTAAAGAGCAGAGGATAATCAGAATTAATAGAAAGCCACACTTCAGTCTAAATAGGTATTTAAAAATGTCAACAAAAATGTGTTGAATGTGGCTTGTGCGTGCATTTAACAGACGTATTTGTGACAGAGAATTCTGGACACAGAGTATCGTGAGAAAAGCGCAAAGGTATTCTTGAGGGGATCATCACCTCAGCACTTCATGGCAGCAGAATGTACCCTTTTCAAAAGCCCTCGAATATTTGTGCAGTCCGAAGGGCTAACATAATATACCCCCATGCTCAGCTTCTATCTCTCTGGGCTCACCTCCTTATTGCCTTTTAAGAAGCAGATTTAGACGTAAAATCAATTTTTTCACAGAATACCATTGACCGGGTAGTAATTTCACCAAAATGCCAAGGGAAGCGGAAGTTGCATCACACGACCTTTGACATCTGATGACATCACAGGAAGGGATGTAATTTGACCCCACCCCAAGTTACATCATGGTAAGTGATGGCACAGGACGCTCAGATGCGTCTAACACCCGTGTTTCCATCAGAACATTCAAACACACACTATCACATTCATTCTCATTCACCCACCAGTCACTCACTCATACATCTTCTCTTACATTCACTCTCAATGCATTCTCCACACAGGCACACACCCACCCAGAACATTCAAACACACACACTATCATATTTCTTCTCATTCACCCACCAGTCACTGACCCATTGCACATACATGCACTTAGCACATGCAAAATACAAATGAATTTTTTAAAGAAAAGCCTACTTACCTGTTTTTCCAGATTCGATTCGTCACTCCAGGTCACGCTCGGCTCCTCCGTGCTGCTCACAAACAGGAACCAGGAAGCCACAAGAGCTTCCTGGTTCCTGTTTATGAGCCGCAAGGCAGCTGTAGGAGAAGGGGTTGGAGCTGAACTTTGCAAGCGATATGTGCCACATGTCATGGTCAGCTCACCCTACTGAGCGCTTCCTAAACACGCTGCAAGCCCCGCGCAGCCTTCACCCTAGTGGGTGAGCACTGGGCCTGCCCCCCCAGACCGGGTGTGGTGGGGTCAACACATTTGATTGACTGTGAGTTGAGTATCTTTGAGAAGCTTCATGCTTTACAATGATGCCTAATTTCAACCAATGTGCTGCTAATCCTATTTATAAAGCTGATCTCCATATGTAGGAATTTGCAAGTGCACGGAACATTAATATTTAAGAATTTGGCGTGCATTTCTAATGGAGAGCTATTCATTGGCTCCACCATCCACGTGGATGGAGAGCAGGAACCCACATGCCAAAGAACACCTCTGCAGGGAGTGCAAATTAGCAAGACGGCCCTGAAGAGTTTTTCATGCAAAATTGCAAATTTCCCAAAGATACAATTGGTAAAATTGCACTTCATGGCCCTCGGATTCTAAGATCAGCAAAGCACAGAATCGTCAGGGATGATTATTTTATGAAATGGACTTTCCCGTGTGTCTGCTCTGAACAGAAGCAGGAGTGCGTCTGGTAGTTTATCACATTTGCAGGTACATTGATTTGGGATTAAGGGATGACCTCACAAATGTGGGGAAATTAACCACAGCTCAGATTTGTCTAAGTGAACATCTGTCACAACATTACACAACTTACAAACATTTTATTGGCGCCTCGAGTAAAGATGCTACTCAGAACGGAGCTTTTTGTGGCCTGATGGTGCAGGGGATTGCATTGAATCCCTCACTTCGCTCTGGCCTGCAATGTAGTACCTGGGCCAGTACTGACTGATTAATCCCTCCTCCTCTGGTCATTTGGGCACTGTAATGTTGGCACGTCCATTCTAGGCAATGCAGCAGCAGATGGAAAGAATGGCTGGTGTAAACCTCTTCTCCGAAACACTCCAGTGTTTCTCCATTGTATCTGCCTGTTTAAACGGAGCATTCTACCCTCATTGAGTGGTATGATTTAATGGCAATGCATCTGTCCCTACTCAGGCTATACTGGCCGTTAATGCCCTCCCTATTACGCTAGGCCCTCAAATGCAGCTTTTCCCTATTACTTATGGGGCCGGCATTGACGGCTAGCATTGCCCTCATCATATAATACTATTTTATTGCATGGATTCCATTATAGACCTCCTCTCAGCCAATCGGAATGCTGTGTACAATGTCTAGTATAGATCTTATTCCAAACATTCTGACTTGAGCAGCAACCTAACATCATCATTTTCCTTTTCAGTTGCATAATTCCAAGTGCTAACTTGGGAAGTGTTGTGATGACTTGGTATAGTGACCGTTCTCCAACATATAACCCCCAGCTTTGCACCAGGCAATAATGTGTATGGTCAGTGCACAACCTGCTATCATTTCTACTTCCTCAGACAATAAGGCTTAACGAAAGAGGAGCATATTATATCAACAACAAAAAATATAAGATCAGTGTTTACCCATCTAACACACGCATGTGAACTGATGTTTAACATCCTTCAAATCATCAGCATAACAGAAAGCGGCATATCAGCCATATGTACTCCTTAAACATAAGCCAATACTGCCAAGAACAAATAGGGAGTGTCAAGACTCTCAACAAAAATTAGGAAACAAAAGACACACAGGAGCCTTCCTCCATGAATAGCTTCCAGTCAGAGGTACCACCATAGGAGTGCCACAGGAATGAGCATTACAATAAACCACTACCTGATTTCAAAAGGGTCTGATCATAAGATAAAAATACACCTATTCGTTTAAATGAGTTTCTAGGTGCAAAGAATTCTGGGTACAAAAAGATATCCGTTCTTAAAATGTATTCTTGATTCCCTAAAAAAAAAAAACACATTGAAAATTGGAATTCTTTTTCATTCCCTGAAAATCGTTTTATTCCCAACTTGAAACTATAGTGAATAAACTACTTCACCATTTTAGTTGAATCCCTGCACATCATTGTCAGCGGAACTTGAAAACCAGAAAGCTAGCAAAGGAATATCGAATCTTTAATAGAAGTGAGTAAAAGAGAACACACATGGAGCAGGGAGGAGAGTGGGCAAGAGTAGGGGGGTAGGTAGGGCATGTGTCAGGGGTGAAGAGAAATTGCAGAGAGACCATTACAGTTGACCACTTTCAGGCGCGTGTGGCTCTTATTTCAATTCACTGTATCAGGCGGAACAACAAGCCCAGTCGATACATCACGGTTTAAATAACAGCACAAGGTAAAGCGAACATAGACAATGGGTGAATACGTACACCAGAGAATTCATTGGACTTGGTCTCAAATAGGAAACAAGGCCAGAGGGCAAAATGTCTCTGCGCCCATTCTCCAACTAATAGCAGATCTGACTGCCAGAGGGCTATGCCCAGCTCAAAAGAACTCAGAAACCAGACAACACATGTTGTTAATGTACCACTGAGAGCCTTTCCCATTTTGAATGACAGCCAAGGCAGGAATATTGTGAGCGGCTCTTATAAAACAGTAATGAGAAACGTCCCTCGTGCCATTCAAGCTTGGTCACTGATTGGAGTTGAATAATTGAGAGACGTGACATCATGTAAATTGAACTCTACTTTAAATAAGGGTGTCGGTTGCTTTGACCTTGTGGTTCTGACTTTGGTTGACTTTTAAAAATTCACTTTCTAATCCAGGAAGCCAGAGAAACTCTTTCATGTTCAATCTAATATTTATTGCACAACATAGAAGCAACACGAACATCACAGGAAGAGCAGCTGGATGCCGTGATGACCCTATTTGTGATACCACAATGTTTGTAATGTGCGTGATATAGGGAAAATATGGGGAGAGCATCACATACATACTTTTCCAGTTGGACCTATGTGAGCGAAGAAGGATCAGACTGTTGGTATCCATCTCGCCGTCTCATAGGTTCCCTTAACAGAAATACATAATGTAATTCACTGAATGCTGGAACCCCTCTTTTCTATATATCGAGGTACTGGGTCTTTAAACTGATCTATTAACCACCTTTTGACTCAAAGTGCGACCAAGGAAAAAACAAGGTATGGGGGCTTTAAAGAAGCACAGGCAGAACGCAAAGGATCTCTGGGAACCAGCACCACCTTGATTAAATCCTACCCCCCACAATCACCTTTGTGATCACGTGCACAATGCAGCTAGGATTGCTTTGGCTGTTCTCTGCAAAATATGGTGTAAATACTATTCCCAGGTACTTGAAGCAAGTGTGCTATTAAATGAGGGTGTAGGGAGGAAAGCAGGTTGTAGGAGGCAAGCTATATTGGTATAATGAATGCATTCAGCATTAAATCACAGCTTGAACCACATTAACCCTACATCTGCAGAGCTGCCCATAATATTGTATTATTGGCATATGGGTAAAAAAGGGATAGTGTGGGCAGAGCAACATTTACACGAATGTCATCAACAAAGGCAGACCATTTCAAATTCACTACCTTCACCTGCGGGGTTGAGTGGGGGAATGCAATGTCTGTCAGTGACTCTTTCCATCAACCAGCCCTGCCAGCAGTTTATGTGTCTGTCATTTGACCCTCCGAACTGCATCTCGGATGTGCTGTCAGCACTGTGGGTATCTTCCCCACCTTCATCAATGTCGGTGACTAGGGCATGTGGTGTGGGCCTGCAGTACCTCCTTCAATCAACTGGCCCTACCAGCTTTTGCTGCCTCTAGTTTAGCTCCTCACCCCTCCCTGCTCCATAAACTACACTGGCCACATGTCTGTCAAGTGTGCCTTCCAAACTGAATCTAGGAAAGGCTGCTGCCTCTGTGTAGATCTTCATACCTTCATCAGTGTGGATGACTGTGGCAAAAGCTACGGGGCTGTCAGTACCCCTTTCCATCAACCAGCCCAGCCTGCATTTGCAGCCTCCCCCGCACCCTCCATCCGCACTCAACAATCTGCACTGGTCATGTGTCTTTCATTTGAGCCATGTGAACTGCATCTAACTGCCACACCCCAAGCATGTCCTCACCTTGAGCGTTGATCTTGAAAGGGCAGCTGGCCTAAAGGGGCCACATTCCCCTTTTGCCCTTGTTTGAGCCAGTTTGTCCGGTCATACAGCAGTTATGAATGAACGTACATATCTGCAATACCTTTTTACTCACTTTGCTTTGTTTTCATGTATTTCAGGATTAACTATTGTTCTAGTCCCTTTTTCTTTGGATGCCATCTGCCCTTTGTGTAATGGTGTTTTCACACATGTAATTTTACCTTTGGCATCCTGGTTATTTTCTTGGTTTCCATCTAGTTTCCTTTCTCTTCTCTTGCTTCTTTCTGTTGTCACACCTTCTTACTTTTTCTATCCACTAATGTGCCTATGATCCCTGTCCGGTGCTCTTCACATTGTGGTACACGCTGTCCTCATTCTCATGACCTCACTGATCAGTCCTATCCTTCTATTTCTCCCCATTCTCCCCCAACTGTTTATAGGATTGTCTAATGCATGTTCTATGTGCAACAAAGCCCATTTTACTCTTAACCTATTCTTTAGGATCAACCTGCAATGTCTATGTCTCACTGAAACTTGGATCTCTTCTTTACATACTGTTACTTCTGCTGTTCTATCTTCTTTTTTTACTCAATTTTTCAAACACTCCATTAAACTGCCAAAGGAGGCAAATTGGCTATTCCATTCTTCCTGTTCTATTTATCCCCTTCCTCCTAATCCTACTTCCTATTATTCCTTTGAATATCATTCTGGACAAATTTTGTATTACTATCCTGCTGCCTTGCACCAGGTAATCTTTGTGTTCTTTTGTGCCTGCAATAATGTGCACCAGGCAGTGCTTTTAACATGGCCGCTCGGGCCTTCTTATCATCTGAGGCAGTGCTTGCTGCCTGCCTTTCTCCATCCTCTTCAGGGATTGGCTGGGGAGGTGCTCTTGTGGACCAACGAGGGGCCGGCAGGCTTTAGCCAGCCCCCTCAGCAAAGGCCCACTTCTAAGGCCCAGGCCTGCTTCCCTGTCCACTACCAGGATGCTACATGAATCTACTACCGCAACCTGACCCTCCCTGGAGCTCCTAGCTCACTCAGCTATGAAACAGGACTATCAAGACTCTCTTACTTCCCTCTCCATGGGTTTAGTTCCCTCCTTCTGTTAACCCTTTCTTCCCTTCATGGACCTTCACTCTCCCCTCTGCCTGTTCGAACTGGTCTCCCTGTTATGCTCTCTTATGGTTTTCATTTCCGATCTCACCTTAAAATCACACCTAATTTCTTATACCTATGGTGCCTTAACATTTGCCTTTGAAAGTCTAATTTGGGTGTGTTTTTGAAAGTCAAATATGGTTGTGCCTTTGGAAAGTCAAATTTGGGTGTGTTTTTGTAAGTCAAATTTGGGTGTGTTTTTGGAAAGTCAAATTTGGGTGTATTTTTGTAAGTCAAATTTAGTTGTGGTTTGGAAAGTCAAATTTGAGTGTGTTTTTGTAAGTCAAATTTGGTTGTGTTTTTCATTTTTCTTTGGCCCTCAATTGTAACCTGCTAACCCAGTGACTGTTCCATACCGCTGTACTTGCATATTTCTCCACTGCCTCCTCTCTCTACCTGCCCATGGTGCTATCTGTTTCTCCTATCTACTCCAACTGCTTATCTATCAACTATCCTTCCCTTCTCACTAAATCTGGTAAGAAGAAATTTAAAAAGGATATCTTGGCCTCCAAACCAGGTCTCACCATCGCTGATACCTATTCCAGCACCTATGCCAGACAAACCCTCACTGACATCCTCTTGGTCGTTCCTTCACCAGATCTCTGGATCCATCATATGATCTCTGTGCTCTGTCCTGTCTCCTCCTCTCCCATTAATTGTGGCACCAGCTGGGAAGTCCTCATGGATTCCTTTGACTCCTCCAGAGTCATCATTAATGTCTACCGAAATGGAACTGTCATGGTGCAAGGCCCTCAGGCCAATCTCCTCCTCTTTGATATGCGGTTCCCTTGTATCATCAACTTCCTCTCATTTCCAGCTGTCCCCTACTCTCCTCCCTTGACCTTCCTTGACCTCTTTTCCTTCCTCCTCTGCCCCATCTCAAGCCCCCTCCACACCTCCGCTAGGCGTACCTCTGATTTGTACCCCTCCCGGGAAGGTCTTTACAGCTTGCAACCTTCTTCATCTTGCCACTCTCGACTCTCGCTTGGCTGTGAAACACTCTTCCGACATATGCCACCTCCGAGAAGAACTTGACCTTGATGTCCTCAGTCTTACCGAGACATGGTTCACGGCCAGCTCTGAAACAAACTTTGACACTCTCCTCCCTGATGGCTACAAGATCCTCCATGCCCCCAGATCCACCCGGCCCGGAGGGGGTGTAGCCAAGAACTTCTGTGAGTGGATTCCTGCTTCTATCATCCCCACTCAGACTTAATCCTCTTTTTAATGCCTTGTCTGCAGGCTCTCTCTCTCTCCTAGCCACTCTCTTACTGTTGCAATTCTCTACCAGCCCACTGGTCAAATCACCTCTTTTCTCTCTGAGTGGGCAGACCTCTCCTCCTCCCTCCTGGTCTCAACCACTCAACTCCTCCTCCTTGGTGACCTCAACATCCACCTTGATTTCACAACCTTTGGGATTCACTCTCCCTCTTTATCCTCCCCTCCGGGCCGACTCACTCTGCTGGTCACACACTTGATGTCTTGATCTCCTCTGGCCTCCCCCTCTCTACTGCCCTCACCACTCATCTCTCCTGGTGGGATCACTGCCTCCTTTCCTCTCATGTTTCCATCTCATCCCCTCAAGCCAAGCCTACCCCAAGATTGCCACGCACCTTCTTGGACATCTGGCCCATGAACCATGTGTCAGGCGAGGCTTTTGCTGCCACCTTCTCCCCCCTCCTGCAGCCCGGGCTGACTCACACCCTGACACAGCCCTGTCTCTGCTATACTCTATTTCTGCTACTCTGAATGCTCTTGCCCCTGTTATGAGGATCCGTTTGAAGTCCAAAGTCAAGTGCAATTCTTGGTATGACTGTGACCTAGCTACACTTAAACGCAATTGTAGGGCGGCCGAGAGGAAACAGAGAGTTTCTTGCTCATCTCCTGACAAACTGGTCTGCCGCCTGCTCCAAAGGCAACACCGACTCTCTGTCCGCACCAAGAAGAGTCCACATTCAAGCCTGCATCTCTGCGGCATCTAACAACTCAGCCAAACTCTTTAAAATCTTTTAGGAGCTTGCCAGCCCTGCTGCAGTCTCCACCCCTCCTATCGCCTCCCAGGCTCTTTGCAATGCCCTTGCTTCTCACTTTATCTCTAAAACTCAGGACATCTTGTCCACCCTCTCCTCCGCTTCAACTCCTCTCCCCTCTCCTTCTCTGTTTGATGACCCTCCTTAAGCTACCCCCCTCCCTCTATCTCCTCCTTTCCTCTTTTCTCCCCGGGTGAGGTCACTAGACAAGTCAGATCTATGAAAGCCTCATCAAAACAGCTCCATCCCTGTTTCTCTTTAACCATTAAGGACCACATAGATACCCTCGCTCCGGCCCTCGCTGATTTCTGCAACCTCTCCTTTGACTCTGGATCTTTCCCCTCCCCTCTGAAGCTCTCCCTTGTGCATCCGCTCTGCAAGAAACCCACAGCTGATCCCTCTTGTCCGGCTAACTATCGCCCAATTTCCATTACTCCCTTTTTGTGTAAGCTCCTGGAAAAGCTGGCCATCTCTCAGCTTAACCTTCATTCCGATTCTGTTGGCTCTCTCCATGACCACCAATCTGGCTTCAGAGCTGCCAGAAGCACGGAAACTGCTCTCCTGAACATTCATGAAGACCTACTCTCCAACCTTGACTCTAACAATCCCTCTGTCCTCATCCTTCTTGATCTCTCCTCTGCTTTCGATACGGTCAACCATACCACCATGCTCAATCGTCTCAGTGACAATTTGGGTATCACCAATCAGGCTCTGGCCTGGCTGAATTCTTTCCTCTCCGATCGACCCTCCCAGGTACAACTTGCGTCCTTCCTATCTTCTATCTCCCTCTCTACCTGTGGGGTTCCCCAGAGGTCTAACCTTGTGCCTTGGCTTTTCAACCAATACCTAGCAACTCTCACCTATTGCATTTCCATGTTTTGCTCAAATTTCCAGTGCTATGCTGATGTCACCCAACTTATTTTCAGGCTTCCTTCAGCCACCTCCTCTCCTTCCCTCATCTCTGATTGCCTAATCGCTATTCAAAATTGGTGTGCCGCCAATGATCTTTGTCTAAATGCCACCAAGACTGAGATCCTCCTCATTGGTACACCTTCACCAACCTTTCCCCTCACTCTCTGGCCGGCCTCCCTTGGCCGTCCTCCTACCCCTCCCTGCAAGGCTAAGAACCTCGGGGTCGTCTTTGACTCCACACTTTCCTTCTCTGCACACATCTCTAACGTCTCTAAAAAGTAAAACTTCTTAATGCATTGTGGGCTTCCTGCAGGCACCCTCACGCACTGGTCGCACCCATGAATGAATACGCGGACACAAGACCTTGATAGCACGTCTCTTTATTTCAAACGTCTAACAGAAAATGCAACTCCTTACCCCTTTTCCCTCCCTAACCCAACGTCACTTCCTTTCACTTAAGGCCGCAACGGCGGCCCTCCTACCAAACGATGTGGAGGGGCTGGATCAGTGATCAGGGTGTAACGGCACATCCTGACATCTCCCCCCTTTTTAACATGTGACCTCTACTGTGTTCCTTACCCCATCTCCTCAGTGAGTGTTTGCGGCTTTATGCAGCTCCTCTGCGGTCTTCCTGGCCGGCACGGAGTGGCATGGATCGATCGTGATGGCACTATGTCTTGTTCAGTCTCTGATGCCTCACTGTCTCCCAGGTATGGCTCATCAGCATGTCAATGATCTGGGTCCTCACAGGCTACTAGCAGCACCCTCATTGGCCGCTCTGACCTAGTAAGCAGCCAATCATCAGCCAGCAGGCGAAGCCGGCATCAGCACGAAGGTGGTGTGCACAAAGGCATACCTCCTGTCCTTGCCTGTGCCTGATCACTCCATCACAGACACCGAAGGAACTGGAGCCTCGCCTCCACTGCAGGTGCAGTGTGCCGTTGCGGAGCGAAGCAGGAGCTTCCTGCACATTTCAAGGTAGGCCCCCTGGGCTTGCTAGATCATTTTCAAAGTTTGCGCATTCCCGACGAAATTACCCGCCAACTGTTTTTTATTCCTGACCCCCGACTTCTACTACAATCCGCATGAAAGTGCCATTTCACGGCAGCATCCCGCCAGAAACCAGCGCGACCCCTTTGTTGTCTACTGGGGCTGCCTCTCCAAGATGGCCGCCCGCCATGGCCAAGTCCTACTTTCAATGATCTGGGTCCTCACAGGCTACTAGCAGCGCCCTCATTGGCGGCTCTGACCTAGTAAGCAGCCAATCACCAGCCGGCAGGCAAAGCCGGCATCAGCACGAAGGCGGTGTGCACAAAGACATACCTCCTGTCCTTACCTGTCACTGCCTGATCACCTGCCCCCTGCCCGAAACGTTGCTCGTAATCTACAAGGACTATGTCCAAAAGGTACTGTACTAACTGTAAACTTCCTGACCATCGCTCTGACACCACATAGTCATTATCCACCTTACCTGCCCCCACGTGTATGCTCACTTAATTCTATTATGCCGTTGGAAACTGCAAAATGACTCATAGGCAAGGTAGACCTGCCACGGTCATCATCCAACCCATACAGGCATGCACGCCTACACTAACCCATAGCGGGGCTCCCTTGAATCACACAAAATCTCGCTATGTATCCTGCATAATGTCGTACCTGCCAATCCCAGTATTTGCTTAACTTGCATTAGACCATGACATTGTTGCCTGCTTTAGAACTGTACCCGTCTATTTAGTCTAATGACCACGGCGTAAACCTGCACATGTCTAGGCTGCTGTTAGCTCTCAATTTAACTATGACAACTGTCCTGTCCACCTTACACCCACAGCACAGTGCCTAAACTACTCATTGGTGTGCCTTAAGGTCGCTCCCAGACCACACTTGAATTGTGCTGAGCATATGGTCGCTCCCAGACCACACTTGAACTGTGTTGTGCCTTATGGTCGCTTCCAGAGCACACTTGAACTGTGTTGTGCCTTATGGTCGCTTTCAGACCACATTTGAACTGTGTTGTGCTTATGGTAGCTTTCAGAGCACATTTGAACTGTGTTGTGCCTTATGGTCGCTTTCAGACCACATTTGAATTGTATTGTGCCTATGGTCGCTTTCAGACCACATTTGAATTGTGTTGTGCCTTATGGTCGCTCCCAGACCACACTTGAACTGTATTGTGCCTTATGGTTGCTTTCAGACCACATTGAATTGTGTTGTGCCTTATGGTCGCTTTCAGACCACATTCGAAATGTGTTGTGCCTTATGGTCGCTTTCAGACCACATTTGAATTGTGGTGTGCCTTATGGTCCCCCTCAGACCACACTTGAACTGTGTTGTGCGTTATAGTCGCTCCCAGACCACACTTGAACTGTGTTGTGCCCTGTGGTCGCCTTAAGACCACATTTGAATTGTGCATTTTAGCCGCCCATCTGCGATCCTGCAGGTGCCTCCTGCTGCGCCTAAGCTACACAGATACCTCCTAGTACCTTAGGTTGCTTTTTAGTCCACTCTGAACCTATCCACCCCTGCCTACCTCAGGGTAGGTCCACACAACCTGACGGTGTCCTCCTCCACACACAGCATACAATCATGCCCCTAGCGTCCTGCAAGCTCACTGTTGCCACCACCATGCTGCTCACTCTCCTCGCAACACTCACTGCTCTCCAACTCCATACTCCTATCCATCCCCTCATATCCACACCACTAAACCCACTCCCCTACCCCAAGCATCTCGCTACCCCGGGTACCACACAAACCCTGCCACCTCGCACAACCTGTGTCGTGATTATGCATAGGCTAGAAAGACTTAGACCTCGCACACAGACCATAGTACTTAGCACACTACCCCTCCCCACAGAATACAGAAACTATAGACTGAGTTCCCGAACCACTTCCAAACGCTGCCCCCGCATGGGACACCCACTCTCCCACAGTCCACCACTCACTAACCACGCCACACCCCACAATACCACCTCACATAACATATCAGATACGACCACCACTCGCACTTTCACAAACAAACCACACACACCTCACATCAAATGTGCCCTCCTCAATGTTCGATCACTCCCAGCTCATGCATCTGATATTCATGACCTCATAACCAACAGTAACATTGACCTATTTGCCATCATTGAAACATCGTTACATGAAGCATCAGGCCCCGCCGTTGCACTTGCACTACCACCTGGCTTCACCATACTCAGACAAGACAGGCCAGATCGTACAGGAGGCGGAGTAGCCCTCATCTACAAGGAGAACCTCCAGCTCCAACCTGTCAGTCACCCCTCGACCAACAACTCTGACCTCCTAACGGCCAAACTCACACTGTCACCCATCGGCACCATCAACATTCACCTACTATACCGCCCCCCCAGGCAACACCCCAGACTCCCAGGATAACATCATTCACATCCTCAGCAATAATATCAAAAGCTCCACCAAAACCCTTCTACTAGGAGACCTCAATCTCGGATTCAATGATACCAAGTACAAATCTGCAGCCACTCTCACCAAGGAACTTAATGACCTGGCTTCACCCAAAAAGTAGAAAGTCCTACTCACACCAAAGGCCGCATTCTTGACTGGATTGCAGACCATAACTGCCTCTCCACTATCACCTCTAACTCCTCACTGCCCTGGACTGACCACAACTGCATCGAGTTCTCTATTCCTATCACCAAAAACTACAAAACTCTGACCCCTGCTAGCGCTGCACAAGTCAGAAGTTCAAAAAAACTCATAGAGGATAACCTGTGCCCATACCTCAATACCCCCCAGGTAGCTCCCCCATTTGCTAATGACCCCAATATCCTAGCAGACATCTACAAAGATGTCATCACCAACGCTATCAATGAAATAGCACCACTCGAATGGAAAAAAGAGAAGAAATCTCTACACACCAACTCATTGTTTACTGAAGAACTGCACTCAATGCGATCTCACAAAAGAGCAGCACTAAAAAACTGGCAATCTGACCCCTGCACCAGCACCAAAAACAAATTCAATTTAATCTCCAACCAATACAAGATAGCTATCACCGATGCCAAAGCCAACGCTTTCAACACACGAATCTCTAATGCAAAATCACACTCTAAAGAGATCTTCGCCATTTTTAATGAGCTCATCTCCCCCCCCCAATACTTCGGGCGAAATAATCAAAGATGAAGCTTGGTGTACCAGCATTCAAGCTGCCATGCTACACAAAATTGACCTTCTCCAAAAGAAAATCAAATACCACTGCAAAGCACTTCCTCAACAGACAGGAACTAAACCTACCAACACCCCACCTACCTCGTCCAAGCCCACCATACCTGACTTCTCCTTCAGAGACGTCACTGAATCAGAAGTTATCAACCTACTAAAAAATCTCAAACCCTCCCCCTGTAAAGGCGAAATTTGCCCACCTAAACTCGTCAAAGTCTGCGCAGACTGCTTTGTGCCGCTCTTTATGGCATTCATCAATGCGTCCTTTAAAACAGGCATCATCCCAACTAACCTCAAAGAGTCCTGGGTCCGGCCACTCCTAAAGAAACCTACTCTCGACCCCTTACAACCAAACAACTACAGACCAATAACCACGGTGCCATTCCTCCTGAAATTACTGGACAAAGCCGCACATTGCCAAATCCAACACTTTCTGGAAACCCACTCCATCCTCGGGCCTAGGCAATCAGGCTTCAGGAAAGGACATGGCACAGAAACAGCCCTGGTGGATCTGAAGAGTCATATCACCCAAATCATGGACAAAGGCAATCCTGCTCTTCTGCTCCTTCTAGATCTCTCAGCCGCCTTCAATCTGGTTGATCACAAGACTCTCACTTCACACCTCACACACTCAGCCAACTTTTCTAAAGAATCAGCTCTCTGGATCACCTCCTTCCTAGAGGGAAGAGCCATGAAAGTCTTCTCGGATTTCGCCAACGCCACTCCTATGACAATCCACTGCAGGGTCCCTCAAGGATCATGCACTGCACCCACACTCTACAACTTGTTCACCAAGCCCCTCTTTGACAAACTCTACTCATACGGCATCACATACACGAACTACGCGGATGACACACAAGTACTTCTACCCCTTTCAGGATCATACAACAAAGATGCCAAGGCACTCCACACAATCTACTCCATCATCAAGGCATGGATGGCAGTTAATGGCCTCTGCCCCAATGGAGACAAGACTGAAATCATGATATTAGGTCAACAGAACACCTTAGACAAACTTGACAAACTGTACGCTAACTTCTCCATTGACAACTCCATCATCCCCATATCCACAGCCGTAAAGACACTCGGAGTATACCTTGACTCTTCACTATCTATGACTAGACAAGTCAGCGCAAACACTTCTGCGTCTGCGCACAACACTAAACCCATAAACGCCATCAAGCCTTACCTCTCTAAACCCAAATGCCTCTCTATAGCGAGAGCAACCATTGGAGCCAAACTGGACTACTGAAATGCACTCCGAGCAGGCACATCAGCCAAAAACCTAAACAGACTACAAGTCACGCAGAACAATGCTCTCTGGGCCGCTCTTAGTATCCCAAGAAGAGAGCATATCACCAATGCCAGGCACTCAGCCCAATGGCTCCCGTTCAAAGAGCGGATCACTCTCAAAATCCTCACACTCACTCACAAATGCCTCTCTCTCTCCACCCCGTCCTATCTATCAGAAACCATCTTCAAACCATCCTCCTCCCGTCCCACCAGAACGCAATACTCCAACCTACTCTGCATCCCACGCATCAAAAAAGCCAAAGCCGGAGGTATAAGTTTCCCCTACATTGCAGCCAAGACCTGGAACGCTCTTCCTGCAGACATTAGAGCGGAAAACTCACTCCCTATTTTTCGCAGGAAACTGAAAACCTCATTCCTTGCAAAATAATAGGAAACTCTCAGGAATTCATGTAAATATACTGCATTGCTAATGTGTACATGTCTACTGTAAATATTGTATTTGTATGTAAATATTGTATCCTACGTAACTAAGATATTGTCTGTAACAAGCGCCCCGATGCCCCCGGGCTGACGTGCGCTCTACAAATCTGAATAAATAAAATAATAATAATCTCACCGTCTATTGTCCATTTCGTCCTCAGCTCTTCTCCAGGCCGGTTCTAGAGCGGTCGCCACTCTCCTGAAGTGGGACTCATTGCGTGTCATTGACGCATGGCTTTCCCCCTCTGCCGGGATCATACTGCCTTTCTTCTGAGTTACCGTGAGCAACTCGGGCGCAAATGTGGCGTCCTCCTTTCGGCCTTTTTGTTGTTTCATAATCATTATGTCCCCTGGCGCTAAGGTTGATTCTTGGGCTCGTCTCTTCTCGTCCACTGTGTCTTTCATTTTCCTCTTTCCTTCTGTGTCATTTATTCTGGCCTGTTGTTCTGCCGGCCTTGGAGGCTATGCCCTTGGGTCCTCTGGTAGCCGTGTCTTAACTGGTCTCCTGAACATTAGGTCGACTGGGCACACCCCCGTGGTGCTGTGCAGTGTATGCCTGTATTTGCTCAGGAATTGGTAGAGAGCTTGTTCAAACGGTTTGTTTAGTATATTAGCTATTTGCAGTGTCTGCTTGATGCTGGCCATAAACATTTTGACAATGCCGTTCGCTTGCGGCCATCGGGGGGTGATCTTTCTGTGTCGAAAGCCCATGTATTTGGCAAAGTTTTGGAAGTCTGTGCTGACGAATGGCTGACCATTGTCTGATTTGATTATTCTCGGGACCCGGTATGCGGGTAGCATTCTATCCAGCGCCGGGATGATGCAGGTGGCAGCTGTGCTTTCAACTAGCTGTGCTTCCGGGAATCGCAAATGTTTGTCGATCAATACCAGTACGTAGGTGTTGTTTATGAGTGGTCCGAACATGTCCACTGCCAGCTTGTCCCAGACCTGTTCTGGGAGTGGAGATGACTGTATCGGGTTTGAGTGTGGTGGAGGAGATACTTGTGCACAGATCATTCAACCCCCCACCAGCCGTTCTACCAACGTGTCCAGCTTGGGGAACCACACTTTCTGCCTGAGTAGCCGCTTGGTTGCCGCTACCCCCCGGTGTCCTTTGTGAGCCAGCTGGACCGTCTTTTCCCAGAGGGACTTAGGTATGACGACTTTGCACCCTTTTAGGATGATATGATCCTCTACAATGGAGAGTTCGTCCCTGACTTGGTCCAGCCACTTGACGTCATCCTTGACCAGCTCCAGTTCACCCCTTGCTTGTTGTCTCATGTGGACACTTTTATCAAGCTGTATGCAATGTCTGACTATTCTTAAGGCCGGATCTTGTTCTGATTGGGTGACCAACTAAGGCCATCAAACTGGAAGTGGATGTAGGTGTTGTACCACATAGTTAATGTAAGCATCCGCTATGGATGGTTAGGAGCCCGCTGGTCCCATGGGGTGGCGGGGCAGGTAGTCTGTGGGTTGTCTTCCTTGCCCGGTCGGTGTTGGATGTCGAATTTGTAGTCTTGTAACTGCAATCCCCATCTTGCGATTCTTGGGGGTATTCTTGCCTTGGGGTCACCGTGGATGGTGAGAAGGGCTTGGTGGTCGGTTATGAGAGGGAATTGTTTCCCTATTCGAATAGGTGGAAATATTTGCATGCCCATACCACTGCCAGGCTCTCTTTCTCCGCCTGGGAGTATGCTTGTTCTGTGGTGGTGAGGCTCCTGCTGGCGAATGCCACTACGAATAATTCCGTCGGGTTGGACGGGTCCTTTTGTGTGAGGATGGCTCCCAGCCCAACAGAGCTGGCGTTGACGATTAGTTCTGTGTGGCGTTGGGCGTCAAAATATGCCATGTCTTCTGCCCTGGAGATGGCGTTGCGGATGGCTTCAAGCGCTTGTTGGCAGTCATTTGACCACTCAAAAGGTTGGTCCTTGCGTGTGAGTAGCCGCAAAGGGTTGCTTATTGTGGCATAATCTTTGAGGTACCTGGCACAGTAGCTGGTGAGTGCGAGAAAAGAGCATAGCTCTGTTGTGAGCGTGGTGGTTGGGGCCGTATTGAGAGCAGCCACTTTGTTGGGGTCTGGGTGCAGTCTTTTCTCCGAGAAGATGTGCCCAAAGAACCACAGGGACCCTTTGTTGAACTCACATTTCTCCCTATTGAGTGTGAGACCTGCCGATTCCAGTGCAGCACAGACTCGGTGCAAGGCCACATCGTGCTCTTCTTTGGTCTTCCCGAACACTAACACATCGTCTGAGTAGTTTAGGCAGTTCGGCACGTGGCATATGACTCTGTGAATTTCCTCTTGAAAGATCTCCGCGGCCGAAGAGAAGCCAAAGCTGAGCCTCTTATATTGGAACAGTCCCATGTGAGTCACGAAGGTTGTTATGTAGCGAGATTCGGGCTTATTTCAATTTGGTGGTATCCCTTTGTCAGGTCTAGTTTGGAGAATGTGGAGGCTCCGTGAAGTAGGTGGATCATATCTGTGATCCTTGGCGCCTGATGTCTCTTTCATTCAATGGCTGTGTTTGCCCTTCGCATGTCGACACATAGGTGAATTGAGCCGTCCTGGGATTTCTTGGGGACTATGGGTGATACCCAGGGGGTTGGTCCGGTAACGGGCTCAATGACCTGTGCCTTGATAAGTTTTTACAGCTCGTCTTCCACCTGCTTTTGAATGTTCATGGGTATGCCCCTGTAGTGCTGTGCTACTGGTGGTATGTCGGGGTTGATATGTAGGTGGACCTTTCTGTTTCTGAGCTTTCCCAGTCCTTTGAACAATTTTGGGAATGTTTGTTCGATGGCTTCAGGTTTTGCTAAGTATTTATGTGCCATTAGTTGGTATAGAATGTGCACCAGTCCCATGTCGACTGCAGTCTTGAAACTCAAGATGCATCCGCTGTTGGCCTCCGTCTTGAGTATGTGTAGGGGCATTTTCGCAGCATGAGCCTTGTGCGTACACCACGCTGTGATGGTGCCTTTGCATGGTAGGGGTGTCGTTGCTCCGTATGGGTATATGTCCACAGTGGCTTTACGGATTTTTGGTGGGTTTGTTGGGGTTTTGTATGCCTGTTCACTAATAATATTGAAAGTGGCTCCGGTGTCTATAAGAAATTCCAGGGGTGTATTGTTCACTTGTAGCGTGAGGATGGGACTGTACTGGGTGGCCGTTTTATTGTCGTTTAACGCCCAGACATATCCTTCTTTTCTTTAGTCGTCCTCGGAGGACGGAGTGTCACTGGATGATGGGGACCGCTGCTGTATGGAGGTGCGCCGACGCGCGCTCGCTGTCCGACGACAGCCCTCTTAGCACGCCGGGTCCAGGGTCTTCCTCGTCGCCATGTGTGGGCTTCCTGCAGGCACCCTCACGCACTGGTCGCACCCAAAAATGAATACGCAGGCACGAGACCTTGATAGCACGTCTCTTTATTTCAAACATCTAACAGAAACTGAAACTCCTTAGCCCTTTCCCCTCCCTAACCCAACGTCACTTCCTTTCCCTTAAGGCCGCAATGGCGGCCCTCCTACCAAACGATGTGGAGGGGCTGGATCATTGATCAGGGTGCAACGGCACATCCTGACATGCATCTCCTTAGGTTGGACTACTGTAACAGCCTCTTTCTAAATCTACCAGCGTCCACTCTCCACCTTTTACGAGACTTGTCCTTGGCCTCAAGCCCTGGCATCTTATCTCTCCAGCTCTGAAATCCCTTCATTGGTTGCCAGTGGATGCAAGGATTAAAGTTAAAACCCTCTGCATTGTCCACATGGCTTTTTGGGGCCTGGGTCCAAAATAACTTCAACTATCCCTGCATAAATACCTCCACCCCTCGAGCCCTTCACTCCTCTACTTCTAACTCCCTCAGGGGCAGTTGTTTTTCAAAGAAACAAACTGGGTGTAGATCTCTGTCTTCGGCTGAGGCCTCCCTTTGAAATAGCCTCCCTGCCACCTTGAAACATGAGGAGAACCATCTCTGGTTCCGGAAGCAGCTAAAGACCTCCTTCCTGTTCGCTTCTGCCTTTGCCCCTCTTCTCCTCTGCTTTCTCTCTCGGCACCGTGCACTTGGCCACCCTCTGTCTTTCGGGCCTAGGTACCTGCTCACCCTGTCACCCTCCTGCACTGCCTCTGGGCCACCCCTTGCACTGGGGTCTGTATCTGTACCCATATAGACCCCACCCACTTTTCTTCTGCAATCATATACACCCTATCTGACTAACCTGGCACTTTGCCACTTGCTGGCTGCACTACCACTGTTTATCGACCTTTATTTATTTTACTTACTATTATTTATTCTGTTCTCTCTTCTGTTCCGCACTTTCCACTTCTCCCCCATTCAATGCACTTTTCCCCTTGTCCCTTTCCCATGCACTTGTGTGCTCTCAATGTCACTGGGCCTAATAAGATTGTTGTTTTTGTTCTCCCCTGTTCCCTTCCCTTTGCCTGGTGGCGCTCTGAAACACTTGTGTACAAGCGCAATATTTCCCCCTTGCCAGCCTTTATTACAATATATCGTCCCTCAGCTTTCTGTCCTCATTGTGTGTTACCTTGGATTCCCTTCTTTTTACCCTTCCTATCTTCACATTTTGTACATTTCTTCAGTTTGAATTCTAGATGCCACGTCCCCAATAGCCCGGGGCACTAAATGTGCGCACAAAAGCATGGCGTGGTGTGTGCCTGACTTCTGGGATGTAATATGCAGAGCGCACACGAAGCTGGAAGGAGGCAGCTGGAGGCCGGAGCCTGCAACAGGTAAGTGGGGGAGTGTGCGGCAGCGGGTGGACAGTTGCGGATGGTGCCGCATAACGGTTGGGAGTCCGGGGGGGTCTCCCGGTGGGGACCGGGAGAGGGACACTTACAACAGTCTGCACCTGCAGAAAGTGGCCTTTTGTGCTGGAATACAGAAGTGCAGCCATTTGTACGTGGCATATAGTCATAGATCCATTTCTTCTTGGTGACTTGAATCTCCATCTTTCTACTTTACATTCCTCTGTTCCTATACTTCCACTACTTGATTCTAATCAACTTCAAAAAATGTTGTCTCATTCATCCTATGTGTTTGGGTTGTCCTTAGTTCATATCTTGTGTCCGTTTACCTCTTATTCTCATGTCTGTGCCCTCCCTTATCCTCTGGATATTTCTCGCTCTCCTTGTTTTTTCTTTTCCGTCCTCACCTCCTATAATTCCTTATATTGCTACTTTCTTTTGACAAGATTTGAGGTCTTTTGATTAATTTACCTTTTTCTCCTCTCTACCCTCTACTCTTCCATACCGTAATGATTTGTATCATCTTTCAACTGATTCTGCCAATTCGCTCTTCACTTCTGTCCTTTTGACCTCCCTCAAAGCTTCCTACCCTCTGTGTCCCTTTTCCCCTTCACAGAAGCTAGCCAACATGGCTTTCTCCCTTACTTTATTCCCTTCTTACTTATTTTTGTCTCACTGAACAACATTGTAACAAGACATAGGGCCTCATTACGAGTATACCGGGTTCCAGGTCTGGGTTCCTTCAATGAGGAATTACCGGGCCATTCCAACCTTGGAGGACCCGGTAATTCCTCATTGAAAAAAACCATCCCCATTTGAGACCCCATAGGGCTCAATGGGAATGGGGAGGGAGCTAATAACAGGACCGTTAATAACGGGTCTGTTATTAGCTCCCTGTTCCCCTTGCGGGACCTGCTAAGAATGTCTGGTATGACCAGACGTTCTGAGCGGATTCCGCAAGGGGACCTCGTAATAGGGCATCCCTTAATGAACAGTGCCGGTCCCGTACCGGCACCGTTCATTACGGGAGCGCCAGGGTCGTAATGAGGCCCATAGTCTGTTGTTGATCTTGACTCTCTTTCAGCTCTGTATGTCCTTAAAGATTCTTCCCTATTTTCTTCCAATATACAATATTATTCAAATCTAGTTGTTACTGTTTTTCCCCATCTTCGATGGTTGTTTCAGTTGCCTAACTGAATTAGAACAATCATCCTGGTCCTTCTCTCGCATCATCACTTTCTTCAACTGATTTCCCCAATGACTTTCCTTAAAAAAATCATCTTGTCTTTGCTCTTCCTTCTCTTCTTCCACTGCTCCTACTGACTCTTTTCCTGCTCTTTCTTCTCCCTGTCCTTGTCTCTCTGTCCTCTTTTTCCATTCTCTCCGACCCTGCTTCTTTTCTGTTTCAGATTACTGCATCCACTAATGACCCTCTGTCTTTTTCTCTAATTCCTATGGCCTGTCCTGCAATTCTTCTTTTTCTGACCTCTTTTTGTAATATCTCTCTACTTACTACAACTTTTCCTTCTGCATTCAAACATGCTGTCATCCCTATTCTTTAAAAAAGTTCCCATGACCCATTACTCCAATGCAACTTTCAACCAATGTTCTGCTTCCCTTTATTGATAACCTTCTTGCGTGGGTTGTGTATGCCCACATTTTCACTTACCTTGATAGTCATTCTCTCTTACTCCTTTGCAAATCTGGCTTTTTACCATTTCATTCTACAGAACTGTGTTATTGTCTATAACTAAGTATTTACCATCTGCCACTCATGCATCTTTCTTCAATTCTTGTTTTTTTGGTCCGTTTGATAGGTTTTGATACTGTTGATCACTCTGGTTGTTTGTACACTCACACCTTTATAGGTTTCTGACTTGTTCCTTGAGAGATGCCCTTTGTATCTTACTGACCACACATACCCAGTCTTCTGGGCTGGCCTAAAACCTAGTCTCTAATTTGGATTTCCCCAAGGCCCCCTACTTGGACTTTTTTTTTCCTTGTCTACTTTTATCTCTGTTTTTAATCTTTCATGTAATTTCTATGCTGAAGACTCTCAAAAGTTTCTTTCTGCCTCTTCCTTTTCATATTATATTCACTCTGATCTTTCTGCTTTCACATTTGTTGTCCATTCGTGGGCAATCTGTCATTCTCTTCATCTTAATCCCACTAAAACTGAAGTCTTATCCTTTTCTGCTTCCTATATTTCTTCTTCCTTTCTTTTTCTTTTTCTTCCTTTCAACTCTCTTTTTCATGTTCAATGTGTAATCTTGACATCACTTTTGATTGTACACTTTCTTTTTCGCACCACAATTCCAAAACTTTGCATTCCTGCCATGTTCACCTTAACAGCATTGGCAAAGCTAATCATTTTCACATATTCTGTCTGGCTAAAGTCTTTCCCATCTTACATGCTTTTCTGCTCTCTTAGTTGATCTACCTGCTTTTCAACTAGCCTTCCTTCAGCGTGTTTCCCGCTGTCCGTGCGCCAAATCCTGCCATGGCGCACGCGGGCACACACGGCGTGCGCTACGCACACAGCAAAAGCGCACATAGCGTGGCGCACACAACCAAAGTGGGCGGAACAGTGGGTGTAACACGCGGAATGGGGAATAACGTGTGAAAAAGTAGGCGTAACTGGGGAAGTACTGCAGGGAACTACACGGAACGCCCACACGCACGCGAACAACCCGTATTCATGGATTCGAATACGGGAAACCCGTGCACGGCAAAAGACGCACACAGGCGTCAACGCGTCCGCCACACGAAGGCAGGCGGAAGCGTCCCCGCGCACAGTATAAAAGTGCGCGCAAACAACAAACACGTATATACAGCTACGATGAATGCCTCATTTGTCGCAGCACTGATTGTGGGACACCACAGGAGGAGGAGAATAGCCAGGGCACGCATTTTCGCACCACGGACAAACCATTTTGGGATGCCTGATGACCAGGTCTATGGCAGGTATAGGTTTCCACCCCGTATCACCCTAGACCTGGTCAGGGACTGGGAAGATGTCCTTACATCCCCCACCCTCTTCTCCCAAGCATTGAGCCCCTTGGAGAAGGTGCTCAATGTTCTGCATTTCTTGGTCACTGGGTCATTTCAGCGGACTACTGCCATAGTGGGGGGGGTCTCACAGGCCACGCAGTCACGCTGCCTACACCAGGTACTGGCAATCATGACAGCGCGCCCCTCAGTCCGCAGGCACATATACATGCCCAGAACACCCACAGAAAGGCAGGCAGTTGTCCTGGATTTTTTCAGGGTGGCACACTTCCCCAAAGTGCTCAGTGCCATAGATTGCACCCATGTGGCCCTACGTCCACCTAGGGCCACTGAGCACATCTACCGAAACCGCAAGCTCTGGCATTCCATCAATGTACAGGTGGTATGCGATGCAAAGGGAATCATCATCTCTGTCTATGCAAACTACCCTGGCTCCACCCATGACAGTTTCATATACAGAATGTCCGCCCTGAGCCGGGCCCTGGAAGCTGGGCAGCATGGCGACACATGGCTCCTAGGTGAGTACAAATGCCCTTGCACATGCATGCATGTCACACACACACACAAATACACAAACCCCAATAATCACAACCATTTACACCTCCCCAGGGGACAGTGCCTACCCTCTGAGCAACCACATGATGACGCCAATCCGGAACCCCACCACACCACCCCAGGTAAGATACAACGCCGCCCATATTGCAACCAGGGCCATAGTGGAGCGCACATTCAGAGTGCTCAAGTCACGTTTCCGCTCCCTTGACCGCTCTGGCGGGCAGCTACTCTATGCACCCCCAGTAGTGTGCAGGATCATTGTTGCAGCATGTGTCCTGCACAATGTTGCAACACGGCAGGGCGTACCGGTGGACATGGTGGTGCCCCCACATCCCCAACCACAGGCACAGGCGCTGCCCATGGGAGGGGACAGGGCACGTGGCGAGGAAGCCCGGACCCAGCTTGTGGCCACATTTTTCACCTAAACTCCCACCCCTGCGGAGTGCACACAGGCCTGGCACATACCAGGTGACAATCGATGATAACAAAGAGACAGTCAACTGTCACAACCCTACCACCCTGAGATAGTTGCCATGGAAGTGCCACATTGTCTGCATCCCTAGCTACTTAAACACAAGCTATCCTGTGTGACCAAAAGGCACACATATGACAAGACATGATATGGCATTTGTAACGTGCCTATACACAAGTATTTCAAGGTGCGACGAGGCAGGGAGGGGGGAACAAATGAAGACAGACAACGATACTACTAGGCCAGGTGTCATTTAGATTGTGCAAGTGCAGGGGTAGGGGGAAGGGAAAAGTGCAAGGGAAAGGGGAGGGGGGAGTGCAGTACATGGTAAGTAGACTAAAAAACAAATAAATAGGCCAGCTGGTGGCAACTGCAAAGGTAAGTGCAGACAAGTGCTGGGAAGGGGGGGCTGTAGGGATAGAGAGACAGTCCCGCAGTGCAGGGGTTGCCAGGGAGGCAGTGCAAGTGGAGAGTGGCTGGGCCAGGGACCGAGGTCGGTGAGAGTGGCCCAGTTGCAGATCCAGTGCAGTTCCAGTGAAGAATTTTGCAAGGGAGAGGCAGAGAGAAAGCAGAAGCAAAGAGGAAGGTCTTGAGGTGCTTCCGGAACCGGAGATGGTTCTCCTCAAGTTCCAGTGAGGCAGGAAGGCTGTTCCAGAGGGAGGCCCCTGCCGCGGAGAGAGATCTACCCCCAGCTAGTTGCTTTGAGAAGCGGATGACCCTGGCATGCAAGGTGTGAATCACACACACCTGCAAAACAGGCCATGACCATCACTGTTATGTCACTCAAACCCTCCCAAACCACAACATGACATGGCAAGCAATACCCATACACCAACACAGTACCAGTAAGGTACACATTGCCATGTCAAAAATGTACAGTGGCATCAGACAATGATGCCTGACATGGAATCAGATGAAATGACTGACCAACAACCTCCCACCCAAAATAAGTCATTTCCAAATGCATTACAAAAGTTGCAGACGTAACATAACAATGAATGCCTGTCTACATGCACATTGTGCATTGCAAAATCAACACTGCAGCTTCTGTGTGCTGTGTCCAACTCCTGCAACACACTGCTCAGCGCACAGCACAGTGAACAGCGATTGTGTGTGATGCACACGCTGAGCATCACATCTAAGCAACAGACCACATCAAAAAGCAAATTCGGCATGTACAGGATCCATAATTGGTCACAGAACATGTGCTGCAGGGACACAGTGGGCAACAGAAGGCAAACATAGTGTACACGTGGATATGCAAGGGTGGTTGTACATGTAGTGCATCATAGTGCAAGTGTGTGGGTCAGTAAGGACATGCACTCAACATATGCATGTGCAATCAAGTGACCATCAGTGTCCTCTACACATCACATGTGAACATTAACCATGTGTACACCACAGCATATCAAACCACAACTATCCCCTCACACCTGAAAGGTAAACACAACACATGAACAGGCATTGATCAGCAGAACACAACATGTACATAGGATACCACCATTACAATGTCAGGGTTCCCATCACACTGCAGGGCAAGGCAACTATCAACAACAAGCCCCCCCCTCCCTCACAAATGAGCATGACCCACTGAACAACTGCACCTGGGTCATGGAGCCTTCAACCCTCAATTTCACCTGGCCACAGGATCACCCTTCCCCTTCGTCACCATCTCCCACCTTGTGTGTAAAAAGGTGCCTGCACCCTCAGAGTGCACCCTCATTTGCAAAATCACAAAATCCAAGCCAGAAAAACGAACCAGAACACCATCCAGTAGATGACTTGACGTAGCAGTACCTCACAAAGGCCATGTACTACCACAATGATGTAACAACCAACGTAGCACAGTAAAACAATGTCACAACAGGATGTGAACCATGTGTGGTACATAACATAGAATGATGCACCATGAACGGATGTGTACTGTCACAGGTCCCGTGTACAGGCGCAGGAGTGGCACGAAACAACCACCCCCACCGTGTCCCGGGTGCCTGCAAGGTCAAACTCACACAGGCCTCTGAGACCCTGGTGGGGAAGGAGGGTCAGGGATATGCAGTCGGGACAGGTGTTGGCACACTGGATAACTGGAATGAGTGGCAGGAGAGGGGAGGAGGAATGACACATGAAAATAGGGAATGCACAAAAATGTACTACCTGCATGAACACATACACAATCCGAACAAACTTGGACATCATTGTCATGGCCTTCTGTAGTCCAGGCTTAGGAGTGGCACGAACCAACCACCCCCTCTAGGGTTTTGCCGCCTGCAAGTTTGGGGCTTACACAGGCATCCGCAACCCCAGCGGAGAAAGAGGGTTAGGGAACGTTGCTTGGATAGGTACGGGAAGCAGGAACACCGGGTAGAGGGGACAGGGTTTAAAATTGGATAGGGCTCCGGGTGATTAGGGGAAAACAAACATACCAAATTGAATTACACATTCATCCATGCATTAGTGCACCCCCCAGCAAGCCTATGCAGAGCAGTTTGAAAGAAAAACAACAAGACACTTAGCTCTGGTTTTGAGTGCTGGCCTCCTGCCTGCGCGCTCTCAGGTCCGGTTACAGGAGCACTGCAATGCTACAAAGAGAGCCACAGTTAATAATCTGTATGTGTCCATTACACAAAAACACACCACCAAACATGCCACGTAGCAACAAACTACTCTACAAACAGACAATCTGGTGTAGATGCTTCATACCCATATATAACATTACCCCTGTGATGGGTCATACACAGTCAATGCAGTAAGTCAGCCGCCGGTGGGTGCGTGGCAAATGGAACACCAATGTGTCACAATTCACGCAACATGCAATGTTCCCTGGGTAAGCAGACAGACCCATATAGCAAGGCATGACTTCAGAACAAGTCGTGTTCCACCATGACCGAAACAAAGTTGGCAGTGCATGTATCAAAATGTACATGGAAATGAAATGCACTGCACCCGAGTATGTCCCTTGCTGTATGTCCCTGTGAGCTGCCCCGTTCCATGTCTCGGAAAGCTACATGGTTGATACAAGTGCCTCAATGGACCTTGGTGTACCGGAGGGTATGTGCCACTGCCCCTGCAGGTGTCCCAGACAACCTTACAATCAACAGCCATCAGTCCACCAACACATCTGAGCTGCATTGTGTGCTTCAATACCAATATTCGTCCAAGCTCACCCTCAGTGCTGTGACTAAGCCTGCATGTGCAACTCGCCTGGTGTAAGCTTTTCTGTGTTGTGGACCCCCTGTGCTGCTCACCTTGAATGGAGTTCCTTGGAACACATCAGCAGTTCTAGGATGTAGGTCTGCAATCCCTGTGCCTCTGCTTGTGCACACATGTGCATGTGGGCACCAACAAACGTGTCCAGAATTCAGACGTCCAATGGGCCATGTCTGCTGGCAAAGGTGCTCTGGACGCTCATCCCCTGCAGAAAAGGCATGAAACACATGATTAATGCTTTAAAGTCATCTGTGTGTGTCTTTTCAGGCAATTTTCAGGACCATGTCAGAGACTTACATCAGAAATCACACCATCAGTCCGTCTTTCACATCCAAAGTGTGGAACACACTATCTACGGCATGAATTGCAACAAGCACGTGTACAGTAAAGATAAGAAACATACTACACAATGCATAGCAATGAATGTACACATTAATCATGAAACACCCCATCTAGCAAAAGCTGAACAGTGGACAATAACACCGCAATCATCCCCACTAGGGGTGTCAACACAAGTCACACAGCACCAGACATGCCACAGATATGACAGTCCAAAGCCCTTGTGTAATAGGTTGTCACACCGAACCATCCTTGCAAGCCCATGAATAAGGGAGGCAGGAGTGGCATATGTGAGTCAAGGACCCCAAGCAGCAAACACATACACAAGACAAGCCTGAAGGGCCCAGCTGGAACAGACAGTGGATGCCTTCAAAAGCCACAAAGCACCGCACCGTCACATAAAAGCACAATAGACAAGCAATTTTAAACTATATTAACTAATTACACTAACTATGAAAAACCTGCAGTACCTAATTAAACTAACTATCAAACAGAAACTTAACTAACTAAACTAAAAGAAAAATAAAAAATGGCCAGGAGGGGGGAGGTAAAGGGTGCTGCTCAACACCCACATGCGATGATGCTGAGCCAAAAAAAAAACCTCCATGGGCTAAACGCCTGCACAGCCCGACCTATGTGGGAAATAGATGGTCGTCCGAGTCTGGCTCATCCTGGAAAGGAGGACGTGGCACAGTAGCCTGGCCACGCCTAGCTGCAGCTTGCCCCTCGTCGGCAGCAAGTCTGCCGGACGGGTGAGCCTGGTTCTGTCTGGCAATGTGACGTAGGTCTGCATGCAGAACCTCACGTGATACACGTGCTTCTTCTTGCAAGGTAGCAGGTGTAACACAGAGTTCCTCCTGCAAGGCCTGGCTGGACAACCGCTGCACCTCCCGGCAAGCCTGTAGCTCAGCCGAGAAGGTACGCTCAAGCTGTGCAAACCTCTCCTCTGCCCACTGCCTCTGGGACATCATAAGGACACCCAGAGTGGATTTGAGGGAAGCATACTCCTCCCTCAGGGCATCCATGTGCGCCTCTGCGTGAGCAGCAATTGCTTGACGCAGAGACGACATTTCAACCTGGCGTGCCCTGTCTGAGGCCGCCATGCCCAGCCTGAGCGAGCGGGCCGTGGACCGTGCCGCCTGCTGCTGGAGAAGCACCTGCCTAGCAGGGGGGAGCACAGATTGGGCCACACGCTCCATGCTCTCAGCGATGTTCTCCATTGCTGCCCCCTGCCGTTCTGAATTGGCAGTTATGTCTTGCTCCCACTCAGTATACTGCGGTTGCGCGTGGCGACCGCGTTGCTGGGCTTGACCCCTGCGGGACCCAAGGACTGGGTGTCCTCGCTGTGTTGGCACTGCCCGCGGCGGCACGACTACATGCCCCCGTCGACGTGATGTCCCAGGCACATCAGTGACTGGTGTGGAGGGTGACCCTGCGTCCCGATCCACCACGGGCGGAGGAACCAAGACTGTCTGATCCCTCAGTGCAGGTGTCACGGACAGAGGAGTGTCCACATCAGAATCACTCACCTCTGACACATAGACTTGATGCTCATCCAACTCAACATGGACGTCATCAAGGCTGGACTCATAGGCAGCCAGAGACAAGATGGTCTGTAGCACTTGGGGGTTTTCATGGCCTACCACCCCACGACCCCCACTTGTGCCGGGTTGATGTAGTGGTAACAACCCTGTGTCTGGCATGACAACACCATCCTCCGCCTCCATTGCGTCATCACCTGAAAAATAGAGAGAAAAAAGGTCACTACACATGTCAGAAGCACACAAACACACACACACACCGACAACAAACGCATCAGGCAGACATGTGACACACAACATATAACCTGGCATGCATGCTGGGTCAACTTTGAATTGCTTCTGTGATCAGACCTGTTGAAAGGTGGCAGTTTCCATGGAAGTGGGTCTATGCAGTGCAGAATATGTGTACGCCACTCACTACCTACATGTACAAGGACTCCATGGTGTGTGCCAGGAAATGTGAAGGCAGTACAAGGTCAAATTCAGGCATCACGTGCATTGTGCATTCAATGTGTACCATATCTAGAAGCCAAGCACCCCTCCACCCCAGTACAAAAGCATGGATGCCTAGCATGGTATCAAAAGGCTGACCATACACCTGTGCATTGACAGGCAGTGTTGACTGGCATCAACAGCTTAATGTGATTCAAGTGACAAAACTGCAAATGATGATGGGACAGTAAGCAGGACACATGATGAAAACTCTGGAGGCCGCCCACGTGTGAAGAAGACACAACAACAGTTGGACAGAATCATTGGCCATTGAACAGGCTGAGGCCTGTGAGCCACACAGATTGTCAGACCCTAAACATGTGTGCAGCGCAGTACTGAGCCACAGTTGACATGGGAAGGCTGATGAGATGCCATGCAATGTATGTCACCCAGGACTTGTATTACAGTGATCATCCAGTCAAGGACACATAGGGGCATGCGTGCAATGCACATGGAGCATGAATGGGCACTCATGTCCCTGCAGGACATCTGACCTATGCACAGTACAAGTGAGATACCCTGCATCAAGTACTAAGGCTGTACCACACGGCATTTGTCTGGCAGATTGTACGCTGGAAGTTAGCATCTACACAGGACGCATGAACAGGAAAGTACACATTGGCAAGATTGAAGCAGACCAGTGCAAAGGTGGAACTGGGGTGCAGAGTGGCGGAGGAGGGGCAAGGGAGCATGCCTACATGGAGTCCCCGCATGCAGGCAGAGGAGACATGCACGCCAGTCATGCAATGACATTGTGCCTGGGCTGAGAGGAAGGTCACCCCACGCCACATGCAGAAGGGCCAGTGAGCTGGAACATGGACCGGAGGGGCATACTTGTAACCAGCATGTCAGTAGGGTGCAATAGTGGTGATGCGGACAGTCCCCGTCTCTCCACATGTCCACCATCCAGCAGAGCAGACATGCATCACGGAAGCATTGCATTACTTACACATCAGAACCATGTACACGTCACATGTAGTGGCAATCATGCACAACACATCCCACAAGTGAAACACACACATCCTCAACAAACACGCCTCAACACTCACTGGACTGGGCATCAAAGTCCACCATCTCTCCCACTTCCACACCAATTCAGGTGGTATGAACTCCGCAGCGAGTGCCTCATGCGGAGTGAGCTCTTCCTCCTATGGTGCAGGCCCACCGCCAGTCACCAGAGTCAAGTTGTAATTAGAGGCACGCTTAGCCTTAGTGCTGCATTTGATGTCATTCCAACGCTTTTTGCACTCTTGCGCCGTGCGCACCTCATGGCCGAATGAACTGACATGTTCCGCAACATGTTTCCAGTGGGTGTCACGTTGGGCAGCCGTATTCTGACTATTGGCACCCACTAGCATGTCACGGCTGTGGCCCCGCACGTAGCCCACAGGGGGGACCAGTTCCTGCTTGCAGAAAGGCTTCTTCCTCGACGTGCAGGAGGTTGTGGCTGTGTGTGGGGTCCCAGCCTGTGCTCAGGTGCAACCTTCCTCCTCTTGGACTGTGGCGCAGACCCTGGCTGGCTAATGCCGCCCTGACCAGTATGGCCAGTGTGTTCGGTGGATTGAGCCAAGGGAGTGGCAGGTGGAGGGAGACCAAAGGCCTGACTTGTGTCAGTGTCATCTGGGTGCCCTCTAATGGACCCTGCACAGCAACATCAGCTGTGGCAGGGTCATTGACCGCAACGGTCCTGGTTGGCAGACTCACAACCGGGGTGCTGTTGGGTGCATCTGCCCCTCCACTTGCCAACACCCGGCTGTTCGGGGCAGCAGATGACATAACTGCCCCAGGGACACGTGTCTTAGTCTGAGCAGCCCGGCCTGCCCCTATGGTTTCCCTCCTGGCCTGTTGGAAATCTACCAAGGGCTCCTCAAGTGCCAACGCAGCCTGTACTTGCAGACCCTGAGCCTGGGTGGCGGTGTCCACAGCTGCACCTGCAGCTACCACTACCCTTGGGCCCGTGACAGTCGATGGAACAGACTGCCGGGTCACACGGGCACCAGTGCCAGATGCAGAAGCTGCATCCCTAGAACCACAGGGGGTGGTGGCATGACTGCACCGACACATGGCACAACATTGTGCTCAAGTGGCGCACCCCTGCCTCTTCCCCCTCTGTGGCTGCCCTGGACACCCTGGAGTCCCCCTACTCCCTGGTCACCACGGCCACATCTCCGACCACGCCCGCCACGTGGAGTACGCCCAGCTGAGGCGCCCCTCACCTTTTGTGTCCTCCCAACCATGGCACAGATGTAGTAGTGCCGGCACAGATGGAGTAGTGCCAATGGGAGGTGCACACCACAATTGACCTGGGCAATTGGGGTGAAGGGGGTGGGAAGCAAGATGTTAACAGCCCCCCTGCACCTGCAAGGCTGTATGTGACCCCGGTGATGTAGTGACGGGTCACGCAACGCTCAGGCACCCCAAAACTGCAGTAAAACCGTGCACGCAACCCTGCAGCCTACGTGTGTGGATTCAACCTCCCGCAGTATGCGATGGCACCCAGTAACACGAATAACGCATACGCGTGGGACACGCAGGCTACTATGGCATCGAAAATGGGTGCGATACACAGGGGCACCCACAGTGGGAAAAATAGCGTGTGCGACTCACCGTCTGATTAGCGCGATGCAGAAAAACATGCGTAGCCAATACCCCCACCAAAAGTAGAGATACATCCTTGATAGCTGTGAAGTTGAGATGGCGCGCGAAACAACAGGAAGCAGCAACACACGTCGGTCTCCACGAAAGGCATGTACAGCGAACTGCTGGCTCCACTGACCTTTAACCCGTGCTGAGGGAAACGCCTGCGCGCGTCATGTCATTTACGCGCATGGGCCCTTTCCTCGGATTACGCGGGGACGTGCAGTTTTTCACGCGCGCTGAAACGCCCATGCACGCCTGCGCGCGTCACGTCACAGAGGTGCTTGCGCTTGAAGAGCCTTCTGTCCAATGAAATTGCGTATGCGTGCAGACGCGCTTACGCGCTAAGGGCCTTTCCTCGAATTACACGCTGACGTGCAGAATTTTCACGTGCCAAATCACTCCGTATCAATCTGGCCATGCGTAAGCACACTGAAGACCACGCTCCTGCCCAGAAGGCCGAATGACTGCCCCCCAGAGCCCTGAGCACGCTCCCACCTGCCATCTGCTGCTGCCCACGTGCCCTGCCATTTGCTGCCTGCACATCAGCCAGGGGTGCTGTTGCTGTGACCACCCCTGCTGGAACCGGAGACTCCCGACTGGGATTCCATCGCTCCACAGCCCAGCCCCAGGACCCAGTTGCCCACCCACTCCTGCCTCTGGGGTTGTCATGTCGGGCACTGCAACATCTGGCACCACTGACAACCCCCGGCCAGAGAGGCAGAGGGGCACCAGCTTCACTGCCACCGAAGTTGGTGTCCTGGTGGAGCAAGTCCTGGGGCAGTATGATGCCCTCTTCGGACGTTCCCGCGCTGACAAGGAAGGACGGACTCGGATCTGGACGGACATCGTGACTGCCATCAATGCGGAGGGGGTGGCAGTCCGCGACTTCCAACATGTCAAGAAGCGCTGGGAGGACTTCAGGTCCAGGACCCTCAACAAGGCCCGGCGCCTCTTGAAGGCAGCGGATGCTAAGGGGCGCCGGGGCCACTTGTCGGAAGATCAGATGAGTGTCCTGGAACGCATATCCCCAGCAATCCACGTCCAGGTCCTTGAGAGGCAGACCCGTCTGGAGTCGAGCAGTAAGTGTACATGCATCATGATTGTAAACTGTGCGTGTGGTGATTTGCCAGTAGTGTGCAGGTTGCACATCTGTTTGTATGGGGCCGAGTATGGGTGGGGGTGTACAGGGCCATGAGGCTAACACATGCGAGGGCTGTCATGTGTGAGACATGGATGGTGCTTGTGTGTGTAGGCTTGCATGCCAAATGCAGTTGTGTGGGCACACATGTTTGGATGAATGTGTATGTAAGTAGGCATGTTGGTGATGTCACGCATGTATGTTGGTTTCAGCTGCATGTATCATCACTGTGTACATGTGCATGTGTGTGTATTTGACAAGGGTGCAACAGTGATGCAACATGGATGAATGTGACAGCAGGATGTGGAAGCCTGATTGGCAGATGTGACATGGATGCCTATCTGAACACTGCGACAGTTGACAGAGGTGTACACATGCATGCAAGAGTGGTGGTGTGTGTGCATGTGTAGTGCACTCCCTGTGTTGCATGTGATGTCTGGCTCACCTTTGCCTGCTCATGCTGTTGTATGTGTATGGATGGTGCTGGCAGTTGCGATATGGCTGTGGTATGGCTCATGTGTGCAAGTTGAAATGACATGTGTGTTGGCGATTGTGATGCCATGTCTGAGGTCTGAGGTTTGCCAATGCCACTCATGTACAACTGTCATGTGTGTATGTGTCCATTGTACAGTGCCCTGATGCCTGTGTTTTATTTCTCCCTGTCTGCAGCGTCAACTGATGAAGAGGGCGGAGAAGGTGTTGTGGAGCACAGCAGCAGGGATTGCACAGCCAGCCAGAGACGCAAGGCCCGGCTCCCCTCCCAGGTTGTGATCTCGTTGGGGAGTGAGGAGTCCGGTGCCGTGTCCCAGGCCGCAGCTGCCGGGTGGAGGTCCAAGAGGCAGAGGTTGGAGTTGGACTCCTCGGCAGCAGAAGGGGCAGCTGGGACCCCACAGGGCCCAACGGGGGAAGATGGCACGGAGTCATCCAGGTTGGTGGGGGGTTTGGTGGAGGAGGAGGCCGTGCAAGCAACAGAGATGGGGTCTGGAGGTGGGGATTCCACTGGTGCTAGTGGTGCAGTGCAGGACCAGGGACAGGAGGCAGCACAGGCCGCCGCTGCCTGTGTGCAATCCTGTCCCTGATCCTGTCACTGCATCATCTTGCACCAGCAGGGATGCCTACGTCCAGACCCGTTTTCAGGCAGGGGATGAGCTCACGACAACTGGCCTTCCTCTGCCTGCAGACGTGGCTATCCAGGTCCGGGTTGAGCCTGTCCTGACTGGTTGAGTCAACCGGCCATGCGAGGTGACCTGCAGTCTTTTCATGAGGAGACTGCACGTCATCTCGAATGGCTCGTTGACCGCGTCGGCCTACTGGGACAGGTCACCCAGGCCGGATTCCTCTGTTTGATGGGGCTTGCTACGACCCCCTCTTCAACTGAACCCCCTATGCGCAAGTCGTCCTCCATGCCATCTTCCCACCCATTAGTCACCCGGGTGCCCTGTGGAGCTGCCTCTGACGGTGCAGCCAGGTTGGTTGAGGAGGCATCCATGCCACTGTCGGGAGTCGGACGTCCAGCAGGGGTGGCCACATCAACGACTGCACCCCAGCCAGCGGAGGATGTGCAGGCAGCAGGAGGCAGTGCACGGGCAGAGGCACAGCAGCAGCAGCAACGTGGTGGGAGCCATGATGGCTCGGGGCCTTCGACATCGGAGGGGCAGGCATCGGCCGGAAGGCAGGAGGACCCAGGACGGGAAGTGTCTTCCGTGTGGCAGCGGTTGGGCCACGCCATAGATGCGGAGCGGCAGCGGGTGGAAGAAGCACGGCTCACGATGGTCAGGGCGGAGAACTCCATGCGGAGGGCCCTGAGGTGGGCCGAGTGCCTCGAGGCAATCCGCAGGGGGTTGGAGGTGGACATGTCGACGGCCCTGCGGACCCTCGGGGCCATGGAGGAGGACCGCCTCCAGGACATTGAGCAGGAGTTCGATGATGCCCTGGCCCGGGACATCCAAAAGTGAGCCGTCAGACTAGCCCGCTGCCCTTGTAAATAGTTCTGTAGTTAGTGTTAGGTTTCCTTTGGTTTTGCATTTTTTTTGGACCTTTTGGACAATGGGCCACATTTTTGTATATAGTTTTTTTTTATTAGGTAGTGTTATTAGATAGGTTTCATTTCTTCTGTTGGGATTATGGACCCTGGATTGTTTATCTGTATATAGTTGACTGTTGGATTTTCATTTGTTTTAATGATTTACCCATGGAGCAATGGTTTTCCATTGGATTTACTTTTGTGGACTGTGACTTTGGACACCTTTCTTTTGGATTATGATTTGTGGTTTTGCATTATTTCACGGACATGCTGGATTTTATTTTTTTAAATTCCCATTTTTGTTTGTTTATTTTTGATTCAATTTATGTTGCTTTTAATACATATTTTTTCTTCAAACTTCAATGTGTAGTATCATCTCATTGGTTCCATGCATATCATGATATGGGCTTTGAGATTCACTGACACCCATTGGGTGTATGTGAGGGACATGTGTTCATTTCCAAACTTGCAATTGGGGTTCTATCATGTTATTGCCATTTCTAAGTGGGTGGATGCAATACTCGGGTGGGTGTTTGGCATTTGGAGGCTGACCATAAGGGCCAGGGATCTAGATTGTGATGACATGTTGGCTGGGGGACATGTGTGGGGGCCTGGTGGAGGGTGCCCTGCACTGCTGGGGGTTGGGGGTGCAGGGGGACATGTGTGGGGGCCTGGTGGAGGGTGCCCTGCACTGCTGGGGGTGGGGGTGCTGGGAGACATGTGTGGGGGGCTGGTGGAGGGTGCCCTGCACTGCTGGGGGGTGGGGGTGCTGGGGGACATGAGTTGGACATGAGTGGGGGCCTGCTGGCAGGTGCCCCACAATGCTACAGGGTTGGGGTGCAGGGGACATGTGTGGGGGCCTGGTGGAGGGTGCCCCGCACTGCTGGGGGGTGGGGGTGCTGGGGGACATGTGTGGGGGCCTGGTGGAGGGTGCTCTGCACTACTGGGGTGTGGGGGTGCTGGGGGACATGAGTTGGACATGAGTGGGGGCCTGCTGGCAGGTGCCCCACAGTGCTGGGGGGTGGGGGTGCAGGGGGACATGAGTTGGACATGAGTGGGGGCCTGCTGGCAGGTGCCCCACAGTGCTGGGGGGTGGGGGTGCAGGGGGACATGTGTGGGGGCCTGGTGGAGGGTGCCCTGCACTGCTGGGGGTGGGGGCGCTGGGGGACATGAGTGGGGGCCTGCTGGCAGGTGCCCCACAGTGCTGAGGGGTGGGGGTGCAGGGGGACATGAGTTGGACATGAGTGGGGGCCTGCTGGCAGGTCCCCCACAGTGCTGGGTGGTGGGGGTGCAGGGGGACATGTGTGGGGGCCTGGTGGAGGGTGCCCTGCACTGCTGGGGGGTGGGGGTGCTGGGGGACATGAGTTGGACATGAGTGGGGGCCTGGTGGCAGGTGCCCCACAGTGTTGGGGTGTGGGGGTGCAGAGGGACATGTGTGGGGGCCTGGTGGAGGGTGCCCTGCACTGCTGGGGGGTGGGGGTGCAGGGGGACATGTGTGGGGGCCTGGTGGAGGGTGCCCTGCACTGCTGGGGGTGGGGGCGCTGGGGGACATGAGTTGGACATGAGTGGGGGCCTGCTGGCAGGTTCCCCACAGTGCTGGGGGGTGGGGGTGCAGGGGGGCATGAGTTGGACATGAGTGGGGGCCTGCTGGCAGGTGCCCCACAGTGCTGGGGGGTGGGGGTGCAGGGGGACATGTGTGGGGGCCTGGTGGAGGGTGCCCTGCACTGCTGGGGGGTGGGGGTGCTGGGGGACATGAGTTGGACATGAGTGGGGGCCTGCTGGCAGGTGCCCCACAGTGCTGGGGTGTGGGGGTGCTGGGAGACATGAGTGGGGGCCTGGTGGAGGGTGCCCCACAGTGCTGGGGGGTGGGGGTGCTGGGAGACATGATTGGGGGCCTGGTGGAGGGTGCCCCACAGTGCTGGGGGGTGGGGGTGCAGGGGGACATGAGTTGGACATAAGTGGGGGCCTGCTGGCAGGTGCCCCACAGTGCTGGGGGGTGGGGGTGCAGGGGGACATGAGTTGGGGGCCTGGTGGAGGGTGCCCTGCACTGCTGGGGGGTGGGGGTGCAGGGGGACATGTGTGGGGGCCTGGTGGAGGGTGCCCTGCACTGCTGGGTGGTGGTGGTGCTGGGGGACATGTGTTGGACATGAGTGGGGGCCTGCTGGCAGGTGCCCCACAGTGCTGGGGGGTGGGGGTGCAGGGGGACATGTGTGGGGGACTGGTGGAGGGTGCCCTGCACTGCTGGGGGGTGGGGGTGCGGGGGGACATGAGTGGGGCCTTGTGGAGGGTGCCCCACAGTGCTGGGGGGTGGAGGTGCTGGGAGACATGAGTGGGGGCCTGGTGGAGGGTGCCCCACAGTGCTGGGGGGTGGGGGTGCAGGGGGACATGAGTCGGGGCTTGGTGGAGGGTGCCACTGGATGCTGGGGGGTGGGGGTGCAGGGGGACATGTGTGGGGGCCTGGTGGAGGGTGCCCCACAGTGCTGGGGGGTGGGGGTGCAGGGGGACATGAGTGGGGGCTTGGTGGAGGGTGCCCCTGGATGCTGGGGGATGGGACTTCCCGCGCACCCCTGATATACATGTACCCTAATGGAATCGCGTGTGGAACTTCCCACGCACCCCTGAAATACACGTACCCTGCTGATATCACGTGTGAAACTTCCCGCGCACCCCGAAATACACGTACACAGGACATTCGCGTGTGGAACTTCCCGCGCACCCCTGATATACACGTACCCTGATGGAATCGTGTGTGGAACTTCCCGCGCACCCCTGAAATACACGTACCCTGCTGATATCGCGTGTGAAACTTCCCGCACACCCCGAAATACACGTACACAGGACATTCGTGTGTGGAACTTCCTGCGCACCCCTGATATACACGCACCCTGATGGAATCGCGTGTGGAACTTTCCGCGCACCCCTGAAATACACGTACCCTGCTGAATTCACGTGTGTAACTTCCCGCGCACCCCGAAATACACGTACCCAGGACATTTGCATGTGAAACTTCCCGCGCACCCCTGAAATACACGTACCCTGCTGAATTCACGTGTGTAACTTCCCGCGCACCCCGAAATACACGTACACAGGACATTCGCGTGTAGAACTTCCCGCGCACCCCTGATATACACGTACCCTGATGGAATCGCGTGTGGAACTTTCCGCGCACCCCTGAAATACACGTACCCTGCTGAATTCACGTGTGTAACTTCCCGCGCACTCCGAAATACACGTACCCAGGACATTCGCGTGTGGAACTTCCAGCACACCCCTGATATACTCGTACCCTGATGGAATCGCATGTGGAACTTTCCGCACACCCCTGAAATACACGTACCCTGCTGAATTCACGTGTGTAACTTCCCGCGCACCCCGAAATACACGTACCCAGGACATTCGCGTGTGGAACTTCCAGCGCACCCCTGGAATACACGTACCCAGCTGAAATCGCGTGTGAAACTTCCCCCGCATCCCTGATATACACATACCCTGATGGAATCGCATGTGGAACTTCCCACGCACCCCTGAAATACACGTACCCTGATGGAATCTCGTGTGAAACTTCCCGCGCACCCCTGAAATACACGTACCCTGCTGAATTCGCGTGTGAAACTTCCCGCGCACCCCAGTAATACATGTACCACGCTCGCACAGGGCAAATCGCGTGTGAAACTTCCCGCGCACCCCAGTAATACACGTACCCAGCTGAAATCACGTGAGGAACTTCCCGCGCACCCCAGTGATACACGTACCCCGCTTGCCGTGCTGGTACAGGGTTAGCGCAGCCCTTTGCGCTGGATTGGGGATTTTGATGGCTTTTCCCTGCGCAAGGGGCGTTCTTGGGGGCGTAACTGGCGCTGCTGCAGGCTCGCTGCGCCACTGTGCGCCACGGCTGGTTTTGGTGGCTGGAATCCATGAATACGCTGTGCGCGGAAATGTATTTTAGCGCACGCGGCTGGCGCAGGGATTTGCACGCGCACAGTGCGCCAGCCGCGTGCAACACTTGTGCGCTGAATTCTATGAATTACCCCCTCAGTCTATAATTCCGTTTTACTTGCCCTTTGTTGTCTTTCATCCTGTGACTCTTGCCTCTCTTTCTTGGCTCCCTTTTGACACGTATCTTTTTTATTTTATTTGTTTGTCTGTTTGTTTATTTATTATTTATATGGCGCACCCGACCCAGGGGTAACTGGGCGCCTTTACATGGTAGGTTACTAGCTTGGTTACAGCATTACAATAATGATCTGTCCAGATTAGGGGAGTTATTGATATGGTAGATGTGATGCAGTTATAGTCAGCAACCCAGTCAAGGGTTCTCCCTTTGATGTGAGTAGCTTGGGTCACTCTTTGTATGAGCCCCTGTTCAGTTAGTATGTTGGCAATGGCCAAGGCTTGGTGATCATTGGGGTCATTAAATCCTAAATTAAAATCTTCAAGCAGGAGTATTTGGGAGGTCAATTTAGTATTCTTGGAGAGGGGGCGGAAAGGTCCTCTTTAGATGATCCGATGGGATCTGGTGGTCTGTAAATAAGATGGATTGTAAGCGTGTCGTTGTCAGAGATGGGGAGTTTAGCTGAAAGTAGTTCGCATGAGCTCATAGCGAGAGAAGGTGTAATTCTCATGGACAACTTGGATTTGGCAATGAGAGCGATACCACCACCTCTGGTGTTGGTTCTGACTGCTCTAATGATTTCATAGTTACCCGGTATAGCTAAGAGTAGGAAGGGACCAGCGGCAGCATGGAGCCAGGATTCAGCGATAGCAAGGAAGTCATAATCCTCACCATTGATCAGGTCTGCTATTTCTATTGTGTGTGCTACTAAGGATCTGGCATTAATTAGGGCACCTTTAATATCAGGGCGCTTGGTGACAAACTTTGGGTTCTTCGAGGATGTTTTGGTATGGGGGAGGGTAGTGGCAGTAGGTATAGTGGGTGAGGTAACGTAACACATTTTGGGTGAAGGGATAGGGGGCAGAATGATGTTTTTTTTTTTATGAGTGGGGGTTTTTATAGTGACGTTGCTGTTGGTGCAGGTATGGTTGGCTTGGGTAAACTTGGTTGGTAGTTTGTGGAATTTAGATAGTCTGGCCTCGGAGTCTCGAGTTTCTAATGGGGGGTGCGCACGGGCCATAGGTTAAATGGGTGAGCTGATGGGTCAGGGATGTGGGTGAAGGCTGTTTGTGTTGTTGTTAAGTGTATTCATGGATTAGCCCCTCCCTTTCTCCCTTCCATTACCTCTGTCTATTGACCTTTGCTTCCTTGTTACATTTCCCAAACCTCTGTGGCCCACTCCCGATTCCTCTCCTTTTCACTTCTGGCTTTTAAGCATTAGAACCCTTCTGCTTTTTTACATAAGATCTGTTTCCTCTTATTCTAATTTCCATCTTCATCTCTAGCAACATCTTCTTTCTCTTTCCATGATATAACAGTTAAACCTTATAGTAATTATTGTCATTCTTAATATTGTACTATTTTTTTATGTACAACACTTTGGTGAAATAGCTATATAGATTTAATCAAATACACATACAAATGCCAATGTTTAACCTTAATCCTGTGTAGCTCTGAGAAGGCTTTAATTCTCATACAAAGAGTCTTAAGGGTCTAGACAAACAGTATTGGGAGCAAAGGACATTGCTGTGATGAAAGTACTTCTGCCCTGCAGGAGTACAAGGCTGGGTAGTGGCTAAGGCGTTGACTCAGCCCTCAAACTGCTGCAAAACAAGAGAGATCTCAATCACAAAGATAAAACAGGCACAGGTAAAAGATATACCTCCTTTGTCTTTTGTGCTAATGATGACCGAGGAAAAGGTATACTCTCAAGAAGGGTGTGAAAATGATCCAGTAGCAAGCCAAACAGCAATATTACAACAGTCCAAAATAAAAGGAATGGCCAATCAAGGTTCAATAAATATATGACTTGGCCTGCTGTAGTGGCCGTGTAGTTATGGTTAAGATGCACAACCCATAGGAAGAGCACTTTTTGGGTGACATAACTTTAGCACCATTCAACGAATCCTCACCAAACTTTTGCAAAATAAGTATATGCCCAACTCTGAATGATTATGCAATGTTTGGTATGGTTTTGGCAAGAAAGGGAAAAATTATTGGAAGGGTCCCAGAACTTTTGAAATCCTCATACTGGAAAAAAAAGTTTGCTCATGCCTACAGCCTAATCCGCTAGACGGATTTGCACCAAACCTGCGCGAGGAACAGTGGCTTGGTCCCATTATTACAAGGCTACTGATCACATTTGATGTGTTGTAAATTAGACTGTAAGTGGTATCCCTTATACGGACGTTCCATTTGCATTGCTACGCAGTATTAATATCATATATGATGTGTTCAGTGATGTCATTGATTATGTAATTTGTGACATCATCTTTGATGTCCTGGGTGTGGGTTTTAGTGTTAGCAGTGCATGGCGGTGGCATGAGTCAGAGCTGCATAGCTTATCATAACTGGCACATTTCTTGGTTTTTCGATTTTACTTGTAAACATAATGTCTCTTTAACAACATTTTTCGTCTGAATTTGATAGCTTTTTTAGTGCAACATAACCATAAAGTCCCTTTAACAATGTTTTTTCACTGAATTTCATAGGTTTTTATTAGTGCATAGCATAATGTCCCTTTAACAATGTTTTTTCATTGAATATATATATATATATATATATATATTTTACATGGCCACGGCAGTGACCATGTAGTTATGGTTAAGTTGCTGTTTCCATAGGAAGAGCACTTTTTGGGCGGCTTATAACTTCGCTCCCCCTGGACGAATCCACACCAAACTTTGCAAAAAAAGTATATGGCCCACTCTGAATTTTTTTGCAGTTTGGTGAGGTTTGGTCCAGGGGGGGCAATGTTATAGGGGGGTCCCAATTTTTTTTTTCCCCATAGACTGAATGGGAAAAAAACTTTGCTCATGCCTACAGCCCAAACCGCTGGACGGATTTTCACCAACTTTGGACCAGGAGCAGCGGCTTGGTCCCGAAAGCGTGCTTTGGTGAAAATCCGTCCAGTAGTATTTTGAAAAATGACCAAAAAGTAGGTCAGAAAAATTTGTGATATCTGTGTCCGCTTTGCGGACACACTTCCCTGTTCGCTCCGCAGACAAAACGGGGAATGGGCAAGCGGCTTGCGTGATGTCCGCAGACATCTGACGTGCCCTCTCATTGGCTGCGGTGAAGTGTGCAGTGCGTCGTATTTTGAGAGACGCCTGCCATCTTTGTTGATCATTTCAGGAGTGGGATCTGCCGCCTGCATAGTAAGCTCAGGCCCCGTGTCTTCCTCCCGTTCCCCCCATCCCGCTCATGCCCGTGTCTTCCTCTCGTTCTCCCCACCCCCCACTCATGCCCCGTGTCTTCCTCCTGTCCCCCCACCCCTCTCATGCCCCGTGTCTCTCTTTTGTTCCTCCACCCCACGCTCACGGCATCGGCACACGGTGGCCTGTGGAGGGCCGAGGAGCGGGATCTGCTGCCTGTACAGTTAGCCCAGGCACTGTGTCTTCCTCCCGTTCCCCACACCCCCGCTCATGCCCCGTGCCTTCCTCACGTTCCCCCCGCTCATGGCCCGTGTCTCCCCTGTTCACCCCCACCCCCCACTCATGCTCCGTGTCTGTCCCCCTCCTTTTCCCCCCACCCCCGCTCATGGCCCGTGTCTCCCCTGTTCACCCCACACTTGCTCTGTGTCTGTCTCCCTTATTCCCCCCCACCCAGGCTCATGCCCCGTGTCTCCCTTCTTTCCCCCCCACCCGCCGCTCATGCCACGTGTCTCCCTTTTTTCCCCCTCCACCCCCCGCTCATGCCCCGTGTCTCCCCTGTTCCCCCCACCCCCCGCTCATGCCCTGTGTCTCCCTTCTCCCCCCCACCCGCCGCTCATGCCCTGTGTCTCCCTTCCTTCCCCCATCCCTCGCTCATGCCCCGTGTCTCCCTCCTGTACCCCCCCACCACCCGCTCATGCCCCCTGTCTCCCTCCTGTACTCCCCACCCACCACTCATGTCCCGTGTCTCCCCTGTTCAACCCCATCCCCCCTCTCATGCTCCGTGTCTGCCCTGTTGCTCCCACCCCCCGCTCATGCCCCGTGTCTCCCTCCTGTACCCCCACCCCCCGCTCATGCCCCGAGTCTCCCTCGTGTTCCCCCACCACACGCTCATGCCCCGTGTCTCCCTCGTGTTACCCCCCACTGCCCGCTCATGCCCCGTGTCTGCCCTGTTCCCCGCACCCCCCGCTCATGCCCCGTGTCTGCCCTGTTCCCCCCACCCCCGCTCATGCCCCGTGTCTCCCTCGTATTACCCCACACCCCCGTTCATGCCCCGTGTCTCCCTCCTGTTCCCCCACCCCCCCAAACATGCCCTGTGTCTCCCTTCTTCCCCCCACCCCCCACTCATGCCCTGTGTCTCCCTTCTTCCCCCCACCCCGCTCATGCCCTGTGTCTCCCTTCTTCCCCCCTGCTCCCCACTCATGCCCCGTGTCTCGCTTCTCCCCCATCCCCCGCTCATGCCCAGTGTCTCCCTTCTCTACCCCCCGCCCCCCGCTCATGCCCCATGTCTCCCTTCTTCCCCCCACCCCCGCTCATGCCCCATGTCTCCCTTCTTTCCCCCCACCCCCCGCTCATGCCCTGTGTCTCCCTTCTTTCCCCCCCATCCCCTGCTCATGCACCGTGTCTCCCCTGTTCACCCCCACCCCCGCTCATGCCCCGTGTCACCCCTGTTCCCCCCACGCCCCGCTCATGCCCCGTGTCTCCCTTCTTCCCCCATCCCCCCTCTCATGCTCCGTGTCTGCCCTGTTCCCCCCACCCCCCGCTCATGCCATGTGTCTCCCTCCTTTACCCCCACCCCCCGCTCATGGCCCGTGTCTCCCTCGTGTTCCCCCCACCCCACGCTCATACCCCGTGTCTCCCTCGTGTTATCCCCCACCCCCCACTCATGCCCCGTGTCTGCCCTGTTCCCCCCACCCCCTGCTCAGGCCCCGTGTCTGCCCTGTTCCCCCCACCCCCGCTCATGCCCCGTGTCTCCCTTGTGTTACCCCCCCACCCCCCGTTCATGCCCTGTGTCTCCCTCCTGTTCCCCCCACCCCCCACCCATGACCCGTGTCTCCCTCGTTTAGCCCCCCCACCCCCCGCTCATGCCCCGTGTCTCTCTCCCTCGTGTACCCCCCACCCCCTGCTCATGCCCCGTGTCCCCCCCACCCCCTGCCATGCCCCGTGTCTGCCCTATTCCCCCCACCCCCGCTCATGCCCCGTGTCTCCCTCGTGTTCCCCCACCCCCCCGCTCATGCCCCGTGTCTCCCCTGTTCACCCCCACCCCCTGCTCATGCTCCGTGTCTGTCTCCCTCCTTTTCCCCCCACCCCCTGCTCATGGCCCGTGCTTCCCCTGTTCACCCCCTCGCCCCGCTCAGGCCCCGTGTCTCCCTTCTTTCCCCCCTACCCCCCCCTCATGCCCCCTGTCTCCCTTCTTAAAACCCCCACCCCCCGCTCATGCCCCGTGTCTCCCTTCTTCCCCCACCCCCCGCTCATGCCCTGTGTCTCCCTTCTTTCCCCCACTCATGCCCTGTGTCTCCCTTCTTTCCCCCCCACCCCCCACTCATGCCCCGTGTCTCCCTTCTTCCCCCCCACCCCCTGCTCATGCCCCGTGTCTCCCTTCTCCCCCCCGCCCCCACTCATTCCCGTGTCTCCCTTCTCCCCCCACCCCCTGCTCATGCCCCGTGTCTCCCTTCTTTCCCCCCCACCCCCCGCTCGTGCCCCATGTTTCCCTTCTTTCCCCCCCACCCCCCGCTCATGCCCCGTCTCCTTTCTTTCCCCCCCCGCTCATGCCCCGTGTCTCCCTTCTTTCGCCTGCTTATGCCCCATGCCTCCCTTCTCCCCCCCACCCCCGCTCATGCCCCGTGTCTCCATTCTTTCCCCCCCACCCCCCACTCATGCCCTGTGTCTCCCTTCTTTTCCCCCCACCCCCCGCTCATGCCCCGTGTCTCCATTCTTTCCCCCCCAACCCCAGCTCATACCCCGTGTAGCCTTCGTGTTACCCCCACCCCCCGCTCATGCACCGTGTCTCCCCTGTTCACCCCCACCCCCGCTCATGCCCCGTGTCTCCCCTGTTCCCCCCACGCCCCGCTCATGCCCCGTGTCTCCCTTCTTCCCCCATCCCCCCTCTCATGCTCCGTGTCTGCCCTGTTCCCCCCGCTCATGCCCCATGTCTCCCTCCTTTACCCCCACCCCCCGCTCATGGCCCGTGTCTCCCTCGTGTTCCCCCACCCCACGCTCATACCCCGTGTCTCCCTCGTGTTACCCCCCACCCCCCACTCATGCCCCGTGTCTGCCCTGTTCCCCCCACCCCCGCTCATGCCCCGTGTCTCCCTCGTGTTATCCCCCACCCCCCGTTCATGCCCTGTGTCTCCCTCCTGTTCCCCCGACCCCCCACTCATGACCCGTGTCTCCCTCGTTTAGCCCCCCACCCCCTGCTCATGCCCCGTGTCTCTCTCCCTCGTGTACCCCACCACCCCCTGCTCATGCCCCGTGTCCCCCACCCCCTGCTCATGCCCCGTGTCTGCCCTGTTCCCCCCACCCCCCGCTCATGCCCCGTGTCTCCCTCGTGTTCCCCCACCCCCCGCTCATGCCCCGTGTCTCCCCTGTTCACCCCCACCCCCTGCTCATGCTCCGTGTCTGTCTCCCTCCTTTTCCCCCCACCCCCCGCTCATGGCATGTGCTTCCCCTTTTCACCCCCACCACCCGCTCATGCCCCGTATCTCCCTTCTTTGCCCCCTACCCCCCACCCATGCCCCCTGTCTCCCTTCTTAAAACCCCCACCCCCCGCTCATGCCCCATGTCTCCCTTCTTCCCCCACCCCCCCGCTCATGCCCTGTGTCTCCCTTCTTTCCCCCCACTCATGCCCTGTCTCTCCCTTCTTTCCCTCCCACCCCCCCACTCATGCCCCGTGTCTCCCTTCTTCCCCCCCACCCCCTGCTCATGCCCCGTGTCTCCCTTCTCCCCCCCGCCCCCCACTCATTCCCCGTGTCTCCCTTTCCCCCCCACCCCCTGCTCATGCCCCGTGTCTCCCTTCTTTCCCTCCCACCCCCCGCTCGTGCCCCATGTTTCCCTTCTTTCCCCCCCACCCCCCGCTCATGCCCCGTCTCCCTTCTTTCCCCCCCCACCCCCGCTCATGCCCCGTGTCTCCCTTCTTTCGTCCGCTTATGCCCCATGCCTCCCTTCTTCCCCCCCACCCCCGCTCATGCCCCGTGTCTCCCTTCTTTTCCCCCCACCCCCGCTCATGCCCCGTGTCTCCATTCTTTCCCCCATCCCCCACTCATGCCCCGTGTCTCCCTTCTTTCCCCCACACCCCCCCTCATGCCCCGTGTCTCCATTCTTTCCCCCCCAACCCCAGCTCATACCCCGTGCCTCCTTTGTGTTACCCCCACCCCCGCTCATGCCCGTGTCTGACCTGTTCCTCCCACCCCCGCTCATGCCCCATGTCTCCCTCCTGTACCCCCCACCCCCTGCTCATGCCCCGTTTCTCCCTCATGTTCCCCCACCTACTGCTCATGCCCCGTGTCTCCCTCGTGTTACCGCCCACCCCCCGCTCATGCCCCATGTATGCCCTGTTCCCCACCCCCGCTCATGCCCCGTGTCTCTCTCCTGTTCCCCCCATCCCCGCTCATGCCCCGTGTCTCCCTCCTGTTCCCCCCCACCCCCGCTCATGCCCCGTGTCTCCCCTGTTCCCCCCAACCCCCGCTCATGCCCTGTGTCTCTCCCCTGTTCACCCAACCCCCGCTCATGACCCATGTCTCCCTCCTTTCCCTCCCCACCCCCCGCTCATGCCCCGATTCTCCCCTGTTCCCCCCCACCCCCGCTCATGCCCCGTGTCTCCCTCCCGTTCCTCCCACCCCCGCTCATGCCCCGTTTCTCCCCTGTTCCCCCCCACCCCCGCTCATTCCCCGTGTCTCCCACCTGTTCCCCCACCCGCCGCTCATGCCCCGTGTCTCCCTCCTTTTCCCCCCACCCCCTGCTCATGCCCCATGTCTCCCTCCTGTCCCCCCACCCCCGCTCATGCCCTGTGTCTGCCCTGTTCCCCCCATCCCCGCTCATGCCCCGTGTCTCCCTCCTGTTCCCCCACCCCCGCTCATGCCCTGTGTCTCACTCGTGTACCCCCTCACACCCCGCTCATGCCCCATGTCTCCCTCATGTACCCCCTCACCTCCTGCTCATGCCCCGTGTCTCCCTCCTGTCCCCCACCCCCCACTCATGCCCCGTGTCTCCCTTCTTTTTCCCCCACCCCCCGCTCATGCCCCGTGTCTCCATTCTTTCCCCCCCAACCCCAGCTCATACCCCGTGTCTCCTTCGTGATACCCCCACCCCCCGCTCATGCACCGTGTCTCCCCTGTTCACCCCCACCCCCGCTCATGCCCCGTGTCTCCCCTGTTCCCCCCACGCCCCGCTCATGCCCCGTGTCTCCCTTCTTCCCCCATCCCCCCTCTCATGCTCCGTGTCTGCCCTGTTCCCCCCACCCCCGCTCATGCCCCATGTCTCCCTCCTTTACCCCCACCCCCCGCTCATGGCCCGTGTCTCCCTCGTGTTCCCCCACCCCACGCTCATACCCCGTGTCTCCCTCGTGTTACCCCCCACCCCCCACTCATGCCCCGTGTCTGCCCTGTTCCCCCCACCCCCTGCTCATGCCCCGTGTCTGCCCTGTTCCCCCCACCCCCGCTCATGCCCCGTGTCTCCCTCGTGTTACCCCCACCCCTTGTTCATGCTCTGTTTCTCCCTCCTGTTCCCCCGACCCCCCACTCATGACCCGTGTCTCCCTCGTTTAGCCCCCCACCCCCCGCTCATGCCCCATGTCTCTCTCCCTCGTGTACCCCCCCACCCCCTGCTCATGCCCCGTGTCCCCCCACCCCCTGCTCATGCCCCGTGTCTGCCCTGTTCCCCCCACCCCCCGCTCATGCCCCGTGTCTCCCTCGTGTTCCCCCACCCCCCGCTCATGCCCCGTGTCTCCCCTGTTCACCCCCACCCCCTGCTCATGCTCCGTGTCTGTCTCCCTCCTTTTCCCCCCACCCCCCGCTCATGGCATGTGCTTCCCCTTTTCACCCCCACCACCCGCTCATGCCCCGTATCTCCCTTCTTTGCCCCCTACCCCCCACTCATGCCCCCTGTCTCCCTTCTTAAAACCCCCACCCCCCGCTCATGCCCCATGTCTCCCTTCTTCCCCCACTCCCCGCTCATGCCCTGTGTCTCCCTTCTTTCCCCCCACTCATGCCCTGTCTCTCCCTTCTTTCCCTCCCACCCCCCACTCATGCCCCGTGTCTCCCTTCTTCCCCCCCACCCCCTGCTCATGCCCCGTGTCTCCCTTCTCCCCCCGCCCCCCACTCATTCCCCGTGTCTCCCTTTCCCCCCCACCCCCTGCTCATGCCCCGTGTCTCCCTTCTTTCCCTCCCACCCCCCGCTCGTGCCCCATCTTTCCCTTCTTTCCCCCCCACCCCCCGCTCATGCCCCGTCTCCCTTCTTTCCCCCCCACCCCCGCTCATGCCCCGTGTCTCCCTTCTTTCGCCCGCTTATGCCCCATGCCTCCCTTCTTCCCCCCCACCCCCGCTCATGCCCCGTGTCTCCCTTCTTTTCCCCCCACCCCCGCTCATGCCCCGTGTCTCCATTCTTTCCCCCCATCCCCCACTCATGCCCCGTGTCTCCCTTCTTTCCCCCACACCCCCCCTCATGCCCCGTGTCTCCATTCTTTCCCCCCCAACCCCAGCTCATACCCCGTGCCTCCTTCGTGTTACCCCCACCCCCCGCTCATGCCCGTGTCTGACCTGTTCCTCCCACCCCCGCTCATGCCCCGTGTCTCCCTCCTGTACCCCCCACCCCCTGCTCATGCCCCGTTTCTCCCTCATGTTCCCCCACCTACTGCTCATGCCCCGTGTCTCCCTCGTATTACCCCTCACCCCCCGCTCATGCCCCATGTATGCCCTGTTCCCCACCCCCGCTCATGCCCCGTGTCTCTCTCCTGTTCCCCCATCCCCGCTCATGCCCCGTGTCTCCCTCCTGTTCCCCCCCACCCCCGCTCATGCCCCGTGTCTCCCCTGTTCCCCCCAACCCCCGCTCATGCCCTGTGTCTCTCCCCTGTTCACCCAACCCCCGCTCATGACCCATGTCTCCCTCCTTTCCCTCCCCACCCCCCGCTCATGCCCCGTTTCTCCCCTGTTCCCCCCCACCCCCGCTCATGCCCCGTGTCTCCCTCCCGTTCCTCCCACCCCCGCTGATGCCCCGTTTCTCCCCTGTTCCCCCCACCCCCGCTCATTCCCCGTCTCCCACCTGTTCCCCCACCCGCCGCTCATGCCCCGTGTCTCCCTCCTTTTCCCCCCCACCCCCTGCTCATGCCCCGTGTCTCCCTCCTGTCCCCCCACCCCCGCTCATGCCCTGTGTCTCCCTCGTGTACCCCCTCACACCCCGCTCATGCCCCATGTCTCCCTCATGTACCCCTCACCTCCTGCTCATGCCCCGTGTCTCCCTCCTGTCCCCCACCCCCGCTCATGCCCCGTGTCTCTTTCCTGTTCCCCCCACCCCCTACCCATGCCCCGTGTCTTCCTCCTGTTCCCCCCCCGTTCAAGCCCTGTGTCTTCCTCTTGCCCCCCCTCCTATGATGCCCCTTGTTGACCTCTTGTTCCCCACACCCCCCGCTGATGCCCTGTTGTGTTCTCTTTATACACTCAGCCTTCCCTTTCCATGGTGGCCATCTTGGTAAAAGATTTTCCTTCCTACACCGGGATGCCGCAGGCGTCCCGGTTTGGGAAGAAAAATCCTTTGTTACCGCCCGGGGTTCCCACTTTGAGGACCTAGGATGCTAGTGGTCTTCATCTATTGAAAAGGACGTTATGATTATGTTGCACTAACAAAAACCTATGAAATTCAGTAAAAAAAAAATGTGTTAAAGGGACGTTATGGTTAAGTTGCACTAATAAAAACCTATGAAATTCAATGAAAACACTTTTTTAAAGGCACGTTATGGTTAAGTTGCACCAATAAAAACCTATGAAATTCAATGAAAAAACTTTGTTAAAGGGACGTTATGGTTAAGTTGCGCTACTAAAAACCTATGAAATTCAGTGAAAAAACTTTGTTAAAGGGACGTTATGGTTCCAAGTAAAACTGAAAAACCCTTGAAATTCGCCAGTTATGGTAAGCTAAGCAACCATAACTCGCGCCACCACAGTGCACTGCTAAGACTAACACCCAGGACATCAAAGATGACATCACAAATATCATTGATGCCAATTTCTGATTGCTCCCCTCAACTCTAATTTTCCCTCTCTGAATTTCTCACTCCTCTGCTCTGTCTACCCACGTGAGCCACTCTGCTAACACTGCACCCTAACTGCAGCATGCTCGGGTTGATCCCATTCGTACAGTGCTCCATTGCTTTGCAGCTTGGTTTGCCCTTAATAAATTCCCATGCATGACTCGGAATCTGGTGACCGAATACAATAATTTCTCCAAGGGAATGATGTGTGGTTCAAAACCCATATCAACACAGTACACACAATAAACTGGTATTGTCAGAGGCAAGTCTGTCCTTGATAAAGCTGACCTTATCCGTGGATATTAGGAAGGGGGGATCCATACAGAATCTTGCAACCAGATGTTTTGCAAATATTTTGCCATTCGATTTTATGAGGGAGATTGGCTTGTACATTTCCACTTTGATACGGTCACTGCTTTGCTTGACCACAATAAAAGCTTTGAAAAATAACATGCTACTGCTGGAGTAACTCATGAAAGAGTTAAACAAAGGCAGTAGAATGGCATTAAAGAGGGTTATGTGTCTTAATACAATTCAGCTATCACGCAATCTGATCTGCTTATTTTTCTTCATTCATATTCTTGAAAGCAGTTTATATTTCTAATAAAGAAAGGGGTGATTCAAAGGGTGAAACACTTGTGTACGAGCGCAATATACATAAAATATCAATTAAACTCAATTCATTTCAATGATCCTCTCCCTAGAAAGTTGAGGCAGGTTTTTATGTTGCAGGAATTTGGAAATTTTAATGACTCAAGGGTTAACTTCTGATGAGCATACAATCAGTCAGCAAACCTTTCACCTATGTGACATCCCCATCAGGTGACACCGCTATAATTTTGTATCACTGCGATGTGCTGGGTAAGGAGAGAGTTAAGTTCAAACTCCAACAAAAAGTTGCATGTGAATCTGACACTCAATTGCCAAAAATAAGATAATTCAATACATGGTAAATCTGCCAAAGTTACCACCACTTGTAATCCTGTGGTAAGGAGGCCACGTGGTGGTTACGGTAATCTAGTTTGGGTTTAATACAGTAGATGTACCACCAAATTACCACCAAACTCTGAAAGAAGCTACAGGTCTTTAATGGCAACCAGTAGTGTCGTTTACGCACCCAGCCCAGTCTAAAGATAGACTGTTTGCCGCCTAAATAGTTATGGACTTCCACACATTATTGTAACTGAAGTGTTTCTACTTTATGAAGAATGTTGTTAAAACCTCCGTGTTAGCAATTGGTATATAATTACCTGCAAGTTCAGGATGAAATGTAGGATTTTTAACTAAGGGAGGGATCCATGATTTCTTAATGTAAAGGTTAGGGTGTACAAAGCACAAGTCTTTTAAAAAGAAATAATATACAGGACTAAGCATCAAGACAGTGCATAATAACAGGCTCAGAATAGGTGTTTCCTGTTGTGAGGAATTCAACCGTTTGCATGGTGGGCGTGCGCTCGCCTGGCCTTTTTTTAAATGTTAATTACATGGAATGCTTGTACAATGACCTCGGAAAAATGGGTGGGGCTAATCCACACACATATTCCTATGCTCACACCACAGCAAAAACATAGTCCCGTGTACTCTGGACTGGACACCGCCTACAGGCATCTTTCACTCCTGTCATATTTAGTTGGAATGTGAAAGCCGAGAGGAGCACAATGTCATCCCAGAAAGGGGGAGGCCAAACCTTCCCCCTGCCATGGTCAGCCTGATTAACTGACAAAGGCTCCATAGATCGACCCTGCTCTTTTGTTAGGCCCTGCTGCTGGTGGCTGCGATTATCATACCAACAGGGGTTACTTCAAGCAGGCACATACTTGGCCTGGCAGCAGAGGATAACAAAGGAGGCAGGAAACCCAACAACCTTTCATATGTCACTGTGTCAACCTGAAGCCAGCTCCTCCCTCTCAGTATCGATGGCAGTGAACTGTCATGTCTGCGTCTGTTAATTACAGTAGGCCACCCAGGTAGTGGGACCCCATTCATAAGTTATAAGAATGTGGTCTGCATGAGCCAGAGAGTCTGGTCTCACCACAGCATCAAGGGAGACCTGCCACTTTCACAGGAACCACACAGAGATGACTATTAACCAGAGAGACTCTTTGAACACAACAGACAGGAAGATGGGTGGGACTTAGTGGCACAAGGGAGTGAGCCCAGAGCTCTCTCTGTTAAGAGAAGGGACCGCCATTTTAGTTCTGGGGCACAGCTTGTTTCTGTCTTCACCACTTTACCTTTCACATTGCAAAGCAGTCTGGTTATGACATCATGCATACAGGAGATTGTTGGTAGTGACCCCAGAATTGGTTCATTAAGGTAGACTTAGCCTAAATCAATCACTGTTGCCCACTTGGCTTCCAAAGAGAGCCAGGCCCCTCTGTTGGCAGATCATCTGAAGACTTTACAAGAAGTAAGAAAGAAGAACTCATCCTTGGACCCTGGCTGAAGGTACAGTCTGCCTTACATCTTCCACCAGTGAAGGAAGGCCAGGATATCCAAAGAGGGAAGCAAATTCCCTCCTCTAAACCTCTCCCAGGGAACAGAGGGAGAAACAGAACTCAGTGGACCCTCCAGCATCTCCAGAACCGGTACCCAGCCAGCAACACAGTGTGCACTGCTAGGCCCTGCAGCAAGTTTCCTGGATAGGAAGTGCCAGAAGGTCTCTGAACTTACAACCAAGGACAAGGCAGCTGCCTGCAACATACTCCACAGTTGTGGGCCGTCGGCCTTAAACGACAACACAAGCCCATTGAAGAAGCTGGGAGGAGTGCCTCAACAAGCATCTACCACTGTCCGCCTCAAAGGCTTTTTTCGAGCCAGTCGAGTTCCTCGATCTGCAACTGATGGCAAGGCTGACTGTTGTGAAGCCGCTGTCGCTTCAAGACATCCAAGACATCTTGACCATTGCTTCAGGACCACCGATCAGCACTGAGACAGCAATTCCATACTCTGAGCTGCCGTGTAGGCCAGCCTGCCGTCATTCATCCAGCTTCACTCGCCGAACCGTTGTCCAGCTTCACTCGCTGAACTGTCTCACTGCCTGATTCCCGCAGCTGACTCCCATCTCAAAGTCTGTCATGGAAGCCTGCAAAGCGGCCTGAAGCCAACTTAACCCTGTCCAGCACCAAGAACACATACAGCACAAGGTACACTGTGGTTCTGTCCCCTTGGTCCTTTCTAGAAGGCCCCTAGAGACATTTTAAGACCTTTTTTCCACCTTTGTGCTGAAGCCAAGAAACCTTAACCAACTGTTGTGGTTATTAACCATACTGACTACCCTCTTGTCAGTATCCAGAGTGCATCCCTTTTCCTTCTTTGGAACGGTCTGTCCTCTGCATTCCTTTACAGGTTGGGTTGTATTTTGAAGTATTGTTAGATTGTCTGTTGTGATTCATAAAGTTTTAATACAAACTTGACTGGCCACTCATTTATCATTGAATAATAAGTGTCTTTTCGCTGTGTTGCAACTAACCAACGATCCACAACCTTCCAGAGATAAGCCTGCTGTTGCATCCACGTTACCAAAATTGGACAAGGAGGTTCATACTTTGCTTGTTATTCCAATCTGTTTGGATCGCTTCTGGTGTATTCGAAGTACGGGGCTGATTGATGGTTTAGAAACCGATATTGACCCCTGGACCGCGGGTAGCCTGGAAGTTGATTAGTGAGACCTGGACATAAAGTAGTGTTCATGCTGGCGACAATGGATTTAATGGCTTCCTAGTCATTTTATGAAAATAAATTTACATTTTTGTCTTTTATATTCACTTGGCTATTGATGTCAAGTTTTGTGGAAGACGGTTTTCTGAAGTGTTTTTATCAGATATTGTTTGACAGTGGTTAGGGATTATTTTGGCAAAGTTATGTAATTTCTGTAGTCACCCAATTTTAATTGGTTTTGTAGTGATAGGAAATATTTTGTTTGTGTTTGAAACCGTTTGCTGCTTCTTTGGAATCTTTTCTTAGTAGCAATAATTTCACATTGCTCGGAAAGGTACAGTAAATTCTGTCCGTTTTTCAAAGTTTTGTAATGAACTCAATGTCTCTGTGCTTTCTTCAATGCCATCAAGGTGGTGCAGAGTTCAGTGGTGTACTAGTTTTAATGATTTGGATTTACATTGTTTCATTAATTTCAAAAGAGAAACTTTATTTTCAATATAATATCAATGTGTTTGGTCATGTCTATAGGTAATTTTGCTGCCTAAAATGCTTCTGATGATTGGCTTAAAAAATTGAGTTTTTAAATGTTTGGATAGTCTAATCTTTTAAGACTGTGAATTAACTGATTTTAAAATAGTCTTATTTGGGACAGCAATGTAAAAATGTACTGCGTTGTGCTCCGTCCAATTGAGGTCTTAAGCAGATGAGATGTAACAGTGATGTTCTTAGTAAGCGACAAATCTAATTTATGATATTTATAATGGGTCAGGCCTACCACGAATTTACCAAAGCCAATTAATTTAGCTTTTGTTAGTATATCCTGCACGTACCTGTGTATGTGATGGTCTGCCCAGATTTTGAGATCACCAAGTACCATACAAAGCTGGACAGCGCTCACAGACAAACGACAGATTTAGTTTGTCTGGAAAAACACTCTTTGGAGGAGATTGGTGAATAATATCACAGCAGAAGCGAGTAGGTTAACTAATGTGTGACATCTAATTTAGCAAACATGGTTTTGCTGATTTTGAAGCTACAGGTATTTGTTAGATGTAACTTCAAATCATCTTTAAAAATAACAAGTCCTCCAATTTTGAAAGGTCGATCAACATGCAGAGAGGGAATAGCCTGGCACTCTTAGAAGGGACCTTAATGGTCCTGAGGAATTATTAAGTCATGACATTGATTCTAGTTATTATCAACTATATAATAAGGTGGCATTAACATCAGCAGCACATCAACCATGCCAGAAATGGCCAGTCGCTCAAGTAAATGCCCCAAGCGACCTCTCCCAAATGTTGTTGTAATAGGGGGTTCCAGAAGTAGATGGAGCACAGCTCACCCTTTCTCTTTCCTGTGAGTGTATTTTGCAGCACATTGACTTGTGTTTTTATAGCCATTCTCTCCACTCTGGCTGACTGAGGTGGCTACTCAGTGCTGATATTTGAGAGCTCTGGAGTTCACATTGTTGGCTTTCAACCTGAAAGATTCAGTCCCTGCTCCTCAGTCCTGTAGCATAAAGCGCTGCACAAGCAGCAAAGCATGTCATAACATTATGGTAACAGTCAAAGGATAGTAACATAACATAACACAAAGGCGTTGGAATGTGATGCACCCTTGCCTTCCACCCAGTCTAATGAAAACAGCTGCAAAAGGAGCAAAGGATATATTTTCTTATTATAGATGACTATTACTGTACTCTGATAACCTACTCCCAAATAAGGCACAGCCCCGCCTCACCATGAACTAATATAAAGCTTAGCATGACAGTCATGAAACAAACTGAATAATGACCTGAAGTTGCCAGCATTTTTCAATTTTACCAAACTTGTTTTAGCACTCCAATCCCTTACCTTCTGTTACCAACAACATTCACCTGTATACACAGTCTATTCTTGACTATGCCACTCTTGGCATTCACGCTATTAATATTCTGACGTGTGAAATCAGGTACAATGTACAAATATGCTTGATCAAAGAAGCTGGTAAACTTCCAGGATGGCCCGTACACACTCCGAGTCACTCATGCACCCAATAGCAAATTGTGTACTAATTTACCATTCTTCAAATCTGCCTTGGAATCGCAACCATCTCAGTCACTCATTGCAGCACTCTAGAACATATCTGCCTCCAACCTGTGGCAGAACTATGGATCCCCTGCTACGAATTACACGCAGACAAAACATTCTTCCCGACTGCATCCCTCCGTGTGTTTGCAGCATCTTTACTCCACATGATCTTACCTTCTGCTCGCTAATTTCTATCCCTCCAGCCGACAGAAACACCTATGCTCTCTGAAAAAAACTATGGTGGTGATTTGGTGCCATAGAAAAACATATTAACATTTAAGGGGTTGGTAAAGAAATGGATCACAAAAGATCAGGCACCCCAAAACGACTCTATAACTAGAAAGCATGACCGCCTAACCCTTGAAGTCCATGTTAAACTAGATCATCATCAGGGTTAGAACAAGATTTGTTTAATGGACTTTCGGAAGGAACCACTGATCAGGTGTAGACAGTTGGAATCCTGATGAGCCCCCTAGACTCGTGGTAAACCTGTGGCCACCCCTCCAGCCAGTGATGCTTCACCACTTTCATCTGTACAAATGAGAATCTCACCTTTTCTGTACATATATAGTTCATGAACTATAAAGAGATCATGGATTTGAGCCATAGTTCTGGCTGGGCAATCATTTTTATTCAGAGTGAGAAAGTGTTACGCTACCCCGTCATTACCCCTACTCTCCTGGGAGGTTGGCCTGCACCTACCTGACCACAAATAGGCGAGTTTAGGGAGCCGTGCAGGGGTGTTTCCAGGTCTGGAAAAGATCTGGGGCTGCGCTAATGTCAGGATTGTCGGGACTCAGGGCTAGCTAACCTTTTGGTTGTAGACCATGAGCTTCTGTCCGCGGCTACAACCAAAAGACTGGGGCTATAGCCCCCCCCGGACATCACTACCACCGCCACCTTGGTTACTAACTTTGAGAACAGGACTGGCCTCGAATTTAAAGCCTAGGAAAAATCACGGCAGTGTATAATCGGAAAAGATGAAGCCACTTATTCAGAAACGTGTTACTGCAAATTAAATAGCATGCTCATTCCTGTTCTATTTCTTGGCCCTGCACTGTTCATGCAAAAGACACTTCCATATTAAGTCGAATGTAAACTCTCCAGGTCGGCGGAGCAAATAAAAAACAGGTTTGAAGATTACGGTATCAAAATCTATGCTTTCAAGCTGTAGATGACAAGCTTGAGCAACCGAAAATAACCCGTTACAATGAAATCGATGTCCTTTAAAGTTGAAAATTGAACAGCGAGTGCGCAACATTATGAAATATGGCGGGGATGAGATAGCTAGCTGCAAAAACATGTAATACTATAGCCATTGGAAATGATGGATTCATTCGCCCATTCTGAGTGATTTGCGCCCAGGTGTGTATTGCATTGAGGCAGGGAAGGAACACGCGACCACAGCTGACACAGAGACTTACTTATACATTGTGTGGCATAGAAGGGAATTGGGGGCAGAAATGAATGCCCCTGCGGTAAAGCCCCAAAAAAGGACATTAGGGCATTATAACCCGTGGCGTTAGATTATTATTTCCAGCGAGTAATATTTTCTCAGCTTCTTTTCATGACTTCAGCACTAAATGATAATAGTCATTGAATTTCACGTTTAAAAAAAAGAAAAAAGAAAGCGGGGGGTCTGCCAGGCCTGAGGTACTGTTCAGAACTGAGCAGTGCACCTGTTTTCCCAACACTGTGACAGCCTCCTGAAATACGCCCCAGCTGCTCCCGCCACGCAGTAAACGAACTGGCTGGATTGCATGGGAAATTCAGCGGCATTAGATAAAGGGCTGCACACTGTGCTACCTCCCAACAGATGGGGCGAGCTCCACAGGGGCTACAGCCGACAACTAAAAAGATGGCCACTGCTCGGCGGCTCCCCGGTTAGAGGTAAACGGGTGAAGTGGAAGGCCCACTTAATGATTAGAAGGGCCTTGTTAGCACGTCTCTTTTTATTGCCTGGGCAATTCGTTTCCTCCTGTCTTCTCTTACGAGCACAATAGTATGTCTGAGCGCAATTCATGAGCCCTGCATGCTGAAAGAAATCTTTGAATAGGCTGACATTGCGCTCTGACCAGTGGCGAAAAAGCACATTATTCGGCAGCCGTCTCTGTGCGTGTGCATATTCAGGGGGCATCTTGGTGTAAATGTCCTGATCTGTAGGAGGTTACATACGTACGCTTGAGCTAACATGTGCCATGAGATCACTTCAGAGGTGAACACTATTTTTATGGTGCTTCGTGTCAACATTCTGGTAGTTTCTTCTCAGCGCTCCGAATCTTATTTAACAAATATTAGAACTGAGGCTCTGGCCGGTCAAGGAAATCTTTACAGAAATGTGGTCCAGTGGTGCAATTTGTTGTACCTTTAAGAAATGAGCCCGGCTCAGTAGGTGGCGGGGATTAGTGACGTTGAGTGAGGGGAAGTGGTTTGCCGCCGTGTTATATTCCTCTGGCTGTGCGTCCATTATTTAATACAGTACGGCCCAGTGCGGTTCATACTGAGCAGGGGGGGCGGCCAGTTTGGTAAGCACAAGAGGCTCCTAGGTTCGAAGCTGGCAACTAATTCTGCCACACACAATGCAGGTGAAGGCCGTTCTGAATAGCGGCAGTGCAACATTTATTTTGACCCCTTTGATTGCACACAAACTAGTAGTTCACAGAAATTCTGTTGTGCTGATGAATAAATTGCATAAAACTATTTAGGAAGTTTATTGCTTGATAGAGAACACCCTTTGAAGTAGAAAAGATGCATAGCTACATTTGTGGAAGTGTATTCACGAATAGTGAGTGTTGCATGTCACCCCTACTGGGGCTCATGGTATGGCCCAAGGATTGATGCAGGGTCACATGGTAGTAACCATTTGACCAAGGTAATAAATAGAACGAGCTGTTTCCTGCTCGTCAGTCGATGCTAACCTGACTCCGGTGCCGTTCTTGCATGCACCCAGCTGGGGCAATGCCGCATGCAGTAGGCCCAAGAACGGAGCCCTGCACGAGGTCGGCGGCCCTGCTGGGCAACGCCGGCCTCCCTCACTGGTATAGCCATGTGACCATGGCTTATGGTGCACCCCGGCCTTGGTGCCCCCAGAGCCGGGGCTGCTGTGAGCTGGGTGCTCACAGCCCACGTGGTCTGCTCCGGTGATCCGGGGCGAGCAAGGTGCCCCCTGCTCCGTTGTTTGCTGCATGATTGCAGTCCTGGTAACCCATGTTGGGCGGTCCCGACTCTGGCTGAGGCCCGCCCGGTGACCGAGGTGGGCCCCACAACAGTGAGCATGGTGAAGGAGGAAGCTGCAGTCCATATACAAACACAAAACACATGCCTTTAATATCAGCCTGGCTAATGCTCTCTCTTTCCTGGGGACTGTCCATGAGAGTTTCAGGTTTGTGGTTTCGTAGATGGCCCTTGCTAGGAGCACACAATTCATTGAGGTGGAACGGGCCTGCCTAGTACACTATGTAGAGGTCAGCGAGTCAGGTGAGGCTCGGCCCGGCCAGGGTCACTAGAGGGCTTTTAGCCTGACCCTCAATTAGGGCCAGCGCCACCCAAAGCACGAGATGACGCACACGCCCGACAGTGGCTGCCCAACGTCTCTAGTGTGCCAAACACACTTGCCCCAGCCATTTTCATCCCCTGTCACAGCTTTGGGCTTGCTTGATCTTCCTGAATGTGATCAATCTTTGGCTGCAACTGATAGGTTACCTTACAAGTTATGAATGTGTTGCTAAAACACAGAGCCACCTTGCCGTTGAAGGATTGTCAACAGTTCCTGCCATTCAGTTGTGATGTGGAAGGCACCAACTGGTGCCTGGAAAATGGCTTTTTGGTAGAGCTGGGCGAGCCAGACGAGGTTCAGGCCAGCCACGGTCACAGTACTCATTTTAGCCCGACTCCTGTTGGACCAATACCTGCCAAAACCACAGGCCTGATCACAAGTCGCATCTGCCGCCATTTCGGATCCCTGCAGCACCCTGCCCTTCTTGCCACATACTGCAAGCGCGAGACTTCGCACTAGCGCTTAGAAAAGAACCCCTGCCTGCGTCACTGTAGGGAACACAGATGAGCGGCAGCTGTAGTGATCTTCAGCGAAACAATATTAACACCAGTTTTCAGCCTAACTGGTGCTAGAGCCACACACTCTGCTGGAGCACTGAATGAAATAGCGAGCATTGCACGACAAAAGGCACACATGGTTAGTGTGCGTTTCATCCATTTGTCTCTTAGCAACGAAGGCACATGGCTGAGGAAACTTTAACCTGCTCAACGCCGATGAAAAGCAGATGCTTGGTGTACAACGCCCTTCCACTGTTAAATGTTTTGTATTTCAATTTCAAGCACTTTACAGATTTGTTTTTTTTTTTTGATCATGGGTTACATACTAAATATTTTATTTTTAAAGCACATAGCAAAATATCTTTGAATTTCCAAATTACATTTAAGATCTTAAGCAAAATGTATTATTCTCTGCCGTGGACATACAGGAGGAGCTGCAGTCCCTCCGCCCGGGAACATTTCTTGCAACATACTCAAATAACTTACTCGCAGACAATTTTATTATTGTGGAAGAAAACAGATCACTTTTATTCAGAGTTAGCTTATGGGTGGTCCTAGTAGTGACCAGGACCCAAGTAGGTCTGGCCCTTAGCACAATGCCGGGTGGCCCTTTGCCATTCCCGGGTTTCAAACAAACAGGTGAACCCTCACCCCGGTTCACTGTCTTTCCGTGTGACCCACGTCACTTCTGGTTTTAGTTCTTCCATGTCAAGCCCGCCTCTGGTTGCCTTTCCACCAGGATCAGTTCATAACTCCCATAAACCTATATGGAGCAAAAACCCCAGGGCCACTAATATTCACCTGAGCCCTTATTCACTTCTTGCTCTCCGGAGAGCAACAAAAACACCCACGAGAAAAACATCATGCCCATAGTCTGATAAGTGTACCCCATTATGTGGGAAGATAATCGGGTCCTTTTCACAAAGCATTCTATACCTGAGAAAGCCCAGACCTTCCACCTGCATGAATTTCTCCATAGCCTTATTAATCCTCCTCCTAGATTTATCCACAGCAGCACTGGTCCCTGCTCCTCGCCACTCTCTCCTATGAATTATCTCAGACCATAAAATCGCAGTGTACACCAACAGTTCCACCAACATTTTTATGCCTTCATGCATCTGGTGCAGTAACCTCCCCATTCCCATGGAGGTAAGGTTGTTGCTCCCCGGGTGGACCTCTAAGACCTTGGGAGCCACAATCCTTCCCAAATGCCTATGCACTGCAAGCAGCAAGGTAGCACTTTGCATGCCTGGCAATCCAAGCCAGACCATCTATGTCTTTTTCAGCCCAATGTTGCCACCTCTCCGAAGCCATTAGACAGCTCTCTTCTCTGCCCTTGTTACAAATGAGTGTGCGATGAACCAAACTCTTCCTTCTGTTGGGTAAATGGGAGATGTTAAAAGACATGCAATACTGAACATGACAACACATTAAATGTTTAACCAAAAAAGTGATAGGTGGAAGGTTTGAATTAATCTGAAAGAATCTGAATTAATGCACTTGCACATTCGGAATGCACTTGCGCGTTCTTGCATGTTCTCAATGTCACTTGCACCTTCTCAATGTCACTGGGCCTAGTAAGATCGTTATTTTTGTTCTCCCTTGTTCCCCACCCATGCCTTGTTGCACTCTGCAACACTTGTGTACGAGCGCGATGCAAATAAAATATCAATATCAATCAATATCAATACCACTGGCACTGGTCTGGGCAACCTTCCACACCACTGTTTTTAGCCCGTCTGCGCAATTGAAAAAGAGGTCCATCTATATGCAAATCAGTCAGGTACTGCCACCAATGGTAGCAGCCTAGCCCAAACCACTAGGCCAGCTCCCCTCTGCATGGAAACACAAGCAACCCCAGACATGTTTCAGCCTTGTTGGGCCTCATCAGTGAGGTGCAGCTTGGTTCCCTACGGTGCACTGAGCAAGGGGCCCCATGTCTTTGCATACCCTCTCTCACGTAGGGAGACAAACTATAACAAAAAAAGTGATGGGTGGAAGGTTTTGCATTCATCTGAACCACTGGCACTGCTCTGGGCAACCTTCAAAACCACAGTCTTTTATCCCATTTGCATCATTGCAAAAGGGTTCCACCCATATGCAAATCAGACAGCAGCCCAGCCTGAACTGCTACGCCGTGTCACCTCTGTACGGAAACACAAGCAACTCCAGACATGTTTTGGCCTTGTTGGGCCTTATCAGTGAGGTGCAGCTTGGTTCCATATGGCACAACGAGCAAGGGACCCACGTCTAGGCATACCCTCTCTCACAAACGAAGACAAACTATAACCAAAAAAGTGATGGGTGAAAGGTTTTGAATTAATCTGAACCACTGGCACTGCTATGAGCAACCATCCACACCACTGTTTTTTTAGCCTGTCTGCGTCATTGCAAAAAAGGTGCAGCCATATGCAAAACAGTCAGGTACTGCCACCAATGCGAACAGCCCAGCCCTAACTGCTAGGCCAGGTCCCCTTTTCCTGGAAATACAAGCAATCCCAGACATGTTTCGGTCACGTTGGGCCTCATCAGTGAGGTGCACTTTGGTCCCCTATGGTGCAGCGAGCAAGAGACCCACGTCTGGGCATACACTTTCTCACAAAAGGAGACAAGCTATAGCCAAAAAAGTAATGGGAGGAAGATTTTGGATTAATCTGAATCACTGGCAATCCTCTGCTTACAAGGCCAAAACATGTTTGGAGATGTGTGTGGTCTCGTGCAGAAGGGATGTGACCAAGCAGTTCGGGCTGGACTGCCCCTTTTGGGGTAGCACCAAGCCTGATTTACATATATTTTTCTGCTTTTCTAATGGCTTGGCAGGCGAAGAAGGATGGTGTGGGGGGTTGCCCAGAGCAATGCCAGAGGTTAAGATTAACTTAAAATCTTTCAGACATCATCTCTTTTGTTTTGCTGACCACATTAAAAGTAACAGCAGACCTCTGCACCAGCCACCTATTACACCTATACTCTACCACACTGCTTGCAATATTGCACAAGTCGTCCTGTGTACGCTGCCTGGCCTCTGGCAGTACCTTTATCCACCTAATCCTGAGGCAAGGGTTCCCCTGTTCTTACACCTGTTAATGACTCCAATCAAGCATTCCCACTAAGTCAGTGCCTTGTCTGGGATTGCTCAAGGGAAGCCCTTATTTATATATTTTTATGACAAGTTATAATCTGGATGATGAACCCTTGTATAACGCCCCTCTCTTAGAATCCCCCTGACCCCACTGAGCCAAGAAGTAGGTTTGTTTTGCAAATTAATAAGGTTTATTTGAAAAATTGAACAATAGAGATATATCACACTTTTATAATAAATTAATATTGATAGCACACTTGTGAATATGAGCAGTAATCAGCAATAGGCAATCCTACAGTAGCACAGTTCTTGGTTACTTATGAATAAGAACAGAGGACTAAGGTAGCAGAGAATGCTTTATATGGTTCAAGGAAATGCAAGGTGGGACAGAATGCAACACAGAAATAATTTGATATGATTTCAACAAGAGATAATGTGATCGCTTTTTCTTTTGACAATTCACTCTCCCCCTTTATGCAATATAAGGAAATGGAAGGAGAGCACACAGTCTTCAAGAATACCAACAAAAATGCAATACAAAGTTCCAATTCCCCCCCAGCAAGCTGAGAGCACCAGGGATGATTTTTAAACACAAGCAAAATCCTTTTAAATGTGGTGGCAATGAAGTAAAATATGTTAAAATGGTTTTTAATTCCCTATAAGAGATTCAGGGTGGGTGATAGCTACTTTAAATTAGTTCAGGATCACTTTAGCAATGCTCTATGAATGATTGTCAGGTTGCAAACGAATTTCAGCAAAGGAAAGCAAGAATCTATTTTGACAAGTGAAGAAATTTGAGCCAAATCGCAAATCGCAGCACTTTTGCCGAGTGCATCGAGCGCTATTACGGAAAAAGTATAAAGAATAGAAAGAATGGGTTCGTTGGAAAGCCTATAATCTTATCTTTAAAATGAAAGTTAAAACTCGCCCCTAGCACAAACAGTTCAAGTGATAGGGACGATTTCGTGATGGGAGTTTTTCGGAAATGAAATAATGATTCAAAATGGCAAAATTACACTTTACAGGTTTAAATCGGAGAAGGAACACACAATTCCTATGTTGCAGTTCTGGACAGGTTCAAATGTTTTGAATCAGATTATTTTAAGATAAGAGATTGGTTTTGCACAGTTCTGGCTGAGTACTCACACTATGAATTTGAAATAGGCCGCCAGGGTCTGGTCAGGTACGGATTGGACTCCAGGCGGTTGGTTCTGAAGTCGCAGCTATCTGGGTCAGCTCTGCTCTGCCGGTCTGGTCTGGATCTCTGGTTCTGCTCACAGCAATTTGGTCTGGTCTTTCTGGATACGGCACTGCTTTCTGGGTCTGCTACCGGTTCTGTCAAAAGTTCTTGGCAAAGAATCCAACAGCTCGCCCGGCTGTAGAATAGTTTGGTTGGATTGCTGGATTCTGAAGGCCTGCTGAAAAAGGATTTAGCTGGTGGTCCAGGCCTCTCTGCTTTAAGTTCTGGAGTGAAGTTCCGGATCTCTGGATTCTGGAGTTCTCCGTCAGAGTGCTGCGCAGAGATTCAGTTGAAGGTTGGAAAATGAATGTCACTGTCTGGCTTCCAGTGGCTCTTTTTATGTCTTTTGAAAATGGGTGTGGATGCTAACTTTCTATGCCCAACCCACTCACGATTTGATAGGTCAAGGATTTCTTCTTTGACCTGATTTGAGAAGGGAGCAGTGAGTCACCAGGTGTCATCTTTAGGGCATAGAGAAAGAACACTCCCCTTTGCTTTTACCTTAGAAAACAATTTTCATAACTAAACACATTTCCCAGATACACAAGTGGTTGACATTACACATACACATCATATATCACATAAGGTAGTTTATGTTCCAACTCTGATGTTTCTAAGAGCTTGGATTAAGAAATGACAACATTTTGTGCTTTTTGGTTGGTTTACCAAAATTGGATTTTTACCAAAAATGACACAGATGTGCACCGCCTTTCTACACATATTCCAGTAAATTTTCATTTTTCTAGCGTGAACCCCGTGTCTGCAATCTCCATAATTCATGGGGTTTTGCCTCAGAACATGGTACAGAGTTCTAACACCTCTTAAAATGTGCACAGAAAAATCACAAGACTAATGATATTAATTATGATATTAATTATATAATTTTGACAAGTCTGTGCTATGAATTATCCATCTTTTTAAAATTATGCTCTGGCCCAGAGGGGTGTGGTTTCCCAAAGCACATGGTGGAATTTCTGGTTTGTCCACTTCCTCCAACTCAAGTTGCTCACAGAGGCACTGCCCCTCCCCGTTTCTCTCAAGAGGAAGCCATTTACGACCCCCCCTAATTTAACATTTGCCTGAGCCAAGGAAGGCTCATTGTTCAGTTTCCTGCAGTCCCCAGCTGCTCCTCCCCTAATCCAATCAGGGAGGTGTCATCTCCTTTTGGTGGGGGCAGCAGAATGCAGCCAGGCCTGGGAAGAGTGGCTGAGCAAGTTTCAACTCCTGTCAGGGGTAGTTGCCGGGCAGAATTCACTCTCTTCAAGCCAGGCTTCAGCCAAATGTCACTTTTGTTCCCAGTTTTTCTTCATCCAAATCAAACTTACAATTTTTACACATGCAGCTAGAACACTGATTCTAAGTTCAAAACTATGACATTTAACAGTTGAAAACTATGTGACACTCAACAGTAGGTCACTCATTTATTTTAAACATTTAGATTTTAGTGGCTTTAAGTCCAATTTCACTTCAGCTGCTGACATCCACAGCTCAGCCAGTTTCATTATGAACATTATTTTGGGCTCTTTCTCTTTCCAGATTTAGTATGCACACAAGTATACCTTCTGCCAAACGTCTGCTGGTGTTCATTGAGATTTTAGAATATCTTGCAATGTTTAAAATAGGCATTTTTAGCTTGCATTTCAGAGAAACAAAGGTGATTTCAAAGCGCTTTCTGAGCTGACCGGCACTGCTGTTTTTCCTTTGGCACACATTTCACCCAGGGCACTCCTGGCCCATCACGCTCGCGCTGGTGGGTGGCAGGTCAGGGGAACATTTTGGTGTGCACCAAAACTGCACGGTTTTCCTGGATTCTGGCGCAATGTGGGCTTTTCCACCATCTTGGATTTTCTAAGCCCACAGCACCAAATGTTGCAGCATAATAGCTCGAACATGGGTCAAAACCCCTGACACACCCCCCAGGGCAAATATACAGCTTGTACCGGTCGATTCCCATCTGCCCAACGTTTGTACCTCTGGCCCAACATCCATCCCCTGCTGAAAGGCAGTTGTGGCTGCCCCAATCCTGAAGGAATGAGAAGACCAACTGTTCACTTGAAACCCAGCTCTCTGTAAAGACACAGCTAAAACCTTTCGAAACTGAAAAGGTGTCAGCGGGGAACCATCCTCGTGCACTAATAGATATCCCCTCTGGCTGGCCTGCTGTGGATACCGTGAGAGCAGCTTGGAGGGACAACTATTTGCATCAGCAGAACTGTTCAATACTTGTACTTGCCCTTTCCTTCATGATCCGTCTTGGGCATCCCCACTTATAACCATTCCCTGGGTAGCGAACGAGACATACCCCAGCAGCAGTGCCCTTCCCGTCCTGTCACCCTTATTACGAGCAACTAGCTTCCTGACCGGGAATGCCCCAAAAAAGGCAATTGCAAAAGTTGCCCTGAACATCGAAACCTCGGGCATAACCCCCAAGAACTTGGTGAATGCCTCGAAATCTATGGGACAGAAATGAGGAAAGGACTGAAGGTGAAGGTGACATTATTGTATACACATCACTTGTCACAGCCCCACACACAAACACACACACACAACACAATTAACATGTTTTAAGGCTGTGTAGCAATAGATATTTGTTGTGATCATCACACTGCTAAAAATAGTGCAACAGTTGATTAATATTACACACTCATTCAGCTCTACAATCTGGTAAGCTTTGGCTATGGGAGATGGCGTGCACTAGGACAATTTCAGACACCATTCCACTTTTCAAAGGTGTACAACTGTCTGCATTGTGTTATGCTTTAGAGCAAGCGTAATAGCAATTCATGTCATTAGAGCGCTTAGAAACATAATTCATTATTACTTGTAGTATTAAGAATAATTAATAATTATTGTATACACGGTACTTGTCACAGCCCCCCCCCCACACACATCACAATGGCCCTCATTAGGACCCTGGCGGATTTTTTCCGCCATCGACGGACTTTTCCGCCATGGCGTAAAGTCCGTTTACGCCATGGCGGATGGTGGACTTACCGCCCCATTCCGAGGTCGGCGGGGCGGTAAGTCCCCATTAACCCATTTACCCTTCCCCATTCCCATTTCGGCCCCATAGGGTATAATGGGAGTGGGGAAGGAGTTAATTACGCCACCGTAAATTACGGTGGCGTAATTAACACCAAGGTCCCATAGCGCCATGGATTTTTACGCCCGCAAAAAGCGGGCGGAAAAATGACCATGGCGCTCTGGGAACTCGGGATTGGCGGTAAGGGGTCGGCGCAGCTAACGCTAGCGTAAACCCCTTACCGCCAGGGTCCTAATGAGGGCCAATGACATGTTTTAATGCTCTGTAGAAGCTCACCATTTCCAATAAATATTTTTGGTGATCATCACACTGAGCGATAAAAGTGCAACATTATGATTAATCTTAAACACATAGGGCCTCATTACGACCCAGGCGGTAAGGGGTTTACGGCAGCGTAAACAGCGCCGACCCTTACCGCCTGATTCCGAGGTCCCTTAGCGCCATGGAGGATTTAACACCTGCTTTTAGCAGGTGTTAAAATCCATGGCGCTAAGGGACCTTGTTGTTAATTACGCCACCGTAATTTACGGTGGCGTAATTAACGCCTTCCCCACTCCCATTACGCCTTATGGGGCAAAAATGTGAATGGGGAAGGGTAAATGGGGATTGGGGACTTACCGCCCCGCCAACCTCGGAATGGGGTGGTAAGTCCGCCAACCACCATGGCGTAAACATAGTTTAAGCCATGGTGGTAAAGGTACGACCCAGGCGGTAACTTACCGCCTGGGTCGTAATGAGGCCCATAGTATGTGATAATAATTATACCAAATTTTACTGGACACAGAACTAATAAATCACAAACAGAAATTAGCATCAGCAGTACCGAAAATGTGTCCATGTAGACATTAAATAGATAAGGTTAACTGTACAGTTTAAATAGTCCGATTGAAAATTAGCAGTCATACTCTTCAGGGGAAAGGTGGACTTGAAACTGGCCCTGCACTATTAAGAATGAGTACGACTCTCTCACGGCCACTGAATGTCAACATGGTCAGCTTGGGGATTTGTGGGGCTCTGGCCAAAAAGGAAGTGTGCCCCCTTCCATATTTGTATCACATAAAGGACTTGGCCGATTATCTGTAGGTAGAGTCTCAGGTTTGGGAGTGAGAGGACTTTATTTATTTATTTGCATTTTTAAAGCGCTCACACTGCCTGCGGGCTTCCAGGCGCTGTTACAGGAATTGTGTTTATTTTATTTTTTAGTTGTGTAATTGTTTTTTTTTCTTGGTTGCGTATTTATAACACGCTTAAATACCCAGAGGTTTCTAAGCGCAGACCGGGGGATCGAACCTGTATTGCTTCGTGTTGTCTTGCTTCCAAGGTGAACACATTGCCGCGGGGCTATCCTCCCGGGACTTGTATGCAAAGCCCGGGGAAGGGGCCTTAAGTAGGCTTGGCCTCGAGGGAGGAGGGAGACGTGTTGAATGCAGGTCTTAACAAAAATGTGCAGGGAATTCACCAGGGCCTGACAGAGTGCATCTCAGGTGCCAAAGTGGCGCTGGGTGGGAGGTGGCTTCACAGGGAAGGGCATCTTCCATTACAAAACAGCCAATCTGGACTCTACACTCTGAGGCGCAGCAGCAAGATATGGCACAGGGGGCAATTTATGCCTGCCAGGCTCTGAGACCACACAGAGGCTGCCCAGGTCTAGGACCGGCCGTGGGTGTGAATGGGTGATTTGGGATATGGCAGTGGATCTGTTTGTAAGCCCCACGCAAAGAAGATGGAACTTGTCTCCTCTCGTCAGCTCTTTGAGAGCCAGAAACTGCCGTGAAAGGTAATCCCAGTTGCAATTGTTAAGAATGAGGTAGAGCTGAGCAAAATACCATTTGATACCCATTTATTTTTAATTGGGACTTCACTTGGGTCTTTCACTCATGGGGCTCTCATAGCTTGTAAGCATTGCCAGAAACAGCATTACCAAATATTTGGCTACATAAGTGTGTATGTAGGACTCTTGTATAGAGCTTGAGTCGACGTCTAAGGACTTTTGGGGGAGAGGAGAAAGAAAGGGTGGAAAGTAGGGGGGTCGGGCACCGGTGAGGTTGGAGGATAAATTAGGTGATGAAAGTGGAAAAAAAGAATGATGGTGAACATAGGCCCCAGCTGGCTCCCCGCTGCCCCATAACTGTAGAACTAGGTAAGCGCAGTGGAGGAAGGTGCAGTTCTGAGACAGGGAAGTCATTAAATCAAAATGCCAGGGCTAGGGGAAGTGACATCGCACAACCCTTGACCTCTGATGACATCACAGTAAGTGATAACACTTAACCCCACCCCAAAGTGACATCACAGGAAGCGATGGAACAGGACCTTTCGCCTCTTGACAAAATAGGAAGTGGCATCACAAAGCATTGTTCCTAAGTACACTGTGAAAAATATGGTTACAATATCACTGTAATGTGAAATACATTTCATACAAGAATGGATCACCATATGTATCGTTAATATCAGTGTGTATAGGCCCATATTACCCAAATTACTGTATATGCAAGCAGTCATCCAAGGCCAAATGATAATGATGTGTTATTATATAGGACTTACGCTTAAGCGCTTTATATAGAACAAATATACATACAATATCACCCAACCTGTGATGGTACTCATTTATCAACCTTAGAAGGATGAAAAGCTGAGTTGACTATGCCATGATTTGAACCTGCAGCCTGCAGATCACACACACAACACAGCGAGCGCTCAACCCACTGAGCTAACTTATTGGATGTAGTAAACTGATCAATTATACGTCTGAATGTCCTCAAAGTCAGACAAATAATTGCATACACTCTGTATTGGATACCAATAAACAGGCTTTGGAGGTTTGCAAAATACATACCCTTGGGAGGGTTAATAACTGTGTATTAACGAATTTAGAGTAGTGCAGGGAAAGCAGCGCACTCACACGGCATCCTGTACTCTCGTCACTCATTACCTCATACATGCAAACAAACATCCTGAACAGCATGCCATGGAGATAGGAAAGATAGACACATTACAACAAAACATTTATTGTGGCACAACGAAATCAATGAAATCAATGGCCATTTCATGTGCTATGGTGAAACATTTCTATACTGTGCACAAGCTTTTAGGCACAAGGGTTTTGTCAAGTGACCGAGGACACTGTCATGATCTCTGCTTCCAAAAGGTCAGGGTTTTCCCAACTCCCTTGGAAGCAGATCCATAACCCAGGTTCCGAGTGCCAACCAGTTATCCACCAAATATATACCTCTAAAAGGGCCACGCACATTCAACCCAAGATACCTTGGTCCCTATTCCATCACTACCATAGTAAACCCAGTAGCGGTCAAGTTGGACTTGCCCCCGCACATGAAGATATATCCGGTCTTCCACGTCTCTCTATTAAAACCCGTGCAACCTCAAACCCGACTAACTAAATCTCCAAAACCTATCCTAGTTGATGGAGAACTCGAGTTTGAAGTCAAAAGCATTCTGGACTCCAAGATCTCCAAATCTAAACTATTTTACCTAATTGACTGGAAAGGCTACGGCCCCCAAGAGAGATCCTGGGAACCTGCTGAATATGTCCACGCTCCTCGCCTAATCAAAAGATTTCACCAAACATTTCCTGACAAGCCAAAACCCCCGGAGAAGCCCGGTTTGGGAGGGGCCTTGAGGGGGGGTACTGTCATGATCTCTGCTTCCAAAAGGTCAGGGTTTTCCCAACTCCCTTGGAAGCAGATCCATAACCCAGGTTCCGAGTGCCAACCAGTCCCAATTGGGACCTTTTGGACCCAGTCCTGGCGCCAGTGGCACCAGGCTCATAAATATGCCCAGTCCCAGCGCTGGAAGCGCCGGGCTCATAATGCTTGGGTGGACTTACCTGCAGCAGACCATGCTGCTTACTTGCCTGCCAGTTGAGCCTCTGATCCTCTTCTGTTTGGAACTACTTTTCCTGTTGGGTGGGGCAGGAGCCACTCCCTAGATTCAGAACACTGGAACTCTTCTGGAAAGCAGGAACTCTTTTCTTACCTAGGCGTGGCTGTGGAAGGAGACACCTAAGCACTACAGGAGGCTATTTAAACCACACCCGATGGATGAATCTTGCTTTGCGTTATTCTGCATCCTCTGCAGCAGAACGCTCATCGTGTCTTCTGCATCTGATCCTGGGCCTAAGGAAAAAGGCTTACCATCCCGAATCCAGTCTTCAGCAACACCTATAAAGACAAGAAAGAACAGGTTAGCATTACGGTCTTGAGTGACAGCTCTTCACTTACCTGGTCCATCGGCTGTCACCAACGCCTCGCGCTGCATTCCGGCATCTGAAAGACAAAGGCTTACCTACTCTTCGTGGCGCTCCGGAGGTCTTCACACTGCATTCCGGCATCTGAAAGACAAAAGCTTACCAACTCTTCGCACGCTCCGGAGGCCTTCGGCGCTGCATCCCGCATCTGAAAGACAAAACAAGGTGCGTTTAAAGACATTGGGGAACTTTAATACTCACGTGCCATTACTCCTTTCCACATCTAACCCAGTGGGTATTCCGGCACCCTGCAGCCGCTCCGAACTTGTACCTGCAAAATAAAAAGACAGTTAGAGCGCATCGTGAAGCAGGCAACAAGCGCTTACTTACGTGCTTCCAGGCGCTTCTATTCATCACACGGGCTCCATCTTCAACTCACTTCAGCCCGTCATCCGCCATCGCCGGAACCCTGCAAAACAAGAAACATCATTACTAAAGACTTTAAAGACATTAGAATTACTCGAAACTTACTGTTCGTGCAGTAAACGACAGACAGCAGTCCTCTGAAGTCAAGAGGCCTGCTCCCCTTATCCAGTGAAGAAACTGGTTCAGCACCCTGCCCCGAGGCAGATGGAGGCACGGCGTTCACTTACCTAAGGTGAGAGCGTTTACCTTTGGGGTTCTACAGGAGAAGAGAAAGGGAAGAAGAGAGAGACATTCAATAACCCAGTTCCTTAATCCCATATTTTCTATCTGCAGACATCTTACCCTTCGAGTCAGACATACAGTGCACAGAGGTCCAGCCCAAAGAGCCAGCCGTGTGTTACACATCACCTTTGAAGATACGGTATACGCCCAGTCAAGACCGGCGCCTCGGGAATCAGGTGAGCATTACAGAACGCAAAGCCTACCACAAAACTCCCGTCCAGGCGCTATGGAAACCTCGGATACCGACCAGCTAGCCCAGTTACTTGGCGAACTAAGGGCAGAAGTGCATGCAGCCCGTCAGGAAACGAACGCTCTAAGAAGGGAACTGATTATTTCCAAGGAGCGAACAGATGATCTCGCTAGACAATTGCTACAGTCACAAGCCGGACAGACCCCGTTACCCGCATCTGGGGGAAATCTTCCTTCTACATCCTCTATGAGTCCAGTGCAGATCAACCTACCTGGGAATGTACCTCTGGCTCCGCCCGAACGATTTTCTGGTGACCCAAAGAGGTTTGCAGTATTTATCAATCAGTGCCGGTTGCATTTCTTATGCCGGCCAGCAGCCTTTCCAACTGATCAAGCTAAAGTAGCTTTCGTGCTTTCGTACCTTAGTGGCAATGCGGCAGACTGGTCGATCCCTCTAGTAAATCAAGATGATCCGGTCCTCCATGATTTTCAAGCTTTTCAGCTCAGTATGGAAAAACTGTTCGCAAGACATTCACAGGGGCAGGCCTTGGACAATGAGCTTCTTTCGTTGCGACAAGGTAATCAAGACCTTTTGGCTTATATTGCGTCTTTCAACAGACTGATAGTGGAAACTCAATGGCCTGAGGACAAAAGGATTACGCTGTTTTATAGAGGTCTACGTGGAGAGCTCAAAGATGTGTTAGCCCAAGTAGTGAATCCCCCACAAGATTGTTCAGACTATATAGACTTAGTTGTTCAAATAGATCACAGACTGCAGAACAGGAAGGCCGATCGTTCCAAGTTTGATGCTTGAGTATTTTCCAAACCGCCAACTCCTTCCAAAGGAGTAGACTCCGGGGAACCCATGCAAATAGGGGGTCTGAAAGGTCCTCTAACACAAAAGGAGCGGGAAAGGAGAAAACAGTTGCAATTATGCCTCTATTGCGGAAACTCAGGGCACTTTCTTCGAGACTGTCCGGTGAAACCTGCCAAGAAGGCAGTAGGAGCTGCAGTTACCAAAGTTACAAACTCTGAGCAGGGAAACGACCTCGCCCAACAAGAATAGAGGTCCTCTTGCCGAGCGTGAAAACCAGTTCCGTGACCTCGCATTTCGTGATACCTATGGTCCTCATTAGCCCTGATAATCCGGATCGATTACATGCAATTGAAGCTTACGTCGACAGCGGTGCCATCGGCAATTATGTGGATCATGAAATGGTTTTGTTACTCACCGGACGGGAAGTAAACCAATCGGTGGCCGGAAGACACAGGACTGCACTATTGATTGAAGAGCTAGGTCGGGGCCTCCAACCTAGCCTCCTCTCTGTGAGGGCACAAGACCTTTTTAACGATATGACCCTCTGCTGGGTAGGACCAGGCAGATGGACTGATCGCTCAAAAGGGCGGGGAGGACACGCCGCCAAGAACCCAGCTGTAAAGGAAAAAACAAGAGGTGAGCAATTGGAACTTTAAGAAGAATCCCTTCCCTTGATACTTCTTTCTAGTAGTACCTGAGCTATGCCCTCCCCTTGTTTAAGGCAACCGGAACCACCTATAAGTAAGAAAGGAGAATGTAACCTATACTAATGATAGTTGTCGCTAGGCTACGAGGTATAGAATCATAAATTAGAGAACCCTTACCACGGATGTTGTTGTTGAGTCTGAGTTATCCCAAAGGAGTCCAAAAACGGAAGTGCAAAATAATAAACGGGGAAGGTTAGTTAGGGAACTAAACCCGGGCGGAACGAGGGCCGCGCTAGAGTCGAGTGGGTGCACTCTCTGCAAGGCGTCCCTGTGCACTATTGGAGGATGTCCAATGGAAGTCTGATTGTGGAGATGATGGGAACAACAACCATAAGAATGGTAGGTGATGGTTTCGGTGACAGGCAAAGGCAGTCCGTGAGGGAGAAAAAAGAGGTCTGGTACACAGGTGAGTAGTTTTCCAAAATCGGCAGGCAGAGGCAGTCCGTGAGGGAGGAAATAGGTCTGGTACACGGGTCAGTAGTTTTCCAAAATCGGCAGGCAGAGGCAGTCCTTGAAGGAGGAATTAGGTCTGGTACACGGGTTAATATAGCAGGATCGAAGACGGAACTTCTAAACACTTCTAAACACCGGGATGCAACTTTAATCAGAAGCAGCGACTTTCCCGGTTGTGCGGTTTAAATCGGGAAGGGGAAAGGCGGAACCGGACGAAACCAAGGTTCACGCATCATCGCCCATCTGCTGAGAGTGGGAGGCGGAATGCTGGGAATCATAGTTGAACTCGCCGCAGGGCGCCTCGGAGTGAGCCGAGGCCACTATTTTCCGGGGCAGTTGCCAGTGGGCGTAGAATGGATTTGCAATGTGACGCATGCCCTTCCGAAGGGCTATAATCCTCCTCCGTGCCTGCCGAGGCGTAACAGCATCCACCCCCAACGGCGGCACCACCCCCCTACAGACATGAAAGCGGCGAAGCAGGGCCGGAGCATGTATGTTAGATAAAGGCTCCCAAGATCTATCCTCAGGGCCAAAACCCTTCCAGTCAACCAGGTAAAAAGGACGACCCCTCCGAAGTCGGAAATCCAGGATATCTGCCACTTCGTACTCATCATTACCATCCACCCGCACCGGGGCCGGGCGTATTGGCAATCGCATGTTGGCCGGACAAGGCTTCAGCAAGCTGACATGAAACACAGGATGCTGTTTCCAGGACGAGGGCAATGAAAGACGTACAGCAACTGGATTCAAAACCTTAGTGACAGAGAAAGGTCCCACGAATTTGGGTAAGAGCATCCGTTTTCCAGGCATTCTCAGGTTGCGTGATGACAGCCAAACCTTCATACCTACACGGTAGTCGGGTGCCGGTGCCCGATGTTTGTCAGCGAATTTCTTAGCTTTGGCCTGAGCATGCAGCAGGTGTTGACGAACGACCTCATGAATGGACTTGAGGTCCCGAACACACGCATGAGCCGCTGGATTGTCAATTGGAAGATCAGGATCCAGGGGTAAGGACCGTGGATGGTGTCCGTATAATGCAAAAAAGGGTGATACACCAGAAGCGGCATGCAGAGAATTGTTATAAGCAAATTCAGGAGGAGGTAACAACGCCAACCAAGATGACTGGAAACGAAGCGTGAGGCAGCGCAGATATTGCTCGAGAGTGGCGTTGAGCCGTTCAGTCTGCCCATCTGTTTGTGGATGGAAGGCCGAGCTGAACCTGTCATCAATGCCCAAGGATGCCGTCAGAGCCCTCCAAAAACGTGATCTGAAACCACAATAGAGCGCAGACCAAAGAAACGAAATACGTTCCTAAGGAACAACGAGGCCAGAGTTGGAGCAGAGGGCAAACCCATACAAGGAACGAAGAGTGCCATTTTGGTGAAATAATCAATTACCACCCAGATGGTATCAAAACCGTCCACAGGCGGCAGGTCCACGATGAAATCCATAGAGACCATGTACCATGGTTTGTGAGGAACCGGGAGTGACTGTAACAAACCCATAGGTTTAGACCGGGAGACCTTACATTGAGCACACACAGAACAGGAGGCCAGATAACGAACCACGTCCTGTGACATAGACGGCCACCAGGCCTAACGCCGAAGCAAGTCCAGAGTCTTCTTTTGACCTGGATGAGCCCCCATCAAAGAGTCATGGGATAAAGCAAGGGCTTGGAGACGTGCTTTCCCCGGAGGCACAAACAGGCGGCCCTGAATATAAGGAAGTCCTCGTACCACATCAAGGTTTAGGACTACACATTCTTCTTTATGTGTATTCACCCAATCCGAGATTAAAGAACGGAGCAAAGGGCGTGGAGTACATGCACATACGACCCTAGAAGGCAGCAGAAGAGGGCATTCGGGTTTGCTTTGCTCCGAGTGAGAGGGTAGACGAGACAAGGCGTCGGCACAAACATTGAGACGGGCTGGCCTATATGTGATGGTGAAATTAAACTGGGAAAAGAAGAGGTGCCAACGGGCCTGTCGGGCAGTGAGACACTTCATTGATTTGAATGCCAATAGACTCCGGTGGTCAGAGAAGACAGTAACCGGATGACGGGCCCCCAATAGATGTCGCCATTCGGCGAAAGCGTCCTTGACTGCCAGCAATTCCCTTTCCGTGATAGGATAGTTGCGCTCGTAAGGTGTCAGTTTCCTCGAAAAGAACGCCACCGGATGGATCTCACCCGAATCCTGACAGGGTTGCGACAGAATAGCCCCGATGGCCGTCCCAGAAGCATCAGCTTCCACAAAAAATGGCAGGAGCAGATCGGGATGTTGTAGCACTGGTGCTGAAGAAAAGGCCGCTTTTAAGGTCTCAAAGGCAGATTGCGCTTCTGGTGTCCATCGGTATGGCTTTTTTGAGCTAGTTAAAGCCGTCAAAGGAGCTGAGATGGTAGAAAATGAAAAGATAAAGCGCCTGTAAAAGTTTGCGAACCCCAGGAATGACTGTAGGGCTTTGGTTGTAGTAGGGACAGGCCATTCCAAAACGGCCTTAACCTTAGACTGGCTCATCCGGATACCCCGGTTGGTAAGGTCATAACCTAGAAACTCAACCTCCGCTGAATTGAAGATACACTTCTCGGCTTTGACGAAGAGATGGTTCTCTCTCAGCCTTTGTAAGACGGAACTCACATGTCGGGTGTGTTCACTCTTGGATGAGGAGTAAATCAGTATATCGTCTAAATAGACCACAACAAACCGGTCCAGACAATCGTGAAATACATCATTCATGAAGGCTTGAAAGGTGTCCGGGGCGTTGCACAACCCGAAGGGCATCACTAGGTATTCGAATAACCCATACCGGGTCTTGAAGGCGGTTTTCCACTCGTCCCCTTCTCTTATGCGGACTAGGTTGTAAGCACCCCGCAGATCAAGTTTGGTAAAGATCACGGAGGAACCCAGTTGGTCCAAGAGTACTGAGATCAGTGGAAGAGGGTACTGGTTCTTGACTGTGATGGCGTTTAATGCCCTATAATCAATACAAGGGCGAAGGTCACCCTCTTTTTTAGGAACAAAAAACAGTGGAGACGCTGCCGGTGATCTCGATGGTCTGATGAACTCCGTAGCCAATGCCTTGTCAATATACTCTTTTAGCACTTTGTCTTCTGGCAGTGTGAGTGAATAAACCCTGCCGGCAGGTATTTTAGCCCCCGGTACCAGGTTGATAGGACAATCATACGGCCTATGTGGGGGCAACTGTTCTGCTCCACCTTTATCGAAGACGTCCCGAAAAGAAGCGTATTCCACAGGGATGCTAGGTTCAAGGGCATTGGTAATTGCACCGATCAAGGCCATTGAGGCTACCAGGGCTTGACAGGAAGTGCCGGAAATGCTACTAGTCTGAAAACAGCTTTCGTTACAGACAGAGGAAGGAAACTGTACCACCTTCCCTGCCCAGTCAATGTCAGGATTGTGATGTTGTAACCACGGAATGCCCAAAATTACACGAAGCTGGGGGGCCTTAATTAGGTCGAATGTGAGTGTTTCGGTATGTCCATCGTTCGTCTGCATACGGACGAGGGACGTACTTTGAGTAACCAGACCTGAGACCAGAGAAGAGCCGTCTACCGCATGTACGGCTTCAGGTTGTGGTTTAGAAACCACAGGAACGTTATTGCTCAGGGCATAATCATAATCCATATAATTCCCAGTAGCACCGGAATCAATTATAGCCTGAGAAGAGAAAGAACAGTCAGTTGAAGTGGTAAATACCACTGGCAGACTGACAGGCACGGTAACTGCCATATTCGAGTCCAAAGACAATACCCCCGGCGTAGGGACTCCTGCTATCGCCGGGTTCTGGCGTTTCCCGCCTTCTTAACGGGTCTCTTTGGACAATCCTTGAGGTGGTGCTCCGACGAACCACAGTACATGCATAAATTGTTGGATCGACGGTGTTCACGTTGTGCAGGAGACAACGGACCACGTACCGCCCCAATCTGCATAGGCTCAGAAGAAGCAGAGGAAGGAGGGTTAACAGAATCAAGGGGAAGGGGAACTGGAGTCATATTTTTCCGTTCTCCCTTCCGTTCAGATCTTCTAGCATCTATTTGTAGTACTAAATCAAGTAACTCCCCGAATGCAGTAGGAATCACCGGCACAGTAGCAAGGATGTCTTTTAGCTCCTCAGACAATCCTTTGTAAAATACTGCAGATTTCTTTTCTTCCGGCCAATCCGTCTCGGCTGCCAGCTGATTGAACCTAGTGAGGTATGTAAACAGGGAAGACGTACCCTGGCGTAAATTCAAGAATTCTAGATCCGTGGCTTGTGACTTGTACCGGGTATCGAATACCCTATTCATGGCTGTAATAAGAGCATCACAGTCATACAAAACATAGCTATTGGATTCAAGCAAGGGATTAGCCCAAGCTGCCGCCGTCCCTCCGAGGTGCGAAAGGATAAAGGCCGCCTTTGTGGTGGGATTGGGAAAGGCCGAGGGGCGGCAAAGAAAATGCAATTTGCATTGGTTGATAAATGTCCGGTACTGCTTTGGGTCACCCGTAAAGCGTTCCGGAGGAGCCAACAGGAATTGGGTGGCCATCAGAACAGGCCCCGAGGAAAACCCCGAGGCGGAGGCCGAATGGGTACCGGAACCTGAGGCAGTAGCACCGGACGGATCAATTCCCAGTGTCTGGGGTGCAGGAAAGGGCCTTATGTTGTCAATCCGTTGGTGTAAGGCATCATGTGCGGCAGACATGTCTGCTCGTAGTTCGGATACCAAATGAACTAAAGTGGCCAACGGATCCGCTTCTTCCATGGCTTCTGATTTTGTTACTCACCGGACGGGAAGTAAACCAATCGGTGGCCGGAAGACACAGGACTGCACTATTGATTGAAGAGCTAGGTCGGGGCCTCCAACCTAGCCTCCTCTCTGTGAGGGCACAAGACCTTTTTAACGATATGACCCTCTGCTGGGTAGGACCAGGCAGATGGACTGATCGCTCAAAAGGGCGGGGAGGACACGCCGCCAAGAACCCAGCTGTAAAGGAAAAAACAAGAGGTGAGCAATTGGAACTTTAAGAAGAATCCCTTCCCTTGATACTTCTTTCTAGTAGTACCTGAGCTATGCCCTCCCCTTGTTTAAGGCAACCGGAACCACCTATAAGTAAGAAAGGAGAATGTAACCTATACTAATGATAGTTGTCGCTAGGCTACGAGGTATAGAATCATAAATTAGAGAACCCTTACAAGGGATGTTGTTGTTGAGTCTGAGTTATCCCAAAGGAGTCCAAAAACGGAAGTGCAAAATAATAAACGGGGAAGGTTAGTTAGGGAACTAAACCCGGGCGGAACGAGGGCCGCGCTAGAGTCGAGTGGGTGCACTCTCTGCAAGGCGTCCCTGTGCACTATTGGAGGATGTCCAATGGAAGTCTGATTGTGGAGATGATGGGAACAACAACCATAAGAATGGTAGGTGATGGTTTCGGTGACAGGCAAAGGCAGTCCGTGAGGGAGAAAAAAGAGGTCTGGTACACAGGTGAGTAGTTTTCCAAAATCGGCAGGCAGAGGCAGTCCGTGAGGGAGGAAATAGGTCTGGTGCACGGGTCAGTAGTTTTCCAAAATCGGCAGGCAGAGGCAGTCCGTGAAGGAGGAATTAGGTCTGGTACACGGGTTAATATAGCAGGATCGAAGACGGAACTTCTAAACACTTCTAAACACTGGGATGCAACTTTAATCAGAAGCAGCGACTTTCCCGGTTGTGCGGTTTAAATCGGGAAGGGGAAAGGCGGAACCGGACGAAACCGAGGTTCACGCATCATCGCCCATCTGCTGAGAGTGGGAGGCGGAATGCTGGGAATCGTAGTTCAACTCGCCGCAGGGCGCCGCGGAGTGAGCCGAGGCCACTATTTTCCAGGGCAGTTGCCAGTGGGCGTAGAATGGATTTGCAATGTGATGCATGGCCTTCCGAAGGGCTATAATCCTCCTCCGTGCATGCCGAGGCATAACAGGTTTTGAGGATGAATCTAACTCTTTGTCCCAAGGCTGTAAAGGACGTCATTACTACGGTGGATGGTACAGAGATAGCCTCCGGGCCAGTAACGCATACCACTCAAGAGGTGACGCTAGTAAGTCAAGATGGACACCATGAAAAGATCGTGTTCGATGTGATCAAGGCCCCTCAGTTTCAGATTATTCTAGGAATACCTTGGTTAGAGAAACACAATCCTCTGATCGATTGGCGAGCAAGAACGGTCCAGTTTCCAGAATGTGTCTCTACTTGTCACCCTCCACCTGGTGTTGCACTGGCAGCAATTTCTTCAGAGACTCCCCAGTTCCCTCCCGAATACCTAGAATACCAAGATGTTTTCCGGAAGGATCAGGCTAACTCTCTACCTCCTCATAGGTCTTATGACTGCCAGATAGACCTGATACCTGGATCTACTCCTCCTTGTAGTAGAATTTATGCCCTCACCGAGCCTGAGAACCTTCACCTTCGACAATACCTGGATAAATACCTGGCAAATGGGTTTATTCGTCCTTCCAAGTCCCCTGCTTCTTCAGCTTTGTTCTTCGTTCCAAAAAAGGAAGGAGACCTTAGAACTTGTATAGATTATCGCTCCCTGAACCAGATCACCGTTAAGAATAGATATCCGTTACTTTTGATCCCTGAACTCCTGGACCAAGTCAGAAAAGCATGCATATATACAAAGCTGGATCTTAGAGGAGCTTACCACTTGGTACGAGTAAAAGAGGGCGATGAATGGAAGACGGCCTTCCGCACCAAGTATGGGCTATTTGAATATCAGGTCATGCCCTTCGGACTTTGCAATGCCCCGGCCGCCTTTCAATATTTTATGAACGATGTCCTCAGAGAGCTCATAGATGTGTGTGTTGTTGTTTACATTGACGACATCCTCGTTTATTCTTCATCGGAATCTGAACATCGGAAACACGTGAAAATGGTCCTCGAAAGATTGCGTCAACACAAACTTTTCGCTAAGTTGGAAAAATGTGTTTTCAACGTGACTGAAGTTGAATTCTTGGGATTCATATTATCACCTGGCAGAGTGCGTATGGATTCAAAGAAGGTCGATGCAGTTCTCAAATGGCCATCACCATCCTCCGTAAAAGGTGTGCAAAGCATGTTAGGCTTCGCTAACTTTTACCGCAGGTTTATCCCCGAATTCTCTCGAATAGTCCAGCCCATCACTGCCTTGTTAAAGAAAAACAAACGTTTTGAATGGTCTACCGAGGCGGAACAAGCTTTCCAGGATTTGAAGACTAAATTTATCTCTGCACCAATCTTAAAACACCCTCGCCCCGAACTCCCCTACATCGTGGAAACTGATGCGTCAAGCCTTGCCATGGGGGCAGTTCTATCACAAAAGGACCCGGTAACCAATCAGTTGCATCCCGTGGCATTTTGGTCCCGCAAATTCTCACCTCCTGAAATCAATTACACGATTACTGACAAGGAACTTCTGGCTATCAAGTCTGCCTTTAAGGCTTGGCGGCATTATCTGCTGGGGGCCCGACACACCGTTACTGTGATTACGGATCACCGAAACCTGCAATATTTGAAAACCGCAAAAGCCCAATCCTCTAGACAACTCCATTGGGCATTATTCTTTGCCGAGTTTGACTTCATAATTACCTATCGACCTGGTACAAAGAACGGTAAAGCTGATGCCCTTTCTCGGATGGGAGTGGAAGAACACTTGATCAACCCCAAACCTGTACCAATCATTCCCGAACAAAGAATTCTGGGTGTAATCGCCACAGAATCCATAGAGGAAATTAAGGATAAAGCCAGGCAACTTGTAACTCCAGCAGACATACAGAATTGGCATCTGCAGGGAAAGGACTTTGCAGTAAAGGACAACTTATTGTATTTCCAAGAACGATTATACCTACCCAGCACAGATTTACAGAAAAAAGTAATCTCTTGTTATCACGATTCTTTAATGGAAGGACATCCCGGTATGGCCAAGACCTCAGAAAAGATGAAGCGCTACTTCTGGTGGCCGTCTTGGAAAAAAGATATCAGAGACTTTATAATGTCCTGTGGAGTATGCGCCCAAAACAAGAGTCAAAAGGAAAGACCAGCAGGCCTCTTACGCCCTATTGACATCCCACCTCGCCCTTGGCATACGCTTTCTATGGACTTCATCACCGATCTACCTCCATGCTCCGGATACAATACGATTCTAGTAATCGTGGACTTATTCTCCAAGATGGCGCATTTCATTCTGCTCAAAGGCTTGCCAACAGCAGCAACTCTGGCCCGAGAATTTCTCGAAAACATCGACCGTCTGCACGGTTTTCCTTCGGTTCTAATTTCGGATCGAGGTAGTCAATTTATTTCTCATTTTTGGCGAAGTTGCTGTCGGTCGGCTCAAATTGATGTGAGACTGTCGACCAGTCACCACCCTCAGACCGACGGACAAACCGAGAGGACCAATCAAACTCTGGAACAGTATTTACGCTGCATGCTGCAACAAACTGAAAAAACTTGGAAAGACATCCTTTGGATAGCCGAATATGCCTACAATAACTCTGTCCATTCGGGAACTGGGAAAACCCCGTTTTTTCTTTTGTACGGCAGTCACCCTCGAACCTCGGAGTTGGATCCCCTCCAAGATCTTGAAACACCAGCAGTAGACTACCTGCATTCTACAATCACCCAAGCCTTTAAGGAAGCTGTTTCTCACCTTCAAAGGGCTAAAGAACAATACAAGAAAGGAGCAGATCAACATCGGAAGGAAGCCCCTCAATATCAAGTAGGGGATCAAGTCTGGTTATCCACCAAATATATACCTCTAAAAGGGCCACGCACATTCAACCCAAGATACCTTGGTCCCTATTCCATCACTACCATAGTAAACCCAGTAGCGGTCAAGTTGGACTTGCCCCCGCACATGAAGATATATCCGGTCTTCCACGTCTCTCTATTAAAACCCGTGCAACCTCAAACCCGACTAACTAAATCTCCAAAACCTATCCTAGTTGATGGAGAACTCGAGTTTGAAGTCAAAAGCATTCTGGACTCCAAGATCTCCAAATCTAAACTATTTTACCTAATTGACTGGAAAGGCTACGGCCCCCAAGAGAGATCCTGGGAACCTGCTGAATATGTCCACGCTCCTCGCCTAATCAAAAGATTTCACCAAACATTTCCTGACAAGCCAAAACCCCCGGAGAAGCCCGGTTTGGGAGGGGCCTTGAGGGGGGGTACTGTCATGATCTCTGCTTCCAAAAGGTCAGGGTTTTCCCAACTCCCTTGGAAGCAGATCCATAACCCAGGTTCCGAGTGCCAACCAGTCCCAATTGGGACCTTTTGGACCCAGTCCTGGCGCCAGTGGCACCAGGCTCATAAATATGCCCAGTCCCAGCGCTGGAAGCGCCGGGCTCATAATGCTTGGGTGGACTTACCTGCAGCAGACCATGCTGCTTACTTGCCTGCCAGTTGAGCCTCTGATCCTCTTCTGTTTGGAACTACTTTTCCTGTTGGGTGGGGCAGGAGCCACTCCCTAGATTCAGAACACTGGAACTCTTCTGGAAAGCAGGAACTCTTTTCTTACCTAGGCGTGGCTGTGGAAGGAGACACCTAAGCACTACAGGAGGCTATTTAAACCACACCCGATGGATGAATCTTGCTTTGCGTTATTCTGCATCCTCTGCAGCAGAACGCTCATCGTGTCTTCTGCATCTGATCCTGGGCCTAAGGAAAAAGGCTTACCATCCTGAATCCAGTCTTCAGCAACACCTATAAAGACAAGAAAGAACAGGTTAGCATTACGGTCTTCAGTGACAGCTCTTCACTTACCTGGTCCATCGGCTGTCACCAACGCCTCGCGCTGCATTCCGGCATCTGAAAGACAAAGGCTTACCTACTCTTCGTGCGCTCCGGAGGTCTTCACACTGCATTCCGGCATCTGAAAGACAAAAGCTTACCAACTCTGTGCACGCTCCGGAGGCCTTCGGCGCTGCATCCCGCATCTGAAAGACAAAACAAGGTGCGTTTAAAGACATTGGGGAACTTTAATACTCACGTGCCATTACTCCTTTCCACATCTAACCCAGTGGGTATTCCGGCACCCTGCAGCCGCTCCGAACTTGTACCTGCAAAATAAAAAGACAGTTAGAGCGCATCGTGAAGCAGGCAACAAGCGCTTACTTACGTGCTTCCAGGCGCTTCTATTCATCACACGGGCTCCATCTTCAACTCACTTCAGCCCGTCATCCGCCATCGCCGGAACCCTGCAAAACAAGAAACATCATTACTAAAGACTTTAAAGACATTAGAATTACTCGAAACTTACCGTTCGTGCAGTAAACGACGGACAGCAGTCCTCTGAAGTCAAGAGGCCTGCTCCCCTTATCCAGTGAAGAAACTGGTTTCAGCACCCTGCCCCGAGGCAGATGGAGAGCACGGCGTTCACTTACCTAAGGTGAGCGTTAACCTTTGGGGTTCTACAGGAGAAGAGAAAGGGAAGAAGAGAGAGACATTCAATAACCCAGTTCCTTAATCCCATATTTTCTATCTGCAGACATCTTACCCTTCGAGTCAGACATACAGTGCACAGAGGTCCAGCCCAAAGAGCCAGCCGTGTGTTACACATCACCTTTGAAGATACGGTATGCGCCCAGTCAAGACCGGCGCCTCTACGGGAATCAGGTGAGCGTTACAGACACTGAGATGGAATGTCTTGTGATGATCGTAACAGAGACAATGGCAGAAAAAAATATGCTGTGACTGCGACTAGCAAAAAGCAAAATACATATTCTGAAATTGATGCTTATTGTACTCTGAATGATTTTTGGAAGTTTTTGTATGCATTGTGAATTTGAGGTGTTTAAGAACAGATTAAACCAATGACTCACCCCCTGAAGTGTGTCTGAAATAAACGTTTGATTAGTCTAGTAATTATTGTATTGATTTCCAGAAAGACAAATTATTGGTTATTCGCATTCTTTCTTATTTAGGGTCACTGCTCAAAGTGTTAGAGTTGTGGAACCCCTGTTTTTTTAAAGAGGCCTGGACAAGAAAGTCAGCCATCCCAGAAACAAAGAGCCACATGGTGCTGGCCACAGCCCAGGAACTTCCATTTTAAAAAAGAAGAGAAAGAAAGGTTTTTTTAGAGGTAGCAAGGTAGACCATAAGGGTTGCAATCCCCGTTGTGAGAGAATATCAGCGAGTAAGAAATGATAACAGGGATGTAGGAGTAAAGTGTGGGTGAAATGTCCTTCTATACCCTTTGCCAGGCCAGTTGTGCTGCTATGAGGCATTGTACATGCGTCTGTTTGGTTTAGTATGTAACTTGTGTACTTTTCAAGTCCTTCTGTAAAGCAGTATTTTTTAGTATTTGAAGCCCAAACCTTTGTGCATATTTATATCAACCAGAGATGAGATGTTGTGGGCACTGGTCAAGTACCAAAATCATAGGTCCAAATCATGGCTACACCATTTAAATCAGGTGTGTGATCTTGGGTACACATTTCTATGCCTCTGTGCCTTATCTGGCAAATTAAAGGGGCCTTAAAATGTAATCATGTGATTTGAAAAATATTCAATTTCAAGATACATGTGGCCACTCTTTTGGTTCGGGCTCTTAGAGCCGGCCAGACCCCCCTGCCTTTCCCCTGGCTCGCCCTAGCTGTGAAGTTGTTGGCTCTCCCTGTTCTAATGCTATGTGGCAGATTAGATGCCACATGTTAAGGTTAATGTTAAAGGATATATTTACTGTGCACTATCACCACTGGAGTGGTCCCCAGGGGCTCTGGTGGTTCTGAAAACGGAAGGGTGTGAGTTAGTGGGAATGAGCGGGAAAAGTGCAAGAGAGCAATGATGTGCCGTTGGCAGCCTCAGCCTGGTTAATACTGTTCGCTGGGCATGGGCTGCATTCAGCTCAGTAGCCGTCGTGTGCTGTTGTGCGAGTCTATGCGTGTTTTGTTTTGTTGTTGCGATGTAGTGAAGTTTGTGCGGTTTGTTGTGCTATAGGGTTGTGGTTGTGTTTGTTTAGAGTTTGAGAGGTGTATGCAGAGGGGTGGAATTGTTAGTGGATTGGTTATTGGCATCGCTGTTTAGAAGTGATGTGCTAGATTTCCACATTCTTTCTACGTGTGGCACGTGAATATTTCTGCATTTCTATGTAGATCCGGTACTGGCTAACATTCACAATCCTCTCTACATATGACGCCCACTGACATTTAACAACTGTATCCAAATGTGGCACTGGCCCACCTTCAAAAGTCCTGTCTATATGTAAAGCAAGCCAGCATTCACAATTCTATCTAGATTTGGCTTTGATAATATTCCCGATGCAGTCTAGACGTGGCACTGGCTGACAATCGTTATTCCATCTAGATGTGTCACTGGCCGGCACCCACAATCCCATCTAGCTGTGATGCAGGCTATTGTTCAAAATCTTATCTAAGTGTGGCACATGCTAATATTCCGCAATTCTGTCTAAGTGTGGCACTTGCTAACATTAAAAAACAAGGGGGGTTCTGGGAGTTTCTCTACTACCGGCCTATATCTCCGATTAGAGTCTCAAGCAGCGTCTTTAGCTCACTATCCTTTCACAGAAGAGAAATGTCCACTACATATCAGTCTTTGTCCTGCCCAAGTGCAGCCCAGCACCGAAATGCCTGGCAATTCTATTCTGAACAAGAGATACAACTCAGGCTAATGTCAAGATTCCATCTAAATGTAGCACTTGCTAACCTTCACATTTCTATCTAGATGTGACGCAGGCTAATGTTCACAATTCTATATAAGAGTGGCGCATGATAACATTCATAGTTCTATCTAAGTGGTGCACATGCTAACATTTACAATTCCATCTAAGTGTGGTACATGCTAACCTTCACATTTCTATCTATATGCGAAGCACAGTAATGTTCACGATTCCATCTAAGTGTGGTGCATGCTAACATTAACATTTCCATCTAAGTGTGGGACATGTTAACCTTCACAGTTCTATCTAGATGTGATGCAGGCTAATGTTCACAATTCCATCTAAGTGTGGTGTATGCTAACTCACATTTCTATTTAGATGTGACACAGGCTAATGTTCACAATTCCATCTAAGTGTGGTACATGCTAACATTCACAATTCCATCTAAGTGTGGGGCAGGCTAACCTTCACATTTCTATCTCGATGTGATGCAGGCTAATGTTCACGATTCCACCTAAGTGTGGCACATGCTATCATTCACAATTTTATCTAAGTGTGGCACTTGTTAACCTTCATAATCCTGTCTAGATGCAGCGCAAGGCAAAAATTACAATCCTGATAGACGTAGGCTGATGGTCACAATTCTATCTAAGTAAGAGTGTTGTAAATGATTTTCGCCTGGCGGTCTATGTTTTGGTAAGGTAATTTAGAGTGGCTGGGATTTCTGGAGTAGAGTGATTGCTTTACTCCCCACTCATGCCACGCTTACTTTTTTGCTGTCGGTTGATGGCTGGCTTCACTGGCCTCCCTTGCTGACACCTGCAAACACTTTCTGGAGCCACCTATGTCACAGCCGCTTTTGCCCTGGGGCCCCCCGCCACAGGGGCCTGCCGGGCGGAAGGCTGCCCTGGGCGGGTCCGTCAATGCCAGATAACTAACCAATCACGGATGGACGAACACACAAGGAAGTCAAACAGCCAATGACGCGTGGAGGTATATGCTGGCATGAGGTGGGAGGGAAAACTTATTTCAGATGCTCCCTGAACAGGACCATCATCAATGATGTCTTGCCATGGGATCTAGACCTGTTTATGAGCCTGGGCATGCAGGTCTGGTAGGCTGTGAAAGGCAGCCCTGCAGTAGCAGCAGAATGTGGGATAAGTAAGAGCAAGTTATTTACGAAATCTACATCTTGTTTATCTTTTAGCTTACTTTTAAACTCCACCACTAAACTCTAAAAACGAAACTCTAAACTCTAAAAACAAAACTCTGAACTAAAAAAAAGAAAGTGTAAACTCAGAAAACTAAACTGAAAACTCTAAACACACTAAACCCTATGCACTACGAACTCAACACTAAACTAAATGTAACTCTAAACTAACTGTAAATTGTAAACTATAGAGTATACTAAACCATGCTTTATATACTCAGATATCTTTTCTGTATACTAAGTAATTTATATACACACCTGTTTTTTTATTTAAGAATATCATATCCTTGTTTATACAAAGCTTTAACTCTTTTTTTTAACATTGAATTATATAAATTCTAGATTCAAAACTAAACATTCCATTAACATAAGATAGTTTCAATTTTTCCCCACATAAGCAGAGCCACCTGTATGTTTTCACATCATTTATCCTCATTAAGGTACTCCAAAATTCCCCAAGAAAAATGTGTCTTTTCTTTGTCAGCGTTCATGATGAGCCCAGCTCTTCCTGTTCCATTGCCATCACAGTTTATTAGTAAATGAGAAGTGTTCTCTATCTTGCCTGTATCTTTACAGAAACAGCATATCTGTTTTAATCCTCAAATATCGTTACAGGCCCCTAACACATTATTTGGGTGTGTGTTAGATTGTATCTTATTTTAGGGTGCCGATAGCCGCCCTATAGTTAAGGTGAGTCGGACTCCCATAGGAACCCCTTAAAATTCTATTGTTAACAACTTTTGATTCGAGAAACGGATTTGACCGAAATTCCAAAAGTGATTAAGGACTTGGGCACCCCCCCTCACACTGCAAAGTTACGTAAAGATACATTAAACAATCCAAAAGTTATTACAAAGACAAAACATAATTTTTTACAAAGTTGCATCCTACTTCCATTCATTTTCCCATAGACAAACAAGGTCAATATTTGCCAAAGCGCACAGCATCAAATCGCTAGACGGATTTGGACCAGGTCCAAAACAACTTGGGTACGAAGCGTTTAAAAGAGGCCTTTTTCTGGTTTGTGGTTTTTCTGTGAAGTAGTTATTTAAATATGTGACAGAGAGGGGGGTGCCCCCTTCTCGGACATAGCTAGATCTCGGGGATTAACCCCAAACCTTTTTTATAAAGAAATGAACTGACCACCATCTTGTTTTTTTCTAGATGCAAGAGATAACCGCAGCTATAGCAGAGGAGAATGGGAAATGAAAAGTAATTATGTGCTCTAGCACATGGAAGTGTCTCTTATTCTAGATGGAATTACCAATAAAAATCTCAGACCAAATAACTGGACAGACATAAAAAATCTGGCAAAGTACTAATTTATTCTCAATTAATTAAAGCAGGGCAAATTGGCAGACATCGGACTGATGCTTGTAAACTAACCCAATATGCATCATCAATGATGTCATGCTATGTGCCAAATTGTAAAACCAAGAGGCGGGAGGGATTGGTTAGTGGAACATATCAATTTATAGAATACACATGGGTTAGTACACCATTGGCTATCTCTTATCTATAATGCACACAGCAAACTACCTCTAAATGCTTATAATACTGAGTATAGGCTGCCCAATAGACCCACTGATTGGTTGGCACTCCCACCTAACCTTGGACTTTTGGCTCGACTAGCAGCATGTACACACAGTGAAACCCCGGTGCTTGAGTCATGTGAGATTACCCCCCACTTTCCCAATTAGCCCATCATCTCTCATCAGTCTGGCCATTAGCCAAGGTTTCCCATCTGTAGTTGACCTTGTAGCTCGCTTTCTGTTACGGGACATTCAAGGGAGTGTAAGCACATCACTATCTTCATCCACAACTTAATGAATAGCCCTTGTTTTTGACTTCTGAATCACATTTGAAGAGACTGCACGTTTGTCCATTTCAACCTCTTATTTACTGCTATTTGATTCAATTGTGCTAGGTGTCATTGTTCCTCTTGGCCTCTAGAGACTTGCTCACTCCATTTTGCAACCTGCTTATCCATTGTTAATTGTTCAATACTTGTCTCTTGCAAATGTTTTCTTCTTCTTTAATCAAAGATAAATATGTCTCATGTCAATGGCTTATTTGTCCGCCTCCTTTTGTTCTTTGCAATTATTCCTTGACATAGCATCCTTGATCCCAGGCCGACATAGGATCCTCTTCATTTTGCACACAAAGCTAATTCTCCAATGTCTCCTGCATCCCTGGTGTGTTTGTGAGGCAGCTGGATTGAATCTTTACACAGCCGACGTCCATTTTCCTATCATGCCGTACTTGCCATGTTATATTTTCCTCTATAGCAAGCTACTATATGTCTCATCTACCTTGCGTTGCTGCGTATTTACACGTATTGGTCAGCAAATTACTTTATCTCCTTTGTATATGATAACTTTATCATTTTGTACATGTTTCTCTTGTCACTTCAGTTACATCGTCACTCTTAAGTATTTTCATATCGTTTCAGCATGTCTTTGCACATTTTCTTCATGACATCACTCTGCCCTTGTCAGATTTCACTCAGCACTACATTATGTCCAATGGTGCTTGCTGACATCCTTCCACAGGATATTCTTCCATACTCTCAATACGGTTGTCTGAGTGCATATTGTCTCTCGTACACTCGATGCAGTATAGGCATAACTTATCATATAGCCCTTCTCCTGCAATTCCAATATGATGGCAGTGAGGGGCAGGAATTAGGGAGAATGTGTCCACCTGCTCCTCTACAGTCAAAAAACTATTTTCAGGTTAAAATAATTGCAAATGACTTTAGTCTAGAGATGGGGAGGTTGCTGGAGGACACTAAGTGACATTTGGGAGTTATAGAAAGTCCAGGGACTATAGCCTCGAATAGCCGACATCTCAAAGCAAACTGCATCACAGAAACAGAGTGTGTTGTGGGGGGAAACGAAGATGGCAGGGTAGGTGAGGATGCCATCTGGGGAGTGGGGGGGGAGCTGGAACAGATGAGGGGGGCACTTGGTAAGGTCTTTGGGGGCAGGAAAGCATTTCATTCTCCTGCCATTTTTCCAATAATCACGGCTATATTCAAGGCTATACAGGACTACAGATAGCTGCGGGAATGAGTAGTTCTGTGCCCGCAGCTAGAGACTTTGGCGTGTTTGTGTTTTATTTATCTATTTTGGCTGTGTGTTTTAAGACTTTCTTACATGTGAGACTGTGGAGAAAAACAGAAGAAAACTGTTTAAAAAAAATAAATACGAAAGGAGCCACCCTACTCTAGTTTTAGATGCCCCATCCGCTGTATTTAAGCCTGTGTGTTCCCACCCATGCTATTATATCTTGTGTAATTGTACCCATCTAATGTATCCCCACCTAGTTTACTGTCATTTATACTCTGCTCACTTTATCATCATCTACCTTACATAACTCCATGAGAAGTCATTTACTGTATTGATCTTTTAAGTTCCATTGTTTTACTAATGTCTCTTTCGTCATTCAAATTCCATAGTCAGATCTTTTAAAACAAAACAAAATGTTATAGCCGTGGCTATACAAAAAAGGAGAGTGATTGGTATATTGAGGTTTGCGTCTAGCAACAGCAATGCCTGGAGTGTTTACCAGTGGCCTACCAGCATACTCTCGATGTGTGGTGCTCCTATCTATGGGTACACATGACATGCCGTGCGGCCGTGGGTATATGCCGGCAAATGGAACATCGTGTGTTTGTGGATGTGTGGTAGTCACGGCTACCAGCCAGACATTATTTTATTGGCTGTTCTTGTAAACACAGCTTTGGTTATAAAGGCATCTACTGAATCATACATTTACTGTGCAATAATCATGTTGTAATGTGGATGATACAGCACAGAAGTTCATTTCTTTTTGTCATTTTAGGTGCTTAGGTGTTCCCTTGTTTCATTTGAAGTTTTGAAGGCTGGCTTAGTTTGAATTTGAGCTTGCAAAAAATAAAATGTATACTTAGCCGCGGTTAAATGGTACGATTTATAGCCACGTTCAATAGCCACGGCTACGAGAGATGCTGGACAGGTATAAAATAGATTTCTGTGAGTTTGTTGTTGGTTTTTGTAATTATTTTATTTATGTAGCTGTCTGTGATAGGTTGTAGTGAAAATGTATAATCAATTTTCATAGTTTTGTTTTAATATAGTCCTCTTTTGTGGTATTCATTTTGAAAAGTATAAAAGCCATGATTTTGTGCAGTATTCAAATTTTGATTGCAGAACTCCACAGTGCAGTATTCCGAGTGTGTGGCTGTTGTGGAATTAAGTATGAGTAAAGATTTAAATATTTAAAAGTTTATTTGCAGTGTTATGTGTCAGGTACATTTCCACTGCTATCAGATGGTATATATTGGCATTATTTTGGGCCTATTTAGATTACGTGGTAGTATATTTCTTGATTTATTTTTGTACCTTTTAATTTAATGCGGCTTAATAAAATATGTGTCACTTATATGTATTACTATTGTCAGATGGTGTACTTTGGTACTATTTTTCATATACTCAGATTTAATGGCTGTTAATGTTTCATTTGTGTTAACTTTTACTAATATGCTGCTTGAATTCAATAGTATTTGTATTAATCTATTTCTTTTTTGTATGCAGGTTTTTGAGGGTATGTGCTGAAACTGTGTTGAACAATAGTCTTCCTATAGGGTTCTTCCTTGTCATGTAAATGGACCTGAACAAGCTGGGGGATGGTAGTTGAGGTTCTCAATCTTTGAGATGGTTTATTGTACAAAAAGTACACTGCACTTACAGAATGCCTATCTTACTGTGTTGCTCCTTGATCCTAAAATAGTGTGATTTATCAGCAACAATTTTCTGAGCATTTGGATTGTTTTTTGAGTGGAGGTAAAGCAGAAGATATCCACACCATGTTTTTATGTAGTTTTTTTCAACCCACCATGTTTTTTCCCCCCAATGACAAATGGTTCTTTTTTATCATGTTCTTGGCAGTCTTGTAGATTGGGTGCTGACAAGTTGGGATAAGGTTGGGAGGAAGTGACAGTGGTGGCAGAAGTGGAATTTCATGGTGCACTGGCACTCACTATGATTTTTTTAATCCACCTTGGATTTTTTTCCCAATGCCCCAATGATTAGTATGTGTTAATAGAACAACAGTGCTCTATGCAAAATGGCGTATCATATATAGTGCATGCGATGCACCACACATGAGATATGAGGGTCACACAAATTTGAGAATTAAATTGTGTTTCTTAAAGTGCGTGTGTGTTCTCTAATTATGTTTTCTTTTTTTACAGATAGAAATATATTATTGTATCTTCCCTCTTCTATATGTAGTGAATCTATTCACAGCTTCTGTACCTTAGAGATTAACTATTCTCCCTTCTCCCTATTCTTATTGACTTTACACATATATGCATTTTTTTTCAACCATGGATCCATAACCGCGGCTACCGTATCGTCCAACATGGAGCTGGAATTTGGAGGCACAGGTAATCACAGCAATGACTGGAGGTCGTAGCCGTGGGTTCAATGGACCTAACGCGCTGCTATTAGGGCCCAATACACTGAAAAAGTACTCTTTGTACCAGAAAGATGCCTTTTTAAGAACAATCTATCACATACATATGTATATATGTACAAAACCCTATGTGAGCACCCCCCTTAAATAACAATTTGTAGCTGCGGCTTTAAATAATAGTCAATGAGCTCTAGCCACGGTTATACACATTTTCGTGTTTTAGGATATTATTATATTGTATTTGGCTATTTATATGTGCTAAGTAGTCCTTAAAGGGACTGTTTTGGGGGTACACTGGGGGCTGATTCAGAGATCGTGATAAAAGTGCTGTGGAATACCAACATTGTCCACACCATTAAATCGCCAGCGACGGCTCCTAGCTTAACACTTGACATCCAAACGGAAAAGAAACAGCTGATGTCCCACGACACTTACGTATTCCATAAAAGTTGTGCTATTGCCAGAAATGGATGCTGCCAAAAAGGAAGCAAACACACAAATACAACGCCAGCAGCACATGGAAAAGACAAACAAGTATGTACACATTTCTAAGCATTCCCACCCATTCATGTGCCTCCCCAATCATACCTCCATGTTTGCAGGCTATTCCGAGCAGGTGTTCTCCTTGGCCCAGATGCTCACGCTGTCCCAGCCATGCCCTATGAGCCCCTCCTCCTCTGAAGCCCCGTTCCCAGATGATCTGAATGCATAGTCTGTGCATGAAAAGTGGACCAAAAGAAGCCCAATTGCAATCTGGCAGAGCAATGCCCATGTTGCGAGTGCATGAGATAAATAACACAGATGAATTCCTGTGTCTGTGTTACACTTTCAAATTTAAAAAACTCAATATTGCAGTTTGTTGGCTCATGATGATCTGCATTGTGGTGATTGTAGTCTACCACAGACGAAGTTGCAAGAGAAACCAGAAAAACATATTCTCCATTAGGCCTCAGTAAAGACTGACTGCACTCACAACATATTGTGCAAATCTCCAAAAGATGTAACTGAAAGTCAAACATGAAAGCCCATTCAAAACAACAGCACATGAGAACACATGTGGACAAGTTCATTGCAGACCGATCTGTAATTCCGATTTCAACACCCACAATGTGTGCTCATGATCAAACGCACTATAAAGTGTCTAGTGTTTGATCCCCAGCAATCATAACAATAGTATATGCTAAAGCAACACCACCCAAACTAATGTGTCACCTATCCACAACAATCTAAAAGAAAATAAAAACTCCATGATTCTGAGCTTCATGTATTATAGGAAATGTGTCACTCTATCACGGAAAAACACAGTTGATTTCCCTTTCATCTCCCAGGTTACCGTTAATATACACCTTAGGCTTGTGCAGAAAGGGTGCTCTGGATTTGGATTTGGAATACACTCCCTGCCAGACACTAACACTTGCAATGGTTGTCAGGAATGTTGCTATGCCATATATCACAGCTTCCCAGGAGTGGCGAACTTGTTCAATTAGCGCCACTCTCGGGTCAGTTCTGAATCATTGGCATCATACTAATGTGTCTTTGGGCATTGACACAACAGTTTTTCTTTTTAGCATGCACCTCTGAATCGGACCCCAAGTGTAGTATTTTAGCACATCAGAAGTACTCTTTCGATGTTATTAATGAGCACTGCATTTCCTTCATTGGTTAGGTGTACTCCATCATCCATATAGAAATTGGCCATGTAGAACTGTTTGATGTTGTTGTTTGAAATCCATAATTGGTTGTGGTCTCTTGTGAATGCTAAAACTACTTTATTAACATTTCTACCATTAAATTTGGTGGTCCATTTCCATTTTTGCCTCTGAGTCAGATTGGAAAAGATAAATATGGTGTGATGAAAAGGTTCATTACTTTTCCCATGTCTTGTTTCATTATTAAAGTAAGCGACACACCTCATACATCCCCCAAATCATTGCCTCCACAATGAATTAGTATGAAGTTTGGCTGTGCTGTACTTCACAGACTGAAACATTTTGGAAAAACCCAGAACCAATTCATTCCCCACAATCCAAACCATTTTATTGTAAAATCTCTCAAACTAATGTCCATGGTAATATTGAGTTTCTCACAAAATGCCAGTAGCCAAAACAGCCAGCAGTCTCCGATCAGTAATACAGTTTTCAAACCAGCCATGATATCTGCAGTCTTTCTCATTTCCAGGAAAAATATTCCTAGTTTGAATTTCTAGTAATTTGTATGAGTAGGGTATGTATGATGTGTGTGTTTTGGTGTTTGTAATTGGTTGATGTTACTGTTTTAATTCTCTGTTTATCTGTGATAGGTTACAGTCAGCCATTTTAGTACTTTGGTTATTAAATATAGTCCTTTTTTGTGGTTTTGATTTTGGAATGTATAAAAGCTATAATTTTATGCAGCTTTGTCCTTCTGATTGGAGAACTCTCTATGCACTATAATCCCATTGTTTGTGTCCAACCCATGCTTTACCTGTTGTTAAACCTTGTCCACCCTACCTAACTCCAATCTTCTATATCCTAACTACTATGTATACTTTACCATCATCCACTTTAAATAACTCCATGAGCAGTCATTTATTGTACTGACACCTTTTAAGTACCATTGTATCACTACTTTCTCTTTTGTCATTTATATCCCATATTCAGATTTGGCTTAAAAAAAAGAATTCTTATAGCCGTGGCTATACAGAAAAGGGGAGTGATTGGTGTATTAAAGATCGTGCCTAGCAACAGCAATGGTTGCGGGGGTGTTTACCCGTGGCTATCCCACACCCACCTAGTGCGCTGCTTTAGTGCCTGTGGGTATAGGAGGCGCCCTGTTGAGCCTGGTAGGGTCCTAGCACATGTACTATACGGTAGGAAAATGGAATGGGTGGGGCTTCCCTCATGCCACGGCACATGCAGCAGATCTGAGCTCAGGCACACACTCACATTGGTTACAGAGGGAGGCCAATGCTAAGCCATCCTCTATGGGGAAATTCGCACCTTCTGGAACTCCTTAAGATGGGCCATTTTAGAAACTGGGAGAGACAGGGGGTTTGGTACCTGGGGATGTGGTGCAGAAGACCGGTCTCCTCCCATTCGAGTCCTTGTAGGAAAAGTTCAGCCTCAGGGATGGGGAGTGTTTTCATTACACACAGCTAAAGCATGCTATAACCAGACGTGGACTCCCTGCTCACTGTGCTTAGAGAGACAAAGCTTCCCCTCACTGATGAGGCCCAACAAGGCTGAAACACGTGTATGGGGTTGCTTTTGGTACTCCTGTTCAGAGAGGAATTGCCATAGCATTTCGGTGCTGGACTGCCCATGTGGGCGGGACAAAGACTGATATTCAAATGGATATTTCCCATCTGTGAAAGGTACAGTGAGCAAAAAGCATGTGCTGCAAACTCTCATCTCAGAACAGATTATCATGCCATGTTCTTTCTGGAGAGGAGCGCCTGCTACCCTTTTTGAAATTTTTGCAAGGAACCTGGGGTTGGTCACCCTGAGTTACCTGGGTGCAACCAGACGTGGACTCCCTGCTCACTGTGCTTAGAGAGACAAAGCTTCACCTCACTTAATGAGGCCCAACAAGGCTGAAACATGTGTATGGGGTTGCTTTTGGTACGCTTGTTCAGAGAGGAATTGCCATAGCATTTCGGTGCTGGACTGCCCATGTGGGCGGGACAAAGACTGATATGCAAATGGATATTTCCTATCTGTGAAAGGTACAGTGAGCAAAAAGCATGTGCTGCAAACTCTCATCTCAGAACAGGTTATCATGCCATGTTCTTTCTGGAGAGGAGGGCCTGCTACCCTTTTTGAAATATAGCATGCAATAAGGTCGCAATTTCCTGACATAAATGATATCCCACAGAGCTCCCACTCGAGGTGAATCTACTACTAGCCAGAATGGAGACAAAGGTTACATCAACGCTATATCAAGTAATATCTGCCTATGGGACGGGGGGAACTGGCCTGCCTGAGGGATAGGTGGGAGAGGGATGTGGGTCACATGGAGTCTTAGGAGTGGGTGGAGGCATTGATGTTCCCACGGGAGGTGGGCATATCAGCCAACCTCCGCCTCATACAACACAACATTCTTCATAGGGTTTATTATTCCTGTACCAAACTAAGTGGGTGGGGGTGGGTAGATAGCGATAGCTGTTTACTGTGACGAGAACTGGGGGGTACGTTCAATCATACTTTGTGGGACTGTCCTCAAGTCTGGGTGTTGTGGGAGATGTGTATATGCAAACTGTCAAGCATTATGGAAGCCGAGGTCCCCAAAGACCGAAATGTGTTCTGCTCGGGATATGGGGGGTTAGGGGGGCTCACTAAACATGAATGGACCTTCCTAGCTTTGGCCTTGGGACCAATCAATGAAATGGTTGCCTCCGCATGGGGGTCAATGGATCATCCCCGGAAGACTTGCTGACTCACTGAGTTGGACAGATGCATGGCCTTGGAGAGGAGGGTATATAACGCAAGACGATGTTCAGTAATGTTTTTGAAAGCATGGGGCAAATTGGAGGAGGGGGCGGGGGATAGGATGGGGAGGTATGTAGTTGTTAGAAACTGGGGGATTGATAATTTGACCTAAACGTCTGTAAAATGTTTCACATTTCTTGTTTTTTATCCTGCTTCCTGGAGTTGTTATTTCAAGTGATTGTGGTTTGTTTATTTGTTTTATATGGTTCTTCTTCATTATCTTTTGATGAAAAACAATACAAAATGTCATACAAAAAGAATGTTCTAGAAATCTTTAGCATCTGCATTTTCCTTGCTTATCCAAAATAATTGTACACACTGTTGCTATACATGAACATATGTATTGTGCAGTAAGATAAGTGCATGAATGGAAAGGGGAGTAGGGTTTGCCAAGTGCTGATAGGTGCCCAGAAGGGAAGTGCCAAGAGATGCCAAGGTGGAAGGCCACTGGCTAACTGCCGACTATCAAGGGCAGTACTGAAGGGAGGAGGGGGTGCACTGGTGTCGACTACATATAGGGCCTGGGACATGTGAGGTTTATGAAGGACCAGGCCATCAGTCTCAGTGGCAGCGATATGAGTTAGCAGGGATTAAATAAAACAGGAAAAGGAAAGCAGAGTTCTTAAAAGTTTCCAAAACCTAAGGAAGTCCAGCTGAAGTATAAGAGGAGCAGGAAGGATGTTCCAAACAGAAGCACCGGCCAAAGAGAGAGACTTGCCTCCCGCTCTCTGTTGCAAAAAGCGTTTGACAAGCAGAGAATGGAGTTACAGCAGCAGAGGGCTCTATCAGGGCAGCATTTACCGAGACAAAGTTAGAGATATTATAGTCCCATACCCCAGAAAGCCTTGTCAATGATACAGAGGATCTTGAATTTCATCCTTACAACCACCAGGAGACTATGTACACATTTTAGGGCTGCAGCGATACAAGCCCTAGGCTTGAGGTCAAAGATAAGTCTTGCAGCCCTATTTAAGATTAGCTAAAGGAGGCATAGACAACAAAGGGGGAGGTTAAGGAAGAGGCTGTTGCAGTAATACATCCTACAGAGGACCACGGCTCTAGAGACATTGAGCTTGTGCAGGAAGGTGAGGAATGGTAGAATAGCTATAAGGAGGTGAAGCTGAAAGTGGGTTTTCTTTACAAGCTACAAAATATAAGAACTAAAGGAGAGAGAGAACTTAAAGATGACACCAAGGTTTTTGGCCTCACAGGATGGTGACATTAGAGGGTCCAAAGAGGGTGGCCAGAGGGTAGGAGAAAAACAGGGAACAAGTGTCACAATAAGAAAGATCTCTGTCTTACTGGCATTGAGACAGAGATTCATAGCCACACACAATGCCTCAATGGCGGTCAAACAATCAGGGATAAAAAACTAGGACAAAAAATGTGTTGAGGGAAGTTTAAGGAAAGCTGTGGGGAATTAACATAACACTGGAAATGTTAAATGCTAAAGGTATTTGTACCGCGCACCGTCACCAACGGAGTTGATCCCCATGCGCTCTGGCGGATCTGTAAATGAGAAGGTGGGATGGGTTAGTAGGTGAAGCGGGAGTAGGATAGTGAAAGGAGTGGTGTTCTCTTGGCAGCTTCAACTCAGTATACACCGGGTGCTGAGCGTTGGTGCGAGTTTTGGGTCAATGCCAGTCCTCGTGTGCTGGTGGTGTTGCTTATGTGTTTTTGCACTGTTGTGAAGTGCGTGCGGGTTGTTGTGCGAGAGATGGTTGTGTGAGATAAGTTTGCAGAAATGCTGAGTTTTTTTGTTAGTTGGTTGTAAATGAGAAAATAAAAAGGACATCACGTTAGCGGGAAGGACGAAATATATATTGAAGAGCCACAATCATAGGATAGAACCCAAGGCTATTCTGCAGGTAGACAGTGAAGTGGTGGAGTACAAACGGGCCAGTTGCAGCTCGGAAGGGAGGTTATATATATATATATATATACCTAGAATTGCTATACACATATTACTATAGTGTGTGTGTGGCCAGTGGTCAGATTCGTGGGGGCATGGCACAACCACCACAATATAATGAAACCATATAACAAGTACATACAATACACCTTCAAATATCAAAACTCAACCAGAACCCCCTGCCATCCAAATAATGTCCAAGGAACACTAAAATTGACCGCAGACACAGCGGCATCTGCATGCCCCTTTTTCACCTATAGAAACAGCTCCATATCATCTTTATTCTACTCCCCCACCCTTTCCAGGCCCTCTTTAGGGCCACCAAAGAACCCTAAATGTCTTTTCCAGACTTTTTACCCCATCACACTATTTGTGGATCCAACATGGCGTCCATTGAAAAAAATTGACTCACCTCACTTTTTTTACCATCCAATCAGCAGGTGCATATGATGTCTGCGAACAGCACGCTGACCCCTGATTGGCCCAGACGTGTCTGCAGACTCTGAATCAGGAAGTAAGTCCGCGGACCGGACCCAGACATCACACATTTTTTTGTACCTACTTTTTGGGCATTTTTTTAAACTACTGGACCAATTTACACCAAATTTCCAAAAGCACTTTTGGAAGGGACCAAGCCACCAGTCCTGGTGCAAATTTGGTGAAAAATCGTCCATCGGTTTGGTCTATAGGCACGAACAAAATAATGTTTCCATTAGGTTTATGAGGATTTCCACACATTTTGGGACCCCCCTATAACTTTGCTCCCCCCAGACATAACCGCACTAAATTTTGCTGAATCATTGCCAGGGGGCCATATACTTGTAAGGTTTGGTGAGGATTCGTCCAGGGGGGCCAAGTTATAAGCCGCCCAAAAAGTGATTTCAGCAACTTTACCATACTTAACCATAACTGCATACTAAACCATAATTACAGACCTGCTACCGAGGGCCCTGTAATATTTATATGTGTTTGAATGAATGAGAAAAGAGATTTAAAAAGTGGAGATTTGCGGAAAACCAATAAACCATATCTATATATTTATAATACAAAGTCATGTTTGTTTGTGGGTTTGTATGTGGTGTTGATATTGGAGAATGGTCAGGTCTGGCATCATGAATTCTGTATGGAATTTTGCTTTTATTTAATTGCCAAATGAATGCAACTATTTCTAGCTCGATGGGTCATCGTGTTCCCGAGATAATTAACTTTTTTTTCAGCATTACGGTTTGTGGTGTCCTGCGCGCCATTTACAGATCATTTGTAGTATGTGCTCATCATCGTGCTGTCTGTGATGAAAGGGTCTTGCATTTTTTTGTTTTCACATTTTTTTAGAAGACAGTGAGTGTGTCTTTCTTTTCATTGATTTGTTTTGCAAGAAACTCGATACATGTTAATTTCGCTAATTAATTGAACACCAAATTTGTATTTACCTCCAAATTAAATTCTCACATGAATATCATGGGAGCATTATGTTTAAGGCAAACTGGCGTGAAATTCCTTGTATGGCCTATGTGAATGAGTCCATGCTCACCAGTAACATTCAGGTCCTGTTCCCTCCTGATGCATTACTGTCAACCAGGCAAATGAGAGCCAATAAGCAGGCGTTGTATCGGGGGGGCACAGGAAAAGAGAGGGCGTATGGAATGCACCACCTACTCTGATAGAAACCATGTACTGATAAGCAGGATGTTTGAGATTCAGCCTTATGTGGTCTTTGTGAATTGGGATGATATGCCACTATACATAAAATACATTCAGGTGACGCAAGTATATGCTATTAGAAGGTAATCAATTGGAAGATTTTAAAATCTCAATCAGGGACAAACCTTCCAAGTGGACTCCCAAACAAATTTATCAAGAGAAGAAATTAATTATTTAACAGTTCAGCTACCTTGCATGCCTGCTATCTATGTTTTGCCCAAGGCACATACACATTTCACAGTCTTTCCACAGGCTACACCAATGGTAGTGGTTTATTTGTATTTATTATTCTTATATAGCGCTTTACTCCAAAGCGCTTTACAGTTAACAGCATGAATACATAGAACATGATAACAGTAGAAGCAATTTACAAAATATGAATCAAACCAGTAAAACAGTATGTAGAACAATTAGCCTATGAGGTAAAAAGGAGGGGGAGGAGAAGGAAATGAGGAAGGAGAGAGAAGGGGAATAGAGTGAGGAAGCAAGAAGAGGGGAGGACATAGGAGAGAAAGGGGCAGGTTACGGGAAATATGAAGGGGGTACTAGAGGGAGGAGAGAGAAGGGGGAAGAGGGGATAGGAATGTCAGGGTGGGGAGTGGAGAAGGAGTGATTTCAAGGAGGCATGGAAGGAGGAATAGGTGTGGATGGAGCAGATGGAAAGAGGTTGGGAGTTCCAGTGTAGGGGGGCAAGGAGCTGAAAGGAGCGGAAACGAGACGAGGCACATGGTGGCGGGGGAACAGAAAGTAGGACGAGATGGACAGATCGCAGTGAGCGGAAGGGGGTGTAAAATGAAAGAAGAGAGGAGAGGTATGCGGGCAAGGTCATGAAGAGATTGAAAGACAAGACAGAGTCAGTGAAATTTAAGTTGGGAATGGAAGGGAAGCCAGCCAAGGTAAGAGAGTAGGTTGGAAATGGAGTCTTGAGGAGAGAGAAGACACAGGGTACAGATAGCGGAGTTGTAGAGGGATTTAAGGGGGGGCGAGATGAGAGGTAGGGAGTCTGAAGAGGAGAGAAGAACAATAGAAGAGACGAGAGAAGATGAGGGAGGAGATTAAAAGTTTAGTAGCATGGAAGGTGAGAGAAGAGCAGACTTTACAAATATTGAAAAGGTGGTAGCGACATGCGCAGGAGGTGAGAGAAATGTGGTGGGTAAAGGAGAGGGAAGAGTCAAAGTGAATGCCTAGATTACGAGCATAGGGAGAGATAGGAAGATTAGAAGGGGGAAAATGAATTGAAGGAGGGGGGAGGGTGGAGGAAGTGTGTTGGAGGGAAATAATAGGACTTCAGTCTTATCAGTGTTGGTTTAGTCTCTGTAACAGATAAAATATAACAATACATTGGGCCTCATTACACGTTGTGCGGTAAAAACCGCAAATTAGCGGCATGGCGCTATTAACGTGTCCGCCCTCGCAAGAGGGTGCTAATAGCGCACGATCACGAGTACGCGGACACGAGCATAGCGCCATGCCGTTAATGGCCATGCCGGTAAAGTACTCTAAAAGTCCCTTACCGGCTTCCACGAAAGTGCAGATAGCACCTCCGCCCACGCGCTACATGCAAATAGCGGTCACAGCTATTAGCGGTGACAGTTAAATTGCAGAACCGGAAATAGCGTCATCGCACAGGAACGGGAAAGAGCACGGCGGCCATCTTTAAAAACAAAATCCATTGCCATCCTCTGCCCCAGAACCTGTTTCGAGTTGTGAGCAGTGCAAAATCATCTGGGACACCTGCATCATGCCCAAGGCACTAAAAAAAACCTCCGACAGGCAGCGCAAGGAGAAATATACACCAGAGGAACTGAACATGCTAACACAGACCCTGGCTGAGAATGCCGAGGTAGTGTTTGCAAATGACATGCGCCGGCCAACCTTATTGAAAAAAAAAGCCATCTGGGAGGAGGTAGCTGTCAAAGTCAGTGCTGTGGGCACCAGCACGCGCACTGTGCGCGAATGCAGGAAGAGGTGGGACGACCTCAGACTGCGGGTGAGGGGCATCCTGGCTGAAAACCATCGCATTGCCAGTGCCGGTGGAGATGGTTCACCTATCCGAATGAAGGAATGGGAGGAGACATGTTCCAACCTGATTGCCGTTGAATCCATTGAAGGAGTGGGCAGCATGGAGTTCGGCGTGGGTACCACTTCAGATGGAGGTGAGTGTACACATGACAGGATGCGATGTGAATGTGCTGTCCCCCCCATATGTGAGCACAGACTCCTCTCATGCATGGACACACATCCACACATGCATCCATCCCTCACCATGTCAGTGTCAGACCCAAACACACACACATGCACACATCACCAGAGACAAGTTCCAAACACAACCATGCATGGATGAGGCACTGAACTGGCACATCACCTGCATCCACAACTACTAAGTCCCAATGGCCACAACTGCATCATTTATGTAATCTGCATTAAGTATATTGAAACGCAACCAATGCCATCCCCCTTCTCGTCCCTGACAGGCTCACATACAGATGGTGAGGATGCCACTGATGCATCCCAGGCACCAGCTACGTGCAAGAGGCCAAGGGCACAGGAGCCGGAGGACACCCCAACAACATCCAGGGGCAAGGGGGGAAGGCCACACCTGACGAGCAGAAAACATCGCCACAGTGCCACTGCCAGGGCAGTAGTAGCTGCACCAGAAACTGCAGCCCCACCACCGGTGGAGAACCCACTTGCACCAATGCCAGCCACCAAGGGCCCACCATCAGCTGCGGCTAGCTCCGCTGGTGAGGCAGCCGCCACTGCCCCCCTATCCGATCCGGAGGATACCCTAGTGGAGCCTATGGTGATGCACACCCCAAGCCCCCCTAGAACTCCAGAGCCAGCCCCAACCCAGACCCCTGGGTCTGATGTGACTGTTGAGGACAACTACCCAGCAATTATGTCTCCCATGTTACCTTCACCTGCTGCAGTGGGTGCATCAGAGGGGACAGCATCCAGTGCACGGTCACCCAGCACTGCCCCCCAACTGACCACCATCCTGGAGCGACAACATGAGCTGACTGTGCTGGTTGGCCAGCATGTCGAGGAGGCTGCCCGACTCAGGGAGAACATTGTGGAGACGGTGAGGCACTCCACTGAGAGAATGGATGCAAACACCGACAGGCTATGCAACGAGATAGCGATGCTCAGGGAGGTCCTTGTTCGCATGGCCGACACCATGGACCGCCACTTTTCACAGCCATCCCAGTCTGCCCCATCATCATCTTTGGGGTCGAGACAGACAAGCCCCCTCTGGCGTTCTACACGCACCACCAGGCGCACGACTGACCGTCCCCAAGATGCTGCCAAAGACAATGGCAAATAGGGTGCCAATGGAGATTCCTCTGTGTGAATTGGCCAGGGCAAACATGCCAGACACATGAGGGGCTGTTGGTGGGGGTTGGGGGGTAGGGTGTTATGGGTCTGTTGTGGTGGGTGGGGGGTAAGGTGTTCTGGGTCTGTTGTGGGGGGTGGGGGGTAGGGTGGTGGGATGTTTTGTTACTTGCACTTCTACACCTTTCTGTTTCTCAATACACTGGTTTATGAGCAAAACACAGGCTTGGACATCTTCATTGTGTATGTGTACTTTATTGGCGACAGGGTCCATTGCGTGCTCCCGAACATACACCAGTGCATTGATACCCATATCCATGTGACAGTACGTAAACATGTTCCTCAGAATATTTGGTTGATCAGATGCTGTCTCACAGCACGTCCCTCCTGCCCATCCCCTCTTGCAAGACCTGCATCCCCTTCACCACCGCCCTCATCACCAACATCATCCTCATCAGGTGCTTCCATTTCAACCTCAGGGGGCAGTGGCACATTCCGTCTGATACACATATTGTGCAGCATGACACATACCGTGGTGATCTTGCCCACCTTCTCATGTCCATACAGGAGAGCACCGCCAGACCTGCTAATGCACCTAAACCGTGACTTCAAAAGGCCAAAAGTCTGCTCGATCACGATGCGGGTACGGGTATTTGCACAATTGTATTCCTCCTCGTGCCTGTTCTGTGGGTTCCGTACAGGTGTGAGGAGCCAGGTCTTCAGGGGATAGCCCGCATCACCTGTGTGGGGGAAGGAACGGGGTCCTGTTACTGTTCACCTCAAGAGCGGCCTGTTCATATCACACAAATTGACAGCATACATGCAGATGGTCTGGGTGACAGCAACGTGCAAGGGGGAGGTAGACCCTGCAAGTAGACATGCCACAGTCATGCCTCAAACAGTAATTGACATGTCCTGGGTGATGCGAGGTCTTCGGTGTCCCTGGGCCAGGCAGATATGTTTCCACACTGCTGGTGTACTGCCATTCCAACATTGATGTTGCCATGCAGAGAGGCATCTCTTCAGTGGTGGAATAGGTGCGTGGGGAAATGCTATGGCTAGTGGTGATCCCTTTGCATGCATTATAGGGCACAATGCCTTATTGATGTTGTGCTGGACTAATTCAGGATGCAATCCTGATGGCATGTGTGGAATTTTTGTATTTTGTGGCGTGGAATGTTGTGCAATTTGTATGTGGATGGATGTTTAATGTTACTAGACCTGGAATGTCATCTGTGTTGTGTAGCCTATACTTGCATGTCGGTTCATCTCAAGTACGTTGCCGCCTTCCCAGATGGACATTGCTGTAAATCTGTATGTGCATTTTGCCCACATACGAGAGGCTACACCCAGTTGGAGTACGTATCTCCCCCCCACCTTCACACCCAGTTGGAGTACGTATCTCTCCACCCCCCCAGTCACATTGTCATGTGCATGCCCTGCTACTCACCAAATAGCCACAAACGTTGTCCGGTGTGTTGCTCCATGTAGCGTGGGATAGTTGAGTTCCGCAGGACCATGGAATCATGGGTTGATCCGGGAAATCGTGCACAGCAATGTGTGATTATCTTGTGGGCGTCACATACCATTTGGACATTGATAGAGTGGAATTGCTTCCTGTTTTGGTAGACTACTTCATTGTGATGTGGGACCACCAATTCCACATGGGTACAGTCGATGGCCCCGATGCAACTTGGGATGCCAGCCAGTGAATAGAAGCCAACTTTTGTGTTTGTGTTTGCAATCTCCTGGGCAGTCCGTGGCATGGATATGTGTTGAGGTGCATGCTTCAGGAGGGCATCGAGTACCTGGTTCAGCGTGCGGGAGAATACTGGTTGTGAGATGCCATGCATGTGTCCCACTGTATGCTGGTAGGTGCCGGTGGCCAGGAAGTGCAGCACACTCACCACCTTCAGTAGCGGGGGGATGGCAGTTCTGATGTCTATGAGGCTCACAATGTCGTGGTGGATCATGTCCACGATGCTGGTGATGGTAGCCCTGTCCAGACGGTACAGGGTGTGTATCTGCTCAGGGGTTAGGTTAAATGGAGTGGCTCTGATCCTGGGGATTGGTGGGAGCCTCTGTTGTATGATTGGGTGCCGTGGTGGTGCTTGATGTGCCTGTCTTGCCCTCCTCCTCCTCCTCCTCCTGCGTCTCCTTTGTGCTGCCTGTTGTTGCAGATGCACTGCAAGGAGGTCCTCCAGGCCATGTAATGCTGCCAATATTGGAACCATCCTGGTGTGGGAAGGGGTGTGGGAAGGGGTGTGGTGTGCTCCTTTTGAGCTGCCACAGTCTCCATTGCCTCCACCTGTGCTGATATTGTCCACGTGTGGCAGGTGGGAACACTGCTCAGTTCTCTTAACGGGTGGTTCGCGATGGCGGTATTAGCGCCATGGCGGTAAGGGGTTTTAGGTGCTTTACCATGCCGCTATTAGCATGGCCGCTTGACTCGTGATAGTGTGCTATTGGCGGCATGGCGCTATTTACGGGATGGTGGGTCGCGCGGACGCGGACTGGCCGCTATTAGTGGCAGCCTACTTAGCGGTGCCGCTAATAGCTGTGAGCCGGGTCGTGATCTGCATGGGGATTTAACGTTACCTGTATTCCATTACCGGTAACGTTAAATCCCTACCACCTACCATGTAATGAGGCCCATTGTTTGGCATTTGATGCGATTGACTATTTCCACACGCATGTCCCAATAAGTAAATCAGTAAATAAGTAAATCAGAGTAACCAATCATCCTTGCCGAGGGCCAGGTTCACTGTCCAGGAACCAAAGTTAAATCACCATATTTTGTACTTACATTTTGACAGTTTTAAAAAAATAGAACACAGGACACATCAGAAAAACAATGCTTTGAGGTGCTTGCTGATGCTGCTAGTGCATGTTTTCTGCAATCCCGTCCAGCACTTAGATCTGTAGCCAGAAGCAGATTTCTTTCCCCATTCAAACCTATCCTGATTTCCAATAACTTTACCACATAGCCCGTCCCGGGTGGCCATGCCCACTTTAACCACAATGCTGGTCCCTTGTGGTGATGGCCAGTTGCCAGATTGTCTGGGTCATGGACTTTGGCCATAACCCGGACAACCTGGCCAGTGGCCAGGGCCACAGGCCATACCCCAGTCACCTAAGGTACCTACATTATGACACTTTTAAAAAAACAAAACACAAATACACTTGCGAAACCATGTTTTCATGTACTTGCCATTGCTCCTTAAACGAGTTTGCTGCAAATCCGTCCATGTTTAATTTTTTGAAAAATGTCAAAATGTATGTACAAAAAATTGCATTGTAACTTAGCCACCACTTCACAGAATCCATTGATACGTTGCACAAACATTCATGGTTGGGTCTATAATCTTTCTTTAAACGTTTGCACAGATATGTCAAACAGCACCAAAGTTATAAGCCATCTCAAAACATTGAGACACCCCCTCTAATATTTCCCCCTCTTGATAAAATGTCACCAAACTTTGCAAAAGCATTCAACTTCGGGCCTTAAACCTGTTTGCAAACCTTTGTGTAGATTTGTCAAACGGCACCAAATGTATGAGTCTTTCAAATAATTTGGGACCCCCCTCAAAATTTTCTCCCTCTTGGCGAGACATCATCAAACTTTGAAGAACCATTCAGGGCCTGGTCTAAAATGGGACTGTATGATTTTATGCAGTTTCATTGGGTGGAGCCGAAGATAGAAGCCATCCAAAAACTGTTTTTCACCAACCCTATAATGCAGAACTATGCATGGATGCCTCCGAACATCTGAAATGTACGCAGGCATAGGAGATGAAAAATCACCAGATTTTTGCCTTTTTGTGGCAATATCACATCCCATCCTCATCGCGTCTCACCTCCCCAGAGATTGTTTAATTATTTTGACAAGTGTAATATTGTGTTTTTTATATGTTTTTACCACAATGTTCATGGACTAAGTGCACAGTCCGCGAATGCAAAATGGCGACCATTTCAATTGTTTTGACGCACCTCACCTTTTTCGCCATCCAATCAGCAGGCGCTTATGATGTCCGTGTACAACACACAACCTCCTGATAAGTCTAGACGGGTTAGCCAACCCCAAATAGGGAAGTGAGTTTTACCTACTTTTTGGACATTTTTTGAAAAACTAGTGCATGGATTCACACCAAATTTACAAAAGCACGCTTTTGGGACCAAGCCGGTGCTCCTTGGACAAATTTGGTGAAAATACATTCATGGGTTTGAACTGTACGTGCAACCAACATTTTATTTCCATTGTGTCTATGATGATTTCCAAAAAGTGTAATATTGTGTTTTTTAATATGTTTTACTACAATGTTCATGGACTACGGGTGCAGTCCGCGAATGCAACATGGCGACCGTTTCAAATGTTTTGACACACCTCACATTTTTCACCATCCAATCAGCGGATGCTTATGATGTCTGCAGACAGCACACCACCCCCTGATTGGTTCAGACTGGCCCGCAGACCCCGAATATGAAAGTGCGTTTTACCTACTTTTTGGCAATTGTTTTAAAAACTACCAGACAGATTCACACCAAATTTACAAAAGCACACTTTCAGGACCAAGCCGTTGCCCCTGGCACAAATTTGGTGAAAATCCATCCAGTGATTTGGGCTGTAAGCGCGACCAACATTTTATTTCCATTGCATCTATGAGGATTTTCAAAAATGTTGGGACCCCCCCATAACTTTGCCCCCCTGTGGTGAGGATTTGTCCAGGGGAGGCAAAGGTATAAGGTGCCAAACAAGTGCTCTTCTATGTTTTGAGCAACTTTGCATAGCTACAAGGCCGCTACTGCAGGCCCTGTTATATACTTCCTGCACAAGTTAGAGAAAGGAGGACATATCTCTCAGTATTTAGGGCATGCACTGAACTCTGCCACATACCTTAATAATGACTCAATGCTCGACCTCTTCATTAAATCGTTAGTTTTATGGAAGTAATCCCTTTAATGGATTTTATTTTTTAAACCTTACTTTCATCATCTACCGTTCTAATTCTTCATTCAGGTCGAGACTGAGCTGTTCAAAGTGCCTCTTGAATGAACGCGTAAAGGACAGTGGTTTGGGGTCTTTAGTACCCACCTCACTGATAGAAAAGTATTTAGATTAGAAGACTGCATTTCCGATAGGAAGCAAGGGGTCTCATGATTGACCAGGCTCTAATGATGGCTAATCCCTGATCCAAGAGCAGATACTCCGTTGTCAATGCCTTGGTTAGACCAAGTGTCAATCAGCAAAGTCCTTCCTCCCTTTTGATCCGGTTTGGATGATCATAAGCCATTATTTAAGACCCATACAGTGCTATTGGTGTAATTATTTGTCTTTAAGCGATAATCAATGGTTTCATGCTAAAATCCCTCTATTTTGTGTTAAAGTCTTCGGGTCCATCCAGTTTCTTAGCAGTGTTGTTCCTCCTTTCACAAAACATTTAATCCTTGGCTTTGATGTGTTTATTTCTACATGAAGCTCACTTGTGATAATCCTTTGTGAGCCAGTCGGGATGACCCAAAACAACAAAGTCCTCCAAATACCCAAGACATTGCAGATGAGGTTTCCCCACTTTGGGGGGAAAGTACTACTTTTCCCCATTTTTAGGGAAAAGTTCTACTTTTTCTTAGCATACCAAATACATTTGCAATGTGCAAATAAAAAAACAGAGACACCAGGACAGATCCTTACTTGGGCCATGTGCTTGTCCATACTTGTTTTGTGTCTTTGTCATTAATGTTTACCCTGACCCTTTCACTTGTGTTCGTGAATAATGCCACTATCATTTTTAATAATCCAGGCACTATTCCCCACTACTATAATGTTTTACATAGTGTAGTATGGCTTACTCTCTCGTAGGTCTCAGAGTAGTCCACAAATAAGGTACACAATGGCCCTCATTACGACCCAGGCGGTAAGTTACCGCCTGGGTCGTACCCTTACCACCATGGCGTAAACTAAGTTTACGCCATGGTGGTTGGCGGATTTACCGCCCCATTCCAAGGTGAGTGGGGCGGTAAATCCCCATTTCCCATTTTACCCTTCCCCATTCCCATTTTCGCCCCATAGGGCATAATGGGAATGGGGAAAGGCGATAATTACGGCACCGTAAATTACGGTGCCGTAATTATCGCCAAGGTCCCTTTGCGGCATGGATTTTAACGGCTGCAAAAAAGCAGCCGTTAAAACCCATCCCGCAAAGGGAACCTTGTAATCAGGCGTTAAGGGTCGGCGCCGTTTACGGCGCCGTAAACCCCTTAACGCCTGAGTCAGAATGAGGGCCAATGACTGATTCTGTACTTAGTGACTTTTTTATGAGTGTGTCCAACACCAGAATTGTTGCTCTAGTCACAAGGCCTGGTGTACATCTGGTTTGAAAGGGTGACAACATCTGTTTTTCCCTACCCATAGTGTGAGTTTTTTTTCTCCAGGAATATTTTAGCAAACAGCATGTGTGAGGCATCAAGCATTGCAAATAACATACAGTTCAATGGTCCTGTCCTTGTAACCTTTTTGTAGATAGGAATTAATATTCCACTTTTCCAGGAGCTTTTGAGGTATCCAACATCAAAGATCCAGTGAAAAACCTGTCCTCTGGTTTGAGATGCTTGTGTTGATACTGCATAGCACAACACGTATGGTCCTGGGCTCTTAATTTTTTTAACTTTCCAGTAAGTTTTCAGTAATCACTGAAAGCCACTCCCAACCTTTGGAAGGACAACCCTTAGACTCTCTATGAATAACGCATTGCTAATTTTGCTGTGATGCAAAGATTTGTAAGAACATCCCCTTGTGCCTGTTACCTAGCTAGGGGGCAGAAGACTGCAAACTGGACAATGCAGTGTTATCGGAAATCCCATTTTATAATCCCATCCAAAACACCATTTCTGCCACTACCAATCTTCTGCTCTTCACCATCCTCCAGATGCTGAAAACACTTTCCCCCTCTTTTAGACCAGGGTGCTGCACTTTTTCAGAATTCAATGCTCCACCGTCTACCTTTTCTACTCCTCATTTCATTATGAAGTAACCCCTGCAGGGATGCAGCATCACTCTGATACAGACATCCTGGTGCAAAATAACAACCTAGTGAGCTGTGGCCTTTGATGCCGGATTTTATTTTGTACTGTGTAAGAGGAGTTTGGGGCTTGCAGGAGAAATCAGGTAAGACCTCTGGGAGAAAGAAGCAGGGATTTTGACCCCTGATCCATGCAAGATAAGCACACATGAACCGGGTACTTCCAACCTGCACCCATCAACACCACGGGTTTTGCATCTGCTTTTCCCTCTGTCCCACCAATGACACCCACCGCACTTTTGTTTTAAAGTGTCATGTACAACAAGGCCACCAATCGTGGCAGAAGGGCACTATTCAAGACCATTTACATTGCAGTAAGTTGAATTATGCTTATTAGGCTGCCTTTGTTTCTTTCAGAGTTTTCTGCCAGTCCCTCTCCAACCGTGGCTTATTCAATGTGGTAAGTATAAGAACTCCCCACAGAACAAATGAGCGGGGATTGGATTTTACATATTTCTGGGCACAACTAGTATCATTTACCATACAAGAAAACCTTTTGGTGCAGATGAGAGTTGCAGCAGGTCTGGCCACACCCCCACATGGTCCCAAGCATGAACGAAAGCACAAACTGAGAAACGTTCTGTAAAAACTTGGTAAAACATTAATGGTCACGCAGCCGCCATGAAGAGCAGAACAGGTTGTGTGACACAACTAGGGTGAGAAGTAGTGTGCATTCCCAAAAACAGGGAAAGGTTGTCAAAAACCCAGACAGTGTTACACAATTATTATAGACATGGGCAGGTAAGGAGCGATTGCAACGTACATGGACAGGGAATAATGAATTCAGGCATACAAGAATAGAAGAACACTAACATGACAGCGGAAGAACAGAAGTACCAACATTACTCAGACCCTTACCGTGCAAGGTCTCAGTTTTGAAGTATTTCAGCTTAACACAAAATTCCAGGCCTCACAATGCTCAGACAGCAGTCCAAGCACCAAGGTCAGTGTGCGAAAGGGAGTTCTGCCGAAAAGTTGAAACTGCATAGGATAACATTTCCTAGGATAGTGTACAATTAAAGTTAATTTGTTTCTATGGTAGCAGCGAGAAAATAGACATATCTTTGAATGGCAGGTACAAGTAGCTGCCGTGCCAAATGATCCCATAATGAGTAAACATAGAGCGCCCCAAGTGTCCACTGAAGAAAAGGTACACACATGTTAGGACAGTAGAAAATCCAAAACGTAGTTGGAAACAGTTTTAGCACAGCGGCCCCTCATCAAGTTATTGGAACAGTGACCATTTATTCCATGCCAAATTAGACAGCACACCTGCTAGGCTCATTGTGTATCTTGAGAGGGGGACGAGAGGCCAAGGCCACAAACGTGTCTGGAAAAGAGAACATCGGCATTGGAACAAGATGGAAGTAGCTTTCAAGGCCAGCTCACAGTAGTTCACATATCTCGCCTTCCCAACTACGTACCTTGCCACCGCATAACATAGCCCAAAGCTGGATGAAAAAATCATTAAACAATCAGAACCTTCTTTATGTTATCGACTAGTGTAGTAGAATGCCAACCAATGGCAAGTTAGATTGGAATGTATCAGTTTCAGAAGGATGAACGTAGGAGGAGTTATTAGTTGTGAAAGAACCAATAGTAAAAGTTTTACTTAAAATAACTACATGTTGTACAATCCACAAACCAATTGAATACGTGAATAGAAGTTGTGTATGTTAATTACTAACCATGAAATCAGCTGTGATATTTTTTCTAACTTAAACCCTTGTTTTTACTAGCGCCATTTGAGATTGCCTTTTGTACGCTTTCCCGCCCATTCATATCTGAATAAAGCTGGGTTTTCTTGTGCACTTGAAGTTACTCTGTTTACTGGGGTTTTTCTCTTTACACATATACCTGGGCCTATCATAGCATTTTGGAGGCACTGCTGAGATACGTAGACTCTGGCAGATGATTGAGGACTTCTCACAGTGTCCCCCTTGGACAGTGGATTCGGCCTGATGGGAGCGTTTACTAGCATACCTATGGAGAGGTTATCACTTGCCTAGTTTCTGCAAGTCCTGCCTGGTCTCACAGGTGGCATGATGGGCACAGAGGGCAGAACAGGCAGGGAGAGGAGGCGCGACACCAATGGATTATTTGGAGGTAAGTATGCAATAGATTGAGATTGTGTATTGTTGGTGTGATCTAGGGAGGACATTGTGTTGACATTGAAAAGAATTGTGAAGGAGGGGGTGAGAAAAGGAAAGGGAGAGTGTGTTGAAACTGTGATTGTTGTATTTCATGGTAAAATGGTTTTATGTTATTATAATGCAGATACCCCAATTGCTCATTTGTCTAAGACGCTTCCTCAATATAAAGAAAATATACTCAAATACTATGTACAATGGGTTAAAAAACAAATGGCAACTTATTTCAGCCATGGTCTCAAGAAGGGATGCTTTTGAAAGATTTGCTGCAACATGGTGAACCCGTGTGTGCCTTTTAAGATGAGGTAACAGTATCTGAGATTGATGGGGATGCAGATCTTACTCATACATCAATAATCAGACCAACTCAGTAAGTTTGGCAAAATAATGGCTGTTTTAATAACATTTGTTAACACCGGGCATTAACGAACGCTGCATAGCACGATCTCAATACATTTCATAAAAATGTTTAGTTTTTTAGCAAAAACCTGTCATACGTGGCATCATACTACATGGCAAAATAAGAAAACCTAATAGGGTATGTGATAGGCTTAATAGGAAAATCTACATATACTTTCTATGGGGGACTGGATGGTGATTGGGTCTCTAAGATCAGGTGGGCAACTAAGCCCATCCCAACTGCAATAATCTTCCTTGTTAGACTAATACACACTATACTATTGGCTTATCAAACTATAGGGCTCCTTGATACATGGCCCCCTGTAATTGGTTGGCATGCTTGTACCCTTCTGGAATATTGCACACTCTAGCCGCATGCAAGCTGGTACGCCAGGTGCTGGTGGGTTGGCCTGGACATGCCTCACCACCCAATTAGCCCAACATCCATCATAACTCCTGTGGTCTGCCATTCAATTAAATATGTTTGAACTTGGCCTCGTGGAGGCTCACTGTGCCTGATAATAAAAGGGAGTGAAGGCATGGCCTTATCTTCAGGTCTCAGTGTAGCTTGCCCCAAAGTCTATTTTCATCTGACTGACCATGTGACTAGAGATCACATTTTGAGCTCCTTCATTGCATTTAATACTATTGAATGAAGAAAGAAGAAACCTTGGCACTTCCAGTGTTTTTCCATTACACCTCACACAGGAGCTCGGCTTTCTTCTCACGTTATTGTATCTTCTTGAATAGATAACCAGGCTCTTGGCAGCCCCGATTCTTGACACTGGGCCAGACAAGCCTACTTGAATCTTCCTTCGCCATCAGCTATTCTTATTCTGCTGCGCCACACTTCCAGCCCTTTCATTCACGGGGTCCAAGTTTGCTAAAATGTGTCGTGGAACATCCAGATTCTATACATTCCTATATATATATACATTGGCGCATCGCCTGCAGTCTATTCACTACATAGCCAGCCTTATGATTACTTTGTGTACTTGCGTTACTGCATCTGTACATTTGTAAAATGGCTTTGCATTTTCTTCAGTGGTTCTCCACACGCACAACCTTCATTTCGCACCCGAAATGTTGCTTACTTCACTACTTCAACATCAAATTCTATAAGGTCTGTATTCTTTCTTCATTGACATCTCTTCTGGGTGCGTCATTTCTGCTTTATGTGATGTCACCAGTATTCTCTTTCATTCACTTTCACACTTCTTCTGGAACTTCCTCATCATTTCTTCATGGACACATATAGGGTTTTCTCAATGGATACCTTGTTTCAAGGACTCGTCGCGGCATAGGTACCATTATTGGTTTTGCGCATGTCGCAATTTCCGGCTACCAACATATAGGCAGGATGGGGGCGGGACTTCCGGTAGGGGTACTTGGCTTCTCCTCTACACTATATTTATGTACCTGCACACCACACACAAGGGAAGGAAATTACAGAGCAGACAAAGCATACTCAAATTATGGAAGATATTTGAGGAGTAGGAGCAGATCATAAAAGAAAGTATAGGTAAAAGAGGAGACGATGGGTGTGTGCAGCCCACAGCTCCGCCTCCCCCTCAACTATGCGGTCTGATCTCTATCATGCCAGGATTATATTCAATGCAAGAAGCTGCTGCAGGGTATAGTAATCCCTGATTTGTGCCCCCGAAGTGGGAAGGTGATATTAGAGACAAAGAAACAAAAGGTGGCACAAAAAGCAAATTAGCAATACGAGTAGAAAATGATAAACAGCCTAGTTGAGAAGCACAGCTAAAGGGAGCAAAATAAGATTTGAAGAAGGTGAAAAATATGATGGGGGGTCAAGAAGCAGCAGTTTCACCAGACAAATGGGTGAGAGGTCATATATTATTTAAAATAGACAAAGAGAACACTAACAATGACAGAGTGAATGCTCTGGAAAGAGGGGACATAGCTCGTCCTTGGCACTTAAGGGGTTAATGAAGGAGAAAATGTTAGAAGGCTTTGTATGGTGAAATACTGAAATCACCAGAAAAGGCCTTGGCACTGGGGGGGAAAACCCATGGCAGTTAAAATTAATGTGTTATCCAGGTTGGCTAATTAGACGTGTTTCACACTGTACAGGTGAGCAGTGGCAGGATGTATGGCTGATGTAGGGACCAGGCTATGAGGGTTAATATGTTATCTTAGTAGTACATGCTGGTCTCTTTTTCTATAGCTCTTAAAGGCTGATATTTCCCAATTGTGAGCTGAACAAACAATGTTAATATAACACACATTTCTTACAAAAGAACAGCTTGGGATTTGCACTATAAACTCAGCTGGAGGCACTTTCACATTTATTTAGTAAACCCTATGTATGTATGGTCTATTTCTGACACGTATTGCAGATTTACCCCACTTGCTCAGAGGGATGCCCAGTGGTCACATCATTATCCTATCTCCTGTTGCCGTTCAGGTGGCACCAATTCACTCACTAACCAGTAACCCAACTCCCCAGTATCAGGCTACATTATACTGCAATGGAATAGGGCACAAATGAAGATCACTGTCATCACTGCTTGCCTGCAAAACAACGCCCTAACATAGGATACTAAACCCCTGCTAATACTAGCAAAATATGACGATATAAGATAAAAGCAGCACACAATCATGTGAAATAAAAGGTGCTTAAGCATTCTTACAGGGTAGAGTACGGAAACAATATACATATTTTCTTTTCCTTTTCATAAACACAAATACAATAGTGACTTAATATAGATCATGGGGCTTAGATTGGCACTGATTCAACCGTTTTTAAAGGAGTGTAAGGCCTTGTAGGTAAGTGAAGGTGCATGCAAGTAAACAGTCTGATAAGCGATGCCACTGGTTGGTCACAGGTGGCTTCCTCTCGGTCGTTCTCCTTCACAAGATTAACAATTATTGTACCATTGCGTCAGGCTAATACTAAAGCAATATTGTTCAAGGATGAAGTGCACTTTTTGGTTGTAATTGATAAGGGTGAGCATCAATATGGCAATAAGGACCCGTTCTGAGGGCTTCACTGGCTGCAAGGGCCTTAACACCGGGCACCTGTGCTGTTACCGAGCCGGTGAAGCCCCCAGAGCGGGTGCTTATTGACATTAGCACCCCAAGGTAAACCCTTGAGGTGCTAATAGCAATACAAAAACGTAATAAACCCACCCGTGCTGCTTTGTTGGCTGCGGCTAGCCAGTAGTTGTGATGTAAATGGAAAGAGGGGATCCCCTCAGAGCCCCTCTTCCATTTTCATGGCTGAAGTAGTGCAGAAGGAATCAGAGCTGTGAGGGCCTGGCGGAGGCCCCATTAAGGTAAGGAGAGGGGGTGGGGGAGGGGGAGGGGCTTAAGGTGGGGTGTGAGGCAGTATATGAGGGGGCAGGTGGTGGTTGTTGCCGTACAGGGGCGCCAAGCTATCGGGTTGCTCGAACGCGGGCTTGGATCGTTAGATTCAGTCTGGGTTTGGCGCAAGCTGATTGGCTGAGGCAGCCGGCAAGAGTGCTAATGAGACAATCATACAGAGTTGAAACCCAGACTTTTCTGCAGGTTAAATTCTCCCTGATTGATACAGTAACCTCAATCAATCCCTTGTAGAAATTCAAAGTTTGACTGCACATTAATACCAACAAAACCTGAATCCATCTCCTTCAACACTTGCAAAATCCTGCACTTCTCTTCTGGTTGTCTTTTGCTCCACTCCTGCTTTCTTTCAGTGACTCTCTGCAGTGTTAAACAGCAAAGTTCTGATCACCGGTACAATTCTCTAATCGTGCATCTGAAATCAATGCTATTTCCAAAAATAACTTTTTTCCAGTTTCACAAGCACCGAAACCCATGCGCCTGATGAAAGAAACCTCATACTACTGGTAGCTGGCATATACCTCACAACACAAGCACACTTAATCTATCTATCAGTTTAGGGATCTGTAAGAAATCCCAGTTGATAACCAAAGGATCACAACTTTTTCAGTGTTAGGATCCAAACACGTGAACTGAACTCCAGAGGACATAGACAGTGAAAAATCAATCACAGCTGATGGTAATACCTGCAGAAAACTGCCTTATTCATATCTTAGCTCCTCGCACGCCACTTTTCTCATTATTTTAGATCAGGGCCTAGAGCAGTGGTCTTCAAACTGTGGGGCTGGCCCCCATGAGGGGGCCTGAAAGGTGTCCACGGAGGTGCAAGGCTCTTCTAATAGGGAGTATGGTGACTGGTTTTAATAGAAAATATAAGCAGAAATGACATTTCTGAAGTGTGCTTGGCACAAGAATGTTTGAATACCACTGGCCTAGAGGCAATCTGCTTGGTATCATGACCCACAGAAGTGTAGGATATCCATCCTTCCATCCAACAGGTCCCTGAGTTGAGCACAAAACTCACACCATTTGGTGCTGCACAGTATCGATATGGTGAACTGGAATATCTATAAACACAAGGGGGGACTAGGGATGGGTTTCATACCCTGTATATTATCCCAAACATGCTGTCACACACCAGCAGTAGAGGTTAGTCAATGGTTACTTTATTTATTAGGTAGTTTCATTTCCTCTAAATGACCCTCCAACCATACTAAACTGCACCATCTGTTGGTACTGCCACTAGGTGCCGGTGGTGTGCCGCCTCTCTAGGTTGAGGGGCAGTGAGAGGCTGACCCCATTGCTCCAAAATACATTTAAAATGAACACAGGGACACTTTGCGATGTGCCCAATGTACTGAGTTCTAACAAAGACCTGTGTTCCTTTAATTGTCCTACTATTTGAACTTCCACTGTTTTAAAAAAAAACCCTATTAACTTCTAAAATTGTGGATTCAGCTAATGCACGTATTTTCATTTTCAGACTTTTTACATAGCGTGTCCCATTATTATCGGGAAACCCTGAAGAGTATTGGCCGACCGGTTTCATTGACTCGTGTTGGTATGGCCACCTTCTGCAGGACCTAGGATGCTACATGAGCTAGTGAGCATCTGCACATCTGCTATCTTGTTAAGGCAAAACAGTCACTGCATCTGTATGGGAAGACCGAACGGGAGGGAGGACACATTTGTTACGGGTATCGAATATCTTCAAAGTATTTCAAGGATATATCCCCTAAAGGTTGCTGAGCTTACGACATGTAAGGCACAGGCAACGTCCAATACAAAAGCAGGGTGGCCTCTATGTTCGTGGTGATTAGAAGTACCTAGGCAACATCAAAAAGTACTCTGTCAGGACATGGAAGGAAGGTAATTTCTTTGCTCAGAGTTCATTATATTTATGGGTTCACTTTGGCTACATGGAGCAGGACTTCAACAGTAAGGACTCTAGCTATCCGGCCTGCCATGAGACTTGATCCTCTCTCTTACCTGATTATTTTAGCGCCTCGTAGAGATCGGGTCTTCACCGCGCAACTGGGAAACAGTGTGCACGGTGTGCCCAATCTCATTGAGTGGGCTGGCAAAGCCGGGCTCAGTGTGGCACGCATGCGAGCCGGGAGCCACTACTCTTTCTTTTGCTGTACCACCATCTTGGAGTGTAGTCTCCCATACAGGTAAGCGGTACTGTTTGTCACATACCTGATAATTCCTGTTTATTCCGGCACGAATATACTCTGTGCCCACAGGTAATATAGTGGCACATCTCGCTCAGTGCAGCTGATGAGATTGGATATGATCAAAGTCTTGTCAATAATACAGTTTCATGCTGCTAGCCAATTACAAGCTACTGGATCAACACAAATGGTCCATATTACGTGTTCGTGACATTTTTTAAAACAGTTTTCTCCAAAAAGAAGCAGCCGCGAGAAAGGAGGCGTGACCAGAAGGTTCTGGTACAATGGTGACCAGTCCCAGCTCCTAATGAACAAAACATGCGCGTCGTTCTGCTAATAGACTACGCCTCAAATGAGCGTTCGTATGCTATAATCAATGCTCCAAATTAATGTGAAAGTACAATTGCAAAGTACTGGCTTGACTGAAATGGACCCACATTCCGTTTTTTTTTCTCCAGCATGCTATAGAAAAAGAAAATAATTCCAACAACGGATTCAGAGGCACATACGGAAGATGTTGTCTATGATAACTACTGAAACCACAACAAATGCATGTGTCAATATAGAAATGTGAGCACTAGCATGCAATGGTATGTCCATATACTAGCTGGTCGGTGCCTGCGAGAGCAAATTAGTGCAAAAAAAGGGGGGCTGGGGCTCTCGTTGCATCTATGGTGTGCCTCATCTGCCAACCCTCTACTGTGTAGTGTGTGCACAAGATGTCCGTAGTGCTCCTCATCGCAAAGCCCTGGTATGTAAAGTACGTGCACCTTGTGTGGTAAAGATGGCACAGAAGTAGGAATGCCTGCTGGGTGCCCAGAGTGCTGAACAATGGGGTGTGTCTTTAAGAATGTGATAGAGCCCAAGGTTGCTTACATAGTGGCTAACACTTGCCAACCGGTGTGTTCATTTAGGCCCTGCGTGTCCGTATGCAGACGGTAGATCTACAGCTGCTCTCTTCTAAATAGCGGAGCATGCAAATCACCTTAGGAACCATGATTTTTTCTAACATGGTCCAGAAAAAGTCTGTATCGCCATGTCCTTTCTGTTTGAAATGCTCTACCATGGGGAAATGGTCTTTTTTGTTCTTATACAAGAGCGGTGCTCCCCAATATGGGTTTTCACTGAACGTTTTGTAATCCCCACATTCCTCAGGTTGCACAGGTGTGTAATTAAGTAGATAACGTCACTGCTGTTGCAGTTTGTAAAGTACATCTGGTGCCAGGGATAGTGCCAGCCTATGTCTATGGAAGTGCTTCTATGTGTCTGGGGCCACACTATGCATTGGCCACATGGAGTATGCCCGTGGGGCTGGAGAGCTCCAATAGGGTATTACAAGTCCTCTCTCCTATTTCTTTATATGTGTGCACAAGGACATCTCAAAGTTTATGCCTTCATTTTATTGCGAACCTCCTGGTACCAATATTCAGTGCAACCACATTAAGGATGGGCCAAAGTTTTGACACTTCTTTTCTATTTGGTTGATGAGTGGGCAGCAGCTGAATACTGCTGTAATGCAGTGTTTGATGGTTTCCCTTCTACTGTGCTGTTCCAGAGTGATGTCTCTTGCCCCCTTTTTGGCGTGCCGGACTGTTTTCTTGGGGGTATCCCCGGTTTCTCAACTTCTTTGCTAGCTCAATGGACTGTTGGTCATAGTCCCAGAGTGCAGTGCTATTCCTCTGGTAACATAAAAACTGGCCAAAGGGTAGGTTTTCCCATAGACCTCTGGGGTGATACCTGTGGAAAAGTATTAGAGAGCTGTTGGCAGTGGGTTTGTTGTACAGTTGTACAGTGTGCTCTTGATTCTTCCATCTTGTGCTATTAACACTAGGTCAAGGAAGTTGACCTCAGAATGACTCCTTCTCTCTGTGAATTTCAGGAAGTTATTTCATGTGTTCAGCCATGTCATAAACTCACTGAGGTTTTAATCTGTACCTTCGAAGATCATGAAGATGTTGTCTATGGGCCTCATTACAACCCTGGTGGTAGCCGTGCCTGTAAAACAGGCATGGCTGCAGCCGGAGTTGCATTTTTTCCGGCGCCCAGAAATGGGCAATTACCGGGGCCTTACAGCCTTGCCAGACCCGGAATTTGCCCATTCCTGGGCGCCGGAAAAAAATCTTCCCCATTCTCATTTGAGCCCCATAGAGCTCAATAGGAATGGGGAAGCCGGATGCTGTGCTCACAGGTGCCTTTGATTCCGCCAGGTCAGACCTGGTGGAATGAAAGGCATCCACAAGCACAACTCGGAGTTTGCCGGTCTGGATACAACGGTACCGGCAAGCTTACCGGTACCATTGTATCCGGACCGGCAAACTCGTAATGAGGCCCGTATCTAGTCCATAATTTTATTTTCTCTTGGAAAGGGTTGCTAATTTCATAGAACGTAGTTTGTTCAAAAGCAGCTACATACACATTTGCTGAACAATGGGTGAAGATTGCCCCCATGGCGGTTCCTGACATCTCTTTATAAAAGTCGTTCTCATAGATAAAGTAATTTTTTGTCAGTCCAATTTTCCGCTATAACTGGGGTGTTTATGGGTGGATGTTTTTCTCTCAGATTTCTTTCTATGACCATGTGATACATTAAATGGTAGAATGGATGTAATAAAAGAATTATGAGACCTCAGCCAGTAAGTAGTTTCTTTGGACTGAAAGAGAGCCCAACTCTTTATTATTCAATTTCTTTTCTTTTCAGATAAACCAGAAAAAGGATACTTCTTCTTCAGCATTCCCCAATTCCTCAAGGAGAAGGTCCTGACAGCTGGTAACGCATCAATGGGTAAATTCTACTTGAAAGAATGTTCGTTGTTTTGTCTTGTCTTTGTCTTTACTTCTGTCTCTGACTCCCTCCTTTCCTTTTCTGTTGCTCTACTTATTTCTCTCCCTCTTCAGGTTAATTTCTTCCCTCTTGGGTGTTTGTTTTCTGCTCTCACTAAGTTTTCTCCTTTTCCTCTGTTTGCTTTAGGACTTGGTTTATAAAGTTCATTTGATCTTATGTTCCTCCTCAGACTTAGAACAATTGACAGTTCGTATCTTTTGCTATCGCTGCAGAGAGGTGACTGGCATTTTTGTTTCACAACATCACGGCTGACTTTCTCTTTCTATCTTCGTGTTAAAGTTCTCTTTCCATCCACTCATGCACAGGTTCGTTTACATTTACTTCTGGGTGTTTGTTTCCGTTATATATATTTATATATATATGTGGCTTCTTCGTTTCGTTTGACTTCTCACATAGATATACCTCACTCAGCCCTTCAATTACATTTGCCCCTTGTCACAGTCCATTTGGCCTGACTCCTCTTTATGTGTACAGCTTCGCCGCCTCACTCACAACTCTCGTATGTATAACTCATTCAATCTTTCCGCGTTGTCTACCTGGTAGCAGCTCATAAGTTTCAGCTCTTCCCCTCGTTACCAAGCGTTACCTGCGTGATGTCTTTTCCTTTCACACAGACGGTGGACGAAGGCTCTTCTTCATCTCCACCCCTTTTCCAACTTCAAGCGTCTGCTCCGGAGCCTGCGTTTCGCCTTCAGTTCCGATGGTTCGGAACGCTGCTCTCTTTCCCCTCGTCCGCCGGCAAAGAAAAATTCGATGGGGTCTGCAGCTCCTCGCAGTACATTGAAACGCGGCGGCATTTCTTAATGTAGTTTTCTCTTGCCAAGCTCCGTCTCTCGCTCAGGCGGTAAACAACAGATATAACTATAATTTGTTAACAACTCAACTACGCGCAACGGCGCTGTGGGATTTTCTCAATCTTTCAAAACAGCTGCTTTTCAATATGCCCAGCTGAGTCCGTTGGGCTCGACATCCTCCTCGTCACACACTGTTTCCTAGGATACGAAACACAGAGTTGTTTAGAGGAAAGTCCCTACATGTATCACTTCCTAATTCAGTATCTATGCCTCGGTAGGGCTCCGGACTGCACAAAAAGAAAGTAGAGGCAAGAAAAAGACCTACACATTGTCACAGACCACCAGTGTAGCTTCTTGTGGGATTATTGTATACTGCGAACAGGAGTTCCTTCATTAGGCAGAGGACAGCAGTGGTGTCCTTCAAATATGATCTCATCCTTGTCGCTTCTGGTTTCAAAAAATAGTCCACTAAATCCGATAGGGGTTCATGGATAGATCCAATGCCTGAGACTAATGGTCTCCCGGGTGGCGGATGTAGTCCTTTGTGCACCTTAGGTAGTGCATAAAAAGCCAGGCATTTGGGATGCTGTGGCATTAAGAATTCATATTCTTTGGTGTTCATGTAGGACTCAGATAGCCTCTCATCTACAATAGGTGCAATAACTTGTTTAATTCTTGTTGTGGGGTCACTACCCAGTCTCCTGTAACTTCTGTGGTCATCTAACAGGGTTTTAACCATGTTCCGGTAGTCTGCTATGTTCATGATCACAGTAGCTCCCCCTTATCTGCTGTTTTGATGATGATGCTATCAGTTGATGTCAGCGATTTGAAGGCTGTCTTATCTCTGCCAGAGAAGTTGGTATATCCCTGGGTGTGGCTATTTTCTAATTCTTCACATTTTTGATGAGTGCTTTTTCATATGTTGATTCAGCGCTGATTGCTCCAGGTGGCAGTTAGAAGGTTGACTTTTTCTTTAGATCAGTTGCACTGGGTGCTTCTTCAAAGTGTGTGTCCCCAAAGTATTATTTTAATCTAATCAGTTGCACCAGCTGCACAGTCTCAATTTTTGCCTGGAATGGGTCATGTGTTGCCTTAGGGATGAAGGATAATTCTTTTCTAATATAGCCCTTTAGTCTAGGTTTAATATGACGTCTGACAGGTTAAAAATCAGTGAGGGTATTGCAGTATGATCAATGTTTCTATCTGCCAGGCGTGCATCAGCCCTCCGATGGTCTAGAGGTTCTGGGGTTTCTTCCATCCGGCTTGTCTGCTGCGATGTACTCAGGGTGGCTGGTCTTGCCATTGGTCTTGCCATCTTGCTCTTCCTTTGGCTCTCCCTTGGCCCTCTGTAAAAAAAGGAGCCTGGTTCATGTCTTCATTCATCATACTTCTATCTTGGAACTGCACATTCCTTTCTGATTGGTTCATGGTTGCTGTCATCATATTTGAGGTGTTGGGTCCACTATCTTCTGAGCTCGCATGGGAAAAATTGAAAAGTTCAGGTGTAGGCCGTAGTCTATTTACTCTTCTTTTTTGGAGATGCCCATTTTTATGCCCATATGTGGTTGTCTTCTCTTCGTAATGGGTATCAGTGCTGTAGGGGTACACTTGCTAATGATTGAAAGCATTGCTGTCCTTTTTAAATTTCAGTATTTGTGTATTCAGGTTGAAATCCTTGAATTCTTTCATAGATGTCTTCAAGTTCTAGAGGCAGTACCAACAGAGGGTTCCGTTTAGAATGGTTGGAGGGTCATTTATAGGAAATGAAAATTTTTAATAAATAAAGTGACAGTTGACTTAACCTGTACAGCTGATGTGTGATGGAACTTGAATATCTGCCAGCTTTTCCCTCCAGTAGGTTGTTGGGCCCATCTGACAAGTTTCTAATTCATGCAAAAGGCTTCCCTCAGAAAACAAAACACAATAGGAACTGGTTTTGTACTAAATCTTTTATCACATTGATAGTTAGCATATAATATAAATATAAAATGGAATCATATTTTGTCTTGCTCCACATTTTATTGTGTAGATGTGTTGAAAATGGTAAGGATGACCTGACATTTTGTCCAAAGATGTAAAGCCTATACAAATGTAATGTTTATACAAACGTCTGTTAAATTTGATTAAATAATTAGGCTATCAATTTATTTTCTTCAGTGGCAGGCAAAGAAGTGTCTGAGTAGCAGTACCATTCAAAGATGGAAACCGTACAGTTTCAATTGTAGCCTCAACTCGTGCTGACATCTCCATTTCTGAGTGAGATAAAGACGGGCTACTAAAGGTTTGAAGCTGATACGTTTTAAGAACGTATTGGAATTCCTTCTTTCATTAGTAGACACGTCATAAAAATCGCTTTGAAGAGCTCAGAGTGTAAAATCCATGAAAAATGTGTGTATCTTCTGCTTGTATAAATTGTGCATCCATTTTGTAACACCTTTGCTTTTTATACTATACCTAGTTGGAAAGAGCACTTACAAAGCAGTCATTACTAAACCATTATTTTTTAGATGCAATTAGAAATTCTGTTGAGAAAACCATCGTAGTTTTATGACTTGAGATCCTTGAGGCCTGCGGTTTTGTTGGCTCTCTACAAAAATCCAATAGAATAGAATTTTGACGATGGGCCTCATTAGGACCCTGGAGCTAAGTGTTTAACGGCACCGTAAAAGGCGGCGGCGCTGTTAAACACTTAGCGCCTTACTACGAGGTTCCTTTGCGGGACCCGACCTTAACGGCTGGTCTAGACCAACCATTAAAGTAGGGACCCGCAAAGGGACCTTGGTGCTAAGTACGGTACGGCCATTTGCGGTACCGTACTTAGCGCCTTCCCCAGTCCCACTGAGCCCTATGGGGCAAAAATGGGAATGGGGAAGGGCCAATGTTCAATGGGAAATTACCGCCCCGCCAACCTTGGAATGTGGTGGTAATTCCCCATTGAACATTGGCGCACTCGTTACGATACTGGCGCCAACCATGGTGCTAATAGCGCCATGGTTTAGCGCCAGTATCGTAATGAGGGCCAATGACTTGTATTCAAAAAATGTAAAATGCATGCATATCAATTGTGATTGATTGCTAAGCAATGAAAAAACATGAATTAAGTTTGACCTTATGAAAAGGGTGTGTTTGGTGAATTGCAATGTGGCAAGGGTGTGAACGTGCTGGCCTTTTTGATTTTCATGAAATGATGCAGGTAATTCCATCTCTGAAAGGGAAATGTGCTAATCAGATTCCCCTTTCATAAGCTCCACGACAACAAGCATAGTATGTACTTGTGCCTTGCTGCATCAGTATCCTGATTCGCAGGATCTGCTCTACTTGTCACACAGGGCAGGTTCAGAAGTCACGGTCACCTGTTGACAGCTGCAGTAACACCCAAGTCTCTGCAGTGCTGGGGCTGCCTTTATAATATGAACCCCTGTTCCAAAATCAATATAACTCTGAGGATGTTGTCCTGGTGGCACACAGAACTGTAAATATAAGCCATACCTGAGTTAGTGTATGGTGTCCAGCATCTCTCAGAATTATCCCAGCCACATTACATTGATATCGCACATGCTTCAGCCCTGCGGGCGCAGTTCAGCTATGAAAGGGTTATGTGTTTTCACTCAGAGAGGCTGGACCCTACTAGCCTTGGAGCGGGGCTCTCTTTTTTCTTTTGTAAAACAGCTAACACCCTTCTCCCTGGGACGGCCACTCCACAGCACACTGGTATGGACACAGGAATCAAAGGGCACACCCATTCACAGAGAGCCAGGCCTTACACCTGGGTGCTGCATTTCTAAAGGCCGTTGTTTCTATTGAGAAGGTTGGGGGCAAAGGTCTGAGTAGTCAGGGGAACCCTGGTCAATGGAAGAAAACGTCCACTGTTTTGAATTTCTCTGCCTCTCTTTCTCTTTCCTCTCCCCTCCACTTCCTGTAGAACAAAGCACGTTGGGTGTGATGTTAGAAGGGCAGAATAGACTCATTTCAAGAGCAAGGATTGGACCCCTAAAATGGGCTAGCTTTAGTCCAATCGCATGTGGCGTTCCGCACATAAAAGAAGGGGTCCCACACCACTTCTTGGAATCATCTTGAAGCACCTTTGGATCATGTCTTGAGAAGATTTCACTGGACCCTGCTGAGGGAGCAGTCCTTCATTTGTGCAGTGGAAACAGGTGTTCCAATGCAGAGACCAGATATGTCCCCTAACCATCCCCAGCGACCATTAGGGATGTTCTACTGCTGGAACACAACCTTACTCTATGCCAGTCACAGTGGTACCCAGGAACTCAATGTGTTGGAGGACCCTTGTAATTGTGTGTTAGTCTACCCTGTGTTTCGGAGCCCGGGAGCAAGGGCCCATCTTGTCTCTGAGTCCCTGGAGTGGGACTCACAGAAACCTAAGAAGTGACCTGTTGCCAGTGAAAGACTGCCTCTCCGAAAGCCACAACGGTACCCACAACCACACCCTGTTTAAGGACCCCTGCAGCTGTGTGCCAGCATCCCCATGTTTGGGAGCACGAGAAAAGGGCTCATGTTGTCCCTGAGCCCTTGTATTGGGACTCACAGCACCCTTCGAGCCAAGACAGCCAGTATCCCAGTGTTTTTCACCATTCACAAGGATAATAAATGCCTCTTTCAGGGAAGGGGTAGTCCCAAAAAAAATCAAGAAGGTAACAATAACCCGCTTAGTGAAAAAACAAGGGCTGGATCCAAAGGACCCGAGCAATCTAAGACCCATAACAAACTCTAACTTTATATTGAAGGTCTTAGATAAAATCGCCACTAACCAATCGCAAAAAAATGTCGAAGACCAGAATTTATTACATGAACAGCAATCAGGTTTTCGAGCTGTACACAGCACCGAATCGGCGATGCTTGATCTTCAGACTGTTAAATCTGATAGATAATGGTAACACCGGGATCCTTATGCTGTTAGACCTAAGCGCAGCTTTTGACCTGGTTGACCATCAACTCCTGCAGGAGGCACTGGCAAGAATAGCCGGGTGTTCATCCAAAGGACTGGAGTGGCTAGCATCCTTTTTGAAGGATAGAAGCGCCAGGATTCATTGGGGTGACATCTTCTCGGAGACAGCCCCAATCCTCTATGGCGTTCCTCAGGGTGCTAGCCTGTCTCCCTTATTATTCAACCTGTACATCAGAGGTTTATGTGAGCTTCTAGAACAAATCGGCGTGTTCTTTACGAACTACGCTGATGACACACAGCTTGTGTTTGAACTTAAAGGAGAGTATAGCATAGACAGTGCCAAAATATCAGAAGTGTACAATATTATTGACAATTGGATGCAACGCCACTGGATGTGTCTTAATAACACCAAGACTGAGCTGATGATCTTTGGGACTCAACAAGCCAGATCTAGATTAGGGATAGAATATCAGGCATTGACTATTAAACAGGCCAAGATCTCAGTGATGCCGCAGGTCAAAACTCTGCGGATGATTGTGGAGGCCTCACTAGGATCAGAGGCACAGGTAAATTACCTGCAGAAAAATAATAACTATTATATGCGACTTATGAGAGCCATAAGACCATTTATAAACGAAGCGAATGCGGCTTCCATAGCAAAAGCCGTCATACTGTCTCGTTTGGACTATGGCAACACCCTACTGATTGGAGCCTCAAAAAGAGAACTTCAAAAGTGTCAGGTTATGGAAAACGACGCAGTTCGCAGCATTAAGAACATAAAAAAAAGGGAGCATGTTACAGCAGGGAGAAGATCCCTACATTGGTTAAGAGTGGAAGAAAGAGGAAGAAAGAATCCTCTTCAAATCTATGCCCATAGTACATAGATGTGTATATGGAGAAGCCCCGAAGTACTTCAAAAAACAGTTTTCACTGTACATACCCCGAAGGAGCCTCAGATCAGAGAACAAGGCTCTTCTAAAAGTCCCCAGAGCAGAGCGCGCGCATGGAGGGGGAAAATCCTTTCCAGTCATGGCCGCAATCTGCTGGAATAAATTACCACCAAACCTAAGGCAGGAAGAGAATTACTTAAATTTTAGGAAACTACTGAAAACTCACCTCTTTAGGTGAAAACCAGTACGACACCCGCATGTCAGAAAGGCTTTGAAACTTGTACTACTATGAACTAATTTGGATCTTGCCCCGCGCCCTGATGCCTGCGGGCGACCGGTGCGTTATAAACTAGAATACGTACATACATACATACATTGAACTGCTTGGACCATGTTTCAAGAACTGTTCAGCACATTTGAACCAGCAGGACCCTCTGAAGGTGCCCTTTGCACTCTTCAGGTCTTCGCACAGTGTCAAGAAGTCTGGGTTGATGCTGCTGAACCACCAAGAACTGTGAAGCAAGTACAATTGACTAGTAATTGCCCTATTGGTCAATATTTGGGCACTATAGAATGGTTAGGTTATTATCATCCCTTTTTGCCCACAAGTACATATCCTTTTTCAAGAACATTCTTTATTTTTCTTGCCTTTCACCATATCTCTTGACTGTGCCTTGTTTCACCTTTATAATTGTGTTGGCTTTTGGTTTGTAGAAGTGTGAGGGCTGAGTGAGCATTTTAGCCTCTTCTCATCCTTTTACTCCTGCAGGGCAGAAGTCAATTCATCACAATGTGCTTCTGTGTTGGAACTTTAATTTCCTTTGCAGTGAATCAGCAGTGATCATTTAGGATCCAATCGCTCACATAACCTTTTTCAGAGGATGTGCTTATTGCTTCAATGATTACAATATGTAATTCATGATCTTGGAAGGAAAGTGCTTCTTTCTAAAGTCACATAAAAATCTTTTTTTCTAAGAATAAACTGTGAGGGAACCTTGCACAGTAGCATTGGCAATGTCACCATGTGATTATGGTTGGATGCAGCCAGTAAAGCTCCATCCCATAGAAACTAGCATAGCCAACCACAACACAACCATGCACGTTGCAGCTGCAGTATTATTATTTTGGTAGACACCCATATGGGATGTACTACTACATTCTGATTCTAAAGTACATGCCTCTGCAAAGTCAAGCCTTTCTACGCTTCCCCAAGTTTCAGAGCAGTTGAGCAAGTCCTGGTCATCTACCACATGGAGGATGGCAACACTCTACTTTAAGAGATCTCATATGCCACCTCGGACCCCCTAAAAGCCACCCAGCATGCTTCAGCACAACTCATCAGAAGCAAAGAAAATTTGACCACAGCAACCCCATCCACAAGTAGTTGCATTGGCTGCTACTTCAAGTATGTACCATGTTTAAGAGAGCCTGTATCACCTACAAAGAAATCAATATGCCATTCTGCCCAGGCAAGAAACTCACCATCTGCAGATGCAATGCCAGAAGCCACAACATTGCCAGCCTTAAAACAAAGAACGACAAGATGGAAGAAAACAGGAAGCAGGTATTTTCCTGCTACGCACACTTCTTCTGGAACAGTTACTGATTCAGAAAATAGTGGTCCAACATTTCAGGAAGAACATGTAAGCCCTACTTATCAAAGAACATCTTGCATCACTGAACTCTCCACTCAACATTAGTTCTCCCCATCTGGACGCCCGCCCCTATCCATCCGAGGTTCTCCACTTTGCCTGCACCTTACTTTTAAATGCCTTGATTTGTCCCTTATGTATTGCGCTCTGTTGCTTCCCAGATAGGTTTGCACTTTATAAACTGCATACATACATCTGCCATTTCTTTATGTCATTCTGAATGCAATGCCATGTTAATGTCAATTTACAAAGTATAAGAATTCCACATTTTTACCATTCTGAAATATCTTACTCTATGACTGTATTATACAATAAATGAGCACCAGAGATTAACCATGTCCCCCTGCAGAAAATGTTGTCCGACCCCGCTTGCACACTCCTACACGGTCCTTCAAGAAGCTGGTGGGAACTCTGCTGAATGCTTTTGTCCCATGTCTTAGATCTCCATAGAGGAATTTACAAAGATGCTCACACATCCCCTCATCAAAGCCAGGTTTGAAGGTGATGCAGATCCCACAAGATGATCATCAGAATTATTTGGTTATGTAAATGGCAGAGTTGTGCTATATAAACCCACCATATCATGACATCATACTATATATTAAAAGGTTAGGTGTAAGTTTGTCCGAAGCTGCCCGCCTTGCCTATTGTCACCACTAGAGGGAGCTTTTGCCTTAGAAAACATATCTAAATTCAGAATCCATTGACGATCAGACAGATGATTATGCTCAAAACGAACCCATAGCATTTCTAAATGTGTTGGCTCCATCTGGAATGCCTCTTCATAAGTTGAAAAATAAAGTTGGCAGTATTATTATGTTGTTTAGAAATCTTAACACAAAAATAGGTCGGTGCAATGGAACCAGATTGTTAGTTAAAGATCTTAAGCCCAATCTGATAACTGCAGAAGACCTCACAGGAACAGCTCAAAACCAGATGGTGTTTATCCCATGAATAGATTTAGACCCTGCCAACACTGAACTACCATTCATTTTGAGGAGGACACAGTTTCCAATCAAACTTACCTTTGGAATGACCGTTAACAAACAAGGTCAAACTTTCAAAAAAGTTGGAATATTCCTTCCAGAGCCAGTGTTCCATTACGACAACTTTAAGTTGCAATGTCTCAAGTTGGTACATTATCTGATGTCAAAATTAAAATACTTCAAGGTTCCAAACAGGGAAAGATATTACCTAACAGTGGTAACATTTTTACAAAAAACATTATTTTCAAAGAAATGTACTTCAAATAAATATATAGGTTTTGTCAGTTAATTTAATTACACTACACATATGTATTATGTAGTTATTCATTGTAATGTTTCTTGGTATGTGTTACGTCAATAATATTCTTCATGTACGTTTTAAACTTTATTTTACTTTAAATTATGATCTCATATCTACTTTACTGTTTATAGTTTTAATTCTTTATTTTGAAAATAATACATATCTTTTTTCTATTAACATAAATTACATTAAAATGTACCACACAATATATTAGCACTCTGAAAATATCTTCCTTTATGCACTTTAGCCCACGTACACAAGGCGTTTACACTAGTAACATAATATAAGATTGCATCACAGATCAGACTCCCTTTGTGGTGTGAATCTTCCAATCAGATTTTCACCAGCCGCCAACGAACAACAAATCAGCAAGCCACATTTGGATATTGAATGCAAAGACATTTTTAAAATGCTGCTTCCTAGACCTAAAAAATTGCCCTTCTTGGGTTATCTTATGAAATATTTAGCCTTTAAAGCAGAACTGTGTAAAGGTTGAAGTTTAACAGAAGATATTGGTGTTTATGCTGGGACAGTCCAGTTGCTCAAATGAGGATCATGTGTAATGGCTTTTAGGAAGAGATGGGTAGACAGCCAATGAGTTATGCGGACAATAGCGTTTGGGGGAAAGTATAGGGGTTTTCCTGGAACGTTCCCAATCAGATTTCTTTGTTTAGAATAGGTTATAATTTAAAAATACCTGGCATGGTTGGTGAGTTCTGCCAATTCTTGAAAGTGGTGGGTGATGATGCCCCTTTCACTTGCTACTCAAACTTATCTTTAATTGTCACTCACGATGTCATGATTGATATAATTGTAGGCCAGTTTTGCATTATAGCAATTTATAAGAGTCCAAACGAGTGATAGAATGACCTTTATGATTTCCCCAACAACTCTTTTAGGAGAAGAAGGAGCTTTTTACAGCACAGTATTTTTTGCATCAAACTCCTGCTTTCTTAGGCACATGAAGCACACAATTCAGGTAGATGTCATTGGAAACGTAAATAAGACTCCAAAAGCCTCCGACAGTGGGACATGTTAGGTTATGGTAAATTATGTTAGTGGGTCTTTTATAGGACGACTTCTGACCTTAACATGCCCTTTTCGTGTGTTGGTCCCTGTAAGGGAAGCAGGGGCACCTGGTGGATAGCGGGACAGTGGAAAGAGAGTACAATTGTGATATGAGCCATATCACAGAAACTGTACTCTGCTGCAGGTAAGTCACTATGTGTTAAGAAATGGGTGTGCTGTGGAGTGCTGCTGGGTTGGAGGGTTGCCTGACACCAGTTGGAGTCCAGAGACTTCTTCCGTGGGGGGGAAACATGGATATGATTTCGTGTGTTGGTCAGTGTACTGTTTAAAGTTTAAGATAAAGATAACCCTGTGTGGTGTAGAGTGACTTTGCTATCTTTCATGGATTGAGTTGCATAAACGCGTGATGGGTGCTAGTATAGAGTCGTTTTTGTTATGGTATGAAGTTAGGAGTTGTTAGTCACAGAATAAAGTCACAAGTATATCAAAACAAAAGTCCTAAACATAGCATAGCACTGCAAGCATGTTATACTGTTGCAAACATGACACACGGTTGCAGACATCACATGACAGAAGAAGGATTAATACTAAGGGGGTAATTCATAGAATTCAGCGCACAAGGGGCGCACGCGGCTGGCGCACAGTGTGCGCGTGCGAATTACTGCGCCAGCCGCGTTTGCTAAAATCCATTTCCGCGCACAGCGTATTCATGGATTTTAGCTTCCAAAACCAGCCGTGGTGCAGAGTGGCGCAGCGACCCTGCATCAGCGCCAGTGATGCCCCATACCCCTCCCCGTGCGCCATGCACAGCGCACAAATCCTGTACATGGCACACAGGCCCCCAACCACGAAAACACCTGTAAAACTCCCCGCGCACCCCTCCGAATACACGTACCCCGCTGCACGGGGAGGGTCACACGCGATTGGAGCTGGGTACGTGTATAACAGGGGTTTGTGGGAAGTTTCACATGCGAAATCCCCTGTGCGAGTGGGGTACGTGTATTCCTGGGGTGCGCGGGAAGTTTCACATGCGATAGGCCCTGTGCGAGTGGGGTACGTGTATTCCTGGGGTGCGTGGGAAGTTTCACACGCGATTGGAGAGGGGAACGTGTATTTCGGGGGTACGCGGGAAGGTTCACACTCAAAATGCCCTGTGCGAGTGGGGTACGTGTAATCCTGGGGTGCGCGGGGAGTGTCACACGCGATTGGAGCTGGGTACGTGTATAACAGGGGTGTGCGGGAAGTTTCACATGCGAAATCCCCTGTGCGAGTGGGGTACGTGTATTCCAGGGGTTGCGGGAAGTTTCACACGCGATAGGCCCTGTGCGAGTGGGGTATGTGTATTCCTGGGGTGCGCGGGAAGTTTCACACATGATTGGAGAGGGGAACGTGTATTTCGGGGGTGCGCAGGAAGTTTCACACGTGAAATGCCCTGTGCGAGTGGGGTATGTGTATTCCTGGGGTGTGTGGGGAGTGTCACACGCGATTGGAGCTGGGTACGTGTACAACAGGAGTGCGCGGGAAGTTTCACATGCGAAATCCCCTGTGCGAGTGGGGTACGTGTATTCCTGGGGTGCGCGGGAAGTTTCACATGCGATAGGCCCTGTGCGAGTGGGGTACGTGTATTCCTGGGGTGCGTGGGAAGTTTCACACGCGATTGGAGAGGGGAACGTGTATTTCGGGGGTACGCGGGAAGGTTCACACTCAAAATGCCCTGTGCGAGTGGGGTACGTGTAATCCTGGGGTGCGCGGGGAGTGTCACACGCGATTGGAGCTGGGTACGTGTATAACAGGGGTGTGCGGGAAGTTTCACATGCGAAATCCCCTGTGCGAGTGGGGTACGTGTATTCCAGGGGTTGCGGGAAGTTTCACACGCGATAGGCCCTGTGCGAGTGGGGTATGTGTATTCCTGGGGTGCGCGGGAAGTTTCACACGTGATTGGAGAGGGGAACGTGTATTTCGGGGGTGCGCAGGAAGTTTCACACGTGAAATGCCCTGTGCGAGTGGGGTATGTGTATTCCTGGGGTGTGTGGGGAGTGTCACACGCGATTGGAGCTGGGTACGTGTACAACAGGAGTGCGCGGGAAGTTTCACATGCGAAATCCCCTGTGCGAGTGGGGTACGTGTATTCCTGGGGTGCACGGGAAGTTTCACACGCGATTGGAGAAAGGAATGTGTATTTCGGGGGTGCGCAGGAAGTTTCACACGTGAAATGCCCTGTGCGAGTGGGGTATGTGTATTCCTGGTGTGCGCGGGGAGAGTCACACGTGATTGGAGCTGGGTATGTGTATAACAGGGGTTCGCAGGAAGTTTCACACGCGAAATCCCCTATGCGAGTGGGGTACGTGTATTCCTGGGGTGCGTGGGAAGTTTCACATGCGTAATGCCCTGTGCGAGTGGGGTACATGAATAACTGGGTTTCGTGGGAAGTTTCAGACGCGATTTTGCTGTCAGAGCAGGGTACGTGAATTTCGGGGGTGCGCGGGGAGTCCTACACGTGAATTGGCAGTGTGGGTCCTCCCAGGTGTTCCCTCTACACCGTCCACGGCCCCTGCAGACAGCCCACACCACAGAGGACAACCCCGAACCCTGGTCATGTCCCGCAGGGAGCCCATCCACCATGGGCATGCCCCCCAGCCAAGCCACATGTCACCTTGCACTAGTGATCACCAACTCATGTCCCCCAGCACCCGCACACCCCAGCAGTCAGGGGCACCTGCCAGCAGGCCCCCACTCATGTCCCCCAGAACCCCCACCCCCCAGCAGTCAGGGGCACCTGCCAGCAGGCCCCCACTCATGTCCCTCAGCACCCCCACCCCCCAGCAGTCAGGGGCACCTGCCAGCAGGCCCCCACTCATGTCCCCCAGCACCCCCACCCCCAGCAGTCAGGGGCACCTGCCAGCAGGCCCCCACACATGTCCCCCAACACCCCCACCCCCCAGCAGTCAGGGGCACCTGCCAGCAGGCCCCCACTCATGTCCCCCAGCACCCCCACCGCCCAGCAGTCAGGGGCACCTGCCAGCAGGCCCCACTCATGTCCCCCATCACCCCCAGCCCCCAGCAGTCAGGGGCACCTGCCAGCAGGCCCCCACCCCCCAGCAGTCAGTGGCACCTGCCAGCAGGCCCCCACTCATGTCCCCCAGCACCCCTACCCCCCAGCAGTCAGGGGCACCTGCCAGCAGGCCCCCACACATGTCCCCCAGCACCACCAGCCCCCAGCAGTCAGGGGCACCTGCCAGCAGGCCCCCACTCATGTCCCCCAGCATCCTCACCCCCCAGCAGTCAGGGGCACCTGCCAGCAGGCCCCCACTCATGTCCCCCAGCACCCCCACCCCCCAGCAGTCAGGGGCACCTGCCAGCAGGCCCCCACTCATGTCCCCCAGCACCCCCACCCCCAGCAGTCAGGGGCACCTGCCAGCAGGCCCCCACACATGTCCCCCAACACCCCCACCCCCCAGCAGTCAGGGGCACCTGCCAGCAGGCCCCCACTCATGTCCCCCAGCACCCCCACCGCCCAGCAGTCAGGGGCACCTGCCAGCAGGCCCCACTCATGTCCCCCATCACCCCCAGCCCCCAGCAGTCAGGGGCACCTGCCAGCAGGCCCCCACCCCCCAGCAGTCAGTGGCACCTGCCAGCAGGCCCCCACTCATGTCCCCCAGCACCCCTACCCCCCAGCAGTCAGGGGCACCTGCCAGCAGGCCCCCACACATGTCCCCCAGCACCACCAGCCCCCAGCAGTCAGGGGCACCTGCCAGCAGGCCCCCACTCATGTCCCCCAGCACCCTCACCCCCCAGCAGTCAGGGGCACCTGCCAGCAGGCCCCCACTCATGTCCCTCAGCACCCCCACCCCCTAGCAGTCAGGGGCACCTGCCAGCAGGCCCCCACTCATGTCCCACTCATGTCCCCCAGCACCCACGTCATGACGATCCTCAATCATGGGCCTCATGACCACCCACACCACACCCCACGCCACCCCAGCCCAAAGACCCAAACAAGTATTGCATCCACCCACAGAGAAATGGCCATTACATGATACAACCCGAATGGCTAGTATGTACATGAACACATGTCCATCACACACACACAATGGGTGCAAGTGAATGCGGAAACCCATATCATGACATGCATGAAACCAATGAGAGAATACCACACATCGAAGTATGAAACAAAAATGTATGAACACAACATGAATGTAATGAAAATTAAAAAATCAATAATGGAAATAAGAAATAAAATGCAGCATGTCCGAAAAAAATTAAAAAAAATATGAAATCAGAATCCAAAGAAATCCAAATGAAAATTTGTCCAAAGTCTCAGTCCAACAAAGCAAATCCAAGGGAAAAAAAAATATATGAAATCCATTGCGCCATGGTGAAATTAAAATAAAAACGAGAAACATCCACTGTTCAACTATATACAAATCACCAATCCAGGGTCCATGAGACCAACAAATGAAATGAAACTTACAAAAAACCCTACCTAATAATGAACTATATACAAAAATGTGGTGCATTGTCCAAGCGGCCCAAAATAAACAAAAACAGAAAAGAAACCTAACACTATCTAACTATTTACAATGGCAGCGGGCTAGTCCGACGGCTCACTTTTTGATGTCCCAGGCCAGGGCATCATCGAACACCCACTCAATGTCCTGGAGGCGGTCCTCTTCCATGGCCCTGAGGGTTCGCAGGGACGACGACATGTTCACCTCCAAATCCCTGCGAATCGCCTTGAGGCACTCGACCCGCCTCTTCTCTACCCTGACCATTGTGAGCCGTGCCTCTTCCGCCTGCTGCCGCTCCGCATCTATGGCGTGGCCCAACCGCTGCCACATGGAAGACACTGGAAATCCGGGGTCCTCCTGCCCTTTCGCCGATGCCTGCCCCAACGATGTTAAAGGCCCCGAGCCATCTTTGCTCCCACCATGTTGCTGCTGCTGTGCCTGTGCCTGTGCCTGCGCCCTGGCTCTTGCTGCCTGCATGTCCTCCTCCGGCTGGGGTGCAGTTGTCGTGGTGGTCACCCCTGCTGGACGTCCGACTCCCGACTGTGGCAGGGATGTGTCCTCCACCAGCCTGGCCGCTGGGTCAGGGGAAGCTCCACAGGGTGCCCAGGTGACACATGGGTGGGAAGATGGCATGGAGGATGACTGGCGCGTAGGGGGTTCAGGTGAGGAGGGGTTCGCAAGAAGGTCCAGCACACAGAGGAATCCAGCACCGGTGACCCGTCCCAGTAGGTCAACGTGGTCAAAGAGGCATGTGAGATGACGTGCAGTCTCTCCACGAAAAGACTGCAGGTCACCTCACCTGCCCCGTTGACGCAACGCTATCCCACTCAGGACAGGCTCAACACGGTCCCGGATAGCCACCTCCGCAGGGAGAGGAAGGCCAGTTGTTGTGCGCTCATCCCCTCCCTGAAAACGGATCTGGACGTAGGCATCCCTGCTGGTGCCAGATGATGCAGTGACAGGATCAGGGACAGGATTGCACACAGGCACCTCCACGGCTGCCTGTGCTGCCTCCTGTCCCTGCACTGCACCACTAGCACCAGTGGAATCCCCACCTCCAGACCCTGTGTGTGTCCCTTCCATGGCCTCCTCCTCCACCAAACCCCCCACCAACCTAGATGACTCCCCTTCTGCTACCGAGGAGTCCACCTCCGACCTCTGCCTCTTGGACCTACCCTCGGCAGCTGCGGCCTGGGATGCGGCACCAGACTCCTCACTCCTTAATGAGATGACAATCTGGGAGGGGAGCCGGGCCTTGCGTCTCCGGCTGGTGGTGCGATACCTACCGCTGTGCTCCACAGCACCCTCGCCGCCCTCTTCATCAGTTGACGCTGCAGACAGGGAGAGATAAAACACAGATATCAGGGAACTGTACAATGGACTGATACACACATGACAGTTGCACATGAGTGGCAGTGTCAAACTTCAGACATGGCATCACACTCAACGACACACATGTAATTTCAACTCACACACATGAGCATTTCCACAGCAATATTGCACCAGGCAGCAACATCCATACACATACAACAGCATGAACAGCCGAAGGTGTGCCTGACATCACATGAAACACAGGGAGTGCACTAGACATGCACACACGCCACCACACTTACATGCATGTCCACATCTCCTCCAACTGTCGCAGTGATACGATCGCCATACATGTCACATCTGGCATTCAGCCTTCTACATATCAGTGTCACATGCATCCATGTTGCATCACAGTTGCACACTTGTGAAATACACACACATGTGCAGATACATGCCGCAGGAACCACCATCCATGTGTGACACCACAACCATGCCAACGTACATACACAGAAATTCAAACATGTGTGCTACCACACCTGCATTTGCACAGCATGCTTACCAACACATACACCATCGACGTGCCTCACACCTAAGAGGACTCACATGTGGCAGCCTCACGCCCCTGTTCATACACATCCCTACATGGCCCTATGAAAACACATGTGCAACCTGCACACTACTGGCACACCACCACACACACAGCATCCAATCAGTATTCATATACACTTACCGCTCGACTCCAGACGGGTCTGCCTCTCAAGGACCTGGATGTGGAGTGCTGGGCATATGTGTTCCAGGACCCTCATCTGGTGGTCGGACAGGTGGCCCCGGAGCCCCTTGGCATCCGCTGCCTTCAAGAGACGCTGGGCCTTCTTGAGGGTCCTGGACCTGAAGTCCTCCCAGCGCTTCTTGACATGTTGTAAGTCACGGATTGCCACCCCCTCCGCGTTGATGGCAGTCACAATGTCCATCCAGATGCTGGTCCGTCCTTCATTGACAGCGCGCGAACTTCCAAGCAGGGCATCATACTGCCCCAGGACTTGGTCCACCAGGACACCAACTTCCCTGGCACTGAAGCTGGTGGCCCTCTGCCACTCTGGCTGGGGGTTGCCAGTGGTGCCAGATGGTCTTGTGCCTGACATGGCAACCCCAGAGGCAGGTTTGGGTGGGCAACTGGGTCCTGGGGCTGGGATGTGGAGCGATGGTATCCCAGTCGGGAGTCTTCGGTTCCAGCAGGGGTGGTCACAGCAACTGCACCCCTGGCTGACATGCAGGCAACAAATAGCAGGGCACGTGGGCAGCAGGCAATCAGGCAGCAGCAGATGGCAGGTGGGAGCATGCTCGGGGCTCTGGGGGGCAGTAATTCGGCCTTCTGGGCAGGAACGTGTGTTGTTGCGTGGCCAGCTTGATACGGGGTGATTTGGCACGTGAAAATCTTGCACGTCAGCGTGTAATTTGAGGAAAGGCCCTTCGCGCATAAGCGCATCAGCACACGTACGCGGTTTCATTGGACCAAAGGCCCTTAGTGCATAAGCGCTTCTGTGACGTGACTCGCGCAGGCGTTTCCCTCGTGACGTGGGCATAGTGGTTCAACGCGCATGAAAAAACTGCACGCCCACGTGTGAATGCGTTTAATCCGAGGAAAGGGCCTACATGCGTAAGTGACGTGACGCACGCAGGCATTTCTCTCAGCACGGGTTAAAGGTGAGTGGGGCCAGCAGTTCGCTGTACGTGCCTTTCGTGGAGACCGACATGTGTTGCTGCTTCATGTTGTTTCGCGCATCATCACAACTTCACAGCTATCAAGGACGTATCTCTTCTTTTGGTGGGGGTATTGGCTATGTGTGTTTTTCTGCATTGCGCTAGTCAGACGGTGAGTCGCGCATGCTATTTTTCCCACTGCGGGTGCCCCTGTGTATCGCACCCGTTTTCGAGGTCATAGTAGCCTGCGTGCCCCACGCGTACGCGTTTTTCGTGTTACTGGGTGCCACCGCATACTGCGGGAGGTTGTTTCCCACGCACGTAGGCTGCAGGGTTGCGTGCACGGTTTTACTGCAGTTTTGGGGGGCCTGAGCATTGTGTGACCAGTCACTACATCACTGGGGTCACATACAGACTTGCAGGTGCAGGGGGGCTGTTAACATCTTGCATCCCACCCCCTTCAACACAATTGCCCAGGCCAATTGTGGTGTACACCTCCCATTGGCACTACTCCATCTGTGCTGGCACTACTACATCTGTACCATAGTTGGGAGGCCACCAAAGGTTAGGGGCGCCTCAGCTGGGCATCCTCCTCGTGGCGGGCGTGGTCGGGGACATGGCCGGGTTGACCAGGGAGTAGGGGGACTCCAGGGTGTCCAGGGTGGCCGCAGAGGGGGAAGAGGCAGGGGTGCGCCACTTGAGTACGATGTTGTGCCATGTGTCGGTGCAGTCATGCCACCACCCCCTGTGGTTCTGGGAGATGCAGCTTCTGCATCTGGCACTGGCACCCGTGTGTCCCGACAGTCCGTTTCATCGACTGCCACGGGCCCAAGGGTAGTGGTAGCTGCAGTTGCAGCTGTGGACACCACCACCCAGGCTCAGGGTCTGCCAGCGCAGGCTGCGTTGGCACTTGAAGAGCCCTTGGAAGATTTCCAACAGGCCAGGAGGAAAACCGTAGGGGCACGCAGGGCTGCCCTGACCAAGACACGTGTCCCTGGGGCAGTTATGTCATCTGCTGCCCCGAACAGCCGGGTGTTGGAAAGTGCAGGGGCAGATGCACCCAACAACACCCCAGTTGTGAGTCTGCCAACCAGGACAGTTGTGGTCAATGACCCTGCCACAGCGGATGTTGCTGCGTAGGGTCCATTAGAGGGCACCCAGCTGCCAGTGACACAAGTCAGGCCTTTGGTCGTCCCTCCACCTGCCACTCCCTTGGCTCAATCCACCAAGCCCACTGGCCATACTGATCAGGGCGGCATTAGCCAGCCAGGGTCTGCGCCACAATCCAAGAAGAGGAAGGTTGCACCTGCCGCACAGGCTGGGACCCCACACACAGCCACGACCTCCGGCACGTCGAGGAAGAAGCCTTTCTGCAAACAGGAACTGGACTTCCTCATGGACTACGTGCGGGACCACAGCCGTGACATGCTAGTGGGTGCTAATTGTCAGACTACGGCTGCCCACCGTGATACCCACTGGAAGCAAGTTGCGGAACATGTAAGTGCATTCGGCCATGAGGTGCGCATGGCGCAAGAGTGCAAAAAGCATTGGAATGACCTCAAATGCAGCGCTAAGGCTAAGCGGGCCTTCACCAGAGGAGGAAGACCTCACTCCGCATGAGTCACTCGTTGCAGAGTTCATACCATCTGAATCGGTCGAAGGAGTGGGAGGGATGCCAGACTTTGATGCACAGTCCAGTGAGTGTTGATGCGTGTTTGTTGAGGTCGTGTGTGTTTTACTTGTGTGATGTGTTGTGCATGACAGCCACTACAAGTCACGTATACATGGTTCTGATGTGAAAGTAATGCAATGTTTCCCTGATGCATGTCTACTCTGCTGGATGGTGGACATGTGGAGCAGACGGGGACTGTCCGCATCACCACTATTGCACCCTACTCAAATGCTGGTTAACAGTATGGCCATCTGGTCCATGTTCCAGCTCACTGGCACTTCTGCATGTAGCGTGGGGTGTCCTTCCTCTCAGCCCAGGGACTATGCATAGCATGACTGACGTGCATGTGTCCTCTGCCTGCAAGCGGGTACTCATTGTAGGCATGCTCCCTTGCCCCTCAACCCCCGTTCTGCACACCAATTCCACCTTAGCACTGGTCTGCTACAATATTGCCGTTGGGTACTTCCATGTTCATGCCTCCTGTGTACAGGCTATCATCCAGCGGACAATCTGCCAGACATATGCTGTGTGGTACATCCTTAGTACTTGATGCAGGGTGTCTCACTTGGACTGTGCAGAGGTCAGATGCCCCGCAGGGACATGAGTGCCCATTCATGCTCCATGTGAATTCCACGCATGCCCCTATGTGTCCATGACTGGATGATCACTGTAATACAAGTCCTGGATGACCTACATTGCATGGCATTTCATCTGCCTTCCCATGTCAACTGGGGCTCAGTACTGCGTTGCACACATGTTTAGGGTCTGACAATCTGTGTGGGTCACAGGCCTCAGCCTGTTTAATGGCCAATGACTCTGTCCAACCGGTGTAGTGTCTCCTTCACATGTGGGTGTACTCCAGAGGTTTCATCATGTGTCCTGCTTACTGTCACATCATCATTTGCTGTGTTGTCACTTGACTCACATGATGCTGTTGATGCTAGTCAACACTGTCTGTCAATGCACAGGTCTATGGTCAGCCTTTTGATACCATGCTAGGCATCCCTGCTTTTGCACTTGGGGGGTGGGGTGGTTTGCTTGTAGACATGCTTACCATTGAATGCACATTGCACGTGATGCCTGAAGTTGACCTTGCGCTGCCTTCACATTTTCTGACACACACCATGAAGTCCTTGTACATGTAGATAGTGAGTAACATACATATTTGCTGCACTGCATAGACCCACTTCAGTGCAAACTGCCACCTTTCCACAGGTCTAATCACAGAAGCAATTTCAAGTTTACCCAGCATGCATGCCAGGTTCTATTTTGTGTGTCGCATTTCTGCCTGATGTGTTTGGTGTGTGTGTGTGTTGTGTGCTTCTAACATGTGTAGTGACCTTTTTCCTCTCTATTTTTCAGGTGATGACGCAATGGAGCCGGAGGATGGTGTTGTCATGTATCACTACATCAACCCAGCACAAGTGGGGGTCGTGGGGTGGTAGGCCACGAAAACCCCCAAGTGCTACAGTCCATCTTGTCTCTGGCTGCCTATGAGTTCAGCCCTGATGAACACTCTGACGACCATGTCGAGTTGGATGAGAATCAGGTCCATATGTCAGGGGTGAGTGATTCTGATGTGGACACTCCTCTGTCCGCGACACCTGCACTGAGGGGTCAGACAGTCTTGGAACCTCCGCCCGTGGTGGATCGGGACGCAGGGTCACCCTCCATACCAGTCACTGATGTGCCTTGGAAATCATGTCGACGGGGGCATGTAGTTGTGCAGCCGCGGGCGGTGCCAACACAACGAGGACACCCCGTCCTTGGGTCCCGCAGGGGTCAAGCCCAGCAACGCGGTCGCCGCGCGCAACCGCTGTATACTGAGTGGGAGCAAGACATGACTGCCAATTCTGAACGCCAGGGGGCAACAATGGAGAACATCGCTGAGAGCATGGATCGTGTGGCCCGATCCGTGCTCCCCCCTGCTAGGCAGGTGCTTCTCCAGCAGCAGGCGGCACGGTGCACGGCCCGCTCGCTCAGGCTGGACATGACGGCCTCAGACAGGGCATGCCAGGCTGAAATGTTGTCTCTGCGTGAAGCAATTGCTTCTCACGCAGAGGCACACATGGAGGCCCTGAGGGAGGAGTATGCTTCCCTCAGATCCACTCTGGGTGTCCTTCTGATGTCCCAGAGGCAGTGGGCAGAGAAGAGGTTTGCACAGCTTGAGCGTACCATCTCGGCTGAGCTACAGGCTTGCCGGGAGGTGCAGCGGTTGTCCAGCAAGGCCTTGCAGGAGGAACTCCATATTACACGTGCTACTTTGCAAGAGGAAGCACGTGTATCACGGGAGGTTCTGCATGCAGACCTACGTGTCATCACAAAACAGAACCAAGCTCACCCGTCCGGCACACATGCGGCCGACGAGGGGCAAGCTGCGGCTAGGCGTGGTCATGCTCCTGTGCCACGTCCACCTTTCCAGGAAGAGCCAGACTCGGACGACAATCTACCTCCCACATAGGTCGGGCTGTGCAGGTGTTGAGCCCATGGAGGTTTTTTTTTTCCTCAGCATCATCACATGTGGGTGTTGAGCAGCACCCTGTACCTCCTCCCTCCTAGCTGCCCCCCCCCCAGATCGTATGTGGCCATTTTTGATTTTTCTTTTAGTGTAGTTAGTTAAGTTTCTGTTTGATAGTTAGTTTAAATAGGTAATGTAGGTTTTTCATAGTTAGTGTAATTAGTTAAAATATTTTAAAATTGCTTGTCTTTTGTGCTTTCATGTGACTGTGTGGTGCTTTGTGGCTTTTGAAAGCATCCACTGTCTGTTCCAGCTGGGCCCTTCAAGCTTGTCTTGTGTATTTGTTTGCTGCTTGGGGTCCTTGACTCACATATGCCACTCCTGCTTCCCTTATCCATGGGCTCGCATGGATGGTTCGGTCTAACAGCCTATTACACAAGGGCTTTGGGCTGTCATATATGTGGTATGTCTGCTGCTGTGGAACATGTGTTGACACCCCTAGTGGGGATGATTGGGGTGTAATTGACCACTGTTCTTCTTTTGCTAGATGGGGTGTTTCATGATTCATGTGTACATTCATTGCTATGCATTGTGTAGTATGTTTCTTATCTTTACTGTACACGTGCTTGTGCCGTAGATAGTATGTTCCACACTTTGGCTGTGAAGAGACACACACGGATGAATCGAAAGCATTAATCATGTGTTTCATGGCCTTTCTGCAGGGGGATGAGCCTCCAGACCACCTTTGCCAGGAGACATGGGCCATTGGACGTCTGGAATCTGGGCACGTTTGGTGGTGCCGACATGCGCATGTGTGCGCAAGCAGAGGCACAGGGATTGCGATTATACATCCAAAAACTGCTGACGTGTTTCAAGGGACTCCAGGCAAGGTGAGCAGCACAGGGGGGTCACAACACAGCAAACCTTCCACCAGGCCAGTTGCACATGCATGCTTAGTAGCAGCACTGACGGTGAGCTTGGACAAATATTGGTGTTGAAGCGCACAATACAGCTCAGATGTGTTAGTGGACTGATGGCTAGTTGATAGCAAAAGTTGTCTGGGGCACCTGCAGGGGCAGTGGCACATAGCCTCCGGTCCACCATGGGCCATTGAGGCACTTGTATTAGCCATGTAGCATTCCGAGACATGGAAAGAAGCAGCTCACAGGGACAGACAGCAAGGGACATACTCGGGTTTAATTTCCGAGTGGAATTTGCAACATGCGCTGCCTACTTTATTTTGGTCATGGTGGTACACACTTGTTCTGAAGTTATACTTTGCTATATGCGTCTGGCTGCTTACCCAGGGAACATTGCATGTGTGTGAATCATGACACATTGGTGTTCCATTTGCCACACACCCAGCGGGGCCTGACTTACTGCATTTACTGTGTATGAACCATCACAGGGGTAATGTTACGTATGGGTATGAAGCATTCACACAAGATTGTCTGTTTGTAGAGTAATTTGTTACTTTGGGGCATATTTGGTGGTGTGTTTGTGTATTTTGGGCACGCACAGATTATTAACTGTGGCTCTCTTTGCAGCATTGAACTGCTCCTGTTACCGGCCCTGAGAGTGTGCAGCCAGGAGGCCAGCACTCACCCCAGGGATAAGTTTCTCTTTGACTTCCATTTGAGTAATTTGCTGCTATGTGCATGATGAACAAGTTTGGTCTAATTGTGTATGTGTTAATGTGAGTACTACATTTTTGTGCATTCCCTACTTTCCCGTGTCAATCCTACTCCCCTCTCCTGCCCCTCATTCTGATTATCCAGTATGCCAATGCCTGTCCCGACTGCATATCCCTGATCCTCCTTACTTCCCCACCAGGGTCTCAGAGGCCTGTGTGAGTTTGACCTTGCAGGTACCCAGACCACAGTGGGGGTGGTTGGTTTCTGCCACTCCTGTGCCTGTACACGGGAGCTGTGACAGTACACATCCGTTTGTGGTGCATCATTCTATGTTATGTACCACACATGGTACAGATCCTGTTGTGACATTGTTTTACTGTGCTACCTTGGTTGTTAACATCGTTGTGGTAGTACTTGGCCTTTGTGGGGTACTGCTACTTCAAGTCATCTACTGGAGGCTGTTCTAGTTTTTTTTCCTGCCTGCAGGCTATTTGATTGGCGTCTGTGTTGGCCTGCTTTGAGTTCTCTTGGATTTGGTGCTTTTGCAAATCAAGGTGGACTCTGCGGGTGCTGGCAACTTTTTACACACAAAGTGGGAGATGGTGACAAAGGGGAAGTGTGATCCTATGGCCAGGTGAAATTAAAGGATGAGGCTGAATAACCCAGGTGCAGTTGTTCAGTGGGTCGTGGTGATTTGTGAGGGGGGGGGGTGTTTTGTTGTTGATAGTTGCCTTGCCCTGCAGTGTGATGGGCACCCTGACATTGTAATTGTGGTATCCTATGTACATGATGTATTCTGTTGATCAATGCCTGTTCATGTGTTGTGTTTACCTTTCAGATGTGAGGGGATAGTTGAGGTTTGACATGCTGCGGAGTACACATGGTGAATGTGTAGCGGACACTGATGGTCACTTGATTGCACATGCATATGTTGAGTGCATGTCCCTACTGACACACACACTCGCACTATTATCCACTACATGTACAACCACCCTTCCATGTCCACGTGTACACTCTGTTTGCCTTCTGGTGCCCACTGTGTCCCTGCAGCACATGTTCTATGAACAATTGTGGATCCTGTACATGCCTAATTTGCTTTTTGATGTAGTTTGTCGCTTAGATTTGATGCTCAGGGGGTGCATCACACACAATGGTTGTTCACTGTACTGTGCACTGAGCGGTGTGTTGCAGAAAGTGGACACAGCACACAGAAGCTGCAGTGTTGATTTTGCAATGCACATTGTGCATGTATACAGGCATTAATTGTTATGTTACAACTACAACTTTTGGAATGCATTTGGGTATGACTTATTTTGGGTGGGAGGTTGTTGGTCAGTCATTTCATCTGATTCCATGTCAAGCATCATTGTCTGATGCCAATTTACATTTTTCACATACATGGCAATGTGTACCTTATTGGTACTTAAACACAAGCAATCCTGTGTGACCAAAAGGCACACATGCAAGGTGTGAATCACACAGACCTGCAAAACAGGCCATGCCTATCACTGGTATGTCACTCAAACCCTCCCAAACCACAACATGGCATGGCAAGCAATAGGGTTGGTACTGTGTTGGTGTATGGCTATTGCTTGCCATGTCATGTTGTGGTTTGGGAGGGTTTGAGTGACATACCAGTGATAGTCATGGCCTGTTTTGCAGGTCTGTGTGATTCACACCTTGCATGTGTGCCTTTTGGTCACACAGGATTGCTTGTGTTTAAGTAGCTAGGGATGCACACAATGTGGCAATTCCATGGCAACAATCTCAGGGTGGTAAGGTTGTGACAGTTGACTGTCTCTTTGTCATCATCGATTGTCACCTGGTATGTGCCAGGCCTGTGTGCACTCCGCAGGGTTGGGAGTTTAGGTGAAAAATGTGGCCACAAGCTGGGTCCGGGCTGCCTCGCCACGTGCCCTATCGCCTCCCATGTGCAGCGCCTGTGCCTGTGGTTGGGGATGTGGGGGCACCACCAGGTCCACCGGTACACCCTGCCGTGTTTCAACATTGTGCAGAACACATGCTGCCACAATGATCCTGCACACTACTGGGGGCGCATAGAGTAGCTGCCCGCCAGAGCGGTCAAGGGAGCGGAAGCGTGACTTGAGCACTCCGAAAGTGCGCTCCACTATGGCCCTGGTTGCAATATGGGTGGCGTTGTATCTTACCTGGGGTGGTGTGGTGGGGTTCCGGATTGGCATCATCATGTGGTTGCTCAGAGGGTAGGCACTGTCCCCTGGAGAGGTGACAATGGTTGTGAATATTGGGGTTTGTGTATTTGTGTGTGTGTGTGACATGCATGCATGTACATGGGCATTTGTACTCACCTAGGAGCCATGTGTTGCCATGCTGACCAGCTTCCAGGGCCCGGCTCAGGGTGGATATTCTGTATATGAAACTGTCATGGGTGGAGCCAGGGTAGTTTGCACAGACAGAGGTGATGATTCCCTTTGCATCGCATACCACCTTTACGTTGATGGAATGCCAGTGCTTGCGGTTTCGGTAGATGTGCTCAGTGGCCCTAGGTGGACGGAGGGCCACATGGGTGCAATCTATGGCACCGAGCACTTTGGGGAAGTGTGCCACCCAGTAAAAGTCCTGGACAACGGCCTTCTTTTCTGCAGGTGTTCTGGGCATGTATATGTGCCTGCGGACTGAGTGGTGCGCTGTCATGATTGCCAAGACCTCGTGTAGGCAGCGTGACTGCGTGACCTGTGAGACCCCCCCCACTATGGCAGTAGTCTGCTGAAAAGACCCAGTGGCCAGAAAACGCAGGACATTGAGCACCTTCTCCAACGGGCTCAATGCTTGGGAGAAGAGGGTGGGGGATGTAAGGACATCTTCCCAGTCCCTGACCAGGTCTAGGGTGATACGGGGTGGAAACCTATACCTGCCATAGACCTGGTCGTCAGGCATCCCAAAAAGGCTTGTCCGTGGTGAAAAAATGCGTGCCCTGGCTATTCTCCTCCTCCTGCGGTGTCCCACGATCAGTGCTGCGACAAATGGGGCATTCATCGTAGCTGTATATACGTGTTTGTTGTTTGCGCACACTTTTATACTGTGTGTGGGGACGCTTCCGCCTGCCTTCGTGTGGCAGACGCGTTGACGCCTGTGCGTTTCTTTTGCCGTGCGCGGGTTTCCTGTATTCGAATCCATGAATACGGGTTATCAACTGTTCAGGATCAAATGGATCCTGAACAGTTGATAAGGAAGCAGCAGTTTCCCAAGAGAAATAGAGGAAGACATGACTCAAAGATAGATCAGGTTTACTATACATCATGTGGATGGGTAAAGGTGACATCCGCAATGGATAAAGATTAGAGAAAATGATTGCAATCATTTAGTACTTATTTCTCTGAGGTATAAAATATGACCTCCGCGTTGTATTTGGAGGGCTGCTTCTGGCACGCTTGGTCCCATGTCCTTCATCCCACCACTCAAGCTAATTTATTGTTGATGATCCTTTTCTGGCTCTCCATTGTGGGACATCAGTGTAGATTCTCATATTTGTCAGTGCTGGGACCTGCACCCGTAGACACAATAATCATGCAAAGTGTGTGTAATAGAAATGTGACCTGATGTGTCAACTGGGCATTTTGGAAACTAGCAATGATCTGCTAAGCGGGATGAGTTAATCTGATAAGTGAATGTTCCACACAATGCACACCTTAGTATAATTGTATTGGAATTAGATTTTGTGAAGTTCAAATAATATTCACAGAAAATACAGAGAGAAAACTGCCCTGGTACATGGGCTGTTAAACATTCCTTGCACACTATCTATAGCAAAAAAGCCACATTTTTATATTATGTCCGGAGGCAAAGTGTTACAAGTAGTGAGATGTGTTTAAACACAGGTATATTAGTTTAGAAGTAGATCGTTTTCACAGTTTGTTCACTCAATAACAAAACAAAAGTTATCTTCAGAAAAAAACACATCTTGTTTTAATAAAATATAAAACCCAAAGCGTTCATCATCATCAGTGGTAATATGCATTCATTCAAAATTCTAGACATAATCAGAACAGAACCCATATCAGTATATTCATGAAGAACACCAAATCATTACGGTTACATCATATATAGCAAAGTCAGTTTTGTAAATGAAATACCATGCGCTTGATACTATACCTTATCAGTTACTTGGTCTAAGTGGAACCAATGCGATTAAGGAAAATTGATCCTATATGACTAAAGTTCCTGGTTATTAAAGAAAGAGCAAGAAATTCTCTATTATAGAGCTAGTATTCGTATCAGGTAGTTCAGCAAAAATTATGCAGGGGGCAGAGAACATAAGCTCAAACCATCTCACCTCTTCCTGTTCCGCAAGGTACTCGACAACAAGATTAAACTATTTGGGACTCTTTCAGCAAGGGGATGTTAATTATTTTGAGAAAAACCAGTGAAAATCGATGTAAGACACTTTTGCTAAAATATTCTGATATATGTCCATATAATATTGATAATTTATGTATTTATCGTATTTATTTTTTATTTATTTATTGGTCCTTTGTAATGCGCACAATACAGCAAAAATTGTGTTTCGAGGCGCATCAAGACAAGGAGGGGGGGTGAAAGGGAAGAGCAAAAAAGGTACAAAAGAAAAAGAAAAACGTTCTTAAAAGGTCTTGAAACATTCAGAACGTGCAAGTGCCAAAGCATGAGGGGGGTGAAGGAGAGGGTAGCAGGGAGGATGAACATAACATTCTGACTAATTTGTGAGAACATAAAAAAGGGGATAAGGGGGAGGAAGGGAAGTGCAAGGGGTGAAGGTGAGAGAAACAAAACATGCAACCAATTAAAAAGTGCAGGACAAGTAGGTAAACTGCATATGGAGAACCAGACATGCAATTAAGACAATTTGGTAGATTGACTGCAGACCGGAAAAGCCTCACCTCCTAGTATGAGGGGCTGCATCAGTCATCATGCAAGCAGACAGACTAAGAACAGTAATGGAGATCAGCAATGGAGAGGTTGCACAAGTAAGTAAGCTGCACCCTAAGGAGCGGCGGGCTACATCGCAAATGCAGGTAAAGGCGCACAGTGTAAGAATTGGATTGCCAACCACAGGGTGAGGGGAAATAGATCAACTATGTACAAGAGGGTACAAGATAACAGTGGGCAGCTTCGACTAGGGTTAGAGACTACATCAGGCGTGCAGGTGTCAAAAGTGAAATTATATCGTGCCTCCTATTGTAATAAATATATGTATATTGGCCTACGCCAAGCTGCTCAAAAATCGCTTGCGAAAGAATCTGTGTTGCAAGGTCCTGACCTTAAAATCAATGAGAGCCGCCATTTTGGGTCAATCTGCCATTTTAGGATTCGCTTTGTAAAAGTCACCCTGTGAGTTAAAATGGTGGAGGATGTCATTCCAAAATACAACATGGCCGTCTTGACCTCTGTACATAGCTAATATGTAACCTGCCTGCAGGCCACTTGTTGAGGTCATGAACTGAGACCTTGTCCTTCGTTGACTTGTGTGCAAGGCATTACTCGTGTAAAGAAACTAAGCCACGAGTATACTATAAAAACAATGTATCCAAATACTTAACATAGAACACTTGTTTAACCGCATTGTATTAATGTTTAAGAAGACTAGCATGGAAAAATCCCAGATCACAGTTATTGCATAGGCTTCTTGATACATGTATTAAAGGCAAACCAGTTATATGTGGTTGTTCGAGACTTGGCACGAACCCTAGATCGGTGATGTATTAAGTGGAATATTAACCCGAAGTGGGGCTGGACATCGTGCCCACCAAGTGTATAAAAAGCGAATGCATTCTAATGTACAGCGTCTCTCACTGAACACACTGAACCACGCTGGAGTTTGTTGTGTTGCACTGAGGGCCGATAGCTATCTGATTTTTGCTCTGTTTTTGTAACTGGATTCAGTATAAAATAAAGTACTTTTCCGATGTAACCCGTGTTCGGTGTATTTCCTTTTGGGATACTCAGCCTCGATTTTCTGATTTTGTTTTCACACAGGGACAAGTAATTAGTAGCGTTCACGGGTGCAAGAGAAAAAAAGGAGGCTGGGAGGGTAGAAGAGAAGGAAGCAGGGCAGAGAGTGACAACATATACTAGAGGAGGGAGAAGGGGACGAGGGGGGCAGAAAATGGAACACAATAGGGAGTAAGGGGGAAGCTGCAGGAAGAAGGCCAGTGTAAGCATGGAGGGGATACAAGGGGAGCACTATAGGGGAACCCAAATACAAAGGATACCAGAAAAGCAGCAGGTTAAACAGATAGGAAAAATGGGAAGGCAGATTAGGCATGCGAGCCGCAACAAGATGTAGCACAAAAAACAATACAGCAAAATAAAAATAAAACAATAGGGAGGCCAAAGGGGAGAATCCACGCCAACACCAACAGTGCTCAGACTGGGGACTGGCCATGAGGGCGGGTAGAGGCCAGGAATGTACTTGAAAGTCATGAAGAGTCAAAGTCATGTACCACAGGATACTGACAAGTCAGGCAGAGATAAATAGACACAGTGCACGATTACAGGTGAAGGGGGCAATGCCACAAGGCAGGGCAGAGTACAAGCATGAATCTGCAATTAGCGAGGTGGCAAAACAAAAGTACAAAGTACAGGCACGACACTGATGCTAGGAGTTGGAAGTCATGGGGGCGATGTAGTGGAAAAACCACAGCATCATGCAGGAAGACATCATTTTCCTTCAATCAGCGGCCGTGCAAGGGGCTGCAACTGGACGAAGTATGGGCAATTGAAAACCATTTGTGGATCAGCGCTTACCGAAAAGTTAATGATAATGTGTTAGCCAAGCAGTCACACTCAACTTTCTTGAGGTTATCTTTGAACAAAATTGAATTATAGTAGAAAAACAAAGGTCCATCTCAACGGGTGTCACCCATAAATTGTGCAGCCCTAGAGATATAAGTGACCATGTAAAACATGCCAAGCATAATCTCTTGAGAGCCTGCAATAAATCACTGCAAAATATTATGTAGGGAGATTTTTTTTTAAAGGAATCACCTCACGTGAGGTGTATAGTGGTTTATGATGGAAGTTGTGTATAAGTCAAAATCATCCGCACAATTTATCCCATTCAATCCTAAGAATCATGGAGATCATGTTCAGTAAACTAATATAGTGAGGAAAACCTGTATAAGGTACCCCACTAAACCAAAGTTACAACTCAGTGCTGTAGAGTACTTACTTGAAAAAAGAAAATTGAGGCACAATATTAGAGAAATCTGCGAGTCGGGCTGTTTTCGAGCGTGTAATAGCAAATGGATACAAAAATGGCTGCTGTTTCTTTAAGCGTTCTCAGTTGACATATTGACGTCATCGCCAAGGCACATTGGGGGTGATTTTGTGAGGACCAACGCCTACCATTCTGCTAGAAAAACTCTCTAGACTGGGAGAGCAGAGACTGAAAATGGTTCACCTTGCCCTAGACCCCTCTGCAATAGGGCCACGTACCCTGTTGTCATCACTTAAACCACTTTGAACCACATTCGAAAATTGTTGCTCACTTTTTAGTCACCAAGACTCAAGGTGCTCACATTGGCACTCACCTTCGAACTTCTCTTGCTGCCTCATTGAACCAGCTCATTACTGCATCTCGCCAGCAAAGCCTCATCCTCGAGCACGAGCCCACTGTGCAGTTGACTTTCAACCTCTGCATCATTGAACCAAGCATATAAGCACCAAGACTTGCATCGCAGCTTGACACAAACCACTATAGCATTGCATCACTTATCATCCCAAACCAGTGGTACTTATAATGATGAACCATGCTCAATCGAATCGTTCCTGGTGACCCATCAACCTGAATTGCTAGCTGCTACCTTCAAACCACATGGAGTACATCTTAAACCCAATTCTACACACACTCCTCGCCTGGGATCGACACAACTGTGGATCAACAGGATCGATTTTGGACCCAGTTAGACCCACAAACATTGCATCTCGAAACCTGGTTTGACCCTATTGGACCACCTAAGAACTGAAATCAGGAACTATTGAAAGCCTCTGTCTACTTGGTAAATTGTTGTGGACCTACAGAATGGTAAATACCCTTGTTGCATCTGTTTCCTAAAGAACACGTCCTTTTTAGTGGCATTACTGCAATTCTGGCCTGTGTCCGCCCTACAAAAGTATCGAGAATGCCTACACATATATGTTCTGCATATTTTGTCTTCTTTTAAAGGGTGGGTTTGTAGAGTGTTTTTACCGTTCGTTGTATAATTGATTTTGTCTAATTATAGTATACATTTTCATAGAAACTTGATTGGCCATTCCTTTTATTAGAACTGCTGCGCTATTGTTGTCTGGAATGATACTGTCTCACATTTACACCTCTTCTAAGAGTATAGCCTTCCCTCGGCCCACCTAACCACAAAAGGTGAAGGTGGTATATTCTTTTGGCTGTGACTAAGACCACTTCTGGTTTGTAGAACTGTGGGGCTACCCTACTACTACTCGCCCTTGTACTCTAGCAGAGCAGAAGTAATTTTGTCACACACCCTTCTTCTCTGTGCTCCCCATTACTCCTGTGCTCTCTCTACAATGGGCCTCATTACGACCCAGGCGGAAAACCATGGTGCTAATAGCACCATGGTCCATGCCGGTAACTTACCGACTCCGCCATGGAGAAAGGGGGAATTACCACCCCATTACAAGGTTGGTGGGGCGGTAATTCCCCCTTCCTCCATGGCCCTTCCCCATTCCCCTTTTTGCCCCATAGGGCATAGTGGGAATGGGGAAGGCGGTAATTACGGTACCACAAATTGCAGTACCGTAATTAGCACTAAGGTCCCTTTGCGGGTCCATTCCTTAACGGCTGGTAAATCCAGCCGTTAAGGTGGGAACCCGCAAAGGGACCTCGTAATCAGGCGCTAAGGAATTAGCGGTACGGGTACCCTTACCGGTATCGGTAATCCCTTAGCGCCAGGGTCGTAATCAGGCCCAATATGTTTAGGTCTCATACTTGCACATCCCAACAGCCGCTAACGCATGCACCAATTTTCCATCCATCCTGCCCCCACACGCTCAAGCACTCACCCATTCTTTCGCCCATATGCAGTCATGCTTCTGTCAATCCATTCATCCTTCCCACCCCCACTCTCATTCCTGGATCCCCAAACTCTCACCCCCATTCGCTCGTCCATCCACCCTCCCTTGCACTAATTCATTCATCCATGTGCACACTTTCATTAATTCGCCGTGCCCCAAGCATTTCAGATATATCCCATCTGCCTATGGGCCTGATTCACCGAAGAGTACTGTTATGGCAGAACCCCATTGGAAAACACTCTGTGAATCAGGCCCTATGTTTGTCTTGTGAAAACAAAAAATCTGCGGATGTGCAAAATGGAACACATACCATTTTTGCTTTTATCTCAAAGCCCTGCTTTTCTGGCACACGAACATGTTGTGTGAGCAATAAAATAAGAGTTGGCTAGTTTTTATCAAATAATGTTTGAATGTGGGAAACTGTTTGAGACGTAAGTGTGCGTGAAAACTCAATCAATAGAACCCATGCTTGAACTTGACACGTTTCACATGGTTCGTGTGAACCCAAGAGAAGACATGCTGCAAATATCCCTCACACATTCGGGACCATCTTCGCGATGTGCACGTGCCAATGATGTTTAGTTTATAGAGTGTCCCTCTCTACTCTTGCACAGCCACCTGGGTTCAGCTGCTGCCAGAAGTGGGCACATGTCCCACATTCCATTAGATGGAGAGATAACAGCAGTGCAGTCGGACACCTCTGCAATGTAACTGAACAACTTCAACATGAAACAATCACACACCCTCTGGAAGTTACAGGGCAGAACATCGACATCATGTACAACATCATTAATATTTTAAGAACACCCTTCATTCTGTGTACGACGATTGTTCATAGTGCGCTCGTCCGTTAACATGTAACATGTTATCTTTCCATGATATAAATAGCTTCTTGCCCAGTGTTGTAGAACTTAACGACTTGGCATTGCGACACAATCTGCCAAGGGAGGGCGAGAGGTCGTCTCAATATGTATTTTGCACCTCTTAGGGGCAAGCAAATGTCTGCCTTTGATGCTGGGAACTGATATCTCTGGCCTCATAGCCAGGATCATGTAATAAAAACGTGGAGTGATGACATACAAAAGGTCTATGTTTATGTTTGGTATCCATAAAAATACAAGAAATCAGAGCAACCTCGCATTTATGACGGCCACCCAAAATGCTATACAATAACATGAGTTCATTTGTGCTGGTCTTCTAGTTTGTTAAAAATGAACCCTAAATGCTTACAATGAAGTTTGAAACGGATCACAATAATATGTCTTTATGCTGTGGTTGATCTCTTTAATGGAGGGAATGTTGAAAGGTTAGGAATCAATGAGTTGTTCAGTATATTTCTTTGTTTATCTGTTGTTACTACATTGTGTTTGTATGTGTGTATGTTTATATGTAGTTTGAGCAAAAGGTCATTAATTTTCTTTTGGATTCATCTAGAAAGAAGAAAGAAAGAAAGAAAGAAAGAAAGAAAGAAAGAAAGAAAGAAAGAAAGAAAGAAAGAAAGAAAGAAAGAAAGAAAGAAAGAGAAAGAGAAAGAGAAAGAAAGAGAAAGAAAGAAAGAAAGAAAGAAAGAAAGAAAGAAAGAAAGAAAGAAAGAAAGAAAGAAAGAAAGAGAGAAAGAAAGAAAGAGAGAGAAAGAGAAAGAAAGAAAGAAAGAAAGAAAGAAAGAAAGAAAGAAAGAAAGAAAGAAAGAAAGAAAGAAAGAAAGAAAGAAAGAAAGAAAGAAAGAAAGAAAGGAAATCCCCTTGAGCCAGTTCCATTTCCCTCACGCCGTCAGGTTTCTGGCCGAAACATGGGAATTAAGCCACTCGCTTATGTGTTTGGGATGTGGCACTGCAATGTTCTACTGGTTATCTCGGATCTCAGCACCACATTTGATATGGCAGATTGTCGTCTGCTTTAATACAACATGTCATCACTTGTCTACCTTTCTGACACTGCCCTTAGCATGTTCAGCTGGTTCCATGTCAGAGCACTGATGTATTAACTGCACAGGTTTCTCCTGCACAATAAATACATTAATGCCTTTCCTTCATCACCCGTTCCTTCAATGTCCCACTTCCTTGAGGAGGGGGGCGGGGGTTCCCCCTGTTTGGCCAACTCCCCCTGTCACCAACATCCACAAAGGGGAAATACATACCCTCTCCACCCCACATTGCAGTGAACACCTGACCAGCCCCTCATGCTTACCTACTTCCGGCACGGCTTCCTTCTACACGGGATGTACGGGACGTATAACCTCCCTAGCACTGTGAAGAAAGCAGAGAGCCAGTAATGTAACTAAGTGCTTTATTAGCAGACCCCGCAGCGGGCCACCACTGGGCCCAGCACCAGTCTCCAACTGTGCCCACTTGGAATGTTGTGGTACAAACAACATGACATTCCAAGCACGCACATTATGACTCATCTTCCCCCCTTACAAAACAGAAAGCAAAGAATACAACAACAAAACCAATAAATGAACAGCTAAACAAAGAACATTTCAGCATGCAAAGAACCAGGAACTGGACAAAAACTGAATCTCCATACTACCCTCAAACCACCTACCACACATAATCACTCAATTTGGCAGGTGGTCCACACATCCTGGAAGGAAGATCCCTAATTGCACCACCAGATTGAACCTCACCCCGGCAAGCCACAACACCATCACCAACACCAGAAACAGCCTCCCGACTGAAGGCATCCAGGGTCTCCTCACCCTCTTGGCGAACCTGCTGCTGAACCTGAAAATCACATGCCACACCCTCAAAGACACACTCACGCTGACCGGACACAGGTACCACACCCTTGTCCAAAACCACAATCCTCCTCTTACTCCACCTTGACCCATCATCGAGTTCCACGTAACCCACTCCAACCCACACCACTACATGAGGAGGAATGAAAACACTGCTCCATTTAAGAATGAAGCTAGGATTCTTCACACACACAAGATCCCCTTCCTTGACAACAACTGGTCTCACACCATTCTGCTGAGACCTGACCTTATCCTGCCGAGCCTTCACACTCTGAAACACATCAACCAGATCAACATTGCTAGCAGCCCCACCACCAAAGGTCATTGTCCTCAACCTCGACCCCGCCTTCCTACCCCTCATCAACTCAAATGGGGTCCTCCTAGTCATAACCAATGGGGTCCCCCTAAAAGCTGAGAGGGAGTCAGACAACAAACCTTTCGCCTGGGGATTATACAGAGCGGTGCGATGATGACTGATGCCATAGTGACTCAAAAACTCCTGCATCTGCTGAGAGACGATTTGGACACCATTGTCCGTTACAATGCTCGCCGGCACACCCTCCCTGTCAAAAATCCTTCTGAGGAAACCAATGACCACCCCAGATGTGACCCAATCAAATGCAGCAATCTCCACCCAGCGCAAAGTGTAATCCACTAATACCACAAAAAATCTTGACCCCCCCTGCAAACAGTCCATCGGACCCACAATGTCCAGAGATACCTTCGACCACACCTCGCTCGGCACCTCCACAGGATAAACAGACTGAGGGGACAACACCTTGCTCTTATTTCTGATCGCGCATGCTAGACACTCCTTCACCACTGCTTCAACATCTTCATCCATAGCAGGCCACTAATAATCCTCTCGCAACCTTCTCTTGGTAAGTGACCTACCTAGATGACCTTCATGAGCCACTGCAACTAATTAGGCCCTCATACTAACTGGAGGAATCAGCCTTTCCCCTCTTGATATACCCCATGGTCCTTCTGCCAACTCATTGAGAACCTGGACATACCCCTTACATTCTACCCTACTCTTAACGACATCCCAACCTTTCTGAAGACCTTCTCTAATCCAACCAAGCTCCAGATCCTTATCAACCTCAGCCTCCCACTCACCCTTATTGAGAGCTGGAAGAACACACGTCACCTGCATGCCCGCCTCACCAATGTCCTCCTCACAGCCTGCTGCCACCGGTAACCATGACAGACAATCGACCACCAAGTTCCTCTTCCCGGGAAGATACTCAACATTGAAGTTATACTCTTGCAACTCTACTACCCACCTAGCTATCCTGGGAGACACAGATGCCGTACCCCTGGTGGTAAGTACGTGCACCAAAGGTTTGTGGTCCGTCCTGATCACATATGGGATGCCCCACAAAAATGTCCTGAAATGCTTGGGGGCCCACGTGGCAGCCAAAGCCTCCCTCTCAATGACCGAATACCTCCCTTCGGCCTCACACACTGCCACTGTTCCAAAACCGCACCTAAACCCACCTCACTAGCATCCACAGTGAGGACAGTTTTGTTCTTTGGATCGAATGATCGGAAAGACGGAGCCTGATCCACGTCCCTCTTGAGAAATTCAAACTCATCCTGGCAAACCTGGGACCAATCAAACATAACACACTTCTTTAACAGTGCCCTCATACACACAGTCTTCTCTGCGTAATTAGGAATGAACTTCACATAGTATTCTGTTAAACCCAAAAAAGACCTTAACTGCTCCTTGTTTGCAGGAGCCGGAGCCTCCTTAATGACTCTGACCAGTTCCTCCTTGGGCCTCACACCCTCTGCACCCAAAGTATGCCCCAGATACAACACACTCGGCACCCCCACACGACAATTTGAAATCTTCACTGTCAAACTTCTCTGCTGCAACACCTTCATGACTCGGTGCACCCTCTCATCATGCTCTTTACGACGCTTGCCCCAGACTAAAATGTTGTCCTGGAAATAACTGACTCCCGGAATCCCACCAAACAACTCCTGCATGAGTCGCTGGAAGACAGCTGAGGCCGAAGCCGAACCAAAAGGCATGCAGCAAAACCTGTAGGTGCCAAAAGGTGTCACAAAAGACGTCAGAGGTCACGACTCAACGTGCAGATCAATCTGATGATAAGCCGACGATAAATCGAAGGTAGAAAACCATTGCGCTTGGCCCAATGTCAACACCAACTCATTAATGTTCGGCAAAGGGTGACGATCCACCCAGATGCTGGCATTGAGCTCCCTTGGGTCAACACACATTCTCAAACCATCATCTTGTTTCTTGGCCAACACCACAGGGAACAACCACTCCGAACTTTCAATTTCCTCTATGACTCCCTCCGACTTCAACTTCGCCAACTCAGCCTTCAGCCGTTCCCTGGCCAACACAGGAACACCCTTAACCTTATGCTCTTTAGGCACTGCCCCCTTTTAAGCACTATGCGATGGGCAAATCCCCGTAGCATCCCCAATTTCTCAGCAAACACCTCAGGATACTTGTCCTGCAAAAACTGTGCAGACAATCACACAACGGGTCCTTCCTCCACACTCAAAACCGGCACCTTTTTTCCCAGACGTATTTCAATGTCTAACGCTGCTTGTTTGTCCCAACCCAAGACACTAGCTCCCTTATGCGCCACGTAAAGCTTCCCTTCCGTGTAGCGCCCCTTAAGCTCAATGTGCGCCCACTCATAACCCATAACCTTGATAGGCACCTGCCCGTTGGCACTAAGGTTGATATCGGGAGGACTCAGCATAGCTACCTTCCTGCCATATTTCTCCACATACAACTCAGGTGAAATCATGGTTTATGGCGATTCAGAATCCACCAACATCTCCAGGCTCTGCCCATTACCAGACATCACTTCCCACCGCCCCTTCTTCGTGGAACCATCAACATGCAAGATCACACCTTGACTCAGCTTGTCGCACACAACCGTGTCTTGATACACTGCACCCCCTTCACTCTCAATCATCCCCACGGTACTCTTCGCTTGCACACTCCTCTCGTCCGTGTTGGCCCTGCACATTCTGGCCTAATGCCCTCTGCTCCTGCACCACCTGCATTCGACTGCACTAGCAGGACAGTCTTTTGCTCCGGTTGGATGTCTAGACCAACCGCATCTCTTACAAGCCTCCTTAATATTGCCACTCAAGTTCCCTCTGAACATCCTGAGTCCCTGCCCGTCCACCTTCTCAGTCTTTTTCTTATAGTCGCTACCGCCTTTCCGGTGCTGGGGTAGGACCGCCTTTACGGCCTCTCCTTGGATGTTATTTTCTGCCCTTTCAGTGACGATCTGGACACTGGCATGCAACGCTTCAATTGCTGAGGCAATCTCTACTACCTTGTCCAAAGGAGGGTCGCTCTCAATCCCTAGCCTCTCTCCGACCTTGGGGTTACTAGTCTTCATTATTATTTTGTCCCTTATATACTCATCCAGGGATCCTGTAAACATACATGTCACCAACAGCATCCGTAGCACAGTGACATGAGCATCAATGCACTCCCCCACCCCTTGAGCCCTGGAGAAGAAGTGATAACGCTTGAGTACAACGTTGATCCTCTTACCAAATTGTCCTCCAACTTCTTCAAGGCAGTTTCATAAGCGCTCACTACACCCTACCCTTCTCCACTTCCGGGCACATACACATCCTCTCCTGGTAGGCTACTAAAAATCGGCAGGCCCACTGTACCGATGCAGTTCAAAAGTGCTGCCTCCTTCTCGTCATCACTGTACTTTTCCCCTCCAGCTGCCCTCAAATACACCTTGAAGGCATCTAGCCACTGATCCCAAGAGGCAGGCGGCTCACCAGGACTCATCAGGAAAGCCAGCAGGGGTTTAGCGTTGGTGTGTTGCATGGTGATTGCCAAAAGCTGATATGCACCACTGGGCGGACACCGTCAACGTGCACCCACGGGCGATTCACCCCGCCCCAGAAGCAGAGTTATGCCTTCCTTCCAGCCAGCAATTAATCAGTAAGGGAATTGCAGCAAACAGCAGGTGCACCCAGTGCTAATTTACTCAATCAGAATCAGTACTCCAGCCTCCCTGTGCCCAGCTGGACCAACACAGAAAGTACGCCCAGCCTGTCCAACCTACAAAGGTTCCTCCAATGCCTAAATGGAGAAAGGTGCTATTAGTTCACCAATGTACCTTCAGCTGCCGCAGATAGCAGGGGTTATGGTCCGCAGGGCTGCAGGTTCCTCTCACCTGCATGTGGTGAATGACTGCACGTCGCTCTCTTCTTCGTTCCTCGGGATGCGCACGGTTTCCGGCCTTCCCACCACAGCGGCTACTGCTGCAAGTGCCGCCGCACAGGTGTTGCCTGGAGCACCTGTGAACTCTCCCGCACCGCTTCAGTCGTTGCCAGGCAACGTCAGCCGCACCCGCCGGTGACATGACAGCGTAGCGGGTCCTTTCCTCATTACGAAGTCCTCATTGTGACGCGCGCACTGTGGTATGGAGGTACACGCACGCGTGGCCCAAAATGTAGGTTGCCTTGCCTTGCTGCACCCAGGGCTCCCTGCACCCTCCCCTGCCGCGGGTAGTGCAGGATGTGATCTGCTTCAGTCTCGGGCCCCCAACGACCAGTTGGGGGCCGGAGTCTCCGCCCCTCTGCGGTGCAGCAAACAGGGCCTGCACGCGTGGTCATCTGTGCAGGGTCTGCTCCCCAAAACATCTCCTCGTTGCCAGTGAAGAAAGCACAGAGCCGGTAATGTAAGTAAGTGATTTATTAGCAGACCCCACAGTGGGCAGCCACTGAGCCCAGCACCAGTTTCCAACTGTGCCCACTTGGAATGTTATGGTACAAACAACATGACATTCCAAGCACGCACATTATGACACACTGCCCCTGTACATACCCCTTCCCACCACAAACCCTCCTGCATCTCCCCCTGACACATGATACTTTGCTGTGCTGCAAGTGTGGCGTCGTAAAGACCTGCCTTGCACTTGAATCCCAAAAGTGGAAGGTGGCAGTTCCAAATGGGGCTTTATTACTTATCCACTCTACCTGGATTTATTTCTTTTATAACAAACTGTCCTTCAACATATAGGTCAAAAGAGATATCAAATGTTGCCACTGCCAACTACATATGCTTAAATCTATCCTTTGCTTTGAGAATCAGCCTCTTCGATTCTAGAATGTCACAGAATATGCCTCCCCCTGCCCAATACGGTTAATAGCTCTGCTAGTTGTTGGTCAGTCAGCCTCCTAGATTATGAGAATATGTATTGAACCTGCACAGGCTGTAAAGTAACAATGTACACGTTCAGTGGAATAGGGGGTAAGCAGTCCTGTAGATTTTGCAGCATTTCAAGGTCACAGTTTAAATTCAATTGTAATCAACTATTGGACCTTTGGTATTGTGAATGGATTGTAGAAAAGAAAATGTATGTTCAGCAGTATGTTGGCAAAATTACCTTCAGTGATGTTTTAATCAATTACCGTCTAAAATGTACCTTTCTCCCTTTCAGTGGGCACTTAAAGAGTGGAAAGACATTTGCAGAGAATAATCACCCTCTCCGTTTTATCTTGAGCAACTTAGCTTTACCAACAGTAGTCTACTCGATGGTATACTCAGGAAGTGACTTTAAGTACTTTATTTGTCTAGGACTGCACACACAGAGATGCCCTATGCTCTTCTCTGCTTGTGCAATGTACAGTGAAGGAGTAAGAGGATCTCACTAACTACAGAGCATGGCCCTAGTCTATCAATTATACATGTTTTTCCAGAAGCACATACACTTTCTGAAATGTTCTCTAACTTCACGGGCTGCAGAATTAATTTATCTATTTCCACCCCTCAGTGCTAACAAATAATAAAGGCCATGATTTACTATAACTCCCTTTACAGGATCATACCCACAAGATTAATTCCCTTTTAGATAATACTCACATCAGAATTTCTTTTGGCTGAATTACAGACAGGTGGGTGTGCCCTCTTAAGGACTGCTTCATTTCTCCCCCTCCAGGAACAGGTGGGCATCAGCCAGTAATAGAGGTTCAGCTTTAGCATGTCCACTTTCTCTTTCACTGAAGAAGGCCTGGGATATTGACTGCTTCTAGGCCTCACCTTCAGGGCTCTGATTATAATCCAAAATGGGTCCAAACAGAGAGCAATAGATTTCATTTCCTTTTGGTGATTATCAATCCTCCTGTCTCTCCTTCATCCCCATCAGTCAGTGAGTAAGCAAGTAAGTTTCTTTAGTGAGTGTCCATGAGTAAGTGTCCCCTTTTTGTGTGTGTGTTTGACATTTTTTGGAACAGAACACCCCACTCATTCAAGGTGTGTATGATTTTGCCAATCTAATAGGTCAATGTATATTATTGGCTAATGGTTGCAGAGTGTCACCACAGCAGACATACCCCTTTGCAACCATTGGGCATATAAATGAAGAGGGCTGTCTGATGGGAGTAACTTTTACACCCAGTTTCCCTCCCATTTAATATTATGTCATCTCAGAGGTTCGGACATTGAAATGTATCACATTTTTAAACCTTAAATTCCACCATGTGACCACTTTAATAATTTGCTCAGCAGATTCCTCTCTCTTGAACAACTCAATTGATGCAAGTTTTATCATTATAGCATGAATAATTTAGTTATAGATTTTTATCTTTAACTCAGTTCGACATTTATTTTCAAATTATTTTTCCATATCAACATAACAGGCTCTTCCCTGCGAATGCTACGATGTATGACACACTTGTGTGCTTCATTTCTATGTGACAAAATACACATTTGCACAATTTGCATATTAAAACTACATTTAAAAATATTATGTTTGATCCATCTAATAGAGGATTTCCAGCTGAACGCTTCAACGCCTAAATTAGTTATTTAATAGGTTTGGTTCCAGAGATACCTGTGATATAAACAATTCACTGTACATTTAAACGGCTTTCTCCTTCAAACAAAAATATTACATTACAATTACAATTCTTCTGTCTAGATACAAAGACTATAAGCATGGTCATTTTCTATTGAGTTAGGGCTGGAAATATGCCTTTGCTGACTCAAGCCTTACTCAAATAATCTTTATGGCTGGGGTCTTGCTGATAAATGAGCCTTTCTGACGTGCATATATGTGCTTTATTGGTGTGTCTTCCTGCTCTTCTTGAGAAGTTTCCAGACATGCAGTCCTTTGAAGTGTTACATTCTTTCATTCAGGAAGGCTTACAAGATGGTGTTAATAGGTTTGACTGAGCCAGACCACAGATTCATCTGAATATGCATTATTTCCTAACACACAAGGCTTAAACTTTATAGCGCTGTCTGATTTGCTTTACCTGTTGCCAGTATGATCCTTATCTGAAGTAATCAGACTTCAAAGACTTTATTTGGGAAGGTAACTTATTTGTCCTCCCATTCTGTATGCTGGGTTTGGGGGATGTCTTTGTGAGTTGAACTGATTCCCATTTATCATAGGTCAGTGCTGGCTCTGTTTAAAGTTGGTTTCAGTCACAATTGCAGCATATTCCCTAATTTTAACAAACGTTTCTGGTTATTTTCTGGTACTTAAACTGTTCATCTCAGGCCTTGTCAGCGTTGGTTTTAGGGGACTTAAAAATATTACACATTTTGCTTGCATATTTGTTTTTCTCAAACTGCTTTTTACAGACCGTAGTGTAAATAGTGTTTTTAAAATGACACCTTGCTCTGCATTTTTTCTTACAAATTAAATGTTCCTACAACCTCTCACCCACCAGCAGAAAAAGGGCAAGGGACATTCAGAATTCTTTTTCAGATGAATCTTAATTCTATCTCTATTCTTTTCTTCCAAGAAAATTCCTTGGAATCGCCCATTTCCATTTCACAGGTCCTGGAAATAATTATTTATTTAATGAACTAAGGGAAGGGTAGAAAGGCTGATTTAGTAACACATAAAGAAACACTTATGTATTAAAACAATACAGCCTATCACAAAATATGTACATGATACTTTTTCATTCAATCATTTTCTAGCACTCTAATTTGATTACTTACCTGTTAATTGTCCTGTTTATTATTTTCCTTTTCTTGTTCTTCAGTTTTCATTCTTCACCATTCTCTTCAGTTCTGACTTAAGATGGCTCCTCAATCATTCCAGTGCTGATTGAGGGAGACAGCTTTTGAATTGATTGATATGGACCCACTTTTCCTCAACCATGTTTCCTTTTGGGATTCCTGAGCTTATAGGCAACAGGAGAGATCTTTTCTATGATCTCAAAATCACATCGCCAAGAAAGGAAAAACGTCTTTTCTTTGGCTTGGTTTCTTTGAAAACTGTATAGATAAACCCTGTCACATACCCCGTGCTCTCGTTTTGTTCTCCTGAGGTTATAGTAGGGCCTCATTCCTTCAGCAGACGTCTCCAGATTGCATTGGGTATAGGCAAACACCTCTGTAGGTGCTTCCTAAAGTTCTCAATGTATTCATGAGTAATTGAGGCACTTACCAATGTCTGCTCCTTAGTTTGGTAAAGCAGATGTTGAGGCATTAACATTTTTGTCCAATTCAAATGGAGACACCTTTGTTTCAGAAGAAGGTGTAGATAGAAGGCCATCAGAAAAAGTGGAAATTGAATGTCCCAACTTGGTCCAGAATTGATCACAAACTTCTTCTAGATACTCACAATTGTTTTTTTGTACCTCTCGACACCCTCGCGCGATGCTGGGTGGTAGGCAATGTGGAGTTTTCTTTTTACTCCTAGAATTTCCCATATCTTAGTCATCACCTCAAAGGTAAAATGACTACCTCTGTCGGCATCAATCCTTTGTGGAAGACCAAATTGAGAAAAGATGTGGTTAATCATCAAAGTGGCGGCTGTCTCTGCCTTACAATTTGGGGCGGGAAGGCACTCAATCCACTTTGTGAAGAGACATGTCACCGTCAACATGTAATTGTTTCCTGTGAAAGAATGGGTTACTAGTCCAATGAAGTTTACTTGCAAAGTAGACCATGGTAACATCATTCCTCTTTTCTGTAAAGGAGCTATATGTGTATGAGAACTGAGCACGCAGAAGACATCCCTTTGAATAGGTATTTGAGATCCTTGCCCATGTATGGCCAGTAAGCAACTTCTCACAGTTGGCAAGAGTCTTTTGAAATCCCTGTGACCGGCAGTGGCCACATCATGGGCATGGCTCAGCATCAGACTTTGGAGGGAGGTAGGGACCACCCACTGGTCATACCCAGATTGAGGTTTCCTCAAGAAGAGCCTGTCTTGAATTTTAAACATGTTCGCAAATTTCATCCACCCATCCTACCCACCTAGGATATTTGTTGCAGAACCTAGCAGGGCATGCTGTGTGCTGGCTGGGTACCAGTTCAGTTTATGGGAGGGATCTTGATTCCCTCTTGGAGATTCTGGCCTTCCTTCACTGGTGGAACATGTAAGGCAGACGGTACCTTCAGCCAGGGTCCAATGTTAAGTTCTTCCTTCTGTTTCAGGTGAAGTCTTCAGATGATCTACCAAAAGAGGGGCTTTGCGGTTGTGGGTGTGGGGGAGTCTAGGGCAGCCTAGGCAGGTGCATGGTGGGCTTCCCATAATAAAGGCGACAAGAAAACGTACTGAATCAGCCACCACATTTGACTGATCCTCCAGGACTACAGTATGCTTCTCTCAATATTTTCCTTAAAACTATGTTTTTTTCTTTTTTTAAACACTTAATCATATTCTTTTTCTAAAGAAAATGTTTCTGAATGCTGATTCTGAACCAAAGTTTGCTGCACCCTGCCAAAACCTGCTTATACATATCACTTTTGCTTTACTTTTTTTCTGCCCCCAGGGTGCTATTTTGATTTGCATTAAGTCCCTAATGGATCAACTGAGATTTGTTGCCACCAGCCCAGATTAAGGACTATCCCTGGTATGAGGCAGCAGAGATCTTCATTGACTGCATGCATAGCATCAAGGAAAAATGAGTCCTGTTTGGGATTACTTTTCAGTCAAACTTGATAACAATTCAAAGGTGCTGTTTGCTATGTGCTCAGCACTGACAAATCATCTGCGGGCAAAACATCACAATGGCTTTGCCCTGTATGAAAGAAAAAAGGTTGTTACAGGGGGAAGCTACAGCAATGAAAATGCCGCAAACAGCAAGAAGGCATTGCTCCTCCTTATCATCCAAGGCTGCATAGAATAAGACAATTCTGACCTCAGGACAATCTCTCTGTACATGCTGTACATCGTAGTATTGGCAAAAATTAAAGTTGCAGACTTTTTCTGTTGTTGCAGATGTAGATTTTGTACATTTGCTTGATAAACTGGAACCACGGTACAAAGTGCCCTACTCTAAATATTTTTCAACTTGTGTCCTTCATGACAATGACCTTTGATAGAACATGTTCTGTCTTTGTTAGCACCTTTTGCAGAGCTCACAAAGGACATTTGTTCACATACATCAAGCATCTCCTTGGTTGTTCCTGATGTCAAAGCTTTAAGGACCTACCTGGGCTCTGGTGAGAAACTTGTTAAAATGGAGCTTTTGAAAGCGGTAGAAGGGAAGTTTGAAGCAATTGAAGACATGCCCATCTACTCTGTGGTGGCAGGGATCATTCCCCACTTCAAGCTCACTTCTTCTTTAAAGTTGTTATGGCAAACACTGTTAAATATCCATTCCACTCTACCACCCTAGTCCTGTCTAAAGAGACCTCCATCCTACTGTGGGACAAACTGCTGACTCTTATACAAGACAGCGAGGCATCAGCTAAAATGAGTAGTCCACCATGTGGCATATGGATGTTTTGGGACAATGTTGTTGAGCAGCCCAAGGCTGGTGGTGTTTGTAAATTAGTTCCTTGGACACTGACCTATTTATTTGAGTGACCCTTTACTCCCTAAAAGTGAAGATCCGCTGATGTGGTGGGAAATGAACAGTGTGGATTACAAGGGTTAACACAGGTTACTTATGTGTACTTACCAGTGTGGATAGCAAGAGTCTATTTAGTACAACTGGAGATGTTTATTCTGAACTCTGAAATAATCTTTTAACAGAAAATGCAAAATGTCTGGTCTTCCTTAAATGAAACCTCGCCATACAGTTTTCACTTATTAGTGACATGTGAATTAACTCAACTTGGGCTGTATCCAAGATACAGATAATCATTGTATTGTTCTTTTCAAGAAGCTTAGTGCTATATATGTTCAATGCAATGAGCATGGGAACTCATGCAATAGAATGTCTCCTAATTTGATGGTTTGAAGCAGTGTTTATCATGTTCTGGAATACGTTTTTTGAAAAAAGCAAATCTATTTAGCTCTGACGTTTTACTTGGACCGACTATTCAGTATCCAGACGAATAGTAAATGTACTGTTCAGAACACCTCTGATATTAATGGTTATGATCTGAAAAGGCATACAAATGGCTACAATTTAAAGCTGTAATACTAACTGTTGCATAAAGTGGCATTGTACATATCCACCAAGGAATGAAGACAGACACTTAAAAGACAAAGGGGGCAGCAGTGAAAGCTGGGACTCTCCCCATCAGTGCTCTAATTTTCCTCTTAGTTTTCTAAATGCAAAGTGATCATCGATCAGGGGTCTCAAGTGGGCCCAGGTGGCTGCGAATATGCAAGGCCATCATAGAAAAATCACAGCACTCACATGTTGCTCACTCCTGCCCCTTGATGCTTTGGTTTTCCCACACTTTCCTCACCCACACTAACTCTATGATTGATGAAAGGACTATCATCAACCTTTTTGGCATCAGATCCCCTCTGGCTATCAAAAAAACATTGTCAAACTAAGAAATGTTTGCGTTAATATCTTTATATTAATCTGAACAGTATAATGTTACCAGGTGTGTGCTGGTGTCCGGCGCATGCTGATGTATTGTGTTACTAATAATGAGAGATAATTTGTGGGAAGAAGCGACCGCAGCTCATGTTAGGTTAGCTCCCTCCACCCCCACCTGAAATACAGCAAGACCTGCATGGCTAGCAATCAGTGATATTTAGGGAGGCTGCTATTCAACACTTGCACCTTCGTGAAATGCACATGCGGGCAACACAGGGTTGAGGAGGAGTCAGAGTAGCACTAGCACATGTGGGGAGAGTGTTTATAAATGAGAAAAATACCGCACTTGAGTGAAACATAAAGTAACGTCACCATCTGCAAGATAAGTCTCTGTGAATGAAGTTTGCGTTTACTGTGACAAAGTACCGAGTTTGGGGTTAGTAGGTTGTTGCGTGGAGATCATGGGGGCTAGGTGCCACCACCCACTTCATAATGTTGGGCCTGGAGGAGGTACATGGAGGATCCCCCAGGTCTCTCAGCTCATCTTTGACCTAAAGTGTTCATCCAGCTACCCCAGTTCTGAGGTATTGTGCAACCCTCCCAAAACACGCAGTTTTATCCCAAAGAATGACCCCTGCTCCTCCAAACCCTGCAGATAAGCAAACTGTTGTGAAACAATGACACTATTCAGAAAGGAATGTGCATTCTCGGGAGGATAGCTCAGGGGCAACATGCTCACCTTGGAAGCAAGATGACACGGAGCAACACAGGTTCGATCCCCGGGTCCGCGCTTAGTAGCCTATGGTTATTAGGCGCATTATAAATAACCTATCAAATTCTATCATATCATTCAGTGAACGTTTGGACTTGGAAAACGTGTTACCAGTTCGAGTATGTTCTCTGCATGGCAGCGGAAAGGAGAGGCTGCGGGTTCAGAGGGACTTGCACGGAACTGGGAGAATGTGGGGTAAGAGAGTCACACCCAGACAACAATCCACAAAAGGTTTGTGTCACAGAAAGCAAATGAAATGGCTGCCAGCCTCTGTGTTTGAGCCCACGAGCCAGGAAGGAGAATGGTTGCCGGCTTGAACGGGCTGGGAAAACTTGTTTGCTATGTTTGCTACTTGAGGGAACCAACAGGACAAAAACACTAGGGAAGTGGAAATCAATATGGCAACTGCTTGGTCTTCAAAACCTCTTAAAGTTTCAATCTGTGGATCTGTGCCCTTGATGCACAGACCAACCAAATGAGAGCAGAAATAACAATTTTCATTTTGCAGGCCATTCCCAGAGTTCCAGAGGTTGGGCTGAGCGGCACAGCTGAGCAGGTGGGGAATTCCTGGGTCCTGGAGGCTGGTCAACACAGAAATAAAATACCTCTGCATTCAGTGCCAAGTGAGGGAGTTCCTGTGTGAGAGGTGGTGGTCTGCAGGAACAGATAATGTCAAGCAGTGGAGAGACTGTCAGAAAGCATGCAGAAAAGGAGGCAAGGAGTTGTAAGGAGAGAGAAAAGGTGAGAAAGAGGAGGAGATAAAGTGCAATGAGTAAGGAGAGAGTATAGCAATCTGGAGCAAGAAATCTGGAGAGTGGAGGAAGAGCAGAAAGAAAGGAAAGTGATCCTAAGAAGGAAACTGAAGGAAGAAAGAAGAAGAGGGGTGGGGAAGGGTGGAACGCATCATGGAGCTATGCAAGAGGAGAGGGCCGGAAAAAACACATTGGACAGGAGTAGGAATAGCTGCAAGAGTGTGAGCACAGGGAAAGGGAGGGAGAAGTCAAGTACAACAACAAAGGAGTAAATGAAAAGAGAAGGAGTACTTGATGGCTGATAAAAGGATAGAAGGAGAACAGTCAGGAAAGAAGGGCAGGTCGTTGTTTGTAGCAGTAGGTTGTTCAACTACAAACTGGGGAATAGAAGAAGCTGAAGAGAAGAAATAAAATTTATGGCTGTCACAGAGGCACTGAGTAGCACACAAAAGACACGGCCAACAAATGTGGAAGTAAGACAACACAGCGCAACACAGGTTTGAATCCCGATCCACGCTTGGAAACCATTAGTTCGTATTAAGTGCATTATAAATCAACGATTATAATTTAATTATAATTAAAGATTCTATTAGATTATTTGAAGGTAATAATGGGATTCAGGCAAGGCAAGGAGTAGGTAGGGGATACCTGAAAGTGAGAGGGGTATCAATAAAAAAGAGAAAAAGCAGCTTGCTTCAACAGGGACTGCTTTCTGAGCAATGTTGGGGTGTTCGAGCCTCCCATTCTTGACTACCAAAGCTGCCTAGTTGTGATAAGGGGGAAAGGTTCCAGAGGAGGAGGAGGAGGGTATGGGGAAAAGGGCAATTTATAATCCTGCTCCTCCAGTTGCCTCCAGTCTCTCAGTGAAAGTCAAAATACAATCCAGAGTATCTTACACATTTTCAGGGCCTGTCCTCGCTCTGACCCTGCTTGAATGTCCAGTTGATTACTCGGGTCCTTGTCATCAGGTTGTGGATTTTGCAGTGTTCCCAAACACTTATTGATTGAGTACAATGATCATGGACTCTATGGACAACCTATGACGGGCTTGGAAAATGCCTGAAAAGCTCCCCAAGGAGGTTGAGGTGGTGGTGGTGGTACCTTTTTGGTTTGGTTTCAGTTTTTCCGAGCCACAGAGTAGGGCTCAGCGACTTCCTTACCTGCTGTGCATTTCTCTGCTCAGGGGCTCTGGTCCCCATGACACCATCTGCCTGTCCATTGCTACGGTGCACACTATGGCTCTCGTACCCCATTGAAATTGCATTTTTTGGTACCTTCTTCTAGTAGTAGTATTTCCCTCTCTAGAGCTTCTCTCTTTGTCAGTGATGGTAATGGCTTTCTCCTTCTTGCATACCCATTCAGTTGTTGTCCTGATGGTTCTTCTCCAATCTCTCTACACTCCTGCTTACTACATGGTATCAATTGTCCTCTAACCTCCTCATAACTCTTCTCCTCCTGATGGCAACTCCCCCTTTTCTTGGTGTAATCTTCTCCCTCCCACCTCCATGGTTTATTCCCTTCAACCTACAAGTCTCTTCCACAGATGACAATCTCTCTTCCTCCAAACACCTCCCAACTCTCCCTCTCCCTCTGATGGTCCACCTCCTCTCCTCCCCAACAACTCTCCTCCCTCAGCTGACAACTCTCTCTTCACCCAACTTCCTCCAGATTATTCCTGTAGCCTCTGGCTTCGTCTGCCTCCTCGCCTCTCCGTACTATTCCCTCTTGCCACTCTCCACCAAACTCTGTCCTCCAACTACTACACAAACCAAAATTGCTACCAGAATGAATAGCATGTTTTTTTTTTATAGCAGGGTATCTCCTGCCCTGTGGTAGAGCTTGGGAATATTGAGGGCACCTGTACAGTGAGGGTTGTGCTGTCTTTTCATTGGGCCAAGGGTTGGTGGCCATGTGCCTTGTACTGGGGGCTGGCCTGAGGTTACTTGAAGGCCTGCCATAATCTTAGATTCCAGAAGGGCAGTGGACAGGGTCCGGAGTCTCACTCTCTCTCCCTGAAACTCTTGCTTTCATTGCCTGCTTTTATATGGGTCCCGCTGAACTCTAGCCACACACTGGAACACATACAATAACTTCATGAGGGGAGGAACTGTGGTGTGTAAATTGGTGCAAGGTGCCAGTTTGATGTCTATAGGATTCAGTACTTATGAGATTTTGTGTTGGCTGGGTGCCTTCAGGATGTTCTCGGCACTCTTGTGAAGTATATGCTCTCCTTTTTCCTTCTAGTTACCTTTCCATGTGCTGGCTGGGGAACGTCGTTGACATGTGTCGTGGTCTGGCTTTCTTTTTTCCAAAGAAGCTGCCATCGTTGCCATGACGGCTACTTGTTCTGACCTGTACAGCCGTGTCCTTGGGGGAGACTAGCTGAGCAAGCAGCGTGTTAGCCCATACTTCTCTGTTTTCTCTGAGGTGCACAAGTAGATGGGTGCCATCTTTTTAGCCTAGTGTGTTTTCAGAAAAAGATCCACCATGCACAGACAGCAGTGGTGGAGCGGGAAATGACCACTGTGAGAACTCTTCAGATGTTTTCCTCTTCATGGACAAGCACATCTGACACTCTTTTCCTTTGACATGACTGCGGCCGTAAATTCAAGCAGTCAAAGGCAAAACAGGGAAGTGTCAGGTCCCGTCTCACCTCCTTTTCCTAACAGCTGTTGGCACCATTCGCGAAGGCGTTACCACAAATAACGCTAGCCCTCCTCACAACTGAATAGATGTAGATGCAGTGGTAAGGGAGGGTCCTGTTAAGGGACACAATTCCATGTCCAATTAAGTCTTTTATTGATGTATCCATCAATGAGGTGAGGTTTGAGTGGTTTGGTGTGGTCCTTCTCATCTTGATCATATGCAGCCGGCTAGGAGATTTGTTTTTTCTCATTTATTCTTTAAATGCTCACCGAGAATAGCCATGTTCTAAGGCATTCTTATGTAAGGAAGACACATAAACGTCGCAGGTGTTGTGTCCCGTTCATATTGAGAGCTTTTTAGGGAAAATACGATTAAAAAGAGATACTGGGAGCTTCTTTGAGATCTAGTGATAAAATGAAGGGGTGCTGATTTTAGTCTGAGTGCTGAAAAGGTGCATATGAATCATACAAGAAGTCATGGGGGGATAAACAAGGGCAATGACTCTAGAAAGTAGTGAAAAGGCAAAAAAGTGCAAATATTATACTGAGCTATATCACAAGGCCCATGGAAAATGGCCTATAACAGAAAACAATAAGTCAGATTAGTGAACATTTCATTTGATTGAAAGTTGTATTGGGCTTATGACCCGACAGCTTCAGCAAGGCATGGAGGGGACTCCATGGCTGGGCAAGATTATGGACGAGTGAAATGTAAGGAGGCAGGTGATAATACAACATTGAGAATATTACTGGCACAGCTCCACACAAACTAAATAAGTGAGTTCAAGCAGGGGAAAGGGGGAAATCATGATACAATACAGATATGATATGATATGGTATTTATAACGCACCTATACACAAGTGTTTCAAGGCATGACGAGGCAAGGGAGGGGGAACAGAGGGAAGACAAAGACAACGATCTTACTAGGCCAGGTGTCATTGAAATCGTGCAAGTGCAGGGGCAGGAGGAGGAGAAAAGTGCGGCGGGGGAGGACAGTGCAGTATATGGGATTGACAATAAAAAATATAAATAGAATAAATAACAGCAATAAATAAGTGCGGCCAGCTGATGGTAAGTGCAAGGGAAGTGCCGACATCAGGTGTCAAGTGCTAGTAGGGGACTGTAGGGATACAGAAAACAGTCCCCAAGTGCGGTGGTTGCCAGGGAAGAGAGGATGAGAAAGTGCATATAGTAAATGTAATGGTTAGAGGGTCAAAATAAGGTTGGAAGTGTCAAGATAAAGAAGTACACCAACTCAATATGTCATAGATATGGGTAATCAGTGGCTAGAGTGTAAAAGGTGAGCAAATTAGTGCTGAGAAATTTGGCACACAGTCCTATGTGAGGTGTCAAGGGGACTGGTGGAACGGGGCAGGTGTGGAGGTCAGGTTTTACTTCTGCCCTGAGGATTTAATAGAAATAACTGATATGAGACATTAAAAAGAAATACTACATCACAGGGTTATTAGTGGAGGCGTGAGAAATCGGGTCCCAAAAAGATCCATCAGTGTGCCTACTCTACCTCATAATGAGATATCAACATACAGTCAGTGAGGCCCAAGCCACCAAGTTGAGGAAGCTTCCTGCTTCCGATTGTCACAACTCTTCTAAACACTATGCAGTAACAGCAACTGGTTACTAGCTGCATCTAACAGTCATCCTTTGCTCACCCAGGCGGCCCAAGCCTGAATAGAAAAATGGTCCAAAGTTGTATACATGACTCAAATTTTACTGCCATGGTGAGTATTCTGATAAACGATATGAGTACAACATCCAGTTTCCATTGCATGCTCACAAGGAATGCATGCTTGCATCACTATCACACGCATGTTTAATAAATTGGCTGTCATTCTTGTGTTTCCAAAATGCAATTTGTTTGTAAGAAAAACAACCAGCATCTGACATTCAGTGCACTCACATTATTCGCAACCTAGCTCCATCCCTAAATTTCACCCACACTACTCCGGCATCCCTCCCTCCCCTGTGAGTGTCAGGGGGTTCCCCCAGAAAATGTTGTCAATTTCCAGCACTGAATACGGTGTATTTCCGGAATATGCTTGGTACATTGAAAGAATGTGGTCGAACTGTTTGATAGATTATGTAAATAAATTAGAGGTTCTTCATGAATGAAGATTTCTTGCTGAACTCCAGAAGGTTTTTTGGCAGCAGCCTTAGGTGACGAGGCAATTTGGACATGCGGTTACTGGGTGGATGTTCAGACAAGAATAGCATAACAGATAGCACATGTACAACAGGCAACAGGGAAGGGATAACATGAGACCTCCTAATGTCACAACTGTGGATCACTAGAGAACAAAGTCCAGTATCTGACATTCATCTGATACATTTGTTAAAAAATAATTTCAAATATTGTACTAGACTTGAGTAATAAAAAGGGAGACCCTAGACTTGTTATGGATGATCTGGAAAAGGATTACATTTAGAATAGTCTGGCTGGGACTGATTCTCCAGAGAGATCCTCAGCTTTGGAGGAACCAAAGAAATCTTAGCTATAGGAGTTTATGTTAGATATTGGAGGTATCTAAATTAAAATATAGACTAATCGCATATGATTTTCAAGCAGGGTGTATTTGAAAGAAGCATACCATAACAGGTGCATTTGTGGAGTGCATGTTCACCCCTATCGTGGCACTATGAACAGATAACACATGTTTAGTATTGTCCAGCTCAATGAAGCTTATTATATCAACTGGGGAATGACGGACATCTTAATTGGTCTGCCAATGTCGAAACTGTTGCTGTGAGGTCCAGCATAGATGCCTATAGTAAATGCGCTAGTCCAGTGAGCCACAGGCCCAGCATGGGTGCTTTCAAAAACGAAATGACAACAGCAGCAGGGTGACTCCTACATTAAATGCACAAGAGTGGCACCATCATATAAGTTTTAATGGGTAAGATGTGGGAGCATGGTGCAGAAGGTTAAGATAAAGCGGAGAGTTGAAATTGGAACAGGAAAGGGAAGTGGACCAGAAAGTCGGAGGAGGAGGACATAGGGGGTTTGTAATTAGTTTAGGTAGAAATGAGGGTGGGAACAGACTGCTGCATTAGGATAGGTGGTGTGTTACCATTTTAGCTGTGATACATTAAATAAACCCACAATAAGTTGTAGATTGTATTTTAAGACTTCGAACCACGCATGCCATTCCCGTGCCCACTGGGTTCTCAGTGATGGAGATTGCAGTTGTGGTCTTGATATCTTCCATAGTCAGGCAGCACTGGTCCCTACTCTAGGGTCTGCTCTGTATACTTGAGGGGATTTACAAGGGGACGATGTCCACTAAGAGGGGAGGGGACATGTGCCGTTCTTGCTTCCTCGTGCCTGCGCACTGCATTCCTGACATCTCATCCCTTCTAGGGAAAAGGAAGACGGCAGATTATGAACAGGATGAACTTCCGTATATGCTGTAAGCGATATTCAATCAACACTACAGCCAAGTCAATGCCTAGTCTGGGATGCTGAGGAAAACCCTTATTAATGTATTTTTATGTCTAGTTCAGTACTCTGGATGACCACCCTTGTATAACACCCCCCTCTTAGAATCCCCCTGACCCCACTGAGCCAAGAAGTAGGTTTGTTTTGCAAATTAAAAGGTTTATTTGAGAATTTAAACAATATATATATATCACACTTTATAATAAATTGATAACTGATATCACACTTCAGAATATGACCGTGATCAACAATGGATAATCTGGCACTAGCACACTTCTTTACAATCAATGAGGAGTTAGTATAGGATGGATAAAGTAGCAAAAATACTTTTATGATTTCAAGGGAAAAGCAATGAGGAATAAAATTCAGTACAGAAATACTTGATATGATTTTAGCAAAAGATAAGATAATCACTTTTTCTCTGGCAATTCACCCCCCTCCCCTATGCAATGTAAGAAATGGAAGGAGATGGAAAGAGGAGCACACAGTTCTCAGGAATGCAATCAAATACAATACGAAATTCAGTTCCCCCCCAGCAAGCTTAGAGGAAACAGGTAGGAGTTTGAAACACAGGCCCAAAATGCTTTTTAAATGTGATGGCAATGGATGGGAAAATGTGATTTTAATTCCCTCTAGAGATTCAGGTTGAGTGGGAGATGCGTGTTGGTATTAGTTCAGGCTCACTTTAGCGATGCTCTATGAGTTATTACCAAGTTGCAAACGGATTTTAACAAAAGAAAGAATGGAGATGCTATTTTGACAAGTGGAGAAATTGAGCCAAAATCGCAAATCGCGGTAAATTTCGTGAGTACGCAAATTGTGATTACGGAAAAAGTATAAGGAGTAGGAAGTCGGTTCTAGGCTTGTTAAATCTCGTTCCTAGCCCAAACGGTTCCAGAGATACGGACGATTAAATAAAGGTAGTTTTTCAGATTTAAAGTAAACTCAAAATGACAGGTGACAGCTTGCAGCTGCAGAATTGACAGGTGACAGTTGTGCAGCTTTAAAAATGACAGATGACACGATTTCTAGGAGGCAGTTCTACTTAGGTTAAATAGTTTGGATTAGATTATTTTAACTAAGAGATTGGTTCTGCACAGTTCTGCTAGGTACTCACAATATAAATTTGAACTAGGCCTCGTCACGGATCTGGTCAACACGTCCAGCTGCGGTTCTGTCTGCTCGGCGGGTCATTCAGGCACCGGTTCTGCTCAGAGCGATCTGGGTCAGCTCTGCTCTGCTGGTCTAGCCTCTCTGGATTCTGGATGTAACACTGCTTTCTGGGTACTGCTACAGGTTCTTGCAAAAATTCTCGGCAAAACTTCTAACAGCTCGCCCGGCTGTTGAATAGTTTGGTTAGTTTTGAGGCCTGCTGAAGAGGATTCAGCTGGTGGACTCAGGCCTCTCTGCTACAAATTCTGGAGTTAATTTCTGCTACAGGTTCTGGAGATTGATGGATTTGAAGTCTGGATCTCTGGATGTGAAGTCGTCGGTCAGCATGCTCCGCAGCAAATGGAATTGAATGTCTCTACCTGTCCCAGCAGTCTCTTTTTATGTGTTTTGGAAATGGGTGTGTGCCTGGGCCTAGCTAAGCCTGCCCCTCTCTACTTGTCATTGGCCAATTCCTCCTCTCTCCCATGATTGGGGGAAGGAAATGGATTGTCATCATGATGAGGTCTGTTTATGGGTCAGAGGATCCTCCCCTGGTCAGTTTGCCCACAAATCTATATTTGATTCAAAATACATCTTTCCCAGATATACAATTTGTTGAAATTACATGTACACATTATATATTCCTTATGGTCCATGCTTGTCCGCCTCTGATCTTCCTGGGGGCTTGCATTCAAAAATGACAACATTTTGCGCTTTTTAACTGGTTTTGCAATATCGGACATTTACCCAAAATTACACACATGTACGCAAGGAGTATGGACATTAATTGATGAAGTGTCAGATTTTTAACATGCAGACATTTGGAGTAAGATCCTATTTTCCGCTAGCAACCCCCCAGAATACACCACAGGGTCCTAACGCCTCTTAAAATGTTCACAGAAAAATCACAAAAATAATGATATTACTTATATAATTCTGACAAGTCCGCACTATGAGTTATCTATCTTTTTAAAATTATGCTCTGGTCAAAAAGGGGTGTGGCTTCCCACATCACAGGGTGGAATAACTGGTTTATCCACTTCCCCCAAGCTCAGCTGGCTTGCAGAGGCACTGCCCCCCCCAGTTTCCCCTAAGAGGAAGCTATTTTACGAAGCCCCCAATATAACATTTGCCTGAGTCCAAGACAGGCCTTTGTTCAACTCCCTGTAGTCCCCAGCTGCTGCACCCCTAATCTAATCAGAGAGGTGTTAACTCCTTTTGGCCAGGGGCAGAGTGGCTGAGCATCCAGTTTCAACTCCTGTCGGGGGTAGTTGTCAGGCAGAATTCAGTTTCATTAAGCCAGGTTTCAGCTAAATGTCACTTTTTGTTCCCAGTTTTCTACATTCAAATCAAACTGACAATTTGTACCTATACATTAAATAATGACTTCCTTCAAGTCATTTCAGAATATAGTTTTACATTGTATCCACCTCTTAGCAAGTCTTTCCTTGGCCTGGTTTTGTTTCATTTTTTCAGTTTTACACAAAAGTCTGGTGGTTTTAAAACGCCAGCTTTCTGATAGTGGTGAGTACTGGTAATGCAACCGTTTTTGGGATTAAGAAAATGAATTCCCCACAGTTCTGGGTTGCTTTTGGCAATCAGCATTGCCATTCCCAATGGTTTCAGGCTACTGTGTGTGTAGCCCAATGGTGGTTAGGCAGTGCCCTCCTGTGCTCACAACATAGGTAAAAATGGGTGGCAGCCTATTCTTCATGTTTTCCCTGTGCACTCTCTGGGGAGTTCTGGCCATCATGATGTTTTCCATTCCATACTGCACAGTTTTATTGTAGGGCTTGGATGCATGGGTAAAAACATCCCACAAGCCCCCCCTCTTGCGATGGCCATTCTGTCCTTTCGCTGATGGAACTCGCAAGATCTGGGATGTTCGCCTCCTCTTCTTCCAATTCCATGGATGGCACAGTTCAGCATCTTTTCCTCCCTCCAGTCGATCAATCAGTTCTCCTTGCTGGTCCTGATGGGAGGATTGGGCGGTACCCCGGGCCCCTCGGGTCTCTGCTCCCGGTCCCCGGTCGTCCTCCTTGGTCAGTCTCCATGGTTTCATCTCTCCTAGGATGATAAAGCAAAGCGGCAATACCTATTCGTAGACATTTCTTCACCACTATTAATGGTGTGGCGAACATATACATTTTATGAATCAGAAGATATGAACATATACATTTTCTTTTTTAAATTAGGAGACAAGAACATATATATATACAAGGATCACAGAATTTTATATGCTGTATGTGGAATATTTTAGGGTTGGAACTGAATTACTCTGGAGCGGCCCCATCTTGGATTCCAGTGGATTCCTCCAGTTGTTGCAGAGTGTGTTTGGGATGGCAACACTTTAGCTGATTTATATGTACCCACTTGTCTTCCCCTTCCGCCAGACTGCCTTTGGGGATGCAGATCTTATAGGCAACAGGGGAGATCTTGTCTATAATTTCAAACGGTCCCTTCCATGTAGGCAAGAATTTTCGCTGTTTGGCCTGGTTCCTTTGGAAATTGTATAGATAGACCTGATCACCCACCTTATATTCCTTTCGGGTAGTTTTTAAATCATAGTGGGTCTTCATGCTCTCAGCTGATCTGAGCATAGGCAAAAGCATGCTGAAGGTGTTTCCTTAAATTCTCCACATACTCATGAGTTGTGGAGGCATTTATCAACAATTGCTCTTGGGTTCTGTAGAGCAAATGCTGGGGAAGCACCATCTTGCGTCCAGTCATCAACTCAAATGGTGACATTTTGGTTGCAGATGAAGGGGTAGATCTGATGGCCATTAGGACCAGAGGTAATCGGATATCCCAACTTGGCCCAGAATCTGCCACAAACTTTTTTAAGATGCTCACAATGGTTCGGTTATATCTCTACACTGCTCCAGAATAAGCTGGCCTGTAAGCAATGTGTAGCTTCCTTTTAACCCCCAGTATCTCCCACATCTTTGTCATTACTTCACTGGTGAAGTGGCTACCTCTGTCTGACTCAATCCTTTGAGGTAGACCAAAATGGGAAAAGATGTGGTTAATCATCAGGGCAGGTGCTGTTTCTGCCTTGCAATTTGGGGCCAGGAGACATTCCACCCACTTGGTAAACAAGCATGTAACGGTCAACATGTACTTGTTTCCTCTAGACGAGCGAATCACAGGGCCTACAAAGTCGATTTGCAAATCTGACCATGGCAGTGTCATCCCCCTCTTTTGGAGAGGCACACGGTGTGAGGGATGATGGCTGAAATTGTGCACACACAAGACACCCCTTCAAGTATTGGTCGAGGTCCTGCCCCATGTGTGGCCAGTATGCAACCTCTCTTAAGATTTCCAGTGTTGTGTGAAACCCCCTATGACCGGCGGTGGCCGCATCATGGGCGTGACTTAACATCAGGCTTTGGAATGAGGTAGGAACCACCCACTGATCATGGCAAGCTTGGGATTTCCTTACCAACAAACCGTCTTGGATTCGGAACATTTTTGGACATTTCATCAACACTCTTAGGTCCTCTTTCCCAATGTAATCTGTGTCCGTCAGGGGAAAGTTCTCAGGGTCCTCAAGGTGTTGGTAAAACTTACCAATGATTGGATCCGCCTTCTGAGCTGTAATCAAATCAGCATCAGGGGTCTCCTTGCTCCATTGGGCAGTTGAAAGATCATTGTGAGCATTTGTCTGGGACCTAGTGATCGCAGTGACCTGGATTTCCCCCAACAGGAACTCTATTTCTATTAGATCCCCTTGGATGGCCCCGGTTTTGGCCAGCTGATCAGCTACGTCATTTCCAGTTTTGTCTGGTCCCTCTACTTTGGAATGACCCTTGATCTTTTTCCAGTAGATGGTCATCCCATTCGATGTGACCAGATCATCAATATTTTGGATTAACTTCCCATGTTTCAGGGGTTTGTTATTAGCGCATAACATGCCTCTGGTTTTCCAGTTGACCAGGTGCTCCACGAACCCGTTCCGTACATAATCCGAATCTGTGATTATGACCAGTTTGTAAAGTTGATGCTGGACAGCAGTGAGGTTGGCCTGATGCACAGCCATCAATTCTGCCACCTGACTACTTCGGGGACCAATTTTGTATCCAGCGGAGGGTTCTGGGAACTCCTTCACCCATGCATTCCCTACGCCAGCCACCAGTTCTTTCTCCCCGTCGTTGTCAACATGGTAAGAGCATCCATCCACATAGACACTGGGCATTCCCTCACACTTGTCTTCTTCAAAGACTTTGTGTGGGGAATTAAGGTATGCCTCCATGTTGTCCTTGATTTTTAGACTTTCGTCCTTGAGACAGTTTTCTCTGGCACAATCATGCAAGTCAGCCAGACATTGCGCGAGGGGACTCTTCTTGTTTTGGCCATATCTGACCTCCACAGGAAAGCCTTGCATTGACAGAATCCAGGAAGTAATTCGGGAATTACTCACATTTCCGGCCCGGATTCTGTCACTTTGGAGATATTGCAGAGGCTGGTGTGGAGTCTCCACTATGATGTGTTCCCCCTGGATAAACGGGCGGTAATTCTTCAATGCCCACACCGTTGCCAGGAGTGCCTTCTCACAATCGTTGAATTTTTCCTCCACAGAGGATAAAGTTTTGCTCGCATAGGAGATTACTTTATTGACCTTGTCATGCTTTTGGTATAATACTGCCGTCAAGCACGTATTAGAGAACCCCGTCTCCAAGAAGAACTCCTTGTTTCTGACAGGGTAAGCTAGGCAAGGCGCTTGTGAGAGGCTTCTTTTGAGTTGTCTTACTGCCTCGGATTGTTCTGGACCCCATTCCCACTTGACCCCCCCTTCAGGAGATGAATCAGGGGTCTAGTGATCTCTGCGTAGCCTTCAATGAACTTTCTGCTGTAATTAGTCAGTCCAAGGAGGCTCCTTAGTTCCCGCAGAGTTGTGGGGTCTTTCAGTTTCTGGAGTGCTTCCACTTTCTTTTCTTGGGGACAGAGACCCTGAGGAGTAATCTCATGCCCCAAGAAATTAACACGGGTTCTACACCACTGTGCTTTCTGAAAGGAAAGTTTTGCTCCGGCGGCCCTCAACTGTGTCAGAACATAACGGATCTCCGCTATGTGTTCCTCCACAGATTAACTTTTGATGAGGACATCATCTACATAAGCCAGGTTACCCCTCGCACCCAGGTCGGGCATGGCCTTATGCAGGAAAATGTTGAATTCATTGCCGGAATTGAGGTATCCGAAGGGAGTCCGGGTCCATGTGTACTGCTGGCCCCCAAAGGTAAAAGCCAGTTTTTATTGGTCCTCCATACTGACAGGCACGGTCCGGTATCCATTGGTCAGATCTATTGCTGTGAATACCTGTGACCCCTGAATCTGGGCCAGCCCTTGGTCAATGTAGGGCAGAGGCCATCGGGAAGTATGGACCCGTTTGTTGAGTTCCCTAAGGTCGGCGCAGAGTCTCCACTGGCCGTTTGGCTTCAATATTCCCAGCACCGGATTATTGAAAGTGCTGTGGACTGGATGGATTATTCCCTGGGACTCAAGGTTCTTAATTATTTCAGTAAGGCACTCCATGGATGCGAGAGGCAAGCGATATTGCTTTACAAACACTGGAGTCATTCCAGGGTCCGTGGGAATTGTTGTGGTGTGGATGTCGGTGCGACCACAGTCATATGAGTCTACCGCAAATTGATCTTGGAAATCCAAGAAAACTTGTTTCAACTTTTGCTTCTGTTCCAGAGTCACACAGGCATCAGCTAGGTTGACTCTCTCTTCCACCATCTGCCTGAAGCCTGGAAAGACTTCTGGTTTGGCTATCTCAGCGGCCTCCTCCAGCTGGGTGGAGAAGTCCCTGGTCAGAGTGCTGATTTGGACTGGAGGTTTCAGGTGGGAAAGGCAGCCCTCATGGACCTGAAAAATCACCTCATCCCTCCTGAAGTCACAAGTCACATCTTCCTTACCATAAGGGCAAAAAGTGTACACCAGAAAGTTCCCCCCATGCCGGGTGAAAATCCTGTCTGGTGTTGTATTGTCCTCACTGTCACTGTCAAAACAGTCCTTGGGGATTGGTCCTAACAGTTAATTTCCTAAATCAATGGAGAAATGTCGGTCATCAATCGCCATTCCAATAATGGTGCCTGCGGCTAGAGTAATACTCTTTAAGTCGCTGTTATCCACCTCTATTGGAATGGTGTCATGTTCTGTGTTGACTAATGGTGTTGGGTTTACCCCTAACCCTTGCTGTTGGAGAGAAGCATTTAGATGGATATAAGCATCAGGGTTTTTCAATTTTTGTCCTCTTTTAACTTTCACTTCCAGGGAGAATTGTCGGGTCCTTTCTGGGATGGTGACTTCCTCTTTGATCTGAATTTCAACTGCATAAGGTAGCAATTGAGCTGACCTAAATGCTTTTTCTGGATCATCAAAGCCCATGGGATTATTCGCTAATCGGGACCAAGCTTTGAAGTTTATTAGGTCCAAACTAATGGCAAAGCGATTGAGAATGTCACTGCCTAAGTAAAAGGCGGCAGTGACGTCTCGCACGACCCAACAATTATGGACTATGCTCTTGTTGCCAATGGAGATTTTGAGCATACACCTGCTTGGCAGGAGATGTTTGGAATTAGGTGCTTCCAGGTCCATTTCCCATTTGTCTATCAGTTTGAATGTGGGAATGGCTGGATCTTTTGGGAGTTGGCGGAACATGGCTTTGCTGATGAAGCTCTTACCGTTGTTCACACACACTCAAGCGAGAACAGGGTCCTTCCCATCATTTAACTGAACAGGGATGAACAACCGCTCTCCAATTTGCTGAATATCAGCCAGGCTCTGAGCTGATTTCACATCTTTCTGGACTATAGGAGTGGGAGTTTCTGATTGTGGATTAGTAAAGAATTTCAGGGTGTTTCCTTCCAGTGTGGAATGCCACCTTAAACTGGAAGGAAGGTTGATTTTCAGAAATAGAGAAGACCCCCCATCACCAGTCTGTTGTCCTACTGCTATTTCTGTCACGTCTGGAGTTTGGTTGTTCTGGAAGTGAAATTCTACTTTGTCAGATTTTTGTTCAACCATGTGGCAGGTGCCGTTTAAACTAACATGGTTGACACTCTGTTTTAATTTTATTGGTCGGCTAGTCTGGGTCCAGAGGACCTTGTTTACACAATCTATTAGGGGTGACAACCTTCTCAGGAGGTCATTCCCTAGTAAAGAAGAGGTGCCCTCTGGAGTCACTACTATGACCGGGTGTTTCACCTTGTGTCGCCCAATTTTAATGTCCAAGTCTGCAGTCCCCTCAATGGGAATTTCCTTCCCGTCAAAGTTCTGCAGTTGTCCAGGAAGAGAGGTGAGAGGAATTCGGTAATTCTCCCCCCTTCCTGCATTTAGTTCCTCAAAGGCCCTTTTGGACAGAAGGGTAGCTTGGGATCCAGTGTCCACCAGTGCCAAAATTGTACCCTGCCCCTGTACTTGTACCGGGGCATAGTATCTTCCCTTCTTCTCCTCAAGGGGGCACAGATAATGCACATTTTTGGACAACTGGTGGGCTACCTTTCTGGTTTTGGACATTGCTAGCGAAGAGATTTGGGCAGAATTCTGTGGAGAGCCTTGGGAATCTGAAAGAAAAAGTTGGCAACTGGAGATCAGAGCCATTGTGGGTTCCCCTGGTTCCGGTTCTGGGCCGCCCCGCCCTTTTTGGAGGCAGTCATCAGGATGGGTTTGACCCTTGGGATTTTGGTATTGTCGGTTCTGGGATGAGATGATGGGCGGCGGTAGGTCAGTCTCCACATCTCCCCAGTCTGGATTGGAATCCCTTGGGACCCATTTTTCCTTGGGAGGAGTTCCCCCATCTCTGAAGGAGAAGATCCTTTTCCCAGGATCTTCTGAGGATCCCTCGCCCTCAAATTGGAAGACCTGTACCTCCTCCACAAAGTGGGTCTGTTTGGGTCCTTTGTTTCTCCTACCCCCCCTCTGCTCCTTGGGAGGCAGGCTTTCAGGGGCAGGAGATTTTGTTTCCGGTTCCTGGTTTTCCAGGGGCTGTTTACAAGTTGGGAAGGAAGCTTCCTCCAAGGCTTTACACCCCCCTTCCCCTTGTGCCTCCTCCCTGGGAACCAGTGGGTTATTGGGGTGCTGCCCCTGTCATTGTTCTGGAGCTCCAGGTCCAGAGTTTGGGGCATTCTGCGGTGGCATGCTCATCTGAGGGTTCTGTTGAGCCCTCAGTATGTGACCCAGATCTCGTGCCATATTTTGGACCTGGCGCTCAAGTTATGAAACCCGCTCAGGCTGATACGGGGCTCTATTTTCTCCCCTGGGCTGATCCCGGGAAGGGTAGCTATCCCTTCTCTGGTAGTACCCCTGGTTGGGAAGATTTTGGTACCCCTCCACCCTTGGCCTCCCCTCTCCCGGATTAGGTTGTCTGGGCTCAGGGAATTGGGGAAAGAAGGATGGATGATTTTGGGGCTGGAAATTGGGTGGATACCTGGGGAAAAAGTTCTGCCCAGGATTTGGTGAATTTCTGCCCTCCTGGGGGAAGTTAGGAGGGAAGTTCCCTGGGTCAGGTGCTTGGCTGGATCCCCCCCTTGGGCTGGAGGAGTCCACACATAACCCAGGATTGGTCGGTTTCCCTTGTAACAGGGACTTATATAGTCAGGGGGGCGGGGGACCCCATTTGTGGGACTACCTCCTAGACTCCCTGTCTGTGACTGGCCCGAGGGCCTTCTGGGCTGTGAATTATTTGGTGCAGGCATGTTTTTAGGCCCCCATCTCCAAATCTAAAACAGGGGCAACCTTTACCTCTGCCACCTTGGCAGCAGCAGGGGTGCTGTTGGTTTTGTGGTTTTTCGGCGCATTATTTTTATTTTCGATGGGCTTCTGCACCTCATAGATCTGGGTAGCCTGTTCAATGACCCAGTCTAAAGATCTTTTCTCATAAAAATCTCTCACGAGCTGGGTCATTATGTATTTGGGTAAGGCATGGAAAAACTATCAGTGCGCACCCTTCTGGTGGTCTGCGCAAAAGCACGCTTTAATTCTTGCACAAACTCTTGTGGGGCCTGATCCTCCCCACATTGCAAATTGTAGGCTGCCTTGCGAGCCTCTTGAGGATTTCTGTGCACAGAAAAATGGTTCAAGATGGCCGCCCTGTATGTGGACCACCTTGAATGGTTTTGATCCTCCAGCCCCGCAAAGAAACTGAAGTATTCTGGTGAGAAGGTCCACTTTACATATTGAATACAACTTTGGCTGTCCTTCAAATGGAAAGTCTCCATCATTTGCTCATAGAGCTCCAAGTGTTCCCAAACAGAATACTTGGCGTTCTTATGATAAGGCGTGATGACACTCCTTAGTGCCTTTATTTGTTTCAATGGGTCCTTAAGCAAGGCCCTTTTTGCCTTATTGGCCTTTTTGGTTCGGGTAACCCTGGTCCATTCATCCTCCGACTCAGAAGCGCTGCTCCCAGAGGTGCCCGTCTGATCTTCCAGGTTTTCCCGGATTCTGCGAGCCTGGGAATGGCTGGCAGAATGTGGGGACCTGGTCTCCTGTGTCCTGTGACGCTCAGAGGAGTCTTCAGATCCCTCCTTGCTACCAGGATTTGCTGGGTATCCCCCCCACTGACCTAACTGGGCAGAGGTTTTCAGGATGCCCTTAGTGGGCCTACTCTCCTGGGGTTCCCCACTAAATTGCACTGTGCTTGGGTGCCCATACCCGGATGCCCGCCCCTCCACTCCTGGGTGGTACTGGCCTATGAGCCCCATACTTTTAGCTGGATAGTGATCTGCCATCCCTGTGGCCCCGTGCTCATGTGCGCCAGGGAACATGGGGGTGGCAGAGTCCAGGGACTGGTAGAGGTGAAGGCCTCTGGCACTAGGGCTCCTGAGGTTATGCTCAGGAGTTTCTCTTTCCCAGCGAACCTCATCTCTATCCGCCCCTGTTCCCTGTTGCAATGCAAGAGCCTGCGCTTTCAGTTCCTCAGTTAAGGCCTTTCTAGACTCTATCAGTCTCTCCTGCATCGCTACCTGTTGCTGGAGCCTATCATTGTGCTGACAGAGAGCCTCATTTTCTCTCTGTGCCTCCTGATTGGTCCTGGAGTACTGGGCCAGTCTCTGCTGCAGGAGGGTTACCTCCTCAGACCCATCCCTACTGGCCTGCTCCTTTCTTGCCAGAGCCTCCTCCACCCTCCTGGTGTGATCTAGCAAGCCCTGATGCTCTTTTTGGAGGTCACCCAGCCCCTGGAGGGCCAAGTGATTTTCTTCAATTTTTCTTTTTAAGTGGCAGACTTCCTGGCCTAAGGTATCCCTTTCCTGACTAAGAGCCTGCATCTGTGCCGCCAGGTCGTCCCTTTGCCTTTTGAAGGCACAAGCTTTCTGGCGCTCCTGGTCAAACTCTTCCTGGGTAGCCAGGTCTTTCAAAATCAGTTTATTGCTCTCTGCCTTCTCCCTATCTAGGTGGCTTTGCAGGGTGACTACCTGCTCGGCACATGCCCTGTTGAAATCTAATTGTTGCTCCAGCTTTTTCTGGCTCTGCAGTAGGGAGTCCAAACATTCTTGGTACTCCTTCTGCAAGGCCAGAAATCTGGTATCCTGGTCCGCCTTTTCCTGTTGCAGCACATCCATATCCTTCTTTATTTTAGTGATGTACTGTCTGCTGTCCTTTTCTGACTCCTGGCTCCTGAGCAGCCTCTGCTCAGAAGAGTCCAGATCAGATTGGGCCTTCTCTAACGCCATATGTTGCCTATTTGCCAGATCTTGGCCTTCAGCACATTTGTCCTGCATGGCTCCCATATATAGATACAAATATGCCGCTATCATGGCAATCTTATTATGTTCATCTTTGGCTATAGGGGCATATATAGTTCACTCAGGGCCACATGTAGGGGACCCTGATCTCCCCATATATCTGACCCTTTTTCAGTGACCTGTTGCGCGATTGCCTGCAACCAGACCGTTTGGTCCTGATGAGTCCACTCACCTCTCACAAATAGTTTATGTAAGAAGTGCTCTCTGGCTATTTTCATATCTACCAAGGTCGTCATTCTGGAATTGGAGTTCCTTCCTGACTTACAGAAGTTTGTATTTTATTTTGCAAAACAGACCGTTTCCTTAGAGCGTTCCCTTGAGGGATGCTTTCACAGTGTAAAACAGCGTAGTGATCTAACCGGACATGTGTATCTGGTCAGTTGGCACACTGTATTAATCTGCACAAGTGGTAATTCTAACCCAGAATATCCCGGCTTTTAGCCCCCACTTCTGTAAGCGATATTCAATCAACACTACAGCCAAGTCAATGCCTAATCTGGGGCGCTGAGGAAAACCCTTATTAATGTATTTTTATGTCTAGTTCAGTACTCTGGATGACCACCCTTGTATAACACCCCCCTCTTAGAATCCCCCTGACCCCACTGAGCCAAGAAGTAGGTTTGTTTTGCAAATTAAAAGGTTTATTTGAGAATTTAAACAATATATATATATCACACTTTATAATAAATTGATAACTGATATCACACTTCAGAATATGACCGTGATCAACAATGGATGATCTGGCACTAGCACACTTCTTTACAATCAATGAGGAGTTAGTATAGGATGGATAAAGTAGCAAAAATACTTTTATGATTTCAAGGGAAAAGCAATGAGGAATAAAATGCAGTACAAAAATACTTGATATGATTTTAGCAAAAGATAAGATAATCACTTTTTCTCTGGCAATTCACCCCCCTCCCCTATGCAATGTAAGAAATGGAAGAAGATGGAAAGAGGAGCACACAGTTCTCAGGAATGCAATCAAATACAATACGAAATTCAGTTCCCCCCCAGCAAGCTTAGAGGAAACAGGTAGGAGTTTGAAACACAGGCCCAAAATGCTTTTTAAATGTGATGGCAATGGATGGAAAGTTCAATCTCGTTCCTAGCCCAAACGGTTCCAGAGATACGGACGATTAAATAAAGGTAGTTTTTCGGATTTAAAGTAAACTCAAAATGTCAGGTGACAGCTTGCAGCTGCAGAATTGACAGGTGACAGTTGTGCAGCTTTAAAAATGACAGATGACACGATTTCTAGGAGGCAGTTCTACTTAGGTTAAATAGTTTGGATTAGATTATTTTAACTAAGAGATTGGTTCTGCACAGTTCTGCTAGGTACTCACAATATAAATTTGAACTAGGCCTCGTCACGGATCTGGTCAACACGTCCGGCTGCGGTTCTGTCTGCTCGGCGGGTCAATCAGGCACCGGTTCTGCTCACAGCGATCTGGGTCAGCTCTGCTCTGCTGGTCTAGCCTCTCTGGATTCTGGATGTAACACTGCTTTCTGGGTACTGCTACAGGTTCTTGCAAAAATTCTCGGCAAAACCTCAAACAGCTCGCCCGGCTGTTGAATAGTTTGGTTAGTTTTGAGGCCTGCTGAAGAGGATTCAGCTGGTGGATTCAGGCCTCTCTGCTACAAATTCTGGAGTTAATTTCTGCTACAGGTTCTGGAGATTGATGGATTTGAAGTCTGGATCTCTGGATGTGAAGTCGTTGGCAGCATGCTCCGCAGCAAATGGAATTGAATGTCTCTACCTGTCCCAGCAGTCTCTTTTTATGTGTTTAGGAAATGGGTGTGTGCCTGGGCCTAGCTAAGCCTGCCCCTCTCTACTTGTCATTGGCCAATTCCTCCTCTCTCCCAAGATTGGGGGAAGGAAATGGATTGTCATCATGATGAGGTCTGTTTATGGGTCAGAGGATCCTCCCCTGGTCAGTTTGCCCACAAATCTATATTTGATTCAAATACATCTTTCCCAGATATACAATTTGTTGAAATTACATGTACACATTATATATTCCTTATGGTCCATGCTTGTCCGCCTCTGATCTTCCTGGGGGCTTGCATTAAAAAATGACAAAATTTTGCGCTTTTTAACTGGTTTTGCAATATCGGACATTTACCCAAAATTACACACATGTGCGCAAGGAGTATGGACATTAATTGATGAAGTGTCAGATTTTTAACATGCAGACATTTGGAGTAAGACCCTATTTTCCGCTAGCAACCCCCCAGAATACACCACAGGGTCCTAACGCCTCTTAAAATGTTCACAGAAAAATCACAAAAATAATGATATTACTTATATAATTCTGACAAGTCCGCACTATGAGTTATCTATCTTTTTAAAATTATGCTCTGGTCAAAACGGGGTGTGGCTTCCCACATCACAGGGTGGAGTAACTGGTTTATCCACTTCCCCCAAGCTCATCTGGCTTGCAGAGGCACTGCCCCTCCCAGTTTCCCCTAAGAGGAAGCTATTTTACGACGCCCCCAATATAACATTTGCCTGAGTCCAGGACAGGCCTTTGTTCAACTCCCTGTAGTCCCCAGCTGCTCCACCCCTAATCTAATCAGAGAGGTGTTAACTCCTTTTGGCCAGGGGCAGAGTGGCTGAGCATCCAATTTCTAGTTGTCAGGCAGAATTCAGTTTCATTAAGCCAGGTTTCAGCTAAATGTCACTTTTTGTTCCCAGTTTTCTACATTCAAATCAAACTGACAATTTGTACCTATACATTAAATAATGGCTTCCTTCAAGTCATTTCAGAATATAGTTTTACATTGTATCCACCTCTTAGCAAGTCTTTCCTTGGCCTGATTTTGTTTCATTTGTTCAGTTTTACACAAAAGTCTGGTGGTTTTAAAACGCCGGCTTTCTGATAGTGGTGAGTACTGGTAATGCAACCATTTTTGGGATTAAGAAAATGAATTCCCCACAGTTCTGGGTTGCTTTTGGCAATCAGCATTGTTTCAGGCTACTGTGTGTGTAGCCTAATGGTGGTTAGGCAGTGCCCTCCTGTGCTCACAACATAGGCAATAATGGGTGGCAGCCTATTCTTCATGTTTTCCCTGTGCACTCTCTGGGGAGTTCCGGCCATCATGATGTTTTCCATGCCAGTACTGCACAGTTTTATTGTAGGGCTTGGATGCATTGGTAAAAACATCCCACAATGCGGCTTTGAGAGTTGGTTGAAGTTTAGGTTATATAACATAATATGGGTGCAAGATTGCTTGTTTATATTTCAGCAGACATAATGTGATTGACATGAGTCTGTGTAGATTGTGAATGCAGAGCTTTCAAGGATATGGGAAGAGAATAATTTAAACCTGAAGGATAATAGTGATTTGACTGGAAAACAGTGGAGGGGTAGTGGGGACACACAGAAAGATGCAGAGGATGTGTGGATTATACAGGGTAAATGTAGCTGGTAGCCCAAATAGGGCCCGGCTAGATAGGGCCTCATGCTTTCACCCTAAGGGAAATCCTGAAATGAATACACAGATCCCAGGGTTTGTAAATAAAATATTTTATTTTGCATGTATGTAGTGTGTATTAAGTGCAGTATTTGTGTGTATGTTACTGTGACAAATCAACTTCCGGGGCACCAGTGGTCCAGGGATGAATATCGGTTTCTAAACCATCAATCAGCCCACACCTCTAGTACACCAGAAGTGATCCGAACAGATTGGAAGTACACACAAATAATAAACCTCCTTGCCCAATTTTGGGAACGTAGATGGAACAGTAGGCTTATCTCTGCATCTTTGAGTCACACTTTACGATCGAGACAGAACTCTGGCCTCTTTGATGTTTAATAGCCATGCAAGGAGAGAACGCTAAGCTTTTACGTTGGGCCATATCCCTACAGGGATTAGGTAGGGACATCCAGCACAAGTGAGGCTCCCAGCATGGTGCTCTAGAACTTGATTCATCACAATTATATTATTCTACCTCGACTGGTCCATCCAGCCCATCGTAGGGTTAGAGGGAATGTTAGAAAATAAAAAAACAGGACAGAAATCCCTGCCCAGGAATCGGTTGGGCAGTGTAGATGATTCCAGAAGGAAAAAAAAAGTTTAAAGAAAAAACAAACAATTGTTAGGAAAGGGGAAGAGAGAAGGAGAGGGGGAGACACACAAAAAGCAGCTGACTGTGGCGATGGTGGGGGGATCCTTGGGCCTGAGTTATTTTTCTGTGCCATGGGTCCAGGATGCATTCCTGGAGCAGCCCAGCTACCCAATGGGCTATAGCAGCTGTCGGCTAACCCGGGAGCTAGACCGGAGTGGCCCCTTCCAAAAGGCCCCCGGCCGTGTGCACAGTGAGGCCTGGTGAGAAGATCACAGAGCTGCCCAGACCAGGTTGCATATGTGGGGTAACCAGGCTGTATATGTGAGGTGGCCCGAAGCAGGCAACCTGGCCATGCCTCTTGTAGGACTGCCTCGTGGATGGCAAGGTGGGCCCTGGAGTGAAGTCCTGTGTGTGTGCCACGGAGTTGAAGGTGTAGGAAGTCCGCACAGCCCCATAGTGTGGAGCAGTGAAGGAAAAAAGTCCAGAGCTGCCACATCAAGCAGCCCGTGTAAAGAAGAGACCAAATAAGTACTGGTCTGCTCCATCGGCAGCCGGGGTGAAGAAAAGTCCTGGGCACCCCAGTTCGAGCTCCCAGAAGACACAGAGAAAAAGGGACAGTGGCCACAAAAGCTGCTCGGGGGCGGCTTGATGACAGAAGGATCCCCATGGAAACAGGGATGCCACCTGAAGGAAAGATTGCATTGCAGGTGCGGTGATGATTTTGTGTGGCCCCCATAGGCACAGGACCCCTCACAAAGGTGTAAGGGGCGGCAGAGCTACAGCCGTGATTGCAGGCAGCGCCCCACAGCATGGGGCCATCCAAAAGAGACCGACGGGTTGTGGGGTTGCAGCAGTAACTGTGGCAGACCTCTATCCAAGTACGGGGGCTTGAAGAAGAAGGATCCAAACAACACCTCAGTTTTAAATCCAAACAATCCCTCTTCCCATCTCCCTACACTTCCTGTTACTGCACTTGCAAGATCCAAATATTACAAGGCCTAGCAGGACTGTTACTGTTATTTTCTCCTCTGTCCCCTCCCCCTTCTCTTGTGGCGCCTGGAAACACTTTTGTGATGTATAGGCCCCATAGAAATGTTCAATAAATACATTATTATTTTTTAAATGATGTCCTTGCAGAATATTAGACATTGCTGATGTCAGCCTGCACGATAGAGACATTTCAGTTTGGTGCAATATACCCACTTTAAACCAGGTAGAGAAGCAGTCCTTGTGTGAGGAGATTACCTGTGAGGACGTTTTTCCTGATATTAAAATATTAAATACAGGGAGCTCTATGGGACTAGTTCAGATCCCATCAGAGTTTAAGGTCATTATCCAGATGTGCGGATGCAGATTCTGCTCAAGGGTTAGAACAACATGATCACCACAGGTGAGGCACATGGGTCCAAGGTGTCTTCCCAGAAAACGACAGGTGGGTTACTATTAAGAGTGGAGGTTCTTCTCCCTAAACTAATTTATAATTTTCGGTCGGTTTTAATGAAAAGCAGGCTTTGTTACAAATTGACTAACCAGAAATTGCACATGGATCAATGCTAAGGGAACCCAGACCCTCAGGCAGAACTGTGCCTCGCAAACCAAGGAGGTGAAGCCTATCCAAGGGCGGAACCATCAACAAGAATGTCCTTGGAACAAGAGTCAGAATGCAAGTAGTGGATGGAGGTACTGGAGAGGACAGATAGAGCGTCAGGTAGATCGTTGTGGAGAAAAGAGAACACTGCTAGGGTCACATCCTTTAGTGGGAGCAACCATTCTTTCCCACCAGGGCCCAGATGAACCCCAAAGGCCAAGCACTTACCAAGGTGGGTGGTTTTGGCTGTCGGAACCACAAACTAGAAGCAGAGCAGAGTTGTCAGCGGATGGTACTTCTGGTTTAGAGTGGGGTACTTTTCAGGAATAGGAAGCAGAGTACTGGAAAGACACTGAAGTGACAGAAGAGTAAAAAACTCGGGAATCCCCCAGGCAAGGGAAGAGATGAGGTCCTAAATCTCCTGGGAAGAGTGCAGGGAGGTAGGATTTTATGTTCAAGTGCGTCTGTCTCATACACATCGCCATACTTTCACACCGCCTGTAAAGGATGGCAGAGCCACGTCTTAGCTTGTGTAGAGAGCCTTGTATCTCACAAGTGGGTGTATCCTGATCCGAAATGCAGGGGAAAAGCTTCAGTCATCCCTGTTGCAAACTTCACCCATGAAGCGCGAATCCGTGCAGCACCTGAACAATAAGTGCTAGGCGTCCATTTCGTCTGTCGCCTCCGTCTACCTGCTGGGGGCTTCGGAATCGTATATTATGTGAGTATTGACCTTGCTCCAAACAAACAAAAGGAAACTTTTTTTTTAACGGACTCCCTGCACCTTCCCTAGCATTGGCACCTATCTGTGCCTCGTTGGAACTTAGCAAGCATATTTTCAACTTTTTTTATTTTATGAAAACAGCCCAGATCATCTCTGAACTCTTCTGGCGGTACCCACCTCCCTATTTCTCCTATTCCTCCAGCTCGCCTTCAGCTTAAAATGTTTGCACATATCCCACACCACTCTGTAGCCACCTTATAAGTACCACCAAATTGGCTTACCTTCTGTATGTCTGCCCAATAAATAATTCGAAAATGTTGACTTAGTGTGTTGGCTACATTTGATTTCATAATCTACATTTCTCCCTTTTGTTCAGAAGTAGTCCCTATGGCCTTCTAAACCACGATTCTCACATCACCTTCTCTTAGTGTGTCTGTTCCTATCAATTTCAGATCTATTTCACTCCGACCAGCCCACGATAAAATATTCGAGCATGCCCTACCACTGTTGAGGACCATTCCCTCATTTGCCCCTAAAAGCAAGGTTTCTTCCAGAACAAGTCACATAATCAATCGGTGCTTGATGACCTTGTTTAAATCAAAGATATCTGCACTGTCAGAGCATGCAGTATGGTGAATCTGGTGAGAGCTTTCCACACCATTGACTATCCTATCTTCCTAGACAATCATGCCAGGTGGTCGCACTGCCTACCTTTACATGTACGTTTCATCCTCTTCCTTGCAACGTTCTAAATGGTTCCTCTCTTTCCCCCATTCTCTTTAGTCTATGCCTAAGTCCTCTTTCCTTTCTCATTCATTCCTTTGGCGTAACCTTCTTCGTCTATGACGGCAATACAACGATGATAGCCAGCTGGAAAGCCAACCCCAGGAGGCCAAATCGAGCCGAATGGGTCCTCCATGTCACTGCAGCCCATTCACCTTATTTGGTAAAGGGACATTGCACTGATTTTTTGCAGCCTTTTTAGACATGGGTGCAGTCAGGGAGTAGAGAGAAAGGACGTTTGGGGGTTACCGGGGTGAAGGGGTGAGAGAAGGGGGATATGGTGGTATTGCCCCACATAAGGATGCAGCAACAAAGGTGGTGAAATGTCTCAGGCAGGAGATTTCATAGATCCAATGAGTGAATACCAATAGTGTAAACCTGAACTGCTATAAAACAAAAGCAATGTTGGTCAGAAATGTCCTCCACACATGGACACTTATTTTGGCCCTATCTTATGTGTTCTTGCCCTCAACTACTGCCAACCATAACTAACAGAGGGGCCAAACTCGACAGGCAGCTCAGGCTTTTATTACCCTTTACTTTGTAAAAAAAGCTCTTCCCTTTCCTGTCATTGCTACAGTCCAGTACAAGCTGGATAACAGTAATGCCACCTAAATGGCGGGCATTGTTTGCGTCACGTAAACTTGGCTCTGTGACACCTCGGGCCCCCGTGTCTCTACAGACCTTACCTGCTAGTTACAGCATCCTACCTCACAACCGTGATTCTACACAGCTTGGTGTGGCGTTGCGTCGATATATAAATATCACATTGCAGCCATCCTTGTTCCTCTTACATATAACATTCAGATGGAAGCATATCTGATTCCGCTTTCTATCTCAGCCGCAGTGACCTGCCATGTTTTGATCATTTACCGTCCTCCACGATATGATGCAGCTTTTCTGACCCTTTTCTTGAATGTGTAGCTGAGCTACAATTGAAACATTCAAATCTATTGATACTTGGTGGTTTTACCTTGAGGATGAATGATAGTACTGATCCCATAACTACTGGGTTTTATTCTGCTATGTTGGATTTACGGTTTCATCAGCTTGTTTCTGAGCCAACACACGAGCATGGTAATATACTTGATCTTATATTTCCTCCAGCACCTCTGCAACAGTCTTTGCGGCTCTTTTCCGGTTGACTGGTCCGATCATTTTGTTATCCCATTTTTTATTAATTTAAAGACTCATCTTGATCCTCCGGCAAGATCTAAAATATGGAGATGGGAATGGTGCTCTGTCTCAGGTTCTAGTATTGGTGCCCAAATTAAAAATAGCGGTGTCGCCTCTCAAGCTATGGACTTTATGACACTAACGCAGATTCTAACTTCTAGAGCGGATCATTTGGCCCCTCTTAAATCCTCAACGTCGCAGCATTGCCCCTAGGAGCCCTGGTTTAATGATGACCTGAGATCACTTTGGCTCAAATTCAGGCAGGTGGAGCGAATGTGTCGGAAAAAATACTGCCAGGCAGACAGATTGGTACTACGGTGTGAGTCTGTCTACTACCACATAGCTTTTCAGGAAGCTAAATGCTGCTTTTATGCATCCAAGATACAAACAGCAATCAATCAACCTAAGGAACTATTTAATTTGGTTTGCTCCCTCTCCTCTCAAACTGTTGCTTTGGCAGAGGTCATTCCTTCCCAGCTTTTGTGTAACTTCTTGGCCTCTGTCTTTTTTCAAATGATAGTGAACATCAGAGACAGAATTGCCTCGTTTGGCCTGAGATCTGGTGCAGAGCTTTCATCCGTTGCACCAGGTGGGTCCGACCAGTTGTGGTCATCGGTTCCTACCTTCCCGCCGAATGATATAGTGGCGTATAGGATGAAGTCTGCTTCATCTTTAGATCCCATTCCATTGATGACCTTAAAAAACATGCCAGAAATTGCCCTTTGGGTAAGGCAGATGGTGAACTATTCTTGTTGTTCAGGGAGTATTCCTGATCATCTAAAGCACATGCTGGTGATCCCTCTTCTTAAAAAGCTTTTACTCGATTCTTCTGTTATATCTAATGTTCACCCTAATGCCCTACTTTATGAAATTACTTGAATCACTGATTTCTCCTTTGTTGAGTTCCTTTCTTGAACGCTCTGACTTTTTCAACCCTTTTCAGTCAGGCTTCCGCCCAGGTCGTGGTACAAAGAGTGTTTTAGTCCCTGTGACTGACGACCATGCCAGGCTGTCTGATCAGGGTGGGATGGATGCACTGATACTTTTAGATCTTTCAGCTAAATTTGACATGGTCGACCACTCCATCCTGCTCAGTCGGCTGGAAGGAGAAGGGGTGTGGCCTGGTATTGGCATGGTTTGAATCCTTACTGACAGTACGAGTTCAGTCTCTTTCTCTTTCCATGTTTCGCTCTTTTCTGGTGACTCTTTCCTGTGGTGTGTCTCAGGGCTTCACCTCGTCCCCCACATTATTTAGCATCTAAATTCAGCCCCTGGTCAAGCTGGTCCTTGCCCATGGGCTGGTGTTACTCATAAATCATTGTTCGGCTCGATCTTCATCAGCATGATGCTGTGTCTCAGCAGCAGAGTTGTCTGGAGATGGTGGGTGGGTGGGTGGATGAGCGATAATTAGCTTAGGCTGAATGGGGACAAGACAGAGGTATTGGTGGTGGGTCCGCCTACTGCTGCTACTCTTTGGACTCCTAATTTCTGGCCTGTCTCCCTTCATCCATTTCCGTGTTCTGTCCCAGTGATGAAGGATCTTGGCGTAAAACGATCAGCCTCGCTGCCATTAGAACATCAGACCGCAGCTGAATGTCAGTCTGGACATTTTAGATTAAAGAATTTGCGCAAAATCTTATTTTTATCCCAGCTCAGTTTCATGCCCTTGTGGTGCCCTCCCTTGTCTTGACCTTTGTTGACCATTGCAACAAGCCTTTTTTTAGCCCAGCCTGAGTACCTGTTACGGTGGCTGAAGGTTTTCCAAAATACTGCAGCACACACTGTGACCCGTGTCTCATTTGCATCCCATAACTCTTCTGTTCTCCGCCAACTTAATTTGCTTTCGATTGGTAAACGGGTTCAGTATTTGTAGCAGAAATTCTGTCTGTATGTTCCTTGCCGCTCTCTTCGATCCCAGGAGAACGTGGTTATCCAGGTTCCTAGGGTTCGGCTTTCTCATGTGGGTGGGCGTGCCTTCTCTGTGGCAGCTGCTAAATTGTGGAATTCACTGCTTGGTGGCTCGGGATCACGGAGAATCACCTGTCATTTTGTAGACTGGGGTTGTTTTGTTGGTTACTGTTCTGCTTGACTTAGTGCCAAGAACCCTATTGGTGAATGTGCGCTCAATAAATAATTGTAACATAACATAACATAAATGCGACTCCCCAACTCTAGCATCAAACAACTCCAGATCATTGAAAATACTCTAGCAAGACATACATGTAGCTCCATTTGGCAGACACATATAGCTCCTATTCCGCAATCCATTCACTGACTTTGCATTCAGCACTGGATCCCATTTGTGTGCTCTCTATTATCCATCTTTGCTTTTCAAGACATGCACCCACAAACTTCCTGATCCACCTCCTACTTTACTCACCAGATATTTTTCTATTCTTCTGGCAATTTTCATCTGAAGACTTGCGGGTACCACAGGACATGCAAAGGAGGGATATCCTTTTCTGCCCTGCCACCTGCTCTTTGGAACGCCTCCTTTCCCTTCACTCGATCCCAAATCTCCTCTCCTTTTGTTTTGTCGTCTTTCCACTTTATCAAAGGTTTTCCTTGATCCCTAGCACTTGTTCACCCTTATCTCTTCTTCCTTTCAGCAACAAGAGACCCACCTCTGGATGTATTCTGCCATAGCATAACATACCAGTCAGCTTTCAAATGCAAGATTTAATAAAACCCTAATGTATCATTATGAAATACTGTAGTTGTTGTCACAGGCAAGACCACAATGCATTCACCAACTGTAAGCCTAACTAGAAAAGTGCACATCTAAGTGCAGTTTTAATTAGTAAGAAACCAATTCACACTTTGAATGCACTGGCTGATTTTACATAATACTCCTCTAAAATGAGGTCCATCGTTCTTCACAATACTGAGCTTATTCATATTGAATTAATGACAAGGGCTAGGTATTCATAAGCTATGAGCTGCATACACATGTCCGGAAGACATTAAAATGCAAATACAAACATTATATGAATACCTATTCGATTGTTCCTTCAGACTTAGTTCAACCTTTTCTGTCTACTATGACAAGATAACATTAAACCTGAAGGATGTCTTATAGAGCCAGGAAACCCATGGCACTGCCATTCATATAAAGAACTTCTAGAGTGTTCAGTTTTTTTCCTTGACTTGAGAGTGTTGATTATAAATGTAGCTATCATGAAGAGGCAGCCTTTATTTCATGTTGGCATCTAGTAGGATAAAACACTCAGTTAAGTTTGTGTTCGAAACATCAGGATCAGAAACTGGCTATGTAAAATCCTATACCAGGAACAATGATCAATTGGTGCCCTGCTTTTTGTTATAGCATGGACATTTCCATTGGACTTTGTCCCACCTGCACACTCTCTCTGTTAGAGTCCTGATCATAAACTGCTGCATCCTTAGCTTAATAAGTAACAAGCAATCTCGTTGAGTGCTCACTATGCCAGCATAAGGTTCCACATGCACAGTGGCCATCACCAGGAGGCGACTGCGGTTAAAGATGGCCTGAGCCCTGCTTTTTTAGGCATCATCAGTGAGATGAAGCTGGGTCTCTCTAAGCACAGTGAGGATGGGCTTCACATCTGGATTACCCTTTTAGCTGAAGGGGACTCCGAACAGAGCACAATTTAAAATCTATGGACCTAGACACCTCACGGACGCAGCACAAAAAGGAAGAAACGTGTCTCGGTTGCTGTTGGTAGTCTTGTTCATAGGAGAGTTGCCTATCATATTGGTCCTGGACAGCCCTGTGGCAGGGGGCCAGACTGATATGCAAATGAGCATTTCTCCTCTGCGAAAGGCAAAGTGAGCTAAGACACTTCTGAATGAAAACCATCTCGGAGAATAGGTTATATGTCCAAGTTCAAGCTCTATAGAGTGGCTCCTGCAATTTCGCGAATAATAATGTCCTGACGGGGTGAGTACCGCCTTCTTATATAGTAGACCACGTGGTGTTCAAATTTGGCCAGTTACATCATTAACTGAAAATATGTTTTTTCAGAATCCCCAATCGGCACAAAATCCCTTTAATACCAGTCATATCTTGTTCAACGTTCTCTATGCTACACTGTGCATCTGTGATCTCTCCTGCCTTTTTTGTTCATTCTCAATGTGTCACCTGTTCGGTGTTCACAGGGCTGTCAAGGCTGTAGGAGAGGCAGCGTGATGAGTGTGTGTGTGTGAGTGAAGCAGCACTAGATTCATGCAGGCTGTACTCTCTCTCTATCCAATCACTCTTTCTCCTCTTCTGGGCATTACGTCCCAACAAACAACCTTTCTGTTCTGTTCTCATTATGCTTCATTAATGGTGACAAAGGAAGACACCTTTTTAGCTCCTCATTATCACCTCCCAGTGTGATCAACAGTGGGTGAAAACTTTAGAGACAACTGCATAATTGATTATTGTTTGGGCAAAATGCACTTAGATATTTAGGGCCCGATTCATGGAAATGTGTGCATTAGTCCTGCAAGGGCTGCATACCGAGAAGGACACTGTGTGCGTCTGCGCGCAGAATAAAAAATGCACACCCCGTGTGTACATGGAATTTACTAAGCAAAGTAACCGTATTTGCAAGTCGCGCCCGGAACGCCCGACACGCTCTCACGCAAAGCAGGAACAGCTCTGCGTGCTCCCTCTGGTGCGAATACACGCACCCTTCAAACAGTGCGTGGCATCCCCAGCAAGCAGGCCTGGATCTCGGGGACCCTGCGGAGGGTCCCCCATAACTGTTGCCGGCACCCCGATAACATGCATATGAAAAATAGTAACTTGTAAAAAACTTGCAAAATCTGTGTGCAAACCTCCGTAAACTGTTCCTGCACCCCGCTACACTCAGTACGCACATCCCTAAGTTAGATTGCAACCCTGGTTGCGTTCATGCACCCAAATCTGATATGCAAACCCACCTACGACCTGCGATTCCTACGCGCAAGTGACTTTACACCTGCATTCGAGTGGCGTAGAGATGGGGGGATTTGCGTGGCCATTACTATGCCAAGAGGCTGCACGGATTGTTCCATGAATATGTGTTGTTTGGTGCAATTGTGGGCGTGCGAGGGAATGCCTGCCGACCAACCCTCGGAACACCCACTATTTCACATGTTCTTCCACATTTTCTGTGTTCCGCCCCTTCCAAGCCCTCTGAGCAAGCCACGCACAAACTCTGCGTGGTGTATCCGGCAAGGTGATCGACGGCTTGCAGAGACCTGTCAAGCCTGCATGAACTCCATGCAATTCCAGGAAAATTCCAGCGCATTTCAATCCATGAATCAACTAACTGGATTTCGCACGGCGTTTGGTACGCAAGTTCACTAATTTGTGCACGTATATTCCATGAATCGGGCCTTTAGGATCAGTTCCTTTGCTTCAACTCGGTAGTATAAGTCGAAGCTTGCAGTGGGCAATATTTTTGTGATTATGCCCGTCATCACTGTCTGTAATGCCAGAGTCAGGAAAAGCAAACGAAGAATTGCTATGAATATAGTTTGGTATCTTGCAAGCTAACAAATCACACAACGGCTACACATTTGCCGAGAACTCACATTTACAGCATGAATTCAGTTGCTTCTATTTCTGTGAACTTAGATTCCTCTGGCACGTCCCCGTGAACGTCAGATAGGGGAAAATGCGCATTTGTTTGTCCAACCACTTTAACCGGAAATATGTTTTATCAAGTGCATCTATTAATAGGAGACATCTTAATGGACCCGTTTTTCCAAAAGAGGCCTCTTAACAAATCAGCTTTAAAGACCCACTCTACGGAAAATGCAGCAAGCTGTAATGGCTGCTGTTTTTATTTCGATCTGGAAAATGAATGCACTCTCAGAGACAGCGTGACGCCAGGTGAGAACCACTGAAAGCATTTCTCAGGGCACAGATTAGCTGTGGCTTAGCCCTGCTGCAGCGAGGGGCGAGGTGTGTGTGGGAAGATACAGCGGCAGCTGAGGAGTGGGGCGGAAAGGAAACATCTGGGCGGAAGCGAGCGGGAGAGTCAACCCAAAAGCCAGAATAATAGCAGGGCGTGCTCTGTCACACATCGAGAAAGCTCACAGAATGCAGCCGGGCGTTCATTTCTAACAAACCACGTCAGCTCCAGTGCTTCCTGCATCACAGGAAAGAGTGACGAAATGATGATGTTGGTCTACAACTGTATTTTATGTAGTGATGTCAATTATTAATACGTGTAGAGGTGGTCAGGGAAACCCGAAATTTACATAGCTCTCATTCTTTTCGCTTCTCCCAGCATTTGTCTGAAGGTTACTAACATCTATTTATGGGTGGAGATTTCAGGATAGTCCACAGGATGGAGTAAAAAACAAATTCCCCCCACTGCAGTGTTTCTTCCCACCAACACAGGGTGTGGTAAGAGCAAGGAAGACGTGCCAACATATTTAAACACAAGTCTTAAACTATTCTGGCAATTCTATTCCTGTCATTTGCATCAATACAGGCAAAATGTCCCACTCTTGCAAGTACACCCACTAGTAGCCCACCCCCTCTGCAAATGTCATATCTCTTCATTCGACTGTGGTGTTCCATGTCATCTTGTTTCCAAGGTGAGCACGTTGCCCCTGAGCTATCTTCCCAAGACTTCAAACACGTGCCATTAAGTAACATGCAATAGGAACGTCAAGCACACGTCACACTACCATCAATCCACTGAGATCGTTTTTTTAGGTGTTCTAAGAGGGTGTTCTTGCTGCATACTGACAACGATGTAACTATTTTGTGTGTGACTATATTTTCCCAAAAGGCTAAAAGGTCAACGGTTATGCTCAGTGTGAGAGGCTGCTGGGTCCTTGTTCCTAGCTCCCTAACCGAGAACAATGTGGCACCTGCTTTGGAGCACTTTCACAACAGGAAGACTGGACACATTCTCACGCTAGACCAGGAGGCTGCAAGCCCGGACCCCAAGAGCTCTATCTACCCACAGTCCAGGGAGGTAATTTTAATGGGAGTCAGTTGCATGGTCAGTGGTTATCCTGAAATCCTTATGCGTGTGGCACTCTCAAGGACACGACTGAACTTGCAGGAACCTGCTCAGATCTGCCCCCTTTGGCAAGAAAATACAGTTAAGGGATTCAAAGTATATTTACGAGATCGTAGCATAACAAATGTTCTCTCTACACAATGGCATAGACTGTCAACGTCTCCCTCAGTGTAAGTTCAAAAGTTTGCATCCTAGCAGTAAGATATAACGACCAATGTGTGGCGTGCAAATTACAGAATGCAAAGTGCCACTTGCATTGTGCACCCACAACCCCCTGCAGGAATGTCCATGCTTCATGGAAGAGGCTTTAGTGCAGGAGGAATCCCTGGCTTCAGGCTCAAGGGTAAGTTACCATTGTCAATACCTAGAGAGTGGCTTTGTCTGCAATCTGAGATGTCATGTGGACGTGACATTGATGAAATGTCACACATTTTAATCTGCTGAAGCAAGTGAGACTTAGAGGAGGTGCCACTTTTTCAGAGATCCGCTAAGCATTATTTCCCAGCTAAAGGGCCTCATTACACGGAAGGCGGTGAGCCATGGCGCTATTAGCGCCATGGCTCATGCCGGTAAAATACCGGCACCGCCTTGGCGGAAAGGGGATTTACCACCCTATTCCAAGGTTGGAGGGGCGGTAAATCCCCCTTCCTCCATTGCCCTTCCCCATTCCCATTTCTGCCCCATAGGGCTCTATGGGAATGGGGAAGGCGCTAATTACGGCACCGCAATTTTGCGGTGCCGTAATTAGCTCCGAGGTCCCTTAGCGGGTTGGTTTTTAACGCCTGCAAAAAGCAGGCGTTAAAGCACCAACCCGCTAAGGGACCTCGTAGTAAGGCGGTAATGGTTAACGGTCACCGTTACCATTAACGGTGGCCGTTAACCATTACCGCCTTCCGTGTAATGAGGCCCTTAAGTCTCAGTGGGTCCCACCGGGCACAGGACCTAAGCAATGAAGTCTCTCAGCCTGCCACCCAACACACTAATGAAGGCGAAAAAGACCACAGCTCGCATAACCTTTAGCGCTCCACTTTGGGTAATAGGTTGAGTCCCCCCTCAGCTACCTCACCTAAACTGCAAATTCCTGATCTTTCTTGCAATAGCTGTACAGTATAAACATGTGATACAGAGAGAGAAAGGGGAGGGTAGGATGAGAGGGCGAGGAAGCGAGAGAGAGGCCTTGGCAAGGAAAAAGTGATTGAAAAGGAGTGGCCTACAGAGGGCAGTGGTAGGAGTGTGGGGAGTAGACCGTGTTGTTTTGCCTTGTTAATGCTTGCCACGCCTTCTTATGACTTTTCATCCCTTGTCATGCCTTTCATGTTTTGTAATTACATGTTATGTCCAGCTACCACATATGTGACTTTGTAATTGTTTTCATCCCTCAATAACCTGCTCCCCACTCAATTATTCAATTTGTATTACACACATAGACAAGCCCTTACACAGTGTAGGTGAAAACAGATAGTACCTTCATTATCTGCAAACAGTTACAACATCTGAACTCTACACCTCTCACACGAGCCTGCCATACTCAGCCCTCCAGCAACCCCTGACCCATTCTCACTCCCAAGGCAGACCTCATAAGAAGTACACTGGGCAGGAACCCTACACTTTCTGGATACACATACCTCAAGTGACAAACCAGCATAAAGAGCCAGAATTCGTCCCATCTTGTGTTGGCATACTTACACCTGCCACCTGAGAGATAGCAAAGTTCAGACTTTCAATCTCATCATCAGGTCTCCTTTGAAATGTTTGTAATGGTATATAACGCGGTCCAGAGGAGAACATCCACAGAGCAGGTTATATTACAGCTCTCTTTCTTATATTGTTATTTCAGTTTTATGTCAGAATGACGACATAGCTTTTGTTTGTTCTTTCTTTGCTTCAATTTGATTTGAAATTGATGTATTTTTTTTATTTTTTTTTAAGTGGGCAGCCTGTCATTCGGATATTGTAAATGAAATGTAATTATGCATTCCATCTTATCATTTATTTAGTTGTGTCTTTTGAAATATTGGAAAATGTGATGTATGCAACCGTTTTTTTCCCTTTCAAACTCATTTGATCTTTCAATAAATGTAAACACAAAAAGAGAATCATAACAGCTCATAATACAATCAATCGCACAAAGTGAACGTCTCATACACAATTCAAAATACATTTGAAAAATTCAAGTATTGATGTACAAGTGCAAACTGTAATTTACACCCTATATAAATGCATAAATAAATCAATGAAAATGTAAAAATAATTCAAAACTCTTAAGCAAAGAAGAATACTAAAACAGTAATACAATACAACTATGTAGACCTATAGCGTTCTCAGAGCAGAACTTACAAAAAGGCACGAAGCACAAGATAAGGATAGCGCAAACTTTTTTTGCAAAAATATTGCAAGAATAGAGCTGGTCGACAACGTCTGTAACCTCTTGATCTCAGGATCGTAGCAATAGTTCTATGACGATATACAGAATATTTAGTGAGAAAAAAAAGGCGTCTCCTCCAATGTAACGCAATCGAGGCAATTGTCAAAACAGAAAATCAGAGGAGACAATTTCGCCCAATACCAATGGGGGGGAATAAAACGAAATCTTGTTAATACCTTCGTCACCTTTAGGACAAAACACCACGTTAAAGAGGGTTGGAAACTGATTGAAATGTATAATGACTGGGTTGTTCTGTTACTTACTTTGGTCATCTCCACAGTTTGGGTTAAATGTTTTATCCAAAGCTTTTTTATCGGTATTGCCCAATTTGTTCAAATTAAATTGATTGCATGGTAAATCTGGCCGAATTCGGCCAGTACCATTTGATCGATTTAATTGGAACAAATTGGGCAATAACGATAAAAAAGCTTTGGCAATCAATACCGAACATAGGAAGCAGGGATTCCGGGGGTGTCCCCTGCACTCCATGTTTGGTAGTGATTGCCTTGGGGGTAGCAGTGGTGTCCCCCGCTTCCTGAGGACTGGAGGCATGGGACAGGAAAAAATAAAAATAAAAGCGGACCCTGCGGCGTCAGATCCGACCGGTTAAGAGGGACAAAACTGATGCCGCAGGGTCAGAAGCAAGCTGAGAAGTGAAAGGATAGTGGGGGGAGAAGCTTTTAGTGCACATGGAAGCCCATAGCGAGAGCGGATTCACTCTAAAGTCATCAACCAGATAAAGTTGATCCAGTTCACCATGAACTGCATAGTTAGATGCATAGTGAGGCAATCATAAACATTTTTTAGTAATGAATCCTAACACAAAATTAGCAGATCTTCAAACACCCAAATTCAGGAATCATATAAGGCAAGCACCACTTTGACTCCAGGTAGCAGTAAAGCACCACTTAACAGACTGTCTCCCCAAATTTCTAATGAATTGTAATAGAGCTTCAATAGTTTGGTTGGCAATGCTGTGACATGAAATGGCTGGAACTATTTCTTGTTATGTTTCAGAATATGAACCAATGACAACTTGTTTAAACATATTTCTCCCAATCAGGAGCTCCAACTCATAAGGTTGTGTGCCTGGGAATTTATGTCCAAGCACAGCGATCTTACTTTCTTCCTTCTTTGTCGGTACTTGCAGATAGGCATGTTTCTTGGCATCCCCTGCACAGGCAAGGCCACTCCACTATTGCTCTTTTCTCCACCACAGTACTGATGTTTGGTGGTTGACGTCAGTCCAAAAACTGCACGGGCAGCTCAGTTTTCGCTTTTTAAAGCATGCCCTGTGACAGACAGCCTTAGCTGCATCACAGTGAGGGGCCTAAACACAGGGAGCACAGGTACAGGCATGGCCCACTCCCTTATTATCCCCTTCTCCAATTGCTCAAGCCGCCGCACTGTGGTGCAGTTCCTGGCGGCAGCCCCAACTCAACTACTGGGGCTGCTCCTTTTCTTTGAAGGCTCCCCATGCAGGCCAACCCAGCAAAAGCCCAGCCAACTATTTATATCCTTTTTTTGTTGCTTTCTTTTCAACACCACATTCCCCCAGCCTCTACCCAGCCCCTTGCCAGCGTTGCTATTGTTCCCTTTCTTGTAGGCTGTTTGACCATCAGCTATCCTCACCCTTCCCCAACTGCACCAATTCTGGCTACAGCTGTAGAGCTTGCCTGCCTAGCTATAAACCCCAATCTACCCTATGTCTGCCGACTCTAACCGTACTCCACACCTAACCACATCAACCAATACCTGCCTACCAATACCGTACTCTATGCTACGGCTGCCTACCCAAACCCTACCAGACTCTTCCCCAAGGCTGCCTATGCACATCCTACCCCACACCTGCCTACAATATACACCCCACTTACACCTCCTGTCTACCCCACCTCAATCCAATCTAGTCCCACAGACTTGACCCCATCTCAACCCATTCTATCCCCACCTCACTCCACTGTACGCTCACCCCACTCCTCTACCCCAACTCACCCAATCTTCCCCACCGACTCCACCCCATCTCAACCCCTTGTATATTGCCCCACTCTACAAAACCACAATCTATCCCACTCTACCTTCACCCCATTCCATCTTGAACTAGCCTTACCCATTTGATCCCGACACCACCCCATTCTACTCCACACCTACGATACTCTACCCTCACGACACTCTACCCACGACATCAACCTCATCCCACTTTGACCCCATGCACCCTACTATACACCATACCCCACTCTAGCCACACCCACTCCACAGACATTTCACTCCACTCTATCCCTAACCCACTCTACCCCAACCCACTCTATGTTAGCCCACTCAATCCCACTTTAGCCTCACACAACCTACTCTGCGTCTACCCCACTTTACCACCATCTACCCTACCCCACCTGATATCATTCAATCCCTCCCCACTCTACCCCACCCCTCCTGCCTATGCCACATCCACGTCCACTCTACCCTGCACCATGCCATGCTACCCCATACCACTCCTACCCCACCTCTCTCTAACCCCAGACTCAAACCACTTTACCCCCACCCATCCAATTTGAACCCGGTAATACCTCCCATGTCTCCTCCCACACCTCTCTACCACCCACCCTTCCAATTATTCACTCTTCTGTATCTCAACACGCCCTTTATCACCCCACTCTGCCCCCACTCTCCATACCTCACCCCTACCCTTCCACCATTTGCCTACTCTAGTGTAACCACCCTATAAAGATGCACCCTTCCTCACTTGTATCTGCACCCACCACTACATACCGCAGCCAAACCACCCTCACTAGCTCAAGCACACTCGCCCTTACCCTCCGCCATTAGCTTGACTCGTCTCCATTCCCCCTACTCACACCATGCTAGCTCGCTCCTAAAATCTCCATACCTACTTTAACATTTAAAAAAATGTCAGCACGTTAGTGTTTGCTGACCTGTAACATTAGTAATACACATAGTAAAGACTTGCATACACCATGGTGAAGAGAAGTATTTTGTCTTTGTTTCTCATGTTACATGTCTGAAAACATTATCATGCTGACATGTTTGGATTTACTGGGAAAGGAGAGCTCAATTATTTACTGCATTCTTAACTGCAAAATTTAAAATGCAATAAACAACTGTATACACCAAAACTATTAGCTTGTCTGTGGTTGTTACAGAGTTGACCAGGCACTCAAGTTCTCATTGTTCTCAGCAGGTTAGAAGGGTAAGAAGCAGGAAGTAGGAAGTGTGAGTCGTCTAAGTCATTAAAGAGAGCAGAGAGAACATTACACAATTATTATGAACCCATCTTGATTTGTTGCATTGTTAACAATAATTTCTCAGATCGGAAACGCTAACAGCATCCAAGTAGGAATTGGAACACTGCCTCTCCACAGGGAGTTCAACAGTGTGCACCCAATCGATGCAGCAGCCTCTATTTCCTATACCGTCATCACTTTAAGAACGCCTTAGTCGTAAGGGCACCTCGTGTATGGTACAGTCTGAGTTTTTAGCTGCTTGAACTAAAAGCCTATGATGTAAATAATTCTATTCTGCTTATCTAGAAACAGGGAAGCCACACATATCACTTTCTAGCTTTTTAACAAGCGCGTGCGTCCTTTGCTTTATGGTGTCTACCTCAACACTCTGCAATAAACTTCCTGAGTGCGTACACACTTATCACTCTCGCAACACTGTGGCGCCGCCTCTTCTCCTGGCCATCACTCACGTGTTTAATATTCCTGGGAACCTGCACGGCAGCCAGACTCTGAGGCAAGCCAATCTTGTTATGCACTCTCAGCACTTGATTACAACTTGATATCATTTGGCATCAAAAGACAAACTATTCTTGGGAACCCTGTTTTTTTCTCTACGCTGCTCATGTTCAGACACCTTCCCACCCTTCTTATGGAAGTAGCAGGAAAACTATTTATTTATTTATTTAGTTAGTTCTGTATTTATTTATTTAATGAATTAATTAATTGCATTTATAAAGTGCACAAAACGGCCATTAGGCATCGTGGCGCTGTTACAGAAAGCTTGGTTAGTTACAAAAAGAGTGCTAGTAGTGTTTTCCTTTAAAGGAGGACATAGAAAACAAAAGAATTAGAGATGCCTTCATTAAAAGGATTAATCATGAAAGCATCACTCACATCCTCACTGGTCCACGTGAGTACTGCTTTTGTGATTTGTGACAGTAATGGTTCAACGGGCGTGTCTTAAAATCCCACCGGTTTGATAGCTCAATGCGTTGAGAATCTGTTGCCGAAATGCGGCTTCGAACTGTATTCAAGTCAAATCAACCTTTCAAGGCTGAGAGGTCAATTATATAAATGTTATGGATCTGTTATAAAGAGTGTCGTGATGCCCCCCGTAATTGGCACCAAACGCTACTTAAAGACAAACTGTTATCATTTGTTCGAGAAACAGAGCTCACACCAGCATGTTGATAGAAGCAAAGACATAGACAGTTTTAAAGTATTTCACGACAAGTCCCCAGAGCTACATGTTCACTGCACCACAACAATCTGAAGTAGTGGAGGGTGACACAAGGTAGATAAAAGGCATGTATTACTCGTTACATTTACAACCCTGCTCTGGCTTCTTCCTCCCTCTTCACTCTTAACTGCCCCTCCAAATCGAAACGCCTTCTAGAATGCTCCTCTAACTCAGCATCTTAACATTCTACTGCTACCTACATCATTACCCAATCCCACAACATCCTTCTCCACGCAACAGACATCCACCTGTAGTGGTCACGGTTTTCTGACCAAACCAAAACTAGCAAAGAAACTTCAAGGATCGAAACATAATGTTCAGTCCCTAAAAGGGGGCCTCCCCACCCAGTCCTTACCCTGCTGGATGAGCGGCACAAGTCCCCACCAAGAAAGAACGATAACAAGAGGTCAAAGTGGGCGGGAACTAAAGGGTAAGACGTTCCCTTACTTTCCGGGGAAATCATTCATCGTTCCCTTACTTTATGCGACCCAGAATACCGTTCCAGGAAGGCTGGGGACTCGAACCTGCCTGAGCGCTGCTGATATCAAGCCTATGTAACATGCCCTGCTCTATTTCGCAGGTGCTGGACTAGGGTTATTTATTTGAATAGACTGCCTGGGATATAAAACCCATCCCCAAGCAGCCAAAAAGCCCAGCTTGATAGCAATCCGCATATGGCTGTATGTTCAGCCTTATTTTCAGGTAGTGGGAGGGGTGTGTGTGTGGCTGGGCGTGTTCTTCAAGAGGTGTGAATGGTGGGTGGTGAAGGGGAGTATGCATAAAAGGTGCATGCTGAGGGGGACAATGACCGGAATATGACAAACTAATGGTGGTCATTTAAATGCATTTACTTTCGATGTGTTTTCTTCAGTCTTACTAGAATCGCTGTAAAACACTATTGCAGGGTGAAGTGGCTAAAAGGAAGGACTGAGGTATGGGGTTTGAATGGGGGAGGTGATTGGGAGTATGGAGGTTGTGGGGCGAAAGGGGCGTGGCAGAGGGAACATCGTTCCACTACTTTTTTGTTTACACTTCGACCATTGAGTATAATCGTCATCTTCCTTCACACACATGCATGTAACTTTCCAGGACTACCTGCTCAGGTCCTCATTCTGTATTATCTGTTCCACGTGACACTTCTGGCTTCTCGCACAGGATCAAGTGCCTCTGCAGCTCTAGTGCCTCGATTTAACAATGCAGTTAGTCTCAGACACAAAGCTAAAGAAACACACAATGTGCTAGTACCGGTCAGTTATTATAATAAGGTCCACGATTGATATCTGTAAAAGTATCAATAAAGGACAGGGACATCATTTAGGGGTCACATGGGGCTGTAAGTGCAACCCCTGAGGTCTCCCTTGCTACCCCTATGGTCTCCCTCGCTGCCCCTAAAAAAACATTATTTTTTTAAAAATCTTTTTTTATTTATTTTTTAAATGGAAGCTCCTGGGCTGGGGCCAGCACCATGTGTCTCTTTGTTTCCGGATTGGCTGGCTTTCTTGTTCACGACAGGGATGTTCCACAAGTGTACCACTTTGACCCATTACACTAAATATGAAAGAAAACGAATAACAAATAGTGTGTCTTTCTGGAAGTCTATAATTGCTAGACCGATTAAAGGTTTATTTCAGGAACACTTCAGGGGGCGAGTCACTGATTTAGTCTGTTCTTAAACACACCTCAAATTCACAATGCAGACAAAAACCTCCAAAAAGCATTTAGGGTAGAATAAGAATCCATTTCGGAGAATGTATTTTGCTTTTTGCAAGTTGCAGTTACAGCATGTTTTTTTCTGCTGTTGTCTCTGTTATGATCCTCACAAGACATTCCATCTCGGTGTCCTCGGTCAATTGACAAAATCCTTGTGCCTAAAAGCTTTTGTACAGTGTAGAAATGTTTGACACATAACGTGGCCCTTGATTTCATTGTGCCACAATGAATGCCTTGTTGTAATGGGTCTTTCTTTCCTATCTCCATGGCATGCTGTTCAGGATGTTATGTAACGGTTTATTGAGAAGCCACCCTCAACACAGGGAGTCCCTTCACTCCCCACTCAAGTGGTTATTCAACAAACAGTTTAAAAGATTCTTTTTGGCCCTATCTCAGACACATATCATGACCCTTGGATCCCTCGCCCATGAGCTACAAATGAGCCAAGAACCAGCCGGTGTACAGGAAATACATTGGTAGTTAGTCAAATTAAAAGTAATAGAAATTAGCATGGAAATGTAAAAAAACACTTTATCCGTGGCACAACACAATGAACTTCTCTCAGCATAAATATATCACAAAAGTGTGTTAAAAAGAACACAATAACAATTGTACACTTTCTGCCAATTTCACTCCACAAAATAATTACACTGATCAATAATATAATTTCATCCAAACCTTTGGTTTAAAACAAACATAGGGTGATTTATCGCTTTGTTTTTCAGACCCCCCCCTGCTTTGTTCTATGTTGAGAAGTAAGACAGAAAAATTGGAATGCTTTGGGGAATTTTAGATTTCAGACCCCCTTACTGAAAGGCCTGTGTTGGGGAAGCTGGATAAAAAGGTTGGACTGTTTTAAGAACAAAGACACCCCTTTTCCTTAAAGAAGTCGGGGTCAGCTGGACAACAAGGATTACTCAATTAAATTATAATCTATAGTTTTCAGCGCACACTGGGAAGTGAGCTTTGTTAATTTCAAATTTTAACAAAATTCACCCCATAGTGTTCTGCCAAATAGGGAATTAATTAAATTAATATTTTTGGTTACATAGGCTAAAGATCTAAACAGTTTTGCACCCCCACTATAAAGGGAAATGATTCAAGGCAAGCAGACTACCCCAACTTTTGGTTTTCCAGGGCTTAGATCTACTTACATAACAAGCCTCTGTTTAAGATTCAGGAAACCCAGCTGCATCTCAGGACACTCTGGAAAGATAAGGCATTGGTCTGGTTACTCCACTCTCAAAGAGGGCCTCCCGCTCTCCACCACAGGACCCAGTCAGCTTTGAGGCCTTCCTAGAGATAGACAGCTCCACCCAGATGCACTCTCAGCAATGTCCTCTGGTGTCTCCTTACAGCTGTCAGATGGTAAGTTTCAGCAGACTTCCTGATAGTCTGCCTCTTCTCTCTGTCCTCCTATTTTTCCTCATTTTTCTGTCTCCCCGGTTTTTGTCTGTCCCTGTCCTAGTGCAGTCCCCCTTATATAGCAGCAATGACATCACCAATTTTACAATCTTGGGGAAGTACCCTGCAATAATTCCTGCCACTAGGATTGGACAGTTACCCTTCTCTCTCCTCCCAACCCAGATTCCAAGTCAGGATTGGTTTAGGGGTCTGGAGCACAATATGGCAATTCCCATTTGTATCACCCCTTTGTTCTCCTTTCAACTTTTAGGCAAAAACTTGCTATGTATCACAACTTCATAATTTTACTAGCAACAGCCATACTACGCATATTTTCTGATTGAGTTAATCATGGAGAATTAGATAAGCCGACAACCAAATCTGTATGGTGTAGCATGGCCATGTGGCACATTTCTGCTGGTTCCATAAAAAGCACAACAGTAATGAAGATATAAGTTATTAAGCATATCTCTAATTTCATTTTCCACCCGCTCACCAACTCTGACATTTGGAACATATTCAGATCAGCCATAAACTTAGTCTAACTGGCCATTACAGTTCCCAGAGTCACAAGTAGATGCGTTTTATATCCCCCAAATCACCTAGAAATGTCATTAAAAATGGTACAAAAATGAAATACATCCACATTATGATTGCTGAGAAAAGGCCTAAATGATAATAGTCCTTTTAACTTAAGTGTGAATCTTCCTGTGGGACAAATACAGTTTCTGCTTCCGGCCATTTGTTTTCACTGGGTCAGCCTGTACCTTCATCAACCTCCTTTGAGTTGGAAGCTTGCTCTTTGAAGGGGGTGCCCCCATTTTCACACATATTAGTCGTGCTCCAGCCAAAGGTGATTTTCCTTGAAGTCCCTGCTTTCAGATCCAGCAGTTCTGAAGAACACTGAATTTCGATGCCTTTAGCAGCACATGTTTATTGTGGGTGGTCATTAAATGGGGTATCTGACATCCATGCTGGAAGTGTGAGTTTTCCTTTGTGAAGTTTTGCCCACAACCAGAAATAGGGTCTGCCTTGGGCTGACGTTTTCCATGAAGACAAAGTGGCTCTTCAAATGTCACTGGAGTTTTGTAGGTGAAACATAATATACATTGCTTTTGTCAAACCGCACACCATGTTTTGTTTTCCTAACATTGTTCTGTGAGCAGTGATATATTTCTTTTCACTTTTGCTTTTTAAAGCATTTTTTATTTGCACACACATGTGCAGGCCATTTTTGTTTTCAATATTTAAAAATCCTGTTTTCCATGGGACAGGGATCTTTGATTCCTCCTTCTTTTGTAAATTAAAAGGCTGCTTGTCCATTGGTAATGACAAGTAGGCCCCTTTCCACGGTTGTATATGAATTGTTCGTTTTACAACTGTTCGAATTACAATCGACCTTTTCACAATTGACCGAATTGTGAAGGTCATTTGTAACATATATGTGGGGGGAAACCCCCCCACAACCCCCACCCAACGCCAAACCCCCCAAAACCCCTATATATATACAAATATATATATATATCTATATATATATATATATATATATAGATATATATATATATCTATATGGTCAATTGTGAAAAGGTGAATTGTGTTTATTCGAACAATTGTAAACGAACAATTTGGGTATTACCCTTTCCACATGGCTCTTTAACATTACTTGAAAAACAAAACAAATGCCAGGCCGTTTTTGTTTCAGTGTTTAAATTCTTGTTATTCATGTTAAAAGGACTTCTGTGTGGGGCCTTTAAATTCACCCTAGAGTTTGTTTGCATGTATGAACTAACGAATACCGAGTGTACGGGATGCCGTGTGAGGCCAACCTCTAAGCCTGAAATGTAGACCCACGCAGGCTTGACATGTGGCCAACTATACACCAGACCTGCAGATGAACTGGCCTGCTGTTAAATCTGTTATCAGTTTAATGGTATCCACTACAGAGTGTAATTTGCTTTCTGACTTTGAGAATGTTCAGACCTTGTCCTTTTACTTAAGCCGGTAAGATAGCTCAGTGAGTTGAGCGCTCGCTGCAGTGATGTGTTTGTGATCGGAAGGTTGCAGCTAACTCAGCCTATCATCCTTTCTGAGGTTGATAAATAAGTAGCAACACAGGTTGGGTGATATTATATGTATATGTATTCTCGAGAAAACACGTAAGTGTAAGTGCTATATAATAAAACATCATTATCATTTGGCCTTGGACGTCTACTTGCATTCACATAAATTTGGTAATATGGCCCTATATACACTGATATTAATGATACATATGGTGACCCATTCTTGTATGAAATGTATATCACATTACAGAGCTATCGTAACCCTATTTTTCGTAGTGTACTTGGGAACTATGCTCTGTGATGCCACTTACTGTTTTGTCAAGGGGTGAAAGGTCATGTTCCATCACTTCCTGTGATATCATTTTGAGATGGTGTCAAATAACATAACTTCGTGTGATATCATCAGGGGGTCAGGGTCGTGTGATGTAACTTCCGCTCCCCCTAGCATTTCGGTTAAATGTAAATGATGTCCCTGATAAAGGAGAGAAAATGTTTGTGCTCAATCTAAATTAATTTAAAAAGAAACACACAAAACAAGATCACGTGATTGGTTGCAAGAAGAAACAATAAACAAAATGTGCATCCACATAGCGTGCTTAGTATTCCTCCTTGAGACAGTATTTCACTCCCACTTCAAGTAAGGATGGAATTAATTATTTATCCCCGATTAGAAAAATCCAGTCGGACGTTTAGACTGTCCACAATTATGTTTGAGAAACATTTACATATCAAGACAAGTCAGTGGAGATTATTTGCATTTTTGCCTGGTACCAGAGTCTAGCCTAGCTGAAGAGTGCTTGCTCTCAGAAAACAGAGCTATACGGAATGGAGTCGATTCCCTTTTCTGCCAGGTCGTTGGCACACTCCTATGGTAGCGTGTTCATTTTAAACTGCGATCCAATACGCTGCTGTCAATTTAAGCACCCTTGTAGGTGACATAATACTACGTCATCCGGGCACTGAATTGGTCTAAAAACATAGTGTAGGACAGCATCTTAGTAATAAGGGACCCTTGACTGGTGCGTGCTCGTTTCCTCTTTTCCCGAATAATATGTGACTTTGCCTGGGACCTGACAGGTTATATGCCATTTTCTGACAGTATTCTACCAACAGGTTGTGGAAACCAGAGGGCCATGTGCGGTGCTGCTTTCAGCCACCAATGCAAAAACTGTCGTTTGGTCTAAAAGCTCTACTCATGTCAACACTTCCTTTTTGTTGTCGTATATCGAAACGGTGCACTCTGATCCTTGAAGTCCCCTTTTTCAAACCCTGCAAAGAAGATGTTCAGAAAGTGGAGCGGTGATTGTTAGCACCAGACTTATTAATCACACCTGTGTGTGTTATGGTTTGTATCTCCCGCGCTATTCTCGAGCTCCTCAAAGCAGGTTCCAGAACAGCACGTGGGAGCAGTTGGAAGAAGCGGTGGAGCGCGCCACTCTGCAGTGTGCTGCCGGTGGCCTGTGTTCAATTAACATATCCCTGAACTGTCACATCGCCTGCATGTCTCTTCTTAACAAACTGGCAATGCGCAAACCTGTGAAGCAGAGGCGTGCAGGCTCCCTGTTATGTGCTGCAAGCCTTTTGTGCCCGGACCCTTGTGGCAGCGTCTGGCACTGTGTGGGTCAGGCTGTCGAGCCATAATAACACCTGCTGACTGTGAGAGACTACAGCAGTTTGGTGTGCGGTCCCGTGCACGTGCTTCTGGGGACGGAGGAGGCCCTAGCACGGACTGCGGCCAGAGCACGTTATTGCTGAGTGAAGGAAGCCATTGAGTCCAGATTTAAGTAAAGGACCTACCGAAGTAGAGAGCACAGCAGCCACCTTAGCTGCTTTGACGAGTTTAAGCTAAGGGAAGGACCTGCTTGACTTGTGGGGCCGTAGCAGGCATCATGGTTGCCATTGGCAACCTATACGGGTACCCGTACGGAGTGCAGCCGTCTTCCTCATCCTGGTGTTAGTGGAGCATAAAGACTGCTGTATCTTCTTTGTTCCATTACTGCGTTGACTAACAACCCTTGCTGAGCACAGACTTCTCCAGAGACATTGCTGACATCACATTAGGGAGTGGAGCAAAGTGGTGAGCATTCCCCACCACCAGGCAGCTGATTGAAGAAAGGAGCCACTACCTGCAGCACTATGCCGAATGTGCCTGCCCTGTGCCCATTCCTGGCCGCCACAGGGGACCCTCCCATACCTTGGGAGCAGTGGACAAGTATTTTTAAGGGATATTGGCTGGTGTCAATTTAAGGACGACTTAAAGGAAGCCACTTTATTGAACTGCATAGAAGCGGAGGCTTTGAGAATGTTTTGCTCTAATCCCCGAGACTACCACTCAGGATTGGGTGGGGGATTCCAGTGCTTCGAGCACAAGCAGGAAATATGAATCAGCATTAGCAAAACTAGAGAAGTATTTTGGGAATAAGACCAACGTAGTGCTCGAGAGTTACTACTTCTTCACAAGAAATCAGAAGAAAGACAAATCTGTCGACAGCTACATTGCAGCCACAAGGGCCTGATCACATTATGCAAATTCACAGGGGTTGACGAGAAATATTTGAGGGACAAGCTGATTCTTCACACTGCCGACCCACATATCCAACAAAAGTTGCGTCCGCCAAAAGTCCCCATTTTGGAACATTCGATTGAATTGGCAAGGTCAGTGTGGTTGGGGAAAAATGCATGACGGTTGTGCAACAAAACTGCCACCCGGAGGTCAAAAAGATACATACTGAAAGAGGCAATGAAAGTGATGATTGTTAGGCAGAATTGCAGGCAGTACCCTCTGGGACCACTACACACAATTAGGACTACAGGTGTTAGCCAAACCAACCTTTGATATAAGTCTGTACCACATTGTTGTTGGTAGTGAGCTGAGCAGCCAGGCTTATCTCAAGAGTGAATGTGAGCAGTACAAGTCATTACACACAGGACTTTCAATCACAGTGGTTCAAGTAAACACTTATACTCAAGGTTTCTTGGTAAAAACACGTATTAATTTACTACACAATCATTTCACTAGAAGAAAACAACTAAATATTATAAACCAATACACTTCAATACAAAATTCTAAGGTTTTGAGACTGTTTGAGCTCCTCTGAAATAGGAGCCAAATGGCAGTTCAGTACTTAGAAAGAAGCAAAAGGCACAAGGTAAGTAAAATAGATCATATATACCTTTTAGACAGTGCAAATAGTTACAGTTCACCAGAGGAGTTCAATTCAAGTCAATAGGCCAGGCCAAAGTCAACGGGCTAGTGTTCTGGATAGGAAAGAGCAGGTTTGGTATCAAACGGTAAAGTCTTTGCGAAAGTTCTTAGAAGTAGTTTAGGTGAAAAAGAATCAAATGTCGGGTCACAAGCTGATTAGGCCTGCGAGTTGGTAAAGTTTCACGAACCTTCACTGCAAGAGTGGCGTTCTCTCAATCGGGTTGGCACAGTACATTTTATACGAAGAAACAAATGCTGCCGAATTCGTGGTTCCTGGCAGGTCCTGCAGATCTCGCTGTTCCTGAGCTTAAGTCGTGGGGACAAGACGGAGGATGTGAAGGGACTCCTGCACTGCACGGGATCATTGAAGAAAGCAAACAAGGAGTCAGTTCAGTTCCAGTAGCTGTAGTTTCAAGAACACAAGCAGGTGTCCCTCTCCCTGGTTAATCCTAACTAGCCTTGAGAATGGTATCCAGGTGTCTATGAGTTTGTTGGTCTCACCAACTCAAAGGAAGAAGCCGTCCTTGAAGGGGCTTCTCTGTCGAATGGAGCTTGGCAATTCGAACCTGCAGTAGGTCTTAACCGGGCAAACCAACAGTCCAGGAGTTGCAGCAGCCGTCCTCTTCCAGCTCATCTTCGGTTCTTTCGTTCCGGTGGTCAACTCTGCCTTCCAGTCTTGGAGACTCGCCTTTTAAACAGTTCTCTCCCATTCATTCCAGCCTAGCTGTCACTCACTTGCTGGACAGTCAGCCAGCCAATCACACCAGAGTGCATTTGGGTCTCCTATGAGCTAAGCATAGGGAGTTTTGGGCACCTCTCTCACTTCCTGCCCACCCCAGACACTCAGACGCCAGAGGCAGTCTTCAGTCCTGAAGCCCCCAAAGGCATATGAACAAAGGGACCAAACCTGGTTTGGCGTGAAGAGACAAACACTAGCTGGACCTTTCCAAAAAGAAATAGCAAAAAAAGAAGACCGGGACCCGTTTAAACAAAGGGGCTTAAAGCGCCATCTTGAAAAACATAGCTACCGTGATTTTTAGCTACCGGTGTTCGCGATCGGTAAAAATCATGGTAGTTTGTTGTAAAACCACTGCCACCAGCCTTTTCAATAGGAAAGGGTAGCATTTGACTACATGAGTATTTAGACACAGGGCATACTGGGTAACCCCTCGAGCACATCATTGTAAAATGCTGTGTGCAGGGTCTAGTGATTTGGAAAGACTAGTAAAGTCAATTTCACTTTACATTCTCTGGGAAACAGTAGTTTATCCCAGAGAAGGTATCTAAACCTTTGTGAAGTCTAAAAAGACATCCCTGTGTCACTGCACAGAGGGTGCTCTGTAACACACATGAAAATATGATGCTTATGGAGTTATCTATAACTCCATAATCAAAGAACACAGAAAACAATCAGAATGTAAAAGTACAGAGTCCCAAAGTTCAGCAAAAGAGCTGGGGGTCTCTAAGGTAGAAAGAAATTAGCACATTTTGAGAATTCTCCCTATCAATGATGCAACAGTAGACCTGGTTAGAAAAACACATGACTCTGCATCAAAACTCAAGATGAATTCATGTGACAACATTTTATTTTTAAAGTGCTCTAGCAGGAATATGGGGAGTGCATGCCCACTGTCACAATGCTACAGGTGTGGCTGCATCAGACATTACAATGGGGAAAGGGAGTGTCCCACTACCAACACAGAGTGCTTTAGATGTGATATGGTAAGACTTTATGGTAGGGCTGGCAAGAACACCAAGGACAAGGGATGGAGTAACATAAAAACTCTCGAAGAAGTAGGAGGGCCAAGCAGCCTACTCACAGTTATTGATTTTGAGGCAGAAGGAGCTGTTCACATCCTAACTGTAAGTTCTCCTTGTAAAAAAGGGACCATGGAATGTATGAAAATTAACACTATTCTTTTTGAGGTAATGGTCAATGCAGGGTCTCCATACATGATTGTGGATATTCTTACATATGAAAATGAACTAAAGGAAAGCATGGAAGATTTGAGACCCACCTATGTAAGAGCCACTGGCTATGGCAACAGCCCCATCACTATCCTTGGGTACAAGTGGGTCCACATTAAGTTCAGAAATAGAGAGAACTATTGCAAACTATAAGTGGCTGAGAACGGGTCATCAGTTGCAGGGTGGGAAGAAAAAACAGCTCTTCAGATTAAGATACATTTTGGCAAAGCTAGGCCGATATTGAGTGTCGCAATCCAAGACTTTTCCTCCAAAGAAGGGTTAGCAAAGGCATTTCCACTAGTTTTCAATGACAAAATTGGGAAACTTAAGGGTTTCAAACATTGCATTGTGTTGAAGTGGGGAGCCAGAGCAGTCGTACATAAAGTGAGAAACATACCCATCGGTACCAAGGATGATCTCCGCAACTAATGAGATACGTTGTGCAAACAGGACATCATTGACTCATCACAATGGCTGGCTCCCATAGTGATTGTGCAGAAGAGTGTCAATTCGACAGGAATGGGTGTGGACCTCAGGGATTTGAATGGCAGCATCTGGGTCGATAGACCTCCCCTACCCAACCTTAATGAGATGTTGAACACCATGCAACCAGCACAAATTTTCACGACCCTGGATCTGTCAGCCTACTACCAGGATGTCCAGGATGAGGACTCAAAACATCAAACTTCTTTTGTCATGCCGCTACAAGCGTTTAGGTACAAATGCATTCTGTTCAGTAAGGCGTCTGCGACCGCAGGTTTCCGAAGACTTATGCAACAATTGTTTGGCAGCCTGGAGGGGGTTTTTTACTTCCAGGATGACATCCTGATAGCCACAATGATGGAGGAAGAACATTATGTAAAACTGTTAGGTATCCTGCAAGTGATCCACAAGAGAGGACTTACGTTGAAGATCTAAAAGTGCAGTATTAATGTTAAGGAAGTGACGTTTTTAAGTCACGCAATCAACAGTGTAGGGATCAAACCCAAGAAGGAGTTGGTGGAAACTGTTTTAGATATGCCAGCCCCCAGCAGCAAAGACCATATACACTCTTTCCTACGGATGGCAAAATATTACTCTAAATTTGTCTTGCATTTCACAGACAAGACACAAAACATGAGAGGATTTATGGAGAAATGCTCAAGGTTCCATTTGGTAAAACAGCACCAGAAGGAATTGGAAGATGTCAAACGGATGTCAAAAATGCACCCACACTTAAAATGTTCAGCACCACAGCTGCCAATGTCTTCACTGTTGATGCCAGCAACGTAGGCTGGGAGGGGTCCTAGAGTAGATTCAAGTGGGAAGTGAGGTAGCCATCAGTGGATTTTGGTACATTTCAGCACCTCCATTTGCGGTTTGCCAGTGACTGTCAAGACAGACCATAATCCCTTGATTCACATCATGAACTCCAAAAGTCCACATTTAGCCTCTGCAAGAATGTGCAGGTGAATGATCAACATTATTCAATATAACATGAGAAGTATCTATACTCTGGGAAAGGGAAACGTAATTGCAGACTGTTTTTCCAGGTTACCGTGGAACTGTGGAGTGATTAACACAAGTGCACAGAGTGACGAAGAATGCATTATTGCTCACAAACAGCCAGTAATAGTTAAAGAGGAATGGATCAAAGCATCTGTTGATGATCAGGAATTATGGCTTCTACGACAGGCTGTCCACTATGTGTGGGATAATGTGGGAAACAATCTTCCTGAGTATGCTCAAATCTGAGATGAGATTGCAGAGAACACAGACTGTGTATTCAGGGGTGATTGCATAATACGGCCGAAGTCTCTGAGGAACAAGATTCTCAACCTGGCGCAGGAATCTCATGTATGGACGCTTGAGAGAGAGAGATATCGGTGGCCTGGCATGCTGGAAGACATTGAGAGGTTAGTTAAAAATTGTCAGACCTGCACCATCAGTGACAAATCCAAAAGACTCAATGTGATTCTTTTACAACTGGTACAGATTACGGGCTCGGTTTGGAAGAAACTAGCAATGGATATCATTGGTTATCAATGGATACCACTCTGCCCGACGCATGCTGGATGCCATCATCGGTATCTGGTCTTTCCATCAAAAAGGTTTCCAACTAAACCTTTTCCAATGAAAATTATCCATCTAAAAAATATGCATTGAATGCATATATGGGTGGGGTAAAGGGTTAATTGTCATTGGGGTGTGGTTTTAAGGGTAAAAACAGGGGTTTAGGGAGGGACCCACGAGAGGGAAGGGAACCCCCCCAAAATAAATCCAAAAAAATGCATTCAATGCAAACATTTTCGATGGATTATTTTGGTTGGAAAAGGTTTTGTTGGAAACGTTTTTGATGTAAAGACCATAAACCACCATCATCCATTCTGACCTCCCCCTCTCATCTCTGGTCACCCCACTCTCTTGGTCTAGCCACTCTCTTCTCTCCTCCCATCTGGGACCTCATGGCCTTGTGACAACTCCTCCAAAAGCCCTGCCAACCTCGTTCACGAACATCCATCCGATGAAACAAGTGTCAGCTGCTGCCTTCACTTCCACCTTCATCCCCCCTTGCCCACCCAACTCACACTCTACATCCGACTCTGCTCCTAGCAACCTCTATCTCTCCATTACCACTACCCTTGACGTACTTGCCCCAGTCAAGAGGATCCATCTGAAATCCGCCTCCAAGCGTATCACCTGGTACGACTCCGAACTTGCAGACCTGAAATGTAAGTGCAGGGCTGCAGAACGGAAGTGGCAATCCTCAGATTCACCCTCTGACAAACTGGCCTGCTACCTGCTCCAAAGGCATTACTGACTCTCTATCCATGCCAGAAAAAGGGCCCCCAATCAGGCATGAGTATCTGGCCCATCCAACAACACAGCTGAACTCTTCAAAATCTGCAGGGAACTTGCCAACCTGTCCACAGTATCCTCTGCCCCTATTCCTTCCCAGGCCCTTTGCAATGCACTCGCTACTCACTTCACCACCCAAACCCAGGACATATTTAACAGCCTTGTCATGCACTCTTTCAACCCACCCCCTTTCCTCTCCTAACCACTCACCCTATTTCTTTCTCCTTTTCCTCCTTCGCCTCTGTCTCTACAGACAAAGTCACCCGATTTATCAACTCCATGAAGGTCTCTTCCAAACAGGTTGCCCCTTGCACATACAGAACCATCAAGGACAACATTTCCTCTCTCACCCCTGCTCTCGCTGATCTTTGTAACCACTCCTTTGCTACTGGTTCTTTTCCATCCTCCCTCAAGCAGTGCCTTGTGCACGCTCTCCTTAAAAAACCATCAGCAGACCCTTCCTGCCCAGCCAACTATCACCCCATCTCAATCATCCCTTTCCTGGGGAAATTGCTTGAGAAGCTGGCCCTGCCGCAAGTTAACTCCCACACTGAACTTGTTGGCAGTCTCCATGACCATCAATCTGGATTCCCAGCATCCAGAGGAATGGAAACTGCTGTTCTGGACACCCGTGAAGAACTGCTTGCATCCCTTGATTCCAACTCCACTGCTGTTCTCATCCTCCTGGATCTCTCTTCTGCATTTGAAACAGTGAACCACTTCATCCTCATAAAAAGGCTCCATGACACACTTGGTATCTCTGAGCGGGCACTGGACTGTCTTACCTCCTTCCAAACTGACCACTCTTCCAAAGTCATACTGGGCACCTTCTCCTCCCATACTTCCTTCTCCACCTGTGGCATCTGACAGGGCTCCATTATTTTGCCTTGGCTCTTTAACATCTACCTTACTCTGCTGGCATGCCTCATTTCCTCCTTCTCCCCCAACTTTCAGTGCTATGTTGATGACATACACCTCTTCTTTAAACTTCCTACAGATGACCTTACACCCTCCATCATCCCCAACTGCTTCTCAGCCATCCAAATCTGATGATGTACTTCTAATGATCTCTGCCTCAATGCCAGCAAAACAGAGATCCTCCCTATTGGGACCCCAGCACCCGACTTCTTCCCTTCACTCTGGCCTTCCATGGGCTCTCTCCCTTCTCCCTCTTCATAAACCAGAAATCTTGGAGTCATCTTCAAATCCTCTCTCTCCTTCCTCCCTCATACTCAGGATATTGCCAAGAAGTGCACTTTCACTTTTTCCATCTGAAAGGAATTCTTCCTTTCCTCACCTTCCCCCAGAGACTCAATGTTACCCGGGCTCTGGTTCTTTCTAGGCTTGACTATTGCAATAGCCTCCTCCTTAATCTACCTTCATCCACTCTGCAACCCCTCCAGCTAATCCAGAATAGGGCAGCAGGACTTATCCTTGGCTTCAGGCCCAGAGACCGCATCTTCATCGCTTCTTCACTGGCTCCCGATCGCAGCACGGATTACATTCAAATCCCTCTGCATCATCCACAAGGCTGTCTTGGGCTGGGGACCTCTCTATCTGCAACTCTTTCTGACTAAATATTCCCCCTCTAGACGCCTAAGTTCCTCTGACACCAACTCCTTGTGTGTAAAGTGGTTTGCTAAACAGAGAGCAGGTGGTCGATCGCTTTCCTCAGTGGGCTCCCTTCTTTGGAACAGCGCCCCCTTCCCTCTTCGTCTTGAGCAGGACCTCCATAAATTACGGAAAAGCCTCAAGACCTTCATCTTGACCTCTTCCTTCCCTCCCTCTCTCCCCTGCTAATCGCACAGTAGATTCATTGGCGTGCAGGGCCCTTATGCAACCTCTGAGCTCTGACCTCCCACATCTTATCATCCCTGCTGCTGTTTATCCTCTGCACTTGCCTTAGGCTCACCCTCCACCACTGGGTTGCACTTACCTTTCTTCATAGCACTTCAGCTGTTGCTCTCCATGAGCACCAGAGAACCTATCCCATACACCTCTTCCCTCTGCACTTGCATGTTCTGAACACTCGCATGGCATAGTAGGTTTGTCTCCCCCTCCTCATTGTCTCTTATATTGTTGTATTTAATTATTTTACATTGTTGTAATTTCACTGTCTCTCATCCTCTGTCCCCTCCCTGTTGCCCTGTGGGCCCTTTGAAACAATATTTGCTTCCTGTATAAGCGCCTAACAAGTGAACAATAAATAAATAAATAAATTGGACACTTCGAACTTAAGAGCCCCATAAGGTGTACATCGTAGTACTGGTGGACTACACCTCCAAACCTGCAGACTAGAGTCTAATTCAAGATACTGTGACTGCCAGGAAAATAGTGAATTTCTTAGAGATGGTGTCCAGCAGGGAAGGGGACCCTGAAGAAATAGTTACTGACAATAGGGCACTGTTAATTGCAAAGGAAATGTAGAAGTTCTTGAAGAATCAAGGGACTGAGCACAGACATACTTCACTGTACCATTCCATGGCTAATGGCCTGGTTGAAGGCATGAATGGCAATATGAAAGGCACAATCCAGCAAGCGGTCACAAATTCCCTGCCTTGGAGAGATACTCTCAAAGAGACACTAAACGCATAGAGGATGACCCCCATTCCGCCACCAAGAGTCAGCCTTTTGTCATGATGAAAGGCAGGGTGGCATGCAACTGTTTAAGCCTGTCATGACTGACAACTGACAATCTCAAGAATGTAAACATGGAGGATGTACTCAGACGAGGGAGAGAGAAGCAGATCAGGTATAAAGAGTACTATGAGCACACTACCATTACTCATGAAGCTGAGTTTAAGGAAGGGGATTGGGTTAGTGTCAAAGAACCTGGCAAGGTTCTTAAGGGTCTATCTAAGTTCAAGGACCCGTATTGAATAAAGAGTGTGGGAAAGAAGAGTGTGACTCAGGAAGATGAGAGCAAATGGTCTTTCGATGACATTGTTCATCTACCTGACATCGCAAGAGAGGCCTCCTGCATAGGGTTGCCACTAAAGGTGACTGACACATATTTTCCTGATGGTGGAGGGTACCAGGAGGGATTTGGGTTGCCTACCAGGGGTAGAAGGATCACCCGAACATCAGATATTACTTTGTTTACTATTGAATACACTATTGCATCATTTTCCTGGTTGCAACCATTCCTGTTTTCTCCCTCTTTTGCTTTCCTGTTGTTGCCCTCTTACCAGTGTCCATCCCTCCATTTTCTCTCTTGTTTCCCTTTGTTGTGTTGCAGGGAGAGATGCTATGGTGTGTATCTCCCGTGCCGTTCTCTAACTCCCCATGGTGTGTTTCAGAACAGCATGGGAGAGCAGTTGGAAGAAGCAGTGGAGAGCGCTGGTCTGCTCCCCGGGGGCTTGTGTTCAATAAACCTACCCCTGAACTATCATCTTGCCTCCGTGACACCTGTATAGACCCTATGATGTTATAGAGTATTGCTCATGCAGTGTGGTTCATTCTTGAGATGCGGTCCCTAGAACACAGACTAGTACCAGTACTTCATGGCATGACATATGATGCTTGTTCTCCTGCTCAGTAGGTTCCTGTTGAAAAGCAGCCATCTTGTTACTGAATGCTACTAAATAGAATTTAATTCAGCCGCTTTTGCTTTTCCACTGCTATCTTATTGCAGTATTCTGGTGTTGTAGCGGTACCTTCGTTTTTCCTGCCTGTTATGATTAAAACCTTTGCAGGGTAGGAGTGGTTAGCTTTCGGGGTTTTCGTTGTAGGTCTTGTTTTGCTTTAATCCTGAATCAGCGAATACCATTCATTGCAGGGCAATAGATAACACTGCAGTCTACATTAATCAGTCACCGCCACTCCCCACTCGTGTTGTGCAGCTCAAACCCCTCATTAATGATCCTTTCTTTCAGTCTTTTCGTCTCAGTCAAAAACGTTATCCTTTCAACATTCAAGAGTTGGATTTTTTGCCAGCATTTCCCTGCTACATAATTGTTTCCACCCCTCATTGATGCGTATTGCGTTTTATTGTATTGGTTGGCTATAGTCAAGGAAGAAAATAAGTTAAAGAGAATCAGTGATTTCTCTAAGTGCCATGTAGCATTACACAGAAAAAACACTGTCGCTCCATTCTTCCTTTGAGAAGATTTGCCAATATAGAATCTAATAATTTTGAAAAATTCTTTTGCCTTGTTAAAGAATTGAATGAATTTTAAGGATGTTATTTTGTGAATGTATCATGGATTTTTATGCTATTATGATGTTTTTGATTAATATTAAAATATGAAGTTATAATTGTTTATCTGACTGAGCCTCTTCCCTCTCCACATTTATTTAAATCTATTAGTACTTGAATAGTTTTGGTACTTGCCCATGTGACCTTCGCTCTTGCTTTTTAATGTAATTTGCTCCCCCGGTCCATGGTTCAGGGGATACCCATCATTTTTGTTTATCTATAGTGCATGATGTGTTGCCAATAAAATTAGTTTGACATTTCATGGTGCAAATGTGCAAATCAGGGTTGTATCAGTATATTTTAAACTTCATCCCAATTTTACAAACTGGATGTGCTTTAAATAAAAAGGCCAGATGTAAAGGCATTCCCCATGTTCCTGTTTGAAACAGACACAGGATGGTATGCAATGCGTGAGATGGTCATTTCTGCCCCTTTGATGCATTTTATTTTAAGTGGGACAGCAGCGGTATGAACTTCTGCTGTTCTTGTATGCATATTTCCCAAGCAGGGAATAGAAATGCTTTTTGTTTTTTTTAAACATCACACCAACAGGCCCTTTAAGGGCCCGCCACTGAGAAATGTTCCTAGCACCCATGTTAGGTGATGGGAGCCTATTATAAATTAGTGTCAAGACTGTACACGCGACACTAATGTATGTAGGTGGGCTGCCCAGTGTATCTTTTGCATGGGCGCTCAGTCTCCTGGAATTGTGCAGGTAGTCTTTGTGAAGAATGTGACCTGAAGATTTGGGAAAATCAGGCATTTAAAAAAAAACTATCCTCGTCATTACTGTTAGATAACTAGTGTTCTGAGAATCTTCCCGATTTGTTTATTGTGCAACTAAATGGTTGAAATAATAAATCAATTATGTTTTTGCAATTTATGAACAGCATAAAAGTTGATTTTAACACTGTAATTTAAACAAGCTAATCATATAAGTGATATTTAGCTGCATCTTTTGTTTGAAAATGATCTTTCACTGGAAGCTGTTGGTATCAGCAGCTGAATTGCGCTCCTTTATGGAAGGACTTGCCCACTCTGTGGCCTTGGCAGTGATCTCACCTGTCCCCTTTAATGTGGGGTTCTCCACGGTTTTGCTCCTCCCCCTCATTTAATGTGTACCTTCTGCATTTGGCACTCCGTACTCATGGCCGCAGCTTTTGTTACCATTCCTCTTCTGATCATACAGAGATCTGATTTTGCAGGTGGGCTTCTGGTCATGGATGATTGGAAGGCTCGGCATTGGCTGAATCTGAACTCTGCAAGATGGTAGTTTTGGGGGAGATACTGGTCTCCGGGAACCTAAATTCTGGCCCATAGAGTGGGTCCACATCTGGGCCCAACGTCCTCAGTCCAAAACCTTGTATTCAGTTTTGATCAAGACCACTCTCTTTATCCACATATTGTGATTTTAGTGTTTGAGTGATTCCCATGTGCTGTTGTGCAGGGCTATGTGTTGTTTAGGAATTGCCACATGTTTCTCCAGACTCCTAAACCAATCCCGATTTGGAGGCTGGATTTATCCACGTATTGGGGTTATGTCTATCGGTTGCTTTTGTTGCTCTGATAATCGCTAAAAATGTGTTGTCTTATTGGTACCAGTGCTCAGAGTTACCACAGTGTCTGCACTTGTGTCATAACCACAATATGGAAATTTCCTTTATTTTGGACCCTCCAAATGATTGAAAATATAGCATCTAGTCTGGCCACGTGAGTTCATTATCAAACCTCCTGGAAGTCAGTACTTGCCAAGTGCCACTCACTTGTTTTCCATGAAAGGATCAAATGTAAGTTCCTCTGAATAAGTTCATTGTGCCCTTAAGGGATCGGGGCACCAATTCTCAGGGATAAAGTGTCTTGCTATATTTACACACAACATCTACACTTTTGTAATAAACTATTGCTTGTGACTCTAACATTTTAAAGAACCCGCCTAGGCGGTCACTTCTTCTCTCTTCTTGCCCCCTCCTTGTGGAATAGATTGCCATAACAATTTGGACCTTGAGTTTCTTTCCTTTCATCACTCTTTGAAGACTTTTCTTTTTGCCCACTTAACTTGCTCCTTACTTAACTGGCTAATGCCATGATTCCTGCAAGTAGCCAAGCAGAGTACAAAACGTGACCCTTATCTATCTTCACAGACATAGGGCCTCATTACAAGGTGTGGGGTGCATTCAAAGGCCCCAAACAGAAGTCCTGTTCACATGAACAGCAGGATTTTAAACACTGAAACAAAAATGGCTTGGCCTTTGTTTGTTTTTTTCTCAAGCAAAAATAAAGAGCCATGTGGAAAATGTGCCTACCTGTCATTACCAAAGGTAAAGCAGCATTTTAATTTACAAAAGAAGGAGGGATCAAAGATCCCTTTCACAACAGTATTTTTTAACAGTGTCACAAAAACGGCTTGCATAGGTGTGTGCAAATAAAAGCTGTTTAAATGTGAAAATGTATCACTGCTCACAGAAAAATGTCTGGGGAAAGACTTGATGTGTGGGCTGGCAAAAAGCAATGTATATTATGTTTCACATGCAAAACTCCAGTGACATTTGAAAAGCCACTTTGTTCTCACAGAAGAATGTCAGCCCAAGACAAACCCTTTTGCTGTCTGTGGGACACTTCACAAAGAAATCCCCCTCTGCCAGCCTGGGTGTCACATCTCCCATCTAATTACCAGCTGCAATGAAGTGTACTGCTAAAGGTGTCAACATTCAGTGTTCTCCAGACCTGCTGGCTCTGAAGACATTGACTGCAGAAGTTCCCCTCGGCTGGAACATGACCAATATGTGTGAAAATGGGGGCAACAACTTCAAAGAGCAAGCTTTCAACACAAAGAGGCTGATTAAAAAAAAATGATGGGTGCAGGCTAACCCAGTGAAAACAAATGGCCGGAGGGCAGGAGAAAGGCCATTTGTCCCACGTGAAGATTCACAATTAATTTAAAAGCACTATTATCACTTAGGCCTTTTCAATCTTAAACCGTACTGATTTCATTTATGTACACATTTTTATGTAATTTCCAGGCGATTTTGAAGATATAAAATGTCTCCACCTGCGACTCAGGGAACTGTAATGGCCAGTTAAACTAGGTTTCTGGCTGATCTGAACATGTTCCAAATGTTAGATTTGGCGAGCGGGTGGAGAATAAAATAAGGGATATGTGTAATATCTTACATATTCATAAGTGTTATGCTTTTTATGGCAGAAAGGTGCCACATGGCTGTGCTACATGGTACAGACCTTGTGGGCGGCTTATCTAATTCCCCATCATTAGCTGAATCAGAAAATATGTATATTATGGCAGTTGCTAGTATAATTATGAAGTTGTGAACTAGTTTCTTGCCAAAACGTTGAAAGGAGAACAAATGGCAATTACAAACGTTAATATTAATGTTAAAGGTTATTTGTACCGTGCACTATCACTACATGAGTGGCCCCATGGCGCGCTGAGAAATCTGATAAGGACAGTTTGAAAAAGGGAGGGTGTGCGAGCGGTTAGTAGGGTGAAATGCTAATAGGAAAGTGAGAAATGATGTTATGTTGGCAGCTTCAGTTCGGTTTACACCATTCACTGAGCTTATGTGTGATTTGTGCTGTTGTTCAGGGTTGAGTGTTGTTTGGGAATGTTGTTTGTCTGAAATCCAAAATTCCCCAAATTATTCCAATGTTTCTTTCCGACTTCCCCAATGCAGACCAAATTAGGGGTGCGGGGGGAGTTCTGAAAAACAAACTGCAAAATCACCCTGTGTTATTTTAAACCAAAGGTGTGGGTGAAATGATAATTACCATATGTACTTGTACCAATCTTGAAATCCTACTGATAGCCTTTAAACACGCAGAAAAATCCAAATTAAAATTGCACAACACTACCTGCTTTCACTATTGATCAGTGTAAGTATTTCTTGAAGTGAAATTTGCAGAAAGTGAAGAATTGTGATTGTGTTCTTTTCAACTCGCTTTTGTGATTTATTTGTGCTGGGAGACGTTGATTGTGTTGTGCCACGGATAGAGTGGTGTTTGACATTTTCGTGCTAATTTCTATTACTTTTATTTAAATAAATACCAATATATTTCCTGTTGACCGGTCTGATTCTTGGCACATTGTTAGCTCAGGAGGACGGATCCACAGGGCATGATATGTGTCTGAGATAGGGATGAAGAAAAGAATCTGTTAAACAGTTTTTTGCATCACACCTTAAGTGGGTAAGGAGGAAACTCCTGTGTTGAGGGTGGTTTCACAATAAACGGTTACAGAGGTCACCAGTCCGAGGAAAATCCTGGAAAATAATTGCCCCTAGCAGCAAATAATTGTACTACAATTGCCAGTGATTCTGGCAACCCCATCCCATGGAGTAATACTGGGATAACGGGCGGAGGAAACGGTAAGGCAGTTTCGGCCGTATCCCGCCAGTAATTCCGGCGGGATACAAGCAAAATTGTAATGTAAATGTATTAAAACATTGCCAATAATAATAATGTATTTTATGTAGCGCTTGCTTTCTTAGTCTTGTACTTTCAAAGCACTGTATGAAACAGGTATTTTCATCTACCTCAAAGGAGGCCTTTTTTCAATCTCAAAGGTGCACACCTCTCAATTCACATTGCCACTGCACCACTACTGTTTGTACACTCCATTTTGTTTTATTTACCCCCTATGTTTTCCTCTTTCCCTATAGCATCGCCGTACGTGTCCCTAAAATGTGATGTTTCCATTAGACTTAACTGCATGCGCGCTGCACTACTTTACACCTTTTCACACACTGGCCAAGTTTCCATAGAGAACATTGGTGAGAGGACACTTGGGCTAGAGGGTATTTCCTGTGATGCATCCTTTGTAGTATAGAAAGAAAGAAGATCCTTTACACCTTTCTTGTTTTTCACATTTTAGGGTATTTCCTGTGAAGCAACCTTTGTAGTACAGAAAGAAAGAAGATCCTTTACACCTTTCTTGTTTTTCACATTTTGATTAGCTTTGGAACTATCAGGATGTCAGAACTATTTATGGCACCTGGAGACCTAGTCACAGGTAGCTCGAGAGTGACTGGAGAGTTACTGGTAGCGCACAAGCTACCTATTGTACACCACTAGTTCTGGGACAGCTGCAGGAGGTTTGCTGACCAGTGATGCCCAGTCATTTGGACCCAGGCCAGGAGCTAGGTTTCCTGCAATTTATGATAGATTTACAGGTAATGTCCCTTAATGTTTAATATGCTTTGTGAGTATGCATAGCTTTTAGAGAGAGCAGTTAGTCACTGTCAGAGAAGATTCTAGCCCTAAGACTGGGAATGAGGCGCTTACAGGAAGTAACTTAAGTGTACTGCAAGGCTTCCCTCGCTATTTGCTGTAGCCCTCTCTATGCCCTCACAAGTCAGGCCCCAACAAGGGAGGGTCCCTTTGTTGACAGCACCTGATGCATGTGCTGCGAGGCCATTATTAGCTTGGTAAAATTGAGTCCGGTGTTTCTTTTCCTTGGGAGGGGCCTCCACCAGTGGGGTCGCAAGGAATCAAATTTAGGAGGGGCAAAGAGGGGGACAAACATAAAAGTAGGGGGGCCATAGACAAAAGTGGGAGGGGCGCCCATGAAAGGTAATGTGTGACGTCACAAGCACTCCTGCAGAGAGACTTTTGTGCACACCAACTACCCACACTCCACTGCACCTCCCCTCCCATCAGAATGCAGGCACGGAACCATTCATTGACTAATGGCCCATCATTTTCAGTTTCATGTGCTACATTCTGATGGGAGGGGCTGCAAGCTGCTCTGCACACTATGGGGGTCTCTGGGCAGAAGCCGGGCAGGAACACCTAAGTAGTGGCTCGTGCTCACCAATGCCAGAATGCATACCAAGATCACTGCTGGCTTTGAGACAAAAGGAGGGTGTTTGCCGTGTGATATGCAGACATTTGCCTTACTGAGTGTCCCAAATAACACCACGAACAGAGAACATGGTCACTGCTCGCCTTAGGTAGGGGGAACAGGGGGGGCAGGGATTTCAGAGGGGGGGCACGGGCCCCCCAATGCTCCCCCGTAGTGATGCCACTGGCCTCCACTAAAGAGAGGAGGCAAGCTGGGTTGGAGGATAGGAATGTTGAGAATGAGAAAACGATATGTTCATGGCACACGAGGATTACAAGGTCCATCTACACTCTCAGTTCCATGCTTGCTGAAACCTTCTACATCCCCAGGGTAACCTGGTTTGGCAGGGCTTTAAATGGGCTGGGACTACCCGGGGCTAAGCCTCGGGAGGCTCCAAAAATTCTGTCTCAGATGGGGCCCTGCCGGTGCCCCTTAAATCCCGTGCTAACCCCAACCCACCAGGCTGCAACATAGTGAAGTTTTTTTTTTCTAAATCCTGAAGCTCTTGTGTGTAAGTAATGAGAGCTTCAGGCTTTAGAAAAAAGAAACCTCACCTTTCGTTTGTCGTGCCGTCTCTGCTGCCAACCACCCCTTTAATCAGAGATGCAAGGGTGATGATCCTTGCATCTTTAATGAAAGGGGTGACTGGGAGTGGGTCGGCAACTCAGTCAAAAGGTGAGGCTTTTCTTGTAAACGCCCGAAGCTCTCGTTCGAGAGTTTCAGCATTTACAAAAAAGCCTTACCTTTTGATTGTGTCACTGACCCCCTGTAAAACATCCCTTTTATTAAAGATGCAGGAATCATTACCCTGCACCCCAGGTGACAGGGTGATAAACCCTCCCATCTCTACTGAAAGGGGTGCCTGGCAGGGGCTCACCGCCAGAATTAAAAGCCAAGGCAACACTTACCTGACCAGAATGCTGACAGTTAGGCCACAGGCCTGGCCCTTTTTCAAAATTGAGCCGGGACTCTTACAGGGCGTGGCTTAACAGGCTGCATTCAGGTGAGGGAATTGTTGCCTCTTATTCGAGGCAGTGACCCCTGCCATGCCACGCCCTCTAAGAGCCCCGGCTCGAGTCTGCAGGCCACGTAAGGCACTGTGGTTTGGGTAGAACCTCTTTGCATCCACTGAGAGTACCGTACATGGCCAGAGGCCATCAAAACAGCAGAGGTTTTGCTTTTTATGTTTGATTATATCGAAAGTATCATAGTTAATTCCATGTTGGTGGCAGAAAAGGTCACCCATTTCTGCTTCAAATGCACACACACTACTTATTCTTCCCATATATTTGCCCTTATATGCATGCATTATACCTACAGATTACACTGCTAATAGATATCGATATCAGTGGAACGGGGACATACAGATGGTCTTAGTATATATGGGGAACAACAGGTCTGGGCAGTGGGCTACTGATGTCCCCTGACCTGTGTGTGTGTGTTTGTGGGTGCCCGCATGCTTGTGTGTGTGAGAGAGCTTGCTTGGGTGTGTATTTGCTTCAACTCCCCACCACACAGTTCTTAGTGAACTTCAAAAGAGCTTCGAAATCTATGACATTTGCAGTGCCTTTCTAGCTCATGAACAAAGTCTAATATTTCTTTGTGTTCTACAAACGGTCCTCCGTTGTCATTAGAAAGAGAAGAAGGCATGCTCTGAATAAGGACGCGTCTTGTTAACTGTCACTGGGATTCCGAGGACCCTCTCACCCCCCTTGAGATGTCATGCCTTTATTCTCGAAAGGCCCGTTTCCTTAGATGTATGCATGTGCTTATTGTTCAGCTCTTGCTGCCACTTCTGGGCAGACCCCCGAGCGGGAGGGCGGATAGACTTGAAGGAGACCAGCGAAGCAATGTGATCGGCAACATGTCTGGAGTATAATTGGCTGCAAAGGGGAAAGATCAAATGATTTACCCAAATACTAACGCAAACCGTTAGCGCAGGCAAAACATAAATGGCTGCGGTTTTTAGAAAGTTTCTTTTATTTTTAAATTAGATTTCTGTAATTTGGAAACAAAATATGCGCCAGCGTCAAACATCCTTAAAAGAAAATGTGTGGCTAGTTTGCTGTAAATTAATGAGGGGAGTCTTGTTGACAAAAACGGATGATGTCTCCACAGATCCCTAAAATGGCCTCTCTCAGTGATGTCACCCACTCGCATTGATATGGCATCAGTGGTGATACAGTATATTGCATTATGGCAATTTAGTATTCGAAATCAGCCCTCACCTATTTCCAGTTAATCTCAGGGACTCTTACATGTATTCTCAATGTTGTCACTGGTACTTTCCGGTTTCCCTTTACCTCCAACATTGGGAGACAAGAGATGATGAAATTGCAGGACTTTGATTCTGCGCAGTTCATTAAATACACTGGAAAATGAAGTTTGTGTAATAGTTTGCCCAGGACAGTGTCTCGTGTGTAACTGTACAAACATATGGTATATGCAGTGGCCCAAATGGAGCAGTGGACGACATCATCTGCAAACAAGTATTTAGCATTTTGCTGCATGACACTAGTCATGTTTTCATTTATTTTCTTGCCATTAAAAATGTTTCCTAATTATTTTCCCCAAAATAACTATATGTGACACAGTTTGACATTAAGGTATTGCTATTAAATCAGACATTGTGAATGTGTTTTCTCTCACACCATGCACAGCTTTACTGCCAGTTCAAAAGGATGATAGAGCCTAGGGCAAGTGCTTTTCTGACAGACAGTATGCCACATTCACTTCCTGTAGAACGTAGCTTCCCAGTGTTACATCGTACATCCTGATGAGAAAAACATATCATTTTGTCTGCTGATTGTTTCCACCGATTTAACAAGTGATAAAAAAAAAATACTGTAGCTGTATTTGTTGGATAACGGAAGGCCAGGGTAGATGGTGATATAGTGAGATTGTCTGCAGGTGCAGATCAGGGATAGCGTCTGGGTCAGTGTCTGGGGTTAGCACATTGGTATCTATCTGGTCGCCAGAAGTGGGATTAATGAAGGGCTGGCATCTGCACTCAGTGTTGGCATATGTGGTTATCTTATTGGTATGAGTCGGGTACTGTGTGAAGATTAATCAGAATGCCCTAGTTGTTTGTCTGGGCAAGCTTCTGAAGATTCAGGACTGTTTATTTATTTATATATTTATTCACTGCATTTATTTCAGCACACAAAGCCCTGAGGCATCTAAGCGCTAGTTACAGAAAGCGCGTGTTATATTGGAGAAGTGCAAAAATATGCATAAAGTTACAGACATAAAATGGTGTGTACACAAGCTGAACTGGTAAAGTCTCACCTCATGGTACAGGGGCTACATCAGGCTGCATATGAGACAAATATGTATGATAATACAGATTGGCAAAGCCTCACCTCATAGTACGGGGCTACATCTGGCTGCATGTGAGACAAATTGGCATGCTAACACAGATTGGCAAAGCCTAACCTCATGGTACGGGTGGCTACATCAGGCTGCTTATGAGACAAATAGGTATGATAATACAGATTGGCAAAGCCTCAACTCGTGGTACGGGGCTGCATCAGGCTGCTTATGAGACAAATAGGTATAATAATACAGATTGGCAAAGCCTCACCTCATGAAGTGAGGGTCAACATCAATCAAGCTGCCACACAGTAAGGACTCAGCAGGTGAGGGAATGATAAGCATTGAGCAAAGAGGGAAGGTCCTGCCCACCAGAAGGGTTGTACTGCATGACACTTAGTTAGGGGAGCATACTGGACAGCTACAAAACCTGTGATTGAGTCAACAGCAATGTGCCAGGCAGATAGGGGCGGGAAGAAATGTACAGAATAATTTCAAGGCATGTGCTGTGTGCATCCCCGACATATTATAGCTGTGCACATAAGTTGCACGAGGAGCAGACAAAGTGTGGAAAGAGCCAACATGGAGGAGAGGGGGTATAGCCTTCCTTACCTCAGTGAAAACAAGGTGAAACAGCAAAACGTCACATCAGGAGGATGTGTGAAGTGAGGAAACAGGTTTTGCGGGATCATAGGGTAACGCTGAATCTTCAGAAGCCCTAGACAGGCCCAGACAAGGGAAGATCCTGATCCTTCACTGCGGTCCTTAGCTGTGAGCGGGATTCACCATGGCGGCTCACTGAAAGAGGATGTAGTCATCAGGTGTCCTGGCCAATCGCATGTAGCGGAGGCAGGATTGTAAAACGTGTTGCATGTTTCCAGCTCAGACTGGTTGTGCCAATACTGTTGGTGGTCATGTTGGCCCTGCTGGGATTTCTAGTAACTTACTTGGAAGTCATAGGTTAGTGGTGGATTGGTTGTTTGTGTGGGAGTTGGATGGGAGCTTCTCATATTGGTTGTTTAGGGTGATTATAGAAGAGAGTTGGGAAAGCACAGGGTAGGAGCACTTGTCCCGAGAACATTCAGGAAAAGAAGATGGTCATCTAGCGAGCAGATGTTGATTAGGAAGAGAATTATTAAGTGCAAGAACAATTTCCCCTTACATACAAAACACTTTCTAGTTCAATACTCGATACTGTAGGAATCTCTAGGACTTTCACAGGGCCCACCCCAAGTTTATTATCAATCACCCACCTGTTTCCGTTTGAAATATGTATTATTAGTCAAGTGTGTTTGCAATCTTTTCAAAATCTTCGAAATTAAAATTGAAGCAAGCAGGTCAGTAGAGGAACAAGGGAAGTACAAAATGAAGTCTTTGCTCAGAAACCGTAGAACACTTGAATCTTTCAAATACATCAAGTTGATATTTTTTTCAAAAGCAAATAGCAAATAGATGGGGTAATGGATTCCCATATTCTTCCCAAGATGTTGAAAAACTGTAATAACTTCACTGTCACAAGGAAAATGAAGATATCCTGTTATCCATGTTTCTTTTGAAATGCCAAACATGACCCTTCTCAGTATTCATCAATATATTGAAGAGGGCTTAGTAACTAGAAACCAAGTTTAACATCAGGATGAACATATCAGCATCCGATGAAAAAATATCCTCCACAAGGGCATACAAAAATATGATGGTGTTGGCATCTTAAAGTATGTGGTTTAGCTGGATCAGGATCAAATACATTTGGTTTGTTATTGTAGGCTATTATTTAGAACGCTTCTACAGTTATCTTCTAACTAGGTACAAACTGCATTTTCAAGAAATGAGGTCATTAATGATTTTGTTTAATTGTGTGAAAGCTACATTTCCAAAGGCTGTCATTTAACATGTGCGCCTTTAATAACAGCAAATTTAACAGTCCGAAATACATTTTTGTGAATTTTTCTTTCAATGAATCCTCACTGTTCCTATCAACAATAAAGCTGCCTTAACTGCATCTGTTGCTATTTTTTAATGACTGTATTAAAAGTATTTGAAAAGTGTTCACACATATTTAAAGCACAGGTCTGCAACATTTGTCTCTCCAATACATCTTCCATCAGCCTGAGATAGCTTAATCAATGGTGAGGGTTTATGGGAGCCATAGTCCAAAACATCTGGAGAGCCACAGGTTGCATACCTCTGAGAATATATCTGTTTAGCTATTGTACAATTACCATATTATCTATAGTACACACGTTCTCAGATCTCAACGAACATTCATATGACTCAGCTGTTAAAGGACAGTCAACTGTTCACCAATCACAAATATAGTATTCTGAATAATTGTATCATTGTTTTTTTTTTTAAAAGGATACCAAATTACATTGACATTGTATATGTTCTACTTTCGAGTTTAATGTTGAACAATTCTTGTTGTTCCAAACTTTTGATTGTATAACCGCAAGTTCCATCATCTGTGCTAGATATATTATAATGAGTCTGTCATGATGAATTAAATAATGAGCCATAGCATTCTTGCCTTGTTCCTCCAATAACAGCATGTGTAAATCCCAAACTCCTTAGTGAGTAAGATAAACTAGACAATGAACTGAATTGGTACATATGTCATAGTAACCAGTTTGCCCTCTCACCATTGCAATTTTTCCTAGATGGAAAAAAGCACTGACTGTTACACTGATTTCTTCAAGTAAAGTCAATTCTTCAAAGTAACCATTTTGCAGTTTCTTACACAGAGGTTTACACATAGGCTTCAATAAATTAATCTGAACAAAATCTGGCAGAGGTTTGAATAGAAGGTTATAATGTGCCAAAGCAATAGTTATATGAAACTATACACCTCGAGTATAGAGTGCTTCACTGAACATTTGACGAATGTGGCTGGAATGTACACGTCTTCTTCAGATCAAAGGAAACCCACTTCTCACACTTAGACCAAACAGTTTTGATCATTTGTATAATGGCGAATTTCAGAGCACCTTCATGCAAGTCCATGTCCATAGTCAACATACCTTAATTAGATGAACTATTAACTAATTAAATAGAAGTAACACAACTGAAAAATAATATGCACAGATTAGTTCCAAAATGTATAAATAACAAGTAGTATTTTATTCTGTTTTGCAAACTATGCCTATATATGCCTTTCAAAATAGTTTCAGTAAAATAAATTACACAATAAAGAAAATGTACAAATGCACCAGTAGTGTCTTTTATGGGAATTCTGTTTTCCTTGACTCAAAAAATGTATAATTTTACTTATATTTCAGTATTATCCATGAACATTTAAGTAATTACCAGAATGCAGACCATCTTTAATTTAATTTTGAAAAATACTATTGAAATGTGAACATAAAAAATAGCACCATTCATTAAGATTTTGTTGAGATATTTGTTGATATTTCCCTCTTTTCCCAGTGGCAAATGCTTATCTTGTTGTTCCTGGTATACACTCCAACCCAACAATTCTGGGGCAAAAGACAGGTTATGTGATCAAAACTCACATTTTTAAAATCTAAAATTTCAAAGGCTGTCCCCTTACTTTATACAGGGGACGTAACCAAAATAAGACACAAAAGTTATGATGATTTGTTTACACAATTAGAATTGGCCTATATGGGACACAAACACATACAATCACCCTATTGTCAAATTAATATATTTCTAACATTTCTATTCCTAAACAATATTATGCAACTCCTAAGCAACATTCTTAATTCTATGACAACATTGCTGGATATCGACCAGTGTTTTCAATCTCTCTTCAGTTAATATTTACATAAAACTAGTTTTTGTTGATAAATATCAGATTAAAACTTTGACTTTCTCAAATATGAAGAACAAGTACAGGTATTACATAAATAACATGTATGTGCACATATTTACATAAATTCATACCCCCCACCAGTGTGAATGTGAGTTTGTGAATTTCTAACGTGTGCATGCAATTTGAATGTAGATTTGTGAGTGTCATCTTATTCTGCAAGTTTGGGTCAGAAAAACAGTGCTATTAAGGATCTTGGTACACCGACCAAATGTAGCTATATTATGATATGATTTGTTAATACAGCGATGAGTAACACTGCCACTTCCCTTCGGAAATTGGATCCCACAGGTACAGATCCCTTTCCCTATTATGTGAATTCAGATGTGTAAACTCCCTTTCACCTCTCCATTCACTTTGTAAATATCTATGGCTTTCACGGGTTGCAAATGATCAAGCAATTCTGTATTTAGGCTTTGAAGCATGGCCACCGATTCATAGCCCAAAGTGTTAGACTATACCTATGAATAAGCACATAATTCAGTTCATTTTAGCTGCAATGTTCCAAATGCTGCACTATCTGCACTGGAACATGCTCCCTATTTTACACAGCATACAGCACAGAAAAAGCATGTTGTTCCTATCTAAGTGTAATCTTCCCCAGCTTTAGCACAGTGAATTTAGTATGCAACTCACACTAAAAAACTAAAGTACCATATTCACACTCTGATTTATCAATTTATCAGCCCCTGGGCTCTGTTCTCAGAAAGATGCTATGTTTTCTACAAGCAGTCAAATCGCACTTGACTTTGAATATATTGAGAAAGTACTTTTGCATTTCATACAAAAATGCCAGGAAATTGATATTCTATTTGAAATGAGCACCCATTAGTGGAAGTCCCCTACCCAGTTCCCTCCCACACCAGGGATTTAACAGGGCAATGATTCTAGAGGACTTTTCTAATTGAATTTGGGGTAATCTTTATATTCACTTTAAAATATTCTTCAAGGCGCTGAGTCAGAATGTGCCCTCATGAGTATATTCTTCTAATGGGTATGGTCAAATTCTCAGGATAATGTCCAGGTTTAGCATTCATCCATTTAGAACAGGTGGTATCCCTTCTGTGCAGCTTTTGATTTCACGGTCAGTTCCCTATTCCCTATGTGTCTCTTATTTGATTCTATTTTCTATTAGTGCATATGGTTTAAATCAAACCTTAAACTCAAATAATATTTAAACAATACACATGCAATTATACACAGTTTCAAATCATCAAAAGCCCACACTACTTATTATAAGTTAATAAAATTCGAATAAATAAAATGTGACTACTACATGAACACGATATCTATATGGACACATAATTCCACCAATTAACACTTTCTGCTTATAGACTGCAGCCCATGCTAAAGGTTAAAATAAGGTGCAAGAAGCTAAATATGTAGGTGTTTGCACAAATCCAAAATGGCTCCTTTCATCTGGAAATGATTTTGTCACCAAGACATATGTAAATTAGGCTTGGTTCCACCCTAGCAGGTAAAGGTGTTGATAAAGTGCTTTACATCTGTCTGCATAGGTTGGTGTCCCTCACCAAGATGTAATGACCGTATGAATTCAGTTTTTGGATTCTAGTCCTGTGTTTGGATAGTTATGCTACTACTGCCAAAGTATCTGTGAGTAGAAAAATTACCGCTGATGCTATTTTTATATGTTTTTGTAAACATTAGTAGGACTGCAATGACCGGAAACTTACATGACTTTAAGACATGCTTCAACATGCTGTAAGAAAAACTTGCCTGCAAAGACTGCTCATCGTTAGCTGCAGCAACCGGAGTTCAGATCATGGAGCACTGTTCAGTTCCCCTTTTCACTGTCACTCGTACTCACTGTCAATGTATAAGCTCAGCAATGACTGTGGTATGGTGCAATCTAAATCACTGGAGGAATGCAAGTAAGGTAACACCAGTTTAACATTATTGCTTCCAAGCAACACCTTCAAATGTACTGTGTTTACTTGCACAGACATTTGAAGGAGGTGCCAGGAATAATGATTGATTTGTGGAGACAAGATTTCAAGAAACTGTAAAGGTCGAGGCAGGGAAATGCCTATTAGCACATAGAAATCCATATTGACTGCCTCTCAGGCAATCACAATATTTAGAAAGCAGTCAATACCGAGTGGTATTGACTGCATCTTTCTGAACATTCTGTATTCAGAAGCAGACAGAGAAACAAGAATGCAATTTTGAGACAAGATTTTCTTTGAAAAAGACATTTCCACTCTGGAAGGACCTTTTATTTGCTTAAGCATGCTATTTAACACACAAAAGAAAAAGCGAAAACATTGGAAGATGCTTTCTCTTTCTTGTAGAGAAACTGTTTATTTTTACATGATGCCTAATGATTGCTCCTGTTAAACCTATTCCAGTCCAATCCAGTTGGTTGAATTTTGAGGATGACGGGCCCCTGCGCTTACTGGTATGGTTAGGTAGTTGCTGTGTTGCGACCTGCGTCCTGGCACATGGTTTGTCTAGGAACAGAAACGCCAAAGTTCCCAAAGAATGTTTTACTGGTTGGATCCGCGGAACTACAGAGCTCAACCAGCCCGCTTTCCAGATAGGCTAACCAGCCCTCCGCCCACAAATATTGGGAGACCAGCATCAGGCACCTAAATCCTATACAGGATCAACTATACTTGCTCTGCCTTGACAAACACCATGGTCAAAACGCATTGGCTTTTCTTCTTTCACCCGTACCTAGCATGTTTACTAGGTCAATTGTTCTATGTATGAAACAACATTAAAAACCTTTACTGATGACAACAAATCAAGATTCTTTGCTCCTCTATTATGATACTTTGGAACTAACTAAACTCACGGCTACAACACAGGAGTAATAACCACCCACCAGCGCCAGCAACTAACAAGGTTTGTCTAACCACCCTGTTCCAGTTCAACCGAGTTGCAATTAAAATGCTTAATTTATGAAGACAACCATGTAATTTGAACAATGCAATATAAAAACACATTTATTTACTAACTCATTTACTTTACTCACTCTTAAATTAAAAGTTTTGAATTCACCACCAAAACTCCAAAATATGTTTTGCTACTACCACCATGTGCCTATAGCTTTAAAGACCTTGGGAACAGTCATCATCGCTTGGGATAATGACCCTTCCCCAACGTATGATTTGGTGGCGGGTCATTATCCCGCGATAATGACCCCTCCCTCAGGCTATAAGGCTATATATTAGTTCACAGTGGGGACTTGATAACAAGCCTCAAGACAACATTTTCAGAGAACAGAGTAATCCCTCTTAGTTCCAAGTGGAACCAAAAAGAACAATGGGGGACAGGATAGTTCCCCAGAGAGTTTGCATGTGGGAAGGCCGTACCCCTAAATTGCAGGAAAAAGCGATTACCACCACATGAAAAGGAAGTGAAATTATCCCCCATATTCTCAGTGCAGGATCTGCAGTGCACAAATGATAAGAGAGATTGTTGGTGCAGCATAAACACAGGAATTCTTAGGAATGGTTGAAACAATACCTGAAAACCCAAACAAATATTTGCAAACAGTACCCCTAAAAGGCCTAAAGAAAAATGTATTAAGAGTATGAGGCTAGTTGAGCCTAGATCAAATCGTCTCGACTGCGCTCTCGGGCAGCCAAATTATTCTGGTATCTTGGAAAGATATTCCCCACAGGAAAGTCGTCAATAAAATCGCTGTGGAAGGAAGCCATGTTGTTTTACATAACATTACTGTTGGCTGTTAGATACAAGTTTCAAAATGTTCCGGCGCCTCTAAGATGCAGTGACAGATGTCTTATGCTGCTGCCAGGTGCCACCCACACTTAGGGCCTCATTACACGGATGGCGGTGGACCAAGGTGCTATTAGCACCTTGGTCCATGCCGGTAAAATACCGGCACCGCCTTGGTGGAAAGGGGAATTACCGCCCTATTCCGAGGTTGGTGGGGCGGTAATTCCCCCTTCCCCCATTGCCCTTCCCCATTCCCATTTTTGCCCCATAGGGCATAATGGGAATGGGGAAGGTGCTAATTACGGCACCGCAAATTGCGGTACCGTAATTAGCTCCCTGGTCCCTTTGCAGGTTGGTTTTTAACGCCTGAAAAAAGCAGGCGTTAAATTCCCCAACCCGCAAAGGGACCTCGTAGTAAGGCGGTAAGGGTTTACCGGTACCGGTAAAATACCGGTACCGGTAAACCCTTACCGCCTACCGTGTAATGAGGCCCTTAGTCTCCACAAACCACATGCATTTAGAATAGTTGGCTATTTGCAGTGATGCGTGCTTGTGACATGAGGCATAATTTAAATGGTGCAAAACTACATGTGTGAAATTGAGTGTTGTGTCTAGTGGTAACAAGAAACAGTGAGCACAAGAAATTTAAAAACAACAGAGTATTATCCATTAGAGCAGGATGCAGCCCACAACTCTAAGGTGCCTCAACTGGCTTAATATTCAATACCTTTTTTAATTTATTTATTGAACATTTGTATGGCGCCTGTACAGCAGAAAGTGTTTCCAGGCACCACAAGTCTAAGGAGGAGGGGGAACAGCTGAGAATAAACAGCAATAAACGGTCCTACTAGGTCATGTGATAGTCGGATCGCCCAAGTGCAGCAGGCAAGAAGTGCAGGGGGGAGGGTCACGTTCAGGACAAAGGGCGGTAAGGGGAAGGCGAGGGAGGGTATGTGGGAGGGGGACCCATGGGCTGGGTAAGTGCTAAGGGGAGCCAGGAAGGCAAGTGCGCTGGGGGACGGGAAAGAGTAACTAGTGCAAGGAGGGGGGTGGTCTAGACTCAGTATTCTAGACAGGGAAGAGAACCCGAAGGCAAGTGCTCATAAGGGGGTGCTGAGGCAGACTGGTTGAGGGAGGGCCTGGCCCCAGTATGACTTAGAAGGGCAACAGTAGGGGGGCTTTAGCAAGGAAGGGGGCAGTAGGAGGAGAAAAGGAAGGTCTTCAAAAGTTTCCAGAACTTAACAAGGTCCAGGTCAAATATGAGAGGGGCAGGGAGGCCATTCTAGAGGGAGGCTCCTGCCGGGGAAAACGATCTACCTCCCACTCTCAGCTTGGCGAAACATCTGACCTGCAGAGAGTTAGAGATAGAGGATCGAAGCAGGGGTGGACTGGGAACCAAAAGAGGTCCTGGAAATTGTTTTCAAAGTGGCCCCATATTGCACATTTTGAGCAAGCCCAACCCTTTTCCTATGAGAACATTGGAAAATAGTCTACCTAAGAGGCCCAGGGTGCAGAGGCCTACCAGGAAAACTCCAGAGTTCCCTGTAGGCCAGTCCAGCCCTGGTCGGTCCGCAGTTTATTTTACTGCACTACTATTGCAGTCAAGTCTACCTCAGGACCGCCTGCCTACCTTCTGCTGGTCTGCACCTTCCACCCGACTGAGCCGAGCCGTTGCTTTCAGTTTCCTACAAAGATAATCTTTAAGCGCATGCACACTTTAAAACAAGGTTTCAGTTCAACCAATTTTACAATTAAATTGCTTAGCACAAAAACAGAACCTTGTTATTTAAATACAAAATAAACCAGTTAATTCACTAACACATTTTGTCTATAAACTTTAATTTTGTACTTATGCATAACAACTCTGAAATCTATATTTGTATTAGCACCATGTGCCCATAGCATTATAGACCTCAGGGGACTAGTTATCGCTTAGGATAATGGCTGTTTCCCAAATTATGGCCCTCGACTTCACCTCTGGCCATAACTTGGTGATTGGTCAATGTCCCACAATAACCACCCTTCCCTCATTCTAGAAGGCTACATTAACTTCCAACTAATTAATAGTCATTCCTTCTGCACCACTCTGCATCCTACTTGCATACCTCAAAGCGCAGCACAAGGCTATTAATCCAAACCTCACACATTTTAAGCCACCGCATAACGTACAATATCGACACGCATGACAACATTGGGTCTGCCGTTCACAGCCCCCTTGCAACCACTAAAGACAGCAACACCCACAGGGATACGGTGAAAGGAAGATGGTATATTATCCAGGGTAGCTAGTTACAAAATCCCTGCGCACGGACGCACGCACACATACACTTTTCAACAAACATATGGCACAAATCACACTCCCAAATTTCACACAGCAATGTTAACGTTGTTGCCTCTGCCAAACTTAATAAAAGTGGAATACAAAGCACTGCACCCATCAAAAGTTTAGACATGCACTTCTGATAGCACACCAATAAATGCAACAGTTGGGTAATATTTTTAGAGCCAACATTCCTTCTGGGTCTATCTTACTGGTAACCAAACAGCCGAGGGGCCTTCTACCATGCACTCGGTTCATGTGTCCCTCGCACACCCAACATACAATATATATGAAAGTTATGATGCGTTACACATGGTGAGAACTGACGCTATGGTACAGCCAAATCGCCCCTATTTTCAAAGAGCCAACGCAATTACTGAGAAAAACGTAAATAAAGTGCAGACTTCCCTATATTTGGGTTCTGTATAAATTGTAACCCACATTTTAATACATTACTTGTCTATAAATGTTCGATTTCCAAAACCATTTGCCATAACTAATTTATTTTTAGGGATACTGGCGTCTTTCGTAAAAAGCAATGTCATGATTAATTCTCTACATCAGTCGATATCATAAGAGCCGCCTTTCTTTTATAGTTTTGCATGCATGCGATTTCTAATGCTTCTCTGCCATTTACCAGACTGTGTAGCACCGATTACCATCTCAAATCTTCAGGGCCCTACCCAAGTACTGGCCTGTAAGAACGCCCCGTGAAAATTGCCCAGGCACGAGGGCAAACATCAAAAACACACAACGTCCAAACTACCCAAGCAGCAGGATGCATCATGGGTCTGCACAGCCGCTGAAGCTCCATGGAAAATATTTCCAAGCATTCGCTCTGAACAGAGGTGCCCCTCGTTTCGATTACCCAGCCACCCTCGAGCTCCTCCGGCCAACACCTCCGCCCACCTCGTCACCACCAAGCAATATTCTGATTCAATTGCACACCTCGCACCTGAGTGTAAATGCTGCCCTGATGCGTTTGCCAGTCGCCGTAGAGCAATGTGTGCAGTGCATCATGTGATGCAACATGATTCGAGCGAGCACACTCACCAGGGCTACATTCTTGCACGTGAGGTTCCACCTACGCGGGCAGTGCCATGGCCTCAAAAAGCGCATGCGCCAGCCCACCCGTCCTCTGCTCCAGCCCGGTAGAAAAGAAATGCGCAGCCAATTTCATGCGAACTACCCAGACTGACTGTGTCTTCTCAAATGATTTGTATCCTTCCGCAGTTCATTCCGCTAACTCCCAAAGAGGCCCTATGCCCCGAGGCCCAGCGAGGAAACGCCCGGTGTCCCGCTGGGCCAGTCCAGCCCTGGATCAAAGGACTTTAGCAGGGAGGTATTTAGGGAGATAAAGGTGAAGGTAGTGCAGTCCGAGGCCCCAGAAATCCTTATGGATGATAGAGGGAGTCTTGAATTTGATCCTTGCAGCCATCGGGAGCCAGTGCAAAGATTTTAGAGCTGGAAAGATGAAGTCCCTGCGCTTGAGGCCAAGGATAAGACTTGCAGTCCTATTCTGCATTAGTTGAAGAGAACAGAGGATGGAGAGAGGAAGATTGAGGAAGAGGCTGTTGCAGTAGTCCAGCCTGGAGAGAACCAGAGCTCTAGAGACACTGAGTTTCCGGGGAAGGTGGGGAAAGGGAAAATGCTTCTGAGGAGGTGAAGATAAAAGTGACTCTTCTAGGCAAGGTAGCGATATGAGGTGAGAAGGAGAGAGAGAGGAGTCGAAGATGACACCTGGATTTTATGCCTCTTGAGAGGGTGAGCAGAGGGGACCCAAATAGGGTGTCCAGAGAGTAGGGGGGAAAGAAGAGGGGGGGTTCCAATGAAAAGGATCCCGGTCTTACTGGCATTAAGACAGAGATCATTAGAAGCACACCATGCCTGGGTAGCAGTCAGGCAATCTGTAATGAGAGAGGAAGGAGAGGAGGTAGAGGAGGGAAGCTTAAAAGAGAGCTGAGCGTCATCCACATAACACTGGAAGTGAGGAGAGAAGGTGGAGATCAGGTGGGCAAGAGGGGCAAGATAAATGTGGACGCTGCAAGTAGAGAGTGAGGTAGAGGAGAGAAAAGAGCCTATTTTGACCTGGGAGGGCTGATTCACAAAGATAGAGGTCAGCCAAGCCAGTGCCCTGGACGTGATGCCCAGAGTATCATGGAGACGATTTAGGAGGGTGGCATGATTGACAGTGTTGTTGGCAGTGGACAGATCAAGGAGGATGAGAATAGAAGGGGAGTTGGAGATGAGGTTTGAGAGCAAGTCTTCACGAGTGTTCAGGAAAGCAGTTTGTTGCTCTGAAGTCAGTCTGTTGGTCGTGAAGACAGCCAACAGATTCAGTATGGTGGATTAGTTGGGAGATGACCAACTTCTCCAAGAGGGAGTAAGTGTCCAAGGAGTGCTTAAGAGGTGATGGGAAGGAGTCAGTGGCAAAAGAGTGTTTGCTGAACTCGTCCAAAGAAGGTGCAATGGCGGCAACGCTATCCTTGAAAGTTCAAGAGGAGCAGGGAGGCACTTGTTTAGAGGAGACATTCATAGAACAAACAGTCTTGGTGACCTCATCTGGTGCTATGGGAGAGAAGGAGGAGAGTCAGAGCGATGGAGAGAGAGGGGCCAAGGAAGGCCTAAGAGCAGGTGGAGGGAGGGGAGTGTATGAGCGTGCGGAAAGCATGTCCTGAGTTTTGGTTGTGAAATGGAAGGCCAGGTTCATCCAGAGAGCCTGGGAAGGAAGAGAAGAGACTACAGAGGAATTGGCAAGTTCCTTGCAGATTTTAAAAAGTTCTGCCGTGTTGTTGGTGGCCCCAGAGATGCAGGCTTGAACATGGGCTTGCTTCTTGGACCGGATAAAAAGTCTGTATTGCCTTGGCTGTGGCTGTGTCAAGCAGGTAAACGGGAAAACTTCATGTTTGCCACAACCTCTGTAGCACATGGAGGTCAGTGTCTCAGATTCAATACCTACATATGCAGTCCTCAGCACCTCAGATAAAGAAGTTGTTTGCCCTGCTGTTTCAATGTATATTGTGAACCATACATATCTTTTATAAAGCCCTCAAAACGAATCAACCGTGGTCCACCATGTGTTGGATTACATCAAAACGTCTTCAGATCGCTGGGTTGATTTACTCACAGTCTGGTGGAAATCCGAGTCGGTTCCCATGCAATTAATTGAAGAAGAAAAAAATAAAACAAATAAGCACTTGGAAGGAAAAGGAATCGACTAACAAAGGTCAGCTTCAAAAGCTGTGGCACAGCTAGAAGAAGCATATAGTGGAGTAACAGCACATTTGCATACAATATTTGCTATTTAGTTTACAAAAGAGACTATAGATGCATTGATGGAAACATGTGGAGTGTTAGAGCAGGCATCAAAAGCAACCGACATCCAAGAATCTCACAGTGGCAAAACTGCATGACTTTTTGTGGGTGTTGGGGTTATAGGGTCATGTGATGTTTTGTGATGTGATATGATATGGCATTTATAACGCGCCTATACAGAAGTGTGAAACGGCGGGGGAGAGGGAACAGAGGGAGGACAGAGACAACGATCTTACTAGGACACGTGACATTGAGATTGCGCAAGTGAAGGGGAGAGGGGAGGGGGAAAAGTGCCAGGGGAGGGGGGCAGTGCTGTACATGTGATAAAACAACAAGTAGTGCGGCCAGCAGATGGCAGGTACAAGGGTAAGTGCAGCCAGCGGGTGTCCAAAAGTGCAGATAGGGGGGCTGTAGGTTTACAGATACAGACCCAAGTGCAAGAGTTGCCAGGAGGCAGTGCAGGTGTGCAACTGGGTGGGCCAGTTGACCAGTGCAGTATCAGACAGGAGATCAGCAGGGGAAAGGAAGAGAGAATGCAGAAGTAAAGAGGAAGGTCTTGAGGTGCTTCCAGAATCAGAGATGATTCTCCTCAAGTTTCAGAGAGGCAGGTAGGCTGTTCCAGAGGGAGGCCCCAGCTGAAGAAAGAGATCTACCCCAAACTCGTTGCTTGGAGAAGCGTCCGACCCTGAGGGAGTTGGAGATGAAGGAGAGAAGAGCTCGAGATGGAAGGTATTTACGAAGTGAGAGTTGGAGGTATTAAGGCCCCAGGGGTCTAACCTCTCTCTCTGGCTTTCCAACCAATACCTGGCACCTATCGCCCACCGCATTGCAGCTCTCTGCTCCAACGTTCAGTGCTATGCGGATGACACTCAGTTCGCTTTCATGCTCCGCTCTGCCACCTCTTCTACTTCTCTCATCTCTGTCTGTCTGCTATCCAGGAGTGGTGTGCCACCAATGATCTCTGCCTGAATATTCTCCTCATCGGCACACCTGCATCCTCCTTTCCTGTCACTCTCTGGCCAGACTCCTTTGGCCCTCTTCCTGCTCCCAACTATGAGGCTAAGAACCTCAGGGTCATCTTCACCTACACACTCTCCTCTTCTCCTCACATCTCTGGTGTCTCTAAGAAGTCAAACTACCAACTGCACCTCCTCAGAGGTATTCTTTCTTTCCTCTCCTTCCCCTCAGAAGCTCACTGTCTCCAGAGCTCTGGTTCTCTCTAGGCTGGACTACTGCAACAGCCACTTTCTAAATCTGCCTGCTTCTACTCTCCGCCCTCTGCAACTCATCCAGAACAGGACTGCAAGACTTGTCCTTGGCCTCAAGCCCAGGGATAGTATCTCTCCAGAACTGAAATCTCTTCATTGGCTCCCAGTCGCTGCAAGGATTAAGTTCAAGACCCTCTGCATTGTCCACAAGGTCTTCTGGACCCGATAGGTAGCCGGGCAGATGGGGTCGGCTGAGGGTTTCTTGAGAAGGGGGTACACAAGAGAGTGCTTCAGGGGGAAGGGAATGCTCCAGTGGCGAAGGAGTGATTGTAGAAGTCAGCAAAGGCAGGAGCTAGGGTGTCAATGTGGTCCTTGCTGGTTTTGGAAGAACAGGGAAGAACCTATTTTGACGAGACATTCATAGATCAGACTTGTTTAGAAAACTTGTCAGGGGAGAATAGAGGAAAGGAAGAGAAAGGAGGAGGAGAGGTGGCTACAGGGGGGCCAGAGATAGAGAAGAGAGTAGAGGGAGGAGGAGGAGAGGACGAGAGGATGGACAGTATGTCCTGGGTTTTAGAAATGAAATGAGAACCCAGGGCCATACAGAGGGCATGGGAAGGGACAGGAGAAGTAGAGACTGCAGCAGGATTGGCCAGCTCCTTGCAGAGTTCGGCCTAGTTGTTAGATGCCGCAGAGACGCGGGCTAGGATGTGGGCTTTTTTCGTAGTGCGGACAGAGAGACAGAGTGCTGTTATGTGATGTCATGTTATTGGGATTTGTTCTGTGCACCGCTGCCTTGTTATGTTGCTGCAACAATAAGGCAATGTAAGGTGGCTGCCAACGGCAGCACCTTTACTTAGGGCAAAATGGGGCTCCATTCTGGCACCAAAACTTCCTATCTGGCCCTATAAAAAGGGAGGAAGGCTTGCAGCAAAATGGTACTTCTCATGAAGCCACATTGGCCGTGTTAGCATGTGGACGGGCATCCCAATGTACACCTGGCATTGCAGTATGAATGGTATGGAGGCAAATATTTTTCTGAGAGAGTGATTTTGCTATGAAGAAATAAAGAAACAATCTACACTATGTTGCAAAGCGAGTCAGCAATCTGGCTAAATAAACAGCATTCAACTAGAGGATGTAGTTCCTCAAATTATGCTTACTTAATTGAGAAAGAATTTAAAATTGTAAAATGTTATTTTTTTCCCCCCAACATGGAGTGATCTTGCTTCATATGATGTAAAGGCGCAGTAGCATACGTAATGATGACTTCACAGAAATTGACATCTTCGGAATTTGCAATGTATTTAATGTTCACAACCTAACTCGGATTCTAACCCCGTATGGGCAACAGCTGGCAGTAAATGGAAAATGTTTGCTTAATATCAAAATAATCAGCAGGTTCTTTAAATCTGCTAGCAATTGGTGGTCACATTTACAGAAGAAATACAATTTGAAAAGACCGACACATCAAACTGACAATTTGTGTTGCTGTGTTTTGTACTTAGTATACCAATGAATCGCCCTTTCCATTTCTTTTGAAATATTATTTTGTTTCCTACGTTTGTCTAACTCTGAGGAATGAAAGGGTCCGGCATTCTTTGCCAGGCAACGACATTTTCACATTCACTTGGAGAAACTGAATGAAGTTAGACTGGTGTAAATGTCACTGCAGCTGACAGATCCTCAGAATAATATGGCCTGTGACACTTCCTCCCTCCGTCCTTTCCTCCAGTCCTGGACATCTAGCTGTCTCTGACAACCACCTTCCGATCCAACAGGGGTTAGTGACGTGCTGGGCAGCCACAACACTGCTGGGAGCTCAAATACGGTGTGAAGCGAGACTGGGACCAACACATCCAGTACCAATTATCCCTTACAAATATATTTATAGTTACAATAAGTGAAAGTTGCTTTGCTCATTTGCCTGTAATTGTGTGCAAATCAGATATCGGATTCATCCTGAGAGTTCTTCTGGAAGCTAAACTGTTGTTTCCTTTGAGGGTAAACTCGTAGCGCTAGTGAATCTGTAGTAACAGCGCCATAGTGACAGCATTGGGTGATGGATGATATATTTTAACACTCTTGACTAAAACGGTATAAGGTGTAAATTATGGTGGAGTAAAAAAAAAAGATCTCCCCAAAAAACTTCAATTTTAGACTTTGGTCATTTTAAAGGAATACAATGCAGAGAGATTATTCTGAAATAGCGCCTATTGAATTCCACATGAATACACATTTAAGAGATGGTTAAATAATGTATTTATGGACCTGAATCTCAGAATGAAAATTCAAGTCCTAAATGAAGGGTATTTACAAAGAGCGAACATCTGCCATGGTGCGTGTTTGCTGCAGAGACTACCAGATCAAATTCTATGGATGCGAGTAACCCTACAATTTACAACCGGAAGCCTTCACTGCACTTCAAAAGAGTTGCCTCTCCTAACAGTGAAATACTATAGCCTTATGTGTTCTGATTCAGAATGCATTGATGCTTGCCTCTAAGTGTCCTTAAATAGCCATTCATGTATACTGAGTGTGTTAAAGGTGCTAATTCAGCGCCAAATAGGGGGACACACCTACCAACTACGGGAGTAACAAAGATCTGCGGTGGGGGTGGCCATATGGGAAATAACACAGATACTCTGAGCCAAAGACACAGTGTATAAAGGACTTCACCGGGAAAGGTAGGGTAATGATACATTGGATGTAAACTTGGTCCAACTCATTTCTCTATGATAAACTAAAGGAGGGGAGGGACAAAAATACCACAATCACAAATACCAGTAGTGGGAAATTACTTGGAGCGGGCTGGATCTGGGAACCTATCAATTTAAAACACGTGACCCTAATGACACTGATGTGAAAAGGTGGGGGGGGCTCAATGTGCTCATCATATGGGAATTAAGATTGCCAGAACTGGGTGAGGTAACTGCAGGGTGGTCAGCCAAACAAACTGCCCTGCATGGTAGCGAGGTGTGTGGTTCTGTTCCAGTGTGCCGGTCACATGAATGCCAAGGCCCATCGGCAGGGGGCAATGGGAAAGGAACACTGGAGAGAGTGGGTTTCTAAGAGGACCAATCAGAGAGTAAGGTCCTAAGCTCTGATGAGGGGGCAAGCCCTCAACGTATCTACCACAGAGTCTGCAAAGGTCATTATCTAACAGGTATCTCATGAATGTCCCCTTTCCCACCAACAGCAGGGTGTCTCGTGTTCCGTTCTCAATGGTGCTGACCAGTGGCAGTATATTAAAGTTCCAGCGATCAGCACAAATGTTGCTTCATTAATAACAAGATGTTCCAAGGTGAGTTGTGAATAAAATGTGGTACAACATGGGGAGGTGAGGTGATGGGAAACTATTGAACTGTGTGCTCTAATGATGCTTTCACTAATTAATGTAACTATCGAGGAGGAGGAGCTTGCAAACCAATCAAATCACTAGGAAGCACAGACAAAACAAATCCTCCAACTTGCAAGTGTTTCTCCTGACATACGAACATTGTATTTCTAAAAACTGATGTACATAGTCCATTCAGATGTCAGCCTCTCGATTAGAGCTAATCCACTGTTCTGTTTCATTTGTGCTCACCCAGCTGTAATAAACAGAGTTGCTTCTGGCCCGGTTTGTGCTCCATTTTGTTCAGTATGTGGTTTTTACTATGTACTAATTGGCAGACCCCTGACTACAGATGGATGGAAATAGATACAGCTTGAAGTTCCTGCATGCCAATACGTATTTAATGAACTCGACGTGCCACTAGTCCACTGTGTTGCTCAGAAAATTGTTCCACCGGGCAATCTTGGGAAAAGACAAATAAAAAAACCAAATAGATTTAATTGGCCTTTGTTATATCTTCAGACGGCATCCACGTTGTCATGGGGTAATCGCTGTAATCACTGCCATACCCGTGGCACACTGTGAGGCCTCATGACCTTGCCCCTTTACTTCAGTGCATCAGAAGATCGCAGGGGGTGGGCTGCTCTGCTATCACAGTTCTAGCCTGGGTTCTAGAGCACCCTGCTTGATCCAAGCAATCCAATGGCTTGTTCTGGGACTTCTCTTCACCACTCTGTCCAACAGGGCGGAGCAGACTTTGCAGCTTTTCCTCTCTTCACCTGAGCTGCCCGCCATGGCAGCCTGGGACCTTTCTTCACTGCGACAAACTACAGGGCGGGGCAGACTTTGGCCACCCCGCTTCACCTCCGGGGCCAATTCTGGTGGCCTTAGAACACTTCTTTCGGGCACGCTTCGACTAGCCTCGAAGCGGGCTGACAAGCGGCACTACCAGGTCACCCAATTCAGGACACCCCAAACATGCAGGCCAGACTGGGCAGCTCTTGTGTTCTTCACCTGGGCTGTCATACTCACACGGTCTGGGCCTTTGGCAACAGACCGTCCGGTCTGGCTGCATGTGATCCGACAGCCATCACAGCCCTGTGGGTGTCTGGGCTGCTCGAGGCATGCAGCCCGGGCCCATGGTAATGACCCTGGGTCACCCGCTCACATGTGTCCTAGTGATCAAAGTCTTTTATAACCCTGGGGGCTGCTTGAGGCCACGGCCACCGATGACCCACCATTTTCTGCTGCTTATCTTTCTTCAAACATTTTTTTAATGGTTCTCCAATGCTTAGTCCATTCTTAGGCAGAGGGCAGGGGAGCTCCTGCCTTTGTTTTATTTTCTATTTCAGCATTCCATGCAGCCCCATGGTGGGCTGGATGATTCAGTCCAAGTAGGCACCTCAAGTAAACACAAACACTACACACAAACACTAAATACATTTCTACACCCTTGAGTCTTTGTCTTTATTTCTATATTTCCCTTATGGAACAAGTGTGTAGCCCTGCCTAGCCAGGCCCTATTTGGGCCACGGGCTCCAGAAATAATTAGTTGATTTTAAGTTTTAGTGCAATACCCACTTACATTTTGTTGCTTATACATTACACATCTAAGTGAGTAAAGTGAGAGGCTGTCAAATGCCTAACAACAGATAATATTATTATATCGTAGAGAAGTTAAAACCAACAATGGAGTACAAATATGTTCAGAAAATAAGAGGGTGTTTCAGCAAGGCATGTCCCCGGAAGTAAATGTTTTGGATGATAGGGCACACTGTATTATTTAATGGGCTGTACACATGGCCATCACCAGTGTCGTAGATTTTAAAGATGTTTTAATTGAGGTGGCTGTTGCATACAGATTACACTCAGTCAACGGTGTGAATCCTTTTACAATGAACCATGACCACATACCAACCTGGTACCAGCAGGCCGCTTAAGTGGTGACATTGACACGGGAGGATAGCTCTGGGGCAACATGCTCGTCTTGGAAGACGTATCATATCGTATCATCGACATAGATAAGGTGTCAAACATACAGCAAGTTTTGGCACAACATCATTCAGGAAACCGAGTTGATAGACTTTTCTGTAGGGAAAATGGTGCGTGGCAAAGGCTGCAGAAATGTGGCCAAAGGCCTTCTCTGCTACATGCCCTCATTTAAGGTGGCACGCCTTGCCGAGGGGCCTTTACCCTGGAAAACTGTTGTGAAACTAGAGGTTCCTGCCAGTCTTGAAAGGTTGGTCATTTCTAGGGGTGGACAACATGATAAATGGGTGGTGATGGCAGTCGTGGATAGTACGCCACAATGAAGCATGAGAATCACGAGAATTTCATTTGCATTCAATGACTATGGATCCTAACCGTGCCTCACCGCCTCTCTCTCCCTGCCTCCTTCCTGCACCTGGTCATGTCAGTTTCTTTGGGAAGGGAGATGGTTTGCTATTTGTTGATTGGGCCAAGTCCATCTACCTTGAGCTTTCCAGCTAATGTGTTCTGTACTGGAATGTATGTATCCTGGCCCATGAGTGTTCCCAAGTTTTCAGGTTGAGTGAGAGTCCTGGGGTACATATGTGTCTGAATAAAGAGTGTTTCTTTAAAGTATTAACTATGATTCATGATATCAAAATGTGCATAAGCTTCACATTTGGCATTTCAAACAATCCCCTTTTTGAGGACAACCACATTGTTCAACAATGAACTGAATTGGTTTTCTTAAAAAAAGTTCTAATTCTTGCTCTTCTTTTTGTATATTACTGTTTATGTATTCTCCCTAATCTTCAATGCTGCACTGCTTTAAATAATAATAATGGTAATAGCGCACAAAGTAAAAATCAATAATAGAAAAGGAGCACTAAACTAGATATGCACCACACTGACAACAATACTAGAATAGTTGTCAGTCATTCAAATAAATCCATTTATTGGTCATGTGCCTACAGTCATTTATCTTCGGAGGACCTGAGATAAGTGACTTGATAACAGGAGTCATAGTACTGGAAAGGTGGGTGCTGGAAGAAAGCAAGGGGAGGAACATGGGGGCTGTGGTCTGACTGAAAAGTAGAAAACACTGCCCAGAAAGTGGAACGTGGGTATTTTGAAGGGTCTTCTTACGATACAGTGGGCTTCCTCCTGCTACAGATGGGCTGGAAATAGATTTGTAGAGAACTGACACATGTTCTGCTAGACAACAGCCACCTATGGATTTTAATGATCCATTGGTATAAGGTGTCATTGGGGGTTTCCTTAATAGAGGAGCATCATTTGCATATTTCAGTATTTGATTAACACAATCTTCAAAAGATGAGTTGTTAATCATGATAGACTGATCTGCTGCCAGCGCTTTGGCTGGGAGAATGAAGGCTGCTGCAGAACATTAGCCGTAGTGGAAACTGGTGTACCATGTGGCCTTGATGACTTTCTAGATGCCGAGCTCTGGAAGGAACCAACATTGATAAAAGTCTGTTGGTGTTCTGGAAATCGAACAATTATTGGGCAGGTTAGAGCAGCACAAAATAGATATACAGAGTGACCCAGGGATGACGGCTCTAGCTGTAAATACCTGGCATAAAAAATCCCAGGTCCAAAGCAAATATTTGTACATGATCTCTGCAATGATCATGCAGTATTCTTGTGTCAAGCAGTTTGCCTCGCTTGTGCCGCGTACCTGAATTGCCACGGGTGTCCACGATGGTCTCTCCGCTGATGCTGTCCTGATGAGCTGTATGAATGCAGGGAACCATCCCCTCAACGGGTTGGGAGGGGTGCGCCAAAATGAAGAGCGAGCAATTTCCTGCACCACGATATGCAGCACCCCTCTATTGTGGCGGTACAAGGACACTACAAGCACTGAAGAGGAGCAATGGATGTAAAGCAGACTCCAAAATGAGGGCAGCCCTGGGGGGAGCCTGAGTCAAGGGCTGAGCCAGAGAGAACTGAGAGGTAGGAAGAAAAGACAGGAGCAAGCAGGGGCGGCTCGTCTGTAATGGGCGAGGGGGCGTCAACCCACCAGGTCTTGGCCCCCTCTCACCCATTATGGAGGAGACAGCCCAGTAAAATACGAGCCCTCCCTCAGCTGTTTCTTTCAGCTGGGGGAGTGCTCTTAACTGTGAAAGGGGAACTTAGCTTCCCTTTCACAGTTAAATGTCCCCAGCTGTGCAAGCTCAATGAGCCATGCAAGGCTGGGGGTGTTTGCTTCCTCAGGCTCACACGGCTCATAGGAAATTCCGGCTGGGGAACTGCACATCTGTATGTGCAAGGAGGCGCTCCTGCGCATCCTCGCAGGTACAGACAGAACAGGCTGGAGTGGGGAGTATACGGATCCACGCTCAAGCCCCTTGCACGCATGTGTAGGAACCAGCAAACTTCCTGATTCCTGTTCATGCTTGCAGGGGGCTAGAGCACTGGAAACTCTGGACCCACGACAGAAGGTACCTTTGTTTATGTTCATTTTTTTTCATTTAAATAATGTGTATGGATGCGTGCTTGCTTTTGTCATTAGGTGAATGTATGATGCTGGATGATGGATGTTGGTGTGAATGAAATGAGAGAGTGCTTTCTCTGTGTATGTTGTGGAAATGTGTGTGTTTGTATTTTCATTTATTTAGCATTTAAAAATGTGTATGGATGCGTGTATTCATGTGTTATGATGAGTTAGTGCATGATGGTTGCCAGGGGTGTTGCTAGGTCTGGAAAAGACCCGGGGCTACACTAATGTCGGAACTGTTGGGACTGGGGGCTAGCTAGCCTTTTGGCTGTATCTCCTGAGATTCTATCCGGGGCTACAACCAAAAGACCCGGGGCTATAGCCCCCTTAGCCCCCCCTAGCAACGCCTCTGATGGTTGCTTGTGTGAATGAAAGAGTGCTTGCAGTGCGTATATTGTCTAAATGCGCATTTGTATGTTAATTTATTTATTTAAATATGTGTAGGGATGCGAGCATGCTTGTGTTTTGAGTGAATGCATGATGGATGATCGTGTGAATGAAACAGAGTGCTCGGTGTGTATGTTGTGTGTGTATGTTGTGTGTGTATGTTGTAAATGTGTGTGTTTGTATGTTTATTATTTGAATATGTATATGGATGCTTGTATGCTTGTGTTATGAGTGAGTGCATGATGGGTGCTTGTGACTGTGAATGAGACAGCGAGTGCTTGCTGTGTGTATGTTGTGCAAGTGTGTGTGTGTGTGTATGTGTGTGTTTGTGCTGGTCCGAGATGATTTTGGTGAGTGGGGTTTGGAGGTTTGTACAACAAAGGCATTTTGAAAATGCCTTTGTTGCACAAATCCCCTCTCCACCGGCCAAAATCACCTCTCCGTCTGAGGTGATGTGGGGCCCAAGGAAGAGCAATGCTATATTTTTTACCAGATATCTATGATAGATGTCTAGTATCCCATACCTGCCCACCTCTTCCCCCAGCATCTTGCATACACACATAATCACTTTGTGTGTGTGTGTGTGTGTGGTTGGCGCTGTGATGCCAAAAGGACAGGCATGGTATTTTTTTTACTGGACATCTATAATAATAATAATAATAATAATAATAATAATAATAATAATAATAATAATTTGCATTTATATAGCGCTATGAACCCTCAGGCATCTGAGCGCTGCTTATTATTACCCACTGTGTGTGGTGCTCATTTATCGACCTTGGAAGGATGAAAGGATGTGTTTGGCCCTGCTGGGATTCGTGTGTGTGTGTTTGGAGCTGTTAGGCCCAGGAGACAGGCATGGTATTTTTTACTGGACATGTATGATAGAGGTCCAGTAAAAATACCATCCCCGCCCCCTGGTCCCCAAGTGCCTGGCATACAAACGTAACCACATTGATTGTGTGCATGTGTGAGGAGTTCTGGACCTAGGGGACAGGCGTGTAATTTTTTTACTGGTTACTGGGCATCTATGATAGATGGCCAGTAAAAATAAATGCCTTACCCCAGTGCCCCCAGTGCCTCGCAGTCACACATAATCACATTCATTATTATTGTGATTATGTCTCACTGCAAGGCGCTGGCTTACCATAAAGCAGACATGGCATGTTTTAATGTGCATGGTTGATAAAGCAAGCAAGATAAGTGGTATTATGTAGGTAGACCTGCATTTTAATGCAGCCAGTCTAGCCATTTATTATTGTGGTATGACATTTTGTATTGGGCATCTTTGGTAAAGCAAGCATGAAAAGTGTTATTATGTAGCTAGACATCATTTTGTATGCAACCAGTCTAGCCATTTCTTATTGAGGCATGACATTTTGTATTGGCATCTTTGATAAAGCAAGCAGGATCAGTGGTGGTATTCTTACTCTGGCATGACATTTTGTAGTAGGCACCTTTGGTAAAACAAGCATAAGTGTTATTATGTAGCTAGACTGGCATTTCAATTCAGCCAGTTTAGTCATTTCGTATTGTGGTATGGCATTTTGTATTGGGCATTGTTGGTAAAGCAAGCATGATTAGTGTTATTATGAAGCAAGACCATCACTTTTATGCACTTAGTCTAGCCATTCCTTATTGCGGTTTGACATTGTATGTGGCATCTTTGATAAAGCAAGCATGATAAATGTTATTATGTAGCTCGACTGGCATTTTAGTACAGCCAGTTTGGACATGTGTTCATACTTTGGCATGCATTTTTAATGGTAAAGCCAACTGGAGTATGTTCTTATGTGGGGATACAACCATATATTGGCAGAACAAACATGGAAGTGTTTTCTTATAGTATCATTACTGTCATTATTCACAAAGCAAACATGAGTATGTTCTTATATCGGAAAAATAGGGTATAATGTTGCATGGAAATGTATGGGCACAGCCAGTGTGAACATGTTTTATACTGGCACATATTGTGGGAAAAGGAATCATGAAAATATTTTGTAGAAATGCTCCTGTGCACTGTTGGTGAATTGTATCTATTGGATTTTTTTTCATGAGTTACCCTACAAACCCCAATTGCAAACTGTTTGGCTTTTTATCACATTTTTCTAAAAAAAGTGTGCTCTAAAATGCAACATTTTCACGCATTACTTAAAAATTATTCTCTCGGCCCCCAAACCTCCCTTGTGTGTTGTGGGCTCCCTCACTACGCTTGTTCGCTCGCCCATATCAGGCACAAATATTGACGCTGCTCCAGTTAAAAAATTCACCAGCCGCCACTGGAGCAGGGTCCAGGCAAATGGATGAATCCCAAAGGGCAGGTAGCCAGGAGAAGCAGGGGGTCACAAACTCAGGCTAAGGCAAGAAGGGAGATAACTAGGAACAGGAGCATAGGCAACAGGGCCAGGAGGAGCAGGACAAAGAGGAAAATATTAAGAGAAGAAAGACAGGTGGCAAGGGAGTGAAGGTAGCTGTCGAAGAGCGTTAATACTCTGAGATTGCCTGAATGAAGCCGCTATTAAAGCAGCAAGTCGCAGAAAAACAGATGCTGTCTTCCAGTGTCCCTGCTGCCATGGGACGTGCAGAGTGCAGGCTACAGCACATGCATGGTACGCCGGCACTGGGACCTCTGTCATCACGGCGTGCTTCCCGTGATGTAGTCACTGAGCATGGCAGCTGCCCCCTGTGCGGTCCTGAGTCCAAGAGAGAGGACCGCCATCGCCTCCAGCAAGAGTAAAGTTGCCAGGTGAGTGGGCGTCTGTGTGTGTGTTGCACTGGCGTCGGCACAACACCACGTCAGATTACTCAGTTTAACAACTATATAGGAGATGAAATAATAAGCATTGTAATGCAACTTCTTTTGGAACCGGCTCCCTTTCATGCTCTCGTTTCAACACCTGGGAGGAAGAATGAATCAGCCACGATAACTTTGGATCCATCTCAGTCATATACCAACAAAAAGCCAACAGCATTAGAGTCAGCAGACACCGCTGAAAGGGAAACCACCTGCAACTTACACGTTGGATACAAATGACCATTGTACGTGGTAGTCACTGCAAAGCTCACTCCTGCGCAATGTATACCTTCATGCCTGAGAATTAGAAATGCCTCTGCAACTCCAGTTCCTTCAAACTCACCAAACAAGCAGCAGACCAGACGTGACTCAGAACCTTAACAGACAAGTATTTAGATAAATCAAAGGCAGCAGCAATGGAGAATTGGTTAAGAATTGGATTTAGGCGAGACTTTCTTCTAGGCCAGAGAGTAAAAGATTGCACCGTGGCCAATCGAGAAGATCATATCCTATGTGAGGCCATTTCAGAATTTACTGAAATCAAAACAGTAATTAGATAAACAAGGAACGCACAAAATACATCATAGATATGAGATTAGATCTGCGTTTCCTATTCCACTCCACTTGAGGTTGAAAATTGTACATGCTATGTTTCAGCCATTTGAGTGGCCCTGAATAGTACTTAGGCTTTAAAGTAGAAAGATGTGCACTTATGATATGTTCAAATAAATTATTGGTTGATCTATGTCAAACATTTGAACTTCCTCTTAACATTCTGTACGATTTGTTCACGTTGCAGGCTTATTGGAACATCATTACCACCAGCATGCACAAACATTACCCCCCTCTACTTTACCCACTGATTTATGTCTTTTACTATTGGTCCTTTATCGTCTCCTCCTCCACTCTCTCCCTTTTCCCCTTGCTACCAGACTTTGGTCTGGAAACCTGACGCGGGCCCAAAGCATCACTTTTAGGACAATACTAGGCATTCTGAGACTGCTACAGTGGTAATCTGCCACAGCATAAACTATGTTGTAACATAATGGAATAAAAGATAAAGAAAAACAGAAAATGTTGCCAAAATGAAAATTGACAATGTTGCTCATTTTTCTTAGAAAAGCAGCCAATTGATATTTCGGACACAAACAAATACCGCCTGTTGTTATTAAAAGGATCCCAATGTTGTAAGCTTCCAAGATCTCCATTTCTCTTGATTTTGGGTCAGTTTTGAAACAAATTAATTTGCGTTTCATACAATATATTACACCATTCGCCACTTTTTCTAAGTGCCAGGCTTGCACCATATCCTAAAATGTGTCCACAGATCTATACTAGGTTATCCATTTGTTCTTCAACTACGTTTAACTTTCTCACAATCTAATTAGCATCCGGAGCAGAGGGAGCAGCCAATTTGGTTCTGCAGATTGCAGGATGAAACCACTTATCTCAGCCCACATTCCAGAGAACCTGCAGGCTGCCTTCCCTCACCAGACCGCCATCTTCTCCCCACCCTCCTTTTCCTTTTTCTTTTAAAATTCTCAACCCCCCTACCCAGCCCGACTTACCTGGTTGTGGCGTCAACGAGACCCACCACCGCCACTACTTCTCTCCATCTCCCTTTACTGCCAGCAACGGAAATGGAAGAGGGGATCCGTGAGCAGCCCTGCCTTCCATCTCTTGGGCAGCCATCTTGGAACTGTCATTTCTATGAATGGTACCATATGAATTACCAATGCACCTGTGGAATTCCCAGCTCTGTTTGCACTTCCAGCTGTTGGGTGGGACCGCCAGGTTTGCCCGAGCGATGCTGGGGGTCTACAGACTTGGAGGGCCCAAGACCCTCCCCAGAACAAAAGGGGGAATCAGCCAACGGCAAGTACAAACTGCGGGATATTGCAAATAAAACCAACAAGGATCAATGCAAGAACACAGAAAGATTCAGGTACAGCTGGATGCTCCACGGAGCACAGGCGGTTTATTATGACTCTGGTGTCATCACTTGGGTCCTACTGCAGCAAACCTATTGGACCGAGGGATTGGGTATTGAGAGCTCTATAACCTATGCTATTAGCTATATGTGTTATTCTAGTGGTCCTCACATGTCAGGTGTCTGGCCTGTTCCATCCCCACAAAACAATCTATTACATAGTTGCAGAGTAGTGGGTTTACCATTAGTTCTTGCCCCTTGCTATCCACCCCTGGGATTCTAAGCTGTGATTGGTTAGAGCTGATGCCCCCAGGCCTGGGACTTGATCGAGTTCTCAGCTCGCTGTGCACCTCTTCAAGGTGATGTGAACGATTATGTTTCTGTATTGTAACTTGTTGCTGTCTTCATCTGCCTTGCTGGGATCGGCTCCCCTTTCTCACTGTGGATGACTGTCCATTGTCTCGTCTGGCTGCATCACGTGTTTAGAGACCACACAAATGAGCTCTGCAGCTCGCAATTTGGAGAATTTATTCTGTTTCTCTGCAGCTGGCCCCTTTACTGTCTAGGGATTGGAATGGGTCTTCGTATATCTGACCTTGGCTGTGAGCCTGTCTCATGCATCTGTCACGACCCGTGACCCAAAACCCCACTGGCATGGTCACATGCCAGGTAGGGTTAGGACTCAAGGTTCACGTGGGGCCCCAAGGGCCTTGCACTATCCTCATGGACTCTCGTGGAGTCAGTCCTGGCGCCTTTGGCGCTAGGCTCATGTTCAGATTGGAACACTGTCTTGAAGGGGCTACTTTTTCTTTTGGAGGCCTGTAGCCAACATGGAGGCACCCACACAGCCTAGTTCCTAGAACCAGACTGTGCGGTGCAGTGTTTTGGGTGTGGTAGCCCGGACTACTTTACCTGGACTACTTTACTGGAGGGCTATATAAACCACACCCAAGTTACAGAGCGTGCTTCTTCTGCAGCCAGCAGCGTGACGCCCATCGTGTCCAGAGACCAGACTCCGGCGATCCTTGAACAGCGGACCTGCAGAGGAGACAAAAGAACATTGTTAGCAGCCTCTGCTTACCTGCAATTTACCATCCGTCGATTATCCATCTTCCTGCTGCTCGCGGTCTTCCATCCAGCTGGCAGCATCATCGGGACACCACGCACGCACGGGAACGAAGCACCTGGAGGGAGAGAGAAAGAAGGACAAGGTTAAAATAGGTTACTCACAGCATTTACGGCAGTAATCACGAGAACCTCACCTGGCTGGGCATTTCTTGGCTGGCTCCACTTCGGAAATCTTCACACGCCCAGAAAGACCTTCGCGACCTGAAAAGGAATAAAGAATACAGGTTAGTAAAAGAAGACATTACCGTGCCGCACTTCCCGCTTAACCTACCATCCATCACACGCTCCTGCGTCCATCATCCTGGTAGAAGCCCGATCCAAGCTGCGCATCCACCGAAACTCTGTGCACCTAAGGGGGAAAAAATAAGGCAAAGACATTCATCACAAGAAAGGAAAGCAAGGACCTCTTAAGACTGCTATACAGACTTACTTCCTTAAAGACACTTGAATGGGTTAGCACCAGTGAAGTTAACTCGGTCGCTCAAATCCGCAGGAAACAACGTGCCCCTGCAAAGAAGGCAGGATGGAGAGCACGCCAGACATAACAACAAGGTGAGGAGTGGGCCATCAGATCGAATCCAGGGTGCAGGGGGGAGGAAACGAAATCTGTTCCTAAGTCCAGTCCTCCTGTATTTTCAGGCCCGACAGCCATAGAAGGCACCATCCGGAATCGAGAAGGGTCCAGGGTGAATCCGGCAACTAGGGCATAAGGACGTCCCCGTGGATACCTGGTGAGCATAACAGCATCTTGCTTTCTGTGCAGCCTGAGTAAGCTCTGCTCGTCTCATCCTAGGAGGCTTGAGGCCAGCTGTCATTTTCCTAAACCTTATAATGCGGTTTCTACTTCGTCCGTGTTATGCTAAGTTCCCTATAGGCTAGTTGTACGTGGTTCAATCAGGTTCCATATATAGTCCTGTATATCCACACATCTATTGGCTTTAAGCATCAGCACGCTTGCTCAGGATCACTTTTGCCTTGCGGTTTCGGCTTTGCTGCAATTGGCTAATGAAAAAATTATAAAAGCAATGACAGCATGTATATGTATCTGTCCTCTAGCTATAGAACTGAGCACTTACGTTCTTTATGTATATGAGCGTGTGTTTGTGTGATGCAGTGTGGACTGCAAATGTGCTTCATGTCTAATGCTTCTACGTTGTGGTGTCACTAGTGATGTCAACATCATTGCTTCTTGGTGCTTAGTCAAGGACGTATAGGCCTCTCTGTCCACGATCATGGACTCTTCTCCCACACATGGATAGATTTGCATTGTATTCGGTCTGTATGGCTGGCTGAGAGGATACCTTTCAGTGCACTTGTCAATCATTGGTGCACTTCGGATTCGTCCGAAGTAAGATGGGTGGCTGTGCGCACTTCTGGCTTTTTGCCTCATTATGAACTTCGGGGGCAGAGTGGTGGTCTCGGGACCCCTGGTAATCCCTCTTCACAGCCCTTGTCTGGAGCCAAAAAGGCATGACTGCAATGGCAGATGTAAACATAGTCAAGCAGTAAAGCATTACTGATTATTCAACACTCAGCAGTATATATAGTGATGAGTGTGCCTGGCATGCAATTGTTTAATTATTTTGAGCTTTTAATTGTGAAATAGTAATAGGACTTCCTCTATCTTTTCTGCAGAATTTCAGAATTTGTCTGAATGTTTTACCCTTTTCCTTGCAGATCTTTGAAAAAGAATTCCACTGATGTTCACATTGATACAGTCTCTACCAGTGCTCCCTCTCTGAACTGTTCCAACTTTCATGGTGACATGCTCAAGCGTGAAGAATGACATTTCAGGCTGGAAGTCCTTTTCAAATCCTAGGGCCTTATCACGAGTTAGGCAGTATCCCCACTTGGATGCCGCCCAATTTTATTTGCGCTAGCGCTCACCTATCGTGCTAAACGTTACCTCCCACTACCCTTTGGATCAATTGGGCCCAATGGGGAATTTTCAGTGCAATTACCGCCCGGTAATACCGCCGGTGGTAATTGCACCATAAATGGGCATTTTTTCAGCATGTTTACCCCCAGCTCTGAGCTGACAGTAAACACGGCAGACTCGAGATTGGGCAGAGCAGTAAATGGCCGCATTTAAGGGCTACCGCCCAACTCGTGATGATGCCCATAGTGCCAAATTAACATCTGAGGGAGGTGGTGGGGTAGCATCTCTGCTCTTTACAAAGTAATAATTTCTCCTTTAAATTGGCAGAGCACTCCACCATAAAATGTACTGGCGGCACTTCAGAAGAGTGCTGTCATGAATGCACGTTTGCATAGTATGCATCTGGCGTGCGGGGAAGGGCGGTGGTACTGCAATTCTTGTATTTCTTCTCTTGGGAGAAGCATGGGAGTGGTTGAGCCTCCTGTTTAGGACTTGTCTCCTTCAGATGAGGCTCCTGTTCAGCAGAGCAGGAGCCTAACAACAGCAGATGATGGCAAATCCTCCATTGATTCCAGCAAAGGAATTGGACAGGAACAAAAAGGAGTCGCGCTCCTGCAAAAATGGTCTCCCCAGAGCTGCTTTGCATGTGGCCCAAAGCCCTACAAGTGGAGGAAGCTTTCTGCCCTTGACGGCAGCAAACCTTATGAAGGCTCTGCATTTGGAGTCTTAATACGTGTAGGGAGTGTGACATGCAACTACTTCAGACAGCCCAAACTCAAACAAAGTAACGGTCCAAAGCTTTATATATGCCTCATGATTGGCACACATTTTACTATCATGGTGACTATTGTGACAGCTGAAATGAGCACCATACCCAGAGTGTGTTTCATGCTTAGAAGGCATGCTCATTTCAATTACTATCACAGACCTGTTTGATAAATTGGTGGTCATTCTTATGTTTCCAAAATGCACTTTCATTTTATGAAAAGCCCACAGCACTGACAATCCGCCTCCCTGCCTGCTACCTTATCCCCTGTGCGCTACCCCATCCACCATGCTTAAAGGTGAGGAGCTCCCCCAGCAAATGTCAATTTCCAGCACTGATTCCTTCCAAATATTTCAGTTGAAAAGCAGACACTGTGCACACGCGGCCCCGCAATCTAAACAAGACTGGAACCAGGCTGACAACAGTCGTTATTAATCTGTGTTGTCTTTTTGGCTGCCATTTTAAAGATTTTGCGGCGCCTATGAGACAGATTGAGGAAAATTGGGAAACTTTCAGGACATAAACCCAAACAAGTTACACATAATTCTGACTTGAATAATTATTGCTGCCCAGAATAAATCATTCTACCAAATTGCTCCTCCCTGCAGGACCTCAAAGCAGTTCTCCGAGGGACGAATCCTAATCTACACTTTTCTTTGGCAGTCCTGGCAGCATCAGTTGAAAAACCTTTGTTTTTAAGCAGTTAGTCACTACCTATAAAATCAAAAGTCTACAAACGTGTGGGATGCCAATGATAAGGTTAGGTACTATAAACAGGTCATATGAACAATTTGAAGTAAACAAGTGCATCCCAATACACATCAAAACTTCTCTCACATCACACTACTACTTAACAGCAAGACTTGGAACCCGATTTATAGATTAAGTGGATAGACCTCACAAAGTACTCTGTGTGTACAATACATTTGTGGGCTAATGCGCACAAAAGTCCTTTTGCTCGTTTCGCATATTCATTGAATCCAAAGCACAATGCAACTCAACCCGCAAAGAAAACCAAGCTGCGCGAGGAACGCCCACAACACGCCCCCACGCAAACCAAAACTAATGCCAAAGACCAACCTTTGCGCAAACCTTCATGTCCACCTCTGACCACCTCTGACCCACCATCCAGCACCCCAACGACATTGCACATGGTCCCCCGTAAGTTACGGCTGCACCCCAGCGAAACTGTGTAAGGTCCCCTGTAAGCAACAGCTGCACCCCAGTGAAACTGCGCAATGTACCCCATAAGCAATGGCTGCACCCCTGCGAACCTGCACATGGCATCCTGTAAGTAACAGCTGGACCCCTGAAAAACTGTGTGAGGTCCCCCATAAGTAATAGGGGAACCCCTGCAAAGCTGTGCGATGTCCCACATAAGTAACAGGGTCAGCCCAGCGAAACTGCATGAGGGCCCCCATAAGCCACGGCTGAGCCCATGTGCAACTTCAGACCATCCTCCCTACTCCGAAGGCACCCAAACTGCTAGCAGATACCCTAAGTCATATGTCACCTCTGCCACCACCCCAGGCAGACCCTCGGGTTCTGACAGCACCCACCAGACCCCCTCACCTCTGCCATTACCCCAGGCAGCCCCCAAAGTCCTGACACCACACCTCATCCCCCTGACCTCTGCCATGACCCTCCAGGCAGTCCCTTCTTGTCCTGACACCACCCACCAGCCCCCCTGACCTCCGCCACCATGCCAAGTAGTGCCCTCAAGTCCTGACACCACTCACCAGCCGCCCTCACCTCTGCCACTACCCCAGGCAGCCCTCTCAAGTCCTGGCACCACTCCACACCCCCCTAACCTCCATCACTATCCCCCAGGCAGACCCCCCATGTCCTGACACCACCCATGAGTTCCTCTTAAATCCTCCATCACCCCAGGCAGCCCTGCCAAGTCCTGACACCACCCAGTACGCCCCCCTGACCTCTGCCACCACCCCAGTCATCCCCCTCAAGTCCTGACAACACACTTCACACCCTGACCACTGCCACTTGCCTGCAGGCAGACCCCTCATGTCCTGACACAACCCACCAGTCCCATTCACCTCTGCCACCACCCCAGACAGCACCCTCAAGTCCTGACACCACCCACCAGCCCCCTGACCTCCACCGCCACCCCAGGAAGCCGACTCATGTCCTAACACCACCCCTTACCCCCTCACCTCTACCACTACCCCCAGGCAGATACCTGACATTACACCACCCCTCCCCTTGACCCCCGAGACCAGTCCAACGTTGATGAACAAGTCACCTCAACAACACTGCCCTGCAGCAAACATGAAGTACACTGGCCACATATCCCCCTCCAGCCTCAACAACTGGGACCACTGCTGCAGGATCCATGTCCAGAGCTCATCACAGGACTCCCTGGTACATCACACTCAGCTGCACATCAACAGTACAGCATAACGTTACACCTGCAACACTGTGACCACACCATGTATGTGTGACATACTAATGAAATGGAATGCAATGAACTATCATTCTGCCCATGTGCCATTGCAATGGACTCAAAGCACTGTCCATGAATGCCCGTGGAGGCCCCAAGTCTGACACATCACAGGTTGTACTAAGTCACATGTAATGTGTCCCTGCATAGGAGCCCATACGCAGGAATCAAAGAAGGCAGTGAGGAAGGCAGTCAGGGGTGGCAAAGGCACCAAGTGACACAAGCCCAACTGGCATGTGTCTGGGTGATGTGAGTGCTGTCTGAGAGTGAGTGAGTCAAGAAAATGGACAATGTACACAGGCAGACTCAATAACAAAGAAACAGAGATTCCTGCAAGTCAGTGGCTGATGTGCAGCATGAAGTGAGAGCAGGTTGTGGGTGATTGCAGATGTGTGCGTGTGGGGAGACCATGCCTTGGGAGGGATACAGCTACCGTAGATGGAGTTACCTTCTCTGACCTTGTGTTGTTTTTGTAGACTGAGGCAATCTGTGTGGGAAGATGTTTGCTGGTATTGTGGAGTACAGTGCTCTCAGTGCCTGCACACTACACATCAGAAGGTTAGGCTTGTTTGTGAGCCTTTCTGAGTGGATGAAGGATTCATTCGAGTGTAAAGCTGCAGCAAGCGCACAAGCAGAAAGCTGTGAGGTAAGATGTGCATCTTTCTTGTAGTGAACCTGTAATGTTTGCATTCTGTGAAACTATTTTGATGTATATGTGTATGTGGGCATAATTGTTGTGAGGGAATGGGGTGGCCACTCAAGTTGTACATTGTTGTGAGTCACCCATAGGGTCGCCAAGGCGGTCCACACAAGTGTTAGTTGTGTATTTTATTTTCTGCTGTGCCTTGCTACTTGTGTTCTCCTATGTGTTGTGTATACACTATTGTTGGAAGTGACCATGTGACTGTGGTCAGGGATTTTGTTGCTTGTGTTGTGTGCTTTGGTGTGTGCAACATGGTCACTGTTGTTTACATTTGCAATGACTCTGTCAGTGTTTGTTGCAGTTGATTTTATGGCTATGGCATGCACAGTTTCCCTCTCCCAGACCATATTGCCAGGGTGTTGTTATGGGCACGTAAGATTGGCCCCAAGTCCTCACTGAATGACACCAGGAATGTGGCTTCACTGTGTGTACTCCACAGGGGCTGATTTTCATGAGAAGTATGTTTGCACAAGCTGAATGGTTGCAGCTTCTCCCTGTGCCCTTTGACCAACCAAGGGCAAGGGTGGTGCCTGTGGCTGAGGGCAAAGACCATCCTACATATCGACTGGTATGCCATGCTGTGTGCAGGACACTTGCTGCCAGGAAGACTTTACATACTAGTAGTGGGGCACATAGCAATACCCCATCAGAGTGGTCAAGGGAGCGGAAATGTGACTTAAGCACCCCCCCCCCGCCCCCCAAATGTGCACTCCACTGTGCCCCTAGTGGCTAAATGTGCTGCATTGTATCTTCCCTCAGCTGGTTTTGCCAGATTCCTGAATGGCGTGATCAGGAATCTTGATAGCGGGTAAGTACTTTCCCCTGCAAATGTGTCAATAATTGTTATTAGCATTTATTGTCATGGTCTGTTGTTCTGTGCATCATGCGCATGCATGCATATGTGCAACTGTTCTTACTCACCAATGAGCCAGGTGTTGCCATATTTTCCAGATGCCAGGGCCCGGTAGAGTGGTGACTGATGGTAAACGTAGCTATCATGTGTGCTGCCAGGAAAAGTAGCATTGACTTGCATGATAGACTCAGTTTGCATCACAGATGACCTACACAATGATGGAATGCCAGTGTGTCTGTTTACGGTAAAAGTGTTCCATCAATTGGGGGCGGGGGGACATAGCACAACATGTGTACAATCAGTTGCTCCGAGTACATGTGGGAAATGTGCAACTGCATAGAACTCCTGGCACACTCTCTGCCTTTCCTGCAGTGTGTGTGGCATATGCACGTGCCTATACACATGAAAACACAAGTATAGCATGCAGATCTTGAAAGTGGAAGACAAACTTTTCCAGAACATAGTAGTTTTCCCAAGTTTGTCAGTTTGTATTGTTGTTATGGAATTTAACCAAAGGAAAACAATCTCATGTAAATCTCAAAAAGGTGCCTTTCTGAAATATGTCACTGAGCACTTTCCCATATTAGTGATTGATTATTAAGGTGTTCCTTTGACTTTTCTAACAGTACTTTCCTCTAATGCCCCTGACGCTGCCAGAAAACTATAGACCCCACATTTTTATCAGCACAGCATGCATCCTATGTTACATCAGAATATAATACTGCCAAACATCTGAAAGTACCTCATACATCAACCCATCTTGTTTCTCTGTCTACCACTTTCTGTTACCTCAACATTAATTCCCCCATCAGCACATCATGGCCTTAAACACCATCAGTGCCTCCGCTCCATTAGGACCTCAAGTTTCAACCACAAGCAGCACTCCTTGAAATGACTATCTTTTGACACCCATATGTGGGATATTTTTACCCATGCCAATGCGCCCCACTGCACCCCGTCGCCAATGGGGAAAGAAACAGCCAAAAATGGATGCGCTAACCCCTGTGCGCGCAAAAATCTGCAAAACTGTGCATGGTTCACCATCACAAAAGGCTGCACACCCCTGCCACACACAGTCAAAGTTGGAGAAAAAACAGAACTCACTGCAGGAGAATTCCAGTGGGTGCTGTTATATGTAACATGAAGCAATGCCACAGAAGTGGACTAAAAACCGAAAATGCCTTTTAAAATTCTGCTTCCACAACCAATTGCAACCTTCAAAGTGCTGTTTTGGTGCTAAGTTCTGTCATTTTCCAAGTGAACCATTGAAATTAAAGAGTGCTGAAATCACAGATCCTCCAGGATGGCTCAGAGAAAACCAGGCCTCACCGATTGACAGCAGCTAAAAAAATGTATTTCATGAAAAACCAGTCCAGCAACAGTTTGTTTTCAGTTACATGAAATAAATGCAGCTAAAAGTGGCAACATATAATAATTTCAGCTGTGCAGAGAAAACTCCAAGCAAAGGCTGATTACTTATTTCAAGACTGCAAACAAATTCCAGCACTCGAGGACAGAAATGGTGCTGAGTAGATGTGCATGCTGCAAAGGAAACTCTGATGTAAAGGACTCCATTTAAATGTGCTTTGCCATGAAGAAATTGCAAAATGTGCTTGTTTTAAAAGTATGTTTTTGTGGAAAGGCCTAATTCTTAAATGTCAAAATCTACCTATAAACTGTGTTCATTGTCTCTGTTTTAATGAAGATGCAGGTAACGTCAAGTTAAAACACATTCTTAAATAATTAATTCTGACTTGACAGTGCCCAGCCTGGGAAAGATGACACTTCATGTTAAAACCTTGCTGCTACAAAGAGGCTTAATTGAGGCTGGAGGTTCTCGCATATTGACAACAATGAACTGATTAGGCATTCGTCTGGGGCACAGCCAAGGACAATGGCAGGCCGCCTTCTGATCCCTACAGGGGAGGAGCTTGGAGCTTCCCTCTCAAGGAAGAGGACACCCCATCCTGATCAAAAAAATGTGACAGATGTTGCCTGTTGAAAGGAGGAAAAAAACTGCTGAACCCGCCTTCGGAAATCTGTTGTTTAAAATGCCTATTTGTGATTAAGTTTTGAAAACCTTTAACTTTGCAACATGAAGGAGGACAAATCTAAAAATCAGTAGTTATAAATTTCATTGTATGCCCTTTGTGTGGAGCGGATAGTGAACACTGTACTACATAAGGCACCAAAGTTACAGGAAAAGAATAATTGTGGCAAAACTATTGATGCTGCAAATATGATATTGTATACCCATGTTCAAGGGTTCATCTGCCCAGATATGTATTAAATTAGAAAATGTTAGGCCAAACCGTTATGATTAAAATGGACAAAATTCCATAGAACGACAAAGCAGCTCTCACAGAAATAGGAATTGGACGTAAGGAAAGTAAAAATATATAATGTATGTGTCTGATTTTATTAGGGGGCATAATTATAAAAATGTGCATTTGTGCAAAAGTTAAATTGTGGTTGAAATCAATGTGGCAGTTCCCAAAACACTTCATAAAGATGACAGCTCGTTTCTGACTTCCAACCAGAACAAGGCAAGTGCCTTTGACCACTCACATCCATAGGGTGTGGTTTGAAATTCTGCCCATACCATAAACTTTGTGATGTCACTTGGCATGATAAATATAGGAACTTCACCACACACACAGACTGATTCCTGACCACCTCCTGATTTCCGCGCAGCGCTTTGTTCCTAACTTCTTCATCCTGTCAAGAACTTTTCATCTAGTCCTGATTCCAGACTTCTTTGCAAAAACCAAGGTCCAGCAATTGCTGAACTCTTTTCAGCTAGGCCCAAATCCAACCATCCTAAACTTCAGAAAAGAATAATTCTGATCCAGTCTGGCTTGCTACTATTCATGCTTGCCCACTGAACTCACCATCCCGCTAATCTACTGTGTTCAGTGTCCAGAAGGCCAATCCAAATCTAGTCTGAGGTACAGTCCAAATTGACCAGAACCGCCCAGCTGACCGATCCCTCCAGAAGTGCCCTGCTGCCGGTAGACCTGATCCAAGATGACCAGAACCCTGCTGGTCCAATCTTAAATTACAGTGGACTGTAAGTATAAACAGGAATCAGAGTAACCCATAGTGTATTTGCATTGTCCTATCCCATCTTAACCCACCTCATCTTTAATTTCAGAACCTCTAATATTGTCAGAACCCTTCTTGTGCTGATTTTTCTCATTTGTTTTATAAAACCATAGCCCATTAGTGATTTGGAATAAATAAAGTAATTCCCATACAGAACAGAAAACTGTCTTTTCCCTGTGTTTTATCTTCTGTGCTGCTCAAAAGTGAATTCAATTGCCTTACTTATTTTCTGATTTGTACTGTCACCACATTGGTGATTGCTCCCCCATATCTATATATATTAAAACATATGTGTGATTTGAATTTTAAATAAATAAATAAATATTTACCTTTACGAACTAGCCTGATTCCTGGTCCACTGTGACCTGGGAGGGGTATTTTGAGACGGGTGTGATATGAGTGGTACATCACTCAGAATATTGAACCTATAGACACAATAAATAAGTATTTCATCTGTGCATTACATGCTAGGCGAGACACCGGTGTGTGCCGGATTGAAATCCTTAACACACATAAGCATTGCCTGCCTTCACCTCCTGTCCTCTCCCCAGGGTCCCATTGTTCTGTTAGCAGTGTAATGAAGGTGTTGATTCAGCACCAGATAGGGGGGCGCACTTACCAATTCTAGGAATAACAGGAATATGTTGGGACACCCACCATGGGGGAAAACACAGGGACCCCAGTGAACTAAGCGTGTTATTAAGCGTGATATAACTAACCAATTATAATTACAATTTAAATATCTCTAGGGAATGAAATGGCTGACAGAGCAGGCACTGAAGGGACCTACCTGCCTGAGAGAAACATGAGAATATAGAGAATACAAATAATGGCAGCAGAGGGCAAGAAGGGAAAGCATGGAAAAGAGGAAGAAATTGGGGAAATCTTTAATACAATACTGATTGTCCAGATTATAGAGCTGCAAGTAGAGGCCCAGCAGGAGGAAAAGATGTATAGGTACAAAGAGGGTGTTCCCTGTCACCCACCAATTTGGTATGGAGACAAAATAGCATGGGAAACCCCATGATGCCCAATAAATTGTTAGGTTTAGCATTAGAAGAGCTACACTTTCCTGCCCATGTATCAAGAGAAATAATAGAAGCAGAAATAAGTGAAGGGTGATATGTGCCAAATTTACACGAATAAGTGGCAGGATTTATGGGAAATAGTGTGGTGTGTCAGCAATTTTTGTCAGGACATACTTTAAAGACTGTTAATGGAAAATTGCTGTGACTGGAAGGGCCATTCTGGTACTTGCATGGGTTCCCATTGGGAACCCACTACAGCAGGGGAGTTATGTACAGCCACAGTATATGGCATAATGGGGAACAATTCAGCAGGGGAATTACATGCACCCGTTACTTTCTGATAGGGAGAGAGTACTCGCAACGAAGAAGAGGAGGAGGATACAGGAGACAAGATATAGGGTCTGCAGACCATTCTTTATATGCAGAAACATGGGGCATTTTGCACGCACATATCCATCTTTACAACAAGCTCAGGTACAAGCCATGCAAATGGCACAACAACAACGAGGATTTGTCACAGCACAGCCACAGTGGCAGCAGATGAAGCCCCTCCGAGCTCAGCTACAGCTCTGACAGGCACCCCAGGGCCACAGCAGGTCCAAGTAGGGCCAACTGATGGTGGAATGGCACCTCAAAATGTGACACAGACAACCAGCTCTGGCAGCAGAAAGTACAGTGGTGTTGGGGCAGAACGTGGTACCCCACTACACCGGAGTCAGTGTTGTTGAAGGTAACCCTTTTCCTTTCCCACAAAGTAACCCTCAACAATAGGGAGGCCCAGAGAAAGCTAAAGAATGTCCATTCCTAGCAGTAACTGATGGCCCTGAAGAGGAACCCAAGGTAGCAGTGAAAATAGGACCAAGAGAATTCTCATTTCTCACAGATACAGGAGCCACCAAATCTTGCATAAGAGAAGGAGGATTCCTGTTGTCAAATAAGGTGATGTATATGCAGGGCTTCCTTGGGACAGTAGTGATGGTCCTGTGACAAAATATTTACCAATCACAATAGGGATGCAGCACATCATAGTGCCACTATAGTATTCCAAGTACACTCTTAATAACATACTAGGAAGAGACTTGCTCAGCAAACTGAACGTCACAATATCATTCACAGAAACGAGGATGTCTGCTCAATGGCAGGCATATATTACACACAAGTAGTGGCACTTCTTTTAGCCGCACACGCACAGAGCACACGTTGAGGTCAACCAATGTACCCAAGCAGTTTCCTATTTGGAGTGGGGATACTACTAAGGTGGGTGCCAGGGATACAAGGGAAGGTGTTCCAATTGGCATCAGAATTCCTATTCAGACCCCAGTGCCAAAAGGAAGACAAATAAAGCATCATGCTTGTGCTACAGCTTGTAGAGGTAGTGATATACAAAGCCATGGTGATTCTATATGGGACACACAATGATAACATGGAGTGGCATGCAGTGTTATGCATCGAGCCAACAATGACATTAACAGGAGTAACGGATGAACAACTGCTCTCTGATGGGAAGGAAGAGGGAGAAATGGTATTCCAGTTACAAATACCATGCCCAGTAAATGTAATAGAGAAGCTATGCTGATACTGATGCAGTTGGTAAAAAAGGGAAACAAACACATCCTCACTGTGTTGTTTGCCTCCCAGTGCTGCTCCCAGCGCCAATATGCTCTTGGGGAATGTTGCACTTAATACATTCTGAATAGATTCATATATAGAAACACACAGATGAGGATCTCAAAAAGGTTCCCAAAAACTATGGGCCAAAGGGCCCCATTATGTAAGGGTACTAAAAGGAGTAGGGGCGGTGAAGATATAACTAAAAGAAGGGGAGCTGTTGCCCCAAGCAAAACAATACCCATTCACCAGAGAAGCAGGTGAGGGCATATATTCGTCTCTACATGCACTATGGCAGCAGGGCATCATAAAAACATCCTCATCACCATGGCCAAATACCCAATAAAGAAATCAAAGGGTGGGTCATGGAGATTCATACAAGATTTCGGTTCTCTTAATGATCTAGTGGAAGCAGAGTACCGAACCCCGCTACAATACTATGCAACATCCCAACAAAGGCAAAATACTTGACTTTAAGAATGCCTTCTTCTCCATCCCACTCCACCCAGACTCATGGTTTTTGACAGCATTTATATATCGGAGAACCCAGTTTGAACACACTAGATTGCCACAGGTTTATTGCAAATCAACTAACATTTTCAGCAGAGTGATACAGATGGATTTGAGGAACTTACAAATGCCAAGCACAGAGATGCAATATGTTTATGACCAGCTCATTTGCAGCGAGACTGAGGAAGAGTGTAGGACGGATTCAGTGCACCTCTTAACATTACTAGCAGATAAGGGGTATAAGGTGGATAAGGCAACATTGCAATACTACCAGGAGTAGGTTGTGTATTTAGGACTAATAATATTCATCAAATGATGCAAGATAACACAAGGGAGAGTAGAGTCAATTCACTTGACTGTGTGTCCTGGCACAGTGAAGGAAATGCAGAAGTTCCGGGGTTATGCAATTACTGCAGGCCATGGGTTTTTGACTACTCTAGATTCACAAAACCCTTACTGCAGGCCCTTAAAAAAGTGCAGAAGGACAAAGGGTACATCAAGTGGACATCATAAATGAATGACAGTGCCAGTGTGGGCCACCATGAACTATAAACAGAGGTTTTTCTTGTTCTCCCACTAGGATGATGGTGGTCCTCATGCAGAAGAAGGCACAGGGACACAAACCTTGAGCTTACTATAGTGGTATTCTAGACCCAATTATGCAGGGACACTTCCCCTGTGAACAAGTACTTGCAGCTGCAGGGTTTGCAATAGAAAAGGCAGCGACAATAGCATGGGTTGTCCCTTAGTACTGTACATGGAGCATTCCTTATTTGCCATTTTGGAGAAATCAAAGAGCACACTGACGACACAAAGGGCATCATTGTATGAAGTTATACTGACAAAACCAGCAATTGAGGTAGTGAGGTCTCACGTGGAAAATCCAGTGACATTCAATGCAGAATCTGTGAGAAAAGGGGACTGAATGCATGACTGTGCAGCACATATGGACAGAATGCAAGGGAACACATGAGTAAAAGAAGAAGACAGAGGGGGCAGACATGATCTTCATTGACAGGTCACCAAGCATTGACCCCAATATAGGAAGGAGACATACTGGACCTGTGATAGTGTGCTACAAGGACAGGGAATATGTAATTGTATCCCAGCAGAGATTACTATTTGTCATGATTCCTGGCCGTCATGTCCCCAGCCCTCCAAGATGTCAGGCTGGAGCCAGGCCACAATCACCTACATGGCCCTCAAGGGCCTCTCCATCCATCCAAAGACCCACTTGGAGTCAGACTTGACGCTTGTGGCACCAGACTCACTCACTCCCATAGGATAACATTGGGGATTGGACTTGTAGTGCATTGATGGGGACAAGATGGATGCCCCCACATATTTCGGTTCCCAGAACTGTATGTGCAGTCTAGTCTTTTGGGTGTGGTTCAGCCCAAAGACACCTGGGTTACCCAGAGACTATTTAAGCCACGACCAGGCTGAGAAACATGCTTTGTGTTTTCTGCACCTGCAGCGTGACACTCACCGTGTTCAGATCGGTCTCCAGTAGGCCTGCATCTTTCTTCTGCGCTCAGCTCCTGCAAGAACAAGAACACCGTTAGGAACAGCCTTAACTTGCAGCGCTTCTGCCCATCATTCATCGTCCTTCTGTTCTGCAGGCATCTTCGGCGGTGTCATTCCCATCCCGGCACGCCGCTTCCTAAGGAAAAGGGAAAAGAACAGAAAAAAGGCATTAGTAAGCATTCAGCAAATCTTCGCTTATTTTTAAAGACTGTACGAGCTTCAAACGCTTACCTGAATCCCAGCTGCTCTGGGGAACTCTGTCTCTGGAACTTCTCATCCATCTGCAAGAGGGAAAAGACACTCCAGGTTAGTGTGGAAACATCTAGTGGCGCCGCATACCGCGCTTACTCACCGCATTTCTTCTTCATAACTGGCGTCCACGCTGAAAATGTCACAGCACCTTAAAGACACAGAAAAAGAACTCAGTTCAATACAAATACGAAAGGGTCGCATCGCGCATCGCGCTCTCACTCACCTTCAGCGCTACTCATCTCAGCAGCACGTCGCCATTCCCGGACGCCGGCCATCATCTAAGGAAGGAAAGGAACGAAGTTAGAGAACTGTTCAAAAGACTCATTATACTTAGCTGTCGGACTCTTGCCAGTGAAGTAACTAGGCAGCAACAAGCCCACATCAATCAACGCGCCCCTGCTCTGAAAGCAGGACAGAGAGCACACTTTCCAAGAAAACAAGGCCCAGTCTCCAGTCGAGTAGACTCCAGGGAAGGGTTGGAGGTTGTAAGAGGTCAAAACAGGCTGAGTGACGTCCCCGTGGATACCAGGTGAGCGTTACACCTTTGTATTATTCAGCGCAGGCAGCAGATTTAACGGCCATGATTGGTGCATTAAACATGACGTAAGGGCATGCAGCTAAAATATTCTCAGATTCAGCTTATATAACATCTACAATACATTTTGGATTAGTGTGATGGGAAAGAAGAGGATTCAAGAGAAGTGACGTGTCCCCAGTACAACATGCTGAGTTGCTTGGGCAACTGATTGGCCCAACAAGGCTGAAACATGTCTGGGATGCTTGTGGTCTCGTGCAGAACAGATGTGGCCTAGCAGTTCGGGCCGGACCGCCCCTTTTGGGGTGGGACCAAGCCTGATTTGCATATGGTCTTTTCCCTTCTGTAATGTCTTGGCAGGCGAAGAACAATGGTCTGGATGGTTGCCCAGAGCAATGCCAGAGGTTAAGATTAACTCTAAACCTTCCAGCCATCACCTCTTTGTTTTTGCTTTGTCACCCCAAGTGGGACGAGTATGCCCAGACATGGGTCCCATGCCTGCTGGGCCTAGAGACCCAAGCTGCTCCTCACTGATGAGGCCCAACAAGGCTAAAACATGTCTGGGGATGCTTGTGGTCTCGTGCAGAAGGGATGTAGCCTAGCAGTTTGGGCTGGACTGCCCTTTTGGGTTGGGACCAAGCCTGATTTACATATGGTGTTTTCCCTTCTGTAATGGCTTGCCAGAGCAATGCCAGAGGTTAAGATTAACTCTAAACCTTCCAGCCATCACCTCTTTGTTTTTGCTTGGGCAACTGATTGAGGCACTGAAATTGCCAGTGGAGGTGGCCATAATATAATCCAGGGTGTCTTGTATTCCTTCCTTTCTGGTGCTGACCAATGGCAGTTGAATAAAGAACCAAAGGTTAGCACAGTTATGTTATTACTAATTGCAAACTGTTTGTGGGATAGAGTGTGAAGCAATGTGGCGCCACACAGCGAGGGGATGGGCTGAAAGGGGGAAGATCTGTTGCTCCAATCATGTCTAACTAATGCATGCATTGCTGTAGGGGTATGACAGAGTCCACCCAGTTAGCATCTTAGGAACCGAGAAGATGCAAAGCTTAAATTTCAGCTGTATCTAATTGAGCAAACATTGTATTAACGGTATAAAACGACTGCTCGCTGTGAGCCAATTTGTCAGCTCTCATCAATCAGTTCTGCTGCACTGTGCTGTTTGATTTGTGCTCATGCAGCTGTAATAAACAGCTGTATTTCTTGCCCGGTGTGCACTCCTTTTTGGATTACTGGTAGCATATTTATCACCAGCCCTAGAGGACCCCTGATACAGTAGCATGGGCATTACCTTCCAGTCAGCACCCCAAGAACCCATTGTGCTCTAGCACTTTGAAGCGTCGTCTATGCACTGGATGGAATTACCAGTAAATATCTTAGACCAAATAACCAGACAAACCCTAGAGACTTGCTAACTCCACCTCACATAGGCTTTTACCTTTGTGGTTGTTCAGCACTTGACACTTGCAAATGTCCTGGCTTCTCCTAATGTTAGCAGAAATATGTCTTAAGCACATGGTCTGTTCATTTGACTCACTTTGTGCCTTGCACCCATCTCTCGAAATAGCCACCTTGGTTCTAGGCCAAGGTACTACCTTATTCTGCACACGGAAACAGCTCCTTCATCAGTTCTTCAATTTGCAATCCTAGGCTCGTATTTTGAGGTAGCAGGGTTGATTCTTAACACGGGCCATCATCCATTTTCTTCCAATGGCCGTCGTAAATGTTATGTACATACCTCTTTTTAGCAAGCTTCCATATGTCTTTTCTACCTTGCGTTACAGCGTATTTATAGTTATTTGTCAGCAGGTTGCTTCACCTTCATATATTCATGATCACTTTATCTTCAGGTACATGTTTCTCTTAGTGCTTCAGTTACATCATCAGACTTGAGTATTTTCATACCATTTTGGCATAGGTTCATTCATCTTCTTTATGACATCATTCTTTTATTGTCAGATTTTACTTGGAATTCATCCATTTTACCCATAGGCTCATTCTGGCATTGGGCAACCTTCCTGATAGCAGCCTCCCACTGCCTCAATCTAAGGTTATATTCTGAATGGTTGCATGAGTGCATTTCATCTCTCATATATGCAACGTGGTACAGTGCATGGATTCATACATGGGTTTCCAATTGCAGCTCTTTGTCTGCTATTCCAATATGACAGTGTGAAGGGGTGACCAGGAAAACCGTGTCCACCAGCTCCTCTACACCATCCTCTCCCTGTCAGCAACCATTGAACCTTCCCCCTACATCTCTCTATGCCCCCCTTGCTCTGTTATCATTCCAATCATTCCATGAACCTTACCCGATATCAGCACCTTATAACATCTACCCCATCAGTACCGCTTTCCTCTTACCTGCTGTCATAAATACTATGGCCACCACATTTGTATAAGTGCAGCAGGCATCCAACCTTACATCAACCTTCAATACTGCCAAACGATTACAAGTACCTCATGCATCCACCCATCAGGTTTCTCTATCTCCTATTCTCTGCCAATGCAACTTCAATCCCCCTGTCAGCATGTCATGCCCTTAACCCTCACCAGTGCCTCCCCTCCAGTAGGACCTAAAGTTAAAACCACAAGCAGCTCTCATTGAAAACACTATCTTTTCAGACCCCATTTAGGCATTACATGCTTTCATCTCCTGTCATCTCTCTAGGTTTCCATAGCCCTGTTAGCACCCATGGCCATTAGCCTCATGTCAGAACCCCAAGCTCCCATCCTCTGCCTGTCAGCAACCTTTGCGCTTACCTCTAAGATCGGTCTATGTTCCCCTTTGCCCTGTTAGCATTCCATGCACCTTCTCCCATATCAGCACCTCACATCATCTACCCCATCAGTACTGCTTGCCTCCTACGTGCTGTCAAAAAACTATGACCACCACATTTATATATGCACGGCATGCATCCTACTTCACATCAACATTCAATACTGCCAAACACCTGCAAGTACCTCATGCATCCACCCATCAAGTTTCTCTACCTACCACTCTGTCAACACAACATTATATCCCCCGTGCCCTTAACCCCCAACATTGACTCCCTTACATTAGGACCTCAGGTTAAACACCACCCATTGAAACCACTATCTTTTGGCTCCGTATATAAGCATTAGGAAACCTTCACCTCTGTCATCAGTACTGCTTGCCTCCTACGTGCTGTTAAAAACAATGGCCACCACATTTTATTAGCATCACTGCATGCACTTTTCTCTGCATCAACACCCAATTATTTCTGGAAAGTATCAGTATGGATGGAAGGATGCATACATTGATTGTGTGCTTAGTTGTTTCATCACTGACTTTATCACAGGGCTGATGTGTGGTGCATCAGTGGGGAGTAGGAAGGATGTGACACAACCTTACTTGATGGGTTTGATTTTACTTTTGAGGTTCTGCATCATAACCTCAACGTCATTTTCAGTAAAGTGTTTTAGAGAAAATGTAAACATGCAGCTTCTGTACAGTCCAGTAGTTGGTAAAGGCACGACACGTATGAAGTGCCACACATCCCAACCAGGCTTGGACTGGCATATAGGGCAATAGGTCCAGGGCGGAACCAAAAATTCAAAATGCTGGGGTGGCAGGACTGTCAGAAGATGTGGTGAGGCCCGGGGCAAAACATTTGGTGAGGCCCCCTTACATTGCACTTGGCCAGCGGCGGCACATCCGCAAACAGGAGACTCGAGAAATCTACCTTTGAGTTTGTGTGCAGGATCCCAAATATGGTTTATTACTACAACTCCAAATCAACTACAGCAAAGTTAGATTTCTCTACTGAAGAAAGGTTCATGCCAGACTAACTTTTTTATCATATGAATAAATATATATAATATGGCATGAGCTTTCCACTGCGCCACCTCCAATTCTCTGAGGGTTAGTCACTTTTCCAAGCAAAGAGTTGAGGGCAGATCTCTTTCTTCGGCTTGGGCCTCCCTCTGGAAACAGCCTTCCTGCCTCGCTGAAACTTGAGGAGAACCATCTCCTTTTCCTGAAGCACCTCAAGACCTGTCTCTTTGCTTCTGCCTCTCTCTTCCTCTCCCTTGCTGATCACCTGCCTGATCCATGCACTGGTCACCTGGTCAAGCTCTGAATTCGGGACCAGGTCCCTGCCTGTCCTGTTGCAATCCTGCACTGCCTCTTGGCTCCCCTGCACTTGTGGTCTGTATCTGTAACCCTACAGTCCCCGCTCTTGCTCTTATTCTCCACCCGTTGGCTGCACTTATGAGTACCCACACTTGCCACCCGTTGGCTGCACTCTTGTTATTCCTTTGTTACTGCACTTCTGCATCCTACCCCACCCTCGGCACTTCTCCCTTCCCTGCTCTTGCACGATCTGAATGGCACAAGGCCTAGTAAGATCTGTGTTTTGTCCTACTCCTTTGTTTCTCCCTCCTTGCCTTGTCGCGCCTAGAAGCACTTGTGTACAAGCACGTTATAAATGCCATATCATATCCTTAAGGAGCACCCTGCCCCTGTGTGCGCATTAAAACAAACATCATACACAGTGATAAATGATGTACAGTGGAGGCTGGTACATTTCTGAACTCAAGAGGCTTAAATGTTTGTGCCATTTAGGCAGGATCAACAGAGCACAGTGAGGGAGCCCAAACCAAACAAGGGTTGCTTGAGGGGGTTCTCACTCCCAAGAAAATGTTTGAAACATTGGGTTAAAAGTATGCATTTTACAGCACTTTCTATGCAAAATTGGGTATAAATCCATACAGTTTGCAATTGGTTTTGTATGGAAGCACATGGAAATTCCCAATAGTTGCAAATCACAAATTGTGCATAGGAACATTTTCCAATACATTTCATGCCGCCTTTCCACGCGAGATATGCTAGTATAAAAATATATTCATGCTGGTTGTTCTAATTATGTCGATGTAGGCTGCATCAATATATGCCATTATTACCATGTACGGACTCCCAGCCAGTAAAAATGCCATGCCACAGAAAGTATATCCAGGCTGACTGTGTACCATAAGTGTTATTACTGGCTAGATTGGCCTACATTCAATGTGGGCCAATTTAGCCAAGTAGTATGTTTGCTTTAACCTTGATGCATAGTCCTGTGCATCAAGGGTAAAGCAAAAAGAGCACTGGCAATGATAACATTTTGGGCATTCGTATGGGCATGGGAAAGGCACTTCTGTATTGGTATTAGCTGGCCATTGATAGTGCAAGTGCAAAATGGTTTGAGTACCTGAGCAGCTAATAGCAGTGCCTGGTAAATGCCTAATACTTATACACAAGCCAAAACTGGTGGCTTTGTCAATGCTTATTGTTAAATTAACTTTAGTGAAAGACACGCACGGTGTTTTTAAATTGAGTGGCCAAAGGCAGACCTGATTAAGACATTTTTATTACACCAATTACGTGTTTACAACTCCAATGAAGTCGTGAATTCTCAGAAGACTCCTTTGAGGAAACACTTGCAGGCACATTGAGGGCAACGTTTGATGGCAAGGCATGTTTAAAGCTATCTCAAAGAGTTCCAGTGAGGAGGTGTTTTGGGTGGGGATGGCAGGAACTGGGTGAAAATTGCCATAGGGATTAGCATGGCCATGTAAAGTCATTTCACTGTTAGCACCTGCATTCATATCCATACATTTTTAGGTAATTGAAATTGTGATGTGGGGTTAGCACTTGCATGCTCGGGGAGTGATTAGAAGGGAAGTGGTGACATGAGATATCTCATTCTCACAGCAGTCCTTAAGTGTGACATTTCAGAAATGAAGGCAAGAGGTAGCTGCTTGTAACATTGAAGCTTCACCAGAATAGTCTCATTTGAAATGTGGAAAGATGTTAGGTGCCCTCACACAAGGAAGTTTGCCCCTTCCTCACAGCCTCTGACGTTAGCGCCTCTCCCAACATTTGAAGTGTTAGTCCCCTTTCCCCCTGACATTTTAGACTAGGTGCACCTCTGATGCCATGAACCTACCCCTTAATGAAGTGGCCCCCAGGGAGGCTACATTTAGGGGTGGTGCTACACACACACTCACAAAAAACACTTTCACCCATGCATTCATCCACCAGTTAAACAACTCCATACATGCATATATACATAAACACAGCATTGACACAAACACCAACATGCACGCATGCATTCATACATACACATATACATACTAATTTAATTTAAATACACATCTACACTTTAAAATAAAAAACACTTACCTTACCTCCATGCACCCTTAAAAAGCATCCACGCAGCCGACACATAGACATGCTGCCTGACAAGAGAGGAGTCCTCTCCTATCAGTCAGCGTGGTCATGCTGAGCAACGTGAAGACACTGACTGACAAGAGAGAGCTCCTCTCCCATCAGTCAGCGTGGTCACGCTGAGCAACGTGAACACACTGACTAACAAGAGAGAACTCCTCTCCAATCAGTCAGCGTGATCACGCTGACAACATGAACACACTGATTGACAGGAGAGGAGTCCTCTCCTGTCAGCGTGGTCACGCTGAGCAACGTGAACACACTGACTGACAAGAGAGAACTCCTCTCTCATCAGTCAGCGTGATCACGCTGACAACATGAACACACTGACTGACAGGAGAAGAGCCCTCTCCTGTCAGTCAGAGTGGTCATGCTGAGCAACGTGAACACACTGACTGACAAGAGAGAACTCCTCTCCCATCAGTCAGCGTGGTCACGCTAAGCAACGTGAACACACTGACAAGAGAGAACTCCTCTCCCATCAGTTAGCATGATCACACTGACCACATGAACACACTGACTGACAAGAGATAACTCCTCTCCTGTCAGTCAGCGTGGTCATGCTGAGCAGCGTCAACACACTGACTGACAAGAGAGAACTCCTCTCCCATCAGTCAGCGTGGTCACACTGAGCAACGTGAACTCACTGACTGACAATAGAGAACACCTCTCCCATCAGTCAGCGTGATCACGCTGACAACATGAACACACTGACTGACAGGCGAGGAGTCCTCTCCTGTCAGTCAGCGTGGTCATGCTGAGCAACGTGAACACACTGACTGACAAGAGAGAACTCCTCTCCCATCAGTCAGCGTGGTCACGCTGAGCAACATGAACACATGACTGACAAGAGAGAACTCCTCTACTATCAGTCAGCGTGATTATGCTGACAACATGAACACACTGACTGACAGGAGAGAAGTCCTCTCCTGTCAGTCAGCGTGGTCATGCTGAGCAACGTGAACACACTGACTGACAAGAGAGAACTCCGCTCCCATCAGTCAGCGTGGTCACGCTAAGCAACGTGAACACACTGACAAGAGAGAACTCCTCTCCCATCAGTCAGCGTGGTCACGCTGAGCAACATGAACACATGACTGACAAGAGAGAACTCCTCTCCTGTCAGTCAGTGTGGTCATGCTGAGCAATGTGAACACACTGACTGACAAGAGAGAACTCCTCTCCCGTCAGTCAGCGTGGTCACGTTGAGCAACGTGAACACACTGACTGACAAGAGAGAACTCCTCTCCCATCAGTCAGCGTGATCACGCTGACAACATGAACACACTGACTGACAGGAGAGGACTCCTCTCCTGTCAGTCAGCCTGGTCACGCTGAGCAACGTGAACACACTGATTGACAAGAGAGAACTCCTCTCCCGTCAGTCAGCGTGATCACCCTGACAACATGAACACACTGATTGACAAGAGAGAACTCCTCTCCTGTCAGTCAGTGTGGTCACGCTGAGCAACGTGAACACACTGACTGACAGGAGAGGAGTCCTCTCTTGTCATTCAGCATGTCTACGTTGTCAGCTGAATGACGGGAGACAGCAGAACTCACCTCTGAGCCCTGCTGTCTCCCATTATTTTGCTGTTTGTTGCGGAGCCAAACGGCTTCACAAGAAACAGCAAAATCATTGCAGGGGCAGCACAGTCCCCCAAGTGAATAAAGGACACGGGAGACTGTGCTGCCTTCCACTTAGGAGAGGGGGCCGCGAGGCCCCCAGCAAGCGCGAGGCCCAGAGCAGTTTGCCCCCCCCGCCTGAACTCCCCTCGTGACGGCCCTGGGGGTGGGCCTGTTTTTTTTGTCAAAGTGGGCTACTTTTTTGGCCAATGTGGGCCAGTTTGATGAGCTACTTCACGATGCCACTAATAGTTTTGACCAGTGTTGCTGAATAAATATTCTTTAAAATGTACAATTTGCATCAGATTTGATCAAACAACTCCCACTTGGGTACTACTCAAACAATGTCACAAAAGAAATGAAGAGCCAGTTGCAACTGTGGGCCACTTTTTCATTGGTGCCCGAGACAATTTTATGTCCCAGTCCGACCCTGATCCCAACCCCTCGTTCACTGGTCTTTGATGTATTACTTTTGTTCCACTATTCACTTTTTTTGGCTACACCCACTACTTCCCATAAGAATGTTGTTGACTGAGAGTGTAAGTTGTTACTTCAATTAGTCTTTTCTTTTTTCGTGGTTTAACATTTATGGCTGGGTATTCCTGAACCTTTAAATGTGGCGGGTTGGCATTCCTTCAAAGGACTCACATGGACACGGGCTGGATTCCTTTCCCAGCCGAAGCTAAAATTGTCTCCATTGTTTTCAGGTTTTTTTAGTGCTAAATTTGGATGCAGGCCACTAATGATAACAATATGGTATCTTGACATGGAAGGACAGCCCCATGTGCTGGGTCATCTGCACTGTCATAACCCCAAGAGCATCAGGGGTTATTTCTGGCAACACAAAAGAAGTGTGCAACAGAGGCATCTGTAGCCAAGTAAACAATGGCGTGGGACTTGCTGCTGCTCACGCTTCCTTTAGCAGTTTATAAAAAAGAGATCCGAGATCCTTATTGTTGCTTCTTAAACAATGAGGACACTGTGTTGGAAAATGCGATGGCTGCTTAAGACATATGGCATCAGCATTCAAGCGAATGCATGCACGCTTGTACAAATCATGGCTATGCTTTTGGTGAAGGTTTTGTGTATATATATCACACACACACACACACACACACACAACACATACTCCCCCGGCCAGCTAGCAGGCCTGTTTCTCTGCCTGCCACTCATGATTCCACATTGTCTCAAACTCCATCTTTGCTCTTGCTTTTTCGATTCTTCTCCTTGTCAACGTGTCCAACTTTCACAGTCCTTAAACTCGCACCCTCGTTCATTAAATTAGAATGTGCACGATTTCTTTTAAGCACAGATGACTCAGGTTTGTGTTATCTGCCCCTTCGTGGTTCGAAAGCACACTCGGCTAAATGCACCCATGCACACACAGTTCGTCAAGCCGGGCATCTTTATTGTCCAAAAGGTAGCATGTTCTACACAGATTGCAACGCACTATTGTCATGCATGCCTAATGGATCGACTTGTCCTCCTAAATAACACACAAAAGTCTCTCAAAAGTCCTACAAATGGGGTCTCTTTGGAATGTGAAAATAGAATAAAAAGTATCAGAATGTTGAAGACACTGCTGTGATGTAACTACAGGATGTAATAGGATGTAACCCTGATGAACTCATCATTTCTGTCTGTATTGAGTGGGTGTGGTTAGATGAATGAAGTTGGAGTATGACTGCGAATTTGATGGTTCTAGATTATTACAACGACCATCTTTTTTAGATGGGTTTTTTACCAAAACCTATTTTTTTAAAACTCGTCCAATTTCTTTTTTTGCTCCCCCCACCTCATCCCCCGCAATCTCCCTCTTCCCCAACAAATGTAACAGTATTCCCTACCCACTACCCCTTATATCTTCTGATGATTTCTTGGGGAAATCGAAATTTGGTATCAGTAAAAAAAACATTGAAAAAAATACTGTCGATGTAACAACGTTGTGCCGAATTTGGTGTTAAGAGAGTGTTCTTCAAGATGTGAGCAGGTGCCTTTTTATATTAGAATTATGCGATGTATTTTATTCATCTTGAAGCAATTTATGTTTTCATTTGTAATTTCATGAAAAATGAGGGATATTGTGTTATGCTTTGTCACCCCCAGCAGTCTCTTCAACGCCATGGCCCTATTAGGTCTCCTCTATCCACCTTCCTTTCTTCATGAAACGCTCAACCTTTTATTGGTTTCTCTTTCATCTTTCCCATGAATGACTTGTAGCTTCAATGCAATTCCTCCAATATTTCCACATGCCATTTACCTGTTATAGTACTGGTGCTAGTACGGTTGTGGTCAGATACAGCAATATTCTTACAACATTGCCCATGTGTTTCCCACTTCTAGTCATTCCTTGAGACCGCCCCTCTACCCCCATCTTCATGGATGCCTGGTCCACTCATGGCCTGTGATCATTTCAACAAATCAAGACTCTTCAATTGCTAAGCATGCAATTGTCATGAAGCATCACTGCTGGCCAGATATCTGCCACCTGTGCCAATCGAGAGAACCTCAACCATGGTGGGCTAGACGGAGAATCCATGATATTATTGTCCATGCTAGGGCATGCCTGACTCCAAACACGGTACTCCCCTGAAGGCATAGAAAAAATACAAATTGCCTAATTTCGAGTTTGGCTTTAGTTGTAAAACATCCAATACTTTTAAATAGCAAACATTTTACCACTTCACCAAATTCTGAAATAAAGCCCCTGGAAACTATTTGCTTTCTGCATTATGTAATGGTAATTACCAAGCATGCAGCTGCCAGCTGTTTCACCATGAACCTCATCATGAGGCCCAAAGACTCCGGAGTAATTATGACCACCAAGGAGTGTGAAGCATACTGACATCTTCCTATTGCCATCCTGCATCCCCAGTTAAGCAGTGTCACAAAAAAGTCAGGCAGCATTCCAAAAAGGTTATACAATCGCATTGCTGCTTCTGCTCATGTGCACACCACGTGGCCTAAAAAAGGCGGGTATCCCCATAACTCGATGACAAGGGAGAAGGGACTACCAGGACAGCCATTATTAATACGATAGAAAAATATAAACAAACAAAATGGCCACCGTGTAACAGGGTGAAGGGACTACACATAGTCCCTTCTCCTTTTCCATGGCAGCCTGACGAGGAAAGTGAAGGAACTCCGCTGGACTCGAAGCTCTGGAACCGCAGCCGGTGAGTCTTTGGGCCTGATTCACTGAGGTATTTTATAATGGTCCAATCCCGTGGGAAAACGCTCCGTGAACCAGGCCCTTTGTCGGCTGCGTAAGGACCCGGCAAAAACAAATCAGATTATTTTTCTATAATCGGATCTCCCCCTCACTACATCAAGCAGCAAGCATAACGACTGTTGTGTTTGGCGCATTCAGTCCTGATTTTGCAAAATAGCCTTACTCTTTTTGCACACTTAAAAGCCGTGCATTAAGAGCACCATCACTTTAACAGAAAAGTTTCCTTTCTCCAAGGGATGTGTCTGTGCAAAAGTCCTTCGAAGAAGTAAATCCTAATTAGTGAAACCAAATCCAGCTATCTATAGAACTACAAACTCCAGATCAAGTGCACGGCGCAATTAGTCAGTGTTAGGCCAAATCATCGTTTTTGTTTGATCTGACAATTTATGAGACATGTAGAACAGCAATCCGAGATTAGGCTGCGCCGCTGCCGCCCGCGACATGTTTATCCGCGTTAGTCAAAGGTATAAAGACACGATTTTATCGCGAACATCGCTGCACCCAATTCAATTTGCTCGGTCATTTCCATGCATGACTTAGCAGTGCTGCTTGTAACAATATCGCTCTTGAAAGAGTCAGGCGTCACAGGCACAGCACCAAATAACACGCTATTTGCATGCTATCTTTCAGAGCATCGGCATGCTGCCACAATAAAGGACGTGCATTCATTTACCATGAATGCACGACCAAGAACGGGATGTATGCACGGTTGCACGTAAATGCACGTGTGGACATTTTTAGTTCCTAAATTTAACAAATACATATGGGGCAAAAAATGTTTCCCCAGTGGAAACATCTAGGCACAGGAGGCACATTTCTCATATGAGCGTTCTGATTTTCTTAAATGAATTATTGTTTACTTTTCAATTAATATACTTGTTATACAAGAGCATGCATCACTGGCATTTTCAATAGTGAGGGGAAGGCAGAGAAAATGCGCAGGAGGCATGTTTCCATGAAGAACACAGGTTTTGTCCAGTAGAAGGTCGACTTTTATAACATTTGCATTATGTTGTGTTAAAGAAAGGGAGTCAGTAACTACAGTACTATTATAAAGACAATTGGCCTGATTCACAAAGCCTTTTTCAATGGGATCTAGTCATTGTAAAATGTGTTTGTAAATCAGGCCCAATAAGCGTAATTCCGAGATTTGCTGCATTTCCTCTCGAAATACCGCAAAGCGGAAAGCCATTGCTGCATGTGGTAAGTATACAGTAAATTTGCAGGTCTGCATGACTCCAACAAAAACATAAAAGCCCCAAAAGTTTGCCATTCCATGTGGAGATGATACGTTTAAACTTGAGTACGCACTTTGACCTTGTTGTAATTGGGTGAGTGTGTATGATTTAGATGTTTCTATATTGGGCTTTTTGTTTATATTGTTTTTAGAAGTTGTGAACTCTGCAATAACATTTTCGGGACAGTCTTGTATGTTTTTTTAGGTACTCTCAGCCCGGGTATGCCTGGCTAAAAAAAATGTTCCCCAGGGCTCTCTAAATGTGTTGGCTGCATGATTCTGAGCCGCGTGGACCCAGAAGTTGCTATGGGGATTTTCTATTACCACATGCACTATAAACCACACTACAGCATGTGGTAATGCTGTGTGTGGCTGTACTTACCACTGCGCAAACATAGGCAAACTAAAAGGGCTGAAACCTATTCAAATTCAAACTCAGAATTTGATGGACTGGTAAAACATCTGGTATTCAATAATAGATGGTTTTACAACTACCACCAATTATATAGCCCAATGTTTCCTAAAGTGTTCATGTTAAGGGCACGCACTCCCATTTACACTGTTCTGGACAGCCTATCAGTAAGGAAATCAAATGAATGCTCGTGCCTCTGCTATTTCAATATGCTAAGCACTGTAGCCCTCCTGATGGGGAAGGCGGGAAAGGTCACAGTGGGTGGTATTCGAACATGCCAGATGTTTTTACTGCTCACATAATAATGGGACCATTAAGTATTTACCCTGTGCGCTGTTCCAAAAATGCTGCATGTGGTCAATACTGCATCATTGTGGGATGCATTTGCCTCCACTGAAGGGTGGTGGGGCAACCATCCCAGCACCCCATGCCAAACCCCTCTCACTGCATGCTGGCCTCCTTCAACATAAGGGACACAAATATACTAAGGGACCTCTTAGGGAGCTTATAGTGTTACCCCCTAAGTGTATTTTGTGCACATAAGAGTCATTACTCATCCTTTTCTGCCTTTTCATTCATGGCACAGCTGCGGCGTGGTCCACTGCGGTTGCATGCGCAGTTCCATCGCTAAGCAGGAATCGCAATGCATTGGTAATACTTTTATTGAACATGGCATATGGAATATCACATTTCGCATTTGTGAAATTCGACACGTTTGCTGTTAGTTTGTCGTGAGGGAGGCAGTAGGAGTATAAAACTGCTGGGGCCCTCACATGTCCCCATGCAGTAACGATAATTACTGCGGGTCGAAATCTGATCCAGAATACTCCTGATCCGTAATAAGCACCAGTGATGACTACATGTGCTGTTCGCTGCTACTCGTGTCCCCAAACCTTGCGTTCTGCCAGAATGTGCTCCCATGAAAGTGGACCCCACCTCCAAAGCTCATCGCTCCTTCATTGCCTTCGATTCAGCTTAAAATGGGCTGCAAATTCCTACACTTATACTTGGGTCACGTGCCATTACAGGCTCGGAATGGCCTATAGGGCAATAGGCCCATGGCCCAACGAAAAACATAAAAAGTTGGTGTGGGCCAGTTTTTTGGGTCAAAGTGGGCATTTTTTTGGCCAATGCGGGCCAGTTTGAGGAGTTACTTCCCTATGGGCTTATAGTTTTGACCAGTGTGAAGATGTAAGTAGTCTTCGCACCGTGACATATAGGCCTAATTTGACCAGAGAGTGATTTTTGTATTTGAATTAGGCCCATTTAGCGTGGTTCAAAGAGTACTTTTGCAGTGCAAAGTCACTTTGCTCTGCTCTGTGAATTAGGCCAGGTGCAAAGTGTATTTTGCAGTGCAAAGTCACTTTGCTCTGCTCTGGGACTCAGGCCCAGTGCAATGTGTATTTTGCAGTGCAAAGTCACTTTTCTCTGCTCTGTGAATTAGGCCAGGTGCAAAGTGTATTTTGCAGTGCAAAGTCACTTTGCTCTGCTCTGGGAATCAGGTCCGGTGCAAAGTGTATTTTGCAGTATAAAGTCACTTTGCTCCGCTCTGTGAATGAGGCCAGGTGCAAAGTGTATTTTGCAGTACAAAGTCACTTTGCTCTGCTCTGGGAATCAGGCCCAGTGCATAGTGTATTTTGCAGTACAAAGTCACTTTTCTCTGCTCTGTGAATTAGGCCAGGTGCAAAGTGTATTTTGCAGTGCAAAGTCACTTTGCTCTGCTCTGGGAATCAGGCCCAGTGGAAAGTGTATTTTGCAGTGCAAAGTCACTGTGCTCCACTTTGTGAATTGGGCCCGGTCAAAGTGTATTTTGCAGTGCAAAGTCACTTTGCTCTGCTCTGGGAATCTGGCCGGTGCAAAGTGTGTTTTGCAGTGTAAAGTCACTTTGCTCCGCTCTGTCAATTTGGCCCAGTGCAAAGTGTATTTTGCAGTGTAAAGTCACTTTGCTCCGCATTGTGAATTGGACCCGGTCAAAGTGTATTTTGCAGAGCGAAGTCACTTTGCTCTGCTCTGGGAATCAGGCCCAGGGGAAAGTGTATTTTGCAGTGCAAAGTCACTTTGCTCCGCTTTGTGAATTGGGCCCGGTCAAAGTGTATTTTGCAGTGCAAAGTGACTTTGCTCTGCTCTGTGAATTCGGCCCAGTGCAAAGTGTATTTTGCAGTGTAAAGCCACTTTGCTCTGTGAATTAGGACAGGTGCAAAGTGTACTTTGCAGTGCAAAGTCACTTTGCTCCGCTCTGTGAATTAGGCGGGAAGCAAAGTGTATTTTGCAGTGTAAAGTCACTTTGCTCCGCTCTGTGAATGAGGCCAGGTGCAAAGTGTATTTTGTAGTACAAAGTCACTTTTCTCCGCTCTGTGAATTAGGCCAGGTGCAAAGTGTATTTTGCAGTGCAGTCACTTTGCTCTGCCCTCGGAATCGGGCCCAGTGGAAAGTGTATTTTGCAGTGCAAAGTTACTTTGCTCCGCTTTGTGAATTGGGCCCGGTCAAAGTGTATTTTGCAGTGCAAAGTCACTTTGCTCTGCTCTGGGAATCTGGCCCGGTGCAAAGTGTATTTTGCAGTGTAAAGTCACTTTGCTCCGCTCTGTGAATTCGGCCCAGTGCAAAGTGCATTTTGCAGTGTAAAGCCACTTTGCTCTGCGAATTAGGACAGGTGCAAAGTGTACTTTGCAGTGCAAAGTCACTTTGCTCCACTCTGTGAATTAGGCCGGAGGCAAAGTGTATTTTGCAGTGTAAAGTCACTTTTCTCCCTGCTAAATGTTCCATGATTTAGGCCCTTAAACTACCCTTATAAGGTGTGGTAAACAACCCCTTAACATCATTTGCAAGCAATGTGAGACTCAATGATTACTTTAAATACTGACAGGCCTCAATCAATATTCTACATTTAGCACACGTTTGCAAACGGGAACAGCTAAGTGTGCAAAGGAACGAGAATAAGCAAGACGAGTGTTGGATAGCAGTCGCGTGATTGTGTCGCGTGGATATTTCAAAGATGTCTGCCAAACACAAGATTAATGAGCATGCATCAGATAAGCACCCGTTGTTGTGCAAAAACTAATTAAGTGCGTCAACAAAAAAACTGCTCATCTGCGTGTGCCTTCGCTTTTTCTCCACCCAACACGTACGAACCATTACAAAAAAAGAGAAAGAAAAACAACAAGGCCTGTAACGTCACAAAGCTATTCCCAACACAATGCCTCGTGTCCTTCCTGAGGCCTTGCTGTTTCCTTCCAGACACCAGTGTTCTTTCCCAGGCTCCTGATCCCAAACTCCCTTGCGCTGGGAAAGCCGTATCGGGGGCTGTGCACTTCCCTTCAGACGTGTAATCCCAGGGAAACCGGCAGAGAGCAACAATAACAGCAACCTGCAAAGTAATTATTTAGAAAAGAAGTTGTGTGGTTTTTCCCTCTGGAAATGTGAGATGTGCATTTGGGAAAATATGTATGGAGGTCATACTCTTTGTCAAGGTGTGTATTGTGGATCATTTGACTGCACCTACAACACATTGCAGAGGAGAGCAATGTTATTATCTCTCACAAGCCAGCACTTTCCCCACATAGTCTAGGACTGCAGCTTGCTTATATAAACTGTATCATGCATACAATAAACGTCCGATATGGCAGTGAGCGTGTAATACAATAGCCGTGTACAAACTACGCACAGTAAACGGAATCAACACAAGCCATGTACACTATATTAGACCTTAGTGATTGCATAGCTGGGGGGAGCACACACCAGCAGGTGCGTGAACAGAGGCAAGAATCAGGCTGTAATATTTTGCAGGCAGGAACAAGAGCTCCTGCCCTGGGAAATGGTATCTTGTCCACTGCTGCTGGTAGCATGAGAAGACAATGCAAGTGAGGCTGCTGCAATGGACTCAATCTGCACACCAGTCAACTCAATGATGTCGCACATGCAAAGGCACCATGACACCCGTTCACACTGCACTGCAAGGTGTTGGGGGGCACCGGGTCCCCACCTGCATGCACTCATGTAGTCATACACAGGAGCCTTGAGTTGCAGTGATCATATGTGCTTCTTTTATTGAGCTCATGACCTTGGGCCTCATTACGACCCTGGCGCTCCCGATTGAAGGGGGCCGGTACAGCACCGGCCGCCTTCATTCTGGGAGCGCCGATTACAAGCTTCCCATCGCAGGACCTGGATCGCACGCCTAGTAAAACCAGGCGTGCTTTCCAGGTCCCACGAGGGGAAGAGGGAGGCAATAACGGGCCAGATGTAATATGCCCGTTATTACCTCCCTCCCCATTCCCATTAAGCCCTATGGGGGCTCGAATGGGAATGGGGAAGGGGACCTGCATGGAGGACTTACCGGATCCTCCTATCTTGGAGTAACCCGGTAAGTCGCCATTGCAGGAACCTGGTAATGGAGCCCGGAACGGTGGCAGCTATGGAGCTAAGAGCTCCATGGCTACCGCCGTTCTCGTAATGAGGCCCCTTGTGTCCTACGTGTCACCAACACGTGACACGACACGAGCTCCCGGCGCGGCTGCAACTCATTTCATCCCATGTCAAGTGTAAATAAAAATTAATGACATGATGCAACATTATATATAGCACCAAACACATTACAAATTGTTTGTTTGATCACTTACAATTATAAATACATTCGGATCAGGCAGTTGTTCATAGGGTGGCACAACCATAGTCACATACATTTAAAACTCCGGCAGTGGCGCCCGGGGCATTGCACACACACAAACATACTGTATTAGTCCAGGAGAGGTGGAGCACCAGTGACATGCACCTTTACTGAATCCGTTTAAAGTATTTTGGACATGACAGAACACACCTTTTTCTGGGTCCACTTTCAGCATGGTGGACATGCAGGATCCAAACTTTTTAATGCACCCACTTTAATCATCAGGAACATGCGGACCACAGCTTCAAAACACAACATAGTTCACTGGGACAAACACACTTGCGCCCTAGCACTTTATTATTTCAAGCCGGGGAGAGTTTAAAGCACATTTGACAATAGGGGAAAGCCAGACCCGGTGCCACAAAGGCTGCAGTTCATTGGCGTTGGTGGGTAGACAGGTGTTCCAGTGCCTTGATCATTTGGGGACAAACGTTCAGGAGGTGGTAGATTGTCTTTGGGTCGATCGTTCCGGCAGTCCCCTTGTAGGCAACTCTCTGCCGGATTTTTGCTGGCATTCTCCAAAGGGCTTGCAGCAACGGCCCAGAACCACGACTCTGCATGGCTATGAGTCATCACTGTAAGGGGGAAGGTGGTGATAGGCGGCGAGATACTGATGGCATGGTGTGTGGGCTGTGGTACACATGTACTCCCCCAGGCGGGAGGGCTTCATTAAATATGGCGGGAGATAGTTTACCACCTGCTGTGCTAGAGGCCACAAACCACTGCTCCATCCCTCAGGCAGAAGATGTGCATATTAAAGTGCAGCGGCCGCAGATGCCGCACTGCTCCTTCTCTCCCTGGGCGGGTAGCTATTGAATTCTTCATTGCAGCATTGTGCCACGCTCCACACCCTTCCTCTCCCCCCAGGCGGGGGATTCACCCCCCATGTGGCAGCAGTCCATGCTGTACCTCCTCCCCCAGGCAGGAGTTCAATATATGCCCATGCAGTGGCGGTCCTTGACGCGCCGCTCTTTCCCCATGGGTGGGAGCATTGTGCATGACATTCCTTGATGCGACAGCGGTCCTTCCCATGCTGCCCCTCTCCCCCAGGTGTGAGTCCTTTTCTGTGGCTCTGTTTCTGGCTACACACACAGCATGCAGTAACAAAAGCACCGTGGGCTCTGGGGTGTGCCCCACTCGAAACGGACCTAGTCGGGAAGACCGGCGGTCATCAGCAAGACTGACAGTCTTCTCAAGATCTGTAGTGTGGACCTGGCTGAACATCGGGGAGGCCGAAAGCCCGGGAGGGCGCGATGGCCCTGAGTGCGGTGCCAGTCTGATCCAGCTTTGCCATGCTGGCAGCATGGCTCGGGCAGGCTGAGCTGCTTGATATCGGCCAGGCGCCGCAACCCATCCTCATCGCCATTGTTGTGGGACACCGGGTTGGGCCAGGCCCTCACTTGCATGCGCTCATGGAGTCATACACAAGAGCCTTGAGTTGTGGTGATAACTGGCACACTGAAAGCCGTGTGCCCCTTTTACTGAGCTCATGATCTCGTGTCACCAACACGTGACACTGCACGGGACCTAGGTGGGGCCGCAAATAATTACATCAGGGTCACTTGTGTTTTACATTATCTTATGGGAACATCTGTAACTAAAAGTCACCCCAAAAATCATTTGCTTAGACAGCTTGTGGGTTGGTCAGTGACTTTCAGGAAAATATTCAATGGGACTCACATGGTTTTCAGAATGCCTGGGATGGGGTTCAGTATCACACCCTTTGTGGGAAGCAGATATTGCATTATTTTTTTATTTACAATTTTTATTGATTTTGCTGATGTTTATGAACTTTACAATATATTTATTGAGCAAAAAAGAAAACAACATAGAATACAGTACAAAGCCATAGATACAAAAGCAGAAGCAAGTCCATCAATTATAAATAAAATACATAAAATGCCAAGACAAGTGTAACATGGTCATTTGATTAAATAGAATGTTATGCATGAAGTCAGCAACAATGAAAAAGAATGTTTCAAATAAAAAGTATGAAATGGAGACCAGTACATTGTTGCTTATAAAAGGAATCCAACGTAACTCAATTTCTAACATAATAAATGAACTGTGTATGAATTAAAACAATGCACATCAATATGGAAACAAACCAAATAGAAAAAGAATAATGAAAGAAAGTGACGAGGGAGAAAATAGAAAGACCTGTGAGGCATTAAAAACAGACTTGCAGATTTTTATGATAAGACTAAAAATGTGATCATCTTAGCTGAGAAGACTGGTGTGCAGTTCATTACAGTCGGAATAATCATACCGTGAAATGCACACATAAGCACATAAAATATGACTCCATTATTTACCAACCAGTGACAGTTTTGGTCTAAAGGCTTTTGAATGCGCGGGCCCTTATTGGTATAGTGCCTTTGTGTTAACAAGTAAGCTTTATGAGCATTTTGCTACTCATTAGTTTAGCTACAAATCATGTAAGAATCTAATCGCAGCAATTCTTAATGAAGCCAACTTAGAACTAAAAATGACTTGCTATATTAAGTCTGATGATGTATCTTTATAATCCTGGAAACAATTCTTTAGATGAGTGGTTCGTTTGTGTTTTAGCATGTGACACTCGGCCAGCAAGTGGCGTAAGGTTCCATGCAGAAACACATGAGACCTCGTCTAGCCTGTACGTCTTTTGTGGGGCACAAGTTAAATCTTAGGCGCAAAAATGCTGTTCTATGTGAGGAGAAGGACATTTGATCATGTAGGATTTTAACGAAGGGTATCTGTTATCTAAGAAAGGATTGTTCCTAAAGTCTAGATATGTTTGGCATTTTGCTCGTGTGCGAATCCAAACGTGTTGAAATAATTTGGTTTCGGCTCGAGTAGGATTTTCTGTAAGTAATTCGATTGAAATGCCTGCCTCCACTAGAATATCTATGACTGTGTTCTTCCATTTGTTTACAAATGGGTGCCTGGAAGAGAATATGTACTTGAATATAATGCCAAGCAACATGTTCGACGAAGGGGCTATTAGACATTTTCTAAACAGAGTAATGAAGTTCCATTGATATCTCCTGTATAAAGAAATGAGACCTAATTCATTCCTAATCCAGGCCATGGGAATATACCTTGGCAGATGTAATGCTTTTTCGCCAAAATGTCCCCTCTAGTTTTACCCAGGAACCCTCTGATAAGACTTCTTGCATTTCAGAAGCATATAGCAGTGTGGGGGTGGATTTCTGCCGATAGTAAGAAAGAGCAGACCCAATGGAAAACTTGCCAAACTTTGTCAATATAATAGCAGTCTGTGATATAGCTACCCTCAGCTTTTTTTGTAGATGCCATAGATGAGCTTTATTAAAATCTTGGTTGTGATACGGTAAGCCTAAGTAGGTCTACTGATGGACTGATGGACAATCTCCAGATCAGACTTTTGCAAGGTCTATTTGAATGATTTACTGGATTGATGTACTCCATTGCAACACATTATTTATGTTTTCTCTAAATTAAACAAATAGATTAGTCTGTGCATGGGTTCCCAAAGCATTTAGTAATCTTTTAAGTCCTTGCAGTGTTTTTGATAACAAAACTAAATCATCTGCATATAATAATGCTGGAACCTAGTAAGAACCTAATTTCAGAGCATCTGTGACGATATCCTTAAATGAATCCTTTAAGTCAAAAATAAAGTAATTAAAGAGGGCTGAGGCAAGGATGCATCCCTGCTTCAGCCCCGGAAATGTGTTAGTGAGAGGGGTCATATCACCTTCAAGTTTGGTTCTGATCTGTACTTTGGTATCGGTGTATAAGGCTTTAATAAAGGTGCAAATGTGAGAAGGACACTCAGCTCGATGTAATTTATCTATAAGAAGTTCTCTAGAAACTGAATCAAATGCTGCGCAAAAATCCACATATGCTATATAAAGGGGTTGTTTAATCGACACCAAGTGTGCTTTAATGGCTGGGATTGTTATAAGATTAATTGTTGTTCCTAGCCCCGCACACAAAGCCAGTCTGACATGGGTCTCCCTTCTGGTGAGAGACGGACCATTGATTAAATTCTCTTAGGATGAACCGTGCACAAATTTTGCCCCGCGCATCCAAGAGAGCAATTGGTTTGTAGTTGGAGGTTACTGCTCGTTCTCCCTTTGTAAATATTGGCACTATGATGGAACCACATCAAGAAGCTGGAATGGCGTTGGTGTTTATTATGTACGAGAAGACGTATCAAATCGAGGCCCATTCTTGTGGATGCTGCTTAAACATTGCATTGTTCAACCCATCGGGTCCTGGAGCCCTAGAGCTGCTCAATTTCTGTATAAAATATTCTATGTCTTCACGAGAAATGTGTAATTTAGTTTCAGAAGGGAGTTGTGGAGTTGAATAATGAATTATGTTCGTGGGGCAGCATATAATTTAGAGTAATGAATCGATCATTGAGTCTCAGATATCCCATTCATGTGAACAAAAATGTGGTTTGTGTGATTTGCACGATTAAGGAGATCCCAGATTTGTCCTGAATTTGCCTTGAGCAGATCCTCTCTGCCTTGTTGGTACAACTGAGCCTTTCTGAATGTAGTCCAGTTCCTATACTTACATTTAATGCTTCTCAATGCTGCCGCCCTTTCTGCAAATTTATATTGACTAGTTATAAAAAAATGTTGTCTGCGAAATTCGACCTGCCTTGCTTTTACTTCTGGATCCTGACAATGCCTATTTCTAAAATTTGGATAGGAATTTCCAGAGGGTCAGCTCTCATAAAGTTCTATTACAGATGTGTATGTTTTTTTCTTGAGTGATTAGATTTTTCGCAGCTCCAGAATACATTTGCAATATTTTTGTGTTTAGGTGTTCCAATTTGTAATCGGTCCAACAAAACCGCATTCTCGGATTACTAACAGATAATTAATATTTCTATTGAGGGCTTTTCAATAATGTGCTGGAAATATTTATAGACCAATGTAAAGTCAGCAATTCATGATCACTGTTAAGGTGGTTGATCATTTCAAATTTTGTAGCATTTGCGAATGTTAGCCGGTCTACAAAGACGTAATCAGTAATACTTTCACTGAGGGATCTGTGACAAGTGCTCTGGGCTGGTATATCACCTAAGAGCACACCATTTGCCATGATAAGTTGTCTATTCTTCATTAACGAGACCCATCTATGGCAGGCTGGATCATTCTTAGATTTTTGTGCTGGCAAGCACTGCAGGTTTAAATACGCCACTATGGTAGTATTTGTATTGTCAGGGTTTAGGGCAATTATGTCCAGTGAGTTTTCAAGGTCATGAAAAATTTAGCATCAGTAATGGCGACTGGATTCCTATAAGCATTATTAAAGGCAGCAACTCCCATGGGATATGATATTTTCACCAATTGCAAGAATTGGTTTGGCATTGCCCATGGGCTTGTGAAATATATTGACCCACTCAACAGTATTTCCCCATATCATCAAGCTGGATTTGCTCAGAAACAGCAAAATGGCTGTGCTGGCTCCTGTCAGCACCATGGCCTCAAAACTGTGTTTTGCAGCAACAAAAAGATGGCTGCACCTTCTTTCCAAGCATACATTGGGCAGGATGTAACAAGGGGAAACACTGAAAGAGTGTGCAAGTGTGTTCTGACATATACAAAAGGAAGAAAGTGAAAAGGCAGCACTGCTGTGCTGAAAACCCCAAAATCCACATTGAAAAGTAAACTTTTTCATCTTTAAAAATGCTGCTTTGACACTAATTCCATCTGTTCTTTCTTAAACCACTGTGAACAATAAGGCCTTGTCATACCCAGGATATCTCATCGTGCTTCAGCAAAACCAAGCATGATTTCTGAATTACAGGCCCTGTCAAACTAACTTGGAGAAAAATCAACAAGGAGGCTCAATTTTCCCGCATGGGAAAACACGTTCATTTATCTACAAATGTATGAAAGCTCAGTAGTTCGAAGAGACTCCAGCTATCTGAGCCATGTCAGTTTCAATTCATCAGTGCTTCAGACAAAACCCCTGCACTCAGGAAAATAACCATGGCTGTAGTACAGAGTGGGAAGCTGATGGAGATGCAAAACCGAATTAAAAGAACATTTCTAGCAGCTTGCACCATATGTGTAAAAATGGGCTTGTCTAAAAATGCCTCTTTAAAAAGTAAACTGTTGTATGAAAGCCTGCCTGATCTGTGAAGGGGTTTTGTTGCTGGTGACAATACACATATGGGCTATTTTATTCCACAGGCTTGTTTTAATTAAGGACCAAATATCTGAAAATAAAGGTTTTAAACCTCCTTGGCTGGATTTGCATGCGGTCAGAAACAGGTTATTCCGGTTGGCAGAGTTAAAGCTTCCCCCTAGGAAGGGAGCCACACTGTAAACTCTCAGCTGAGACTAACACCCCACTGATAATTACAGGGCGGGAAAGAATCTAGTCTAGGCTGAGCCCACTGACAATTACATTTCCAGGACAAGGACAGAGAAAGAAAGTTGCACGTCATTGTGACTTCTACAGGCGGCTTCAGAGGAGATCTCCATGATGGCCCTGCCCTTTAGGGGGGTAGCTTGCAAGCTATGACCAAATATGGCAGACAAAGGATTGCCATTTGCTTCCAGAGACCATTTCATAAAAAAACTTTAAAGACGTTTATCTCTGCAGCAAGACTGCAGCAAGACTTTGTAAAAATGTAACAAATTCGTGATTTTATGGGCTTTCTTTTAAGACATTGTAGAATTCATGGACACTTTGGGGACAGAAATGACAAAGTATTGTGGATTACAAGAAAAGCATCCATGTTGCAAATGCAAAGTTTTGTAGATACATCCCTTATGATCATCCACACCCATTTATAAAGTTATAGAATTTTGAGTAATATTAATCCCATTGAAAAGTGTGAAAAACTGGTAGAAGGGTGAAACAAGGTCTCACAAACGGGAGGATTGGACTGCCATGTGCTGTATAAAATATTTAACCTGCTTATGTAAGTGTTTAGATTTTTCCACTGTATGAAGGTGCCATTTAGGGCAAAAATTGATTTTAAGTAAAGTCTTTGTAGGTTGTTTTGGACATTGTAAAACTCACATCATAAATCTGACATCATTTTCTGGAAATCCAACCAGCTGAGAGCGAGGCAGAGACTATCACCCTTGTCCAATCCAGTTGTTAGAGGCGTGTTTAGTTAATCCTGCCCCAGTCATATACTTTGATGGTGTCACTATGCATTATAAATAAGACTCTGGACACACACTCTTCCTGACGTTCCTGCGCTGCACTGCATTCCTGTTCCATCCATCGAGATTCCAGATCCCAACTACAAGGCCAAATCATTGCTGACCCTACTCCAAGGCCCACTGCAAAACCCAAGCAGTTCTGATCCTATTCGCAGCAACGCCTCAATTCTGAAAACCCACTAATCTCCCATTAAAAAGGGGAAAGCTGTGGTAATCTTTTGGGAAGCATCCTGAACCAGCCTGGCTTGCTGCCCCCTAACTGCTTGCCCGCTACCATCCTGCCATCCTGCCATCCAGCTGACCTTTAATATCCAGTGACCAGAATTGCCAGTCCAGAAGTGCCATCCGGTGACCAGAACTGCCAAGCTGTTTGCCAGGCGCGCTGCCATGTAGTGACCAGAACCTATTGACGGTCCAAAAATCCCAAAAAAAAAAAGTGGAATGTGAGTATAATCTCCACCCCATAGAAACCCATAGCATATCTTGTCTTTGTCCTTATCCCACTCTCTAAATCATCCTATCCTTATCCTGATAACTTGTTAAAACTGTCATATTTATCCGTGCAACTTTTCCCTTAATTTCTAGTGCTAGCGCCATCTCTTTATTAATTTTGTCTTGTGTAAATCTTAAGCCATTAGTCATATTTCTAGTGATCGGTCTGGTTCCGACAGGGTTCAGATCGCGAATCAACCCTGGATCTTACTTTGTCCCTCTTTGGTGGGCTAGCCTGAATACTCTAGTTTAAAGGAAAACTTTTCTTGTCACAACTGATTTCCTTTCCTGTTTCACGGCTTCATTTTAGTCAAAGCGCACATTTTTTATATCTTGCATAACTCACCCAGTTTCATAACTAGACACCTAGCTTCACTTCTAGAATATCCCTGGGATATACCTCTATCCCCCAGCCCAAAAATCATGTTATTAAAAAACATTTGGGTAATTTCAGGCGGGAATTAAAAAAATTGCAAAGTTTCCAACGTGTCATTTTGCTGCAATCTGTTTTAAACTTTCCACTCATTTTCGAACTGTATGCTTTTGGTAATCCATTCTTTGTGATTGTTAGTGTCTTTGCATTGTTGCTTTAGTGAAGAATTATACTTGCTTTAAGGTTTTTAACACACATTCATTATTTATTTATCCATTTCCAAGTGTCATTTCATAACATTGCAGGGGGAAATTCTAACTTGGGTGCTATCTTTCCTAAATCAAAAAGTGCTCAAATTCCACTGTGTTGTGTGTATGTTCCACTAGAAGGTTAAACCCTGTGCATTGCTCACATTCTCATTGTAATTATCACCCCGCTGGTGATTGTTCCCCATATTAAAAAGTGTATGATTGTTTTTGAATTTTAAAATAAATAACTAAATATTGTATTTTACCAACCAGCCTGGTTCATGGTCCATTGTGACCTGGGGTATTTGAAAAGGGGGTGTGATATGAGTGGGTTACCATCTCAATATTGAATCTATATAATGTAAAGAGATAAGCATTTCAGTTGTGCACTGCATACTAGGCCGTGACCAAGGTGTGTGTCGCCTGATTGAAATCATTAACAAATTTGGGGGCTTGAGTCCGGGATTGAGTTTGGTTACCACCCGTGCAGTCTAACACAGCAGACTAACCTGCAAGATAGTGCTACTTTGTGTGGTTGGAATACTGGGTTACACTGTACAAGCGCCCCCCAAAAACAAATACTCTAAGTACCAGGCCTGTGCCTAAAAATTAAAGCTAAATTAACCCCAAAATAGACAGAAAGCAATCAAATACAGGTTACCTTTCCATAAATAAATATATTAATGAAGAAAGACATTTCCGAAATGACCGTAGTGCAAATCAATATGGCTAGAGAACACCTTCTGCACAAGCTATTTGTCAGAGGTGAAGGGCCAGAACAGGATGAAAAAGTCTGGCTACAAGAAATAACACAACAGGTCACCGCCATGAACCTGGATATATGGCAGGATGGTGGCCTATTACACCAAGCTTTGAGTGAATTATATATTACCCCAAAAATGAAAGAGGAGCAAATTAAAATAGCCAGAATCACGGCCTACATGTATCCCCACATGGGAGTGATGCTGGTAAGGCATGAGGAAAATGAAACTCTAGCACAGACTCAATCTGAACTATTAAATCGAATCCAGGCTGGACTAAAATTGGCAGAAAAAAAATAACAAAAAAGCCACGAGTTGGAGGTAGAATCTGGAAATTACATGAAAAAGTTAAAGGAGGACTTGGTCCGCCAACAATAGAATAATGTAGACCAAGAAGCCCAATTAGACGCAGTAAGACTAGAGTGTCAGGAAAAGGTTGACCCCCAACAGAAGCTGACTCAACAATTAACCTATAACAGGGTCTGCTCAGGACAAATAACCATGTTGCAAGATCAGGTTGAAAGGTTGAAAGAGTAAAATAATAAATTAATTATGAGATACCTCCACTTTCAAGCAGAATTGTAATACCATCAAGCAACAAAGCGATGACCTGGCTAAACAAAGAGGCACCCTAAATCAGGAGAAAGACGCCCTATGCCAGGAAGTCAGCAAATTAAAAACAGAGTTACAGGGAAGTGAGTTAGCCCTCCAGAAACTAAATGAACTCAAAACAGAGTATTGGAATCTGCTGGAGCACGCCAGACGGGTAGAAGGTGCTCTGGAAGAGAACACCCAAACCAAAGATGCGCAAACTCAGGAGGGGAGTCTCCTGCAACAGAAATTGTCTCATTATTCTTAAACCATACAGGAAGCGCAGAGAGACAATGAGGCCCTCTGTGAAAAGAATGATGGACTCCACAAACAAGTGGCAGCGCAAGAGCCGGTCATAGAGGCCAGTAAAGCCTTGATAGCTGAGCAAAAGGCTAACATCTTTGCTTACGGTCAAGAAATAGGGGCTGAGAAGGAGAAACTAGCAAGGTTGGAGAAAGAGGGTGCTAGTTTTAATCCTAACTGGAGGGACCCTGAACAGGTAGTGAAGGACAGGGCAACCCCGGATCATAGCATAAGGACCTCTGTACTAAGGGACTCAAACCCATTTAACACTTTGTGCCTGCTGACTTCATGGCTGCCAGTTCACATGAGCCGGAAACCATGAGGCCATCAGAATTTAATAGACCAAGCATGATGGAACTGACAGTTCAGTGACCCCCAGAAAGTGATGGACAGGTGTCCCTTTATAGATGCCCACACATTAAGGCTGATATCTCTGACAAGGAAGTCTCCTATGAGGGGAGAGTCAGGGAATTAGATCCACAGAAATACTACTTTCCAAGGGACCATTTGGTTCAATTTGATGAAAAACCGAATGAAAGGAGGCACAAAAAGAGCATCATGAAGACCTCTACCCAATTAGGGCAGTAGGGGAATACTCTGCCAACCCTAGCAGCAGGGAGGAGTCAGAAGAATACTCTCCTGTGCCCCACAGGAGTGGAGAAACTAGGCCCCACCAATCTGCAAGCCCCTCTCAAGCTCACAGAATCCAGGAGAGACTAGATGATCACAAGGGGACCTCAAGTAGTAGCGCCTCTGAGTCTGAGGGCGAGTGGACTCGGGTGACTAAGCCAAAGAAGACAAATAAACTCAAGAGAGTTATGACAAAAGACCCCATTAGGCAGATTAAGGCCAGTAGGAGCTTCATAACCCCATACCATAAAAACGCACAATATTCTGTTTGGGAACACTTGGGACTCTATGAGCAGTTGATGGACACTTTTCATATGAAAGACAACCCGAATTGCATAGAGTATGTAAAATTGACCTTTTCCCCAGAGTACTCCAGCTTCTTTGCTGGACTGGAGGACCAGAACCATTCAAGATGGTCCACCGACAGGGCGGCCATCTTGAAACACTTTTCCACCCACAGAAACCCCCAAGAGGCTCGCAAAGCGGCCTACAATCTGCAGTGCGGGGAAGATCAGGCCCCACGAGAATTTGTGCAGGAGCTCAAATGCGCCTTTGCACAAACCACTAGGACGGTGCGCAAGGATAGCAGAGAGTTTATAACCACCTCTTTCATGCACTCCCCAAGTATATCATGACCCGGCTGGTGAGGGATTTCCATGAAAAAAGATCTTTCGGCTGGGTCACAGAGCAGGCGACCCTGCATTTATGAGGTCCAAAAACCTACAGAAAATAAAAACTTGAACAAAAACCCCAAACCAGACAACACCCCTGCTACATCTAAGGTGTCGGAGGTGAAGGTTGCCCCCATAGAGAAGGGGGGCCATAAAAATATACCTGCACAAAATCAGCAAAATCAAAGACCCAGGAGGCCTTCAGGCAAAAGGTGGCAGTCAGGGAGGTAATCCCACCAATGGGACCCCTACCTCCCCTGATTATATCAGTCCCAGATACAAGGGTAACCAACCAATCCTGGGGTATGTATGGACTCCCCCAGACCAAGGGGGGATCCAATCAGGTAAGTACTGCCCTGGGAAATTTCCCTCCTAACTTCCCCCGGAGGGCAGTTATTCCCCAAATGCTGGGTTAAGTTTCTTCCCCCGATACTCACAAAATCCCAACCTGCAGGACAACCCTCCTTTCATTTCCCGATTTCAGGAACCCAGACAACCCAACCCAGGAGAGGGGAGGCCAAGGGTGGAGTGTTACCAAAATTCACCATAACCGGAGTACTACGGGAGAAGGGATAGTTACCCTTCCCATGATCCCGCTAGAGTTAAACAGAGACCCCCGTACCAGCCAGAACAGGTGTCCCAACTGGAGCACCAGGTCCAAAAGCTAACCCAGGATCTGGGTCACTTGTTGAGGGCTCAACAGAACCCTCAAATGAACATGACGGTTTAGAACCCCACAAACCAAGGGTCTGGCACCCCAGAACATTGACGGGGAGAGAACCCTGACAACTCACCGGTTCCAGAGGAAGAGGCACAGGGGGAAGGGAGGTGTAAAGCCCTAGAGGAAGCTTCCTTCCTCACTCGTGAAAAGCCCCTGGATACCCAGGAACCGGAACAAAAATATCCTGCCCCAGAAAATCTGCAACCCAAGGAACAGAGAGGCAGTAGGAAAAATAAAGAACTCAAAAAGGCCGATTTTGTGGAGGAAGTTAGTGTCCTCCAATTTGAAGGTGAAGAATCCTTAGAGGATTCTGGGATAAAGATCTTCTCCTTCATGGACGGGAGGACTCCTCGCAAACGAAAATAGGACCCAATGGATTTAAATGAAGACTGGGTGGATGTGAGGGCTGATTTTAAAACGCCCATCCTTGAACCCCAGAATGAGCATCTAGAAAACCAAACATCAAAAGAGGATCCCCAAACTTCCCAAATCAATTCTGTGACTGCCTCCAAAAAGGGGGGGGGCAGCCCAGAATCAGGAAAATGGGAGCCTCGAAACTCCCCAAATAGCAGAATGTAAAAATGTTCTTTCAGATTCCCAAACCACAACACAGGATTATGCCCAAACTACCCCTGTGTCGGTGTCAAAAATAAGGAAATTGACCACCCAGCTTGACCAAAATGCACATTACCTTTGGCCATTGGAAAAGAAAGAGGGTAGATTTTATGCCCCAGTCCAGGTGCAAGGGCAATGTAAATTTCCAGCGCTGGTGGCCACCGGATCCCAAGCCACTCTTCTGTCAAAAGGGCCTTGATCAGCTAAATTCAGGAAAGGGGCATAGATACCAGATCCCTCTCACCCCTCTTCCTGGACAACTCCAGAACTTCGATGGGAATGAAATTCCAGTTGAGGGGACTGTGGATTTGGAAATAAAAATTGGGCGGCACAAAGTGAAACACCCTGTCATTGTCGTGACTCCCCAGGGCACACACTGTCTACTGGGGAATGACATGCTGCGTAGGTTGTCCCCCCTAATAGACTGTGTGAACAAGGTCCTCTGGACTCAGACTAACAGGCCAATAAAATTGAAACAGAGTGTCAAACATGTTAGTTTAAATGGCACATGCCACATGGTTGAACAAAAACCTAATCATATTGAGTTTCATTTTCAGAACAATCAAATACCTGACGTGACAGTAATTACTATAGGACAACAAACTGGTGATGGGAACTCCTCTCATTCCTGGCATTCCACACTGGAAGAAAATACTTTGAAATTCTATACCAATTCATAATCTGAAAATCCCAATCCCATAGCCAAAATTGTTGAATAACCAGCTCAAAGTTTAGCTGACATTCAGAAAATTAGAGAACAGTTGTTCATCCCTATTCCATTCATTGAGGGGAAGGAATCTGTTCTCGCCCGAGTGTGCGTGAACAATGGTAAGAGCTTCATCAGCGAAGCCACCTTCCAAAAGCTCCCAAAACATCCAGCCATTTCCACATTTAAATGGATCGAAAAGTGGGAAATGGGCCTGGAAACTCCCAATTCCAAACATCTCCTGCCTAGCAGGTGTATGCTCAACATTTGTATAGGAAACAAAACCATAGTACATAACAGTTGGGTCGTGCGAGATGTCCCTGCTGCATTCTATTTAGGCAGTGACATTCTCAATCGTTTTGCCATTAATTTGGACCTGATGAATTACAAAGCCTTGTCCCAACTAGCGGGCAATCCCATGGACTTTGATGATTCAGAAAAAGCATTTCGGTCAGCCCAATTGCTGCGGTATGCAGTTGAAGTTCAAATTGGAGAGGAGGTCACCATCCCAGGACGGACACCACTACTCCCACTTGAATTAAAAATTAAAAGAGGACAGAAACTGCAAAATCCTGACGCATATGTGCACCTCAATGCCCATCTCCAACAGCAGGGGTTGGGGTTAAACCCAACACCATTAGTCAATGTAGAACACAAAACCATTCCAAAATTGATGGATAACAGCGACCTTAGGAGTATCACTCTGGTGCAGGCACCATTATTGGAATGGCGGGTGATGACCGACATTTTTCCATGGATCTAGGGAATGAACTGATAGGACCAATCCCCAATGACTGTTTTGACAGTGATAGTGACAATGACTAACCACCAGACAGGATCTTCACCCGGCAAAGGGGGAATTTTCCTCTTGCCCTTACAGTGGGGAAGAAGTGACCTGTACCATCAGGCAGGATGAGGTGATATTTCAGGTCCACAATGACTGCCTCTCCAACCTGAAACCCCCTGTCCAGGTCAATACTCTAACCAGGGACCTCTCCACCCTGCTGGAGGAGGCCGCTGAGATAGCAAAACTGGAAGTCTTTCCAGGCTTCAGGCAAATGGTTTAAGCATGAGTCAACCTAGCTGATGCCTGTGAGACTCTGGAGCAAAAGCAAAAGTTGAAACAGGTGGTCTTAGATTTTCAAGATCTGTTTGCGGTCGACTCGAATGACTGTGGTTGCACCTAAATCCATATAACAACAATTCCCACAGACCTTGGAATAACTCCAGAGTTTGAGAAGCAAAACCACTTGCCTCTCGCATCCATGGAGTCCCTGATGGGAATTATCAAAAACCTTGAGTCCGGTGGGATGATTTGTCCAGTCCGCAGCACCTTTAATAATCTGGTGCTGGGGATTTTAAAACCGAACGGCCAGTGGAGACTCTGAGCGGACCTTAGGGAGCTGAATAAACGGGTCCACATGTCCCGATGGCCTCTCCCCTACATTGACCAGGGGCTGGCCCAGATCCAGGGGTCGAATGTATACACTGCCATTGACCTGACCAATGGCTACTGGACTGTGCCTGTCAGTAGGGAGGACCAGTACAAGCTGGCCTTTACCTTTGGGGGACAGCAGTACACCTGGACCCGGACTCCCTTCGGATACTTGAAATCCGGCAACAAATTCAACATCTTCCTACATCTTCCTGCATGAGGCGGCAGGACCCTTGTTATCCCTTGCAATCCCAGATGGCTACGCCATTCTGAGACAAGACAGAAATAATATGAGAGGTGGCGGTGTTGCTATCATCGCCAGAATCAGCCTAAACATGAGAACTACTATCATTCCAGAAGCCAACTCCTGTGAAGTGTGCGCTTTCAAACTCCCACTTCATAACTCACATACCTTAACCATCTACCTCATTTATAGGCCACCAGGCCCGATGGGTGTATTTGATGAAGACATTAACTGCCTATTATCCACCAACCTCAAAACCTCCATGCAGCTACTTATTTTGGGAGACTTCAACTTAGGTTATAATGACCCCCTAGATAAAAATGCTTCTAACGTGGCTAATACCCTTATGGAATTAGGACTAACCTAAAAAATCATGGAACCTACCCATAACAGAGGGAGAACCCTCGACTGGCTAGCAGATCACAACGGCTCTGCAGCCATCACTTCCATCTCTCCACTATTATGGACAGACCACTATCTGATCACCTTTGACCTATCCACCATCAGGCCATTCCCACAGGCAGCTAATATGGCCCCCCTTGCCCGATCAGGAACAATAAAAGTATCACTAAAGACAAGTGATCCCTCCCATGGTGTCCTACCCATTGTTGAATTCTTCGCCAAGTCCACTGAGAGACCAACCCTGAACCAACTAAATGAACACCTGAATCCTGAGATACTTGTGGAAGAGTATAACAAAATCATACGTACCACACTCGACAACATAGCACCCCTCAAACTCAGACCCAGCAAACCTAAAACACACCTCAATAAATGGTTCACCCCTGAATTAAAAGACCTCCGTCAACTCAAAAGAAGTTGTGAATCGTCCTGGAGAATATCACCTTCAGTAGACCATAAAAATAAACTTATCGAAATCTCCTCACTCTACAAAAAGGAAATTGTCTTAGCCAAACGGAATTCATACAATAAGCACATAGCCATGGCCAACTCAAGAGGGAGTTGTTTTCTATTTTAAAAGAATTAGAGTCGCCCACTCCTACCCCTGATATATGCACAAAAGACAAGGCTTGGTGCACGGAGATACAAGCATTGACCAACAAAGTTACTATGCTTCAAAAGAAAATTACGGCCAAGAAAGCCACTCTTAATCAACCACCAATACCAACCCACCCCCACTGGAACAAAATACAACTATACAATTTAGATTTACCAAAACATCTTTCCGGGGAGTAGAGAAAACTATCCTCTCACTTAAGCCCTCCAATTGCCAAGGTGACTTATGCCCTGCACAACTCATAAAAGATGCTGCTAGTGAACTCTCTCCCTTCATATCTAAGCTTGTGAATGCCTCATTCACCTCAGGCATTGTGCCTTCCAACCTGAAACAATCATGGGTACTGCCTCTGCTAAAAAAACAATCCCTCAACCCCTTTACCTCCACCAACTACCGCCCTATAACGACAGTCCCCTTTCTGCTAAAAATCCTGGACACAATAGCATATACCCAAATGCAAACATTTCTAGAACAACAAAAGCTCTTAGGAATAAGGCAGTCTGGATTCCGCCCTCAACATGGAACTGAGACCGCCATCATTGACTTGAAGGCTCAAATTGATGAGCTCAGAGACAAGGGTCAAACAGCACTCCTCCTACTTTTGGATCTCTCGGCCGCCTTCCGCCTTGTAGACCATAAAGCCCTCTGTAACCACCTTTACTCTGCAGCTCACTTTTTCAAAAGAAGCCATATTATGGGTCGAATCCTTCCTTAATCAAAGAACCATGAGGGTGTTCTCCTCTTCAGGTGCAGCGGACCATATCCCCATCCTGTGCGGCGTTCCCCAAGGTTCCTGTATATCTCCGACACTATACAACATATTTACTAAGCCCTTTTTGATGATCTGGACCATCTTGGTATCACCTACACTAACTATGCAGATGATACCCAAATCCTCCTCCCACTTTCCGGGGATTACAATAAGGATTTGGGGCCTCATTACAACCCTGGCTTTAAGGGGTTAACGGCGCCGTAAAAGGCTGTGGCGCCGTTAAACCCTTAACGCCAGATTCACACTTTAATGCCTGCTTTTTGCAGGCGTTAAAGTCCAAGGCGCTAATCGACCCTGGTGCTAATTACGGCACCGTAATTTACGGTGCCGTAATTAGCACCTTCCCCATTCCCATTGTGCCCTATGGGCCAAAAATGGGAATGGGGAAGGGGCCATGGTGAATGGGGAATTACCGCCCCGCCAACCTTGTAATGGGGCGGTAATTCCGCCATCCACCATGGCGGAATCCGGCACGGACCATGGTGCTAGTAGCACCATGGTCCAACGCCAGGGTCGTAATAAGGCCCTTGGTCTTGGTAAATAGGGTGTATCTCATCATCCAGGCATGGATGGCAATCCACGGTCTATGCCTGAATGATGAGAAAACAGAGCTTATCATTCTAGGCACACACTCCACCCTTAAGAAACTAGGCCAGTATTGCCATGCCATCGAGATCGATGGAAATAGTATCAATGTCGCCAAGGAGGTGAAGACCCTGGGCTTCTACCTAGATGCCACCCTCTCCTTCAACAAACAGGTGAATTCTCTGACCTCAGCCACAGCCTACACATGCAAGCTTATCAGAGCTGATAAAAACTTCATCTCTGATGAGAAATTGCATGATCCTAGCCAGAGCCCTCATTTTATCCAGACCCGATTATTGCAATGCCCTTTACATTGGGGCCAACAAATCCATCCCACATAGAATACAAATTCAACAAAACAATGCCTTGAGAGCAGCTCTAGGCATCTCCAAGTGAACCCACAGATCTAAGGTAAGACGGAACAACAACTGGCTGTCAACCCAAGACAAAATCCTACTGAAAGTGGCCTCCCTCACACACAAGGCCCTGAACAACATGGCTCCTACCTTTCTCTCTGATAGATTTATAGAAAGAAAATGACCCAGACCCTCAAGAAGCACCTATGCCAACACCCTTATCATTCCGCGATTCAAACTGACTAAGGCCGGAGGTGCTAGCTTCCCCGTCTGGGCGGCCCAAATATGGAACTCACTGCCCCAAACTTCGTATGCGGAGAAATCCTACCTCAAATTCAGAGCCAACTACATCAATCATTTGAAACACTCGATCAACTAGCCAGCACCCCCTGCCATTCCCCTCCTGTTATTACAGACACTCATTACTTTTATATGTATATGATGCCCGGCACTCACTATATCAATATCATACCCTGTAGATAACTAACTGTATATTACCTTGCATATAACTGAATGTATTTATCCTTGTAAATAACCCTGTACCTCATTACTGCTCTCTCATGTATATAGTATTGTCAATTGGTAAATTGTCATTTGTAACTTGTGAAATCTATAAGCTTCGCATATCCTGTACTGCTGCACCCTCTTACCCTTGGGTCTGGTGCGCATTATAAATGTATAAAACAAACAAACAAACAAACAAACAATAAGGCCAAGCCCGACTTGGGTGAAAGGGGTAACCTTGCCTATGTGGATGATGTCCAGATAAAAAGCTCAACTCTGGAGGAACACATAGCTGAAATCCGTTATGTTCTGACTCAGTTGAGGGTTGTTGGAGCAAAACTATCCTTCCAAAAGACACAGTGGTGCAGAAAATGTGGTAACTTCTGGGGGCATGAAATAACTCCTGAGGGTCTCTGTCCCCAGGAGAAGAAAATGGAAGCACTCCTAAAAGTGAAAGACCCCACAACTCTGCGTGAGCTAAGAAGCCTCCTTGGACTGACTAATTACAGTAGGAAGTTCATTGAGGATTACGCAGAGATCACAAGACCCCTGATCCATCTGTTGAAGGGGGGTCAAGTGGGAGTGGGTCCAGAACAAGCCAAGGCAGTATAAAAACTCAAAAGAAGTCTCTCACAAGTGCCTTCTCTAGCTTACCCTGTCAAAAACAAAGAGTTCTTCTTGGAGACAGGGTTCTTGAATACATGCTTGCCATCAGTATTATATCAAAAGCATGACGAGGTCAATAAAGTCATTTGCTATGCAAGCAAGACTTTATCCTCTGTGGAGGAAAAATTCAACGATTGTGAAAAGGCACTCCTGGCAAGGTTGTGGGCATTGAAAAATGAATGCCTGTTTATCCAGGGGGAACACATCATAGTGGAGACTCCGAAACAGCCTTTGCAATACCTCCAAAGTGACAGAGTCTGGGCCGGAAATGTGAGTAATTCCAGAATTACTTCCTGAATTATGTCAATGCAAGGCTTTCCTGTAGAGGTCAGATATGGCCAAAACAAGAAGAGTACCCTCGTGCAAGGTCTGGCTGACTTGCATGATTGTGCCAGGGAAAACTGTCTCGAGGACAAAAGTCTTAAAACCCAGGACAACATAGAGGCGTACCTGAATTCCCCGCACAAAGTCTATGAAGAAGACAAGTGTGAAGGAATGCCCACAGTTTATGTGGACGGTTGCTCCTACCATGTTGACAGCGGGGAAAAGGAACTGGTGGCCGGCGTTGGGAATGCCTGGGTAAATGATGCCCCAGAACCCTCCGCTGGGTACAAAATCGGTCCCGCAGTAGTCAGGTGGCGTAGTTGATGGCAGGTCATCAGGCCATCCTCACTGCCATCCAACACCAACTCCACGAACTGGTCATAATCACTGACTCAGATTATGTCTGGAACGGGTTTGTGGAGCACCTGGTTAATTGGAAAACCAGAGGCATCCTATGTGCTAACAACAAACCGCTTAAACACGGCAAGCTTATCCAAAATATTGATGATCTGGTCACCTCTAGTGGGATGACCATCTATTGGAAGAAGATCAAGGGTCATTCCAAAATAGATGGGCCAGACAAAACTGGAAACAACCTAGCTGATCAGCTGGCCAAAACCAGAGCCATACAGGGGGTTCTCCTCTAGATCAAGCCCCTGTTGGGGGAAATCCAGGTCACTGCAATCAATAGGTCCCAGACAAATGCTCACAATGAACTCTCAACTGACCAATGGAGTAAGGAGACAGACCCCAGATGCTGATTTAATCACGGCACAAAAAGGGGATCCAATTATTGGTAAATTTTATCAACACATTGAGGGTCCTGAGAACTTTCCCCTGACGGATACTCATTACATTGGGAAAGAGGACCTCAGGGTGTTGATGAAATGTCCAACAATGTTCAGAATCCAAGATGGTTTGTTGGTAAGGAGATCTATATCTGGCTGTGACCAGTGGGTGGTCCCTATCTCATTCTGAAGCCTGAACCTAAGTCACGCTCATGATGCGGCCACAGCCGGCCATCAGGGTTTTCACATTACTTTAGAAATCCTGGGAAAGGTTGCATACTGGCCACACATGGGGCAGAACCTTGACCAATATTTGAAGGGGTGTCTTGTCTGTGCACAATTTCAGCCAACATCACTCACACACCAAGCTCCCCTCCAGAAAAGGGGGATGACACTGCTTTGGTCAGATTTACAAGTTGATTTCATCGGGCCCTTGATTCGCTCCTCAAGGGGGAACAAGTACATGTTAACAGTAACATGCTTGTTTACCAAATTGGTGGATCGCTCCCAGCCCCAAATTGCAAGGCAGAAACAGCAGCTGCCCTGATGATCAACCACATCTTCTCGCGTTTGGGCCTACCCCAAAGGACTGAGTCAGAGCTGGGTAGTCACTTCACCAGCAAAGTGATGACAAAGATGTGGGAGATACTTGGGGTAAAAAGAAAATGTCATATTGCATACTGCCAGTCCTCTAGTGGTGGAGTTAAGAGGTACAATAAAACCACTGTGAGCATTCTAAAAAAGTTTGTGGCAGACTCAGGGCCAAGTTGGGACATCTGATTACTGCTTGTCCTGATGGCCATCAGATCTACACCTTCTTCTGCAACCAAGATGTCTCCATTTGACCTGATGACTGGACGAAGGATGGTGCTATCTCAGCATTTGCTCTATAGAACACAGGAGCAGACACTGATAAATGCCTCCACAACTCATGAGTATGTTGAAAATCTAAGAAAACACCTTCAGCATGCTTTTGCGTATGTTCAGCAGAATCTAGAATGGTCTGCAGAGGGTATGAAGACTCAATATGATCTAAAAACAACCAAAAAAGACTACCAGGTAGGAGACAGGGTCAACTTGTACAATTTCCAAAGAGCATACATTTTTACCCAACTGGCGAGGACCTTTTGAAATTGTAGATAAAATCTCACCTGTCACCTACACAATACGCATCCCGAAAGGCAAATTGACAGAAGAGAAATGGGTCCATATTAATTAGCTAAAGAGTTGTCACCATAGGCACACTGTGTAACAAATTGAGGAGCCCAGAGAGAATCAAATAGAGCAGACATCTGAAGCATGAGAATAAGAAAAAGAAGAACCAGCAGTGAACAAATAGAGTTTTCGGTATAATTATGTGAAAAGGGAGTATTTTTCTTCATTATCAATTGTCATCATTGAATGACTGCGTATCCCACTGCTGTCAACCCGATTGGTGGGCAGTTAGTGTGAAATGGTAGTAACCAGTTTGTGTTCTCTTTCATAGACTTGTACTGGTTGCACCTTCATACCAAGGAGGACCTCCTTGTGGACCTGTAAAGTAGAAACCCAAGGATGTCTGGGGTTGTCGCTCAACACCATAAAGGAAGATCCAAGAGAAAGCTGGGGGTGTCGTTTCACGTTCCAACCAGAGACAGCGAGAGGAGCATGACACACCACTCTCTGATGGAAGAAGTACTCATACCTGACTGATCCTGCTTTGCCCCATTGAGGAATCCTACTTGCCCGATACTCCCTTGACTTGGAATCGCAGAAGAAGTCGGGGGGGGGGGGTATGTGGGATATATTGACTCACTCAACAGTATTTCCCCACATCACCAAGCTGCATTTAGGCAGAAACAGCAAAATGGCTGCACTGGCTCCTGTGAGTGTCATGGCCTCAAAACTGCATTTTGCAGCAACAAAAAGATGGATGCAACTTCTTGCCAAGCATGCATTGGGCAGGATGGAACAAGGGGACACACTGAAAGAGTGTTCCAGTGTGTTCTGACATATTCAAAAGGAAGAAAGTGAAAAGGCAGCACTGCTTTGCTGAAAACCCCAAAATCCCCATTGAAAAGTAAACTTTTTCACCTTTAAAAATGCTGCTTTGATGCTGATTCCATCTGTTCTTTCTTAAACCACTGTGATCAATAAGGACCTGCCATGCCCAGGATATTTAATCGTGCTTCAGCAAAACCAGGCATGATTTCTGAATGACAGGCCCTGTCAAACCAACTTTGTGAAAAATCAAGAAGGAACTTCACTTTTCCCACACTTGAAAACGCGTTCATTTCTTTACAAATTTATCAAAGCTCAGTAGTTCAACAGAGACTCCAGATATCTCTCCAGCTATCTGAGCCATGCCTGTTTCAATGCATCTGTGCTTCAGACAAAACCCCTGCACTCAGGAAAATAACCATGGCTGTAGTACAGAGTGGGAATCTGATGGAGATGCAAAACCGAATTTAAAGAGAAATGCTAGCAGCTTGCACCAAATGCGTAAAAATGGCATTTTAAAAAGTAAACTGTTGAATGAAAGCCTGCTTTATCTAGCAATATAAAGGGGTTTTGTTGCTGGTGATAATACACATATGGGCTGTTTTATTCCACAGGCTTGTTTTAATTCACAACCAAATATCAGAAAATAAAGGTTTTAAACCACCTTGGCTGGATTTGCAGGCGGTCAAAAACAGGTTATTCCGGTTGGCAGAGTTAAAGCTTCACCCTAGCAAGTGGAAGTCTTTCATTCCCCTCCAGACAAACATTCATTGGAAATGTCCACCTTCTATTTTCTCACAGACCAGCAATCCTACAGAGGATATTTATTTTTATGACACGCTTGAAAATAAACATCATTGCTAAAGACCCTCCATCATTGGCCTTGATAAAGACCCAGCGGGTCGAAACATGTGTTGGCTGATTTTCTGACTAAAATATTCTTACTTGAAATAAAATATTCTTACTTGAAGAAACACTGGTTGTAATAATTGAACACCAGTCTTGAGTTTTTCCTTCTTTAGTCTCTTTATGAGACTTGTTGGGTAACGTCTCCTCCATTTTGAGCATCTGCAGCAAGTTCCCCTTTCTTTGCAGTCTGTGTTGGTTAATTAAACAAATTGAAAGAATATTATTGGACAATATAAGTTTCAGGACAACACACAGGTTGGTTTGTAAGCTGGCACCCATATCTATAAATTACATTTCAAAATGCTTTTATGTAGACTAATCTGGATTTCTGCAATTCAGTGTATCATTTTCTCCACTCAACAATCCTGCATAAATTGCAGATTACGCAGAATGCACCTGTGGAAATTCTATTGAGAGTCAGACGGACAAAAATCATTACCCTGTCCCTACGTTCCCTCCACTGCCTTCCTGTGAAAAAACGGGCAACCTGTAAGTGACTCTGTATGGTGCAGAATAGCTTTTACCACTTTAGGCATGAATTTCTCCAAGTCTCATTTTACATGCCAGGGAAAGTTATTAGATCAGCTTCCATAGGCCAGGTCATAGTACTGTATAATTTCACACAAAACCAGTCGATTACCAAGAAATAATGATGTAGACAAGCAGGTGGATACGTCATAATTTCACCAAAAGGCCAGTGGTAGCGGAAGTGACATCACACTACCCTTGACCTCTGATGGTTTCAGTTTGTCTTCCTATGTGAGAGAGGGTATGCACAGACGTGGCTCCCTTGCTCGCTGCGCCATAGGGAACTAAGCTGCACCTCACTGAGGAGGCCCAACGAGGCCGAAACATGTCTGGGGTTGCTTGTGTTTCCGTGCAGAAGGGTCCTCGCCTGGCAGTTCGGGCAGGGCTACTGCCATTGGTGGCAGTACCTGAGTGATTTGCAGATGGCTGGACCTCTTTTGCAATGGTGCAGACCGGCTAAAAAACAGTGGTATGGAAGGTTGCCCAGAGCAATGCCAGTGGCTCAGATTAATTCAAAATCTTCCACCCATCACTTTTTTGGTTTCAGTTCATCACAGAAAGGGGTGTCATTTGATCACACCCGATGTGGCATCACCCGAAGCGATGGAACACAACCTTTCACTCCTTCACAAAACAGGATGTGACATCACTTAGATTTGTTCCTTAGTGCACTGTAAAAAATATGTTTACAACATCACTGTAATGTGATATACATTTCATACAAGAATGGATTACCATATGTATTGTTAATATCAGTGTACATAGGCACATATTACTGTGAACTTACACTTAAGTGCTCACATATACATACAATATCACCTCACCTTTGTTGGTACTCATTTATTGACCTCAGAAGGATGACATGCTGAGTTGGCTTTGCCGTGATTCAAACCTGCAGATCACACCCACAGCGCAGCAGTGAGCGCTCAACCCACTGAGCTATTTTACCAGCAATAGTAAAATGAGCAATTACATGTCTGAATGTTCTCAAAGAATTACACTCTGTAGTGGATACCATTAAGCTGGTAACTGAGATTTAACAGCAGGCCAGTTTATCTGCAGGTCTGGTGCAATGTTGGCCACATGTGAAGCCTGTGTGGCTCTACTTTTCAGGCTTCAGAGGTTGGCAAAAAACATTACCATTGGGAGGGTTCATAACACTGTATTAAAGAATTTAGATTAGTGCAGCGAATGCATTGCACTCACACGGCATCCGTACTCTCGGCACTCTTTACCTGATAAATGCGAACAAACATCCTGAACAGCATGCCACTGAGATAGGAAAGATAGACACATTACAGCAAAGCATTAATTGTGTCACAATGTATTTAGAGGCCACTTTATGTTCCATGTTCAAATATTTCTAGACTGTACACAAGGTTTTAGGCACACCGATTTTGTCAAGTGACCGAGGACACCGAGACGGAATGTCTTGTGAGGATGGTAACAGAGAGAACAGCAGAAAAAAACGTGTTATAACTGAAACTTGCAAAAAGAAAAATACATAGGGCCTCATTACGACTTTGGAGGTAGCCATGCCCTTAATAACGTGTCTTAATAATAGCTGCTTCCAAAAACGTGTCCGGGTCCGGGTTCCCTGAATGGGGAATTACCAGGCCATTCCAAGTTTGGAACCCAGGCCCGGACCTTCCCCATTCCCATTGGAGCCCCCATAGGGCTCAATGGGAATGGGCGCGGGAGCTAACAATGGGCCGATTGCGACCAGCCCGTTATTAGCTCCCTGGTCCCCTCGCGGGACCCGGTAAGGACGTCTGGTAAAACCAGACGTCCTTATCGGATCCCGCGAGGGAACCTCGTCATATTGCGGAATGGGTTTAACGGGTCCACCACCATTAGCGGCACCCGTTAACCCATTCCGCAATACTTATAATGAGGCCCATAGTCTGAAATGGATGCTTATTCTACTCTAAATCTGTTTTGCAAGTTTTTGTCTACATTGTGAAGTTTATGTGTTTAAGAACAGCCTAATTCAGTGACTCACCCCCTGAAGTGTGCCTGAAATAAACCTTTAATGAGTATAACAATTATTGTATAGAATTCCAGAAAGACAAATTATTTGTTATTCCTATTCTTTCTGATTTAGGGTCACTGCTCAGAGTGTTACACTTGTGCCCCCCCCCCCTGTTTTTTTAAGAGACCTAAACAAGAAAGCCAGCCACTCCAGAAACAGAGAGCCACACAGCGCTGGCCACAGCAAAGGAGCATCCATTTGTAAAACAAAAACAGAAAAGATTTTTTTAGGGGTAGCAAGGGAGACGGCAGTGGTAGCAAGGGAGTCCTCAGGGGTCACATTGACCCTTCGTGACCCCCAAATGACATCCCTGATGGAAGCTTTCTGTAGAGGAAAGCATAAGGTGGCTAGAGCGGCTATGATGAAAAGATGGACACTGGAATCGTATTAAAACCAATCATGCTACCTCACAGACAGACCAGGGTTGCAGAGTCAGAAGACGTTGGAAGAACAGTTTTGTGTGAAGAATAAAGATGGATCTATTGACCTGGGATCAAGAATGCTACTTAAAGGAATAATTGCTATATTCGTGAGACACTTTTCTCTTAGATTAAGCAAAAAGGAAAACATCTGCAAGAGCCAAGTATTGGACAATTAAAAGGGCAGAAAGCATGTGCAAGAAGGAGTGAGCAAGTCTCTAGAGGCCGAGAGGAGTAATGACATTCAGAACAATTGAATCAAATAGCAGTAAGTAGAAGGTCGAGATGGACAAATTCGTGGTCTCCTTACACGTGATTCAGAAGTCAAAAACAAGGGCTATTCATTAAACTTCAGATGAAGATAATGGTGTACCTACGCTCCCTTAAAAGTTCCAGAATAAAAAACAGGCTGCAAGGTCAACTACAAAGGAGAAGCCTTAACTTGGTGCTAGGCCAATGAGAGATGATGGACTAATTGGGAAAGTGGGGAGTAGTCTGACATTGCTGCTTACGTGCTGCTAACGAGCCGAAATGTCCAAGGTTGGGAAAGCATGCCAACCAATCCGAGAGTCTATGTAACAGCATGGTATACAATGTTGCAAAGACCAACCCGCTGCCATGTTCCTGCTATAATCAGAATTATACGTGTTTAGAGGTAGTTTGAGGTGTGCCTTACAGATAACTGGCAGTCAGCAGTGTTACTAACACTTATTCATACTATAGGTGCGTGTGTTCCCTTAACCAACCCCTCACTTCAATAGGTTTTACAGTTTGCCACTTAGGATGACATCATTGCTGACGTACATTGAGGTATACAACCTTTGAATAATCAAGTTTGGATGTGTGTGGACTACAGCTTGTTGTTCCAAGATTGTCCTACTTTATTTTATGCTACTGATAAAGTAGTACTTTGCCATATTCTTTGAGTCTGTCTGGTAATTTTAGTCTGAGATCTTTATTGGTAATTCCATCTAGCACATGAGGCCCTTGAAGGTGCTATAGCAAAATGAAGTGTGCCAAGTGCAAGGAAAAACAGATGTATTACCTTCATTAAAACTGTGGGGTTCAAATACAACCCCCAGACAAAAAGCAAACTGCATTTGGCTATGTTTGACCTAAAAAATGCAGAGCATTGGCAACACACAGTGATGACTGCCAAACTGAAAGGACAGCATTGCATTCGCAACTGCTACATCAAAATGTTGTTTCCAGAGAAATAAAAGTAAATGGGCCTTGCATATGAGTGACTAGGCCAAAGGCCTGAAACTAATTTGCATCACATTGACTGTTGTTTAAAGTGCTGCATTGCTGACACAGAGAGCAAAGAATGAAGGGTAACTTTGCAAAAACAAAACTAGTTACCATGGAAGAGTGTGCACGTGCAGATTAGAACAATGAACACTTGGTACAACACATCTCCATTGCCAGAAGTATGAGAAATATATATATACCTGGATGCAAAGATGAACATTGTTAGCATGGTACAGCAGTAAGATGCATATGAGATGAGGTCAAATATCAATTGAGGCCTTGTGTCTAAAGAAAGAAGTTGTGACATTTAAAGTGCTGATTTCTGTTCATTAGAGCTGACTTTAACACTGAGATTCAAAGCTACCTCCCCACAATGGATGCATGGCCTCTGCTCTCCTCTCTGTCTGAAAGACAACGGGCCTCATTACGACTTCGGCGATAGCCATGCTGCTATTGGTGGCATGGCTGCCGCCGAAATCGGTTCCGGGACCCCAGAATGGGGAATTACCGGGCCATTCCGAGTTCGGAGGGCCCAGTAATTCCTCCCTCCAGGAACCCGGGCCCGGATCTTCCCCATTCACATCTGAGCCCCCATAGGGCTCAATGGGAATGGGAGAGGGTGCGAACAACGGGCCGATTACGAGAGGCCCGTTGTTTGCACCCTCTTCCCCTTGCGGGACCCGGTAAGGACATCTGGTTTGACCAGGCGTTACTTACCGGGTCCCGCGAGGGGAGCTTGTAATGAGGCGGAACAGGTTTAATGGGTCCGCCTCCTTTAGCGGAGCCCGTTAACCCATTCCGCCTCAGTCATAATGAGGCCAAATCTCTTTTAAGTCTCAGGGCCAGAGAGGAGGCTGTATTCATGCATGACAGAGGAGTTATTGGGGTAGAGAAGCCAGATGATTCAACAGAGAGGCAACCCTTAATGGGTTAAACTCTGAATAGTTCTTAAAAATTAAATCCAAATTTGTGGTCAGATCAGCGATACTGATTACAGGCCTGTTCCTGAGGGATTTCCCAGTTCAAAATAAACAAACAGATCATACATTAGCCTGGCCTTTGACTGTTCAAGAATGTTGATGGACTTTATTGCAGACTTCGGTCAACAAGGCCAGAGGGCAGACCTGCATACAGGTCACAGGAAGAGAAATGTGCTGTCTGATTGTAAATAATCATATGCATGTATTTATTTTGCCATAGATTTACATTGAGGATCATATATTGTCAATTTTCTTGAGTTCCCTACGTCACAGAAAAAGAACCCAAATATAATTGAAATGAGTATGAATAGCTCAATCTGCTAAGACTACTCCCCTAAAACGTTAACCTTGGGAACTGAAGTTGTAATCAGATATGTGATGGTAGTTTCCCAGAAAATGTCACGGAACAGACCTTTTGGAATATAGTAGCTTATGGAAGTAAAGAACAGTGTGTAAAATGTTGTGATAACGACTTTTATCATTTTTGCAGAATTCACGAAAACCAGCATTTGAACCTGCAACATCGTGCCGAGGCGAGACCTGTTTCATTAGGTCCAGCATGGGCAGGTCATTTTACTCATATATATGCTATTATGCTTAACTATAGATTACAAAATGTTGTCACATTTTAGTTTTAAGCGCAGAATTGAGTAGAACAGTCAATTTCAAGTGGGAGGACTTGCCCTTCCTGAATTTGAGCTTGGTAAACTGAAGGGGCCAATCAAAGAAAAGAGGTTCAGCCTTGAATAGGGGCATGGAAAATAGTTGTCTGATCAAAACCAATGACCAATGTGCTGGCATGTCTTCATTTAGACATTTTTCTGTGAGTGGTGAAAGATTCATAAGGGGGGCGCACAATGCAAATCAGGAGACTGCCTAAAGTTATCTGGATTGGAACTGCTGATAAGATTGCTGAGGAAACCAGGAGAGGAGACAGAGGCTGGGATATATGACCAAGGAGAGGCAAAATAGAGGAATGAGCCTGGAGAATATCCCTGATTGATATTGGAATATTGGATTCTGGTGGTCCCTGTCCTGTACCTGAAAGATAACCTGAGCCCTGATGTCTTTTTTTCCTGTGTTGTGCAAACTCAGAGATATTTATGTAAGTTAACTCGTCCAACCAAACAAAGTCTTGTGGGGATCTGTGTAATCTAATGTTTCCCTGTATTGATTGGGTGGGCCAATTAAAATAAATTCTGGCATTTTATTAATCAATAATGTAATTAATTCCAACATACCCAAATTACAAGGGGTGATTTTGTTGAAATTCAAAATTGACAACATTGTGTCCAGTGTGGATTAAAAAAAATATAGCCTATTAAAGTAATTGGGTAATCCTATTTCTTTTTGCCAACCCCACATATTCCCAACATGGAAGAGTGCATTAAAAACGAAATTCCCTACTGCTTCTCCTTCCCCTGAACCCTGCCTTAAGGTAGAGGTGTCCCAAATGATCAACTGAATCTGGCTTTGTGTGTTGGGGCAGAACAGTGTCTTCCCAAAGTTCAACCAAATGGAATCACTGAATTAAAGGTACATCTCTGCAGAAAGTGGGAAAGTGTTTCCTGAGAGAAGGGACATTTTGCATTGCATAGTGGTGATGGAAAGGGGTTTCCAAAAATAAATAAAAGTGTTGGTTTTGAAAAGTTTTTTGTGTAATGCGACTGCCAGATTTGTGAAGAGCACACCGCCAGTCAACATTCTTTTATCATTGAAAAAATGTTACCTTTCATTGATTGCCAAGTACACAAGGAGATAAAAATACAGGTTGCTGCATGGGTGAATTTTCTTTTACAAATAGTAAAGTGTTGCATGTTATTTAAATTAAACCTCATGTAAAGGGTCTTGCTAGGTGTATGATCCAGTCATGTTTCAAGGTGCTACATGTTATTAAAAGTGAACCTCATCCAAAGTGTTTTGACTGTGCATGTTGTGGGGTTAAAGAGTCTGTGATCTGTGTTATCCTGAAACAACTAGTGTTTTCAATGTGTGTAAAAAGAGATGGATAGGAAAGAAAAGCATTTGCTCCACAGAGAGTTGTGATGTTGTACAAATCTTATTTTTCCTTCTCATTAATAACTATATATTATTTCTATAAGTCGGCCTGGTTCTTGGCTTACCTGCTGCTAAATGGTGAGGGATCCATGTGGTGCTATTTGAATCACAGACAGAACTAGGTTGAACCAAAAAGGAATATTGATGTGGTGATTTTGAATGGGGAGGGAAGGAATTCCCTGCATCAATGGTTGCCGCATAAATATCTCAAGCAAAAACAAAGTTTCAGCCCGGAGTTAAGCAAGATACAAAGAAACTCAATGAGCCCACATCAGGCTGAAGATTATAAGGTGAAAAACCCCAAGATATGCATAGTTAAAAAAAATACATGTGACATTTATTTTCTAACATAATAATTGGCCATACTAATCAAAGCTCTTATAGATCCCGATTTATTGGAGTCTACCATTGGCTAGTCCATTATCTACAACCCCACCCAGGTCCATCCCTCCTGTATAGTTGTTATTACAATGACATCATTAACACAACATCTAGTTGATTAGCACCCTGCACACTGACAGTGATAAAAACACTTCCATGCCACTGGATGGCACCTCTGAAGGTGGATTTGAATGTTGAAACTATCCTAGACAGTCCAATTTATTATTTGATTTACTGACCGGGAATAGAAATATCAAACCCCCGCTTTCAAGAACAAAATGATACTCCCATCTCTTTTCCCATGCCAGGGCCCCATTTGTACCAGACCCTTTCCCCAACCTTGAATATCCTAGTTAGCAACTGTTGTTTCGATACCTACGGCCGACACAGGTGTATAATCCTTTATTGGGTTACACAATGAATAACAGTATTTATGGGGCTCTGTCTGCTGGGAATAAGTTCTTTTATTTTACTGTATTTAGTACAGGGTGGAGTGGCACCAATTGGCCAGAGGGGTCACTGTATATACATCTCATTTTAATGTCTTACGCAAAACAAAAAATCTTGGGGCACCATGCACCTGCCAATCAAAGTTTCTGTAAATGTATTTAATTATCGTTTGGACCAGAAATAATTGCTACATATCTACCTTTGTGCCACGGGAATAACATCTCTTTGTCGCTCCGTCGAGCACTATCTTGTACTCCTTTCCACTGTAACATTGGTTGTCTCATACTTTCAGGTCAGAATAGGCTTTTCATAAAGTTGGACAAATCTAAGCGCTGCATTGCAGCAACTCCAAAATAACACATTTAGCAGTTTCTAATGGAGTCTTTGCTGCAAAATGGCAGAACCTCTCATCAATGCTACACTATAGTTTGCCAAAATACTGTGTCTTCATGTATGTGCCTCTTGTAATTTTCTCATTATATTCAGAAACCTATATTTCTCAGTGATCTCCTCAGTGTACTACATTACAACCTAACTCCCTCAATGTGGCACAACTACCTATAGTGTTGCAGTCTAACTCTATTCTACTTGTGTTTATATTTTGACAGATAAGGCACATGGCCCTATTCTATTCTAGTGTTAGTGTGTTGCTTGTATTCAGGCTTCTTGAAAGCAGTCGGGTGGATAAAAGTCCTAATACCATTCATTAAGTGAGCTTCCTTATATTATATTTGTAAGACCATAAGAATGAGAACCATGTCTTTAAAACTGTTGCTCATCTAAGAGGACTCCCAGGAGAACATTACATGATACCAGTCTCCATCAACAACTGGTCCACTCTCAGTCTTCTTGGTAGTGTGCAACATGTGGAGGGCAGAAAAAGCATCTGTTAGGCTGCCATTGTGTACATTGTGTGCTGGTACGAATGTACAGCAGCATGTGCCAATTTTTACGCATACACCTCCTTCCATAGTGGTAAAGAGGTCAAGGGCCTACTCATTTTGGGGAGAGGTTAACCTGACAGCCCTAGCTCTTCTTCTATTGAATTGAGTTCTGTTTCTGTAGTATTAGCAAGCTGGAGCAGCTCTCAGCTGGTAATCTGCATTCACTTAGCGTTCATTGCTACTTGAATTCCAGGTGCTAAAAGTGATTTGAAGAAGACGGTGGACTTGCTGAAAAGCCTGAACTTTGTAGGAATTGCCACCAAACTGTCAGAAGCGGATGTAAAGCAATGGAACTGTAAAATATATTTCGATTAAGTTATGGATATTCAGTCAGATTTTTTAAAACATTTTTATTTTCTCTAATATGCTATAATTATTGTATTACGCTTAAAGTTGCATGTACACATAATACATTGGAATGTTGCTTACTCCAGTGTTACCAATAATGCTGTCCTCAAGTAACTGTTGCATTTCTCTTGACTCCCATGTAAATATGGAGCTGTGGGATACTAACGTGTGTGCAGTTTAAAAAAAGTCTTACAGTAATATACATTAGAATTTTGCAGGAGTTGAGTTAGGGAAGATGTATTATTAATTCAGAACACACACAATTTTGGTTCAGCCACTCCAACCGGAGAGAATGGTTTTCAGATGGTATCACACTGTGAAATTTTGTAAGGGGGATTGTGTGAGATTTACATTCACACTAATTTTATGGGAATAGTAATGACTCAATTAAACTTATTCTCATTTCCCATTCATTATTAAATAGCTATGGCCTTCACAGGATACACATAATCAAACTCATCCTCAGTAGGCTGTGAGATGGGGCATATAGTTGAGATGGTCTATCGTCAACTATATCTGTGATAGCAGTTAGGGTACTTTTAAAATATCAAATATGTAATGCTGCACTCTCCGTACTGGGAAACATTCCTTAGTTTACGTTGCACTTAGAGCACAGGGAAAGCAGTTTTGTACTTATTTGAAAGGAATCTCCTTTGGCTGCTTTAATGCAATGCAATCAGGATATAACACACACTAGCAAACTACAATGTTTATATATGCAGTCATATCTCACTAAGTTTTGAATATAATAGAAAGCACTGTTGCATTTCACAACAAATATTAGAATGTTTCTAGTTGGAATGAGCACCCCTTAGTGGACCTCCCAAATCACTAGCACCTCAGGGACTTAGGGCACTGAGGACTGTTATTTATTTACATGTGGGAGCTTTCTTGGGAGGATCTATCTGAAAGGAAGGAGGTCAACCATGCCAGTGCCCGGTCTGTGATGCCTAGGGTATCACGGAGAGGGTTTTTGAGGATGGAGTGGTTGACTGTGTCAAAAGCAGAAGACAGATCAAGGAAGATCAGAACAGACCTAGTGTTAGAGTCCAAGTTAGAGAGTAGGTCTTCACAGGTGTTCAGGAGAGCAGTTTCAGTTCCCCTGGCAGCCCTAAAATTGGATTGGTGGTCGATGAGGCAGCCAGCCATTTCAGTGTGGAGGGTCAGTTGGGGGATGACCAGCTTCTCCATGATAGGTAGCCGGGCAAGAAGGGTCAGCAGACAGCTTTTTATTAGGAGACGGTGCACAAGAGAGGTTTTGAGGGGTTTAGGGAAGGAGCCAGTGACAAATGAGTGGTTGGAATGGTCAGCCAAGGCTGCAGCAAGAGAGGTGATTTTGTCCTTGATGGTTCGAGAGGAGCAGGGGAGCACCTGTTTAGAGGAGACTTTCATAGAGGAAACAACTCTAGAGATCTCATCTGGTGCAATCAGAGAGAAAGAGAAGAGTATGGGGGTGAGGGGGCCAAGGCAGGCGAGAGAAGGGTGGTGGTGGGAGCAGATGACTGAGAGGACAGGATGTCAAGAGCTTTTGAGGAAATGTGGGTGGCCAGTGCAGAGCAGAGGGCCTGGGTGGGAGGAGAAGGAGTCTATGGTAGGGTTGGCAATTTCCTTGCAGTTTTTAAAGCGTTCAGCCGTGTTATTGGGGGCTACAGAGATGCAGGCTTGGAGATGGAGAGACAATATTGCTTTTGGAGTAGGTGTCAGGCCAGTTTGTCGAAGGATGAGCTAGATGCCTGCCACTTCTGCTCTGCAGATTTGCACTTGGGATAAAGAGTGGTTAAAGTGGAGTCATACCAAGAGTTGCATTTGGAGGCAGGCTTCATGCGGATCCTCATGATGGGGGCAAGGATGTCCAGGGTATTAGAGATGGAGAGATGGAGGTTAGCTGGAACAGAGTCAGAGGGTGAGTCTACTGAAGGGGTGGAGGAGGGATGAAGGAAGAGGCAAAAGCAGCGACTGACACACGTTTCATCGGTCGAATGATGGAGAAGGAGGCTGGCCATGCAGGCAGACGTGTCAATGGACAGGGTAGGTCAAGGTCGGTGGAGAGGTGAGAGTGGTCTGATCAGGAAAGAGGGGTAGGGAGAGGGTTAGACAGAGGGATGCCTGTTGAGATGAGAACATCCACAGGTGTTTCTGGCAGGGTGGGTTGAGCCAAAGGGAAGTATAGAGAGGGAAAGAGTGTCACAGAGGTCACAGAAGAGAACAGTGGAAACATCAAGAGTGTTGAGATGGATGCTTAAGTCCCCAAGGGCTATAGTTCAGGCAAGAAGAGAGGAGGTCAGGTCAGCCCATTCTGAGAAGAGAAGGGAGGATGGTCCGGGGAGGTCTGTAGATGGCAGCGAGAGTAAGAGAATGTCGATGAGACAGACAGCCTGCAGACAAGGCTTTCAAAGGATGAGTAGGTTTGAGAGGGGATGATGGAGGCATGAACCCACTCAGGGGAGATCAGAGCCACTCCTTCACTAGGCCAGGAGGTTCTGGGATTGGAAAGGATCTTGTAGCCCTCAGACAGACGACGAGTGTCAAAAGCATTGACAGAGTTGGCTTTGAACCACGTCTCATTGAGGGCAAGGCCGTCAAGGTCAAGGTCTTCTAGGAGGTCACAGATGTTGGAGCAGTGTTTGAAAAAAGAGTGAGGATTTAGGGTAGCTAAGTGAAGCTGGTTGCCCCTTTTAAAAGATTTGCCAGGGGGGGGCACAGGGGTGGTGTGTCACCACTGGGGGAGGGGAAAGGGGGATGAGGGAGGGAGGATTGGAAGGGGAGAGGGGAAGTTGAAGAAAGAGAGAAGACATCTGTCAAGAAGGCCGAGGTTGGGTTGAGAGCCCTGGGCCATGATAGTGCCATAATGAGAGACATTGATGGTGCATTTGGAAGATGCGAAGTGAGCCAGGAGCACTTCCCACCTGGTGCTGTTAGTAATGGGGGAGGAGGAGAAAGAGGAGAGGACAGAGACCATATGGGGGTCCATAGGTTAGAAGAAGGCACAGAAAAGAGAATGGGCCTCATTACGAGGTTGGAGGTAGCCTTTCCGGTAAAACCGGCAAGGCTACCTCCAACCGGCAAGAAAATTCGGCACCCATGAATGGGAAATTACTGGGGTATTCCGGCCCCTTTCACAGGTGCCAGTAGATCCCCATTCCCACTTGAGCCCCATAGAGCTCAGTGGGAATGGGGATGGCTGTAGCACCGGCATGGTTCATTACCGTGCCGGTGCTACAGGCTTGCTGTGCTCGCAGGTACCTTTCATTCCACCAGGCCAGGTTGGTGTAATGAAAGGCACCCGCGAGCGTAACTCAGAGTTTGCCCTTCCAGTAACAACGGTACCGGTAAACTTACCGGTACTGTTGTATCCGGACCAGCAACCTCATAATGAGGCCAGTGATTGTCTGGATGTAGCATTGATGTTGGTGTCTGCAATGGGCAGACCAGGGTAATAATTTAGGAATTACTTTTTTTTGTTTCTTCCTTCCAGACTTTGTGACATAGGGAGGATAGGCGGCCAAACAGACAGAAATCAGTGAGCGTGTTGAAAATGCTCAGATTCACAGATCATTACAATATAGGTAGCACACCTAAACTCGATTTTAATTTTAGCCAGAAAGCACTCAAAAAGCAGTAGAAAAAAAGGTGGATGCACAGTGGGAGGCACACCTAAATTCGATTTTTGCCAGAAAACACTTAGAAGCAGTACAAAAGTACATATAGTAAGTCTATAAAGGTAACCCGTCTCTTGCGCTTAAAGAATCCAATTATCCTAGTTTCTAGTGGCCTGTCTCTCCCACCTCTAAAATGTTACAAGACAACCAGTCGATTGCACCTAGTTTGACCAGTGGATAGCCTGTCCATAATGCCCAGAATAATCTACGAAGGTAGCTGGCTTTGTTGCCCCACAGAAGAACAGACACAGCAACATCAAAGTTAAGTTTAATCTGAGCTCAAAGGTATCTATAAACGCATCACTTCGGTGGACATCTGCCGCAGGCACAGCTATTCATCCATGCTCTTTAGAATGCAGCTATGACTATGACAAATTCAGTCTAGCTAGTCACATAAACCTTTTTTTGCACTGAAACCCCAGACTTGCCTCAACACCTGTCCCATTAGAATACAGCGACAACCTACCACAAATTTCGGTCCAGCTGGGTACATATCGAGTCTCCTGCACTAGTGCTCTGTCGTGACCTCCCTCAGCACACATCCACGTGCCTGACCTCTAGGGTTACTTACTGGAGCCTAGACAGTCCCCTAAATCCTAATCTTGGCCAAACGCACACACACATATTAATACTCCACTCAGAACCTTTCCCATACTTGGAGTTCGGTCCCGAAGGGTGCTCCTACCACAAAGCGCGTTGAGGCCATACAAATTGGGAAAATGTGCTTTGTAAATAACTACTACAATACAAAGAAGCAGGGTCATCGGTTGCCATTAGTTTGTCCAGTCATTGCTCCAGGGCAGTGTTTACAGAAAGTGCATGTTCCCTAGAGCTACGTTTCATGTGTCAGGGTCAGGGGTGTTGCTAGGTCTGGAAAGGATCAGAGGTTAAACTAATGTCTGGACTGGCGGGATTCGGGGCTAGCTATATCCTTTTGGTTATAGCCCCTGAGCTTCTATCCAGGGCTTCAACCAAAAGACCAGGGGCTATAGCCCCCTTAGTGCCCCCCCCAGAAACGCCTCTGGTCAGGGTGTTACTATTGAGTTTTGTTGATGTATTGTTTGTTTCAAGCGCAGAGAGGGAATGTGGAATTTGGAACCAGGAGCGATGGGTCCCTATCCTTGCTTCCCCACATCACTATCAGTTTGTGATCCTGGGCAAATGACCTTACCTGTCTGTGCATCAGTCCACTGATCTTCCTGCCCTGCTCGCAAGAGAGCAATGGTGGTCATTTGGAAACTGCAGGGACTGAATGTGGATGTTTAAGGTTTCAAGACACTGAATTTGCGTCATGGCTCAACCTGCTGATACAATGATGATTAACAAAGCCATGTCACTTCATAGGTTATGGGCCTCATTACGACCCAGGCGGTAAGTTACCGCCTGGGCCGTGACTTTACCACCATGGCGTAAACTACGTTTACGCCATGGTGGTTGGCGGACTTACCGCCCCATTCCGAGGTCGGCGGGGCGGTAAGTCCCCAATCCCCATTTACCCTTCCCCATTCCCATTTTTGCCCCATAGGGCATAATGGGAGTGGGGAAGGCGTTAATTACGCCACCGTAAATTACGGTGGCGTAATTAACTCCATGGTCCCTTAGCGCCATGGATTTTAACACCCGCTAAAAGCAGGTGTTGAAAGCGCCATGGCGCTAAGGGACCTCGTAATTGGCGGTAAGGGGTCGGCGCAGCTAACGCTGGCGCTAACCCCTTACCGCCAGGGTCGTAATGAGGCCCTATGTGTTTTACTGACCTTAGGCACCCCTGCCTTTTTAATCCCACTTAAAAAGCTGGCACCAACACATAAACCACATTTCAAAACGGGTGTTTCTGTTGCAGGGTCTTTTGAAGCAGCAAAAAAGTTAGGGCGCCGAGCATTTTATTTCTCTGTGTTTCACATTTATTTTTAATGTTGGCAATGTGGTGTCTTCCTAATGCCATTTGCACGAAAACATTGACTAGATTATCGGTTAAAACCCATTGTTTAACACATCAACATAGCCAAAGTGGCCGCACCGCTGAACTTGGAAAGTATTGCTTTTAAGGGGGATTATCCAGCAGGCAACTACCACTCCGGGTTAAAGCTGCGCGTCCCTTCTCCATAAAAGCCAAACCACAGAGCCGCACAGTATGTAAGACTGTGGCGGGCCCGGGTACCATCCATCATGCAAGCAGGAGAAGGAAAGAGAGGGTACAAACAAAACAGTGCGTTGATGAGGCTTTGTTTGTTTGTGTTGCTAATCAGTCTGCAGTCATCTGTGTCTCAATTTCCTTCGGCCTTCCCTCTTTATTAACAGCTTCCCTCGGAATCTGTCTCCCCTTTTCCCTGGTTTCGTTTCCCCTCTTTCCTAGCCTTACTTGTTTAAATGTTGTTTATGTTTCCATTTTCCATTTGACCAATTAATTTGACATCCGCACCCCTCTCACGCCCCATTTCAACACCTATGGGGGGCCTGTCTACAATAGCGCTTCACTATCTTTCACACCTGTACAGCTGTTTCGTGGGGCCAAGAGATTATGTTATATTCACATTTCAGAATATTTCAGTACAGAGATTGTAGGGGAGGGGGTCTGTAATCAGTGGATCGCCATACAGTGGTCGAAGTGCACGACAAGAAGTAGTGGAACTATGTTCCCTACTGGTCTGCCCCCTCTTCCCACAACCCCCATTGCTACTCCCCCTCCCACGCACAATACAAACCCCCAAACACATGCACCTGCTGTTTCAGGGAACTTTCGATGCAGTGCACTAAAAGTGCAAGTTTCAACTTCATCCAAGAATTGTATTTTAAAACAAAATAATTCCGGAACATTTTCTTTTTAAAATAAAACTATTGGAAGAGTAAAACCTAATTTTAAAAAAGTAGAGGAGCACCGCTCCCGAACGCTCCCGCCCACTTCACCCACCCTCTGTTAATTTATGTTGGGCAATATAAATGAACAGAGGGGGGTGAACAAGAGAACCACACAGCCTAGCAAAGCAGGCCACATCCCCTATATAGGCCTCCACATTTGGACACAGTGTCCTAAAGACACAACCCATCCCTATTACATATGGTAGGTCCTAGAACTGGTAGTCAGCACCTAACACATACACAGGGGATAGGGAAAAAGGAAAGCAAACATTTAACCTATCCAGAAAATAGTCTAAACATCCCCAAGACCTACATCAACAATCCACATTCATTCTGTCCCTCTAGAGCATAGGACACAAATTATACATCTGCACATATAATAATTAAGCATACTAACAGAGGGTAGGAAACATTTAAGTACTACAGATAAAGGCCTCCAATAATTCAGTATACTTTATAGAAACAGACTCCTTTGCAATACAATTGAGAGAATAATATTTACGCAATCACCAAAATTAGACAGAGCCTAATAATACACTCACAATGAACGTAGTGCAGGGCATGACTTTAAAAATAAAGATACCATCAATGTCAAGTTTGAAAATTTCAGTTCTTGATCTAGAGCTCACTGAACCCCTTGTGGGTACAAGAACAATATCGAGGGGCAGGAAAGTACCCTCAGAGTCACTTCATGAGAGTTCCAGTTCCCTCTGCATTGTCCACAAGGCTTTCTGGGGCCTGGGTCCAAAATACCTTCAACTATCCCTCTGTAAATACCTCCCCTCTTGAGACCTTCACTCTTCTACTTCTAACTCCCTCGGGGTCAGTCATTTTTCAAAGAAACAAGCTGGGGGTAGATCTCTGTCTTTGGGGCCTCACTTTGAAACAGCCTCCCTGCCACCTTGAAACTTGATGAGAACCACCTTCCTCTACGCTTCTGCCTTTGCCCCTCTTCACCCCTGCTGATCTGTTTTCTCTCTCGGCAGCGTGCACCTGGCCACCCTCTCTCCTCCGGGCCCAGGTACCTGCTCACCCTGCCAACCTCCTGCACTGCCTTCAGGCCACCCCTTGCACTGGGGTCTGTATCTGTACCCATACAGTACCACACCCACTTCTCTTCTGCACTTATTGATATACCCCACCTGCTAAACCTAGCACTTTCTAATTGCTGACTGCACAAGCACCTTTATTTATTTATTTATTTTACTTATTTATTTTATTCTGTTCCCTCCTCTGTTCCGCACTTTCCACCTCTACCCCCTCCATGCACTTTCCCCCTTTTCTCTTTCCCATGCACTTGCACGTTCTCAAAGTCACTGGGCCTAGTAAGATCATTGTTTTTGTTCCCCCCTGTTCCACTCCCTTTGCCTGGTCACGCTCTGAAACACTTGTGTATGAGCACGATATGAATAAAATATAATTTAATTTCATTTCAGGATAGGTGGAAAGTTCCATAGGAGTCACTGGGACAATGTAAATAGACCATCCTCTTGTATGGACGTAAGTCTGTATTACACAACGTGCATGGATTCTGTGGCAAACAACTCCATGGGGGCCAAAGGAGATCCCAACCAACAGTTCCTGATTAAGTTGTAGAAACAGAAGCCACAGAAGAAAATGGAGCAGAGTAGACGTATGCCCCAATGTAAGTCAACAGGAAATGCAGTTGTGACTCGCCACCAGAGAATCCCTACCCCCGCCCATAGGGACCCTGCTTGTGAATATATTTCATAATTGCACACCCCAGGACCTACAGGTTCGTACTCCAACTGGCAATGTCAGTGAAAATGGCTCCAGCATAACAAAACAATCCTGAGCAAGTACAGGCTTCTGTCCTCTGTGCAGTTAACAGGTTACCGTGCAAAGGAAATCGAGGTCTAAGCCAACCCCCACAATTAAAGGAGAAGAAACAAGAGCCTACCCCCAATGACGATCTTCATGCCTGGATGGTTCGGGGAAGACAAGAGAAGCCACAAATATGGATTCTGGGGCTCAGTGAACAAGAAAGGATGGCAGACCAGCCGAAAATCAACCCTGGATGGAGATAACAGCTGACAATACCCTTGGACTCTCCAAGAAGCAGATCAGTTAGGGTGTCAGAGCCTCAGTACCCTTCTAGCTGAAAGCACTGACCCACAGCCAAATGGAAAATTCTGGTAGGAAATGGTAGGAAGCAGAGGTAAACAGTCCATAAAACTGTCCTATCATGATAGGATGAGGAGAGGCATATGAGGGATTCAGGATGCCTGGACTGGACCTTCAGGAGAAGAAAAACCAAACCAGGATATGCCCAAACCACTACATCCAGCCAATATGGCCAGTGTTAAAAACAGAGAGGATACGTTTTAAAACTGCTTCAGTGGGTTGGCAGATCTGCTTCCTCAAACTAGCATAACAAAGCAAGCAGCAAGAGAGAGGGTCAGGAACTAGGCAGCGTCTTAAGGGAATCATACAAAAATGTCAACTTACTTATTGTGACATGCCCATAAGTGCATCTTTGCACTGAACAAAAATCCTGACTCCTATGGGGAGGGTTGCAGGGTTGTCCCCTGCTACACTCGTGATCCATGTGATCACTGCGCTACTCCATGATGGAAATCCACATTTTCAAAGTCGATATTATGGGTGGTGCAGTGATCACATAGATCCACTTTGTTTGGCACTACAAAAAGTAGCCAGCCAAAGGCCAGCTCACCATTCACTAGAGGAGGCTAGAGCTAAGGGTGGTCAGGTGACCGACCATACTGGAGGGTCAGTTTAACTGCCAATCAGCATAGCCCACCCCCACAGCAAGTGAAATGAAGATCCCAGGCACCAACACTGCTCTAAACCAGTTAAAACCGATATGGAGTCTGCCATGTGGGCCTTAAAGTGTTCACGTGGTGAGAAAGGCCATTGTAAGCCTTCTTCTTGGTTGTCCTGAAGAAAGGGAGCCATAAAATATAAAATGGCTTAGAGCAGGATTAAAAAAAACACATTGGTTCCAAAACAGATATAGAAAAAGGTGCATTGGGCTGTCAATATTGTGAAATGACTTTCACTACTAGTGAAGCTAAAATTGAAGTACAACTGCCACCAAGCTACTGCTTAAACACAATTTAGGCACCCCTTGGACTGGCCGCGATAAAGGCAACCAGAAATACAATATACCAAAGGCACCCGGTTCTATGGTATTTATTATTTCATCATTTCTGTCTGTATTTATCCATATTTATTGTTTGTTTTTTTTATCAACCATGTATCCACATCTATATTTTTCTGTGTAAAAAATAAATAAGTTGCAATTAGTACTTTTCCACATTTATTGATATAAAAATGTAGTGTGTCAATACCTTTAAGCGGTCGTACCTGCATATCTAGCCATAATCCTTGTTTATATTAATAACCAATGGCTGATCCTGCTTTTGTTGCTCTCCGCAACAATACTGTAGTCATTTCAACATCTCCAAAGGGAAATAATTGTATTATTTTTTTTCTATCTCTCCTTTGTGTTGCATTGCATAGACATTGGCCTGCACTGCATGATTAGCAACTTGGTGAGCTGAGCAAGAGACCTGCATTTACGCTTTTTTCATTTTTACAAATAAATACTAAAATGAAGCAGAATAATTTCCGTCCTTGTATGGGTGGAAAAATCTGTAAAAACTGAAAACAAGGCGCCTTACATATACCCTAAGTAAAGTAAAAGAGTTGCAATGGCAGGGGGACATCAGGAGAAGTCCCTAAGGCCACCCACCAAAGAGAATCAGTGATTCAAAAAATAAAGGGAAACAAGCAAGAAGTTGATGGACCCTATCAAGTGCCTTTGGAAAAGGTAGGCTTGTGGAAGGCATGCGTGCTTCTATATTTGGCTGTGGTTCAGCATTTTCGTCTTGGTGTATCTTCCACACTTGTCTACTTTACCACAATCCCCCTGAGGGAGAGTCCTGCAAGAAATGCCTCTGCCCCTGAGCATACCATCCTTGCAATGAAAATGCCACTTCTATGTAAAAGTAGACATAGCATAATCCTTTTGTTCGCATGTTAACATTCCTTGGAGTTTCATATCATAAGACTAATTTAAGGACGGTTTTCTGCAGTAGTTGTTGATAAAGGCATTTATATAATGTGGTAATGGGTTCTCTTTTCGGCCTCATTCCTCAAACTTGGCACCTGTACAACTGCAATTTTGCACTATATCAGCTCCCTAAGGCAAACAACCTATGCTTTCAGTACATGTTTGCACTAGATCAATATATGCCGTAGTACCAAATAAGGCATGGTATTAGCACCAGGCAAAGCATTAACCTGGTGCAAAAATGTATCGAAAGAAAAATTATTTCCATTTTTCCCTGTTCTTATACGGTGCTAAATTGCACTTGGACAGGTGCAAACTTTCTATGATGAAGCACCTCGCGTTGTTTGGTTTGATTTCCAAAGGACTGCGTCAAGATGTACTTTTAGCCCAGAAAAAGGAAAGAAAAATTAATTTAATTGTTCAAATGTGTGTTTTCATATCATTATTTTGCTTGCAATTTGATTATTCACCCACAATTTAATGGTTGAGTAAATTATATGAAGTATATTTCAACAATTAATTTTGCATTAATTTTCAGATTTGTTCTGAACATTTCCAAGCATTTACACTGCACTGCACTGAGTCCCTGTCAGAGCATGCATGGTCAAAGGCTGTGCAACAGGGGGCGAGAAGTTAAGGTGGCTTTAGATGAATTTCCAGGGTTTTGTTGCCATACTTTTTTTTACCTTAACTGAACATTAACTAAAGTTTTTTTCACTGAATTTCAGGGGTTTTGTTATTCCATGGATTTTTTCCGCACCACTTGCCATGGCCTCCTGCCGGCCATGTCTACTGTATATTATAGAACACTACCAGACCACTAGCCATGCCCTTCGGCCATGACCAGTGGGCACGTCCTTTCCCGTCCATTTCAAAACACTTGCAGCCCATCACTCAAAGACATTCATCAATCAGAACATAATTTTTTCCTTTTTTGACAGTGGTATTGTTATGTATAAAAGATTGCATGCTTTGAGAACTCAACATTTTTTAGGCAATGTGCAGTGAGATTAAACTATTTGCCATGGACAACACTCTTTGGTTAAGCATGGTGCTCCAGGCCCCTTGTTTTATGACTGGTCTCTTGGTGACTGTTGTGATACATCGCATGACCTCAACTAACCACAGTTAAGCTGCACGGAAATGGGAAAATTATTACTAACTGCAAGAATAACATATGCCCAGGTACATTCTGTTCCCTATAGCGAAAATCAAAACCTGGCACCCACACAGTAAGTGAACATATATCTTAAAGTGAAATATATAAATGTAGTTCATTTGACCTTCCCCTTAGAGGAAAGTGTGCAAGACAAAATAGCATTGGACTTTTAAAAAAAGTAATGAACATCAGAAAAATGACGTGAGAAAGGGAATGTTCTAATAAATATGATGGCAAAGTGTAAAAGGTACTCACCTTTTAATCCCAGCAATCTGTTGTGAAATATTTCCTGGTAAACAAAATCCCAATACGAAAAAATTGCTTGTGGACTTGTGGGTAAGCGTCTGCACTGGGAACATGACAAGCTGAGTAAAGTCCTGATAGCCAAATGCTTGAGCAAGCTTACCAACCTAAAAAAAAACATTTTTTTGTGTCCACTCTCTGAAATGTACGCTGATCACCAACATGTGTCCCTTACTTGTGCCCTGAAAAGCAGCCACAATCAGGGGAGAATAACTGCACCAGTGTCCAGGATTGAAAACTCTTTTACCCAATCATGGCCAATTACTCATGACTTAATTGCCCTCTATCATTTCCCCTCCTCACCCGCATGTCTGGCTGTCAACAATAAATTCTCTGCTTTATAAAGATAACTTGAAAAGTACACATTCCATAGTGTCACTCAAATATATAAAACCTTATTGAACGATGTTAGGCAAAAAGTGTACAATTGTGCCATTATCCCCCTCCTCATTCTTGACTAGCAGACTACAAATAGAAGAAGTGCAAAACTTTCAAGGACTGACAGTAGCACAGTTTTAAAAAAAAAAAGCAGAGGCCATGTGTTTTCTTAATGTGTTATGAGATATTTAAAATGAAGAAAACACACATCACTAGACTTTGGACTGTCTCCCATCCATGCTATAACTGGGAACAACCCTGCTTAGCTTCAAAATGTGGAAGGGGCCGGCCCCCTCAGGCCATGTTGCTCTAAGTGGTCTTGTAAGTTTGCCTCACTTAATAGGTGCCATGGCCTGAGGGAGTGGCCTTTTACTTGCTTTGAAGCTTAGCAGGGTAGGTCCTGGTTATTACATGTATGGGAGACCCAGATCACACACTTTGGTTAGCAGCGTGCTACGGCCCCTTGTTTTATGGCCGATCTCTTGGTGACTAGGAAGCATCGCACAACCCCAACTAACCACATTTAAGCAGCACATAAAAGGGAAAAAAATTACTGGCTGCAAAAATAACATATGCACAGGTACTTTTGCCCCATAGCAAATATCAAAAGCTGGCACCCATGAATATATGCACAGTGAACATATATCTTAAAGTGAAATATACAAATGTAGTTCACTAGACCCATTCCTTTGATGAAGGTGTGCAAGACAAAATAGCAGTGGACTTCAAAAAAAGTAATCAACACCAGAAAAATAACCTGAGAGAGGAAACCTTCCAATAAATATGTTGGAAAAGTATAAAAGTTACTCACCTTTTAAACCCAGCAATCTGTAGTGTAATATTCCATGGAAAACAAAATCCCAATATGAAAAAAGTTCTTGTGGTCTTGTGGGTAAGCATCTGCACTGGGAACATGAACACCTGAGTAAATTCCTGGTATTCAAATACTTGAGCAAGCTTGCCAACCTAAAAAAAAAAAACATGGGTTGCGTCCATTCTCTGAAAAAAGTGAGGCTGTCCACCCACAAGTGGCCTTTAGTGGTGCCCTTAAAATCAGCCACAATCAGGAGAAATTAACTGCACCAGTGTCCAGGATTGCAAACTCTCTTGCCACATCGGGGGCAAATACCCATAACTTACTTGTCCTCTCATCATCCCCCCCCCTAAGTCTGGCTTTCAACAATACTCTGCTTTATAAAGCTAACTTGAAAAGTACACATCCCATAGTGTCACTCAAATGTCTAAATCCTTATAGGTCTATGTTAGGCAAAACGTGTACACTTGGTGCATTGTTCCCCATCTTGACTGTGGGACTACAAATACCAGAATGCAGTTCAGCAAAAGTAAAAAAAATGGCCTGATATTTAAAACTAAGAAAACACAAAGCATTCGAGACTGTGGACTGTTTCCCATCCATGCAATAACTGGGTCCGACCCTGCTTAGTTTCAAAGCGAGGAGAGATCCAGCACCCTTAGGCATATTTCTCTAAGTGGTCTTGTAAGGTGGGCTCATTTATTAGGCAATATGTTCTTAAGGGGCTGGCCCCTTCCTCGCTTTGAAGCTCAGCGGGGTTTGTCTTAATTACTGCATGGATGAGAAATTCACTGTTGCTGTAAATATATATATATTTGTATTATTGACTGGGAGACTACCAATACCAGAATGCAATTCAGCAAAAGGCAAAAAATTGCCTCTGAGTGCAAAACTGTCAAGGACTGAGAGTAGCATGGTTTAAAATAAAAGGTGGATGCCCATTTTGTCGCCCATCCATGCAGTAACCGGGACTGGCCCTGCTTAGCTTCAAAGCAGGACTGACCCTGCTTAGATGCAAAGCAAAAAAAGGGCTGGCACATTTCTCGACGTGGTCTTGTAAATATGGGTAATTTTTCGGGGAACATGGCCTGAGGAGGCCAGCTCCTTCTTCACTTTGAAGCTAAGCAGGGTCTGTCCTATTAACTGCATGGATGCAAGACCTGGATGGCAGTTGTGTCACTGGCAATGGCCAGTGATTTTTCACCCCTGATGTCACTATAGTTGTAAAAATATCTTTATTAAGAAAATAGAAATCTGTTACTGCGGCTACTGAACCACACATGCCTGCGGCTATCCGAAGTCTTTTATAACCTTGAATATAGCCATGAATATCAGAAAAGCAGACAGAAAAAATGCTTTCATAGCCCCCCAGAACCTCACCAAGTGCCCCCTCATCTGTGCCAGCTCCCCCCACTCCCCAGATGGCCTCTTCACCACCCCTGCACTCTCGCATTCCCCCCAAAACACATGCTTTTTCTGTGATGCAGTTTTCTTTGAGATGTCAGCTATTGCTGATGCTACAAAAAGCTTTGTGTTGAAAACTCAGTCCCTAGAACCTCTCCAACTCCCAAATTTCACTTGCTTCCCTCTAGCCACCCCTCCTACACCCCAAGCCTGATGGCATTTGCATGTTTGTCAACCTGCAAATACATTTTTTCCAGCTTTTAATTTTCCCGTATACTCAGCTATATCCTCGAATATCTCTTGTATCGAGAGAAAAACAAGATGGCAGCTTTTTGATTTCTGAAAACCATAATCCTGCAATGCACCTCGGGAGATATAACTATCTATTTTTTAGAAGGGAGCACCCCGTTCTCCGTCCAGTATTTAACTAACTACTACACGGAAAACCCCCAAACCATGCATGGATTGAGAGTCAATGCTTCATGCCCAAGTTGTTTTGGACCTGGTCCAAATCTGTCCAGCGGTTTGGGCTGTGCACTCTGGCAAAAATGTACCTTGTTTTTCTATGGGAAAATGAATGGGAAGTAGGCTGCGACTTTGGAAAAAAATGTTTTGTCTTCTTAATAACATTCTTATTTTTTAATGTATCTTTACGCAACTTTGCAGTCTGTGGGGGCCCGCGAGTCCCCAATCACTTCTGTAATTTTATTCAAATCCGTCACTCAAATCAAAAGTTATTAAAGATAGAATATTGAGGGGTTCCCATAGGAGCCCATCTCACCTTAACTATAGGGTGGCTATCGCCGCCCTATAATACATATATACATATATATCCGTAGTATAATCCATTTGAGCCAAATCACACATTCAACAATGCCACCTAATAGCCATTGCTGGAAGTTCGCCTCCAGTTCAGAGCCACATCAGCAAGGCATTTTGCTGACAGCCTTGCAAAATGTCTGTCTTGGATTGATTAAGCTATATATAATGTAGCACTGCCCTCTAAGACAAAGGGCCTCATCAAGGGTTGGGCGGTGTGGTAAAAATGCAGCAGCAAAGTGATTACCGCCACATTAATGCTCTGCCCAATCCTGAGTTTGGGGGAAACTCTGAGGATTCAGCTCCAGCTCTGACCTGGAGGTGAATGCACCGACTTTCTACCCATCTTCGGTGCAATTACTGAGGCACAATTACTGCCGTGGCAATTGTGCTGAAATTGCCCCATTGAGTCCTATAGACTCAAACAAAATTGGGACTTACACCGCCACCGCGACTTGAGATCTGGCGCTAATACTGCTGGACAAGTTGTGGTAACGGTGATTGCGTTAGACGTTATTCCAGTGGATTTACCGCTGGGATACCGGCCAACATCTGATAGCGTCCAAAGACAATTTCCTGGAGAAAAAGGTTTGCATTTTTGAAAAACCACAATGCTGATGTGGCTCGGAACTGGAAGTGAACTTCTAGCGATGGTTACTAGGTGGCATTGTGGAATGTGTGACTTGGCTCAAATGGACTATTCTACTTTCACATTTCTGATGAAAGGGTTTTTTCCAAGCCTTTTTTAGCTCACCACAACTTTCTTGGTGTTTTGAATATATATATTTAGCAAACCCATGGAATCACACACAGTAGAATTGTAAACTGACATTGAAGGCAATATTGAAAAGTTAGCGCTGATAAAAGGGGTAGATACAATACTTGTTGCCAGGAACAAAAGTCAAATGGTTGCACAAAGTTTGCACATAATTCTCAACATTGAATGTGCAAGGCAGGCTGCCCTGAAGCCTTGTTGTGGTGTCACGCCTTGTGGTGAAGGTTCATCTTTGGCTTTGTAGGCAAAGCAGCCGCAATTTTCACAGCAGCAAGTGTTCTCAATCAACACCAGCATTAATTGACATCTAAGGTGCATACACCAAGTGGAAACATCTTCCATGTGACGAGGCTGAGGATCTTGCAAATTGTCATCACTGCCTTCTCTCGATTGATCATTTATTTCCTAGCTTTCCCTCTGAAGCATTTCCTCAACTGTGTACTCCAGTCCCTACATGAACCACTGAATACTGCCCATATTGTTTCAGTATTGAAGTTGGTGAAAAAACATTGTGGGCGGGTAATGTTTAGATTTTTTCATAACTGAATGCATGATTGGTTCTTTTATTTAAATGGCATTTAGAAGAAATGTGAGAAAAGAAAAAAAGTCAATTTAAAAATAAATAGTGCAAACACAACAGAAGCAAGCACAAAGGTGGAAAGTAATCATTTGCACATGAAACAACCTAGTGATCTAAGAATACTTTTTATATCTGGTTTAGCCAACACAATTGCCAATTATGTAATAATTAATGAAAAGCAAAGCACTTGTAGTGAAAAGTAATTAGAACTATTGTAAGTATCTTTGTTGTGTTTAATGCGTCATAGTCGGTAGCTGAACAGAGAAAAAACAAGGGGTCTTGAAAGCCTGGGATAAAACAGACGGACACAAAGGCAGGAGAAATTCCAATGTTGTCTGAGGAGAAAGAGTGTGTTGATATTTATTGAGCAGAGAGGTATCTTGTGATTTCCATGGAGACACCTCACTACATTGCGCTCAGAGGATGTTTGTATGAGTCATGCAGTTGCGTCGTAACAATGTGCATAACCTTAACATTCGCATCCGCTGATGTCAGCTAGAGATGTGCGAGTTGTGATTGATTTCCGCCAGAGCACTTGAATTTAGGGTGATCAACCAACAGATTAGATTATCACAAGATGGTGGTTTCCAAACCATGCCCTTCACCTGTATAAATGTCTGGAAATCGAAGGTAAGGTGTAATGGAGAAAACCATTTTATTGATTCATATATGCTCAGAAATACATGCCCTATCCATTGGGCAAATACCATTCCTGAGAGAAATAATCCTTTAAACTATATTGGCACTTACCTCATGTACATGGCTAAATTGGGGCTACAACAACAACACAGCAACATTCAAAATAATAACAGTACCAGGAAAACTACTCTTAATACCATAAACTACTAAAAAAAAAAAACACCTATAGTGACATCGTCCTTTTCCCACTATTCATTAGGCATTGTTCCAATGTATACTGTCAAAACAGGACACCATTGCAATCTTCTGCCTGTGACCAACAGGAGGTATTGTCACTGTTCAGCCGTATGGCTTCCTGAGATACCACTTTAAATTGATCCCATGCTTTGGCCCCGGACCGGGTCATCACCTTCTCTCCAAAATCCATAATGATGAACCAATTGCAAGTGTGCAATGATGCATGATAATTTTAAAACACATGCAGGGATCCAAGAAATCTAGTCTTTGGTTCCTTGTGTCTTTTAGAGTATCGGCATGTAAATATAATATTGGATGATCTCTAATAGCATCATAAAATGGCTGCCATTTGCAGCTGCAATGTACACCAGACAATAGCCAGTGGGGAGTGCAGAACGCATTGAAAAGTATAGAAAGACCATCAGTGATGTCACTGACTCATGACCAATCAAAGGTTTATGCACATTCGTTTAACGCTCAGCAATCTTGGCACAACTTGCTTCACAGTACGCAAAGCTTGCAGGTCATGTTGGAAAATACTGTTGTGAAGTATTGCACGTCTAATGCAGGTAGGTTTTCAGGGTAAGGCCCAGCAGGGCTGCTGCCTACGCACTCACCACTGCCTGCATAGGCTTATGTGATGCCCTTCTACTGGTGGCATCGCTCTGCATTTCTGGGCCACCCCCTGATGGAGCTGCACATAAATACAGCATTTGGTGGGTGATGTGATGAATCGCGGGACCTTGTCACTTCTCCCCAGATGGGAGCCATTCCTTGTGAGACTAGGGAGGTGAGCCCATTATGCAATATGTATTTCATTTATTTATTTTATTGATCATTTGTAAGGCCCTTTATACAACAGAATTCTGTTTCAAAGCACCATATTCCACCTAGGGGTGGCGGCAAGCGGGACCTCTTGGGGACAAGGACTTCTGCTTTGTCAAGAAAATCATTAACCCCCCTTCGTATGAGTCCTTCATACTATCATGGCTTCAGACAAATCAGCCTGAACAAACCACTGTATGCAATTGTAATGTTTATGACACCACACACCTTGAAGCCAAAAATACTGAGAAGAGTAAAGAAGGCATGAAGATTGCTAAATGGTTGCAACCATGCCGAGAAGAAGAAGAACGAGCGATTAATGCAGAGTGCTCTAGAGAAAGGAGGAAAGGACTATGGTCCTGCACTGGGGAGGAACCAGCTATTGCAAGTTAAAAGGGAAGAGGGATTAATGTCCGGAGAAGCTGAAGAACAGTAGTTTCAAACATGCAAGGAAGAAAAGAATAGAAAGCACAGAGAGTGCAGGAAGCCGTGCACACTCAAGGTCAGGAGAAGCAGTGGCATGACCCAGGAGAGGTGGACTGTGTTGTCCTTAAACTATGCAGAGACCGCTGAATAATTTGCTTTGCAGGGTCTCGAGAGCACAAACGAGGAAGAAGGAGTGAATGCTGACCCAGACCATTCAAAAGGAGAGAACGGGGAGAAGGGGAGACCCAGGGGGAAGAACAATATCCCCAACTAAGAGAAAGCCAAATATATAATTGTCCCGGTTGCACCCAGCAAACCGTGCTCAGTAGGAAGTGGAATGTAAAACATCATGCTCTGTATACAATTTGAATTTCACAATCACTTATTCAACAAAAGGATGAGGATGTGGTTCCCCACTATCTGCGCATGCACACAGATATGCTATCCGGTCCCATTTGGTGACCATTATTTTAAAGCAGCGGAACAGCATCCATAGACATTCTGTTTATTGGTTGTCACAAACGCTGGGAAGAAGCTGTTTTGAAAAGGCAAATTAAAGTGAATAATGGAACACACCTAGAAACCCTGGGCCCGAGCCCAAACCCGGGGGTTGAGTAAACCAGGGATAAAATGGATGACCACGAAGGGGTTAGTGTGTATTTAGAGAAGGAGACTAACAGAGTTTGGAGCGAGTTGTGTTAGACGTGAGGGGCACGAGGAGGATAGTGGAGACAGAGGAGAAGGAGTGCAAGATATTTGAGAACAGAGGGGTAGACGAGAGAACAGCAGGTATTGGAAAGAGGAGAACAGCAGGGGTTAGAAGGAGGAGAAGATGGGGTGTTGGAAGGAGAAAACCAGAAGAGGATGGAATGTGGAAAACAGAAGAGGTTTGAAGGAAGAGAACAGTAGAAGAAGGAAAGGGGAGAAAAAAGAAAGTTGGAAAGAGGAGAACAGCAGAAAGTGGATAAGGTATACAGCAGAGGTGGAAAGAATAATAACAGAGGCTGGAAGAAGGTGAACAACAGGTAATTTCATTATCAACATTTTTTAAGATACTACTGCAGTTTAAATAAGTATATTAATATGTATCCAAATATATTACCTTTGCTGGTGAAATTATTTTTACCTGTCGCCTTTTAAACATCGGCCATTTTTCTTTAGTTTTCATTTATCGAAGAACAATGCATTTCTCTTAAAGGCCACTTAACATATGCTTCCAGAAATAAAAAATAAAATGTCCTTGTCCCAGATTTGTCCACTAATAGTTTTATGCTGAAAGTACAGAACTTCATAAAGAAAATGCACTGTTTTGGAATGAAGCACGGTTCTGAAGTTTGTGCTGCATACCCATTCAACATCAGGGCAGTGTTGAAGATCAGTGTCTGCCTGATATCCAGTGATAGCCCCCGCACCGAGCCTCACTCATTAGGGCCCCTCAATTTGCATTGCCATACAGAGTCGTCTTAAGAACGACTGCCATTGGGGAGCCACACTGAGCATCAGTGCCTGGCAAGTCCTCCCTAGTACCCTTTTCACTTGTCTGATTGCTAGCACCCGTGCATTTAAATGTGAATCTCTTTAGGTCCAGAATAACAAAAGGTAAGCAGTGATTTGATCATGTGTTGTGAATGGATGAGGGTGAAATTGAGTGGTAAGAACTGGATAGACACATTTTTAGCCAAAAGGTTGGCATAGCTCCATTTAACTAACCAATCTGTGCCTTCCTCTAAAACAATTAAACTGAATCACCAAATAACCCCATCAGCATTTCAAACGGCGTCGTTTCTATTAACATCGCTGTTGGTCTGACATACACAGAAGCGAGTTTGCTTTTTATGTGAAACTTCACATTTTCTTCACTTCATTCACAATGACATGAAGCATCTCAGAGGAGTTTTTTTTTGTTACCGTCATTACATTGCATTCGTGTGCTTGTCTTACATTCAGGATTGCAAAAACAAAGCTACAATCGTGGCATCTATGCATAACTTAAGGATTTTTTTTTTGACAGGTAAGCTTATCATGTGATTTGTGCACTTTTCAAGTCATCGCTACAATACAGATTATTGTTTGAACTCTCTATAGTCATACATTGTATCAGCTAGAGCTAAGACAACGTGGTCATTTGGAGAATGGGAGCTAATTCTGGATTCACTTCTCACCTGCAGTGGTAGCGGTAATACCGGCTATTTTTGCTGGTGGGGTGGCAGATTTACCTCCAGCTCTGGCCAGCGGTAATTCCAGCCACCCCACAGCAAACTTGGGCTTTCCTGGTGCAGTAATGTGCCAGTAAACATAATTACCAGCACGCTATAACCGCATTAGCAAACTCCTAATGAGGCCCATTGTGCCATGCCTGGCAAAATTGGGAAGCAAGGTTTTGTGTTGTGGGTTTAGAGTGGCAGCATGATAGGTAATGGTTGTGTGTTGAGGGTTTGAGAAGGCAGTATGCCATTATGCCATTAGTAAGGTAATATGCCCCAAGGTGGTGGGCTGACCCGCTAGGTAATGGCTCGCCACCCAAGTTAAGGGCCCGAGCGCAGTGAGGTTCCCTTAACGAGGGTGGTAGTGTTGTTACCGAAGGGGTCGGCATGCCACAGAGGGACATATCTGCTTCCTACATGGGTGCTAATGGCGATATGTCCATTGGTTTACCACACGGGTGCTAATGGGTTTAATGTTGTTGGAGGAGTGGTGCAGGATGCCAGGTGGCCATCTTGTCTTGTGGGGGGAGGGAGGCAGGACACCAATTATCCATTTATGGGTCTGACGTTGTGGGAGTGGGAGGCAGGAGAACGGGCCTAGGTCTTGTGAGGAGGATGGGTACCAGCTATACGCCTTGTGTTGTGGGGGTTTGGCGTCAAGATGCCAGGTATGGATATTTTGCTGACAGAGCTTGAGTTTGGCTTTCATAACCAATTAGCAGATGTGTCTGGTTTTATAATATGAAACAATTCGACTGAATAATTTAAATAGTTATAGTCTAATTATTCACTTAATTCTCAGAAAATTCTTCTTCTATTTGTGTTCGCTGAAAAAAATGAACATATTTTATTCAGCTATAAAACTTGTGACTGTTGTCTATTTTAGTATAGTTTATGGACTGCAAGTTGCAAGAGGTGAGAGGACGAAAATCCTGCTCACACCACCTGAATATAATGTCAAAAAATCAGACATGCAGACTTATAAATTTGCATAATCTTACTTAAAACGAATGGGCACCTGCATTAAAAAGAGAGGATCTGTTCAGCTCGATAGGCATGCCAGTTGCTAAGAGATGGCCTGACTTCTTTGGTGGCGGCCCTTACGATAAAAAGAGGAAATGCAATTTAATCCCAAAAATTATGATCTCATGCTGCAGTGTCCTGGTTGCAATGCAGCACCCTTTTAAATTATGTTTTTAGTTTAAGGACGGGTTTCTTATGGCGCATCCAAACTCATGCGACAATTTTTATTTGTTTAACAGCATATTGCTCATATATGTCGATGAAATTAAATTACTCAACAACAACACCTGACGATGGACTAACCCCAATGGATGCACAGACCTCAAATCACAGTACTGTGCTACTGTTAAAAGATGCCAATCCAAACGCTGGCTACCCAAAACGCTGACTACCCACAATGCACAGCACTCCGCTGCCCTCGAAGTAGGTCTACGCTTTAAACAATAAAATAAAACTAAGGTAAATAAATGTCATTCAGGGATGTGGTTGATGGTTGTATGATTTTCTTGGCCATCTCTTCTCTATGGTTTACTTTTACATGAGACTTTATCATTTTTCAGTGTACTAGATTGATAGAGCGCTGAGTAGGGAGGTGTGTACGAGAATTATCTGACTAGTTGTATAGTCTTCTCAGTTGGTAGGACTAACCCATAGCTTGAGGCCTATTTAGGATTTAGTGGAACACGACAGAATCAGAACTCTAGATGTGCCACCCTTTTTATGACATTGACTACAAATACTATTTTAGCACCATTTCCGTCTCCACAAGACGTTGTTGCAGTCCTCATAATGATGTCCATTGCAGTGTTGACTGAATCGCGGAGAGTCTTGGATTCCTCCTTTCTTTGACCAGCAAGTAATCATTAATGACAGAAAAATGCATGACTTATGCCACTCAAAGCCGCTGCAACAGTCTGCCTGTGACTGTTTGCCTGAGGGATGTTGAACATGGACTTGCTCTGAATACAGTCTCTTCCATCCGGAAGTTTGTGGTCATGCTCTAGCATGCGTTGTGAGAATATTGGGTGAATTTGGGGTTTATTGCCAGATCCTTAAGCAGAAGCCTGCCCGCAGTGCATGGAATAGAGTTGAGTTCTACTGGCCTGGATATGATGATATGATATGGCATTTATAAAGTGCCTATACACAAGTGTTTCAAGGCACGACGAGGCAAGGGAGGGGGAACAGAGGAAGGACAGAGACAACGATCTTACTAGGCCAGGTGACATTGAGATCGCACATGTACAGGGGTGGGTGAGAGGGAAAGTTTGGCGGAAAGGGGAGGGGGCAGTGCAGTACAAAGGATCAACAGTTATAAATAAATAGAATAAATAAAGTAATAGGTAAAAGTGCGGCCAGCTAGTGGCAAGTGAAGGGGTAAGTGCAGCCATCAAGTGTCAGGAGCTGGTGGGGACTGTAGGGAGACAGAAACAGCCCCAAGTGCAGGGGTTGACTTTGAGGCAGTGCTGGTGTGCAGCTGGCCCAAGATCAGAGGGTAGCCAGGTGACCAGTGTAGTTTCAGTCAGGTGTTCAGCGGGGAGAGGAGGAGAGAAAGCAGAAGCAAAGTGGAAGGTATTGAGGTGCTTCCGGAACCGTAGATGTTTCTGCTCCAGTTTCAGGGAGGCAGGGAAGCTATTGCAGAGGGAGGCCCCAGCCGAAGAAAGAGATCTGCCACCAACTCGTAGATTGGTGAAGTGACTTACCCTGAGGGAGTTGGAGGCGGATGAACGAAGGGCTCGCGAAGGAAGATATTTAAGAAGAGAGAGTTGAAAGTATTGGGGCCCCTGGCCCCAGAAGGCCTTGTGGACAATGCAGAAGGTTTTGAACTTAATCCTCGCAGCCACTCTGAGCCAGTGCAGGGATTTCAGTCCTCGAAAGATACGATCCTGGGCTTGAGGCCAAGGACAAGTCTTGAAGTCCTGTTCTGGATGAGTTGCAGAGGGCGGAAAGTAGAAGCAGGAAGATTTAGAAAGAGGATGTTGCAGTAGTCCAGCCTAGAGAGAACCAGAGCTCTGGAGACAGTGAGCTTCTGGGGGAAGGAGATGAAAGGAAGAATACCTCTCAGGAGGTGCAGCTGTTAGTGTGACTTCTTAGAGATGTCAGGGATGTGAGGAGAGAAGATCTATTATCCACCCTCCATTTGGCACACACATAGTCAGTCTAGAAAAATGGATACCTCTACTTTGTGACCGCAAACGTATTTTGGTGGCCGTGGGCCAACCGTCTCATGCACGATATGACAGAATACAGGTTTTCGAGCTTGCCAATGAACGGCCATTTTGATGTAACAAGAATCGCCATTTTGTTTTCTAACCATTGCTCATTGCTTTCTGTTCCTATTGTTTCGCAGTATATTTTCCGCTTACACTGCTCAACTGTAAAACATTGTTGTCTGTATGTGAAAAGGACAAGGCCGCAGGGCTGAAAGGATAACAAGAGTTCGTTGAAACACAAACGTAGGCAGCACCAGGAAGAATGCCCGGCTCCCTCCCGAATGTAGCCTTGAAGCAGAGCTGCAGGGCATTTAATCATTTCACAGCTGCCAGCCAGTCTCGTTATATGGTAGAATATGTTAGAATAATACCGCTAAAGGCTTGAATTATGCTTTTCTTACGGCCCCCCTTTGCTGAGCCCGCTAGAGCGTGTCGGCTCCCGTATGTAGCTCGCTTCCAAGAACAGAAGCACTGTGTTCTATTCAACAACTGAAAGATGCCTTCGCACTCACAAATTGCAAATTGTTACTAGAATAGATGTTTGAAGGTGTCATAGTAGTCGGAGATGTCCATCATCACACCAAGTTCAAAGAAACCCAATAAAGGGGGGTGTTAAACATGTCATAGCTGATTGTTTGATATGCATTTTGTATATATGTAACTGATGTACGTAATTCACTCTCCTGCGTCCCTCGAGGTCTAGAGATACACGTTGCGGGGCGTGAGACCGAGTTGGCCAACTGAGACTTTTTGCTTTGCAATAAACCCTAGCTTTGTGAATACAACCTCGTGTCTGGCATATCTATCGTGTGTGGTGACTCACCTTGTTTCCATAGACGTCAGGGTCCCCTAGGGGCCCCTTTCAAGATGGCACCCAAATAGGGACGCTCCCCCACTTGTTCCATCGCATAACGTTGTAATTGAGTAAGGCGGAGAACGGCGAGGACGGTACGATCGAGCCGGGATCAAGAGGTGTTCGGGGCGCCCTGTAAAAGTGATGAGAGAATCCTTTGCAGATCTGCACACATCTGATCCCTGATCGACGTGCCTGGCTAGAGAACAAGGAGGCGAGGGTCCCAAAACGAGGCGTCAGTATACAGATGACTTGATTTATCAGGTGAGTCGTTCCCCGATTCATAGTAATCCTGATATTGGTTGAGAGTTGACTTTGCAAAATCAAACGCCCTAGGTAAGGTTGATTAACCAGGGGGAAGGTTGAAACATGCCTGGGGTATTGTCCACCTTAGCAGGGTTTTTCCGCTGTGGTAGACAATCTTTGGAAAAGGGCCAAGTTGTACTACCTGGGGGAACGCCGGCATATGAGATGTATGTGAAGTATGGAGTGGGTGCGATAATATTCTGTGAGACTTGGCATAGGCAAACCAGAAAGCAACAAGACCATCAGTGGCCGATTAATGGTAGTTTTGAGATAGCAAGGATAGACGTCCTGGAAAGGGTTTTGATAAGAAAGAAAGCACGTCCTGCAGCATTTGAGACTATTAAAGACTGGAGAAAGAAAGCAATGCTCCAATTTAAAAGCAGAGCGAAGCATGCACGCAGGCATAAATCAAAAGGTGAAGTAGCGGACGAGAAAGAAGAGGAGGAGTGGACTGAGAGTCTAAGAAGGGCAGGTAGGCGAGACCAGTTGAATATAGAAAAGATATATCCGCAACGGGAATTACATATAGCGGATTAATTAATAGAAAATATATTGACCCATACAAAACAAGGGCCAAGATCAGAAGTGAGGCCAGACACGTCAGTAGCTATCGCCCAAACCCCGCCCGTAGGTCAAGCTCCCCCTCCGGTAGCTCAAGCCCTCCCACAGCCACAGACCGCACGCGTAACACTTTGTATTAGCCAACCAGGCCCACAACAGACACTCCCTGTTCCCATTGTCCCATCCGCGCCTCCCGCCTCAGATACAGACTGGGTACCGTCCGTCCCTCCTGGGGTTGAAGTTGAAACCACGGGGGCAAGAGGCGGGACTGACCAACGGGGATGCACGAGGGTAACTCGCAGCGCAATCAGCAAAGAAAGGAAGGTGGAATTGCAGCAACAGGCAGAGATGTATATAGACGGGAATGATGGGACGACAACATTGGCTTCGATATGTGACTTCCGTAGAAGCAACGAAAGACAGGTAGTGTTGGAATGCATGGGTGAATATTTGGTGGAGAAATGGAAACAGTTAATTGGGAAATTGCCACTGCAGCGATTGTTAGATTTGAATGCATTAGCACGCTGTAGGGAGAGGGATGAAGAAGTGAGAGAACATGTATAGGGACTTTTTGAACTTAAAGATGAATTAGATAATGATTATGCAGAAATGTTTGCTACACCTGGGTACAGGAGTAGGGATATCGGGAGAAATAGGAAGGAAACTGTAGAGCCATATATACAATGACGACATTCAATGACGTCAGTACAAAGGGGCGATAAATTAAAAGTATGTATACGAGAAGCGTTTAGATGGATGTCGGATCCTAGTATTCCCACAATGGAAATACACGAGATATTTGATGAATATTCCATGCCCATGAAAAGAAAAGCACTACAGTCGATGGCTGAACATTTATTAGACAGAGATATAAAAAACGATAAGGCCAGCCCACCCGAAATAATGGCAGTATATAGAAGAGCACTAGAGCGAGGGACAGGAGAAACAGCCCCATCGTTGGATCTGGGAATATTGTTACATCTAAGAGAGGAAAGGATGGCGGTAAGTGGGGCCTTTCCTATGAGAGAGGTCCCACCTACCTTTGTGCCCAAAGTGGAGGTTCCCGCAGTGGGCGGTGCAGCGGCGCAGGTAACACCAGCCCATTACACCGCCCAATATGTGCACGTCCCCTTTTCCAGACAGGAGGTGAAGAACATAAAGCAGACGATTCCTGATATAAGAAAGAATCCTGCAGGGTTTTACAAGGAAGTAGAATCCTGCCTACAATCATCTGTGCTTACCATGGTTGATATAGACCTAATATTTCCAGTGATCCTGCCAGCAGACATATGGAAACAAATACGGAAGATAGATGACCCAACAGCCTTTGGCGCCACATGGGCGGACTTGATAGTAGAAGACAGGAATAAAGCGGTTGGAGGGACACCAAGAGAGAACCTGGTGGCGTTACCACCACGTATAGTGCAGAAGTTAAAAGAAATTGTCCCAGAGAAAAGAATTCAATGGGACAAATTGACTGCATGTGTACAAGGCAAGGATGAGTTGGCTACATATTATTTTAATAGATTTGAAGAAGTATTCACAGACTTCAGTGGCAGGATGTGGGCTCGGAAGCGGGAAAGAGATTATTTGTTGACAAATATATGAGGGGTTAAAACTTCCAATTCAGGATCTAATAATTACATCAGAGAGTGCATGGCAAGCAAAAACGTTGGGCGAAGTATTACATATGGCCCAATATTATGAGCGCAGAGTGACTGTGGGAAAAGAAAAAGAAGAGAGTGATAGGGTAAATATGAAAACACGGGTATTAATGCAGCAAGTAGCAGGACATAATAGAGGGTGAGGGAACGCACAAGGAAGGAGTAATTCAAATATGCATGGGGGGGGACAGTGGGACAGAATCAGTGTGCGTATTGTAAGGAGGAAGGACATTGGCGAGCGCAATGTCCGCATCTACAGAATAGAAATGGGTCTGGTCAGAGGAGACAGCATAGAGGACACCCAGGAGGGAATGGACCAAATAGGAATAGTATGCATCAGCATCACAATAACGAAGGTAATCAAAACCAAGGCCAAAACCAAAATGCCCCAAACCAGAATCAGGGACCGCAAAATCAACAATGTGGAAACCAGAGTTGGGGAAACAGAGGAAAGAGTGGGAACGTTTTCGATACACATCCAAACACGTATTACAGTAATAGTAATGATTACACATCGGACGATGTGTTATTTCCCCACTAGGACAACCCAGAACAGGGGTCGGGACCAGTGTTTATTCCCTTGAATCAGAGAGGACACTACGTAGAAATGAGAGTCGGGAATGAGGAGCACCGCTTTCTTGTAGATACAGGAGCACAGAAGTGTTCAATAGACCATCACTTGGTTCCGGATATACCACTGTCAGGGCAAAAGAATATTTCCGTAGGGTTTGCGGGTACACCAGTCATAAACCCAGTGTCCAAACTAGTCCCAGTTACCATAGGACCATTTACTGAACATTGTCCTTTCCTTTTAACAGAAAATTGTGGGGAGAACTTGTTGGGATTAAACTTGTTGAAAAAACTAGGTTCCTTTATACATTGCACGGCAGATGGAGTGTTCCTAACGATTTGGCCACACGATGCCCCTGTGTCAGAATTCATGTCTGAAGCATTACCAGGGGAACTAAGTAAAGTACCAACCAGTATATGGGCAATGCATGACAATGATGTAGGATGTTTAAAGATAGAGCCAGTAAAGATCATTTTGAAAGAAGGTGTTACCCTACCGCGAATACCCCAATACAAAATTTCGGCTGAAGGTGAGAAAGGATTGAAAAGTATTGTTACAGATTTGGTGAAATTAGGGGTAATCGAGGAAATTACAGGCAGTACATGCAACAGCCCGATTCTTCCGGTTTATAAAAAAAGGGGGCAATGAGGTACCATACCGTTTCATAATTGATTTGAGTAAGGTAGTAGATCCACAATTTCCTCTAGTGCCAGACGTCACTACAATATTGATACCTGTTTCAGCAGAATATTTTAGTGTAGTAGATTTGAAAAACGCGTTCTTCAGTATTCCAGTGGACAAGGACAGCAGATATTTGTTCGCGTTCACATTAGGAGGTCGATCATTTACATTCACGCGGATTCCGCAAGGTTACACGGAAAGACCAAGTGTTTACAGTAGAGCATTAAAGGAGCAGCTAGACATGCTGGAATTACCCGTGGGTTGTGTACTCTTGCAATACATAGACGATCTATTGCTAGCTGCAGACACAGAGGAGATTTGTAAAGAAAGCACTGTATTACTACTGTCACACCTAGCGGCACATGGCCATAAAGCTAGTTTGAAGAAATTTCAATATAATCGAAAGGAGGTGGCCTATTTGGGCTACCTACTTTCGAAAGGAGGGAGAAGACTAACGCCTGAACGCATAGAAAGTATTTCTTGTATGCCTAGACGTTCTATTAAATAGGACACAGACGCAACACCTCACCTCTGCTAGATTGACAAGATATGAGATTATCTTGTTCGCGCCCCATATCCAAATAATGAGGTGTAGCGCTTTGAATCCTGCAGAATTAATGCCAACAACCATAAAAGAAATTGGGAAGGATGAATCACCCCCCCACGATTGTTTAATGGTCACTGAGGAAGAAACCAAGGGGAGGGTTGATTTAAGTGATATCCCACAGAAAGAGCCAGATGGAGAGTTATTTTGTGACAGCTCATGTTTTAAATTACCAGATGGCACGACAACTGCCGCATATGCTATCACTACCCTAGAGAGTGTTGTAGAAAGCAAAAGAATTCCCTATAATTCAGCACAAGCCGCAGAAATAATAGCATTAACCAGAGCCTGCGAGATTTCTGAAAATTTGAATGTGAATATATATACTGATAGTCAGTATGCTTTTGGAGTGGTTCATAACTTTGGTCGACTCTGGGCTGAGAGAGGGTTTTTGACATCACATGGCGCCAGAATTCAACATGGCCCTTTGATTGTACGATTGCTGTCTGCACTCACGTTTCCAAAGCGCCTAGCAATAGTGAAATGTGAGGCACATAAAAAGTAACATGCAAAGTAGGAGAGGGAAACGCGATTGCAGACAGAATTGCGAAACAAACTGCCTCTGATTTGAATACCAAAATGATGACGGTTCAGACGGAGGAAGTACCCTGTATGATAGAAAATGGAGTTGCCACTGTCAAAGAAATGCAGGCCGAAGCTACGGCCGATGAAATACAGAGGTGGGCAGAGGGATCTGCTGAGTTGGATCTGGAGGGTTGTTGGGTGGACAAGGGAACTAGAAACTGGATGTTGCCAAATTCGTATGTGACTGCAATGGTCACAATGGCCCACAGCCCTACGCACATCTGTGCGAAGAAAATAATACAGCACCTTTCTACAGTTTGGCAGAATGTAAACATAAAAATGAATGCAGAGAGGTTAGTGCAGAACTGTATCACATGTTTGCAACACAATGTAGGGAAGGGAACAGTGACTCCAACAGGCAGTTTTGGCCCACCCTCCATGCCATTTGAGGTGATTCATTTTGATTTCATAGAGATGGAGAGGTGCCAAAACTTAAATTACGTCTTGGTGGTGATCTGTGCATTCAGTAAGTGGGTAGAGGCATATCCCTTGAAGGACTGCACAGCAATGAGCACGGCAAAAGTAATGTTGAAGGAGTACTTTTCCAGATTTGGCTTGCCCCGTGTCCTATGGTCTGATAATGGACCACATTTCGTGGGCGCAGTGGTATTACAGATATGTGCTGGTCTTCAGATTGATAAGAGATTCCATAGTTCAAGGCATCCGAGTTCTGCTGGTCTTGTGGAGAGGCACAACGGGATTCTTAAATCAAAGATTAGCAAGATTTGTGCGGGAAGCAAGTTGAGCTGGGTGGATGCATTACCAATAGCACTAGTATGTATGCGTACATCTGTAAAGGCTAAAACTGGGCTCTCCCCATACGAGATCGTGATGGGGAGGTCGGCAACTGTATGGTGCGCACCACAGCCAAAACGACTTAGCGAGATAGAACATCCTGTGCTTAGTACTTATTGTGGCCTTTTAATGCAGAAATTGCGTTTGATTCATCAGCAGGTGCAGGAGGCATTCCCAGTGAGATACACCGGTCCGGGGCACGCGCTGGAGCCAGGAGACTGGGTGCTGCTAAAGAATTTTGAAAGAAAGCCATCATTAGCACCCAGGTGGCGCGGGCCCTATCAAGTACTCTTGGCGACGCAGACGGCAATACGGGTGGATGGAAGGAAGTCATGGATCCATGCCACCCATGCCAAGAAGATTCCAACTGCACTGAAAGACTTGCCTGACACTGATGACCGGAAAGAGACAGCGGTCCCAGAAACGAAAGAAACTGTTGCCAGTAAGCAGCCACCTAATCTGCCAAAACGAGAAGTGAAACTCGAAACAAAGCCTGAGACGATTGCCAAAGAGGGGGAAGGGCAAAGAGTGCCCCAAAGTTGCCCAGCAGAATCGACATCACTGCTGGCCGACACGAAATCTGCCTTGCAAATACCAGCAGAAACAAATTGTGTACCCCTTTGGCGCTCGCCAGCACTTACCAGCACGCCAAAGAACGGATCTGCATCATTGGCACGGCACACACCAGCACCTGCAGTAGCGCCACAGGCTGAATTTGAGCCTGAATCTGGAAGTGCACTGGCACTGTTCACGGATCATACGATACCAGGAGCAAGGCGATACAACTTGCGGCCTCGGAAGACAAAGTGATCCGGAGTTCTTTTTGGTGTTTATGTCAACCTCTGGTTCAGCTCATGGACGGAGAAGGAACCAGAGGTGTAGAGGAGAGAAGCGTGAGAATTGTGCAAGTCGGACAATTCATGACTCGCGGCTCCTCAGTGCGATCATAAAAGTACATGTGTCCTGAACCAGAACGGACAAGCTGGGCGCACATGGTACTATGGCAAGTGAGATAACTGATTAAAAGTACATGTGTCCTGAACCAGAGCTGACAAGCTGGGCGCACATGATACACATGATACTAAGGCGATAAGATAACTGATCAAAGGTCCTCTGAGTAGTATAAGGAAGGACAAGTGATCTTGCCTAAAAACGAATAATCAAATAGAGGCAAAAAAAAGGACAGGCAGAACTGAACTGTGACAATTCCATTGAACTTATTAACATCAGAGCAAGCACGACGAAGAGAGATATCCACAACGAACTCTGATAAGAAAGAAGAAGGACGACGAGAAACAATGCCGGGACATGTTCCAGCCTCCTTCTGCACCACCACCGCTGAGAATGAGTCAATTAAAAGACTGTAAGCTTAAGAAAATCGCATGGTAAAACAAATTGTATGCTGGTACTGACAATAATAATGTGCTTTATGAGCGTGGTAGCACCAATATCGACAGCCCTGATATTATGGTGGGTGGAAACCATATACCCATTAGAAATGTTTTTACCAATAATTAATATATCCACTACTGAAAGCCCGGTTCAGGTGATCACTTATACCCTACCCCCATTGGAAGAAAGACTTAGGGAAGGTTTTGGAAAGAATACTTTGCTATTGATCATGAACATGACACATGCAATTCTAAAGAAAACAAATTGCTTGGTATGTGCCCATTTACCACAGCATGCTGGGAGAGGAATAGGGTGGTATGTGCAGCCACTACCATTAAGTTCTGCATGTAGTGCATCCTTAGGTGCAATGTTCTATGGGAAATGGAATGAGAGTAATATGGGTCAATTAGATAGAACCAACATGAATGAGTTTGAGGAGATAATAATGAAGCCTGTGGGTTGTTCCATTTTCCATAAAGCACAAGTAATAGCCCCAGAGCCCACGAGGAAAAGTACACAAAAGATAACACGACAAAATAGACGAGATAGATTGTCCCCACCAGAAAAAACATCTGTAATGACATTTCGTGTAAGAACAGAGGGGGACAAAGATGCAATTCCCCCATCTTACACGGTGAATTATAGCCCAAGAACTGTCCCTTTTTGTCTTTTTGTCTAAAAAAGAAAGGCTCTTTTTCAGTCGGAACATATACTGGTTGCATGAATACGGTGGTATTAAAATGGGAAATAGAACCAGTATATGTAGGTGATCCAGTTTATTTTATATGTGGTGAGAAAGCATATCCTTGGTTGCCCAGAAACTGGGGAGGTACATGTTACCTAGGGCTACTGTTCCCATGAGTATTCCTCTTAGAAACAGCAACAATGGCCATATTATCCAGAACTAGAGTCAAAAGGACTGACGAGGGTGTTTTAATAGCAACTGACATAGCAAAATCATTCATTCCATTCTTAGGGCAGATAGTGAACTCCTATAATATAAGGCAACTGTCCAGAATCCTAAAAAATACAATAAACACAACAACAGATATATTATTTAACATGACGTTGGAAGAAAGAGGAATCAGGTTAATGACGCTGCAAAATAGAATGGCTCTCGATGTGATCCTGGTTGATCGTGGGGGAATTTGCAAAATAGTGGGATCAGCGTGTTGCGTTTATGTCGATGACTATTCCCCCACGATCTTTGAAGCAATAAAAAAAATGCACGTCCTAAGCTCTGAACTCCCTACTGGAGAAGGGAGCTGGGGAATAGAATCTTGGTTTTGGGAAATACTACGTTCTTGGGGATGGAAGTTGATCTCAATATTAGTAGTGGTGTTTGGAATATTCCTAACGTGCTGTTGTTGTATACATTGTTTACCCATAGTTTGCGCTGAGGTAACTGAGGGATGTACGGAAAGATGTATGCATATGATGACAAAGAAAAAACAACCTCATGATCGAACTGACCCAGACCCAAATGAGATGAGAGCAGTAAAAGAGTTGATGGAAATAGATATTGATGAAGACGATGATGTCTACGATAGCATGCAAAATTCAGACATAAGTACTTCAGATTCATCATCACTAGAGGAGGTTTCAATAAATAGATGAGACGTTTGGCATATGGCCAAAGGAGGGTTTGTCAGTCTAGAAAAATGGATACCTCTGCTTTGTGACCGCAGACGTATTTTGGTGGCCGTGGGCCAACCGTCTCATGCACGATATGACAGAATACAGGTTTTCAAGTTTGCCAATGAACGGCCATTTTGATGCAACAAGAATTGCCATTTTGTTTTCTAACCATTGCTCATTGCTTTCTGTTCCTATTACTTCACAGTATATTTTCCGCTTACACTGCTCGACTGTAAAACATTGTTGTCTGTATGTGAAAAGGACAAGGCCGCAGGGCCGAGAGGATAACAAGAGTTCGTTGAAACACAAACGTAGGCAGCGCCAGGAAGAATGTCCGGCTCCCTCCCGAATATAGCCTTGAAGCAGAGCTGCAGGGCATTTAATCATTTCACAGCTGCCAGCCAGTCTCGTTATATGGTAGAATATGTTAGAATAATACCGCTAAAGGCTTGAATTATGCTTTTCATATGGCCCCCCTTTGCTGAGCCCGCTAGAGCGTGTCGGCTCCCAGGACACGAATAGCACCTAATAGATAGCAAGGTCCGGAATGCAACTCTTCCCCCCCGTATGTAGCTCGCTTCCAAGAACAGAAGCGCTGTGTTCTATTCAACAACTGAAAGATGCCTTCGCACTCACAAATTGCAAATTGTTACTAGAATAGATGTTTGAAGCTGTCGTAGTAGTCGGAGATGTCCATCATCACACCAAGTTCAAAGAAACCCAATAAAGGGGGGTGTTAAACATGTCATAGCTGATTGTTTGATATGCATTTTGTATATATATATAACTGATGTACGTAATTCACTCTCTTGCGTCCCTTGAGGTCTAGAGATACACGTCGCGGGGCGTGAGACCGAGTTGGCCAACTGAGACTTTTTGCTTTGCAATAAACCCTAGCTTTGGGAATACAACCTTGTGTCTGACGTATCTATCGTGTGTGGTGACTCGCCTTGTTTCCAAAGACGTCAGGGTCCCCTAGGGGCCCCTTTCAACATGACTTCTCTGCTACGTCAACTGCAATGGCTTCCTGTTGCTCAGAGGATTATGTTCAAATCCATGTTCTTGGTGCACAGGGCCTTCTATTGCACTGCAGCTGAATACCTGCAAGCCAAATTCCACCGGTGCCTGCCTACTCGCACTCTCCCTTCTCAAGGGACGTGTTGGGTGGCGTTACCTCGCTTTAGACTCACTTGCAAAGGTGGTTGCACGTTCTCAGTAGCGGCCTCTAAAGAGAGGAACAATCTTCCTCTTCCCCTCCGTGAGACGATCGATCATCTCACCTTCCGGCATAAATTGAAAACTGTGCTGTTTTAACAGTGGCGTCTCTTGTTTTACCGTCACTCCCTCTCTGTTGCACCATGATGCCCTCAGGTGAATGTGCGTTGGCTAAATATCCATAACATAACATAACAGAAGGAGAGAGTGGAGTCGAAAATGACCCTGAGGTTTTTAGCTTCATAGGTGTGAGAAGGAGGAGGGCCAAGAGAGGCCAGCCAGAGATTTATAGGAAAGGAGGGAGCAGGTGTGCCGATGAGGAGAATGTCAGTCTTACTGGCATTAAGGCAGAGATCATTGGCGGCGCACCATTCCTGGATAGCGGACAGTCAGAGATGAGAGAAGGAGAAGAGTGGCAGAAGGGAGCCTGAAAATGAGCTGAGTGTCATCCGCATAGCACTGAATGTTGGGGCAAAGAGCGACAATGCGGTGGGCATGAAGTGCCAGGTATTGGTTGAACAGCCAGGGAGAGAGGTAAGACCTCTGGGGAACACCACAGGTAGAGATAGAGATAGAAGAGAGGAAGGACCCAAGTTAGACCTGGGAGGGTCGATCGGAGAAGAAAGAGGTCAGCCAAGCCAGGGCCTATTCTGTGATACCCATGTTATCATGGAGTCTGTTGAGCAGGATGGCATTGTTGACCGTGTCAAAGGCACAGGAGAGTTTGAGTAAGATGAGGACACAGGGGGTATTGGAGTCAAGTTTGAGAGCATGTTTTCACGGATGTTCAGACGAGAAGTTTCTGTGATTCTGGCAGCTCTGAAGCCAGACTGATGATCATGGAGGCAACCAACTGATACAGTGTGAAGATTAAGCTGGGAGATGGCCAGCTTTTCCAGGAGTTTGCCCAGGAAAGGGGTGATGGAGATTGGGCGGTAGTTAGAAGGGCAGGAGGGGTAGGCTGAGGGGTTCTTAAGAAGAGGGTGCATAAGGGAGTACTTCAGGGGGGAAGGGAAGACTCCAGTGGTGAAGGAGTGGTTGCAGAGGCCGGCCAAAGCAGGAGCCAGGGTGTCAATGTGGTCCTTGATGGTTTTAGAGGAACAGGGAAGAACCTGTTTTGATGAGACTTTCACAGATCGGACCTGTCTAGAAACCTTGTCTGGGGAGAACAGGGGAAAGGCAGAGAAGGAGGGCGGAGAAGTGGCCACAGAAGGAGCAGAGGAAGAGCGGGGAGTAGAGGGAGGAGGAGGAGAGGAAGAGAGAGAGGACAGGATGTCCTGAGTTTTAGAGATGAAATGAGAAGCCAGTGCTGTGCCTAGAGCCTGGGAGGGGACAGGAGAGGTAGACACTGCAGCTGGATCGGCCAGTTCCTTGCAGATTTTAAAGAGTTCGGCCGAGTTGTTGGATGCCGCAGAGACACAGGCTTGGATGAGGGCTCTCTTCTCGGAGCTTACAAAGAGCCGGTATTGCCTTTGTCACAGGCGGCAGGCCAGTTTGTCAGAGGATGTACCGGAAGCACGCCATTTCCTCTCAGCCACCCTGCACTTGTGTTTAAGGGTGACAAGGTCTGAGTTGTATCAGGAAGTGAACTTGGCTTTGGGCTTCAAGCGGATCCTCATGACAGGGGCAAGAACATCAAGAGTATCAGAGATAGCAGATTGGAGCATAGAAAGGGCTGTGTCAGGGTGTGAGTCAGTCGAAGGGGTGTGGGGGTGAGAAAGTGACACACTCTTCATGGGTTGGATAACTGAGAAGGTAGGTAGCAGTGCTGGAGTTGGCTTGGCCTGAGGGTTGGAGAGAGTGAGCTGGGAGGAAAGGAGAAAGTGATCACTCCAGGAGGGAGTAGCGGAGAGAGGGATAGAAAGGGGAATGTCTTTAGATATCAGAATATCCAGAGTGTGCCCTGCAGAGTGAGTTGGCCCAGAGGGAAGGATGGAGAGTGAGAGAGAGTTGCAGAGGTTGTGAATGAGTCCAGAGGAAGGACAGGAAGCATCCAGGTGGATGTTAAAGTCTCCCAGAAGGAGGAGTTGAGTTGTCGAGACCAGGAGGGAAGAGGAGAGGTCCGCCCACTCAGAGAGGAAGGAGGAGATGTGACCAGGTGGCCGATAGATGGTAGCCACAGTAAGGGACTGGCTAGGAGAGAGAGAGAGAGCCTGCAGACAAGGCATTCGAAAGAGGAGTAGGCCTGTGTAGGAACGACAGAGGCAGAAATGCACTCCGGGAAGATCAGGGCTACACCCCCTCTGGAACAATTGGACCTGGGCACAGAGAGGATCTAGTAGCAATGTGGGAAGAGTGTGTCAAAGCTCGTGACAGAGCTGGCCGTGAACCATGTCTCGGTGAGACAGAGGACATTGAGGTCAAGTTCTTCAAGGAGGTGGCAGATGTCAGAGGAGTGTTTAACAGCTGAGCGAGACTTTAGAGTGTCAATGTGGAGAAGGTTGCCATCCTTGAAAGACTTCCAGAGAGGTACAAATCAGAGGCATGTCCTGTGGAGGTGTAGAAGAAGCCCAAGGGGGGTCAGAAGAGGAAGGAGGAGAGGTCGAGGTAGCCAAGGAGGAGACAGCATGGGGAGGCAAGGAAGCTGTGCAGGGGGGAGAGTATGCTGTATATAAATAAGCTGATTGCCACTGGTTTCCATATCTACACAGGGGTATATGATTCTGAAAGGCTCACCTGTAGTCTTGCCTGTGGAAATAAGTAACTTTAGGCCTGATTCCAAGTCGGGTGGTCCAGTAAAAAAGTGCTGGGATTCTTGGATACTCCCAATTTACTGGACCACCCGACTATGGGTTTGCCAGTGGGGCACATCGGTTACCTCCAGGTAAGCCAGGTGCCCTACCTACAAAAAAAGCCCTCATTACCAGCACTAGCATTGTCGATTCCGGTAATGATGACAAATCCCCTCATGGAGTCCTATGGGACTCCATAAGTGGGGATTAACCCTGCCCCTCGGGCACTCAAAATCTGGCGACAATGCCGCCAGACTGAATGCCAGAAACGGTAACAGCATTTGCTGGTATCCTGGCGGGTTTACCACCAGGATACCGGCAATGTTGGAATGAGGCCCACATTTGATTGTTATTGTCTTTGTTGTTTTACTTTGAGTTCTTTTTAATGTAATGCATCCAGATGCACATCCACAAATGGTCAAGTTAATCTATGTGTTCTGATGGTCAGTTGAATCTATTTATTCTGGTGCACCGCGCTGTTCCCTGACGGAATGGGGAGCCACCGCGAGTGCCGTGACATGAGTATGAGACTAGCAATGAAGGGGGATAGTTAATATGATGGATACTGCAGCTAACAGTGCCTTTGGGGGATGTTCAGCATTACAGTGAAGGGCCCCAACTCTCATTGCCCCAATCTTCTGCGTCTCCCTCCCAAAATCCAGGGATAAACCAAGGGGTTATTACAAGTGTGTGCAGCCGTGAAACGTTAACGCCCTTCAGAGAATGGTCAAGCCAGGTAAGTCAATCAGGTCGTAGGGAGCACAGGCAATCACTGCTAGTACAAGCCAGCATTCCCCACTTCCCTCTGCCGCGACCACCCATATGCCACTTCCCCCCCTGTTCTGCTCCTTAACCTCTGGGTTCTCGCCTTCCCAGGTTTGTACCACAGTTTCCCCTTCCTCGGGCTCACCAAAATAAGGAAGGACTGCCAGCTTCTCCTCTCATCCGTCCCTTGCCTTCCTGCAGCAGGTGCTTATTGTGGTGATGCATTTCTTCTGCACCTCCTTTTGCCTTTTCCCTGCCTTTTTTTGGGGTTCCCTCAGCCTTTTAGATCCCCGGAATGAGTACCAATGGTGATAATTCCCCTCTTGTCGGGCTCTACCACGCTGGTAATGGCCCGCCACCCATCGGTAATGTGCTCGCCTCACTCAGGCCTTTACCTCAGGGCATGGGCCGTCAGATGAGACGGGCATTATCACCTCATGGAAGGGTTTGTGCGGATTTTGTTCACTCTGTGCTTTATTAGCATGATGATTGCCTGTACCTCAATGAACTGCAAGTTAATGAGTCAAAAGGTTTCCTCATGCTGAAATAATGTTCAGTTACTCAAAATCTTGACCACAAAAATGAGATGACATAGTTATGTGGTGATCTGAGTGGCATGGACCATTATTCGCCAAAGGGCTGAACAAGGGACGATTGCAATGTTCTTCCACAAAGTAAACAACACAGTGAAGCTACTGTATGACTTTTTCACTGGTGCCAAATTTGAGGTTGCTTAAACCGTGTTGGATGTCAGGGCCGCCAGTTGAGTTGGGTCCTTCTATTGGCATAAGTGGGTTGAGAAAACTTCCATCAAACAACAAAAAGTGTTGTGTTTGTATTGAGTCTATTTCAAGGCCTAACCTCATCTCAGGTTCCGGAAGCACCTCAAGACCTTCCTCTTTGCATCTGCCTTCGCTCCCCCTCTCCCCTGTTGATCTGCTGTCTCTTGGCACTGTGCACCTGGCCACCCTCTGTTCCCTGGGCGCAGGTAACTGCTTTCCCTGCCACCCTCCTACACCGCTTCCCAGCCCCCACTTGCAATGGGGACTGTATCTGTACCCACACAGTCATCCACACCCCCCCTTTTCCTTCTTTTTCTGCACTTATTGGACTCACCCAGTCTGCTGCCATAAACACAACACTTGCCACTTGCTGGCTGCACTACGTCTGTTTATTGCCCCTATTATCTATTTATTATTATTTATCTTTTTCTCCACTGCTCTGCACTTTGCACTCTCCCCCATCCATGCCCTTTTCCTCTTTCCCTCTCCCATGCACTTCTGTGTTCTAAATGTCACGCGGCCTAGTAAGATCTCCCTTGCCTTGTCGCGCTCTGAAACACTTGTGTACGAGCGCAATGCAAATAAAATATCATATCATATCAAATACATCAATGTGTAATCCCGAAGGGGCTATCTAGTTAATGATGTCACAATAATTCGCAATTTCCAATCAGACATAATCAACAAAAAGAGACATTCTTACTGGTGGTTGCGAGTATGGGTATGGGGAAAGTTCGATGGCATTGTTTACTTTTTCCAGTGGGAAAAGGAAATTAAGTTTATTTTTGTATCTGGTAAATACTCCATGCAAGATTCAAGAAACGGGCATGGGTCACCGAAACAAACAGCACGACTGCTTTTTGTCTTGAGTTATCCTTTTCAATAAGATTCATGAGCAAGAATGACAAATAAGGTTGTTTTCCAAGACAATGAAAAGAATTCCCCGAGACGTTGCCACCTGGGTGGGAGAGCTCGGCCGGGCTGGTAGCTGGGCCCTGGAAAGCAAGGAAACACCCGTGCGCAGTTGAATCATGTCTGTGATTACCTCCCCGCCACGATGGCAGTGGCTTCCAGCTGCCCTCAATTGGTGACCGTGTTCTTCATCTTTGCTGTCAATGACCCTGAGGATTAAACTCTGAACCTGGTAATATACTCGCTGTTCAAAATTGTATAGCGGGTAAATATAACAATAATCTTCCTTAATTCGGGGTGTCTTTGCCTGCCATTGTGGGCTTGAGAACTCCACAGCTGCATAACACTGAGGCATGCCGCCAGGACAATTGGAGGCCCGAGCAGCTGCCCAGCACCGAGCGCAAGAGAAAGACAGGGACAGGGCAATCGATAACAGATCGGTGATGTGTGCGGCCATATCATTACCATGAGAATGGTTGGGGCCATAGTGCCACCCTTATAATTCTCGTGAGGGAGGGAGAGATTCGCAATATCCGTGGGGAGTATCTCGGAATCCAGAGGCGGCATGTTTCCCAACACAAACATTAGCAGTTTACATGCCACTTTCCTACGAACGGAGCGACCGCCTGGTAATGCCCCTTCACCACATTTCACACATTTGTTCTGCCTGTTGGCACCAGGAAGCCCCCATTGTTCCACCCGGACGATGACATTTTTCATTATATAAGTGGCATGGTGGACTTCCTTTTGAACATTTCTCATGGGAGTGTACCGAATGCAAACAAAAACAAATTATTGTGTACAAAATACAGGGCGGCAAAAAAAAAAAAAATTATTTAACTTGTCATCAGTTGTTCTGATTTTTCTCCAACCAACACAAATACAGACACTCTTTTGACTGGCACAAGTGAATGACTTTTATATGTGAAATGGGCTCTAATACATACTTTTTCTTAAATTGAGAAATCACAAGAGCACAACTCGTAATTCGGTACCATTTTATGATATTAGTCATACATTACACGGCCACTGTAGTGGCCGTGTAGGTATGGTTAAGTTGCTGTTTCCATAGGAAGAGCACTTTTTGGGCGGCTTATAACTCCGCTTCCCCTGGACCAATCTTCACTAAACTTTGCAAAAAAAAGTATATGGGTCACCCCGAATTGTTTTGCAAAGTTTGGAGATGTTTGGGCCCAGGGGGGGAAAAATTATTGGGGGGGTCCCAAAACGTCTTTTTTTCCCATAGACTGAAACCGCTGGATGGATTTTGACGAAATCTGCGGCAGGTACAGGGGCTTTGTCCAGAAATTGGTCACCATCCGTGCAATATTTTTTTTTCTAATTATCAAAAAGTAGGTCTCAAAAAATGTGTGATATCTATGTTCGCTCCGCGGTCACACTTCCCTGTTATGATATGATATGATATGGCATTTGTAACGCGCCTATACACGCGCCTATACACAAGTGTTTCAAGGCGCGACGAGGCAGGGAGGGGGGAACAAGGGGAAGACAGACAACGATCCTACTAGGCCAGGTGTCATTCAGACCGTGCAAGTGCAGGGGTAGGGGGAAGGGAAAAGTGCAAGGGGAAGGGGAGGGGGGGAGTGCAGTACAAGTAAGTAGAATAGAAAAAATATAATAAATAAATAGGGCCAGCTGGTGGCAAGTGCAAGGTAAGTGCAGACAAGTGCTGGGGGGGGGGCTGTAGGGATGCAGAGACAGTCCCGCAGTGCAGGGGTTGCCAGGGAGGCAGTGCAAGTGAAGAGTGACTGGGCCCAGGACCGAGGTCGGTGAGAGTGGCCCAGTTGCAGAATAAGTGCAGTTTAGGTGAAGAATTTAGCAGGGGAGAGGGAGAGAGAAAGCAGAAGTGAAGAGGAAGGTTTTGAGGTGCTTCCGGAACCGGAGATGGTTCTCCTCAAGTTTCAGGGAGGCAGGAAGGCTGTTCCAGAGGGAGGCCCCTGCCGCGGAGAGAGATCTACCCCCAGCTCGTTGCTTCGAGAAGCGGCTGACCCTGAGGGAGTTGGAGACGGATGAGCGTAGGGCTCGGGAAGGAAGATATTTAAGAAGAGAGAGTTGAAGGTATTTAGGCCCCAGGCCCCAGAAGGCCTTGTGGACAATGCAGAGGGTTTTGAACTTAATCCTCGCAGCCACTGGGAGCCAGTGTAGAGATTTCAGTCCTGGAGAGATACGGTCCCTGGGCTTGAGGTCAAGGACAAGTCTCGCAGTTCTGTTCTGGATGAGTTGCAGAGGGCGGAGAGTGGAGGCAGGCATATTAAGATAGAGGCTGTTACAGTAGTCCAGCTTCGAGAGAACCAGGGCTCGGGAGACAGTGAGCTTCTGGGGGAAGGAGAGGAAGGGAAGAATACCTCTGAGGAGGTGCAGCTGGTAATGTGACTTCTTAGAGACGTCAGATATATGAGGAGAGAAGGAGAGTGTTGAGTCGAAGATGACCCCGAGGCTTTTTGCCTTGCAGGTAGGAGCAAGAAGAGGGCCAAGAGAGGCCGGCCAGAGAGCTGCAGGGAAGGAGGGAGTGGGTGTGCCGATGAGTAGGATCTCAGTCTTACTAGCATTAAGGCAGAGGTCATTGGCAGCACACCATTCCTGGATAGCAGACAGACAGTCAGAGATGAGGGAGGGAGAGGAGGAGGCCGAGGGTAGCCTGAAAATGAGCTGGGTATCATCCGCATAGCACTGAAAGTTGGGGCAGAGGACGGCGATGCGGTGGGCAAGGAGTGCCAGATACTGGTTGAACAGCCAGGGAGAGAGATTAGATCCCTGGGGAACGCCACAGGTGGAGAAAAAGATGTCAGAGAGGAAGGACCCAAGTTGGACCTGGGAGGGTCGATTGGAAAGGAAAGAGGTCAGCCACGCCAGAGCCTGACCAGTGATACCCAGGTTATCACGGAGACGGTTGAGCAGGATGGCATGGTTGACAGTGTCAAAGGCAGAAGAGAGATCGAGCAGAATGAGAACACACGGAGTGTTGGAGTCGAGGTTCAAGAGCAGGTCCTCACGGATGTTCAGGAGAGCAGTTTCCGTGCTTCTGGCCGCTCTGAAGCCAGATTGATGGTCATGGAGACTATCAAAAAACAACAGGTGTCCATACATTTATGGAACACTCCCGTCCCCTGCACACCCTTTGAATTGTAAATACAATCAAATATTCATAACATTTAACTTGTTAAAGCTTAGCACAACAATTCATGAAACCAATCTTTTTGTAAAAATCTTTTTATGTATTTCAAATAAATATTTGGTGTATCCCACCAATGTCTCATAACATTTTCTCACTTAGACAGAGAAATTAATATCCGTATTTATAACATACTGGAAAAAATGCCTTTCTTGAAAGTAATATTTGCAATTCTTCTTCATTAATCCTCGTGGGTAAATAATGTTCGTATCCTTAGCTCGACGCGTTTCGGGGATAGATTCCCCTTCTTCTGGAGTTGTTCACCCACTTATAAACTTTCTGTCTTTAACTTTAATCTCATTCACCTATAACATATAATGTTTGTAATTAGTGTCTATATTAAGGTCACAGTTCCCTCTGTCATATTGTCACTTAAAACATACTATGTAGAAGTAATGAGCTTCTAAACTCTCAAATCTCTCTCTGAAATATGTTCAATATAATTGAAATTTAAGTAGATATAAATCAATTAGAAAATCACCATTTTGGAAAATGCAGGCTAATTTAAATAGGAAGAGAAGGTTGTATTAAACTCTAGTGTCTAACTAATCTCATCTTACAAGAAAGAGAATTATATCAACATTATAATTACCTCGAGGTGTCATGATCCTGACTCCAGTATGAGTATTAAGTACTTCAAAAATGTGGATGGCTGTACTTGGTACGGTGGTTATACTCAGAACCTGAGTGTTCTGATTCAGTATTCCTTCATAGAGGGGACCCTCTCGGGTATATCTCTACAGTAGGGATAGAATAACAAGTCACTAAAAGGGGGAATATTCACTGGTGTATCACAACATTTGAATTTTAATTGATAGATTTAACTATCCAAGTGTTAATATTTCGACTGCTCTATCCTTAAACTGCCCGTTGTAATAAATCTATGCATCTCCCTCAAATCCTCTGTAACTCAGAGTAAATCAATGCATCTCACTTAAATCATTTGTAACTCACCTCCAATTAGATCAAGCGACTGACTGCTTCATGGAGACTATCAACAGCTTCAGCATGGAGGTTAAGCTGGGAGATGGCCAGTTTCTCCAGGAGCTTGCCCAGGAAGGGAGTGATGGAGATTGGGCGATAGTTAGCCGGACAGGAGGGGTCGGCAGAGGGTTTCTTAAGGAGAGGGTGCACAAGGGAGTGCTTGAGGGGGGATGGGAAGACTCCAGAGGCGAAGGAGTGGTTGCAAAAGTCAGCCAGGGCAGGAGCCAGGGAGTCGATGTGGTCCTTGATAGTTTTGGAGGAACAGGGGTGAATCTGTTTAGACGAGACTTTCATAGATCGGACTTGTCTGGAAACCTCGTCAGCAGAAAAAAGGGGAAAAAAGGGGAAAGGCAGAGAAGGAGGGAGGAGGGGTGGCTGCAGAAGGGCCAAAGGAAGCGCAGGGAATAGAGGGGGGAGGTGATAGGAGGAGAGTGAGGACAGGATGTCCTGAGTTTTAGAGATGAAGTGGGAGGCCAGTGCAGTGCAGAGGGCCTGGGAGGGGACAGGAGAGGTAGAGACTGCAGCAGGGTTGGCAAGCTCCTTGCAGATTTTAAAGAGTTCAGCCGAGTTGTTAGATGCCGCAGAGATGCGGGCTTGGATAAGGGCTCTCTTCTTGGTGAGAACAGAGAGACGGTATTGCCTTTGGAGCAGGCGGCAGGCCAGTTTGTCAGAGGATGAACATGAAGCAGGCCATTTCCTCTCTGCCACCCTGCACTTGTGTTTTAGGGTGACGAGATCCGAATCATACCAGGAGTTACATTTGGCTTTGGCCTTCAGGCGGATTTTCATGACAGGGGCAAGGATATCAAGAGTATCAGATATAGCAGAGTGGAGCAAGGAGAGGGCTGTGTCAGGGTGGGAGTCAGCCGAAGAGGGAGGGGGGGGCGAGAAGGTGGCAGCGAAGGCCGCAACTGACACGCGCTTCATGGGTCGGATGACCGAGAAGGTGGGTGGCAATGATGAGGGTGGCTTTGCCTGTGGGGTAGGGAGGGTGAGGTGGGAGGATAGGAGAAAGTGATCACTCCAGGAGAGAGGAGTGGAGAGAGGGACAGAGAGGGGAAGGTCAGAAGAGATCAGAGCATCAAGAGTGTGCCCTGCAGAATGAGTAGGCCCAGACGGGAGAATAGAGAGTGAGAGAGAGTCGCAGAGGTCACGAAAGAGTCCAGTGGGGGGACAGGAGGCATCTAGGTGGATGTTGAAGTCCCCAAGAAAAAGGAGTTGAGTGGTATAGGACAGGAGTGAGGAGGAGAGGTCAGCCCACTCAGAGAGGAAGGAGGAAATTTGACCAGGTGGCCGATAGATAGTAGCCACGGTAAGGGAATGGCTAGGAGAGAGAGAGAGTCGGCAGACAAGACATTCAAAAGAGGAGTAGGTCTGCGTAGGAGTGACAGTGGCAGGAATCCACTCAGGGAAGATAAGGGCAACACCCCCCCCCTGCACGGTAGGGCCTGGGCACAGAGAGGATCTTGTAACCTTCAGGTAGGAGTGTGTCAGAGCTCGTGACAGAGCTGGCTGTGAACCGTGTCTCAGTGAGACCGAGGACGTCAAGGTCCAGTTCCTCAAGAAGGCGACAGATATCGGAGGAATGCTTGATGGCAGAGCGAGAGTTAAGAGTGGCAAAGTGGAGAAGGTTGCCATCCTTGAAGGACTTCCGGGGAGGGGTACAGATCAGAGGTACACCCTGCGGAGGTGTAGAAGAAGGAGGTGAAGAGGGAGTGCGAGAAGGGGCAGGGAGGGAGGGTAGAGGCAAGGTAGCCGAAGACAGGGGGGGACAGCAGGGGAGGAAAGGAAGTTGATGAGGCGAGGGAAGCGTCTATCAAAGAGGTGAAGGTTGGCCTGAGGGCCTTGGACCAAGACGGTCCCATTAGCATAGACATTAATGATGGCCTTAGAGGAGCGGAAGGGGGCCAAGAGGACATCCCAACGGGTGCCACCATTAATGGGAGAAGAGGAAAAAGGAGAGAGCACAGAGACCATATGAAGGGTCCATTGGTCAGGTGAAGGCACGAAAAAGAGGATGTCAGTGAGAGTTTCCTTAGAGCAGGCACTAGTGTAGGTGTCAGCGATGGGGAGGCCTGGGTTGGAGACCAGGATGTCCTTTTTAAACTTTTTGCTACCAGATTTAGTGAGGAGAGCAGGATAGTCAATAGAGAAGCAGTTAGAGAAGATAGGCGAGATAGAGAGCACCATGGAGTGGGAGGGGGGGGGACAGATGATGCGAGAGCCCACAGACAGGAAGGAACGGCAAGACAGGTTACCACATTTCAGAACAACAACAGTATTGTGTTTTAGGAACAGTCGACGAACAAGATACCGATTGGCTAAGGGGCTGGTGTCATGACCGCGGACACGTACGTCTCTGCCCATTGGCTGCTGCGAGACGTGCTCTGCGTCAGATGGTTTGGATGTGCCCGACATCTTGGATCCGCGGAAAGCGGAACAACAACCAGCGTACACATGCTTTTTTCATGAAACTATTTTGCTGTGTCACAGAGCACTGGGAAAGGTTCAGACAGTAAGACATGGGTGATCAATGCATTTGTTCTGGGGGTCGGTCGTCATGATGTAATTTCTATGGACCCCTTGTACGGACAGTAAATGTGGGGTGTAATAACGATAGCACTTCAGTCCCTGCAGTGGACAGGAAATGTGTAACTTTTAGTTTAGTTTAGTTTAGTTTATTATTTGTAGTACGACCCGAGGGTATTCAGGCGCAAGGCATAAGGATATTCAAAGCTTGGTTACAACATGAAAATACATTTGTGTGCAAGTGCCGATTGGTTACATGTTGGCACAATAAGGTTACAATATAACTAGGCAGGTACATTGTGGCATGCATAGATTTACAAGGTAGGTAGTTGGTGCTGCTGGAGCCTGCAGTGTGTAGAGGGTGGTGGGCAGAGTCAGTGGGTGTGTGCCTAGATGTCGGCAGCTTTGAGCCAACTCGTGATGCTATGGCGGAACTTCTGATAGGTTTGATCGATACTTAGGGGGGAAGGTAGTGAATTCCAGAGGAGTGTTGCCTTGACCTGGAAGCTGCTGCCTCCGATTTTGGCACGTTTGTAACTGGGGACCCAGAGGTAGTTGGTGTTGGCGAGTCTGGTGATTCTTGTGGTAGGCTTCAAGGTGAATCTGTCGCAAAGGTAGCGGGGTGCTGCATTGTTCAAGCATTTGTGGGTGAGGGATGCAGTTTTTAGTTTTATTTTATCGCGGGTGGAGAGCCAGTTGTTAGCTCTTCTGGTATTAGCGATATGTTCTCTCTTGGGGATACCTAAGGCTGCTCTCAGCGCGTTATTTTGTAGGAGTTGGATTTTTTTGATGGTTTGTTTGTTGGCTCCTATGTATAGAGTATTGCAGTAGTCCAGCCTGGATAAGATGTGGGCTCTGACTAGGGTGATGCAGCTGTCCTGTGACAGGAAAGCCTTGCCGGCTCTAATCAGCTTGCATGTATATGACGTGGCCGATGCCAAGGCATTGACCTGCTTGTTGAAGGAGAGAGTGGAGTCCAAATGGAAACCCAGAGTTTTAATCTCCTTGGCGACAGTAATAATATTATTGTCTATGTTAAATGCTGAGTATTTGGGACTGAGTTTTTTGAGGGTTGAGGGAGTGCCCAGGATGATGATCTCTGTTTTGTCATCATTCAGGCATAGACCGTGGGTGGCCATCCATGCCTGAATGATGAGATATATCCTGTTCACCAAGGCCAAATCCTTGTCGTAATCACTGGTAAGCGGTAGGAGAATCTGTTTTTCATCTGCATAGTTAGTGTAGGTGACACCCAGAAGGTCCAGATTATCGAATAGGGGCTTGGTCAAGATATTGTAGAGGGTGGGTGAGACGCAAGATCCCTGGGGCACTCTGCAAGTTATGGGGATGGGGTTGGCTGCTGCTGAAGGAGAGAAGACTCTCATAGTCCTGTTGGTTAGGAAAGATTGTATCCATGCTATGGCTTCTTTGGAGAAGTGAGCTGCCGAGTCCAGGTGGCTGCATAGGACTCTGTGGTCGACCAGGTCGAAGGCAGCTGATAAATCCAGGATTAGAAGGAGGGCTGATTTCCCTTCATCCCGGAGTTCATCAATCTGTGACTTAAGGTCTAAGAGGGCTGTTTCTGTCCCATGTTGGGGTCGGAAGCCAGATTGCCTGGTTCCTAGTAGAGCATTGGTTTCTAGGTATTTTTGTATCTGGGAGTATGCCATTTTATCTAAGATCTTTAGGAGAAAAGGCACTGTGGTAATCGGGCGGTAATTGGTGGGTATAGGTCTAGGGTCTGCTTTTTCAGTAGAGGAAGCACCCATGATTCTTTGAGGTTGGATGGGATGGAGAAGGATGAGTTTCGTGATAAAGGGGGCTAGATCTCTGGCTGCATCCTTTAGAAGTTGAGTGGGCCATAAGTCGCCTTGACAGTTGGTGGGCTTGAGAGATAGTATAGTATTTTCTGTTTCTTCTATGCTGACTTTGGAGAACTTGAATCTGGGGAGATTGGTAGGGTTACTTGGTTGCTCTAGGTTGATGCTAGTGGGTTTGTTGCCGGAGAGTGTGGCTTTTTTCTTGGCAATTTTTGTTTGAAGGGTAGTGACTTTATTGGCTAGAACTTGCTGTATGTTGGAACACCAGAGTTGGTCTTTTATGCAGTTGTCTGGCACAGGGATGGGTGCTTCTAGCTCTTTGAGGATGACAAAGAGTTCTTTTGTGCTAGAGTTGGCTTGGGCAATTCTGGCGTTTTAGGTTTCGCGTTTAGCTAGGATGATTTCTTTTTTGTATATGGCTGTGATGGAACTGAGGTTGGCTTTGTTTTCGTCAGAGGGTTGTGCTCGCCAGGATGTCTCGCAGTGCCTTTTTTGTTTGCGCAATGATTTTAGCTATGGGGTATACCATGAATTGAGGTGGGCTTTGGGTTTGCTTTGTCTAAGTTTGAGTGGTGCGATGGAGTCTAGAGATGTGGTCATGATGTGGTTGAATTCCTTACCCATAGCTTCGGGTCCAGGTTTTCCGGGATAGCATTGAGTGTGGGGAGGATGAGTGGTAGCAGTTTGACACAGGTGATGTTTTTTTTGTTCCAGCTAGGGATGGACGGTGCTAGAGGTACGGGTGCCAAGGTGGGTTTAGCGGTGGTTAGGGTAAAGGTTATGAGGTGGTGATCCGTTCAAATCTGGGGGGATATGGAGAATATCGTGGCATTGCAGTTGTGGTCTGCTATCCAGTCCAGGGTTCTGCCTTTGTTGTGTGACGGGGAGAGCACTCTTTAGGTGAATCCTTGTTCCGCTAGGATACTAGCCACATTGGATGCATGTATGTCTTTGGAGTCATTGTAACCTAAGTTCAGGTCGCCTAGTAGTAGGACTTGAGAGGAGTAGTTTTTTAGGTTATTTGAGATGATATTAGATATGTCATCTTCAAAGGTTCCAATGGGGCCTGGAGGTCTGTAGACCAGGTATATTGTGAGGGTTTGGATGTTGCTTATGTTTATTTTGGTTGTCATGAGCTCGCATGAGTTGATGACTGGATGGCACTAGTCTGCAAGGTAGATTGTTTCTCGTTATGAGTGCAATGCCTCCACCCGAGTATCGGTTCTATCTGATCGCAATATGGTATATCCGTTAAGTATGGCCAGTGAGAGGGCGGGTCCTGCTGCGGCGTGTAGCCAAGATTCGGTGACTGCTAGGAGGTCTAACTGTTCAGAGTGGATGATGTCTGCTATCTCTGTAGCGTGTGCAAATAGCAATCTAGAGTTTATTAGGCCGCACTTGAGGCTAGGTTTGTTTAGCTCAGGTGTGGTGGGACTAGCTATAGTTTGGGTCTTGGAGGGGGGGCTGTGGGTGGTGGTTGAATGGGCCAGTGTTTAGTTGTTCGTTTGTTAGAGGATGCCAGGGTTCTGGCTAGTGGTTCATAGAGTTTTGCAAGTCTTGAGTAGTGTCTGCAGTTCCTCTCGAGGGTGTTGCAAGGTAGTGTGTTTTGTGTCTGGTGTTGCGGGCGGCAGTCAATTGGCCTGGGTTTGTTAACATGGTTGGGGTAGTGTCATGGTGTTGTAAGTGGTGTGGTATTGGTACGTTGCTAGTACTAGGAGCAGGATGTGTATGGTGCTTGTGTAAGAAGTGGGGAGCAGGATGCGCATGCGTGTGTGCATTGTTTGTATGGGTGCTGAAGTGGGGCGCTTTTATCAGATTTAGTATTGGTATGCTGTTAACTAGGTCGGGTCTAAGCCGTGTGGCTATGTGCAGGGTTCAAAATGCAAATGCGGCAGTGGTCTAAATGCAGTATGTGTAAGGGCGCAGCATTGGCTAGGTAGAAAAGGCAGTAAATATAGATAAAGATACAGCTGCAGCAGTCCAAAGACAGTGAGTGCCTAAAAATGCAGCAGTTCAGAAGCACAGACAGAGGGTCACCTAGATTCAATTTTGCAGAGAGTGCCTAAAAATGCAGCAGTTCAGAAGCACAGACAGAGGGTCACCTAGATTCAATTTTGCAGAGAGTGCCTAAAAATGCAGCAGTTCAGAAGCACAGACAGAGGGTCACCTAGATTCAATTTTGCAGAGAGTGCCTAAAAATGCAGCCGTTCAGAAGCACAGACAGAGGGTCACCTAGATTCAATTTTGCAGAGAGTTCCTAAAAATGCAGCAGTTCAGAAGCACAGACAGAGGGTCACCTCGATTCAATTTTGCATTGGGGATAGTGCGATGGTGTGCATTGTAGGCTTGGGGTGGTAGGGGTAGGCCAATAGTGCACAGTCAACAAACCGGCATTATTGCAGAAAGGTGGCAGAGTAAATACAAGTTAAATGACAGGTAAGTTGGTAAGTTCATGGTTTCATAGGTTACTCACAGTCTCAGTATGCAAAGGCAGGGGGTCTGGCCCTGGGCTCTGGTCAGCTCGGAACGGTCTCTGGACAGTTGTTGGCCTTACCCTCAGGGCCTTTCCAAGAAGGGCCGGCACACGCCTGCCAGCTTCTGATAGACTGTGATAGGCAGGGCCTGGGCCAATCAGCATGAGGTGCTCCTTAGCAATGATGCAGATGCAGGGCACAACAGGCCTGCAGCACGGGCGGCCATCTTGGAAACATAAACACCTCGTGTGTTTGTATGCCGTTGGGTGGAGAGTTGGCTTTATGGTTAGCCAGCGCAGGTGTTTGCGGGCTGTGTGCAGCATAGGGCGTGCACACCGTTAATGCCCTTAAACACGGCGGCTGCAGCGTTGAAAGGAGACACGTATTGGTAGGCAACATTGAAATTGACAACATGCCATGAATGCATTATTTTTTCCAATGGCTATTATTATATTCATTAGTACGCCGCCATGGGTGGCACATGCTATGGTGGTTGTGGCCAGGGCCTAGAGTCTTGGATGCATGGCCGTCGGCCGAAGGCCGAAGGCCTTACTTCCAAGACTGTAGGCCCTGGCCACAACCACCATAGCATGTGCCACCCATGCATACACCCGTAGTGTTGCGTTTTGATTGGCAAGTTGTGGGGAGTGCGTGCAGTCTTGGGTGCATGGGCCATGCACCCAAGAACAAAGTGGTAAGTACTAGACGTGGAAGACACTGCACACCCATCACATGTAAGATCCACAGATATACAGCTAGGAGTGAAGCCTCTGGGCAGACACACTGAAGGATAACACACCTACAGAATAACCCCCACTACCACACATCACTCAGGTGGTTGTGGGGAGACCCTGCACTCTTGGGTGCAAGGCCGAATGCCATGCACCCAATAATACCCTTATACCTACTTAATGACGTATGTTCTATGGCCTCCTTGTACGCACAGAAAATGAGGAGTCCAATAAGGCCAGTATTTCAGCCTGTGCAGTGCACTGGGGAGTTATTACATTTGTAAGGACACGTGTGGTGTGAGGGAACATTGAAATTGACAACATCCCGTGGATGCATTATTTTTTCCAATGGCTAATATTATATTCATTAGTACGCTGTCATGGGTGGCACATGCTACGGTGGTTGTGGCCAGAGCCTAGAGTCTTGGATGCATAGCCGTCGGCCGAAGGCCTTACTTCCAAGACTGTAGGCCCTGTCCACAACCACCGACGCATGTGCCACCCATGCATACACCCGTAGTGTTGCGTTTTGATTGGCAAGTTGTGGGGAGTGCGTGCAGTCTTGCGTGCATGGCCGAAGGCCATGCAACCAAGAACAAAGTGGTAAGTACTAGACTTGGAAGACACTGCACACCCATCCCATGTAAGATCTACAGACATACAGCTAGGAGGGAAGCCTCTGGGCAGAAGCCCTGAAGGATAACACGCCTATAGAATAACCCCCACTACCACACATCACCGAGGTGGTTGTGGGGAGACCCTGCACTCTTGGGTGCATGGCCAAAGGCCATGCACCCAATAATATACTTATACCTACTTAATGTCGTATGTTGTATGGCCTCCTTGTTTGCACAGAAAATGAGGGGTCGAATAGGGCCAGTATTTCAGCCCGTGCAGTGGACGGGGGAGTTGTTACATTTGTAAGGACACGTGTGGTGTTAGGGAACATTGAAATTGACAACATCCTGTGAATGCATTATTTTTTCCAATGGCTATTATTATATTCATTAGTATGCCGCCATGGATGGCACATCCTACGGTGGTTGTGGCCAGGGCCTAGAGTCTTCGATGCATGGCCGTCGGCCGAAGGCCTTACTTCCAAGACTGTAGGCCCTGGCCACAACCACCGCCGCATGTGCCAACCATGCATACACCCGTAGTGTTGCGTTTTGATTGGCAAGTTGTGGGGAGTGCGTGCAGTATTGGGTGCATGGCCGAAGGCCATGCAACCAAGAACAAAGTGGTAAGTACTAGACTTGGAAGACACTGCACACCCATCCCATGTAAGATCTACAGACATACAGCTAGGAGGGAAGCCTCTGGGCAGAAGCCCTGAAGGATAACACACCTATAAAATAACCCCCACTACCACACATCACCGAGGTGGTTGTGGGGAGACCCTGCACTCTTGATTGCATGGCCAAAAGCCATGCACCCAAGAATACACTTATACCTACTTAATGTTGTATGTTGTATGGCCTCCTTGTATGCACAGAAAATGAGGGGTCAAATAAGGCCAGTATTTCAGCCCGTGCAGTGAACGGGGGAGTTGTTACATTTGTAAGGACACGTGTGGTGTTAGGGAACATTGAAATTGACAACATCCCGTGAATGCATTATTTTTTCCAATGGCTATTATTATATTCATTAGTGCGCCGCCATGGGTGGCACATGCTACGGTGGTTGTGGCCAGGGCCTAGAGTCTTGGATGCATAGCCGTCGGCCGAAGGCCAAAGGCCTTACTTCCAAGACTGTAGGCCCTGGCCACAACCACCGCCACATGTGCCACCCATGCAGACACCCGTAGTGTTGCATTTTGATTGGCAAGTTGTGGGAAGTGCGTGCAGTCTTGGGTGCATGGCCGAAGGCCATGCAACCAAGAACAAAGTGGTAAGTACTAGACTTGGAAGACACTGCACACCCATCCCATGTAAGATCTACAGACATACAGCTAGGAGGGAAGCCTCTGGGCAGACACACTGAAGGATAACACCTATAGAATAACCCCCACTACCACAAATCACGAGGTGGTTATGGGGAGACCCTGCACTCTTGGGTGCATGGCCAAAGGCCATTCACCCAATAATACACTTATACCTACTTAATGTCATATGTTGTATGGCCTCCTTGTATGCACAGAAAATGAGGGGTCCAATAAGGCCAGTATTTCAGCCCGTGCAGTGCACGGGGAGTTGTTACATTTGTAAGGACACGTGTGGTGTTAGTGAACATTGAAATTGACAACATGCCGTGAATGCATTATTTTTTCCGATGGCTATTATTATATTCATTAGTACGCCGCCATGGGTGGGACATGCTACGGGGGTTGTGGCCAGGGCCTAGAGTCTTGTATGCATGGGCGTCGTCCGAAGGCCGAAAGCCTTACTTCCAACACTTTAGGCCCTGGCCACAGCCACCGTTGCCTGTGCCACCCATGCATACACCCGTAGTATTGCGTTTAGACGTGCAAGCCACTGCACACCCATCCCATGTAAGATCTATGGACATACAGCTAGGAGTGAAGCCTCTGGCCAGAAGCACTGAAGGATATCACACCTATAGAAAAAACGCCACTACCACATTTCATTGAGGTGTTTGTGGAGAGACCCTGCACTCTTGGGTGCATGGCTAAAGCCCATGCACGCAAGACTGAAGTCATAAGCAGTGGAGTTACAAGTCAATATGGGTGTGCTGGAATGCGCTAGTTGTGTTGATGTCCTAGTGTCTTAACTTCGTGGCTGCAGACGATGGTCCGAAAAGTACATTTATAAACAGCTAATTTACAAGGACCATGGTTTTCATATGCAGCGATGGTTGTGGAAAGGAACTATACTCCTTGTACCTTGGTTGTAAGGCGTAGGTGGTAGGTGACTCACCGAAGATGGAAGGGCAGCCTACAGGGCACTGCAGCATATTAGTACCATAGATTAGACATGTAGATTCCCATGTGTAGAAAATGCCTGCCAATATACTTACTCCTTACTTTGTTCAGAATCCACATACATTTTTTTAATTGGCTATCGTACTTGGCGGAAGTATCACTTTTTCCATTTCTGTGATGAAAGAAAAAGGTGTGTTAGTGTTTGCATTTTTTTTAAATTTACTACATTGCATAATAGACAGTTAACCTTTTTTTTTACCCTCATATTTAGTTTACAAACCAGTGTACTGTGCATTGCGCTCAGTTTCTGTGTTTGCTTTTCTAATCCTTGGGTCTGGGGAAAAAATCCTTGTCAGATTAAAAAGAACCTTCATTTCCTATGGTACTAACTACTTCCTTTTTTCCTTTCAGTATTTTCTTCATCTTTCTGATCAATGTTATGTTTGTTGCCTTCCTGCCCATTTTTAACAACAGATACCTGTAGGCGTATTCTAACTGTGCATTTGTTCCTACAGATTTGTGATACTCATTCATTTGTGTCGTTGTTATATCCTGTTTCCTTCATCTTTCCTATTAATGTTTTGTTTGTTGCCTTCCTGCCGATTTTTAACAACAGTTAGATACGTATAGGCGTATTCTGCATGTGCATTTGTTTCCAACGATCTGCGATAATCATTTATTTGTGTCATTCTTCTATCCTGTTGGGTAGTTAGATACCTGTCGGCGTATTCTAACTGTTTGTAGTCTTTCACATAATTTGTTGACAATCTTGAAGTACACATTATTTCGTAAATGTTGGCTTCAAGAACATTAAATACGCATTTGTTAGGTTAGCTGGCAACCTCTGCTTTAGAGTAATGGTGCTATCATTACATTCAAACCATCCAGATTTTTTTTTTTTTAATGTATGCAGAGTAGTGACCTACATTGGTTGTAGCTCCTGCATCGTAGATTATTCCTACTGTTGTAAAGGTTTTCTTTCGAAGTGACACTTGACAGTGTGTGAATCCAGTCAGTTTGCAGTTGTTTTTAGTGCCATCTCCATTATAACGTAGAAGCATAAGTATTATGTAGGCACTATGTGATTGTATCAGTAAGGTGAAGCGATTGTCTGAATTGCAAATACTACATAATCTGCCATGGATTGCATTTTGTACAAGTTGCTGAAATGGAATGCTCTCACTATTTGGTATGGAAACATACACAAATCGCTCATTTGGGATTTCTTCCTATATCACTTTGCTACAGAGAGTGCATGTATGTTTCCACATGTATGAAATTTGGAAGATTTCATTTACAGGTATGCTTTTGTTTTCCAATACTAATAGTATGTACATTAGAAATTCTTGTGGATCTTCTTGTGAGTTCATAGTGAATCTCACCATTCCAGCACAGTCGTCCAATTGTTGCCTTACTCCATGCCTTACTCCACGGTATGTGTTGTCAGGATTGCTTGTTGAATTTATATGCAGCACTAACATTTGCAAACACAATTGGTCTGTACTGTGTAGGTAAATATTGTTAACAATTGGTGGCAATTGAAATAGAATATTCATTGCTACATTTGCATAGCAACTTACCCCACTTTCATTTGCAAATTTGAATGGGCCAGCAAGTTCTGTATCTGAGTGCATTTTTCGTTTTTTCTGTTGCTTCTTTGCCGACGTCCCTGGATTACATTCCCTAATAGGTTCTTCTATGTTTGCAGCAATTGATGAAACTTTAGCTTCTTTTCTTTTCTTTGCAGAATTTGCTGTTGCATTCTGTTGCATTTCTGTTTCATTCACTTTTCTTTTACCATGTTTCACTTTATCTGGAACAGGGTATTGTTTCAGATGAGGGGTGTACAGTGAACGCAATCTATTGTATTCTAGAATGCAAGGAATATCAGCTTTGACTTTACTTGAATCAAAGTTTATTAGCAATAGACCGTCAAGTGTACGTAAGCGTGATAATGCTACGTAGCTCATGCCTTCCTTAAACACTGTGTTTCCTATATCTATCAATGCTTTCTCTAGGGTAAGACCTTGGGATTTATGAATGGTAACTGCATATGCAAAAGTTAGAGAAAATTGCTCTCTATGTACATACATGTCATTGAAGAGAAGGAATCGAGCAATTGAGCACCCTATCCTTTTCAATACTGAAACTTTATCAAAGCGAATATTTACAAACTGAATGTTGCTATCACGTGGGTATGATTGAAAGCCAACAACTGTGCCCAGTGCTCCATTAACTAGCCCTTGCTCTACGTCAAGGTTACGTTTAAGCATTACTCTACAATTTAATGATAATTTCACTATTTTCTCAAACCCAGCTGTGTTGGAGATTGAATTTTCTAAACAATTTAGTCTTGTAGCTTGCTCACACATGGGTACTGTCATACCATGTACATCTAGTTTGTCTGTGGCGCTAATTTCTATTATTGCTTGCATTTCTTTCTTTAACATTGTTTCATTGAATTTGAAACAGCTTGCAAGAGTTGGCATTAAGGCCATAGAATTGACATGTTTGTGCGCTATTTGTTCCATAACATCAGTTGCACATGCATTATCGCCATAAAGTGCATGTATATGCCGGTTTTTCAATACAACTTGTGCTTCTTTCGATAATACACCAACTCTAATACTTTTTAAGATGTTGGCATAAGTGAGATCTGCAGATTGCCGCATGTTCTCAGTTAATTCTCTGTAATGGAAATGTTGCCAAAGGTTAACATTTCCTATGCTACCAACAGTTTTCCGGCAGAGTTTGTGGCCTAAGGTTTTAAAAATCAGTTCACATTTCACTGGTGTCAATTGTAGAAGATCTCTGAAAACGATAATGCGGTTCCCTGCAAAGAGTTCTTCGTCATTATTTTTAAGTACTTCTTGCAATCTGAGATGAATCAAAGCCAACATTAGGTTGAGACCATGCTCACTTCATCTATTAGTAGCATTTTCATTTGTTACAATACTCTACGTAATTCCATTGCAGCTTCTGCAGAAAGTTTGTAGTAGTCTAATTTATTTTGATGCTCTACTGGAAGCAGTAGTAATCGGTGTAAAGTGACACCGCCTATGTTGTAGGCACCTAAACCTGTGGGGGGCCATTACAACAGCTGACAGTTTGTTGTTTGTCAATTGTTGAAGGAACCTGCTGATGATTTTGATTAAGAATGGTTTCCCTGATCCAGCTTCACCACTGACGTACAGCAGTATAGGTTTGTAATTTTGGCAGGTACATTCTTCATTTTCGTGTTGTACACCATGTACAATTTATTTTGTTACTTCTTCAAAAATGATGCGCTGATCGTTGTTAAGTTTTGCTTGTTGTACAGTTAAGTCTTCTGTATCTTCTTGATACTGATACTTTGGGGCCGATTCATGGAACAAACGTGCATCGAAAATCTTGGCGCAAGCAGGTGCAAGCAGGCGCAAGCATGAAAAAACAGGCGCAAGCGCACGCATACAATTCATGGAAGTCCCTGCACGTGTTTTCCTTGGGATGTGCGCCAAACCCGAGCGTGGCGCACACGTCATTGCAACAGCTCAAACGCAGTGCGCAACGCGCACAGGGAAATCGCACAACGTCCACGCACACACCAAAAAGGGGGCGGGACATGGGGCGTAACACGCGGAATGGGGAACAACACGTGAAAAAGAAGGCCTAACTGGGGAAGTACTGCTGGGAAGTACACGGAACGCCCACACGCACGCGAACCACACGTATTCATGGAATCGAATAGGGCAAACCCACGCATGGGCAAAGACACGCACAGGCTTAAACACGTCCGCCACACGAAGGCAGGCGGTAGCGTCCCTGCACATTACAAAAGTGTGCGCAAACAAAAAGCACGTAAATACAGCTATGATGAATGTCCCATAGTGTGGCCCCCTAGGATAAATGCCGTGCACGCAACACACAGGCACCCCATAAAAAGAAGAAAAAGAGACAAGCGCCCCCCAGTAGCCCACGTGCGTGCAAAAATGACACACGTAGTACGGTGTGGCAGCCAGGAGCCCAACAAAAAAACATACGCGATCAACAGGCAGGCCAGTATGGCCGTAAAAAGAAGGGGTACGTGACAAACACGGACACCCGCTGTGTGAAAAATAGCGTGTGCATGTATTTCGGGGGTGCGCTGGAAGTGTCACATGTGATAGGCCCTGTGTGAGTGGGGTACGTGTATTACTGGGGTTCGCTGGAAGTTTTACATGCGAAAGGGCCCTGTGCGAGTGGGGTATGTGTATTACTGGGGTGCGTGGGAAGTTTCACACGCGATTGGCCCTGTGCGAGTGGGGTACGTGTATTACTGGGGTACGCGTGAAGTTTTACATGCGAAAGGGCCCTGTGCGAGTGGGCTACATGTATTCCTGGGGATCGTGGGAAGTTTCACAAGCGATTGGCCCTGTACAAGTGGGGTACGTGTATTACTGGGGTTCGCTGGAAGTTTTACATGCGAAAGGGCCCTGTGCTAGTGGGGTATGTGTATTACTGGGGTGCGTGGGAAGTTTCACACGCGATTGGCCCTGTGCGAGTGGGGTACGTGTATTACTGGGGTGCGCGGGAAGTTTTACATGCGAAAGGGCCCTGTGCGAGTGGGGTACATGTATTCCTGGGGATCGTGGGAAGTTTCACAAGCGATTGGCCCTGTACAAGTGGGGTATGTGTATTACTGGGGTTCCCGGGTAGTTTCACAAGCGATTGGCCCTGGGCGAGCGGGATACCACTCACCCTCTGCCTTGTGTGTAGAAGAACGCGTAGCCAACACCCAACCGCTGTGAAGTAATAGCGTGTGAACCCCAACGGCTGTAAAAAAACACACGGCCGCACCCCACGAAAAGCACGTACAGAGCAATGGAAAGCCACGTGGGATTTTCAACCCGTGCCAGGACAACGCCTGTGCGCGATACGTCACAGACATGCTTACGTGCTAAGGGCCTTTGGTCCAATGAAATCGCGTACGTGTGCTGACGTGCTTACGCACTAAGGGCCTTTCCTCGGATTTCACACTGACGTGCACTTTTTTCACGTGCCAATTCACTCCGTATCAAGCTGGCCATGCGTACACACACGGAATACCACGCTCCTGCCCTGAAGGCCATTTTCCTGCCCCCACAGCCCCGAGCATGCTCCCACCTGCCATCTGCTGCTGCCTGACTGCCTGCTGCCCACGTGCACTGCTATTTGGTGCCTGCACGTCAGCCAGGGTTCCAGTTGCGGTGTCCACCCCTGCTGGAACAGAAGACTCCCGACTGCGATAACATCGCTCCACAGCCAAGCCCCAGGACCCAGTTGCCCACCCACGCCTGCCTCGGGGGTCGACATGTCGGGGCAAACACCATCTGAGACCACTGGCGACCCCCAACTGGACAAATAATAAAAATCAAGGACCACTCTACTTGTTTGTCAGAAGGAGTCATATACTGCATCAAATGCCCTTGTGGCCTATTATACATTGGACAGACCAGCAGAAAGGCACGAGTAAGATGGAACGAACATAAATCAAATGTTAGAACCAACAACCAACATTCACCAATTGCTAGACATTTTAATCAAGCTAAGCATCAGATAGCACAAATGCGATTCCAAATTCTCGAAGTAGTACAACTGAAGAACATCAACACAAGTGCCACAAAAAGACTTGAGCAACGTGAAGCATATTGGATCGAGAGACTCGATACGGTATCACCACGTGGTCTTAATGAAGAACTTAATCTATATTGCTTTTTATGAAAGAGTTATCATCCAGTTGATTTTGCCTTGTCTTAACTTTTTTTCTTTTTTTCACAGGAAATACATTTAGTAACTAATTACACTAGCTGTTGTCAAGTCAGATACAAGACCTTTAAACACGCCATAGGGGTAGATAGATAGTGTAGATAGGAGAGTAATATTGATGAGAGACTTTTAAACATGCCATAGGGGTGTGGAGCTAGGAGAGTAATATTGATGAGAGTGGCATAATATTGTAAGTAACTGCAAGTAATGATTGGTTTAGTTTTGATTACTCGTGTAGTCCGTCTCTTCTTTGATAGACATACTTGTGTAACATTTGCATTTAACTCATTAGTACTCACATGTTGAAAATCAGGATGAGTTATATGCTTTTTTTATCTGTACCTTTTTTTTTGCATTCTGCGTAAATAGGTTTGGTACTGATGGTTTTTTGGATGTTTTGAATATGTCATGCAATGTTTATTATTTGATCTGCACTATTCTGTAATTTTTGTAATTTATTTCCTATTATATCTGTATAACAACTTCCGTGGCTTAATGCACGGTTTAGGTAACCCCATTAGAGTTACTTATCTTGTTTATTACCTTGTCTGATTTTATTTTATTCTGTCATAAGGATTGCAAAAAAAAGTAACTGTTTACTGTAGACTGTGTATGCACCCACGCACATTTTTGACAGTATCATAGTTACTCTAATTATTATCAGCCGTGCTTTACACCTCGTAGTCTAGTTGCCACTGTATATATCAACACAAGAGCACTGTCACGCCATTAGGTAAACATTGCATAATGAGTACTTGCAGATAACGCCCGCGCTCTATTAGTTTATTACTGTTGTTTCACTGCAATTGCAACTTCGCGCTGGTGCTTTCCTTGCTAGTAGCCCAGAGTTTCTAGTTTTTTGTAATTGCTGTTGTATACACATCTCTTTAGCAACAGACAGCATTGACTCGTTGCCATGACTCTGATTAACATCAGCGTAAGATCACGTAACCACGTCACGCGTCTAGCAAAAGCGTCTCCATGACAACGCTCGTACTTATTCACTAACAGCTCGCGGCCAGATTAAAACCGCGTCTTACTGTGTCTCTGCTTTCAACTCGACACTACGGGGTAGGTTAATCATTAATGTGTATCTATGCCCATTTTAGTGTGTAAGGCTAGTTAGTAAATACCATTTTGACACTTAGATTTCCTTTGTTCGACAGGCGGGACTCTTTGCGCTCTGTTGGTTTTTCCATGGAGTGTAAGCATACACGTACCTAGCTTACAGCAACGTTACTGGCAGCCCTAATGACTTCCATCACCATCTTGCTATAGTATGAAGATAGCTTTAGCATGTTATGAGGTAAGCTTTCACAGTGTTATATTAGTTTCCTTTAAATAATATTAGGTACGTTTTAGATATCTTACCACTGCATCATCCTACCTGCTTTACAGATGGGATTGTTATAAGTGGATTTACATTGGAATGAAGACCTCTAATAAACAGCACGTGCAACAAGATTAGTAACGCACGCGCCACAATAGTTTTTAATGCAGCAATATATACAAGCAGGTATGTGTTTCTTTACCATTACAATGTAGTAAGCATAAATTGGCATTCTTAAACGGGATGACTATTGTTTGTATGATGATGCAAGATGTTGGGTCGCATTAAAATGATTACACTAGAATGTTTCACAGATACACATCTGGGTACTCTCGGAATTCTCGAGATTGCATATAGAAACTATTAAGTTATTTCCGATATTTCTGAATTTTTGCAAAATTATGGCGTAACTCAACGCTTGATATGCATTGAAATATTATGAGGATAATAGTAACATTATTATGATGAAATAGTGACAAGGACAGATATAAATGCAGATTTTGGTTTTATTTGAGATGGTCATTTGTGGCAAGCAATGAAATTGGTTTATGTAAATACTCGTTATGACTGTTTCTTCTTGTTTTCTCTGTGTATGTTTTTTCCTTGTACTACAGAAATTCGCCCTGATGAAGGACCAAGTATAGGTCCGAAATGCATTGGCACATCATTTCTGCTTCTTCTTAACAAATGAAGTAAAGAATCAATTTACTAAAAGTTTTGTTTTGGATACATTTTTTTCAAGAGCATTTTTGTGCCTTCAGGCACAATTTTCTACAACGTATCTATTTACTTAATATGAATGAATTTAATTTCCTTCAGTAGTCTTCACTACAATTGGCGACCCAAGGTCTGATGGCAATTCTTTCCCATCAGACATTTATGCAACTCTTCGGTACACCCAGTATAGTGTATACTGGTTTACTTGGTGACGCCATTAATCGCCTGTTCTAATTAACTAGTAGCCATACGAATGCAAAAAGAAACTCAGCGGTGCCCGCCCTAACCACTTTTTCTTTGACCCCCAGCCAGAGAGGCAGAGGGCCACCAGCTTCAGTGTGAAGGAAGTTGGTGTCCTGGTGGAGCATGTCCTGGGGCATTATGATGCCCTCTTTGGAACATCATGCGCCAACAAGGAAGGACGGGAGAGGATCTGGAATGACGTAGTGGTTGCCATCAACACGGAGGGGGTGGCAACCCGCGACATCAAGCATGTCAAGAAGTGCTGGGAGGACTTCAGGTCCAGGACCCTCCACAAGGCCCGGCGCCTCGCGGAGGGGGGCCGGGTCAGCAAGAGTGACATCCAGATGAGGGTCCTGGAACACGTATGCCCAGCGCTCCATGCCCAGATCCTTCAGAGGAAGACCTGTCTGGAGTTGAGCGGTAAGTGGCCAAACATTGGTGTGCGAGACAGGGCATGTTGCAGTGTGCTGGTAGTCTGATACTTTCCTGTATGTGTGACATGGGCCATGTATGGATGTGTGGGTGAAGGGACATCATGGTCATGCATGTGAGACCAGTAATGTGCGAACCACATGGTTGGTGCATGAGTTCAAATGCTACATGGGGCGCTGTATGGCAAATGCACACATGAATGCATGCCAGTGTCTGTTCTTGCACATGGTGGGGGTGTGAGGGATGGGTGCTGCTGTCATGTACATGTATGGTGCACATGTGTGTGTGTCTGAGAAGTGTGTCTGTGACTTCGATACGCCAAGGATTCATGACACATGTCCGTGATGATGTGTAGATTCACTCATGCAGTGCGGTCACTGTTGTATGCACTGTGTTTATCCACTGTGTCTGTGGTGTACAAAGCATGATGCATGACCCTCCGGTGATGTGTGTGCATGGGATCAGTGTGAGCCAGGTAGCATGTGAGTTTGAAGGCAACATTTTGATTAATAGAGGCCCTTGAACATGGATGCTGATGTTGATTGCAGGCGCCATGCCTGTTTATGCATGTGTGTTGCGTGCATTCACCCATGTGTTGTGGAGGGACAGGATGGAAGTGACGTTAAACACTGCCACTCATGTGTTATTGCTTCCTGTCTAGGGGAATATTGTACTGTACCCTGATGCTTGTGTTCTATGTCTCCCTCTACGCAGCGTCAAGTGAAGAAGAGGGCGGAGATGGCGCTGTGGAGCCAAGTGGCGGGGATGCCTCCACTGGGCAGCGACGCAAGGCTCAGCCACCCTCCCAGGACTTGCCATCATCCGGGAGCGAGGGGGCTGGTGCTGTGTCTGCCACTACGGCTGTGGCGGAAGGGCCGGGTGAGACCCCACAGGGGCTTGCAATGGGAGAAGACGGTAGGGAGACATTCAGGTTGGTGGTCTCCGCAGAGGAGGAGGAGCCCGCTCCTGAGCCGCACATGGGGCCTGGTGGGGGTAGTACCACTGGTGCAAGTGGTGCAGTCCAGGGCCAGGGTCAGGAGGCAGCACAGGTCACCGCGGAGGGGCCTGTGCATGTCCCTGTCCTTGACCCTGTGATTGCACCACCATGCACCAGCAGGGAGGCCCCGTCCCAGGCCCGTCCGCAGGTAGGGGAGAGTGCCATGTCATCTGCCTCTCCACTACCTGCGGACGAGGGGTCCCATGAATGTATGGGCTCTGTCCAGATTGGTGTCGCGTTGCGCACGCGTGACATTCTTGATGACGTGGGTTATTCCTGGGCAGCGAACGCACGCCATCACGAAGAGCAGCGTCGCAACGTGGCACTGTTGGGAGGGGCCCTGGTTGGTGGGTTCCTACATGTGACGCGCACTCTGGCGGACCTCTCCTCCTCTGTGGAGACTATGCACCAGTCGTTCTCCCTGCCGTCTTCCGGCCCAGATTCCACCAGGGCCCCCTGTGGACGTGGCCTGACCAACACAGCCAGCTTGGTGGAGATCCCATCCCTGCCACAGTCAGGAGTCGGCGGTCCAGCAGGGGTGGACACCACAAATGGAGACCAGCTGATGGAGGATGTGCAGGCATCATCGGACATGGCACATGGACAGCAGCAGCAGCAGCAGGAGCAGGCTCTAGGTGGGAGCAATGATGGCTCGGGGCCATCGACATCAGGGGGGCAGGCATCGGCCAGAGGGCAGGAGGACCCTGGAATGGATGTGTCTTCTGTGTGGCTGCGGTTGGGCCAGCGTATAGGTGCGGAGCGGCGGCGGGCGGTAGAGGCGCGGCTCACCATGGTCAGGGCGGAGTTCTCCATGCGTCAGGCATTGAGGCGGGCAGAGTGCCTCGAGGCGACTCGCAGGGAGTTGGAACAGGCCATGAGTGCCTCTCTGCGAGACCTCGGGGCCAGGGCAGAGGCCCACCTCCAGGACATCGACATGGAGTTCGATGATGCTCTGGCCCGGGACACCACAGAGTGAGCCGCAAGACTTGCCCGCCACCATTGTATATAGTTAGATAGTGTTAGGTTTCCTTTCCTTTTTTTTTATTTTGGTTGCGCTTGGACAATGCACCACGTTTTTGTATATAGTTTTTTATTAGGTAGTATTTTTGGTAGATTTCATTTCATCAGTTGGGCTCATGGACCCTGGATTGTTCATTTGTACATAGTTCACCATTGAATTATTCTCATTTTATTTTTATTTTCACCATGGAGCAATAGATTTCACTTTCCTTTTTCCCTTGGATTTGCTTTGTTGGACTGTGACTTTGGACATCATTTCTTTTGGATTTCTTTGGATTATGATTTCTTGTTTTTTATTCTTTTACGGACATGCAGCATTTCTTTAATTATTCCCATTGTTGTGTGTTTTCTTTTAATTACATTCATGTTGTGTTTAATTCATTGTTTTCTTCATACTTCGATATGTGGTATTATCTCATTGGTTTCATGCATGTCATGATATGGGTTTTCACATTCACTTGCACCCATTGTGTGTGTGTGACAGGCATGTGTTCATTTACATACTTACCTTTGGGGTTGTATCATGTAATTGGCTTTTCTATGTGGGTGGATGCAATACTTGGTTGGGTCTTTGGGCTGGGGAGGCTGGCCATAAGGGCCATGATTGAGTATCGTCATGACATAGGGGTAGGGGGACATGAGTGGGACATGAGTGGGGGCCTGCTGGCAGATGCCCTGCACTGCTGGGGGGTGGAGGTGCAGGGGGACATGAGTGGGACATGAGTGGGGGCCTGCTGGCAGGTGCCCTGCACTGTTGGGGGGTGGGGGTGCAGGGGGACATGAGTGGGGGCCTGCTGGCAGGGGCCCTGCACTGCTGGGAGGTGGGGGTGCAGGGGGACATGAGTGGGACATGAGTGGGGGCCTGCTGGCAGGTGCCCTGCACTGCTGGGGGTGGGGGTGCAGGGGGACATGAGTGGGGGCCTGCTGGCAGGTGACCTGCACTGCTGGGGTGTGGGGGTGCAGGGGGACATGAGTGGGGGCCTTCTGGCAGGTGCCCTGCACTGCTGGGGGGTGGGGGTGCAGGGGGACATGAGCGGGGGCCTGCTGGCAGGTGCCCTGCACTGCTGGGAGGTGGGGGTCCAGGGGGACATGAGTGGGGGCCTGCTTGCAGGTGCCCTGCACTGCTGGGGGGTGGGGGTGCAGGGGGACATGAGTGGGACATGAGTGGGGGCCTGCTGGCAGGTGCCCCGCACTGCTGGGTGGTGGGGGTGCTGGGAGACATGAGTTGGTGATCAGTAGTGCAAGCTGACATGTGGCTTGGCTGGGGGGCATGCCCATGGTGGATGGGCTGCCTGCGGGACATGACCAGGGGTGCAGGGTAGTCCCCTGTGGTGTGGGCTGCCTGCAGGGGCCATAGAGGGTGTAGAGGGAACACCTGGGAGGACCCACACTGCCAATTCACGTGTAGGACTCCCCGCGCACCCCCGAAATACACGTACCTTGCTCAAATCGCGTGTGAGACTTCCCGCAAACCTCAGTAATACACGTACCCCACTCGCACAGGGCCAATCACGTGTGAAACTTCCCGCGAACCCCAGTAATGCACGTACCCCACTCGCACAGGGCCCTTTCACGTGTGAAACTTCCCGCGAACCCCAGTAATACACGTACCCCACTCGTACAGGGCCAATCGCGTGTGAAATTACCCGCGAACCCCAGTAATACACGTACCCCACTTGCATAGGGCCAATCGCGTGTGAAACTTCCCGCGAACCCCAGTAATACACGTACCCCACTCGCACAGGGCCAATCGCGTGTGAAACTTCCTGTGAACCCCAATAATACACATGCCCCACTCGCACAGGGCCCTTTCGCGTGTGAAACTTCCCGCAAACCCCAGTAATACAGGTACCTCACTCGCACAAGGCCAATCGTGTGTGAACCTTGGCCGCGAACCCCAGTAATACACATACTCCACTCGCACAGGGCCAATCGAGTGTGAAACTTCCCGTGAACCCCAGTAATACATGTACCCCACTCGCACAGGGCCAATCGCGTGTGAAACTTCCCTCGAACCCCAGTAATACACGTACCCCACTCGCACAGGGCCCTTTCGCGTGTGAAACTTCCCGCGAACCCCAGTAATGCACGTACCCCACTCACACAGGGCCAATCAAGTGTGAAACTTCCCGCGAACCCCAATAATACACGTACCCCACTCACACAGGTCCAATCGCGTGTGAAACTTCCCACGAACCCCAGTAATACACGTACCCCACTCGCACAGGGCCCTTTCGCGTGTGAAACTTCCCGCGAACCCCAGTAATACACGTACCCCACTCGCACAGGGCCAATCGCGTGTGAAACTTCCCGCGAACCCCAGTAATACACGTACCCCACTCGCACAGGGCCCTTTCACGTGTGAAACTTCCCGCGAACCCCAGTAATACACGTACCCACTCGCACAGGGCCAATCGCGTGTGAAACTTCCTGTGAACCCCAGTAATACACGTACCCCACTCGCACAGGGCCCTTTCGCGTGTGAAACTTCCTGCAAACCCCAGTAATACACGTACCCCACTCACACAGGGCCAATCGCGTGTGAAACTTCCCGCGCACCCCAGTAATACACGTACCCCACTCGCACAGGGCCAATCGCATGTGAAACGTCCCGCGAACCCCAGTAATACACGTACCCACTCGCACAGGGCCAATCGCGTGTGTAACTTCCTGCGAACCCCAGTAATACATGTACCCCACTCGCACAGGGCCAATCGCGTGTGAAACTTCCCGCGAACCCCAGTAATACACGTTCCCCACTTGCCGTGTGCTGTGTGGCGGCTATGTATACTGGTACAGGGTTAGCACAGCCCTTTGTGCTGGATTGGGGATTTTGATGGCTTTTCCCTGCGCGAGGGACGTTCTTAGGGGCATAACTGGAGCTGATGCAGGGTCGCTGCGCCACTGTGCGCCACGGCTGGTTTTGGTAGCTAAAATCCATGAATACACTGTGCGCGGAAATGGATTTTAGCACACGCGGCTGGCGCAGAGATTTGCACGCGAACACTGTGCGCCAGCCGCGTGCGCCACTTGTGCGCTAAATTCTATGAATTAACCCCATGGTGTTTTCTACTTCTGCCATAGCTACTTCAGCCTCATTTGCTATTAGTGGTTGTCCTAATGGTTCTTGACTTCCTGTTACTGAAGGTTGACTACTGTCAGAAGAGTCTTTATCTAGTTGGGCCTGAAGTTCTTCTTCCTGTTGCTGCTCATTGTGTAACATTGTTTTGTACTGCGTAAAGTTCACATTGGTGATAGTGCTTTCATTTGCTTTGAAAGCATCTTCATAGCACTCATAATTATCTAGTATGTCTTCCTCTTTTCTCCATGGTTTGAAAAGTTGTAACAGAGACATGTAATATAGTTCTTTCTGTTGAGGAGTTTTTAATGACAATTTCACATGATTAATTAAGCTTTGTTTATTAAGTTTCACTAAACTCCCTTCACAATCGGTCACTCTATATCTACGTTTGCTTTCATCGGGTTTTACTTTATTTTTGTATGCTAAGTTTTGAGCTATGTGGTATAGACACATGCTTTCCAGAGTGGTACTCCTGTTCGGATAGTATGGGCTTTATTACAAATCAGGTGATCCGGAAATAGCGGTGGCGGTAAACCCGCCGCCACCATTGTTTCCGGACCACCTGATCCCGACTCCTGCAGGCGGGAGGTGATGTTCCCGCCAGGTTTTACCTGGCGGGTTTAACACCGCCCGCCTGCAGGCGGACGAGGAAACACCGGCAGCATTACGAGATGCTGCCGGTGTTTCCATGATCCCCATTCCCATTGAGTCCGATAGGACTCAATGGGAATGGGGATTAACACCATTCCTCCTCCGTGATTCCCGGAAAACCGGGGTTGTAACGTCCCTGTAATTCCGAGAATCACAGAGGCAGAATGGTAATACGAGTCCGGCGGTAACCAGGCAGTTTTACCGCCTCGGTTACAGCCGGACTCGTAATGAGGACCCATGTGTCCAGTAAATTGTTTTTTAGAATGTCTTGGCTGTTGGGATCATTTCTGGCAATTGTTTCTATGTCCTCATATGATTTTAGCACTCTTTTTCTAGATTTTGCAGGACCAAGACTGAGCCATACTATGTTGTCTGGTTTTCCATACAAAGCAGTGCCGGTTAAACGATCTGCTGCTTCATAGGTCCCACATATGAGAGAGCATTTTTATGCCTAGGCTGTACAATTTCTGTGATAATGTTTTGCCTGATGCTATGTCATCCCAGAGGTCTTGAAGCTCTGTTTTTTCTGCTTTTGTTAAGTAGGCTGTAACATATCGTGCAACAGCAGTTGAATTGTCTGCAATGTATTGCACATCTATGTTTGCATTCCATAATAGGGCAATGGTTGCATTGTAATCATTGCTATATTTTGATTCTTCCCTTCGTTTTATGTAATACGTGTTTTTAGGTGATTTACCTTTAACACTATGTCGAACTGAAGACATGAAGTTGTTCACTTCACCTGTTTCTGTAACTGGTCTAGGGAAACCAAAGCGGCATTTGGCGGAGTATTTACCTTTGATTTTGTATTTGCGGCGACAATATTTGCCACATTTTTGTCTTTGAAATTGTAAAATCTGCCCTTGCAGCTCACTATGTGTCTGTTGTGAAGGAATTTCACATGTGACATATGTTTGGATAAACTGCAAAACAGTGCTATCACTGTTGTGCCCAAATTTCGGTGCACCTTTGATCCATAACAGCATGTGAATATGTGGTGCTCCTCTCGCTTGATATTCTTTTCTCCAAAAGAAGTGTTGCACTTCTCCAAGGGGAGGAACAGTTTTATAGCAAATAAAGTGTAGCATTGCAATGAAACGATGATGGAAATATCTTGAGACATTAACTGGATCTAGAGAGCAAAGTTCTCCAGGTGTTAATATATCTATGTTGTTTTTGTTGCTGTTTGCTATGCGTAGGAACCCATGTAAATCTTCCCATGCATATTCTGCACAACTTAGCGTAACAAACCAAGTTGATGGTCCAAGGTTTCTGATCATGCAACGCACATCTCCAAGCCATCTGAACCAGTATTCCTTTGTACCACGCATGTTTGCAAACAAATTTGTTATACTTGATTGTAAAACCTCATCTTTTTCTTGTACTTTTTGTATTAAATGCATAGCTGACATATTTTGAAAGTGCGTTGCAGATTTAAGAATGTGTGCAACTCCATAACATAGTGTTGCTAATTCACTTTCATAGAGTAGGTGGAATATGTATTCCACATTTTGTCTAAATTTGGGATCTTGCGAATACATTCGTAATGAGCGGTATTCTGATGCCCCAATCTGAGTGGGTCTGTCATCGTATCTTCCACCTTTGCCAGTAGGAAATAGCAGTGGAAAAGCACGTGCTTCTATACTTTTTTCCCAAATACTCATTGGTGACCCTTTGGTTTGTCGCATTTGGTAAGTTTCTAGTGCATCATCTATGCTTTCATTGGAATGCAATGGATGAATTGTGTAATGGTCCAAAAAAGAGTGGATACTGTAGCTGGATCCAGAAGTTTGAATTGTCCAGTTTCTGATGGCTCTTGAATTATTTCAGTTGTTTCCCTTAAGCTTTCATCAATATTTATTTCCTTGTAGTACTCATTATTGTCTTTTAGATATTGCAATGCTTGTCTAACTTTGTGTAAATCCACTAATTGTTGCCAAATTATTTTGTCCTTTGTTGGTACTCCAATTGTCAAGACTATTAAAGAATGCTCTATTGAACGTTCCACTCCTAGAGTGTGTAGATTTTCCGTTAGATCTAATGGCAAGTAAACTACTTTGCCACTAATGCCTTTCACCAATTCAGAGGAAGGTAATTTTGCTGTTTTTGGATGAAGGCGTATAATTGCTTGAAATGGGTGAACTGTTTGAATTATTATGCTCTCATACAAATTGAGCTGTTGCAGGATTTTTGGTAATGGAAACAATTCTAAATTATTTGTAATAGCACGTGAAGGAGTGTGGTTGTTGTCTAATTTTGCAGTACAGTTACTGCAACATATTAGGCGTTCAGTTATTTCATATTTGTTTTCAGCTAAAAAGTACAAAGCTAATTCAAACCATAGAGTCTTCATTGTCTTCTATTTTGTATGCTGTGTCCACATTTTTTGTGTTCCTTTTGTAAAACGTTCTGCGGCAACACACAAACACATGGTTTGGTACTTCAGCCGATGACCTTTTAAATTTTACTATTTATTTTCTGTATGTGTGTAATAGAAAGTTGCTATGTGCAGAATTGTCACTGCTATGTTCTAAAACTGTTGCATTTTGTACGTGGCTCTCACTTCCAAAATACTTTTTCTGAATACGGTCCATTTCTTCTTGTAAGTATTTGGGTGTACCATGCAGAAGAGTGGTATTTAAATTGCCTAATTCTGAAGCTGGACTTTTTGCATAGTATATTTTATACACTAAAGTTCTTACATTGGAATGATGTACTGATATTCTTTTGATATCATGGAAGGTACTTTTGCAAATAGGCCCAGAAATGCAGGCTAATGAATGTCCTTTTAGTCCTGTGTCTTTCCGCATTGGACAAATATCCATATTTTGCAGCACTTTCATTTTACTTTTGTCTTTACCTTTTACATATTGATTGAGGAACTGACGTAAAGAATTGAAAGCTTTGTTTGGAATGGCACACATTGATGTGCACGACCATTTTTATACTGGACGGTGTGGTTCTGCTGAATCAAGAGGTAATTCTGAGTTTTCAGGAGATAGTTTTGTAAGCAGTGTTTCTTGTTCCATGATGGTAGTATTGATTTTCTCATACCCTCGTCCACTGCTATGGATGGCAATTGTGTTTGTTTGATTTTGTTTGTATGCTTCTTCATTAAAATATGGCTCTGTGGTTGTTGTGTGACTCCATTCACCACCACAAACATGCAAGAAATTATTTTTGTTCACATTCCGTTTATTGCTGAGTTTCTTTGGTAGTTCGGTACTTAGTTTTGTTAGTGCTTTCATCCTATTTAACACTAATATGAACAACTTCCTTTTGAGAAGCATTACACTGTCCACGAGTGCTTGTAGAATTAACTTTCTACGGTAGGTTTTAAGGGGTGAGGATGATTTTGGTCCTCTTCTTAGTAGATTCTGAAGGACTCTGTGATGAAACATATTTGCTAAAATACTTTTTTTTACTATGGGTTCTTCTTACACTATCAGGATTATTAGGAACATTGTTAGCTGTACTGGCAGCCGTTTTTTTGACAAAACTTCTGTGTTTTGTGACACTTTTTGACGCAGGAGGTACAGTTTCGGTAGTTGAGACCTCTTTTATTTTGTTACCGACTGCATTAGCTGGTTTGTACCAAGATTCTCTACAAACTCTACAACAGGTGGATGCTTACATTGGGCACCTTTATTTTTATTTGCTCTAATTCTGCGTTCCTTTCTACAGAGTTGCTTTTTGATAGGCATTATTTGGTGTCTGTTGAGAAAAAAATATACTTTGGTCTGTTGTCCAATGTATGTGTGCAGTGTGCATGTGTGCATAAGTCTAATGGGGAAGCTCTTTGTCATGGTGTGTCAACGTACAGTGAACTCTAACAATGATTTGGTAAGGCTACTTTACTGTTTGTATACTACTACAATGTGCTTCAGATGAGAGTACAAAGTGGCCTACTTGTGACAAGAACCATTATTAATAACTGAAATGCCAAAAACTTGCTACAGCAACTTCTTTTCACAATCTAACCTTCTAAGGATTACGTATGTTATTTGAGTACCAAACACACAGGGATTTGTCAGCCATTCTGCCTGTTATTCTTTGTTCAATAAATGGATATTTGTAGGTAGAATGGTTTACAAATCAATGCTTGCTTTGGGGTCAAAATAAACAAATAACCCACGTAGCCTCTTTAAGGAGTAGTTACAATATAAAGGTTGTACTGTACTTACTTTTTTGTGCAAGATGACCAGGTTTCTTCGGATATGTCATCTGCAGTGTAGATGCTGTTGATTCTCAGGAGAGTAGTCTTCACTGTGAATTAAAAAAACAAAATCAATTACTTTGTGTGTTTGCAGCAGTGATGATACTGCAGACATTATTTGTGCTTCTTTCGTCAGAGCATTGAACTTTCATATGTCAACCCAGTGCACGTGCACATTTCACTTCACTCTTTGCAGTCTTTGCATAGTACTTGCAGTATGGTACTTCAAAGTCCTTCAAAATAACTAAAACATTTAAGGGTATGGAAATGCCTTGTTGTTTACAAAGTGTACTATGTATAGGAGAGAGGTTTGTAAGCGATAGGGCATAGTACTAGATGGGGAAACATTTTCTACTTGTTAATGAAAACCACGATGTGGAAAAATCGGGAGACGCTCAGAAGGAAATGTCACCACCTTAATCGGGAGCGCTTACTATTCTCATACAATCATATTGCAAGTAGAATTACTGTAGCCTGTACAGAGTACACAACTCTGACATTTTCACATACAAAATTGAGGTCTGCCCTAAATAGGCATGCTTGCAACGTATGGTGAGGTTATGCAGAAGACAGTAAGCAGTCGTGCAATTTGTGAACGACAAATCGGCAATCTTGCACTTTAAAGGGGGAGCGTTATTATGTATTCCCTATGGACATTTAGCGGCATTATTTTGTCTAAATGAAATCATAAGGCTTCCACATGTTCTCTGATTAAAATATACATACCTGTACTCTATACTGATGCATGTGGACATGCATGGAGCTGTACGTAGAAATTTGCAATCCTTGCACAGTAGCTTGTGAAGTAGGTGCTTTGCAATGGTATGCGACTTCCATTCAGAATCATCGACAGTAATTTTGAAGTGCGCAATGTTGATGACGGAGTTAAAATTAGCAATGTTCTATGTGATTGGTAGATGATTGTGCGACCGCTTAGTTGTGTCCAATGAGGGACTCACTTTGGTTCCGCTGTAGAAAGGGTGGAAGGACTGGGTAAGAGTTACGTGCCGCACGTAGGCAATGCTTGTCCGCTGGTAGGGCATGTCACATACGGGTTTCTACAGCAAATCCTGCACGGAAAGGCGACTGTAGGCATCAGCCAATCAGATGTTCACATTACTCTTTTGTGTCGAAAGACGGTGCCCACACTGAAGATGGCAGAGGTGGAGAGGGTCAGGGTTCTGATGCTTGGAGACAGTGTTTGTGCAAGGCTTACAACACTATGCCGAGAGTAGGCATGTGACACACCATTTCGATGTGAGAGGAGTGGAGGTGGTGTGGAGCGCTGACACTGATGCCAATGCTACGGCAATTCTGCAAGTTTGTAGAGACATGCATAGAATGACCACTCCTCATGTGGTAAATTTGCACTACGGTGCTTGCCATATGGGATACGTGACTTCACATACTTTGTTGGCAGATTTGGCACAGTTGGTTGAAGCACTCATGACCATCTTCCCAACAAGGAAAGTAATTTTTTCTGCTTTACTCCCGAGAGTACAATGGAACAACACTTCTGTTTTCTGTCTAGATCAAAGCATCGGGAGGTGTATCATCAATTGCGGCATGCGTGCATTCATGCTACAAGTTGGTATGTTTTTTTGCAGCCACGATAACATTGCTCCAAGAAATGCGCATTACTTTGAAGGAGATGGTGTTGCGCTATCTTCTTTGGGAAATGTTCTTTTGGAACGTAAGGCTTGCTTTAGAGAAGGTTCTGTAATGTTTGCAAGAGTAAAGTAATGACAAAAAAATACTAAAAAATACATAAAATACCAGATGTCTGTACGGTATCTGGCCAAAAATAAAAAAACGGCTCTTTTCAGAGCCTACCTTAAAGGGGAAAACGGGGAATAGTACTTTAATGTACCATCGTCACGCTCTGATCCTGTACATGTCCGCGAACATGGCGGTAGTTAGCAGCCAGCACATATCACCACTGCGGATTCAAGGGTGGAGCCGCATGTAAATGAGAATGAGGCGAGCTAGTGATTGGTCCATAAAGTTCAGTAGGTGTGTTCTGACCGGCGTACTTTAGTAAGACCGTCTTCTCCCTCATAGGAGACCACCCAGCCATGGCTTTCCATGCTCAAAAACAGATTATCTGGATTTTGTGAGATTCAGGGATACATTGGTTGAAGGTGCATGCAGAAAGCTGCAGTTTATCTACAAATCTCGGATTTCCTCATGCGGAAGTGCACTGGCATGGCGTGTGTGGCATGAGATGGCTGGACTTGGTACCTCTCTGTGTTACTTTACTGACAGAGCGTCCTCCAGAAATACTGATCATTCATTGTGGAGGAAACAGTTTAGGCCATGTATATTGAATTTCTTTGCAATTTGCAATGAAGGAAGGACTCGCGAAGCTCATGGACCTGTTCCCAAATTGTCAAATTCTTTTGTGCCGTATTGCCCAAAGACAAATATGGCTGTGTTCTTCTGCGTTTGTGTCAGGTTGCATGGGGTTTGGTTGAATGTGGTGAAATGAGCACATTATTAACATAAATTATGGTTTGGGCCTTAACCTTTAAGTACAGAGTGTGGAGAGCTTCCCAAGCCAAAATCGAGACTTCAAATAAGACCAGTGATTGGTCAGAAGTAAAAGAAAGACATTGTCAGAAAATTCTAAACTGCCTTTCATTGTCAGCAGCCCAGCAGGAAGGTCCTATGTTTGGAGTTCAGGTGATTTGGAGACTTTGGCTGGGTCTCTAAGTTTAAGTTAAGAAATTTGGAACAGGAGAAAGTTTGGAGAACAAAGAATCTGTACCAGAGGATCCTCAGATAAAGAAAGAAGCAAGCTAAGTGAATTTTTAATGAAACATTTCTTCTATAGAATCTAGAGGGGTTGTTTACTCTTGTATAATAATTTTTTCACAGTTTTTCACATTCCTTTTTAGTGAGTTCTAAAACTATTTTTCATTTTGTTCCTGTTAAATTTGAAGTGTTAAATGCAAAAGCTTAATTGAACTGTTTTCTTCAAAAACCAAACTGTATACATTTTTTGTGCGCGTGCCGTGCCGTTACAGAATGTGTGACTTTGTATCTTTTTGAGAGAATCCTCGGATTGTATGCGTCGTGTATTTGCGGTGTTGTTTTAGAGAGCAGTGTTCAATCTGAGCTCTCTCGTAGCGTCGGTACTGAGGTGGAAGTAATCTTACGTTGTCTGCGCAAATGACAACGGGTTAGGCGAACCTGCTGTGAACATTCTTTTTTCTTTGGTTCGTTTATTTATTTTTCATATTAACATACTACCTTGCGCGCGTTCTCCTATATGAAGGAACTTGCCCTCATGGATAAAAAATAACTTTATTACGCATGTGCTGTTGACTAAACTATTTTGAATCAAAATACTTCTTCCCACGCATGCGCGTAATATTTAAAAGAGTTATTCTTGTGAAGAGGACACTACATCAATCGCGCATGCTGAATCAGCGGTTAATGATTTTAGTTGGGCCGCTACACTTAAACAAGTGCGCATGCTCAATCTGAGATTTATGCTTCGCTTTGAGAACGCTACATTTCACGCATGGGCACAACAAAAATACTAATTCTTTTTGTTTTTTAAGGAAGTGACTATAACAGTATTACATTACCTTTGCTTTGTTTTTTTTTTAGTTACAGAGCAAAAAATACAGGAGGAAATATTTGAAAGTAACTTTATTTAAACTTACTGAAAACAAAAGCATCTTTATTTACATAAAAAACTACAGTCAACATTCTCTTGGTGAACTAAATAACTGATGAGAAGGAAGTTCCATTTTTGTTTGGAATTAGGACTGCATTTAAACTGTTCTTTTGAAGACAATTCTAACCAGAGTGAGTTAGTTTGAGCAGCCTTCCTTAAAAGGAGTCCCAGATGTTGACACAGTGACTGTAGTCCTTCAATTTTAATTCAGTAAGAAAAAAAACCCTCTAAATAATCAGGAGAGGATAATCAGGTATGGTTGTGTATTTATTTTTCTCTTTGGGATTTTATATTAGAAGAGCAGACAGTACTTAACCAAAAAGGTCAGTGATTTAATAGTTATTTATAATTTTTCTTTCCATAGGTTGAAAGAATTCCAGAAGGAAGTAACCAGACCTGAGGTTTATTATTTTGTCACATTTTCCCAATTTCCCTTGGGGATGCTCTCAGCTAAACTGTTTGTTACCAGTAGGAGAGGTTAGCATCCAAAGGGGACGGTGGGCGTTCAGCAGTTTCCGCTGACAATATCCTGATTGAAGATAAAGCCTGACAGTATGAAAGGCCAGAAAAAAATAGTCCGCCCAAACTGTCATGAACCCTGAGTCCTCAATAGAGGCATTAAGTTCTTTAGTGAGAGAATTACTGGAGGAACTAAAGGTGGCTTATCATGAGAATAAGAATTTAAGAAAACGGGTAGATGAGTTATGTGAAAAGATGGCACAGGCTCGGGGAATTGGGAGAGAAGAATTTGCCCCGGAATTGGTAAGGGCTGGTGAGGAAAGAAGCATAGGTAGAGGTGAAGGGGCAGAAGGAGGTTTTAGGGCACTAGTTATGCCAGTACCATTGGCTGCTCCTGAGCGTTACCATGGAGATCCAAGTGTCATTTCAAGTATTTTTGACTCAATGCGATTTTCACTTTCTTAGTCGGCCAGAATTATTTCCTTCAGATGCTTCCAGGGTTACTTTTATGATGTCATATTTATCAGGAGAGGCTTCTTCTTGGGCGGGGTTACTGGTCAGACAGAAGAGTTTGTCTTTAAAAAATATTTCTCTTTTTATGGAAGAATTTAAGAAAATGTTTGATAAAAGACAAATCTCCTTGGAGGTAGATGGAGAATTGTTAGATTTGCGTCAAGGAAACAGAGACTTGGTCACATATATCACACAGTTCAGGTCTTTGGTTTTAGAATCTAAGTGGCAGGAAGCGAAGAGGTCTTCTCTTTTTTATCGAGGTCTCAAGGAGGAGTTGAAGGATGCCTTGTCCAGTGTAGTTCAGCGCCCTTCCTCTTGTGATGACTTGATTGATTTAGTGGTTCAGTTGGATTATCGTTTAAGCGAAAGAAGAGCAGAAAGGCGCCGCTGTGCTCAGGGGGAGGTAAGGTCAGTCCTTAGAGGAGATCGCCCAAAGTTTGAAGTTGTTAGTAAAGAAGTAAAATCAAAGGTAAATGATCAACAGATTAGAGTAAAGGGTCTTTTATCTAAAGAGGAGAAAGCTAGAAGGCGTGAGAATAATTTGTGTTTGTATTGTGGTAGGGGAGGATACTTTTTAGGAAATTGTCCCTTTACACACAAAAGGCTTTCATCAGCCAGTGGAAAAGGACAGCAGATTGCAAACGCCGTACAGTCAGCAGTTCCACACATAATTGTAAATGTATCCTTGTACCTGAAGGAGGAAAAGAAAGGGTATGGACTGGTAGTGATTGATTCAGGGGCCACTGGGAATTTTATGGATTGGGGAGTAGCTAAGGCTTTGGGAATACCACTTGTGAGAAAGGAAGTGGTGGAACAGGCTAGGCTGTAGATGGAACTTCTCTTTCTTCAGGTCCTATCACTCATGAAACTGGTGTCCTGGTTATGGATTTGGTTGGAGGTCATAGAGAAGAAATCTCATTTGATTTGATTGACACACCACTTTTGAAAATAATTTTAGGCATGCCATGGCTTACCCTACATAAACCTAAAATCGATTGAAATAGGCGAGTGGTAGAGTTACAGTCTAGTTTCTGCTTAGAAAACTGTTTTTTGAAAGGTAATCCAGGGAGGAAGAAACACATGGTTTGGTTTCGTCTTCTTTGACTGAGGCAGGAATTACAGGCCATAATATTTGAGCTGTTCTAGGACATCATCCTGAGTGTTATCAAAGTTACAAGGAGGTGTTTGATGAAAAGATAGCTGGGGAACTACCTCCACATAGGAGTTTTGATTGTAAAATTGATTTGGAGCCTGGGGCCGTTTTACCAAGTAGTCGAGTGTATGCATTAACGGAAAAGGAGAATGATTATCTTAAAGAGTACCTAGCAGAAAATTTGTCTAAAGGTTTTATTCGTCATTCCCAATCTCCAGCCGCCTTTCCATTATTTTTTGTACCAAAACCTGATGGGTCTCTTAGAACATGCATTGACTATCGAGCTGTGAATAGGATTATAATCAAAAACCGGTATCCTCTCCCTCTAATTTTGGAAATCTTGAATCAGGTCCAGGGAGCCACGATATTTTCCAAACTTGATTTACGTGGTGCCTATCAACTGGTACGAGTGCAGGAAGGTGACGAGTGGAAAACGGCATTCAAAACCCTATTTGGGCTTTATGAGTACCAGGTAATGCCTTTCGGTTTATGTAATGCACCAGCTGCCTTTCAATTTTTTATGGATGAAGTTTTAAGAGATTTTTTAGATATATTTGTAGTAGTATATATCAATGATATTTTGATTTATTCTCAGGATTTAGAGTCTCACAAAATTCATGTTAGTCAGGTTCTACAAAAACTCCAAGAGAATCATTTGTTTGCTAAATTAGAGAAATCTCAGTTTCATACTAATTCAGTGGAATTTCTGGGATACATTGTTTCACCTAAGGGTTTGGAGATGAATCCGAACAAAGTTCAAGCCGTCACGGAATGGCCAACACCTACGAAGGTAAAGGAAATTCAAGGCTTTTTAGGTTTTGCAAACTTTTACAGAAGATGTATTGAAGGATTTTCTCGGGTGGTTACTCCCATTACAAAACTTTTAAAGACGGGTGCCAAATTTGTGTGGTCTACAGAGGCAGAGGAAGCATTTCAAGATTGAAAGAAAAGGTTCAGTTTGCCCCTATTTTGGTTCATTTAGATCCCTCTCAGCCTTTTTATATAGAAACGGATGCATCAAATCTTGCCATGGGAGCTGTTCTCTCTCCGAGACATCGAGATACGGGACAACTTCATCCAGTTGCTATCATTCTAAAAACATTTCTATGGCAGAACAAAATTATACAATATCTGATCGTGAACTATTGGGAATTGAGTTTGCTTCTGAGGAGTGGGGGCATTTTTTAAAAGGAGCAAGCATTACAGTGACAGTGTTGACAGACCATAGAAATGTACTTTTTTTAAAATCAGCCAAGACTCTCATGCCAAGGCAGTTAAAATGGTCATTGTTCTTTGCTGATTATGATTTTGTGGTGACTTTTAAGCCAGGTAGGCTTAATGGAAAGGCTAATGCCTTATCACGTCAATATCTTGAAAGTGAGGTTGAATCAGATAAGGAGATGTTATCAATAATTGATCCATGTCGCTTTATATCAGCTGGAATACAAAAAAATGAAGATGTGGAGGAAGGAGTTTGAAAGTCCATGTCAAAAGCACAGATGGAGGAGTGGGTCAGAAAGGATCCGGTTCGAATAATTAAGAAAGGATTACCGTATTTTGAAGATAAACTTTATTTACCCATTTTGGAGTTAAGAGAGAGAGTAATAAGAGACTGTCATGAATCTATGCTGTCTGGACATCTGGGTTTCAGAAAGACACTAGAATTGGTTAGGAGAAATTTCTGGTGGGGGAAGATGCGTCAGAACATCTTGAATTTTGTAAAGACCTGTGCTGTTTGTGCTCAAATGAAAAATCAAACCGGAAAACCAATTGGGTTGTTGGAGCCATAGCCCATTCCACCTCATCCCTGGCATACAATTTCCCTGGACTTCATTACAGATCTTCCTTGTGATAAGGGTTATACATCTATTTTGTAGTAGATCTTTTGTCAAAAGAGGCTCATTTTGTTCCAATGGAGGGAGAGGTTACTGCAGACAGTTTGGCCAAAGTCTTTTTTGCGGGAAATAGTTAGTCTGCATGGTCTTCCTAATCAAATTATTTCTGATAGAGGTCCTCAGTTTATTTCAAGATTTTGGAGGGTTTTTTGTAAGTGTTTGGGAGTGGAAATAAGTTTATCATCAGGTTATCATCCCGAGACCAATGGACAAGTACAAAGAGTGAATCAAGAACTGGAGAAGTATTTGAGGTGCTATCTACAGGCAGATGATGAATGGGTGGATTTAATTTGGCTTGCAGAATTTGCCTATATTAATTGTGCTAAAGATTCAACTAACATGCCTCTGTTTTATCTTGGAAGATGTTTTCATCTGCGGTTTTTGAGCTTTGAAATTACAGAAGAGTCAGAGAATCCTGGGGTTGAGGTTCGATTACAAATTATGAGAAAGAATTTGGAAAGAGCTAAGAAGGTACTTTTTGTTAATAAGCAGAAGTACAAAGGGTTTGCAGATCAAAAAAGGAGATTGGGTCCTGAATATAAGGTTGGTGATCTGGTTTGGCTTTCGACTAGGCTTTTGAGAATTAAAGGTAAAAATAAACTTAGTCCACACTTTGTAGGTCCATTTAAAGTTGAAAAGGTGATTAATCCAGTGGCAGTACGGTTGAAATTACCCACTTCCTTGAAAATACATCCAACTTTCCACATTAGTCTATTGAAACCTGTGATTTATGGGACTAGAGTGGTATCACCACCTTCACCAGTTCAGTTAGAAAATGAATCTGAGGAGTTTGTGGTAAAGAGAATTGTAGATTCCAGGAGGGTAAGAGGGAAACTACAATATTTAATAGACTGCGAAGGGTTTGGACCTGAGGAACGTACATGGGAGGATGATTTGAATGTGCATGCACCAGAATTAGTGTCAAAAGTTCATAGGAAGTATCCTTCTAAAGTAGGCCCTGGGACAGGGCGTTTAGAGGGGGATACTGTCAGATTTCATGGGGTTTGGTTGAATGTGGTGAAATGAGCACATTATTAACATAAATTGTGGTTTGGGCCTTAACCTTTAAGTACAGAGTGTGGAGAGCTTCCCAAGCCAAAATGGAGACTTCAAATAAGATCAGTGATTGGTCAGAAGTAGAAGAAAGACATTGTCAGAACATTCTAAACTGCCTTTCATTGTCAGCAGCCCAGTAGGTAGGTCCTATGTTTGGAGTTCAGGTGATTTGGAGACTTTGGCTGGGTCTCTAGGTTTAAGTTAAGAAATATGGAACAGGAGAAAGTTTGGAGAACAAAGAATCTGTACCAGAGGATCCTCAGATAAAGAAAGAAGCAAGCTAAGTGACTTTTTAATGAAACATTTCTTCTATAGAATCTAGAGGGGTTGTTTACTCTTGTATAATAATGTTTTCGGAGTTTTTCACATTCCTTTTTGGTGAGTTCTAAAACTATTTTTCATTTTGTTCCTGTTAAATTTGAAGCGTTAACTGCAAAAGCATAATTGAACTGTTTTCTTCAAAAACCAAACTGTATACATTTTTTGTGCATGTGCCGTGCCGTTACAGAATGTGTGACTTTGTATCTTTTTGAGAGAATCCTCGGATTGTATGCGTCGTGTATTTGCGGTGTTGTTTTAGAGAGCGGTGTTCAATCTGAGCTCTCTCGTAGCGTCGGTACTCAGGTGGAAGTAATCTTACGTTGTCTGCGCAAATGACAATGGGTTAGGCGAACCTGCTGTGAACATTCTTTTTTCTTCGGTACATTTATTTATTTTTCATATTAACATACTAACCATGTGCGTTCTCCTATATGAAGGAAGTTGCCCTCATGGATAAAAAATAACTTTATTGCGCATGTGCTGTTGACTAAACTATTTTGAATCAAAATACTTCTTCCCACACATGTGCGTAATATTTAAAGGAGTTATTCTTGTGAAGAGGACACTACATCAATTGCGCATGCACAATCAGCGGTTAATGATTTTAGTTGGGCCGCTACACTTAAACAATTGCTCATGCTCAATCTGAGATTTATGCTTCGCTTTGAGAACGCTACATTTCACTCATGGGCGCAACGAAAATGCTATTTCTTTTCGTTTTTTAAGGAAGTGACTATAACAGTATTACATTATCTTTGTTTTTTTTTAGTTACAGAGCAAAAAATACAGGAGGAAATATTTGAAAGTAACATTATTTAAACTTACCGAAAACAAAAGCATCTTTATTTACATAAAAACTACAGTCAACATTCTCTTGGTGAACTAAATAACTGATGAGAAGGAAGTTCCATTTTTGTTTGGAAATAGGACTGCATTTAAACTGTTCTTTTGAAGACAATTCAACCAGAGTGAGTTAGTTTGAGCAGCCTTCCTTAAAAGGAGTCCCAGATGTTGACACAGTGACTGTAGTCCTTCAATTTTAATTCAGTAAGGAAAAGAATCCTCTAAATAATCAGGAGAGGATAATCAGGTATGGTGGTGTATTTATTTTTCTCTTTGGGATTTTATATTAGAAGAGCAGACGGTACTTAACCAAAAAGGTCAGTGATTAAATAGTTATTTATAATTTTTCTTTCCATAGGTTGAAAGAATTCCCTTGGGGATGCTCTCAGCTAAACTGTTTGTTGCCAGTAGGAGAGGTTAGCATCCAAAGGGGACCGTGGGGGTTCAGCAGCTTCCGCGGACAATATCCTGATTGAGCCTGACAGTTTGGCCCACAAATGGAGAAAGCGAGACGCAATGTGAATAAGGCTGTGTGTCCATTTTTAAGAGATGTTGGCATGTCCTCTTTCCACAATGAAAACATTTTATTTCGCAGCACTTTTATTTTCCGCAGAGATGGAGTCCACCTCACATATGCTGGCAATCAGATTTTTCTTCGCAATGTACAAAATGCATTGCGACCACTTTTGCAATCACACTAACCTATCTGACAATCCGTTTTCCCCAATCCACTGTTTTTGACCCACACAACACACCACCGAAAGGCTCTTTTCAGAGCCTCCACTTACTCCCAATGTACACTTTATTGCGTTTGCTCAGCTTGCACCCTCCCTTTTTTCCTCTACGACTGTCCGCAAACTTTTTCAGAACTCTGCAGGGGTCACCGACCGTCATTTCATAGTTCTATTGTTATACTGAGAAAGGCAGCTCTGAAAAGAGCCTTTTCTGTAATTTTTGTTGTTTTTACGTTCATTGCTTAACAGCACACGGCACACTAGAAGAAGAGGCCAAAGGAGGGTAAGGAAGGGACAGAGAAAGATTTAGGGTGAGCTTTATTTAGGTAAGGAGCTGATCTTCTGGTGCTCTGTGACTGCAGCCTCAAAAGCACTTCAAAAACTCTCCCCCCTGCAGAGTACTGCGTCACAATACGTGCACACTACTGTCACCTTTGAAAAGTAAGGGTCAACAGCATTGCGAATGGCTTGTGAGGCAGCTGGAGGGAGGCGCTCCCCTACAGGAGTGTCTCTTGTGGTGGGAGGATCGGATACTAAGGATGCTGTGGAGGAACTCAAACGACTACGCTCTTCACATGGCACCACCTTGCGAATGTCCGCAGTGTGGAACGAAGTGAGGTGTCGCTTAATGGTTGTCGTACCAAAACTGTACGCTCCAAATATCCCGCGACTCAACACCACCTCGCACTGGTTACACTTCACCAGGTTTGAAACGTGATTTTGGTACTTCTCCATATATTTCCATATATGTAAAACAACCGCCACACCCACGACACCCGCCGAGTGCTCCTAGTGAGAAGTTCCTCCACTTCATTGTCTTCCTCATCTTCTTCCTCGATCTCTACACCCTCACCCATATATCTCTCTGCAGGCCCTTGGTGAGGTGGTGGTGGCAGGTTTGGGGGTGGTACAGAGGCTAATGACCCAACAGCAGCCATGGAAGCCATACAGATTAGTTTCCTTTTGATCACTACAGCAGTAAAGGCAGCACACCTCAATCTACTGTAGCTAGAAGGACAATGAAGATGCGCTCGGGGTGTGGCCTTTTGTAGGGGTGCAGGTGTGTGCCTTGTGACCATCTTCATCCCTACAAAGCGGTACACACATTTTACACAGCAAGTCCTTAGGTGCCCTATTGTCTGTGTGAAATTACATTTTTACACTCTACAATACTTTGCCTTGTGTCTACAAGTTCTTTTGTATTGTTGCGGAAGCACACCAACCACGCAAATTAGCACCCACGCTCAGCGTATGTGCGGCCACATGATGACGTCCTCAACACATCCGCGCCAGGAATGAAAGTCCCCTGGACAGCAAATGCAAAGAATCAAACGTGCGCATGCGCACAAGTGTCCTACGGACAGTGTTCGGGTTCTCAAACTACTTCAAAGTGCGACACAAGTGAGATAGACAGTTAGAAACAGGTGCAATGTTTGGAATACTTACGTTTCTACTGCGCATGTGCACGCATGCTATGTTCACTGTACGGACAGGTCCAGTGTCCTTAGGACAACTCCATTTTGTTTGCTTATGAACTTGCCAGCCACCACGCCTGTTCTACGAACGGCACCATTTTGGCTGCGCCCGATACAGACCGCTATACTGTCCTTCACACACTCCCATTCTCCTCATTTACACCAATTACGGACATCTGGTGTGTTCTACGAACATGTATTATCTCGTTTCCAAGCGGTACAGCGAGGCAGTATATCCTTGGGACACCCCTTTCTGTTTATGTACGCACAATATCAACAGATGGTGCAGTCACACATCACATCCGTCTTACTTGACATTAGACAGCACCCACATTCCATTCCTTGCGGATAGGTAGAACAGGCGCGCTGTTCGCGAACATTTTACGTCTTTTTAAAAAGAAATTCTACACACTGACAGGCCGATTCATGGAATTAATGTGCGCTCAAAATTCCTGCGCAAGCGTGCGAAACCGTGTGAATCGCAGTGCAAGTGCGAAAATCGCAGCAAAACCCGTGCACATCGATTCATGGAAGTCCGTGCGTGAGTAAAATCTGGGATATGCGCTGAAAATCTGCGTGGCGCACGCCGGCGCACTGGTCATCTAACGGCGTGCGCTACAGCCACAGCGAAAGCGCACATAACAAAAGTAGGCATAACACGGGGCGTGACACGAGGAATGGGGAACAACGCGTGAAAATGTGGGCGTCACGGGGGAAGTACAGGAGGCAAGTGCGCGGAACGCCCGCATGCTCGCCTACAACACGTATTCATGGAATCGAATATGGCAAACCAGCGCACGGGTGAAGACGTGCACAGGCCTAAACACGTCCGCCACACGAAGGCAGGCGGTAGCATCCCTGCGCATGAAAAAAATTTGCGCCAAAATGTGCGCTAACAAAAAGCCTGTATATACAGCTCTGATGATTGTCCCATACTGTGGCCCTCTAGGACAAATGACGTGCAAAGGGGTACGCGACAAACACGGACACCCGCTGTGTCAAAAATAGCGTGTACTTCGGGGGTGCGCGGGAAGTTTCACACGCGATTGTGCCTGGGCGAGCGGGGTACGTGTACTTCAGGGGCTCGCGGGAAGTTTTACATGCGATTGGGCCTGGGCGAGCGGGGTACGTGTATTACTGGGGTGGGCGGGGAAGTACAGGAGGCAAATGCGCGGAACACCCACACGCACGCGCCAAAAAAGACATGCTAATCCGGAAACACGTACGCCAGCAGGAAGCAGGCGTACGTGGACCCGCGCAGCATAAAAGTGCGCGCAAACAACAAGCAAGCTCAGACGCCAAGATGAACATACCGTTCCTAGCAGCAGTGGTCGTGGGATACCGCAGGAGGAGGAGGAGGATAGTCAGGCCCAGAATTTTCACATGCCTGATGACCAGGTGTATGGGAGGTACAGGTTTCCACCTCACATAATACTCGACCTAGTCAGTGAGTGGGAGGATGAACTCACATCACCCACCCTCTGCTCCCAAGCACTCAGCCCCCTGGAGAAGGTCCTCAATGTACTGCACTTTTTGGCCACCGGATCATTTCAGCGGACAAGTGCCATAGTGGGGGGGGGGGTGTCACAGGCCACGCAGTCACGCAGCCTACACCGGGCCTTGGAAATCATGACTGCACGCCCATCAGTCCGCAGGCACATATACCTGCCCAGAACACCTGCAGAAAGGCAGGCTGCTGTCCAGGATTTCTACGGGGTGGCACAATTCCCCAAAGTCCTAGGTGCCATTGATTGCACCCATGTGGCTCTACGTCCCCCCAGGGCATCAGAGCACATCTATAGAAACCGCAAGCACTGGCATTCCATCAACGTCCAAGTAGTATGTGATGCCAAGGGAATCATCACCTCAGTATATGCCAACTATCCAGTGTCCACTCACGACAGTTTCATTTACACAATGTCAACCCTAAACCGGGACCTAGAAGCTGGGAGGCATGGCGATACATGGCTGCTTAGTGAGTATAAATGCCACAGCACATGCATGCATGCCAGATACTGAGTAATGTCACAACCCTACTAATGATACCCATCACCACCTCCCCAGGGGACAGTGCCTACCCTCTGAGCACCCACATGATGACGCCAATTCGGAACCCCACCACGCCACCCGAGGTAAGATACAACACAGCCCATATTGCAACCCGGGGCATAGTGGAGCGCACATTCGGAGTGCTCAAGTCACGCTTTCGCTCCCTTGACCGTTCTGGCGGGCAGCTGTTATACGCTCCCCCAGTAGTGTGCAGGATCATAGTGGCAGCATGTGTCCTGCACAACGTTGCAACACACCGGGGCCTGCCGTTGGACATGGTGGTGCCCCCACATCCCCAACCACAAGCACGCCTGCTGCGCATGGGAGGGGAAAGGGCACGGGGTGAGGCAGCCCGAACGCAGCTGGTGGCTAATTACTTCACTTAGAATCACACCCCTGTGGAGTGCAGACAGCCCTGCCACATACCAGCTGACAATCGATGATGACACAAGGGACAGTGAACCGTCACAACCATACCAGCCTGAGATTGGTCACCTGGAAGGGTCACAATGTGTGCATCCCTACCTACAGAAACACCACCAATGCTGTGTCATCAAAAGACACATATGCTGCTAAATGCATTACCCCCTTGCAAAATACAACATGAGAACAGTGCCATGTTGTCATGATCTCTGCTTCCAAAAGATCAGGACTTGCCCGACTCCCTTGGAAGCAGACCCATAACCCCGGTTCCGAGTGCCAGCCAGTCCCAATTGGGACCTTTTGGACCCTGTCCTGGCGCCAGTGGCACCAGGCTCATAAAGATGCCCAGTCCCAGCGCTGGAAGCGCCGGGCTCATAATGCTTGGGTGGACTTACCTGCAGCAGACCATGCTGCTTACTTACCTGCCAGTTGAACCCCTGATCCTCTTCTGTTTGGGACTACTTTTCCTGTTGGGTGGGGCAGGAGCCACTCCCTAGGTTCAGAACACTGGAACTCTTCTGGAAAGCAGGAACTCTTTTCTTAGGCGTGGCTGTGCAAGGAGACACCTAAGCACTACAGGAGGCTATTTAAACCACACCCGATGGATGAATCTTGCTTTGCGTTATTCTGCATTCTCTGCAGCAGAACGCTCATCGTGTCTTCTGCTTCTGATCCTGGGCCTAAGGGAACAAAGGCTTACCATCCTGGAATTCAGTCTTCAGCAGCACCTGTAAAGACAAAGAAAGAACAGGTTAGCACTACGGTCTTCAGTGGCAGCGCATCTCTTACCTGGTCCATCGGCTGTCACCAACGCCTCGCGCTGCATTCCGGCATCTGAAAGACAAAGGCTTACCTACTCTTCGCATGCTCCGGAGGTCTTCGCACTGCATTCCGGCATCTGAAAGACAAAAGCTTACCAGCTCTTCGCACGCTCCGGAGGCCTTCGGCGCTGCATCCCGCATCTGAAAGACAAAAGAAGGTGCGTTTAAAGACATTGGGCAACTTTATTACTCACGTGCCATTACTCCTTCCCACGCCGAATCCAGTTGGTATTCCAGCACCCTTCAGCTTCTCTAAAGCTCCGAACTTGTACCTGCAAGATAAAAGGGACAGTTAGTGCGCATCGTGAAGCAGGCTACAAGCGCTTACATACGTGCTTCCAGGCGCTTCTATTCCTCACGCGGGTTCGATCCTCAACTCTCATCAGCCCGCCATCCGCCATCGCCGGAACCCTGCAAAACAAGAGATATCATTACAAAAGACTTTTAAGACATTTGAAGTGCCCAGAACTTACCGTTCGTGCAGTTAACGACGGACAGCAGTCCTCTGAGGTCAAGAGGCCTGCACCCTTATCCAGTGAAGAAACTGGTTACGGCACCCTGCCCCGAGGCAGATGGAGAGCTCGGCGTTCACTTACCTAAGGTGAGGGTGCTAACCTTTGGGGTTCTACAGGAGAAGAGAAAGGGAAGAGGAGAGAGGCACCCAATAACCCCAGTTCATTAATCCCATATTTTCTATCTGCAGACATCTTACTCTTCGAGTCAGACATACAGTGCACAGAGGTCCAGCCCAAAGAGCCAACCGTGTGTTACACATCACCTTTGAAGATACGGCATTCACCCAGTCAAGACCGGCGCCTCTGCGGGAATCAGGTGAGTGTTACACATGTCTCCCAACCCCTCCCCAGCACCACCACCACCCAACACACCATGGCATGTCATGCTATGTGAGAGCAAACAAAGCAATCCCGAAAACCTGACCTGTCCCTAATGGAAACTGGCCACACACAATATGCTCCCAGTAATGTTGAACTAACAACACACATGACCAAATACCTACCAACAATACAATGCAGCTACACAAGCTCAAACATAACTAAAACATGACAGTACTAAGTTAAAGTAGTCGTAGTCTTACAACCTGAATATGCCACCACATCGCCCCCTTCCAACTGTAGTCTTGCAGGCTTTAAAACGTGTCTGTGTACTGCATACAACATGAACTCCATCTCCAAAGTAGACGGCCTTGTGAAGACATGAGGAATGAACCTGCAAATTCAGAGGGAGACATGGAAGCAGAAGCATACATAATTCCAACATGCAGTGTACAATACAACAACAATATACACAAGGAATGTCTACACAGTATTGACTACATACTGCCCACAAAGCTCATGGGAGCCCAACATCACTGTGTACATCACTGTCACTTGGTCACACCCTTTGCAAGCCCATGGAAACAGGAAGCAGGAGGGGTGTGTGTCTCACGAACCCAAGCATCGAACCCAAACTCAGGACAAGCCTGCATGTGCCCAGCCGGAATACAGTGGATGCCGACGGGAGCCACACAAGGCAACACACTGTTAAAAAAATAATAAAAAATAAAAAATAAAAAATAAAAATACAAAAAATCAACAAAAAAAAAATGCCCATGAGGGGGACAGGGTGGGGGGGGGGAGGCCACCCAGGAGGTCCGAGGACAGGGTGCGCACCAACAGCCGCCTGTGTGGATGTTGGGAAAATAAACACCTCCATGGGCTCATGGCCTGCACGGCTATGCCAATGTGGGAGAACTGCTGCTGTCGCTCTCATTACCCTCTGCTTCTGCCACAGGAGGTGGTGGTGCTATGGGAGGCAGCCCATGCAAAGCCCTGGTATGGTCCTCCATGGCAGCAAGCATGCGGGTGTGGAAGGTCTCGTTCTGGAGGATTATAGTGCGGAGATCACCATGCAGCACCTGGCGTGATGCCCGGATCTCCTCCCGAGTTGCCTGCATCTCAGCTGAGAGCGAACGTGTGAGCCGCTCCAGCTGCTGTTCTGTCCTCAAGTTAGTGGAAGTCTCAAGGTCAACAAGAGTCTCCCTGAGGTGATGGAGTTCTACCCTCAGGGCTTCCCTGTGGCCCTGGGATTCTATTGATATCGATTGGCGTAGAGTCTCCAGTGCCGCCCGTCTGTCCCTGTTGGACGCCAACATGTCCTACCTGTGTGATTGGCAAATGGAGTCTGGTGCCTGCTGTAGTAGCTCCATCTGCCTTTCAGGGTGGACAATGGAAGTGGCCACCCTCTCCATTGCTTGAGCTATCATCTCAACTGATGCTGCCTGTTAGGTTGCCATACCGTAAATGGATTGTTCCCATGCGGTATTGCCTGGTGGCGTACGGCCACCGCGTCGGCAGGCACCACACCTGTTTGGGGCAAGGCGATCTGCGCCTTGCTGTGCCGGCACTGTCTGAGGCTGCAGGACTGCATTCCCCCTCTGATCTGCTGGCCCAGGAACAGGATCAGATGTTGTGGAGTGTGACCCTGTACCCGTAACCGCCAAAGGCTGACTAAGCAACACTGACATCCCCATAGAGGGTTCTACCGCTGGTGCAGGTGGGTTGGACAGAACAGAACCCCTCCCCCACTGGTGGCCGGTTGTGCCTCAGGTTCCATAGCCATGGTACTTTCCACAAGTACATCCATATGATCAGAGAATGAGTACTGTCACCCACCCATGTGAGATGGACATGAAGAGATAAAAAATGCCACATAGTGTGAAAAGATACGCCATGTGCCACACACTGCAACACATCCAGTGTACAAAAATACAGTGATTGCAGGGCCATGTACACATCAATGGTTGTGCACTTCAACATGACAGGAAACAACTAGCATGTTCCACATTCAAACAGGCCCAAAAACATCATGTGATCAGGACAATACTCATTCAGCCTGAATGGTCAAATCATTCAACTACCAAGGTGACACATGTGGGCCAATGTGGGGTTCTTCAATGACAGAAGCATGTCACATATGTCACAATAGGGCTGAGGAATTTGTTGCAAAAGTGGGAGAATTCAAACAATCAGCCTGAAAGAACACTGAAAAATACAAACAATGTTGTTGCATGCTGCCACCTCAAGGGCAACTGCCGTAATGTTGTGCTAAATTACTACTGTGGGCAGAAGGGATAGTGTCACACCCAAATTCAAGGCCGCAGAATGTTTTGGATGATGCACATGGGTGACCCATACTACTCAGTCACACACACCCTCAACTGGCACTCAATCAGAACCCATCACCCAAACAACATACACATGCATTACACACACACACACGCATGGGCACTCACCGGACAATGTGTCATAATCGGGTAGTTCTCCCACACCTCGGATTTGTTCCTCTGTGACGAAGGTCCCAGCAACAGACTCATGTTCAGTGAGTTCGTTGTATTCTTGTGGAGACCCACCGCCAGTCACCAGAGTAGCGGCATGAGTTGAGGCCAGCTTGTCCTTTGCTCTGCGTTTCAGGTCATTCCACCGCTTGTAGCAATCATCAGCTGAGCGCCTCACCAATCCAAGGGCACTTATGTGGTTGCGATGGTCTGCTAGTGTGCCTTACGTTGACCAGGTGTGGTCTTGGACCCTGCAGTCACCACCATTTCGTGGCTATGTTGCAACACATAGCTCACAAGTGCATTAAGTTCCAAATCATTGAAGCAAGACTTCCTTGAGGTACCGCAGTGTGTTGCCGTGCCTGGGGTCTCAGCCTGTTGTGCCAGAGCACCCTTCTTCCTCTTTTTAGAAGGTGGAGCGGAGCCAGAGTGGCTAAGGCTGCTCTGGTCAGTAGGGGCAGAATCTCAGGTGGACTGGGTTGTTGGAGTGTGCGAATGCACATTGACCATAGGACTTGGTGCAGGCATTGTCTGAAGTGTGATGTTGGCAGGGGGAACATCAGTATGATGGACCAGGACCGACACTGTCCTGGCTGGGAGAGTCAGAGCTGGGGCGGATGGAGCGGCAGCTGCCCCTGCAGCCTCACCACCATGCATACTTGGGGCAGCAGATGACATAGCTGCCCCAGATCCACGTGGCCTGGTGACAACTTGCACCGCTACACGTGGCTTAGACTTGCTGACCTGGAAGTCAGCCAGGGAGTCATCCTGTGCCAGGTCAGGTGCCACAATGGGCTGGTCCAACAAGGGCTGAGCTGGGATGGTCTCAGCCACGTTTCCCTCAACCATGGGGGGGTCATGGGTGTCCCTGATTGGTCCTCCACACATGGGGCTATAGGGGCACCCTGCAAATCCTGGCCACATCCCCTACCATGCCCACCATGCCCACCTTTTGAAGGTCAGCCACCTTTGCCTTCCTTACCGCTTGGTCGCCTCCCAACCATGGCACTGATGTTGTTGTGCGTATGGGAGGAGCAGTAAACTATTGTCCTGGGCAATTGGGGGTCAAAGGGGTAGGGTACTAGATGGAATTCATACCCTAGTGCTCTAACAAGGCTGTCTGTGACCCCTGGGGGAAGATGACGGGTCATGCAACGCACAGGCAGCCCAAAAACAAAAATAAACGTGCACGCAACCCCTCGTAGACCACGTGCGTGGAAAAATGAATCCGCACTACGCTGTGGCACCCAGAAACACACAAATAAGCGTACACGTGATACACGCAGCCTACAATGACCTCTGAAGGGGTACGTGACACACGGGGCAAGCACAGTTGCTAAGTACGTGTGGAACTCACCGTCTGCCTGGAAAAAGAACATGAAAAATATGCACGTGTGCGCGTTGGCAACACCCCCGCCAAAAGAAGAATTGTACGCTGTCTGAGGAGACAGGACAAAAAGAGAAGTGAACACTGTTTGAGGAAACAGGCCCAAAAAAAGCAGAAAAATGAAAGCTGTCAGAGGTAACAGGGAGTACGAAAGGCTGTGAAGTAATCGCGTGTGAACCGACAAGAAGTACAGAATCCACCCACTCGCTCTCCACAAAAACAAAAAAGCACGTACAAAGAAATGGCGTCCTACACGTACCTTTTAAACCGGCCCACACGTACACGTCGCTTATGTGTGTACGCGCCCTTTCCTCCAATTATACGTGCTGACACTCGGACGTGCAGCTTTTCCACGTGTGCTCTGTCATCACGTGCTATGAGGGAAACACCTGCGCGCGTCACATCACAGACACGCTTACGCGCTAAGGGCCTTTGGTCCAATGAAATCGCGTACGTGCACTGACACGCTTACGTGCTAAGGGCCTTTCCTCGAATTACACGCTGACGTGCAAGATTTTCACGTGCCAAATCACTCCGTATCAAGCTGGCCACGCGTTCACACACGGAAGACACGCTCCTGCCCAGAAGGCCGAATTTATGCCCCCCAGAGCCCCGAGCACGCTCCCACCTGCCATCTGCTGCTGCCTGATTGCCTGCTGCCCACGTGCCCTGCCATTTGCTGCCTGCACGTCAGCCAGGGGTGCTGTTGCTGTGACCACCCCTGCTGGAACCGAAGACTCCCGACTGGGATTCCATCGCTCCACAGCCCAGCCCCAGGACCCAGTTGCCCACCCACTCCTGCCTCTGGCGTTGCCATGTCCAGCACTACACCATCTGGCAGCACCCATGGAGCAATGGTTTTCACTTTTGTTTTTCCCTTGGATTTGCTTTGTTGGACTGTGACTTTGGACCACTTTCCTTTGGATTATGATTTCTTGTTTTTCATTATTTTACAGACATGCAGCTTTTCATTTTTTATTCCCATTGTTGTTTGTTTGATTTTAATTCCATTCATGTTGCTTTTAATACATTTTTTTCTTCATACTCCGATGTGTGGTATTATCTCATTGGTTTCATGCATGTCATGATATGGGTTTTCACATTCACTTGCAACCATTGTGTGTGTGACGGACATGTGTTCATTTACATACTTGCCATTGGGGTTGTATCATGTAATTGCCTTTTCTATGTGGGTGGATGCAATACTTGGTTGGGTCTTTGGGCTGGTGAGGCTGGCCATAAGGGCCATGATTGAGGATCGTCATGACCTTGGGGCAGGGGGACATGAGTGGGGGCCTGCTGCAGGTGCCCTGCACTGCTGGGGGTGGGGGTGCAAGGGGACATGAGTGGGGGCCTGCTGGCAGGTGCCCTGCACTGCTGGGGGTGGGGGTGCAAGGGGACCATGAATACGCTGTGCGCAGAAAATGATTTTAGCGCACGCGGCTGGTGCAGACATTCGCACACGCACACTGTGCGCCAGCCGCGTGCGCCACTTTTGTGCGAAATTCTATGAATTACCCTGAAACTCTTTCTCTACAACTACTGTACACAAACATTTCAAACACACACACACACACACACACACACACATCAATCTAAAGAAATCAATGATATTTGTGATGTCATCTTTGATGTCCTGGGTGTTAGTCTTAGCAGTGCACGTAGATGGTGCGAGTTATGGTTGCTTAGCTTACTATAATGGGGGAATGTGCAGTGGTGTTTGGTTGCAATGTGAAGTATAACATTCCTTTAGTGACATTTTTTTACTGAATGCACATATATATGTATGGCAGGGAAGGAAAAGAAAGGGGCTAAACAAGTGATGTCATTGATGTCAGCATTGACATTTGAGATGACATCTTTCATGGTCTGGGTGTTAGTTTTAGCAGTGCACAGGGGTGGTGGCAGGGTTGGGGGCTTAGTTTACCAAAACTGTCGAATTTCAGGGGTTTTTCGGTTTTAATTTGAAGCATAAAGTGGAGGAGGAAAGTTTTTTTTAGTGAAGTGTACAGGTTTTTGTTAGGGCAACTTAACCATAACGTCCCCTCAACAAAGTTTTTTTTTGTAGTATATATATATATATGTATATATATATATATATATATATATATATATATTCACTGAAAAAACTTTGTTAAAAGGACTTTATGGTTAATGAATATGAATGAATTGTGTGTTTGTGGCCTGCTTAATGTCCCGTGTATGTGCACCATGAGCTGAGACCAAACCCTAAGGAATGTACTTTAAGAACATACGACAAGGTTAACGTCTAGATATTTAGCACCTTTTGAATTTTCATATTCTGACTGTCGGTGAACAAAAACACAATGGCTTAGATATGTCAGTGAACAAAAACAAGTGGCCTAGATATGTGATGTAATCAGTGATGTCATCATTGACATTTGTGATGTCATCTTTCATGTCCTGGGTGTTAGTCTTAGCAGTGCACGGAAGTGGCGCGAGTTATGGTTGCTTAGCATACCACAACTGGTGAATTTTAACATTTTTTCAGTTTTACTTATAAGCATAACGTTCCTTTAACAATTTCTTTCACTGAATTTCATGGGTTTTTTACCAGTGCACCCTAATTTGCTACAACTTCCTAATATCATACTTAGCCCCAATATAGATGGATTTTCGGCCGATTTAGAACGTTTCAACTCAAAACTGTGCCATTCTCCAACTCCTACCAACATTTTTAACACTTCTATGAACTTTCTGCAACTTTTTGCACCCTTTTTTGTTTGCCGACGTTCGCGAATGCCTGACGTCATCGCAGACTTTCCAGACAGTGTCAGACTGGTGATGAGGTGTTCACAAACTAGTCTGCGCTTTGCGAATGGGTTTGTGCACCGCAAACAGATCGAAACTGCATTTTCACCCAATCTAGGACATTTCAAGCTAAAGGTTTACCCTTCCACAGCTCCTAGACCCATTCTTACTAATTTTCCATCTGCAATCCAAGAGAAAGCACCTGCTTGGCATAGTATTGGCACACCTGCTATTTAACTTCAACAACGGCATTAGCTATGGCCATCCCTCTTCCTCAAGAGCCACCACCACTAACATCACCACCAATACCACCAGCTGGAGGGCCTGGGCAAGTGAAAAGGTGTGATGGTGCAGATGACAATCAAGAGGCCCAGGAAAATGAGAAAGAGGAGATGCCTTCCTCCAGCACCCAGAGAGAATCATGGGTGTGGCCATTTTTTGAGACCCTATGAGGGGTACCAAAGACCCGGGCTGCCCATGTTGAATGCATTGAGTGTGGAATCATACTCAGTCGCAGACAGCGCGGCCAGTACTCTTTTGGTATCACCTGCATGTGCCGCCATACCTGCTCACAACACCCGGGTACTGTGAGAAAGGCTGTAGGCTGTCTTCCTCTACCTCATCTTCCTCAACCGCTACTACCACCACACAGGCTACTCCTGTGGGTCAGAAAATCCCACCAGCTACCTTGCAAGCCATAAAAGATGCTGCTGATCCATTTCTTTCCAAGGCAACAGTACTCTGTATATACTTCAACACACCACTCTGCAGGGGGAGCAGTTGCAAAATGCTTTTGGGGCTGTAATCAAGGAGCATGAGAACCACTGGCCCAACTTAGATTTAACACACACCCAACATCTTCCCCTGTCCACCTGTCCCTACGATGAAGAGTGAGGTGGTTGTAGTAGGGGACTGTTACGCTCACCTGGCTCCCAAAGGGGCGTCGATCGGACCCGGACAGCTGCGACCTCCTCCAACGTGAAGCGTAGTGCAGAGATGACAGACTAGACTGGACCGCCTAACCTCGCCTGCTTGACCCGTAGAAGTATTCTCCTGCAAGTGGAGAAAGGGATTTAGCCACCCGTGGATTCTAGTAATGGCACTCCACTTTTGTCCCCACTAATCACCACTGATTCACTTTCAGTAAGCTCACCTTATGTTTGTAAATGATGAGCTCTCCATCCTGCGTGGAATTCAGGGGCGCGTATATACCAGTTACTTCACTGGTTTGAAGGCGTTGGAAGAGTTCCGGATGAATATTGACTCCGAGGTTCCAGCCGAGAACCCATAAGTATAAAGTTCAAAGAGTTCAATATGTCCGATGTTCACTCTTGTACATTCCTTTCTTGTGTTGCAGCTGGGTCCAAGGGAATATTGTCTTGTGGCAGCTGATGGTGTTTAGGTAAGAGTCTGTATTACCCAACACTGTCCGGCAAAAGATGCGTGTGTTTAAATTGCTGGTTTCTCTCTCCTTACAGGTGCGGCGTAAGAAGTTGCGGTTTGTTACAGAATAATGCCTCCGGTTGTTAATCAGGTAAGTCTATGGTGGAGAGGTTGTATTTGTTGGCTTTTTCGGCTCACCTTATGTTTCTTTTGTCCCCTAGATGTGGAATTCGGCGGAGAAAATGATGGAGGCTGCGCCGGATCGAAAAATGCTGTGAGGACTGGTCAGTATGGCACGGCACTGCAGCTAGCGATGCGACGCGTGTAGAATAATGTCCCTTTCAAGTTCGAAGACGTGATGGATCCGGAATTCAGGTAAGATTTGAAATAATACCTGTTTTCTAACCTTTCCTTCTTCTTTCTTCTATTGCTGGGAGCTCTGGATTCGAGACGGGCGTGGCTGAAGACTGGATGCTGACTGCAGGCACAGTGAGCGTTACGCTGCTTGATGCAGAATAACGCGAAGCATGTGCTGCTGTTCGGGTGTGGTTTAAATAGCCTCCAAAGTAGTTCTAGGTAAGATGTCCCTAGAACCACACCCGAGTAAAAAATAGTCCCTGCAGTAAAATAGTCCCATCCAGGCCTCACGTTGGCTTGGATTCATTTGCAGCATGGTCTGCATGAGGTAAGTAAGACTATGAGCCTGGCGCCTATGGCGCCAGGACTGATTTCTATTATGAGCCTGGAGCCTAAGTTGCCAGGACTGAACCCAGACAGCCCCCAGCCGGGGCTGCTGGGGTTTTATTAAATAACTGGATGCCTGCTCCCGGGACTGATGGGCTTGATCCGGATGCCCGGGGGTAGGCATCATGACAGGGACTGTGATGAGGAAGAGGGATGTGGTGGTAGCGGGGGAATGTGAGGAGGAAGAGTGATGTGGTGGTAGTGGAATAGTTTGATGACGGAAAGTGGTATGGTGGAGTGGGGTGTTATGACAAAGAAGAGGGATGTGGTAGTGGGTGTCTGTGGAGTGGAAGAGTGAGTTGGTGTTAGTGGGGTACTGTGACAGGAAGAGTGAGTGGTAGTGGGGTACTGTAATGAGGAAAAGTGAGTTTATGGTAGTGGGGCACTGTGTTGAGGAAGAGTGGCGTTGTGGCAGTGGAGGACTGTGACAATGAAGATTGTGGTAGCAGTGGGGAACTGTGATGAGGAAGAGTGAGTTGGTGGTAGTGGGGCACCAGGATGGGGAAGAGTGAGTTGGTGGTAGTGGAGTACAGTGACATAGAAGAGCCATAGTGGCAATGGGGTACTGTGACAAACAAGAGTGGTGTGTGGCACTGGGGGATGAAGATGAAGATTGAGGTGGTTGTATTGGGGTACTGTGATGAAGAAGAGGGATGTGGTGGTAATGGGGAATGTGAGGCGGAAGATTGACATGGTGGTAGTGGAATAATGTGGTGAGGAAGAGTGGTATGGTGGAGTGGGGTAATAGTATGATGAAGATAGATGTGGTTTTGGGCATCTGTGAAGTGAACGTGTGAGTTGGTGGTAGTGAGGTACTGTAATGAGGAATAGTTGGGTATTGTGATGAAGAGCGGTGTGGTGCTAGTGGGGGAATGTGATAAGGAAGAGTGATGTGGTGCCATTGGGATATTTTGATGAGGAAGACTGACGTGGAGGTAATGTGGTACTCTGATGAGGAAGAGTGATGTGGTGGTAATAGTGGGGGTCTGAGACAAGGAATAGTGAGTGGGTGGTAGTGGGGGTCTGTGATGAGGAAGAGAGATGTATTAATGGGGGATGTGAATTGGAAGAGTCAGTTGTGGTACTGGGGTACTGTGATGAGTAAGAGTGACATTGGGGTAGTGGGGGACTGATAATGAAGAGTGAGTTGGTGGTAGTGAGGTACTGTGACGAGGAAGATTGATGTGGAAGTAGTGGGGGACTGATGACAAAGAGTGGGTATGCAGTAGTGGGGTACTGTAATGAGGCAGAGTGAATTGGTGGTAGTGGGGTACTATGACGAGGAAGAGATTGTTGTTCATAGTGGGTTACTGTGATGAGAAAGAGTGACATGGTGGTAGTGGAGGAATGTGACGAGGGAGAGTGATGTGGTGGTAGTGGGATACTGTGATGAGGAAGTGTGACATGGTGGGAGTGGGGAACTATGATGAGAAGGAGTGAGGTGGTGGCAGTGGTGAGGACTGTGACAAGGAATAGGGAGTTGGTGGTAGTCGGGTACTATGATATGATGATATGATATGATATATGACATTTATAATGCGCTTATCACAAGTGTTTCAAGGCGTGATGAGGCAAGGGAGGTGGAACAGAACGAAGACAGAGACTACGATCTTACTAGGACAGGTGACATTGAGATTGCGCAAGTGCAGCGTAAGGGGGAAGGGGAAAAGTGCGGGGGGAGGTGTGAGGGGGCAGTGTAGTACATGGGATCGACAATAAAATAAATAGAATAAATAAGAGCAATAAATAAAAGTGCAGCCAGCTGGTGGCAGGTGCAAGGCTAAGTGCAGACATTAGGTGTTGAGTGCTGGTAGGGGACTGTAGGGATACAAAAAACAGTCCCCAAATATGGTGGTTGCCAGGGAGGCAGTGCAGGTGTGCAACTGGTGGGGGAGGTGACCTGGGCCCGAGATGAGGGGGCAGCCAGGTGACCAGAGCAGTTTCAGTTTCAGCTGGGAGTTCAGCAGGGTAGAGGAGGAGAGAAAGCAGAAGCAAAGAGGAAGGTCTTGAGGTAATTCCGGAACTGGAGATGGTTCTCCTCAAGTTTCAGGGAGGCAGGGAGGCCATTCCCGAGGGAGGCCCCAGCCGTAGAAAGAGATCTACCACCAGCCTGTTGCTTAGTGAAGCGACTGACCCTGAGGGAGTTGGAGGCAGATGAGCGAAGAGCTTGAGAATGAAGATATTTAGGAAGAGACAGTTGAAGGTATTGTGGCCTCAGGCCCCAGAATGCCTTGTGGACAATGCAGAGGGTTTTGAACTTAATCCTCCCAGCCACGGGGAGCCAGTGCAGAGATTTCAGTCCTGGAGAGATACGATCCCTGGGCTTGAGGCCCAGGACAAGTCTCACAGTCCTATTCTGGATGAGTTGCAGAGGGTGGAGAGAATAAGTAGGCAGATTTAAAAAGAGGCTGTTGCAGTAGTCCAGCCTAGAGAGAACCAGAGCTCTGGAGACAGTGAGCTTCTGGGGGAAGGAGAGGAAAGGAAGAATAGCTCCGAGGAGGTGCAGCTCCTAGTGTGACTTCTTAGAGATGTCAAAGATATGAGGAGAGAAGGAGAGTGTGGAGTCGAAGATGATCCAGAGGTTTTTAGCCTCACAGGTGGGAGCAGGAAGAGGGCCAAGGGAGGCCAGCCAGAGAGTGACAGGAAAGAAGGGAGCAGGTGTGCCAATGAGGAGTATCTCAGTCTTACTGGCATTAAGGCAGAGATCATTGGCGACACACCACTCCTGGATAGCAGACAGACAGTCAGAGGAGAGAGAAGGAGAAGAAGTGGCGGAAGGGAGCCTGAAAATGAGTTGAGTGTCATCCGCATAGCAATGAAAATTGGGGCAGAGAGAGGCAATGCGGTGGGCAAGAAGTACAGGTATTGGTTGAACAGCCAGTGAGAGAGGTTAGATCCCTGGGGAACACCACAGGAAGAGATAGAGATAGAAGACTTGAAGGACCCAAGTTGGACCCGGGCCGGTCGATCAGAGAGGAAAGAGGTCAGCCAAGCCAGGGCCTCATCGGTGATACCCAGGTTATCACAGAGACGGTTGAGCAGGATTGGCATGGTTGACCATGTCAAAGGCAGAAGAGAGATCAAGTAAGATGAGGACACAGGGGTTGTTGGAATCGAGGTTGGAAAGCAGGTCTTCACGGATGTTAAGGAGAGCAGTTTCGGTGCTTCTAGCAGCTCTGAAGCCAGGCTGATGGTCATGGAGACAACCAACAGCTTCAATGTGAAGATTAAGCTGGGAGATGGCCAGGAAAGGAGTGATGGAGATTGGGAGATACCTAGCTGGGCAGAACGGGTCAGCAGAGGCATTCTTAAGAAGAGGGTGCACAAGGGAGTGCTTTAGGGGGGAAGGGAAGACTCCAGTGGTAAAGGAGTCGTTACAGAAGTCGGCCAGAGCAGGGGCCAAGGTGTCAATGTGGTCCTTGATGGTTTTGGAGGAACAGGCCTGAACCTGTTTTGACAAGACTTTCATAGATCAGACTTGTCTAGAAACCTCATCTGGGGAGAACAGAGGAAAGGCAGAGAAGAAGGGAGGAGAGGTCGCCGAAGAAGGGCCAGAGGAAGAGCAGGGAGTAACGGGGCAGGAGGAGAGGAAGAGAAAGAGGACAGGATGTCCTGAGTTTTAGAGATGAAGTGAGAAGCCAGGGCCGTGCAGAGGGTCTGGGAGGGGAAAGGAGAGGTAGAGACTGCAGCAGGATTGGCCAGCTCCTTGCAGATATTAAAGAGTTTGGCCAAGTTGTTAGATACCATAGAGACGTGGACTTGGATGTGAGCTCTCTTCTTGGTGCGGACAGAGAGCCGGAATTGCCTTTGGAACAGGCGGCAGGCCAGTTTGTTTGAGGATGTACCGGAAGCATGCCATTTCCTCTCAGCCATCCTGCAATTGCGTTTAAGGGTGGTGGCGAGGTCTGAGTCATATCAGGAGTTGCACTTGGCTTTGGGCTTCACGCGGATCTTCATGACAGGGGCAAGAACATCAAGAGTATCAGAGACCGCAGAGTGGAACATGGAGAGGGCTGTGTCAGGATGTGAGTCACCCAAAGGGGGAGCAGGGTGTGAGAAAGTAGCAGCAAAAGCCTCAACTGACACATGCTTTGGGTCGGATAACTGAGAAGGTAGGTGTCAGTGCTGGAGTTGGCTTGGCCTGAGGGGTGGAGAGAGTGAGCTGGGAGAACAGGAGAAAGTGATTACTCCAGGAGAGAGGAGTGGTGAGAGGGATAGAGAGGGGAAGGTCTGTAGAGATCAGAGCATCCAGAGTGTGCCCTGCAGAGTGAGTCAGGCCAGAGGGGAGGATAGAGAGTGAGAGAGAGCCACAGAGGTCACAAAAGAGTCCAGAGGAAGGACAGGAAGCATCCAGGAGGATGTTAAAGTCTCCAAAAAGGCGGAGTTGAGTGGTCAAGACCAGGAGGGAACAAGAGAGGTCCTCCCACTCAGGGAGGAAGGAGGAGATCTGATCAGGTGGCTGATAGATGGTAGCCACAGTGGGGGAATGGCTAGGAGAGAGAGAGAGCCTGCAGATTAGGCATTCGAAAGAGGAGTAGGTCTGCGTAGGAATGACAGAGGCAGGAATCCACTCGGAGAATATCAAGGCTACACCCCCTCTGGAACGGTTGGACATGGACGCGGTGAGGATCTTGTAGCTGTCAGGGAGGAGAGTGTCAAAGCTCGTGACAGAGCTGGCCATGAACCATGTCTCAGTGAGACTGAATGCATCAAGGTCAAGTTCTTCAAGGAGGCGGCAGATGTCAGAGGAGTGTTTGACATCTGAGCGAGACTTAAGAGTGGCAATATGGAGAAGGTTTCCATCCTTGAAAGACTTCCGGGGAGGGCTACAAGTCAGAGGTACACCCTGCGGAGCTGTAGAAGAAGCCCGAGGGGGGGCAGAATAGGGCAAGGTAGCCAAGGAGGAGACAGCAGGGGGAGGCAGGGACGGCATGGAGGGAAGAGAGGGGACAGCAGTAGAAGGAAGGAAATCGATGAGGAGTGGGAAGCATCTATCAAAGAGGAGAAGATTGCCCTGAGGGCCCTGGAGCAATACGGTACCATTCAGGTAAACATTAATGATGATCTTAGAGGAGTTGAAGGCGGCCAGGAGGGCTCCCACCAGGTGCCACCATTAATGGGAGAAGAAGAGAAAGGAGAGAGTCCATAAGTCTGGTGAGGAAACAACAAAGAGAATGCTGGTGAGGGTTTGCCTAGAAGAAGCACTGGTATAGGTGTCAGCGAAAGGGAGGCCTGGGTTGGAGACCAGGATGTCCTTTTTAACCCTCTTTCTACCAGATTTAGTGAGGGAGCAGGATAGTCGACAGAGAAGCGGTTAGAAAAAATAGGAGAGACAGAGAGCACTATAGAGTAGGTAGGGAGAGGAGAGAAGAGGAAAGGTGTGAGAGGGGGTGGGGAGAACACTAGAGAAGGAGACAGGGAATGTTGCAAGCAGGCGAGACAGAGAAAGAAGAGACAATGTTAGACAATTGAACAAGACGAAAGGAGCTTAGATGGTGGTAGAAAGTTCGCTAGATGAATGCTTTGCTAGGAGGCAAAACTACAGAACGGCAGTACGTTCACAATGCAATTTAGTTAATGGAGAAAAACACACCTAAGTATGAGTCATGTTTAGTGGGGAAAGGCCTTGTTTTCACAATGCAATTTTAAAGACTTTCACAATGCAATTTAGTTAATGGAGAAAAACACACCTAAGTCTGAGAGTCCCGTTTAGTGGGGAAAAAGCCTAGTTTTCACAATGCAATTTTAAAGACTTTCACAATGCAATTTGGTTAATGGAGAAAAACACACCTAAGTCTGAGAGTCTGCTTTGTGGTCAGGTTTTCAGTGTAGAGTGATGCCACTATTCCTAACACGGACCACTCCTACCTTACTTAGTTGCTGATGGTTGATGGCTGGCCACTGGCTTCCCCTGCTGATACCTGCACACACTAGCTGAAGCTGCCACCATGGGAGCCACCCTTTGCCTAAGGGCCCTTAGCCACCGGGGCTGCCGGGCATAGGGCTGCCCTGGGAGGGTGGGCTGGGAGGAGGGAGGGATCAGGGACCAGGAAATGGATGCCGGGGAGGGGTGGGATGGAGAACAACAACAGCGCCCAGCTAAAATTCAAAATAAGGCCCAGGAGGGTCTCTAGAACAAAGGCTCACCTGAAAAATCCACACCAAAAGTGGCATGAGATTAACACAATGGGCCAGTAGGCTCGATGCACTGCAAGCCACTGCTCAATCAGGGGAGGTGGGCAGGCTGGGAAGCGGGAGGGATCGGGGACCAGGAAATGGATGCCGGGGGGCAGAAGGGAGAACAACAACAGCGATGACAGTGCTGTAAACAGCCAGCTAAAATACAAAACAAGGCCCAGGAGGGTCTTGACATCTATGACGAGGAAGAATGAGTCAGTCATAGTGGGGTACTGTGATGAGAAAGAGTGACATGGTGGTAGTGAGGGAATGTGATCAGGAAGAGTGATGTGGGGGTAGCCGGATACTGTGATGAGGATAGTGACATGGTGTTAGTGTGGTCCTGTGACGAAGAAGGGAGATGTGGTAGTGGGGGCTGTGAAGTGGAAGATTGAGTGGGTGGTAGTGAGGTACTGTAATGAGGAAGAGTGATGCGGATGCATTGGGGGAATGTGGCGAGGAAGAGTGACAAGGTGGTAGTGGGGTCAGTGATGAGGAAGAATTAGTTGGTGATAGTGGAATACTGTGAGTAAGAAGTGTGATGTGGTGGTATTAGTGGACTGTGACAAGGAAGAGTGAGGTGGGGTATTGCGGTACTGTGATGAGGAAGAGTGATGTGGTGGTAGTGGGGGACTGTGACAAGAAAGAATGAGGTGTGGCACTGTGACGAGGAAGATGGATGTAGGGATAAAGGTAAGATTACCATTGTGTTCTGGGACAAGGATGAGAGATGTGGGAATATATGGGGAAGATTACTTTTCAGTACTGCGATGAGGAAGAAGGATGTGGGAGTATATAGGCAAGATTACTATTTAGTACTAGGATGAGGAAGAGGGGTGTAGAAGTTCAGGTAGGATTGAGAATTAGTTACTGTGACAAAGAAGAGGGAGGAGTGATGATGAAGATATTGTCCCTGCTGATGACAGGAGTGAATCGAGATCTTTGCTGTTTAGTCATGTTAAAAGCTTGTCCAATCAAAACAAAGGATATGGTAAACAAGCATTGGCTTCCCTTTCTCTTTTATTTGATACGTTTTCAATGTAATTAATGAAATAAAAGCTTTTAAGTGTATTTAACACCCCAAAACTACTAATAACCCTCTAATAACCCTCTCCCATACATTTTAAATTAATTCAGAAAGCAATCCCTGTATTCTTTTCATATTAAAAAATAGATTGCTTCCTGAATTAACTTAAAATACTCCTCTCCCCCTAAGAGTATTTGTTCTTTTTATTGCCATTTAAAATGAATCTAGAACTCAGAAAAACATTTGGAAAAAAACTACACTGCTCCCAAGCCCCAAACGTTAAAAAATCATCCTTTCCTAACCTGCCCACCTGCTCCATAGCCTCACAACTACTTTACTTAGAACCATTATATAATTTTAGGGACGTTTCCATATACAAATCTGGATTAAAACCGTCTCTACGCCAAATAAAAAAGAAAACTACTGGACAGATTTACACTAAACCAACAAAGGAATTCCTTCGAGTGCATTGTGCCTGACTTGTTTCTTATTTGATGCAAATCCATCCAGCGGTTTAGGCTGTGCGTTTGAGCAAAAAACTGGACATTTTTCACATGGGGAAATTAATGGAAACATTTAAAAAAAAAAAACACCCTTTTTTGACCCATTGTACAATTGAAATGTAACACGGATTTGCATGAACTTGTCCAGTTCTGGGTGGCCCAGGCCCCAAATTACAAATGTTTATCTGATCCTTGCTAGGGCTCAAAAGGTTTTAGCCATAGAATTTTCGCATTTCCTATGGATGATAGGTTTCACCTTAACTGTAAGGTTATCAAACAATATAAAGATTTGTACATAGGCAGGCTCTCTTTTTTACTTGACACATTGTTGTGAATGCAGCAATCACCTCTGGATTATACTTTTATAATTTCTTTGCCAAAATGCACCAGTTGTAATTTGCCAGCTCCAGCTGGTTTGGGATAGATAAATCACTGTCGTGCATAGACTGCTTAACAGTCCTCTTATAGCCGAACTTTGAGATTGGGGATTGTAATGCTGAGCAACTGAATATTTTCATTGCCAGTCATTTTCAGGTTAAATGGGTGAAGTAAACTTCGTTTGGGAAACTGAGTGCCATAAAAAGATGGCTACATGCAGAATCGACCTGAGTTTGCCGTCTTTACTGAATCCCAATGTCTCTCGGTCGCAACAAGCAGAGTGCCTGCTACTTGAGGCAGTTTAATAATAGAATCAAACCAACACATTCTACACCAGTGGTCTTCAAACGTTTTTATGCTGCTCCCAGGGTATGAGCAAATTTTGGACAGGTCGGACCACCCTAAAGTGCCAAATGTCTAGTAAGGCCCAATCACGCCATAGAATGATGACCCAAATGAAGTGCAGGGAGACACACTTACTAAATATTGGCAATAGTGCTGCACTGTTTTTTCTCACATAAAATTGCAGAAGACTGAATTGCAATCAGGACATTTTTTGGGGATCCTCATGAAAAAGTGGACCACACAAATTCTGTGATGCTTTGTTATCCGTGAAGTGCAACAAATATAAAAATATTAAAGCAGGCCATACAAATGTTGCATTTCCTTTTTGTGAATATATAGTTTTTACAAACCTTGGAAAAGCAAATTATTACATAGCAGAGCTGTCACTTGTTAAGGACTAATTTGAAGACTATGCCTGTCTTTTGGCAACCAGCCTATCAATGTCTCGTTCAATTTTGGAGACAGCCACTTTCAAGTTGTCCTCCACTTCTAGTCTTTAATTAAGCAATAAGCCGCGACAAAGGGGTGGGTGAGGCTTAATTACTACTTCAGTTAATGCCCTGGGGCCCATAGCTACAGACCCTTCCCCCTTTCCATGGCACCCATTAAAGAAATATGGGAAAAGTAAAAAAAAAATGGCCACCATGGGAAGGAGAGAAGGTACTACAGATTGTGTCTTCTTCCTTTCCATGGCAGCATGTCACAGATCGGGAGTGGCCGCGCTGGGGACAGAAGTGTTCTCAGCGTGTCCACTCCCAAAAATCAGGTAAGTGTGAGGGGCGAATCTTGGGGGTCTTGGGGGACCACTTACCTCATTCATCGGCAGGTGAAGATGGCAGATTTACTGCCTGGTAATCCCCCATCTGAGCCTCCTCTTTGGCTGGGAGGCTGTCACACCACCCCCCTCTGGGTAATAATGATATTTAGTCTTTAGGACGGCTAGCACAGAGTCTAGTGCAGAGACATAGGAGAGAGGGCCAGGCCGGCCTGATGCCACCTCCCTTCCCATCCATGCTGGAATTTGGGTTGGATTATTCCCAATTTTAAATGTTGGGGTTTCGTACCCAGGTTTTTAGGACCCTTTGAGTCGCATCAAATAAAGGTAAATCTCTGGTTAGGACTGTACTGCCAGAAATATTTAAATACAGCTTTCTAGGTATAAAAATGTGCCTCTCAGTATATTATGTGTGAACACCTGGAAAATAAAAAAGTTTCTTTCATTTTTTCTTTGGGCTAGACTTTATCAACCCCTTGATGACAATAACTTTTCAGTATACAGTTGGTGGGTCAGTTCCCCGCTGGCTGGCTGCTATGTGGAACCATTTTAATGCACACCAATAGCACCTCAGGATGTTTTTCCCACTCTAGATAAGAGAGTCCCATGAGTCTTGATGCATCTTCACCGGCCCTGCCACCGCCCATTGTATAACCAACATGGATGGGATGATGGGAGAGAGATGCTGCCATCATCCTTGCCCTGTACTGCTGGCGCCCCCCACCAAACTCATTGCACAGTCCACTAAAGGACCTGACCGCATATATTCTCAGGTCTAGGTGGCAGAATTTCAAGAATGCTGTTTTTTAAAGAGATTACCTGAAAAGTAAACAAATCATACAAACCAACTCCTGTAGGAAAATGTTCTGCTCAAAGCCCCGCCCCTTTTTGGACCTTTGTATCATAGCCCTTCACCTGCCACGGGAAATTGGGGTGAGGTTTCTGTACTAATGAAAGATCACCAGCCACTTCAGGTAAATAACATTTAAGTCCTTTATTCCTGTCACTCTTTAGTTTCATAAGAGGAACCGACTGGCTCCCCCATCCTAGGCTACATCTTCCAACTGCCTGGGTTGGAACCCAGCACACTAGCATTCTCTGACTCATACATCAACACTCTCACCTTCCAACATTCTCTCTGAACTCATGCATTCCAGACCACCTTCCATGCATCCATCAAGTAAGGCGGGTCACTACACACCTCCTTTCCTTATCATTCACACGCACACTATTCACTGACCAGTAAGGCGCATCACTACACACCTCCTTTTCTTATCATTCACACACAAACTCCGTTCAGCGTCCAGTAACACACATCACTACACACCTCCTTTGTTTATCAGTCACACACACACGCACTATTCACCATCCAGTAAGACACATCAATACACACCTCCTTTCCTTATCAGTCACACACACATCATTCAGACTCAGATCTAAATCCAAGCCTCATTCAGAGTCATACCTCACAATGATAGATCCATGAAATCTGTGATAACGAGATGGGGCAGCACCAACAGCAATGCTCCAACACCAATGCAGTGACTGAGAACAAGTGGAGGCCATATGCTCTAAACCACATACATCTGTCAGGAAGCACCTTCCAAACAACTAACCACTCGCCCTGCATACGTCAAGTGACACAAGAAAGTGCACATGTTCATAAATCACACACTCACCATTCCACATTCATACTTGTAAAGAGCAATGGTGCACTGTAGATATTTTGGCATGCACACATGCCTCCGGAACCACTTCCACGTGAAGTCATATCTCTTTCCACCCCTTTCCATATGTCGTCACAGCATTGCCCACTAACAATACCCCAGACCAATAAATTGGGTCATCAAAGCGTTGCCCTCTAATACAACTCCAATTCCAATAAACTACTGGGTCATTACAGCATTGCCCACCAATATAACTCCAAATCCAATACAGTGTGTGGTCACTGCTCTTAACATCATTTGCCCAATGATTTATATTTCATTACATTTACAGAATTCCAACATACATATATTTTCACTTAATGCATAAATGTTCTGACATTCAATGTACTAGTATGGCAACATCCTCCTTAAAACTGACAAAACATTACCTAGACGTCTTTTCCTCCTTATCCATTTTTCTTTTTATATACAAAGTCATTTTCATTTTGTATTTCTTCTAAAAAGTCCTTGCTGTCCTTATGCAGCGCTAAACTTCTACATAAACTAGACAGTATGCATTTTCTATAAATCCATTGTCCCTATGGCAACACGGAAGCTGCAAATTCTCAAAACGTTGGACACCGCAAGTGGTAATTATTCTATTCAAGGCCATCCACACTTACGGTACCGCTCGCAACCTTTCTCTGAGACCTTCAACAAATCACTTCTGAACCATTGCCTCCTACAACATAAACAGTCTAAACTCCTTCTGATTCCATCACTATCCTCCTCTTCCTCACCCACTAACAAGTAATAGTATTTCGACAACTTTTGGCTTCTTGTCTCTGGCTAGTATTTCTCCATACCACACGTGCACAGTAGGCCCGTCTGGACATGGTCATTAAAACAACGGTGTTCATAAACTTGCTCACACACATAACATGTCCTTTGTCCTTTCCTCGATTCCTCGAAACGCGTGCACAACGCGGATAGACTAGTTATAGCAACTTTATCCACAAATGGGCTCACGCAGTTATCGCGCTCCTTTGTCCTTCCCTCGAATTACACACGCACAACGCGCAAAGTGCTTCTGCCTTCCTCCCTTTGTTCGGCCACTGAGATTTTGTGGGTCCAAATGCTCACCGGTTCCTGCAACGTCGATAGATAGGCTGTGGCAAAAATACATGCAAGAAAGCCAGCACCTGACTCCCACAGGCTGCATGTGTCCTAATGGTTTATATGACTTGTAGTTTGTGGTCGTGAGGGTGTTATTATACATGAAATAAGCAGGAAGAGAAGTGTGCATTATGAGCTCGTAAGGCGGTTGCAGGTTTTGTCACTGTCATGGATATGGCATACCTAAGATGTGTTCAATTCCTGAATACCCAAAATGCTGTTTATGTTATGCAAAGCAGCCAGTAGCTCTGGTACTTTCTAATCAGCAATTTGTAGTGTGCATTCACATTCCCACCAAACCCCCTGCACAGGCCATGGGCTCCCCCACCCCGTTCCCTGTACAGTCACTGGGCTCCCCCAACCATTCCATGCACAGCCTATCTATCGCCTCAAAACACTCAAATGTGCCAAGGAACTGACTCCACTTTGCCAACAGGATTGTTCAACCAGCAAGCCAGTCACCCATCAACCATGGGCAGTCAAGAATCCATTTAGCCGCAAGCAAGACCCTGATGGGTCAAAAAACGTGTTGGCTGACCTACTTAAATCACTAATTATATCCTGTATCTGAAAAACTAGAAGAATCTCACCTTCCTAATCAGCACAAGCATTACAGGGTCCAACACTTGTATTTCTATTAGAAACATTCTTCTACTATCTCTAATAAATGCAAATACAAATGCTCTATCATGCAACCAACAGAGAAGAAACCAGTGATGGCCATTAAGAAAGTTAAAGCTCCAAATTCGTCACATTTAGACAAACCTCCTGCTGCATTATATCTCCCGATAGTAACCTTTTAAGATCAACATGCACACTTTCAGAAACAGTCGAAATTTATGAGAATCATATAAAGCAATTGAGCAACAAAGAGGGTCAGTGCAAACTCACAGAATGTCTAAGTAAACAAGTGGGAATGCGCATTACACTCTCGAGAAAGGTCTGTGTAGTCCTAAAGAACGTTTTGATGTATCATGCTTACCACCACAATAAGTAGCTTCTGTACAGCTCTTAAAGCTTCCAGTGGAAAACAAGCATTGGCAAAGCCAGCATTGTTGGCTTTTGCATAGGCGGTAGATGGCCATTTTCTAGATGCTGCCATCATATACCCAGGAACTCACACCATTTGCCAACTGTTGCCTATTATTTGTCAGATAATGCCATAATACGACATGGACTGCCATGATATACCTAGGTACTGAGACAAATCTAGCAACATCGTCACTGATTCCCTGGAGGGAAGCTTCTCTTACGAAGCTAGGGAAAGGCAGAAGCTACCTGACTCTGACTCTGGGGGTGGCTATATGTGGGAGGACCACATGGGGTAGGTCAAACTCCAGGGAGACAAATACTGAATCTGAATAATCCTTCAGCTGTAATTCTTTTTTTAAACTTTTTTTTATTAATGGTCTTGACAGATACAAACAGAGCACTCCATCACGTCAACACATAAGATGCATTTCCAACGATCTTAACAAACGAAGTTTCACAACATATTACAGGTTATCAGTCAGTTTCATCTTCTGATATAATTTTGCATAGATACACTCTGAACGGAGCCCAAATGTCCTTAGGGCGGCTTGTCCTCAGCAGTGTCATCGTATAGTGTTCCTTGCTTTCATTTACGAATGTCAATTCCGGAGGAAATGTTCTATCTGTGGTGCAGAGGGGCTTTTCCAGCTTTGCAATATGCATTTTTTAGCAATTTTACAAGAAATATTAAAAAGCCTCCTGGTGGTTTCTAACATCTTTCTGATATCTCCGAATTAATATTTCTGTGGGGTTAGAGAGGCCGGTATCTGTGTTATCTCCTCTATAATGTTGCCCAACTTCTGCCAGAACATGGCCACAGCTGGACGAGCACAGTACATATGAAATGATCCCGCCTCTGGTTCCCCTTCAGCTGTATATCTTAATGACACTCATGTGCCTTTACAACATTCCTGTATGTCTTAATGTGATGTAGATAGAGAATTCCTGGGTTTCACCACCCCCCCTTTGTTATAGCTGAGATGAGGAAGAGAGATGGAGTAATGAAGATGACCAGAAGCAGAAAGCCAACACTGCATTCTAGTCTTTTGAAAATGCTAACCAATGCCAGGACATTTAAAACTGACACAGCTGAACAGAACGTGAGAGAGAAATAGAGCCTGCTACTGAACCCAACTTGTTCTCATGCTACTTGGAACACCGGAGCCGAGCAGACTGCAGGACGGAGCACAGAGGCTGACAAAAACGGCATGCAGAGAAACTGAGCTGAGGGGAAGTTCACTGCATTATTGCCATGGGCAGCTAAGCCGCCAAAAGCAGAGGAAGACAAAGCGGGAACCAAGCGGTTAACGGGACGCAGTCTAAGTCAGCAAGCTGAGAGCAAAGAAAAGAGTGAGTTGCGAGGAATACTGAAGCTGCCAATGAAGAACAGTAAGCCCAGTGAGAGCGAATGGGACACTGGGGTGCTTCAGGGCAAATACTGCGTACCTTTGACAGTGTGAGAGAGCCTAATTAAAGAAACTGGAGTAGTTCATATGAATACCAACGTTGCTAAGAAAGGGTCTGTGACCCAGTACTGGATGCAAGAGAGAGTGAATGGGGAATGGAAAAGCCTTGGCAGGATAGAGAACCAGGCAAACAGTGAGTCTGGGACTCACACCCATGAGAGGACATAAAAAGCCCTGGCAGGAAAGTAAACCAGGCAGCGTGCAAGTCTGAGACCCACACCGAAATGCAATACCCTGGCTGGAGAGTAAACCAGGGGTAAGAAGAGAAGTGAGAAAGCTCAGGGGTATACGCCCTGTCCTGAAATTGTGGAATAGTGATAACCAATATAAAAAGGGAAGAATAAAACCATTTTTAAGATAAGTAAGAAAGTTGTGAATACCCTTGCAGGAGAGTACACCAGGGGTAGGAAAAAGATTGAGAAAGCCCAGGGGTCAAGGCCCCACCTTGAAATTGTAAAATTGTGAAACAGTGGCCCTACTAAATTGTGATGCAAATATATTTTGGATGCTTTGGCTGACGCTTCGATTACATTGGAACTATTGCTACAAAATCCAACACTAGCTAAAACTAAAATGCACCAACATGACTGTATTGAGAATCAAAACTGTTGGGTGTGCTACAAAGATTTTGATGAGCAGTTGTTTGGACATAAGCAATACCGTGTTATGGCTGACTATTTGATGAAATGTCCTTCTTCATACATACGTGATCAGTATTTGCATTTCAGATTGAACCTATGGCCGACAATGGAGGTGATGGACAGAAGAAGGATTAGTCCAAAAGAGCTAAACTATTGTCGCTTTTGTCTAGATAGATCTCAAAACGAGACACTAGAAAATTGCATAATAGCTTGCCCTATGTTGAATAGCAAATGCAAAATCTTTTTTAAGAAACATTTTATTGTTAATCATTGTACCATTGAGTTGAGTGAAATATGGCAGTGCATATTTAGTAGCCCAAAATTGGCAGTCAGGGTTGCAATAGTACAATTCTTAGATGCGCTTTTTCCACAAAAATGAAAAAGATAAATAACCAGAGGGTGAGAGTACATCATTATGGAATGTTATTTGTTTTGTAAAGAATTTTATTGTTTCATGTATGAATAATTGATTGTTATGGTTTTTCTTAATATCTTTTACCATGTGTTAGGATGTAATAATTTGACTCAATGTCAAAAGTATGATGTATGAAATCTTATAATATATATTTGAAAGGATGATTTTATCAACCAACCAAACAAAAAAATAAAAAAAGAAACAGTGGCCATCAATACAAAAGGGAAGAACCATACCTTGTTGAAAGATAATTGAGACCCAGAGAACGAGAGAAGTAATAAAGCTGCATTTACCCTGGCAGCTGAGTACACCAAATTGTTGAGCAGTGACAATCAATGGAAAAGGGAAGAACCATAACCCTTTAAGGATAACAGAGATCCAAAGAGTGAGAGATTGAAACATTCAAAATAACTGTGTGCTTAAGGGAGAATCAAGGGAGGAGTTGTCTCCCTTGAAACACTGAAGAAAAGCATTGCATGAAAGGGGAAACGCAGGGGAAGAGTTGTCCTCCTGTGAAGCAGTGTAACATTATTGACTCTTTCCGGAAGTACCAGATGGACAGTGGAAGACCAGAGGAAACATAGGGGAAGGGAGGACCCCTTTTCCTAATGGAACTTTAATCCTTTTCTTTTCTGGACCTTCAAACTTTATGTTTGGAACTTTGAAGGAACGGTATAAGTGTATAGCTCACAAAAATCCCTGAGTTATATTGAGTTTAGCCTGTAAGAGCCAGTTTAGTAAGTACAACTATAAAAAAGGCATTGGCAAGCCAATGTATATAACCAATTCATCATGCCGCATAGACCTTCTCTCATATTTCTGGCAGAGAGACCAGAGAGGAGTCCAACACGGCTGAAGAACACTTGCCGCTTTATCAAAGCTTGCTATCAAATGCAAAGGAATTTGTCCCATAGCCAAGCATTGTCATTAAGTTCTTGTGGGGTTACCCAACTGCCATGGACTGCTGTCAGCTGCGCATGTACTTGTGCACCCAAGGATTGCCATCAAATGCCCAAGTACCTACGTGGTTGCTGAGAATTACCCTCAATCACTGAAAAAATTGATTGACCAATTCCCCAGCTACTTGTTCCAATACCACTGATTTCCGTGAAATGCTAACGCAATTGCCTATTTCCAAGGATTGCCCTAATGTGCCCAGACACATGCTACGTTGGCATCACTTTCACCTCCTTATACTCCTTATTCCCTTGTCCCTTACCACCCCCCACCCCAACTCTTCTTGCACGCTGGTGCACAGGTGAAATCCAAAGCAACACTGAACTCTACTCCCCGGACTGCAGGAGAAGGCAGACATGTGGCTGAATATGGGCAGGTCTTTGCTATCATTGGCAGTGGGGCAAGTGTGTGGCACTCTCCCTGCCCCTTCCTGCCCTTCCAAACCAGTTTGGCTACCACAGACAACATGAGCATGCAGGCTGGAGGACTGGAAGGGTGCAGCAAAACTGCAGCTATCATTTCGGGTGCTTTCCTTACTCCTCCCACCTCATCACTCCCACTGCCCATGGCAGCAGGAGCCATGACACAGGGAGGTTAGGGGGTGCTATACCTTCTGCCCACTGACCAGTTAGGTCGAGGGCTGTAGAAGAAAACACTTCACAGTCAGTAGAGTCTTTGTGGAGTATCCTCGGTTTTAAGGTAAGTCATAGATGAATCAGGAATCACTCCAGCCTAGGATTAGTACAAAAGGATGCTTGTTTATTATCTCTTAGTTACAGGTATAGCATGAAAGTAGGAGAGTAGTCTGTAAGCATCCTTTGGGTTCCTCTGTCTCTCTCACAGAGTCCCAGCAGCACTTCCAGGAACTCCCAGTACACCAGGTTCCACATGCATCATATGATTCCACACAGCCTCACAACTCAAAGAACCTAAGACACACCTATTACGATCACAACAGTTAGCATGGGATAGACTTGCTGCAGCCTGCTTTCTATTTCCATGATGTAATTAAAAAAAGGATGTAGACTACACATCTGTCTCATTCCTATTCAAAACGAAGACTAGTTAGCAATCTAGTTAGTAATGCATGTTGTACATAGATGTGGCATGCTGTGGATGGACACACAAAACAACAATGTGTGTGATATCCAATACATTGCATAGGCCATATTGCTCAATACCAACTATTTTGTCTCACCATGTGTAGCACTCTTAGCACCACCAAAAGTGCTAACACCAAAAGGGACTGTTTCTTTGTTATACCAACCCAAAGAGACATAGAGCCGCTTCATGCTGAATGGGGACAATTAGCAAAAGCAGTTATTGTGCACAGATTTGTAAGCTTTATTTATTTGTATTTATTTATAAAGCGCTGTGAGCCCGCAGGCATCAGACCACTATAGCAAAACACGATTTACAACATTGAGTAGCATAAAACAATACTACATCAAGAGAAGATACAGTGAATACAACACAGTAGCAATACATTTTAATACAACCATTAACAAGAAGTGTATTGCTCAAAGGCTAGTCCATTATAAGTTTCATATTCGATAACCCCTTAGGCAAGTACTTGCAGTTACTAAGGGAGATTAATGGCCCCACATCCAACCAAAACGCAGTGCCTGATTTCCTGAGTGCACCACTCATCAATCTCCAGCCTATGTAAAATGTTCAAATCTGAGCATCTAACCACCCCTGACCCAGTTCCTCGAGGGAGCCAGACCAAAAGGTTGCTCCTTAGTGCATCTCTCAGTTTTTTCCCACATGGCTTCTCAATGTTGGTAATGATAAAATTCCTATAATCCATGACAAAATCTCGTAAAGTCTTGTCCCTGAGTACTGGCATTGATGATTTCCTTACTCAAATGTTTTAGGAATGGCAGAAAAAGTACGGTCTTTCACAGGTCAACCCGCATCAATAGGGCCTGGCTTGGACTTCCTAACATCCGCCAACAGTAGAGGATTAAGGCTTCCCAACCTTTCATCTACTTCACAGGTAGGAACACAAAGCCCAGCCGTTGAATGAGAAGCAGTAATGTGGCCCAAATCATTAGGTGCTAACTGCATTGTTTGAGGGGCCAGGTCCCTCTCCCTCAGTGTAAAAGCTAACTTGCCACAGATATTCAATTGACCTGGACGTTGTTGCATCGTTGGAGGGATTAAAGGATCAGTTTGGCATAGTTTATCCACCTTAATCAAATGATAATTCCCTACTCAATTATCCAAGGAGTCCATCCAAGTGCAGATATCCGCAAAACTATTGCACATAAATATACCCTTTATTTGTTGGTGAATTTACAAAAATTGGCGACCTCATCTGCTGTCAGATTAACCATGTTACAAGCCAGCTCATTACTTCCATTATTCAAAACAGTGGCATCGCCAACCTCAGGGGACAAATCTGACCTCTCTGTGTGCAGCCTTTGCCTCCTGCATAAGCTCAATGCCTGAACCTCAAATAAATGGTCCCCCTCGAGAACCAGGGCAGGAGTCCTAGGAGAAACCGCTGTAATTTGCAGCAATCGGACCCCATTAGCAACTGGGGGGTGGGTAGCCAAAGGAGTGATAATTGAGGATATATTTCCTGGGACCTGTCCTGGTGGGGGTTTTAGTACATGTATCCTTTATCAGGCATACCGCAGGCTTTTTTGGTATGCCTTTGTTTACATTTTCCCTTCACCCAGGCATACTGTATTAAAGGAACAAAAACACTCAGTAAGCAGCACTCTGTTACTCACAAAGGGACAACGAGGCGATTTCTGATGAATATTAGGCAGCTGATTGTCTGACAACAGTCCAGAGCAGGACCCCCCCTTCGCCCCCACACTCGGGTCTGCCCGGTCCTCAAACCCTCAAATCCATCACAGGTAGGGAGAGCACACAGCGGCCGCCGACACAGCCACGGATGATGATGCGGCCGTTACCGCCTTGCTCACTGACAGGGTAGAGGAAAAGACCCAATGATCAATGTGGAAAACGTCAAGGCGCACTGCTGCTTAGGGCAACAGCCACCTCTGACATCCTGCATATCGTCATTCATCAAGGTTGAAATGCCATGCCAGCTTGTAAGATTCAGTGTGGTACTGCAGGTAGCACACTTGCAATCTATGTGACATGAGACATGTGACAATTGGACATGTGTTATATGACTACAGACAGTGCACTTTCTTCAATGTTGATATAGATCTGGTGAAGATAGGGAAGGCATATGATATTGGTGTAAAACGTATTTGGTGTAGAAAGGTAGAGCAGCTCAGACGTGTGTGATATTTGTTTTTTGTCTAAGTAATTTGCCAATAGGTGTGGCTATGATTTGCTGAAAGGGTGTGGTTATCTGGCACATATCAGATGAACCCAAACAATTACCATACTATATACAACTGCGGGCTCCTATCTAAGCTGGCAGATAGGAAACATACCATCAACTAGCCCCAGGTGGGTTTTGGGCTCAATCAGATCCCTGAATCTGTTCTTATATTTATTTGGGATGTTTTTTAAATAATCTGAATCATGACAGCTTTTCAGCTTTTATCCCTCTTGATCTTTATACAGGCTTTGACCAAGTAGGCAGAATATTTGAAAAAGGAGGCGTATTCGTCCTTGGGATCAGAGATTGTGTCTTAGAATTGTTAACCTGATTCCTTAACAACGGCTCTCATTGCATAATAAAGGAAGCTTTCAAATCTTACTTGTTTGGGGTCCATAAAGGTGCATCACTATCCTGCCTTCTTTGCAACATTTATTTATCTCCTCTTCCCAACTTCATTAGATCTCAGTATATATTGTTGCAGAACAAAGACAGTGGGGCTTAACTTATTTTCGAAAAATATGTAATAAGGCTCTACCTCTGATCATCATCTCCGTCTGTACCTTAAAAATCGATGACTGAATGGCCTACATTCATTTTCTATTGAACCCAGGGATCGCAGAAACCCTTGTCTCTGGTAAACCAGCCATATTTCCCAGTCTCCTAGCAGGTATTAATAATGGCATCATCACCTTGAGCCCATCTGCTAAAGTTCAAAAGCTTGGGGTGTCATAATACATGAAGACCTCACATTAGGTTCAACACCATTGCTAAACAAACATTTGGTCACTTCAAAGGACTGAGGTGAATCTTTCCTTTCCTATCATTCCCACATACAATGCACAGCAATCATCCCCATAGATATCTCGGGATTAGACTAAGTAAAAAGGTTTATATCTTGGCGCCCCTTCCTATTTAATTGCCAGACTCCAGAGAGTTCCAAACACTGCTACCCGTATGCTTCTGCACTTGGTATAGTGAGACCCCATCTCTCTGGCCCTTCTTTATAGACATTACCTCGCAGTTTGTACGAGAATCACTTTCAAATCGTTCTCTATTGCATAAAAAGTGAATTATGAAACTGGGCCAAAATGTCTGCAAGAGAAATTAAACTGACATACTCCTCTCAGACACTTAAATCTTCTATTTAAAAGTATTTAATAAATCTATCAAAACTTGCCTCTTTCCTGACTAAGGAAAAGCTTCTATTGGTTACCTTTATAAAACTCAGGTACTATTTACAAACTCTGCCATTGGTGGTGTCCAACGCATTAACTCCTCTAACTTGCTGCAGTATTAGACCTGATCAAGCGCCATCTCTCTTGCCATAGAGACAATATACCACAACACCTTTCCCTTGTGTTGTAATTTCTTTAAAGGTACTGAATAGAGATTGGAAAGCGGGAAACATAGATGGGGTATTCTAAGAGTTATCTTGTCACAGATACTTTTAAATACACTTTATTTCTGTCTGTTAAGTTCTTCTGATGAGGTGGAAACAGTTTGTCACAGGAAAACCAAGATGTAATTCCCAAAGCATGATCTCCTTTCTCTGATCCCAATAACAGTGCAGATTGTTCTAGGGAGGAAAGCTCAGTGGCAACGTGGTCCCCTTGGAAACAATACAACACGGAGCAACACAGGTTCGATTCCTGGGTCCACGCTCAGAAACCTCTGGGTATTATGGGCGTTATAAATAACCTATCATATCACATGCACGCTTCCCTGTTGTCAGAGATTCACAGACTTCCATAATTAATTATTTTTTCACGTTAAGACCTTTTAAAGAACAGGAAAGAGGTTGAAGATAAAAATATAGAAAACCATTCATTGGGATCCAACCCACCTCCTGTTAGATAACTAGGTGTTGCCCTACACGCTAGAAACGTGATGTTCTGTGTTACACTATAAAGAGATTAAAGGTGGGAAAACATTGTTCTAACTACTTGCTGCAACACGCCCTAAACATTGGTTGTCCTCCGTTCTCTACTTGCACGTGTGTTTCCCAGGGATGGTGGACAACTTATCTGGATCTAAGCTTTTAAGAATTACTTGGAATACTTGAGAAATACTTTTTGCCACATATGCTGAGAAGTCGTTTTCTTTTCATGAACTATTTGGACAATCTTGCTAGGGATGGGGCAGAGCCTACAACTTAAAAACACTTTTACAGAACTTCACATCTACCTGGTTTTGTCGACCTAAAACGAAGCCTGTAAATATTTTTTTTTATGTTCACTCAAACAGAAGTCAAATATCAGCCTTTACATTCCATCGGATCCAATAAACATTCTCTAAATTGCACAGCAGTCTTTCCGTTACTTAGCTCAGAATTCAGTTTCCCATGAAAGACAGTTGTGCTTTCATCTATGGCTAATTTAAATTCACTGTTAGGGTTCACTCTGCACATTTCATCATTCAGGATTATTCTAAATTAGCTCAGGACATGATCACAAGGTTGTCCGAATCTTGACTTGTCTCTTCTGATTGATCTAAACTCCTTTCCATTTACTAATGAAAACATGTTTTTTTCTACTTTCCACTCTGATAGTATTTAGAAATATTCACTACAGGGGCCCACTTAACGAGGTAGACCACTGCGGAGGCATCAAATGGCTGCCAGGCCCTGCAGATAGAGTACCGGCGAACGTACAATATTGCTGACATGTAGTAGACGTTTTCGGGATGGCTAAGCTGAGCTTTTGGGGGAGTATGCGGCTGAGAAGAGGTCGATAAGTGAAAACCCGCCTGGCTGCAGGAACCACGAACCTCGAAGGGCAGGTGAGTCCCACCAGAGCCGCTGATGTGCACATTGCAGGAGGGTGACTCGCTGGAAGGGGCAATGGAGAGCGCGACCTGAAGATGTGTTCACTCTTCCAAGGAGGGGCTGCAAACATGGGCAGCTACCCAGAGGCTGAGTCGTGCAGTGCACTGGCAAACGAGGCTGGAACGTGCAGCAGCCAACCACCTAGTGGGAGAAGCGGACACCTTCATATCGATTAAGTGTGGCGCTCCATCAGCACAGCGTTACACCGAGCAGAGGCCAAGCTGTGACATGAAACGCTGGGGCACCTCTATGTAGAGATGAGCCTCACGCCCATCGTAATCCTCCAGCTTGGTGCTGCTCCCATTCGACACATATGGTAGCTCTCACAACGATAACAACTGGGGAATAGCAGACAGTGAAGACCAACTAACCTTTAGAGGTGCTTAATGCTCTGAGACATAGAGGAACAGTGCAAGAACACTGTAAGAAGCCTCAGTGAACCCAGAGGTAGCCTACAGGGGGCACCCTGTGTGCAGTGCAGTATGCCAACCCAAAACTCTGACTCTGGGTCAAGCGTCAGGACATGCATGAGTGCATCATTGTCAACTACGTCACCCACCCGTCACGTCCAGGTGACAAGGAGGTGAACACCAAGATGCCCAACTACAGGCTCTCCTACTAGAAATGAGGACATTAGGCCAAAGAGTGATGGATACAACACAGCAGTTCAAGAGGTAGTAAAAGTACTCAAGGAGCTGAAACATCGTATGAATCTCCAGTCTGACCACATTTCAGATAACGTATGCCTCATCAGTGGGAAATAAGACAAATACGCTCCCTCGTTGGAAAGCTGGACCATGCGGTGAATGACCTCCAGCACATATCAACTAAGACTGACCATCAGGAAAACTGGTCAAGTAGGAACAATGTGCAAATTACTAGATTGCCAGAGACAGAGGGTGCAGATGTGGAAACAACTGTCCTCGACCTCATGGGGAAAGATCTGCAAATCAACAACTCCAAGGAGTTCACCATAGAGCGCACCCAAAGTGCTCCTGTGCTGAAGCCAAAAAAGGGAGACCACCCTTGAACCATCACAGCGCACTTCGTGAACTTCCAGTACAAAGTGAAGGTCATGCAGGCATATTGACGCCACTGCAAAATCAAAAAAGAGGGGTGTGATGATAGGTTTCTTCAATGGCTTCTTAGTTGAAGTATCAAACTGGCAGAAGGAATTCAATGCTACATTTGAGATGCTGAAATGCTCAGAATTACGCTACTATGTTAAATAACCTACAACATTCTCCCTCTTTCACCAGGACCAGTGGAACCATTTTGACTCTCCAGAAGCAATTCTGTCATATCTTAGGTGTCGTGACCTCTTCGCACAAGAGATGACTCTGCCCTACCCCCCTGGGGGGATGGACCCAGCTGACCGATCATAACGCTCATCTCAAGACCTCTGTGGAAAATAAGTGGATGGAAGCGTGTAGGTGGGAAAGCACACCTAAAGCAATGGACCCTGCAAAAGGAAGAGGCTTTCCCACGAGACTGACCCAATCCCCAATGGGAGACCGCGACCATTGATAGTAGGGCTATCACTGTGGTCGAACTACTCTTTAGTGCAAATTCTGATCTGGCATGCCTGGAAATACAGGGGACACTATCACCCATTACTCAAATGGAACCAACAAACAATCATGTAGCTGCAATGATGCACTGAGGGTACAGTCTACTAAGGGGCAGAGATGTGCTGATGGTACAGGCTACTAAGCGGCAGCTCCGCTCTCCTTGGGCATTCCATGGCAGAACTGTGTGCCCTGTGACACTGCCACTGTGTTGACACTTGAGCTATGGATCACATTGATTTTGCTGCAGAGAGCTCCTTATATGAGGCATGTGACGTACTACCTGAACCAATATCTGTCAGATCCCCCCATCTGACAGACCTGCGATAACCCACGGATCCTGTTGTCTCACTAAAGGCAGTAGGCTTGCCTTGACTGTAGCATTTTGAGAGGGCAATGCGTCCCCTCCGTGGAGGGCTTCCCCCTTGTGGTATTTTTTCTTATTGCATCTATCCTATAAAGTTGCAATGTTTGCTTCTTCCTGTTATGTACATTCTTTCTGTTGTAAGGTTACTAGTTCATATGTTTGGTGGCGATTTAGAATAATGTGCTATGTTCGTCAGATTTGGGAGCCCAGATAAAGCAGATGCAAAGGGGGGTCTCATTACACAGTCAAGCAGAGGTGGTGTCTCTTCACTTACTGCAGGGTGATGATGGAAAGCTAGGGAGCATGATAGTTGAGTCTAATAATGGCTAAATTGAAGCTAATGACGATCAACATCCAGGAGCTGAATAATCCTATAAAAAGGCTCAGGCTCCTTAACTACTTAAGGGATCAGAAAGTGGATATAGCCTAATTGCCGGAGACCCACTCAAGCAAAAGCAAATCACTTAAGCTTTGCAGGCGCTGGGTTGGGTAGGCTTTTATGCCCCATTTCACAAAAGACACAGGGTCTCAATACTGGTCCACAAGCAACTTCCTTTAGTGGTTTGTGATACGCTTCCTGATCCAGAAGGGCACTTTATCATTGTCCGGGGTTACTCTATCCAATTCAGCCTCTCACCATGACTAATGTGTATGGCCCCTCAATTAGAAGCCCTCATTTTTTCACACACCTGTTCACTACTATATCTCCTCAGATCTGTGGATGCACCCTTATGGGAGCCAACCATAATGGTGTAATGTCATCTGCACTAGATCCACCACACCACACTGTCACCAAAATACTGCAAGGACCCTCAAGGGATTAATGGAGGACATGAAGTACGTAGATGTCCGTAGGTCAAGAAATCCCCAGAGGCAAGACTATACCTTCTCCTACCCTCACATGTGCTATTCATGCCTAGATATGTGGCTCATTCCTCGGCATCAACTGCAGTACCATGCTCCAGTTGTCCTGCAGATCAGCTTGCCCAGTGGGCAGAGGGATTCTCCACCTGGCAGTTCAACTTAGGGTTCCTGTAATATGCAGATACAATTGCTCAGCTGATTCAAGCAACCAATAATTTCTGCTATCGCAACATATGCAATGGATTTGCGGCATAATGGTGCTGGGATGTGTTTAAGGCTTTCCTGTGAGGCATATGTATGAGAGTCTGGTCGCATAAACTTCTTATCCGGAGACAGGAAGAGGGGGACATCACAAAACTAATAAGAGAGAAGGAAGCTGCTCATAATGTCACGTGTCACCCAGAGACACATCACACCTTGGTGAAGCTGAGAAAAGACCTAAAAAATGGTACAGCTCTATGAACAAAAACCTACTTCTCCAAGAACTCAAACCCTCTATGAAGAAAGTGATCAGCCAACCCATTAATTGGCCTACATATTGAGATTGCAACAGCAAACGTTGATTATCGAGCCAGTGCATGCAGAGTCAAGGAACCTTGTCAGCGGGAATACAAACATTAACTCAGTCTTCTAAAATGTCAATATAAACGTATACACTGACTCATCAAAAGTTATGTTATGTGGCAATTGTATAGCTCCTGCTGCCATTGGTTATGGTTTCATGTGAACAGATGTGAAACATTTGAGAATCGCATTGCGTGCAGGTGGCTGAATAGAGAATTGTGTAATGGCAAGTAATGGGCTGAGGTGCAATTATATTAGGATTAGAAGTAGGTGTTAATGACTATGTGACAGCTGGACCAAATTTTCTGTGGAACTCAACTAGTGACAGGTTCTTAGAGGATATAGCTTTTTCCAAACTATACCCCATAGAGTAAGACACTCAACAGCCCCTTGTCACTAGAAGAGATCACTAAGGCTATCTACCCACTTCCTGCAGGGACAGCGACGGGACCTGATGGATTCCCTATAGATATGTACAAAGCTATGGGGGAGCAAATAGCACCACAGCTGCTCACTGTGTTTGAGGAAGCTGGTGTGTCAACAGCATTGCCTGATTTAATGTATGCCACCAACATAATCTTGATAAAGACGCCAGGAAAGGATCTATCACTGTGTGGGTCATATCACCCCATATCCTTGTTCAACACGGATATTAAAGTTTTAACTAAATGCCTAGCAATGTGGCTGCAGCGATTCATGATGACTCTTGTGCACCCAGACCAAACCAGTTTTATACCGGGCCAGCAATCACCAGACAATCTGAGACAGCTGTTACATGTCCTCTTGAGCCCCTTGGCACAGTGATTGTCTCACTTGATGCCAAAAAAATATGACTGTGTTCTCTGGGACTACAAGTTCAAAGTCCTGATGCAATTCGGCATTGAGGGACAATTTTGTTAAAGTGGTCTGGAAAACCAAGTTCAAGTGGAAATGGTAGGCCGGGAAATCCCAAACCCAATAATGTAAATATTCAAAATAAATGGCAAAACCCACTTTATTAACAATCCACCTAAAGCAGGGACAGCATTCAAGCAGCAAAATCTTGGAGCTCCTAAAGGGCATCATACAAAACAGTGGATTATGAATAGAAAATATATCACTACTAAGATTATACTACCATCTTGGTTGCAAAAACCTCCCCGGTTGAGGGACTGGTTAAGGGAATTGAATATATATAGAATATATATGGGTTCGTTTTCTCACTAGTTATGAAATATCTGATGGCTCCACCTCATAACTGATAATGGTGAAAATATGTAATCTCTACAATAAGCTATTGATTGGCATGATATGTACTGGGCGGCCTACGATAGGGGCATTTTAATTGAGAAGCATCTTACTGACCAGTCTTGGGCACTTGACAGGTCATCAACACATGAGCCAAAAGGCAGCAGGGGAACAGAGGTCCACAGACTGCTTTCCTTTCAATTAAAAAATATGCTATTCCTTAATCCTAGGCCACGAGCCAGGGTAGTTTGTCTTTAGTTGGCCTTGAATGGCACCCTTCATCTGGGAATATGTGTTAGGTGTCAGGCAGGTGCTTTATCTGTGTCCGGGGCTAATGAGTAGACAATGTTCTAGAATTTTGGTCCACTTGTGAGGGAACCATGTTCTGAATTATATCACCCTGTATTGACCAAGATGTTAACTAATATGAGTGCAAATCTTATTATTTTTCTAGCCACTAGAGACTTAGTTGATCTGTTCCTTTAGAAGATTTTAGCTTATAATTGCTCTGCACCTGACCTTCAAAGTTTGATTGTTCTTTAATTAATCTTAGAGAAATATGTCTTGTGCCTTGGGAATTATTATCTCGTGTTCCCTTTCATGCCATTCAAACCCTCCCTAATTTCTCAGTAACCTTGGCAGGGTCCACACAGCTACTTGGCAGTGCCCTGCAGGGGTCTGTATTTAAGCAAATTCAGCAGTTCAAGCTTTCATGAAGTCTCAAGGCCTTTCATTCAGTTCAATGCGTGCTGATGCTTGCATTTTGAAAACGATGTTGCATTTCTGTGTTGTTGAGCTATACGCATGTATCGTTTGCGTTACATTTCAGCTTATGCATTGCTTATGTTATGTTGTTCATGTCTCTATGGTTGAAAGTGGCATTCTTCATGTATAAACGATCATGTAACATAGTATCTGCATTTCTTCATGGTGAGTGCATATTCACTTCATGTCTATTCCCTGCACGCGTGTCAGTTAACAGTGAGTTTGGTTATTCCTGCCAGCTTTAATTACATTAGGTCAATTTCTTCCTGAATCTGCCCGGGATAAGGCCGGTATGGTCGTCTTAGTGACATATTCATCTGCCTGTTAACATTCCCCCCTCTGGTCAAGTCCTCAATCATGCCCCTTTTAGCCCTCTCCCCAATAAGGTTTTTTGGGGGTTCATATCTTAGTCCCCCCACTCAGGTTACCTGCACGTCTTATGTGTTCATCCACTCTCCAGGTGATATAGCAGCACCCTGCATCTGGATTACAACATAGCCAGAATCTAATGTAGCTGCTTGGGTCTGGGGGATAGAAGATTGTTGATCCTGGAGGTGTAATGGGGCTTTACATTACTGAGGCGTGGGGTGGGTCATCTGGTTGTGTATACCCAGGTGCAGAAGCTTTTATGTCTATTACTAATTCCATTCCAACCTTTAGCAGTATTTTGGCAACCTTTTATTGCTATCCTTATAACACAGAAGGCCAATAGCATGAACACTGCTCTGGCAAGTAATATTTTAAAAGCACTGGCCGACCATATGGGTATTCAGGAGAATAGACAACTCAACCAGTTATCACTTTCAGGTTCATCCACCTCCTCCACCATGTTTTGTGCAAGTCTGTTAAGGTTGCTATGGCCTCTGTGAAGGTCCCATTCTCCCCATCATGGGAAGGTGGGTATGTGCAACAAGATGGCCCAATTGTCAAACACATGTCACCCTCTATGGCCATTATCAAATCGAGGACATAGCTATTCTGGAGATTCAGCGTCGTAATGCTCTCAGCTCCACTTTCATGACATTAAAGCCTTTCAAAGTCACATTTCCCATTACTATCATCAGCTGCACTGAGCCTTTCCTGCACTGTTCCTCTGCCTTGTTGCACACCAAAATGTCATCTACATATTGTATCACTGTGCTGTCAAGGTGTACATTTCCAAGGTCCATCTGGAGTACTTGATTAAAGATTGAGGGGGACTCACAGTACCCCTGATATAACCTTGTATGTTTCCACTCGGTCCCATGATAGAAAAACAAGGTGAAGCCTTGGGACTCTTCATGGAAGGCGATAAAAAAGGCATTCTTTAAATCGATTCCTGTGAAATATTTAGCTTTGGGTGGAATATTGCTAAATATTGTGGCTGGGTTCAGAACCAATGGGAACTTTGCTTCGACAATATTGTTCAGAGGGCTTATGTCCTGAATAAATCTCCATGACCCCTGTTGCCTTTTTTACTGGGTACAAAGATGTATTACATGGGGATTCTGATGCTACTAATATCCTTTTTTGCACTAAAGTAGCAATACTTTCATGTGCTTCTTTTGACACTGGATACTGCCTCACCCATGGTAAAATAGCTCTTTCTAATTGTCTCTCCCTTCCTCTTTCTTCCTCTCTTTTCCATTCCTTTTCCCTTTCCATTTCTCTTTGCCTTTCTCTTTCCTTTTCCTCTTTACATTTTCTCTCCTTTTTCCATCTGCTTCTCGTTTCTCTTCTTCTTTTCTTCTTTCCATTCTCTTACTCTCTTCTCTCGTTCTCTTTGCTCTTGTTCTCTTTTCTCTTCCTCTTGCTTCTTCTCTCTCTCTTTGACTCACTTTCTCTCTCTTTAAAGTCACCCATGCTTTTCCCATCTAATTAAAGCATTATTTGTCTTCCGACCCATTCGTACAGGGCAACTGTCATCTCCTACCTATTGCCCTGTCTCCCTTCTGTCTCCGGATCTCCTGCTCAGCCTGTGTCGATTTTGCTTGTAACTCACTATGTCCATATTCACTGCATGTGTACACCGAATTTTGTACATTTATTTGAACTCCTTTTATAGCATCTTCATTGCTGTAGGCGGGGGACACATATGTGAGTTTTGTGTATCCTGCTGCTGCCTTTAATTCTAGTAATGGATATAAGCCCTGTGTCTCAGGGGATGGATTGAGGCTCTGTGGAGGTGGAGGAGGAGCCGAGGGCGCTGTTCCCTCCCCTTCATGCTGATTAAGAATCCACTGTTTTGCGGGTGGCTCTTCGTCTCTTCCTCATCCATTTTCCATAGTTTTAGAATGGTTAATCGTTTTTCTAACTTCTCCCAGTTGTGATGCGGCATATAAATATGTTGTCATGTGTTACAGTGCTGATCTCAAAAGAATGCCTTCCTGTGGCCAAGGCATAAACATTGTGCCTGCAGTGCCCTTCACCCAGTGGGCATGGTACTTGTTAATGTTACTCTTGTATCAGGTAATGCTTTACATAAATGAACAAGGGGAGTGTCTCCCATGATTACACCTCACAATTTAATCTGCCGATACATACCAACCCTCTATTTCAGTTCCACTTACTCCCTTGTTTACCCCTCTTTCACACTTGTGCTCCAACAATATTTCCCTTTACTTTCAACACTTCTATGGAGGTCATTCCGAGTTTGGAGGCAGCCATGGTGCTATTAGCACCATGGCTGCAACCAAACTCGGGTCAGGGTGCGTGGTGTCAGAATGGGGACTTACCGGGACATTCCGCCCTATGCGGACCTGGTAAGTCCCCATTTTGAAAACCATTCCCCATTCCCATTTCAGCCCCCGTAGGGCTCAATGGGAATGGGGAAGGAGCTAATAATGGGCCCGCAAATTGCAGGCCCATTATTCGTTCTATGGACCTTTAACGGGTCGCGCTAAGGCCGGCTTGTAAAACCAGCCGGCCCTGGTGGGACCTGCTAAGGGACCTCATAATAGGGGGCTAGGGGGTTAACGGCACCGGCATCCTTACCGGTGCCGTTAACCCCCTACCGCCAGGGTCGGAATGATCCTCTATGTCTCCTCCCAACGCTATATCTGCTTTGTTGCAACTACCAGGGCAAGCACTTCAAACGCTGCCAACACTCCAGGCCAAACACTCAGGTAATCCATCATAATCAATCCTTGATCATCTCACAGTTCCCCAATATTCAAACAACTCCCTCGTCCGTTTTACAAGCCGATGCAATATACTTACATCCATGGATCTGCTGTGGCCTTTGATATCAGACTTCCCTCAATCAGCCGGCCGCATTCTGCCTGGCGGGGTGTACTGCTGGGATCAGACAGGAATTTCTCCAAGGCGGCTACTTTTGACCTTTCTCAGTTCATGCTAGATACCGGTCTCCACAGGTCACCTCGCAGTCTTCAGGCCACGACAATCCAAGTGCGCCAGCCAACCACCCAAACCACTACCATAGATGTTCACTTAAGTGCACGCAGGAAGGAAAGCCCTCTGCCCCCGACCCAAGCAGCCTACAGTTTACCAATCGCAAAGGTGGCCAATTATAGCCATAACACTAACCAAGATATGATAAGTATATCGCCCTGCACAGCTTGCATTTGCGCACTATAGGAATGGCCTCACCTGACTCTGGTGTCGACGCCACCACCTCTACCCGTGCCCCACACCCTTCCTACCTAAAGTTTCCCCCTTCCCACCACCCTCTTCACAACCGTCTGACACTGCAACATCAAGTACCAAGCCCCAAGGCACTGATGCTCACAAACTCCCGTCTTACTTTACATATGACACCACATCTTCCACCCGCACACCCCCATATCTCCCAACCACCCTCTCACATCCTCCTCCCTAAACCCACATCATCCTCCATACACTACCCACCAAAATAGTCTGCACCATAGACCCAACAAGACTGACTAACCTGTGCCTAGGCATGACTCGTCGCAAGCGCCTCAGCGTGAGAACATCAGTAATCTCACAACCCATTACTCTACCCATTCTAGGGACCACAAGACAATGGAGCTTATCATCATGTACTCACATGAACCACCACTGCTACCACCCCACTGAACTTCCACCCACCACTTTGTCCTCACAACAGCAATCCCAGGACACCCTCCCCACCTAAGGAGCCCATCGCGTTCACACTCTCTACCCATCCTATAGATCTTACAGTCCACACCACAGACCCTAACTTCAGCCTCAAAGGCACACTAAAAATGCCTGCTCTGTAGGAGCTCATGCTATTGACATCCGCGACTTCTCGACCAACATATACACTTCCTAGTTATCATGGAAACCTGGCTCCACCCAGCATCAGGCCCCTGCCTCGCTCTAGCTATCAGACCAGACTTTACACTCCTTAGAGCAGATCACCAGGACTCCATAGGAGGTGGAGTAGCCCTAATAGCCTAAAATCCACACTGCAGTTTAGATCATGCCCTCTAGATCTGCTACCTGGATACAAACTCCTTTTACTAAAACTTACTAATGACTCTAAAACCACGATCAACTTTCTGATCATCTATAAACAACCAAATAATTCTAACCACCCCGAATTTGGCATTCGTGTTACTCATCACCACCTCCTAAAACCTTGCACTAAATTAATTATCCTAGGAGACATTAACCTTGGATACAATGATAAATTGGACCAGAAAGCTACCGCATTCTCCGTGGCCCTCCAGGAAATGTATTGCACCTAAATTGTCAACTCACACACTCACTAAAAAGGAAGAATCGTAGACTGGATTTTGACATTAAATGTAAGCACAACTTTAGAATCAATTTCTGAAGTTACCTGGACAGATCACCCCCTAATATGCTTTGATATCCTAACCACAAAGTCTCAGGTTTCTCCTATAATTAGCCCATGCCCGATCTCCATCAGAAACACCTGCAAATTCACATTAGAAAATCTTATGCCCATTCTTGCTGACACCCTCAAGACCTACCGGCAGATTCCAACCCTGACAGCATCTCCATCTTTTACCACAATTGCTTTCAATCCACTATTAGCTCAGTAGCCCCACGCTCTTCTAAATCACCTCAGAAACCAAAACAAGCTAATTTCTGATTTGACGAAGAGCTCACCCTCCTATGCCACCACAAAAGAGCAATGGAACACCTCCATAAAAAGAATCCTTCCACCACTAGAGCTAAAATCTTATTGGCAGCGAATAAATCCTACAAATCGTCTGTGATAGCCCATAAAGCTAACTCCTGTAATACTGGCATCAATAATGCTTCCTCCAACACCAAAGGCTAGTCACTATAATCAGAGAACTATAATCTCCTATCCCTTCAGCTACCTCTGTCAACACGGACAAAGCCTGGTTCACCTCTATTCAAAATGCCTTAGCACATAAAATGCCTACCTTACAAGAGAAAATACTGAATGAGAGAAAACTTCTGGCTGTCAAAAGTATGGCCTCTATCACCCCTGAAGCCATTGCTAATAACTCTGGTGTCACGCAATTCAAATTTAACACCATATCCCAGGTCCAGGCTACCATCAGTAGCTTGAAAGTCTCTTATTGCAACGGTGACTGTTTCCCTCCCCAATTGGTCAAACGTTTTGCTCCTGCCTTACTACCCATTATTTCCGATATTATTAATGCCTCCTTCACCACCAACTGAGTCCCTTCCAGTATTAAAGCAGCATGGGTAACCCCACTACTTAAGCAATCATCCTTGGATCCCTCCATCCCCTCTAACTATAGCACCATCACCACTGTGCCATTCCTATTGAAAATAGTGGATAGAATAGCATACACACAAATCCAAGATTACTTAGAAAGTCACCACTTATTTGGAGCTAGGCAATCGGGCTTCCGGCCTAAACATTGCACCGAGACAGTTCTTCTAGACCTACAAATCCAGATGGATAGTATTCGAGACTCCGGTAACATGGGCATTCTCCTCCTGCTAGACTTGTCAGCAGCGTTCGATCTGGTAGACCACAACAGGTTGTGTTCCACCCTGACAGAAAACTTTAACTTCTCCCCAGAAGCAACCCTGTGGATTAAGTCCTTCCTATCGGAACGCACCTCTAAAGCCTTTATTGGTGATGGGGATGCTGACAACATTTCAGTTCCCTTAGGTGTCCCTCAAGAATCCTTTCTTTCTCCCACATTTTATAATGGCTACACTAAATTTCTATTCCCAGCACTTGACTCTAAGGGAGTCATCTATACTAACTTCGCTGATGACACGCAGATCCTGATCCCCATTACAGGAGATCACAAATAAGACACCATCACCATTAATGAAATCCTATCATTCAAAACTGCATGGCTACTGATAGCCTCTGTTTGAATGACGAAAAGATAGAGATTTTCATTGTAAGTTCACCCGCCTGCATCAAATCTTTACACCCTGAATACACTGCCATTACCATCGATGGGACTTCGATCCCAGTCCTCAAACTGGTAAAAACCCTTGGTGTTTACCTAGGTGCTAATTGATCTATGGCTAAACACATCAACACCCTATCCTCCTCTACTGCCTATACATCTAAACTCATCACACTCAGCCGACAATTCCTCACTCCGCAGAATTGCCTCACTCTAGCTCGAGCCCTCATGTTATCAAAACTGGACTATTGTAACATCCTTCTACTAGGAACTACAACGACCAACCTGGCCAAACTACAATTGTTACAGAACTAAGCCCTACGTGCAGCCTTGCGGCTAAAACAGAATGAACATATCTCCCACATCAGAAGAGAAGTACATTGGCTGCCTATCCAAGCTAGAATTATTTTTAAGACTCTGATCACAGCACATAAATGTATTACTAATGACGCCACTTCCTACCTCAACAACTGTGTAACCCAAAAATGATTGACTAGATCTCTAAGATCCAGATCCAGCTCGCATTTGAATGTCCTGAGATTCAAGCGTAATAGGGCAGGGGCTCTAGATTTCCAGTAGAGTCTCCAAAGCTTTGGAACACCCTCTCAGTTCACATTAGAAATTAACCTTTGCACCAGCGCTTCAAGAGGCTGATCAAAACCTGGCTATTTTGTAAATTCAACTAGGTTATTTCTAGTACGATCCTGACACTCCATCTAGGTTGACTCCTCCCACATTGTGCATGAATATATGATTGTAACTGTCTTATCTATGTTGTAACATAATTCGTAACTAGCCAAGCTTTCAAGTAACCTACACCGTGATACCTCCGAGTTTGGGCTTATAACAAATGGAATAAATAAATGAAAGAGGTATGGAAAACACAAGTTCCAGCGGAAATGGTAGGCTGGGAAATCCTGCACCCAATAATGGAAATAGTCAAAGTAAATGGCAAAACCTGCTTTATTAACAATCCACATAAAGCAGGGGCAGCATACAAGCAGAAAAATCTTGGAACTCTCAAAAGTCCTCATAAAAAAACAATGGAAAATACGTCACTAGTGATGTCACACTACAATCTTGGTTAAAAAAACCTACAGGGTTGAGGGATTGTTTAAGGGAATCGAATATATGGTTGATGGATTGGTTAAGTGACTCGAATATACATCAAATATATAAATGGGTTACTTTTCTCTTTGGTTATGAAATATCTGATGGCTCTACCTGAGAACACCTCTAAATTGAAAATGGTGAATACATGTCATCTCTACAGTAAGCTATTGGTTGGCATGATATGTAATGGGGGGCATAGCAAAGGGGTTTTCATTGGTTGGCATCTTACTGACCAATCTTGGGCACTTGATAGGGCATCAACACATGAGCAAAACAGGAGTAGGGGAAGAGAGATCTGCTGACTGCTTTCCTTTCAATTAAAAAATATACTATCCCATATTCCTAGGCCCCAAGCCGGAGTAATTCCTCTGTAGTTGCCCTTGCATAGTGCCCTTCATCTGGGAATATGTGGTAGGAGTACGGCAAGTGCTTTATCTGTGTCTGGGACCAATGAATAGAAAATGTTGTTGACTTGTGGGTCACGTGTGAGAGGACCATGTTCTGAATTATTTCACCCTGCATTTACCCAATAGTAGTGTGAGTGTTATTACTTTTCTAGACACTCGAGACTAAGTTGATCTGTTCCTTATGGAGATTTTAGCTTATAATTACTCTGCACCTGGCCTTCAAAAGTTAGTTATTCTTGAATTATTCTTAGAGAAATGTATCTTGTGCCTTGAAAATGATTATCTTGTGTTCTCTACCACGCCATTCAAACCCTGCCTAATTGGGTTCACACAGCTACTCGTCAGTGCCCACACAGTTCTGTAGTTCAGCAAATTTAGCAGTTCAAGCTTTCATCGCACCATGAGGCCTTTCATTCAGTTCAATGTGTGTTGCTGCTTCCATTTTGAAAACGGTGATTGATGATTACAATGGCGTTTCTATGTTAGTGAGCCATATAAATGTATAGTTTGTGTTGCATTTTAGCTTATAAGCTGCATATGTTATGTTCTTTGTGTCTCTATGGCTATGGTTGCAAGCAATATTCTTTGTGTATAAATACACATTTAACCTGGTGTCTGTGTTTCCTCATGGTGAGTGCATGTGCCAGTTAACAAAGAGATTACTTATTCTTGTCAACTTTAGTAACATTAGGTCCATTTCCTCCTACATCTGCCTGGGATAAGGCCAGTGTGGTCGTCTTAGTGAATCACATGTTTCACCTATGTGATACTGCGGTGGGAGAGGGGCCATAGCTATGAATGACGTATTCATCAGCCTTTCAACACTTTCTAAAGATGGTTAAACACTTGTACACAGCTCCTAGGGTGTCAGTTGTTATGAGTGGGGTTACATCCCTGCCCTACACTTTATCCACGTGAATGAGGCTCAGAGTTCCTCTCCCTCCACTGCTTTATGCATTGGCAATAGAACCACTGCCAGCTAAACTCAGGGCCGTCAATCGCCACAAGGGGCTCGTGGCTGGGGGAGGTGCATAAGATATCATTACATGCAGACAGCATCTTGCTATATTTCTACATGTGACATTGATCCCGGGAATCCTAGAAATGATAAGCGCATATGGCCCTGTCACTGGATATAAAGCAAACCTTGACAAACCTGCAGTGCTGCCTGTCACAACAGGCACACTCTAAGACCCCTGCGGCGGCACACCTTTTAAGCTACAAAGTGACATTATCAGATACCTGGGGATAAACATCACACAACAAGTGCACAAGATAGCTTCCAAAAACTACAACCGCGTAATATACCAAATCATAGCAGACTTAGGCTGGTGGAATAAGCTTCCGCTGTTGATGTAAGGACAGGCCAATGCACTCAAGATGAACTCCCTCCACAAATCCGCATAGCTGGCTCAGATAATCCCATTCCCTCCAGAGTTAATACGTCAACACGAATAAAGCCAGATCAGGTGCATATGGAGAAAAACAAAATGTCGACTGGTGAATGGAATTTTGCAAGCAGATAGGCAAAACAGCGGTCTAGCTTTGCCATTATGGTTGGGCCACCACCTGGCGGCCTAATTAGTGTCAGACAAAAGGTGGCTGACCAGCGACAATGCAGTGTGCTGGCTGCCTATGGAGCTGGCTCGTCATAGGCCAGTCACACCTCAGAAGGTGCTCGCAATCTCTCTGGCCAAAACCCCTGTTGCGATGAAACAGCATCTGATCGTCGGTAACTCCATAAAATGTTGGTACATGGTACTGCGCAGATTGGTGGTGACAGAATCTTATGCCCCCCACTGGCTGTATTACGAGCGCCATTGATACTAGCAGACAAAAAGCACGCACAATCTCTTCTAAGGGAATATTTGGGTGACTTGAAGATAGTGTATTGGACACAAATACGGCGCTTTTTAAACTTTCATGGAAGTCAGAGGAGCACCAAATCTAGCGGCAGGGCAGTGGTTGCTCTATGGGTCAGCTGTGCAGGACATAGCTAGGGGTATCTCAATTGGCACCCACATAAGAACTAAATCAATATGCGAGGCTCTAATGTACCAAGAGACAAGCATGTACCTCCGTCTCAAATTGTTCTACAATGTTCTTAAGCTGCTAAACGTTCGTCAGTCTAATGAGGTACTTGCTGCTCTCTGGTCAGAAGATTTGTGTCTAAAGGTGGGAAAAGATGAAATCACGCAATTGTTTGACCTGTCCCGATTGTCGTCATTTTCTCTGAGGAACATATCCATTGCATAGTGCCGTTTTTCTCTATACAATGGATATAGTACACACTGTCTAGGCTCTATACTACGGGCTTGTCCCCATCCCCGAAGTTATGAAGAAACTGTGGGTGGGTAGGCACAGTGGGTTGTATACTATGGGCATGACCTACCATTCGTGAGTTCTGGGGGAGAGTTGTGAAAGAGCTATAGTTATTAGGCAGATGGGCTGCCAGTATGGACCCCACTTTCTTTCTGTCTGGGAAAGAAATAGATGAATGTCTATTGGATGAACCAAGCATTTGGTTAGCGCACATACTTGCGCCTTAATATTTGCTGCCCATAATTTGATAGTCACTAACTCATAGTCAACAACCACGCCAGTGTATAGAGAATGGAGAAACATGGCCCCTACAACGTGCTCTTATGAAAGGCTCATCTAGAAAAAGAACAGATTTTGGTCACTAGTCACTAGTAACGGAGGCCTTTATATAATGCTCAAGTGGTCCCCCACTGGAACTGGACTGATCTGAATGTCTTTGAGTGTGCCGGGGACCCGACGTGAGCTTGCTGAGGCCTAACGTACCCTGTCAGAGACAGCTAACTAATGTGTTATTGTTAATGTAGACATGGATGGCCAATGAGAGGGAGAAAAAATAATGCTTATTGTGTCCTCCATGCAATGTTTATCTGGGACTGACATCCCGCCACCCTGCTACGTATATTTGTGCAATGATTATGGCATCTGTAAGATGTGACGTTCTTGGTATCAACACCACACATATTGATTTTTCAGATTTGTCCTGATTCCTTAGTTTTCATTTTTATTTATTCTATCCCTCCTATGTGTTTTCACTTTTTTTGCCTACTTGACTGTTTAGTCTAATATTGTTGATGTTATGGATGCTGTACCAAAACAAAATGAATTAAAAAAAATATATACAAAGATATGATGACATGGTGCCTTTGTCATCCAAATATCTTCTTAGCACCTATTTCATAACTTATCCTAACCCATAAAACGTTATGTATTCAAGGTGCCCTCAGGCAATCAGGGCAGAGGTGATGAACAGAACACTTTGTGGTCTCAGGTCCTATGCTTTAACCACAGATCCAACAGACATGTCTAGGGTCTATTTCTCTATTTCCGTTTGATCAGAACTGCAAAAATAGTACAAGGTCACTTACCTTTATGGACAAAAGACATACGTGATGAACACAATACTCTGTTGTTTCATGCTCTGTGCTTTAACCAAAGACCCAACTGAGATGTGTGGGCCTAATTCTCAATTTCCCTCTTAAAAGTACTGCAAAGTATCATGATTTATCTAGGTCATTTAGCTCAGCTACTAAAGAGTTATTCTAACCTGCTTTCCTCAGCAAATAGACAATCATGTAAGGCCCTTCAGGAGTATCATTTTACCTTCTTATCTTCTCCCTTCGTATCTTTTGTAGTTTCCAAACTCACCTACACACGATAACCTTTGGTGCTGGCTGATCAGTCAGTTGACGTGGCACTCCCAGATTTTCCCCTATGTGAAAGGAAGGACATTTTATAAACGTTATCTGGTAAAGAAGCCTCCACACTTCAAGGGCACCCGTGAGCACAACTTAAGTCCATCACACAACCTAGAACCAACTAGCTCGAATACCACTGTGCAGCATACTGGAATCTGCTTTCAGAGTACATTTTCAGACTTATACGCTAATTCATACATATCACTTTTCTGATAAGTGCACCGTCTGTTCCACCAGTAATCATTACTCACACACCCCTAGACTTGCAATCACATTCTATCTCCCTTGACACTATTGTCTCTTTCCATTTGTCTGTCCATTGGTTTCCAACTCCATCCTCTTTGTTCCTCAAAGATCTGGTCCTCCTTCCCTTCCACAGACCACAGTCTGGCTCCCCAATGCCTCACCCTGGCACAATTCGCAAATTTGGGACAATCCTTATTGCCATCATATGATTAGGGGGTGATGGGCAGAGTAGACATTCTTGTTAACATACCATAGCATAGCCTATAGTAAAATCACATAATCTAACATAACACAAAGAAACACATGCACGAACAAACAAAAATGAAAGACGTGTACAGACACACCAATGAGCACACACATCCATTTAGTCATGTACACACACAACTCACTGACATAGAAGAATACATGAATGCACACTCTCTCTCTCTCTCTCTCTGACTCTCTCTCTCTCTCTCTCTCTCTCTGTCTCGTGCATATGTATATATATACAGACTTGGCAGGGGCTCTCCAGGAAGCTGTGGAAAGCTAAAGAAGGTGGCTAGCAGTGTGCCACCGCTTACACCATGTTAGTATGAAGTCCACATTGTTTTGCTGGGGCTCACTGCTCTACCTCGCTGCCGCCACTCCCTATCTGCTTGTCAGGATTAACCATGCACCAGCACCTGTGCTAAATTAGCACACAGTCTGCGATGTTTTCTGTTCTGCTATGTAGCATAGTGTGGGCATCTGGAAGTGCAGCAAGTGCTGTAGAGACGGCTGCAGATCCACGTTGATAACATCTCATTTGGATTTATTTAAGTACGGCTGTTGCAAGGCTGCAAGGTGACTGTGTATTGGGGGTTTAGTATTGTAATCAATTGTATACCCGGCTAGCTGACCCCTCTGCATTATCTGAGAAGTTGTGATTATAAACCGCCGAGCCATGGTTAAGAGAAGGCCCCCATCCAAGCACATATCTCAACCTCTCCCCAAAACATCTACAATCTATGGGCTCTCAACTTCTGAGGCTATAGCCTAACATCTGAGAAGGAGATACTTTTTGACAATTTTAAATCCTCAGAAGGCTTGAGGTCTCCTGTGAGGTTATCTGAAATACGACCCTCTTCCTCTGTCAGTTTACATCCCAATGATCAGCTGGTCCCTTGTAAAATTAGCCATAAAACATCTAAAACAGTTATCAGTTGATTATTCTGATGGGGAAGACATTATATGCCTTGCAGGTGGGGTCAACGTGTCAAAAGGATTCCTTCCACCTCTATTGTGCCCAGGCATTGCTGACCCCACACCGACTTTGCCCACACACACTTCAAGATTAGGACAAAAGGACCTTAATCTCTGAAACCAGGCTACACAAACACCATATGCAACTACTTATGGTTCTACCCTAGTTTCTACATGTGCCGTCTGTCTTGATAAATTGTCATATGCCTTGCCTAAAGAAGTGACTATGTTGCGTATCCTGACTTCTTTACTACTGGAAGCCATTGGGTCCTTGAAAATACATTTTAGTGACAACATGTTGACTTTGCGTGAATATCCCACTGTTTCTGACTACATTGCTACTAAGGTATTGTTACCTGAAGAATTTGTGTGCACCAACACATCATTATGCCCACTGAGGCATATGCTGGATTAAAGGTGGAGTATTTCTGAAGTGACCAATGGATGCAATTTGTTTAGGATCTTGTATGCCTGTGGAAGGATCCAGTAACAGTACAGACCTAGTCTCTCCAACTTTATCTCCTAATGTTTTCTACATGACTGGGGTTGCAACCACGGGGTGGGTGTCCTGGGAGCACCATGACAATCTTACAAACAAAATAATGTATTAGGTCCTTCACATAAAGGACTGTGGCTCAATTGGAAGAAATTATATTGTGTCATTCACTAAGCTGTCTGACCCCTTTAATAGGGGTCTCCAGAGCTCTAGTTCTCTCTAGAGTCTGGTCCTGGTCTGGCCAGGCATCCTGAGCGGGACCCGCAGCAGACCTCGTAATGAAGCGGCCCGGAATGAACGGTGCTGGTCCCTTACCAGCACCATTCATTCCGCGACTGCCAGGGTCCTAATGAGGCCCATGGTGTCCATTGTCCCCTGGAATATTGTGTTTCTGCCAAATGAAAATAGATGATCAAGAGTGGTTGGCCTTCATTGAGTAAGACCATTTGGTTCCAGAAATAATGGGCTTTGGATCCCTCATTTGATTTCCGGCGATCCCACCTTTAGCATCTCAGCTTGCAGGGGCAATTTAGGTCACCCCATTCAGGGCTTAACAATTTCGGGTTATGCTGATTCGAAGTATATGGTCTCAGTTGTCCTGACTGACAACCAGGATATGATGTGCTTGCAGTTCAGCTTAGATGGGGTTCTTCAGTGCTTACTTTACAATACATATTTGAGGCCTGTGAAGGGCAGAATAGACCTGAGACTGCATGAAACGGTAAGACAGTGACTAGCACATTCTATAGCTCCAGATCTTTCTTTTGCGGATGTGAGTGTTGTGTTAAATACACAAAGTGAACCCTTGAGAAAAACATAAGGCCTTTCAGACAAAGGGGATGCTGCTTGCCAGATTCCTGATTTGGCTTCCCCTCCTCCAAAATGGCGTTCCCCAGATGCTCTGAGTCTGATTTCTGTGATTTTAGATCTCGGCCTGAGATCTGGCAATGATCGTTTACATTGTGATGAAGTGTCAAACCTGCTGTATTTACCTCCAGAAAAGGCGCTGCTTCATCACATATTGATTATATTTTAAATGCCTTAGCTAGTTGGAAACTGCCTAAGGACCTGAAAGTTAAATCTAGGTTAGAAAGTGAACCAACCGTGTTATCTTAAATCGTATTCCTCCTCTTGTCTGTTCTTCTACCCATATGAAAATAAGTAACAGTGACCTGACCCTCAATATCAACCGACACAGATTCCAATTGGGCAAGCTCGATCTTGATCATGAATTGCCGATCATCTCTGCTAATCTGGCAGCAGTGTTGAAAACTTCCCAGATTAACTTCAGTAATGACATGATTGATGATGATTTGACCTATCAAGCAAGTTGTGAGGCAGTTACTCCCTTTGTTACTTGCACAAATGCAGATCATGAAATTCTTAGTTTGATAGTGACTGTAGGGCAGCTACCGATCGTTTAAAAACGAAGCTGAAGGTCAAGGGCCTTCCTTGTAAAGAGAACATTTCAAGCCTGAGACCAGAATATATGCCAGTGGTGAAAGCTAAAAAGAGAGCAGCCATTCAAAATCTCTGGTCCTCTCTTGTGCATGTTGCCACAAAGAAAGATCAAGAAGCTTTTTGGAACATTGTAGCAAAAGGTAACAAGAGCAGTAATCATTGTGAAATATTAACTACTATGTTTGCTGATAACTGATTTAACGATTTAGTCTGTGTGGCATGAAAAGAGAATTTGCAAAGCTCCAGAGCATGGTTTGGATGATGTTATTACATTTGTGGGGTACATTTATCAGCCCAGCAGAACTCCCTACCTCACCAAACTACACTTCAGCAGTTACCAGCAGAATGCCTTACCTTAAAACAGTGTTTTTCAGTCACCAAAATAATGGCTGTGCTGTCTCGCCAGACACATATGGGGCAAGAGGAAACACAGAACACCATGAGAATTGCTGCCAATAATATCTTCATTTGCACCAGAGAAAAGAAGTCAAAGGCAGCGCTGCTATATTGCCAGCTCAGAATTTCCCATTGAAAAAGAAAGCGTTCTGCATGTAAAAATGTCTGCGCACTGATGCCCTGTCCATCTTTTCAACAGTACACAACTTGGTTCAAGTGGACCAGCCCCCGGGGCATATTAATAGGCAAGGGTAGAGGATCTTGCACCCTCGTCAGACAAAGCGGCAGTGCTGCAGCCTGGGACAATGGATTTCCAGGACACATAGGTGTGAGTTTCTGGTGGCACCTCCCCCCAACTCAAACTTCAAAGGCAAATCCATGGCAACACTGGACTAAGAATGACTAGAACCTGACATTTGGCTGTGGGCTGGAAAGAATGCCCTTGTTTGGAAGACAAAGCCAGCCAATCTGAGGCAAAAGACTTTTCTTATTTAATAAACTTTAAGACTTTTATTTCTGCAAACGGAAAATGCAGTAATGTGAAATTTTAACAGTTTGATTGTAATTTTGTGGCATTAAAAAGACATTGTAGCTTTCTCTAGCATGTTGGGGAGGCAAACGGCAGGAAAATGTAATTCATGGGAAACGTATACATGTTACAACTTTGGAAATTAATGCAAACATGTTCTATGATAATGTGTACACATATATAAAATTGTAGAATTGTAGGTGAAATGGTTCCCACTATAAATTGCAAAAGGTTGTTAAAGGGACTAAACAACATTGTACAAACTTGGGAATTGGAATGAGAGGATCTGTGTAAAATATGACCTTTGCCTATGTGATTTGTAAAAGTGCCGCAACTGTAAAAATATGCAATTTATGGCATAACTGATTTTGGCAAAAATAACTGTGTGAGGGCCATGCACATGATAACACCATAAAACTGATGTCATGTCCCTGAAGTCCAACCGGCAGACAGGAAGGCGTGACAGCCACCCCTGACCAATCCAGTTGTTAGAGACATGTCCAGCCAAAGTCTGCCCCCATAGTATAATACCGTGATTTCATCCTCTTATAAAAGGTGGAGGCCCAGAGAGACAAAGGACTGACTCGTTTGATTTCCAGTCTCAGCATATCCAGGGAACTAGAAATGTCATACTCATCCTGCATATTCCAGATTCCACTGCCAGGAAAGGGATAGCCTATCCAGGCAGAACCACCATTCAGAATCAAACCCCACAACAATCCCACTAATTCAGGGAGAAAAGGGAAAGGTCGCTGAATCCTCATTGGGATTATCCCATGCTACCTGCTTGCCCTGCTACCTGCTTTATCCAGCTGATGTGCCTCAACGCCATGACCAGAGCCTTAGTCCGCTGTTGAGATACCCGGTTGGTGGGCCAAAATTCCATATTCAAATGCTTATTGTAAGTATCATCCCATCCCATAGCAAAACGTTGGATATCCCATTCTGATACTTTGCCAGTGGTTTAGCCCTATAAGTAATCCTGAAAGTACACTAGTAACTGTTTAAAATTATGAGAACCCTTTGTGCATACTGTTCCTTGATTTCCAAGTATTAGCGTCATTTTTCCCCATCCTTATTCCATTGCATAAATCCTTAGTAATATTTGGAATATACTAATTAATTCCCCCATAAGGAGATGCAGGGCTTGAGGGGGGTCAAGACTGCAGCTTGACCCTTCCCACAGGCAGTGTTTCTCCTCTTGATAATCTAGTTGTAAAATATAGTTGTAATAGCACTTGTCATTTCCTTTCCAAACCGATTTTCCCTGTCAACTGCTTCCACTTTTAAAATCAAATTTATTTTCCCGTTAAGAATCTCATACTGTCATTCATTTATAGTTACTGTTTGACTTTCTTATTATTCCTGTGATGTGTATCTGTCCCTTAGCATAAAAAACGGCATTCCAATTTTGTCCATTGGACCCGTATTTAAACCCGTGAAAATAAAAAAATGCAATTTCTCCACGTATGATTTGGCTGTACTGTGTTTTTCCTTCCCAAGTCGATTTTCTGAACTGTATGCCTGTTGTTAGGACATTGCTTTGTAGTTTGCTAGTGTTCTTACATCTCTGATACTGTTATACTCATTTCTACCTCATCCACTCAACCGATCATGTTAGCAATTTCACGGGCTGTTTGGCTCAGTTTTCAGGGAGCTCCTTTTCAATGAGGGTAAGTCGGATTTTAATTCCAATTGTTGCATAGTGTACCTGACTCCTAGCTACACCTTGCTTTCCATGCAAATTATGATTAATAGGGGTTTGAGGGAATGTTGCAGGGGGAATGAGTAACTGTGATGCCATTTAAAAAGTCCACTCAAAAATGTATTTTGCTTTCTTTCAACTGTGTAGTGTTTATTTTACATGAAAAGGTCTAACTAAGTGCATTCCATCAATTTACCATGTAATTATCACCCCACTGGTGATTGCTGCCCAATGTTAAATTTGTGTGATTTAATTTGGATTTTAAAATAAATAAATATTGTATTGGCCTGGGGTATTTGTAAAAGGGGATGTGAGGCGGGTTGGGTGCCATCTTAATCTGAATTCTTAGTAAATAAAGGAAAAGTTTTTAATTGTGCACTGCATTCTAGGCCAGTAGCAAGAGTCCTGGTCTGGAGTGTGATGCCCCTTTAGAATCCTTAACAGTTTGGGGGCTCGTGCCGGGGATTGAGAAAGTGTTTCCACCCGTGACAGCTTAACACAGCAGACTAACCTTCGAGGTAGTGATACTTTGTGGGGTTGGAAAGCTGTGTTACACTGTAGAAGCACCTTCCCAAAACATAGACCCTAAGTATCAGCCCTGTGTGTAAAGATAAAGTAAAATCAACCCTGAACTAGACACAAAGCAACAGAATACAGGTTACCATTATATTAATAAATTAATAAAGAAACAACACTCTCCATAATGACCACAGTAGAGATACACATGGCTAGGCAGCACCTTCTGCACACATTATTTGTCAGAGGGGAATGGGCACAGCAAGATGAGGAGGTCTGGCTAGGTAGGAGAATAGAGGCAACAGGTCACTGCCATGGACATGGATGTGTGGCAAGACAGTAGCCTGTTACATCAAGCCTTGAGCGAACTATATATGACTCCAAACATTAAAGAGGAACAGATTAAAATGGTCCGATTCACAGCCTACATATATCTCCACATGGGGATTATGCAGAAAAAATCTGAAGAAAATAGAACCCTTGCACACAACCAGTCTGGGCTATTAAACCAAAACCAGACTGCATTAAAACAAGTAGAAGAGTGATTGAGAAAGAACCAAGATTCTGAGGTAGGATTGGGAAATCATATCAAACAGCTAGGATTAGGCTCTACAACAACAAAATCATTCAGACCCAGAGGCCCAATTAAATGCATTAAGAGTGGAGTGTTAAGAAAAGGTTGACTCTTTGGAAGAGAGTCAACTGAAATTAAAAGAACAAGTGAGATACAATAACCTCAGCGCAGAACAAATAGTCACTTTACAGAATCAGATAAAAAAATTGGAAGAGGCAAGTAATAAATTAATTATTAAAGAACTCCACTTTCAATCAGATTTTGATGAAGAGCGCCACAAGTTAGGCGCCATAAGGCAACAAAGCGATGACCTGACCAAACAGGTTGGCGCCCTGCACCAGGGAAAAGATGCCCTAAACCAGGAAGTGTGCAAATTAAAAACCAATCTGTAGGGAAGGGAGTCAGACCTTCTTGGACTGATTGGCATAAAAGAAGAGTGCGAAAAATAAATGGGACTTAGGAGACAAATGGAGCTATAGTTAGAGCAGGCCGTAGAGGCTCAAAATGTGCAGAAAAAGGAGATTTACCTCCTGCAACAGAAATTGTCTCAGTGTTCCCAGACCATACAGGCCGCACAAAAAGACAATGAGGCCTTCTGGGAGGAGAACAATGGACTCCACAAGCAGGTGGCAGCTCAAGAAAAGGTCATAGAAGTAAGTCAAACCTTGATAGCAGAGCAAAAGGCTCAGGCCTCCGCCTACCGTCAGGATATAGGGACTGAAAAGGAAAACCTGGAGCTGTTAGAGAAAGAGTATGCAAGGCTGAATACAAACTTCAGGGACCCCGAACAAGTAGAGAGGTGCAGGGCAAACCCTGATCACAGTGTGATGCCCTCTGTACTAAGGGCCTAAAACTCATTTACCAATTTGTATGCACAAGGCACTGCTGACTTCATGTCCGCCGCTTCACAGGAAAAGGGAGTCAGGGGGCAGCCAGACTTAAATAGACCTAGCGTGATTGAGCGGGTAGGCCACCGCCCATCAGAGATTGATGGATGGGCATCCCTGCACAGATTACAAAATGTTATGGCCAAAATATCTGATCAGGAAGACTCCTGTGAGGAGAAACTCAGGGAGCTAGACCTACAGAAGCATCACTTACAAAGGAACCATTTGGTACACTTTGCAGAAAAACAGCAGGAAATAAGGCCCCAAAAGAGCATACTAAAACCCTCCATCCAAACATGGCAGTGGGGAGATTCTCCACCAACCCTAGAAGCAAAGAGGAGTCCGAAGACCACTCTCCTGTTGGAAAGAGGGAGTCGAAGCAGAGTGACCGAGAGAGCCTAAGGTACAACACGGGAGAAGACACTAAGCCCCACCATTCCGACACCAAATCACAAGCTCAAACAATCAGGGAGCACCTAGAAGATAAAGAGGGGACCTCAAACTGTAGCAGCTCTGAGTCTGAGGGTGAGTGGACTCAGGTAGCGTGGCAAAGGAAGGCCAATAAGCAAAACAGAGCGCTGGTGAAAGACCCCATTAGGCAGATTAAGGCCATTATGAACTTCATGAACCTATATCATAAAAATGCAAAATATTCTGTCTGGGAGCATCTGGAGCTCTATGAACAGATGGACTTCTTCACATCAAAAATAGCCAGAATTGCATAGACTATGCCAAATGGATGTTCTCTCCGGATTACTCCAGCTTCTTTGCTGGACTGGAAGACCAAAACTATTCTAGGTGGTCCATCTACAAGGTGGCCATCTTGAAGCACTTTTCCGCCCACAGAAATCCCCAGGATGCTCGCAAAGCGGCCTACAATTTGCAATGACGAGAAGATCAGGCCCCAAGAGAATTTGTGCAGGAGCTAAAACGCGCCTTTGTACAAACTACCAGGAGGGTGCGCACGCACAGTAGAGAGTTTATAACTACCTATTTTCGTGCGCTCCCAAAATACATAATGACCCAGCTGGTGAGGGATTTTCATGACAAAAGGACCATGGACTGGGTAATAGAGCAGGCTACCTGGATCTATGAGGTCCAAAAACCTGCAGAAAATACAAAACAGACAAAAACCCCAAACCAACCAACATCCCTGCTGCTGCAAAGGTGGCGGAGGTGAATGTTGCCCCCATTTTAGACCTAGAAATGGGGGGCGTAAAAACAAACCTTCCCAAAACCAGCCAAATCAGAGGCAAAGAAGGCCATCTGATCAATCAGCAGCAGGTGGCAGTCAGGTAGGTAATCCCACCAATGGGACCCCTAACTCTCCTGATTACATAATTCCCAGATATAAGGGCAACCAACCTATCTTGGGGTATGTATGGAATCCCCCAGCCCAAGGAGGGGATCTAACCAGGTGAGTACTGCCCCAGGAAACTTCCCTGCTATCTTCCCTCAGGAGCGCAGTAATCCCCCAAATCCTGGGTTAAGTTTCTTTCCCCGGTATCTTCCCAACCCCAAGCTGCAGTACAACCCTCCTTTCTTTCCCTGGTTTCAGGAATCCAGACCCCCCAATCCGGGAGAGGGAGGCCACGGGTGGAGGGTTACCAAGGGAATCCCCCGTACCCAGGGGACTCCGGAAGAAAAGATATTTACCCTTCCCGTGAACCACCTTGGTTTGAACAAGGACCCCCATTCCAGCCGGAACTGGTGTCCCAATTGGAGCGCCAGTTCCAGAACCTTAGGCAGGATCTGAGTCACATGTTGAGGGCTCAGCAGAACCCTTAGATGAACATGGCGGCTCAGAACCCCTCAAATCAAGGGTCTGGCACCCCCAAACAATGACAGGGACAGAACCCCGACAATTCACTGGTTCCAGAGGAGGAGGCACGGGAGGAAGGAGGGTGTAAAGCCCCAGACGAAGCTTTCTTCCTCACCTGTGAAAATCCCCTGGACACCCCGGAACCGGAATTAAAATCTGCTGCCCCTGAAAATCTGCAAACCAGGGAACAAAGGGTGGTTAAGAGAAATAAAGAAATCAAAAAGGCCCATTTTGTGGAGGAAGTTAGTGTCCTCCAGGTTGAAGGGAAATGATTCTTGGAGGAGTCTGGGAAAGAAAAATGGGTCACAAAAGATCTGAATGAAGACTGGGAGGGTGTGGGGACGGATTCAGAGTCACCCATCCCTGAACCCTAGAATTGTGATCATGAGAAAAAAATATTAATGGAGGGATCCTCCCCACAAATTGGTTCTAGTGACTGCCACCTGGTAAGAGGGGGCACAGAGAGCTAAGGGAAAAAGGGGATTCCAAAATCCCACATATTTCAGGATGCCAAATATTTGTTACAGATTCCCAGACTCCGGCACAGAAATATGTCCAAAACCCCAGCATGTTGGAGTCCTCCAAAATAAAGAAATCGACCACCCAGCTTGACCAAAATGCCCATTACCTTTGCCCGCTGGAGGAGAAGGAGGAGAGATTCTATGCCCCCGTGCTAGTGCAAGGGCAAGGTGCATTTTCAGCACTGGTGGATACTGGATCCCAAGCCACTCTTTTGTGAAAAAGGGCCTTTGAGCAGCTAAATTCAGGAAGGGGGGAGAGACACCAGATTCCTATCACCCCTCTTCCTGGACAACTCCAGAACTTCGATGGTAATGCGGATCTGGAAAAAAAAATTGGGCGACATAAGGTGAAACACCCGGTCATAGTCGTGACTCCAGATAGAACCCCTTGTCTATTAGGGAATGACATTCTTCGCAGGTTGTCTCCCTTAATAGACTGTGTGAACAAGGTCCTCTGGACTCAAACTAACCAGCCAATAAAATTAAAACAAAGTGTCAACCATGTTAGTTTAAATGGCACATGCCACATGATTAAACAAAAATCAGATCATATTGAGTTTCAATTTCAAAATAAACAAACACCTGACGTTACAGTAATTTCTGAAGGACAACAAGCTGGTGATGGGAACTCCTCTCCATTCCAGAAAATCAACTGCCTTCTAGTTTCAAGTGGCATTCCACACTAGAAGGAAATACTTTGAAATTCTATACCAATTCACAATCTTAAAATCCCAATTCTATAGTCAAAAGTGATGAAAACCCATCTCGAGGTTTAGCTGAGATTCAGAAAATTAGAGAACAGCTGTTCCTCCCTATTCTGTTAAATGAGGGAAGGAGTCTGTTCTCTCTTGAGTGTGCCTGAACAACGGAAAGAGCTTGATCAGTGAGGCCATGATCAGAAAACTCCCAGAAGATCCAACCATTCCCACATTTAAATTGATCGATAAGTGGGAAATGGGTCTGCAAACTTTCAATTCCAAACATCGCCTGCCTAGGTGATAAAAGCATAGAGCATAATTGTTGGGTCGTGCGAGATGTCCCTGATGCATTCTATTTAGGCAGTGACATTCTCATTCGGTTTGCAATTCATTTGGACCTTGAAAATGACAAGGCCTGGTACGACTAGGGGACAATCCCATGGGCTTTGGCAATTGCTGCCGTATGCGATTGAGGTTCAAATTGGAGAGGAGGTCACCATCCCAGGACAGACCCGACAATTCCCACTGCACTTAAAAATTAAAAGCCGAATTAAACTGCAAAATCCTGACACCTATGTACATCTCAATGCTCATCTCCAACAGCAGGGGTTAAACCCAGCACCATTAGTCAATGTAGAACACAACACAATTCCAATATTGATGGCTAACAGCGACCCTAGGAGTATCACTCTAGGCGCAGGCACCATTATTGGAATGGTGGTTGATGACCGACATTTTTGGATGGCTCTAGGAAATTAACTAATAGGACCAATCCCCAACGGCTGCTATGACAATGACAGTGACAATGACAGACCACCGGACAGGATCTTCATGCGGCAAGGGGGGGAATTTCCTGATGTGCTCTTCCTGCCCTTACAGGGAGTAAGAGGTGACCTGTGACATCAGGCAGGATGAGGTGATATTCCAGGTCCACAATGACTGCCTCTCCTACCTGGAACCCTCTTTCCAGGTCAACACGTTAACCAGAGAACTCCCTACCCAACTGGAGGAGGCCGCTGAGATAGAGAAACCCAAAGTCTTTTCAGGCTTCAGGCAAATGGTTGAAGAGCGGGTCAACCTCGCTGATGCCTGTGAGATTAAGGAACAAAAGCAAAAGTTGAAACAGGTGTTCTTATATTTCTGGTCACACAGAGATACATACTACCACAATAACCACAGACCCTGGGATGAGTCCTGTGTTTGTGAAGCAAGATGCCTGCCTTTTGCATCCATGGAGTCCCTGATGGAAATCATCAAAAACCTGGAGTCCCGTGGGATAATTTGTCCAGTCCACAGCACCTTTAATAATCCGGTGCTGGGGATTTTAAAACCAAATGGCCAATTGAGACTTTGCACAGACCTTAGGGAGCTGAACAAATGGGTCCACATGTCCCGATGGCCTCTTCCCTACATTGACCAAGGGCCCAGATCCAGGGGGCAAAGGTATACACCACTATTGACCGGACAAGTGGATACTGCACCGTGCCCATCAGTAGGGAGGACCAATAAAAGCTGGCATTTACCTTCAGGGGCAGCAGTACACATGGACCTGGATTCCCTTCAGATACATAAACTCCAGCAACTAATTCAACATCTTCTTACACAAGACCATGCCCAACTTGGGTGAAAGGGGTAACCTGCCCTATGTGGATGAGGTCCTGATAAAAAGCTCAACTGTGGAGGAACACACAGTGGAAACCAGTTATGTTCTGATCCAGTTGAGGGTTGCCGGAGCAAAACTGTCCTTCCAGAAGGCACAGTGGTGCAGGACCTGTGTCAAGTTCTTGAGACATGAAATAACTCCTGAGGGTCTCTGTCCCTAGGATAAGAAAGTGGAAGCACTACTAAAACTAAAAGACCCCACAACTCTATGTGAGCTAAGAAGCCTCCTTGGACTGACTAATTACAGTAGGAAGTTCATTGAGGATTACGCAGAGGTCACAAAACCCCTGATCCATCTGTTGAAGGGGGGGTCAGTGGGAGTGGGATCCAGAACAAGCCGAGGCAGTAAAGCAACTCAAAGGAGGCCTCTCACAAGTGCCTTGTCTAGCTTACCCTGTCAAAAACAAGGAGTTCTTCTTGGAGACAGGGTTCTCAAATACATGCTTGACAGCAGTATTATATCAAAATCATGACAAGGTCAATAGAGTCATCTCCTATGCAAGCAAGACTTTATCCTGCGTGGAGGAATAAATTCAACGATTGTGAGAAGGCACTCCTGGCAAGGGCGTGGGCATTGAAAAATGACCACCCATTCATCCAGGGGAAGCACATCATAGTGGAAACTCCACACCAGCTTTTGCAATACCTCCAAAGCGACAGAATCCGGGCAGGAAATGTGAGTAATTCCAGAATTACTTCCTGGATTCTGTCCATCCAAGGCTTTCCTGTGGAGGTCACATATGGCCAAAAAAAGATGAGTCCCCTCGTGCAAGGTCTGGCTGACTTCCATGATTGTGCCAGAGAAACCTGTCTCAAGGACGAAAGTCTCAAAACCCAGGACAACATAGAGGCATACCTGAATTCCCAGCACACAAAGTCTATGAAGAAGACAAGTGCGAGGGAATGCCCACAGTTTATGTGGACGGGGGCTCCTACCATGTTGACAACAACGGGGAAAAGGAACTGGTGTCCGGCATTGGGAATGCCTGGGTGAATGATGCCCCGGAACCCTCGGCTGGGTACAAAATCCGTCCCTGCAGTAGAAAGGTGGCAGAATTGATGGCAGGTCATCAGGACATCCTCACTGCCATCCAACACCAACTCCCTGAACTGGTCATAATCACTGATTCAAATCATGTCTGGAACGGGTTCGTGGAGCACCTGGTCAATTGGAAAACCAGAGGCATGCTGTGTGCCAATAACAAACCACTTAAACATGGCAAGCTAATACAAAATATTGATGATCTGGTCACCTCTAATGGGATGACCATTTATTGGAAGAAGATTAAGGGTCATTCCAGAATAGAGGGGCCAGACAAAACTGGAAGTGACTTGGCTGATCAGCTGGCAAAAATCAGAGCCATCCAGGGGGATCTCCTTGAGATCGAGTACCCGTTGGGGGAAATGCAGGTCACTGCTGTCACTAGGTCCAGGCAAATGCACACAATTAACTCTCAGCTGCCCAGTAGAGGAAGGAGACCCCCAATGATGATTTAATCACGGCACAAAAAGGGAATCTAATTATTGGGAAATTTTACCAACACATTGAGCACCCTGAGAACTTTCCTCTGATGGAAACCAATCACATTGGGAAAGAGGACCTCAGGGTGTTGATGAAGTGTCCCAAAATATTCCAAATCCAAGACAGTTTGTTGGTAAGGAGACCCATCTCTGGATGTGACCAGTGGATGGTACCTACATCATTCCAAAGCCTGAAACTAAGTCACGCCCATTACGCACCCACAAACGTTCATCAGGGGTTTCGTACTACTCTACAAATCTTGCGGGAGGTTGCCTACTGGCCACACATGGAGCAGGACCTTGACCAATATTTGAAGGGGTGTTTTGTGTATGCACAATTTCAGTCAAGCTCACTCACACAGAGCTCCCCTCCAGAAGAGGGGGATGACACTGCTTTGGTCAAATTAACAAGTAGATTTCATCGGGCCCATGATTTGCTCTTCTAGGGGGAACAAGTACATGTTAACAGTAACCTGCTTGTTTACCCAATGGGTTGAATGTCTCCTGGCCCCAAATTGCAAGGCAGAAACAGCAGCTACCCTGATAATCAACCACATCTTCTTGCGTTTTGGCCTACCCCAAAGGATTGAGTCAGACTGAGGAAGTCACTTCACCAGCGAAGTGATGACAAAGATGTGGGAGATATTTGGGGTAAAAAGGAAACTTCATATTGCATACCACTTTCCTCTAGTGGGGGAGTTGAAAAGTACAATAAAACAATTGAGAGCATTTAAAAAAGTTTGTGGCAGATTCTGGGCCAAGTTGGGACATCCAATTACCACTTGTCCTGATGGCCATCAGATCTACACAATCTTCTGCGACCAAAATGTATCCATTTGAGCTAAAGACTGGGCGAAGGATGGTGCTACCTCCGCATCTGCTCTATAGAACACAAGAGCAGACACTGATAAACGCCTCCACAACTCATGAATATGTTGAGAATCTAAGAAAACACCTTCCACATGCTTTTGCGTACACTCAGCAGAATCTGGAAAGAACTGCAGAGGGGATGGCAACTCAATATGACTTAAACACAACTAAAAAGGAATACCAAGCAGGAGACAGGGTCTACTTGTACAATTTTCCTAGGATCTAGACTAAGAAGAGAAAATGTCTCACCTCCTGGTGCGGTCCTTTTTGAAATTGTAGATCAAATTAAACCTGTCGGCTACAGAATCTGCATCTCCAAAGGAGAGCTGTCAGAAGAAATGGGTCCACATTAATCAGTTAAAGAGTTGTCATCCTAGACACACTTTGCAGCTGATTGAGGATCCAAGGGAAAGTTAAATAGAAGAAACACCTGGAGAATGAGAACAAGAAAAAGAAGAAGCAGAAGGGAACAGGTAGGTCCATCAGTAGATCTATCTAACAGGGAGTACTTTTCTTCATTATCGGTGCAAAAAGGTATCACACAAACCATGGGGTAAGAATGCAATAGCTATTCCTGCTTTGTTAAGTCATGTGTCTGCTGTTAATATAAATGTGTGTCTTGTTCCACTGATGTCAACCTTCCGGGAAGACATCCAGTGGAAAAATGCTATAACCTGTCTTTATCCCCTCTTTAGTATTAATTTCATTCCTTCATAGACCAGAAGGATCTGCCCGGGTTCCGTAAAGGTAAGGAAGGAAAGGGGGTGTCGCTCCACACTCCAACGAAAGACAAAGGGAGGATCATGGCGTATCACTCCCTGATGAAAGAAGGACTCCACCCAATGACCCCACGTTGCCCTGCTCTCCCTCAACAAGACATCTCAGGAAAGAAGGTGGGAGATATGTGGGGTACATTTACCAGCCCAGCAGAACTCCCCTACCTCACCAAACTACACTTCAGCAGTTACCATCAGAATGACTGTGCTGGCTCTTTTGAGCACTATGGCCTTGCCTTGCCTTAAAACTGTGTTTTGCAGTCACCAAAATAATGGCTGCGCTGTCTTACCAGACACATATGGGGCAAGAGGAAGCACAGAACAACTTGAGAATTGATGCAAGTAATTTCTTCATTTTCACCAGAGAAAAGAAGTCAAAGGCAGCGCTGTTAAGCTGCCAGCTCAGAATTTCCCCTTGAAAAAGAAAGCGTTCTGCATGTAAAAATGACTACGCACTGATACCCGGTCCATCTTGTCAACAGTACACAACTTGGTTCATGTGGACCAGCCCCTGGGGCATATGAATATGCAAGGGTGGAGGATATTGCACCCTCATCAGACAAAGTGGCAGTGCTCCAGCCTGGGATAATGGATTTCTAGGACACCTAAGTGTGAGCTTCTGGTGGCACCTCCCCTCAACTCAAACTAAGAACTTCGAAGGCAAATCCATGGCAACACTGGACTAAGGATGACAAGAGCCTGACATTTGGCTGTGGGTTGGAAAGAATGCCCTGATTTGGAAGACAAAGCCAGCCCCTCTGGGGCAAAAGACTTTGCTTATTTAATAAACTTTAAGACTTTTATTTCTGAAAATGGAAAACACAGTAATGCGAAATTTTAACAGTTTGAATGTAATATTTGTGGCATTAAAACAAGACATTGGGCCTCATTATGAGGTTAGAGGTAGCCTTGCCGGTTTTAAACTTGCATCCGTTAAATCCCCATTCCCATTGAGCCCCCATAGGGCTCAATGGGAATGGGGAGGGTGGTAGCAATGGTAGCGTTAATAACGGTGCCGTTGCTACCATCAAGTTCTGCTCACGGGTGACAGTACGGCCACCAGATCAGACCTGGTGGCTGCAAGGGCACCCGCGAGCAGAACTCCTAGTATGGCAGTACAGTAGCAACAGTGCCGGTGGCGATAGCGGCGCTGTTGTTGCCTTACCTCCATACTCGTAATGAGGCCCATTGTAGCTTTCCCTATCCTGTTGGGGACGCATACGGCAGGAAAATGTAATTCATGGGAAAAGTATACATGGTACAACTTTGGAAATGAATGCAAACATGCTCTATGATAATGTGTACACATATATAAAATTGTACAATTTTAGGTGAAACGGTTCCCACTAGAAATTGTGAAAGATTATTAGAAGGACTAAACAACATTGTACAAACTAGGGAATTGGAATGACAGGATCTGTATCAAATATGGCCTTTGCCTATGTAATTTGTAAAAGTGCCACAACTGTAAAAATATGCAATTTATTTCATAACTGATTTTGGGAAAAATAACTATGGGAGTCCCATGTGCATGGTAAGCACACGCTATAAAACTGATGTCATGTCCCAGAAGTCCAAACAGCTGACAGGAAGGCGGTGACAGCCACCCCTGACCAATCCATTTGTTAGAGGCAAGTCCAGCCAAAGTCTGCCCCCATAGTATAATCCGGTGATGTCATCCTCCATATAAAAGGTGGAGGCTCAGAGAGACAAAGGACTGACTCTTTGGATTTCCAGCTTCAGCATATCCAGAGATCCAGACATTTCATACTCACCCTGCAGATTCCATATTCCACTGCCAGGAAAGGGATGGTTGATCCAGACCCCCCTATCCAGGCAGAACCACCATTCAGAATCAAACCCCACAACAATCCCACTAATTCAGGAAGAAAGGGGAAAGGTAGCTGAATCCTCATTGGGATTATCCTGCGCTACCTGCTTTATCCAGCTGATGTGCCACTGTGCCGTTACCAGATCCTTATCCCGCTGTTCAGATACCCGGTTAGAGGTCCAGAATTCCAAGTGCTTATTGTAAGTATCACCCCATCCCATAGCAAAACGTAGGATATCCCATTCTGATACTTTGCCATTGGTTTAACCCTATAAGTAATCCTGAAGTACACTAGTAACTGTTTAAAATTAAGAACCCTCTGTGTATCCTGTTCCTTGATTTCCAAGTGTTAGCGTCATTTTCCCCATCCTTATAGTGCATTGCATAAATCCTTACTAACATTTGGAATAAACAAATTAATTCCCCATAAGGAGATGTGTGGAGTGAGGGGGGTCAAGACTGCAGCTTGACATTTCCCATGGGCAGTGTTTCTCCTCTTGATAATCTAGTTGCAAAGTATAGTTGTAATAGCTTGTCATTTCCTTTCCAAACCGATTTTCCCTGTCAACTGCTTCCACTTTTAAAACCAAATTTCCTTTCCTGTTGAGAATCTCATTCTGTCATTCATTTAGAGTTACCCTTTCACTTTCTTATTATTCCTGTGATGTGTATCTCACCCTCAGCATAAACACTGCATTCCAATGTTGTCTGTTGAACCGGTTTTTCAAGCTGTTTTGACATTTAAACGCGTGAAAATAAAAAAATGTAATTTCTCCACATGTGATTTGGCTGCATTGTGTTTTTCCTTCCCATGTCGATTTTCTGAACTGTATGCCTCTTGTTAGGACATTGCTTTGTAGTTTGCTAGTGTTCTTAAATCTCTGATACTGTTATACTCATTTCTACCTTATCCATTCAACCGAGCATGTTAAATAAATATTTAGTAATTTTGCTGGCTGTTTGGCTCAGTTTTCGGGGAGCTAAATCTGTTTTTTCACTTCCTATTCAGTGGCGGTAAGTCAGATTTTAATTCTGATTATTGCATAGTATACCTGACTCCTTGCTACACCTCTGCATCCAATTCTGATTAATAGCGGTTTGAAGGAATGTTTCAGGGAGAATGAGTAACTGTGATGCCATTTAAAAGTCCACTCAAAAATTGATTTTGCTTCCTTTCAATTGTGTAGTGTTTATCTTACTTGAAAAGGTCTAACTAAGTGCATTCCATCAATTTACCATGTAATTAACCCCCCATTGGTGATTGCTGCCAAATATTACATTTGTGTGATTTCATTTGGATTCTCAAATAAATAAATATTGGGGATTTGGGGATTCGGGGTAAAAATCAGTTTTTACCGGCATGGAGGCAATACTGGGTCCGGGTAGCAATGACGCTGCTAACACCGGCCAATTACGAGTATGCGTGCACATGCGTAGCAGCATGCCAGTATCGACAGTACCGGCTTGCCGCAAAGTCCCAAAAACATCCCTTAGCGGCATCATGGAAAGCACTGACAGCCCTTCCGCCTCCGTCCACCTCTAAATAACGGGCCCAGCATTAACGGGTCTGGCATTAGCAGGCCCGCTAATAACGGGCCCGCTAATACCAGAACCGGAAGTAACGTCATTGTGCCGGAACAGGAAATGGCACGGCGGCCATCTTGAAAAACACAATCAATTGCCATCCCCGATACACAGGACCTGGAGCCTCAAACCAACACTCAGATCATCTTCTACACCACCAGCACCATGCCAAAGGCGATAAAGAAAGGGGCATCCTGGCACCGGAAGGAGCGGTTCTCCAAGCATGAACTTAACATGCTCGCTGACACTCTGGCTGAGAATGCATAGGTGGTCTTTGCCTCTGACCTGAAAAGAGCAGCACAGCTCAAAAAGAAAGAGATATGGGAGCTAGTGGCCCAGAAAGTCAGTGCGGTTGGCACCACCCTCCGCACAGTAAAGGATGTCAGAAAATGTTGGGACAACCTGCGCCTCAGAGTGCGCAATATCTTGTCTGCCAACCAGAGCCAGGGCCTGGCTACTAGCGGTGCCTTTAACTCACCAATCAAACTCAGTCACTGGGAAGAAACCTGCGCCATCAAAATTGGTATGGAGTCCATAGAAGGTGTGGGAGAAATGGAACATGGAGCCTCGTCATCGGCAGATGGAAGTGAGTGTCCTAAGAAAACACTGTAATGCAAAGTATGGTGATATGGCCCATTAGACACACATGGACACATCCCTGCCTAGATGCCGTCCCCAGCACTGACACATCCACATGCATGCAGCATGCCAATGCCATACCTGAGACACACACCACAAACAGGGTAATGGCATGTGTCATACTGCACGCAGTCCACAACACAAAGGCATGCAACACAGCGGATACCACCTCACAATTGTGTGAACCTAACGTATGCCTGAGCAACCCCACCAAATGGCAGATAACCTGTATGCCACAACAGTAGTACAGCAAGTAATCAAATGTGTACAACTGCACTAATGCCATTGTATGCATGATGCATGTACAACCATCAATGATGCCATCCCTCTTATGGTCCCCCACAGGCTGTGATACTGACAGTGATGCAGAGGACTCTGCAGCACAGGCCACCACTCCTACGAAGAGGGCCAGGTCCAGGGAAGACACTAACAGGCCTTCCACCTCCAAGGGCACTGGCAGGGCACATCAGCAACCGAGGACAAAGGCACCACTGGATGGCAGGGAACAGGGGCATCATAGGTCATCCACTAATCCAAAAGTTCCAACACCTGTGGAATCCACAGCTGTAGAGCCATTGGCATATGAGACCCTGTTTGCATCTACCAGTTCGGTCAGGGAGGCAGCTGCCACTGCGCCACAGAGTGGCAATGAGGTACTTTCCCAAGGTTAAGTCTGTGTCCCTAAGGAGGACAACCACTCCATGGAATTCCTTGGCACACCCAGCCCCAGCCAAGCACACCAGTACACAGGCATCAGCTCACCTGATGGCACCTCGCATGTCCAGTCGGGAGGAGAGGCTGAAGCAGAGGCCTGGAGCCCCACAGAGTACCCACCAGAATTGGGCCCCTTGCCACACCTGCCATTCACCTCCATAGGGGTCCGAGAAGGGGAGTTCAGGATGTCACAGATGGAGGCAGCCAGCAGGATGTGACTGGCCTAGTGAAACAATATGTCACTGATGGTGATGTGACGAGGAGGGAGGCCCGAGACAACACTGCGGCCATGAAAGGGACCATAGAGTCGAGCACCCAGAAGATCTGTGAGGAGCTGTCGGCAGTGAGGCAGGTCCTTGCCAGGATTGCAGATGCCATGGCGGCTCTGCGTCCTACCCTGACAGTAGAGCATGCGCCCATGGGGTCTTCGTCAAGCTCCACACAGACGAGCCCCCTGCGCAGGTCTGTGCGCACCATGCGCCGCCCCAACATGCCAGCCCCTCCTGAGTCAGACACAGGACATTAGTTGCAGGTTCGAGTGGCATAACATTGCACGCCATGTGTGGGGGAGTTGTGGGGAAGGGGGAGGGGAGTAGGGGTTTGTGGGGGAGGGATGGGGGAAGGGTTGTGTGGTGGAGTTGTGGGGGGAGGGGTGTGTGGGGGAGTTGCAGGGAGGAAGAGGGGGAGGGGGTGTGTGTGAGATGGAGGGTATGAGCACTTTTTACTTTTTCCTGTTAAATATACCCGTTGTGTACCAGAAAAAATACTTGACTGGACATTCCTTATTGTGTATGTGTCATTTATTGGTTTACAGTGCATAGTGTCCATGTACCCCCACACCCAGTGCCCTCAGTCCCACATTCATGGCACCCTCTGCACCCATGTGTCTTAGAAATATTGGCCTATCACAGACTGGCGCACAGTATGTCTCTCCTGTGCATCGCCACCGGGATGATGCACAACCCCATCTTCTTCATCTTCTTCATCCTCACATGGTGGTTGCTGTTCAATGTCAGGGGGCAGAGGCACGTTCCGTCAGATGCACATGTTGTGCAGCATGACACATGCCATGATGATCTTGGCCACCTTCTCATGCCTGTACAGGAGTGCCTCACCCGACCGGCTAAGACAGCGAAAAACGTGCCTTCAACAGGCCAAAGGTCTGCTTGATCACCACACGGGTACGGGTAGGGGAATGATTGTAGTCCTCCTCGTGCCTGTTCTCAGGGTTCCGGACAGGGGTGAAGAGCCACGTCTTCAAGGGATAGCCACTATCACCTATATTGGTGCAAAATAAGGTATATTTAAGTGAATTCCTGATGGACACCTGTACTTATCACACATGCCTGCATATATTTGTTGTTCACATGCACATGTCCATGGTTGTATGCACTCATTTTAACTTGGTACAATGTGTGCTGTGCCATGGTCTTATGGTGTGGGTTGCATCTTCCAGATGAAACAGGGTGTCCACTCCCTTGCTGTTGTTCATGCACTGTAGATGAATACCGCTGTGTTTGGTATCATTGTGTGATGTGTAGTGATTAGTATGATATTATTACTGACAGCGTTGGCAGAAGTCTCAGCATTATTTATCATTCAGTGCTTATTATTCCCATGGTGACATGCAGCGCTACTGTGGTGGTGGCCCTGTGACAAGCAGTGTAGTCCCTTGGTGGAATTGAGTTGTGCACTCTCATGGATGCTTGTCCTTTGTTGTGAATTGCTGCAGACATTTACATTGTGCATACTCACAGCATGTTGCTGGATTGTGTTACGGAGGGTGAGGTCTGATGATGGGTGGTGGACGTGTTGTGGGATGTGGGCTGGTTGAAAGTTACGCATGTTGTGATTGGTGTGCAGCTTCCATCATTGCTATGGGGAATGGTTGTCATGTTCAGTTTGGGATGCTTTGGAGCACAGTGTTTTGCCATGTGGACATTGTGCTGTCACCACAACAATGACGCCATGGTGGTGTGTGCATCTCTCCCCCATTACACCCCCATGTGCCGGTCATGCGACTTACCAAGCAGCCAGGCACATTGTCCTGCATGTCGATCCATGTAACGTGGTAGCGTGGAGTTCCACAGGACCATTGAGTCATGAGTTGATCCAGGAAATCAGGCACAACAATGTGTGATGATTTTGCTGGAGTCACATACCATCTGTACATTGATAGAGTGATATAGCTTACGATTGCGGTACACCACCTCTGTGGCATGCAGGACCACCAATTCAACATGTGTGCAGTCAAGTGCACCAATACAATTTGGCATGCCTGTCAGTGCATGGAAGCCAACTTTCCTGTCAAAGATCTCCTGGGCAATCGTGGTAGGAATATGTAGTTCCTTGAGTGCTTCAGGAGGGCATCCAGCACTTGGTTCAGCATGCGAGAAAATAAGGGTTGTGATATGCCATGCATGTGCCACAATGTGTGCTAGTAGATGCCTGTGGCCAGGAAGTGGAGCACAGACGCTACCTTCAGTAGAGGTGGGATGGCGGTGCATATTTCAATCAGGCTGACAATGTCGTTGTGTATCATGTCCACAATGGTGGTGATGGTGTCCCGGTCCAGACGGTACAGGGTGTGGATCTGCTCAGGTGTTAGATTGAATGGACTAGCTCTGATGCGAGGGATTGGGGCTGCCTGCGTGGTACCACTGGCTACATTGGTGGGGCTTGCTGGGCCTGTCTCACCCTCTTTCTCCTCCTGCATCTCCTCTGTGGTGCCTGTTGTTGTTGTTGCTGGTTTAGCAATGCAAGGATGTCCTCCAGCCCCAATATTGCTACTGCAGGTGGAATCATTTTGGTGTGGAAAGAGGTGTGGTGTGTGTGTGCTCCTTTTGTGCTGGGCCAGACTCCATTGCCTCCACCTGTGCTGATTGTGTGCACCTGTGGCAGTTGGGAACACTGCACATTTCTGTTTGTGGGTGGCTTGTGATGCTGGTGATGGCGGCTTCCCGGTATCCCTTAATACCGCCTTCATGATGCCGGTATTTGCATGTCCGCATGACTTGTGATGTCCTCCTGTTAGTGCCATCCCGGTATTGCCGGACCGATGGGCCTCATGCCCGCGCGCATGCCGGTAGAGGGGTGCACGGTATCAGCGGTGGCGCTGATAATGGGTTGTTGACTCGTAATAGCCCAGAGCAGTATGCAGTGCCGGTAATCCCTTACCGGCATTGTTTTTCCATTACCGCCTACCTCATAATGACCCCCATTGTATTACCACCAATTGGCCTGGTTCATGGTCCATTGTGGCCCGGGGTATTTGTAAAAGTGGGTGTGAGACAGGTTGGGTGCCATCTCAATCTGAATTCTTAGTAAATAAAGTAAAAGTGTTTTAAATTGTGCGCTGCATCCTAGGCCAGTAGCAAGAGTCCTGGTCTGGTGTGTGACGCACCTTTAGAATCCTTAACACAACAAAAAGGAACTTTTCTGAATCTAAAGTGAAATCTGCCCTTGTCTCATAGAATCCCTGTAAAGTACCTCTATGCGAACAAATCCCAGTTGATTTTTTTCTCAGTGAGCACCTCATTCAGATTCCTTTCCTCACTGCTGTTATTAATGTTGTCAACGGCATTGGCACACCTAGTAACAGCAGGCTATATGGTGAAATAGTCCCAATTCTTAAAAGGGGGTCTAGAGATAAACCCAAAATGTATAGGCCAATCTCTGCACTTGATTGCTCAGCCAGAATGTACAGTAAAATTCTTTTAGCATGGTTGGGAAATGTGGGTTGAGGTGAAGAAGGTGATCTCAGAGCTCTAGTGGGGGGTTTAGGAGTAATGATGTCACAATTGAGCAGACTACTCTCATTTGTGATTTAATACAGAAATACAGCAGCCAAAAGAACGGATCTATGTGATATTATTTTTTAAAGGCACTAAACACACTCCCTAACATATTTTAGGACTGGTGCAATTATATAATCAAACACCAGTTTTAGAATATGTAGGGAAGTGTTTGCTAGTGCCTTTAAAAATAATATTGAATCACTTTCCATGTGATTTGGTGTTATGATTTTCGTTAACATCCCTGGATACCAAAAGAGCATGTCTCTTTTTAATGTTCATTGACCTCAGGACTGCCTTTGCTAGGGTACAGGGAGGAAGCTTATGGACAGTCCAGAAATCTCTGAACATTTCATATCCTCTTTTAACAGCGACCCAGTCTGTGCTTCAGTGAAATACACCAGGGATAAGTCCTGGCAAGGCGGGGAGTGCACGGTTTTTTGTAAGGCGATATTGGCTTGAGATCGGGATGCATCCTTGCTCCTATGCTGATTTTATTTTATATTAACACTTCAGTTAATTTGATTCAGCCACTTGATTGTGATGCCCCCAAAATTGGGAGCCCTAAATTAGGCATATTATTATATGCTGGCAACATCGTTTTAATTTCAGAAACATCCGATGGCATTAGGAAAAGCTATTTGCTCTGCAAACATTTTGCAGGGTTCGGGCCCTTGAGGTACCCCCAGCAGAAATGGCTCTCGTATGTCAAATCAAGTGTAAATGATTAGGGTTTAAACATTTCGCCAATGGAATTCTGGTGATACTTGATGATGCCATCTATAAGAGTAAAACGATTTCCTGCCTGGCCCTTTTTTGGGAACCCTAAGCCTTAGAAAATATCAGTATTAAAACTATGTGGGGTTGTGCACTGTATTTCAGCTGGATTGTGAATCCTTGAAAGAGAGTCCTTTGTATCAGATTCTATTTAAGTCTCTTGCCTTTTACTAGCCATCCTACAACATCTAACTGCTGCTCTTTGTGCACCCATGTTGCCGAAACAGATACCAATGTCTTACTATTGTCCACTATACTGTGAATGTAGGAAAAATCTGCTCTAATCATATATTGTAATGAATGGGATCACACACTCTGTTGATGCACATGTTTTTTTAACCGTTTCCATCTCTAAGTATGTTGTTATTTCAACGGCAAAGGTTTCAGATTGTGCTTGGCTAATTTGCACAAACTATATGCATTTACCTTCCTATCTTGTTTAACTTTAGTTTCATTGTTCTGTGTTTATTTGAAACATATTCTGATTTTATTTCATTTTAAGATATTTTATGGATATCTAATGTTTTGCAAATGAAACAGCCTGTCCATAATATGTCTACAGACAGGAAGAAGTGTGTGCACACATCCGTATACTCTTGTGAACACAGTTGCAAACCCGCACACATACATGCTAATTTCCACATACAGTAAGACACACGTGGACACACAAATATTGTTGCTCGGACTGCATCTCAGTACTATGAGAAGCAGAATTCATTCATCCCCTAAACATCATTGCCCACAAAACTCCAAGCCCCTCAAGAAATCAGGGAGGTGCACATGGTTCCCTCAATGCCCTCTGTCATTCCCGGATGCTCACTCTGCATAGTAAGCAACACACCATGTAGATGGGGAGAAGAATAGAGATTCATTTTTGGACTTTGAATAGTCCTACTTCTATTTCTAAAAACAAACTCTAAAAGAAGCATTAAATAGTATGTGCTAAGAAATTATTATGTGTCAAGGAATGTGTTCAGGTACACTTTTTTAATTTTATGGAATGATAAAATATTTTAACTTACGAAAATAAATACATTAGCAAACAGTGTAACATATTTAAAATTTGGAATTCAAATAAATCCAAAGGCACTAATCAAACATAAATATAAAACATTTAAAGGGAATTTTAGTAATATAATCTGTTGGTTTTTACCATTCAAAGATGGTGCTATGCATATAGATGAATGTGGACTTTGAATAGTCCTACTTCTATTTCTAAAAACAAACTCTAAAAGAAGCATCAAATAGTATGTGCTAAGAAATTATTCTGTGTTAAGGAATGTGTTCAGGTACACTTTTTTAATTTTATGGAATGATAAAATATTTTAACTTACGAAAATAAATACATTAGCAAACAGTGTAACATATTTAACATTTGGAATTCAAATGAATCCTAAGGCACTAATCAAGCATAAATATAAAACATTTAAAGGGAATTTTAGCAATATAATCTGTTGGTTTTTACCATTCAAATATGGTGCTATGCATAGAGATGAATTTGTGGACTTTGAATAGTCCTACTTGTATTTCTAAAAACAAACTATAAAGGATGCCTAAAATGGAACATATAAATTAATATTAATATTCTGTGCTCTTCAATTCCAAACTTAAGGTAGGAATGATTGATGATTCAAACAAGTAGGAAGTTTATCTATCACTCTGTATAGAGTTAGAAAACTTAGTAAACATGACTTAACAAGAGATCTATATATTTTGCTACCCAACAAAAGAGAGGGAAATTATAAAATATATATATACAATATACCCTTTCTGATGGTGATGACAAATAACAATGAACCAAAATAAAATAGATGGATGGGATGCATACCTGAAGTAAAACATCAAATGGTATTGATGAATTCATAATTGTCTTAGTGGGATTGACATTTGTTGATGAGGATTACCTGAAATAATATTTGTACAAGGCATGTTTGTTTATTTGCATTGAAATGTATTCCAAATTAGTTGAAATTAGAGATTTTGCTAATTTCTGTACACAATTGGGTCATTTACCAGACACAAAACAAAGAAAACACAATTTCTTACAAGGTGATTGTGAATATTTCATAATACTCACAGTACTATACAATAAAAATCTATAATTGGATTATGTGTAGAAGAAAACATTGGTGACATTATAAAAATGTCTTACCGGCACAGCTACCGCCAGGGTTGTAATGAGTCCCACTGTTTCAATAGTACCCAAGGGGGTGCTTTGTGTTAAAATGTAAGTAAATTGTGATATATTCAGCAACAATGGTCAAAATTACTAACTGCGTAGTTAAGTAACTCATCAAACTGGTCCACATTGGCCAAAATGGTGGCCCATTTTGACTGGCCCACACTAGCATTTTACATATTTGGTACAGGCATTGCCCTATAGCCCATTCCGAGCCTGGCAGCTCATCCAGTATGGAGGAGCTAAGGAGCCAGCCCAGTGAAACAGTGAGCACTCCCTGAGCTGCTTTTTCCAGCTGATGGAGTGCTCCTGGACTGGCTGAACTGTCAAAGGGAAAACTGTTTCCCTTTGACAGTTCAGTTTAGTTCCCCAGCCGCACATGCTCACTGAACCATACAAGTGCTGGGGCGTTTTGCTTCGCCAGCATTGCATAGCTCATTGAAAATGCTGGCTGGGGCACTGCATATCTGCATGTCCGAGGAGGAGCTCCTGCGCCTCCTCGCACATACGGACAGAGCAGCTTGGAGCAAGGTGTTTCAGCACCCACACGCAGGCCAAAGCAGGAGGTACGTTTATGTTCATTGTTTTTATTTAAACATGTGTATGGATGCATGTATGCTTATGTTATGAGTGAATGTATGGTGATGGATGCTTGTGTCAATGATAGAGTGACTGCTGTATAAATGTGCAGCGTCTTGCATACACACGTAATCATGTTGATTGTGTTAGGCCCAGTGGGGCCCAGGGGACAGGGATGGTATCTTTTTACTGGACAACTATTGTAGATGTCCAGTAAAAAATGTCATGTCTGCCCCCTGGACCCCCAGCACCAATTGCAAACTGTTTGGCTGTTTACCAATTCTTTTGTTAAAAGTATGCTCTACAATGCAACATTTTAACCCATTAATTAAAAAACATTCACAGGGGGAAACCCCCCCAATACCCCTTTATTGGTTCTGGCTCCCTCACTATGCTCGGTTGCTATGGCATTTTTGGGGGAAATAGTTATGCCCCTCCACTTAAAGAAATCATCAGCCGCCACTGGCCCTCAGACTGTGTTGGAAATGGGATGGGGGAACCCACCTACTCTGGTTGGAGCAAAATGGGCAGGAACCATGGGATAGTGGTGGGAGCAGAGTGGGGAGAGCCCAGGGTGTGTGATGGGGTGCGGAGAGACCAGGGACTAGGTAGGAGTGGGATGAGGGAGCCCAGCGACTGTGATGGGAGCAGGTGAAGTAGTGCAATATATACTGTCCATTTGGCATTTCTGGGAGGTCCCGACCTGCTCAAATTTTGCTCATGGGGGCCCCGGCCAAAAAAATTTGAAGACCACTGGCCTAAGATGAACTGCCCTGACGGCACTAAATCACATGCCCCGCCCCTGAGCCTCACATCACCAAACCTAGCGATATCATCCGTCTTTCTCAGTGACGTTCCTGAGCAGCGTTCCCAAACATGTCCAGTCATCACCTACGTGACATGACGCAGAACCCGAAAATCAACACACAACTTCTCACAACACAGCACGGCACAATTCAGAATACTAAACTGTACTTTAAAAAGAATAAACAAGACTGTACAATTTGTAAAGTACTTTTATTTGACAATAAACGCTCCGACAAAATCCGACTATTGCTATATTCAATCAAATTTGAAATGTCTTTCTTCGCTCGCGATCCAAAATGTTGATCGTGAGTCACACGTTGTTCTTTTTGCATACACAAGGTGTTCTTTTTGGATAAAAGAAGCGCTTGGGTCGCACAGTGAATTCCAGGGCTTGTGCATCAACTTGAGGATAGACCACCGTAAAGGATGTTATGTTGCTCCTAATCACTAGTACAGCGTAAGGGCATATCTGCCCTTGCCGATCATCCCAGAAAACTGTTAAACACATCCAGTTGTTCACAAGTAGCTGGAGCTGCCGATTAAAAAATCTGTCAGTTGGCATCTGGAATCTATGACAATCGCAAAATGGCAAAATGTACCTGTTTCAGAAACATAATAGAAATATGTCTCACTAGCCAATCTTTATTACAGTTTGCTTCTGGGAACTTTGCTATGTAGTATGATCAACTCTAAATGGGATACAAAAGCTGACGCTACAATTCTATGTGCTCATACATGGCATTTTAATGAAATATTAGCGTTTAAACTGGGGAGAACTGAGTAGTGGTCTACAGGCATGTCAATGCTGGCCTGCCCATCTGGACGGTAAAAAGAACATTACACACAAAGGTTATACGTGTGTTTCATTGTAATATGCCACCCAGAACAAACCACTACAATGTAACCCACATATAATGCTCAAATAATGATAAGTTGATGCTCGTTCGAGTATAAAATCATCCAAAAATAAACGTACATTACATTCACCATTTCCATTCTCTTGGCGTAACTCAGACCGTAAGGCAGACTCCGTTTGCACCAACAAATTTTCTTAAACTGAATTTACATGTTCCTTAGTCCAATTTTTGAATACATAACCTTATCATATCTTACATTATAACAACCCTCCTTCATTCAATTCCTTTCGGAATGGTCCCTTTGCATTATTTCAGTGAACACACAGATGGTGAGGCATAAACGTAAATGGTGGACTTGTAAACATAGATTGTAAGTCAATCAACCACTTCTTCCGTTCCTCCACAGGACTGTTCACAAACATCTTAACTGTTTGCACTTTCACAACAAAAAAACACCTGTTTTTTGCTTCTTGCAGCCATATCCCATCCCATCATCATCACCCTTCACCTCCCCAGAGATTATTTGATAAGTTTGACAAATGCAATGTTGTGTTTTTCAATATGTTTATACTGCGATGTCCGCGGACATCGAGCACAGATCCAGGAGGGCAGGCATTTCCAAAAATCTGACGCACTTCATGCTCTTCACCATCCAATCAGGGGACACGTCGCATTTCTGCGGAAATGACATGAGCCGATTAGCCAATCTGTCATGCCCGCAGAGCGAACAGGGAAGTGTGTGTACATGTATAAATATTGATATATGAGAATGAGAAAGATATGAAATGTATTCTATAAAAGCATAAATTAATGAATATGATTTATTTTTCACTTTCTTTTTCTTCCCTCCTCTCTTCTTTTTTAAATGAATATATATTATTTGATTGGGACTATCGTTAAAAATGGCAAATATTAGAAAGACAGTACAACTAGCCCTGAAAAAGCTCTCCATTAGGCCCATGATGATTTGTATGGACCTATGTGTGAAGCATGTGTAGGCTGCTCTAGGAGCATAATTATATAGAACAAATGTACTGAAATAAGGTTGGGATGTTCTACCAATATAGGCTGTTGTAGGAGCACAAATACAAAAAATGATTGTAATAATGCGGAGGCTGTTTTAGCAGTATAGATATAAATAAGTGATTGCAGGATACATGGTATTTAGGCAATAAGGTATGTTGTAATTATTAAATGATTTAAAAGTCAAGTCATTGCTATGCCTTCTGTAACCATTATGCATGAATGAATCAATAACAATTTAAATTGGTGCTTTGAGACATACATTTACAGAAATTGAAAAAGTTTATTTGATTTAAGAGTTTTTGTGAACATGAAAAAGAATTAAGTTGATGCAATCATTTCTGCAAAAGTGAAGACATTAAAACATAATAAAACTCAGCGCACATGGGGAATTGTTGAAATTGTGCAATCATGTACGATGAGACAGAGCCTCTTCTCACAGACTAAATATTCTTATTTCCCCAACTTGTTCATTATATCAATCCTAAAATATTAGTCACAGATATAGTTCCCCTCCCTATGCAACTTTGTTTCATCATCACCGGGCACCACCATGATTGCCTCCTCATAGCTGCAACTATATGCAATTGCATTTTTATAGCACCTTTAAGCAGTAAACCAGCCCATCCTTAGATTGTGTACAACATCCAACAGATCCTCACACATTCTCCAGCAAATCTTCACATAGGGGTTCATTACGAGGTTTGCAGTAATAGAAAAACGATGCCGGTAAGGGAATACTGGCACTGCATACCGCTCTGGCCTATTACGAGTCAACAACCCGGTATCAGTGCCACCACAAAGACTGTGCACCCCCGTACCAACATGCGCGCAGGCACGCGGCCCTTCGGGCCGGCAATACTGAGATGGCGCTAACAGGAGGACATCACAAGTCATGCCGACATGCAAATACCGGCATCATGAAGTGGTAATAAGGGATACCGGGATGCCGGCACAACCGGCATCACAAATCACCCGCTAACAGAAATGTGCAGTGTTCCCAAGTGCCACAGGTGCACACAATCAGCAAAGGTGGAGGCAATGGAGTCTGGCCCCACAAAAGGAGCACACCCACACACTACACCCCTTTCCACACCAAAATGATTCCACTTGCAGTTGCAATATTGGGGCTGGAGGACATGTTTGCATTGGCACACCAACAACAACAGGCACCACAGAGGAGATGCAGGAGGAGAAGGAGGGTGAAATAGGCCCAGCAAGCCCCACCAGTGCAGCCAATGGTACCACGCAGGCAGTCCCCAATACCTCGCATCAGAGCCAGTCCATTCAACCTAACCCCTGAACAGATCCACACCCTGTACCGTCTGGACCGGGACACTATCACCACCATTGTGGACATGATACATGATGACGTTGTCAGCCTGATTGAAATCCGCACCATCATCCCCCCTCTACTGAAGATAGCGTCTGTGCTCCACTTCCTGGCCACAGGCACCTACCAGCACACAGCGGGGCACATGCATGGCATATCACAACCCTTATTTTCACGCATGCTGAACCAAGTGCCGGATGCCCTCCTGAAGCACTCAAGTTACTACATATCCCTACCACGGACTGCCCAGGAGATCTTTGACACGAAAGTTGGCTTCCATGCACTGGCAGGCATGTCAAATTGTATTGGTGCTTTTGACTGCACCCATGTGGAATTGGTGGTCCCGCATGCCATGGAGATGGTTTACTGCAATCGTAAGCTATATCACTCCATCAATGTACAGATGGTATGTGACTCCAGCAAGATCATCACACATTATTGTGCCCGATTTCCCGGATAAACTCATGATTCAGCGGTCCTGCGGAACTCCACGCCACCATCCTACATGGAGCGACATGCATGACGACGTGCCTGGCTGCTTGGTTAGTTGCATGACAGGCACATGGCAGTGTAATGGGGGGAGAGATGCACACACCCCCTTGGTGTCATTGTTGTGGTGACTGCACAATGTCCATACTGCAAAACACTGTACCACAAAGCATCCCAAACTGAACATGACAACCAAACCCCATAGTAATGACGGATGCTGAACACCAATGACAATATGCCTGACTTTCAACCAGCCCACATCCCACACCATGTCCACGGTACATCATCAGACCTCACCCTCCGTGACACAATCAAGCAACATGCTGTGAGTATGTACAATGTAAATGTCTGCAGCAAAACACAACACAGGACAAGCATCCATGAGTGTGCACAAATCAATCTCACCAAGGAATGCACTGCTAGTCACTTGGCCACCGCCACAGTAGCGCTGCATTTCACCATGGGAATAATAAGCGCTGGATGAGAAATCATGCTGAGACTTGTGCCAATGCTGCTAGTAATAAAATCATACTCATCACTACACATCACATTATGATACCAAACACAGCGGTATGCATCCACAGTGCATGAACACCAGCAAGGGAATGGACACCCTGTATCATCTGGATGACGCAACCCACACCATTAGACTATGGACAGCACACATTGTGGAAAGGTAAAATGTGTGCATACATCCAGTGACATGTGCATGTGAACAACAAATGGCTGCAGGCATGTGTGATAAGTACAGGTGTCTTTCAGGAATTGACTTACACATACCTTATTTTGCACCCATGCACCCATGCATAGATAGTGGCTATCCCTTGAAGCTGTGGCTCCTCACCCCTGCCCAGAACCCGCATAACAGGCACAAAGAGGTCTACAGTAGTGCCCATACCCATACCCGTGTGGTGATCGAGGAGACCTTTGGCCTGTTGAAGGCATGTGTTTGCTGCCTTAGCAGGTCGGGTGGGGCACTCCTGTACAGGTATGAGAAGGTGGCCAAGATCATCAAGGCATGTGTCATGCTGCACAACATGTGCATCCGACGGAACATGCCTCTGCCCCCTGACATTGAACAGCAACCACCAGGTGAGGATGAAGAAGATGAAGAAGATAGGGTTGGACATCATCCAGGTGCCGATGCACAGGAGGGATGTGCTGTGTGCCAGACTGTGATAGGCCAATATTTCTAAGACACATGGATGCAGAGGGTGCCATGAATGTGGGACTCAGGGCACTGGGCCTGGGGGTATATGGTCACTATGCACTGTAAACCAATAAAGCACACATACACAATAAGGAATGTCCAGTCATGTGAATTTTTGGTACACAACGGGTGTATTTAACAGGAAATAATTAAAAAGTGCTCGAACCCTCCACCTCACACGCACACCCTCCCCCCTCCAACACCCCCCACAACTCCCCATAAACCTCCACCCCCTCCCCCCACAACTCCCCCACACATCCCCTCTCCCCTCCCCCACAACTCCCCTACAACTCCCCCACACACCCCCCTCCCACGACAACTGCCACCCACACACACACACCCACCCCTCCCACCACAACTCCCCCAAACACCCCCTCTCCCCTCAACACCCCCATACATGGCAAGCAATGTTATGCCACTCAAGGCTGCATTAGTCTGCACATGCAGGCTTACCCTGCTACTAATGTCCCCTGTCGGACTCCGGGGGGCGGCATGTTGGGGCGCTACATGGTGCGCATAGCCTGCACAGTGGGCTCGTCTGTGTGGAGCTTGACGATGACCCCGTGGGCGCATGCTCTACTGTCGGGGCAGGATGCTGAGCCTCCAAGGCATCCGCAATCCTGGCAAGGACCTGCCTCATTGGCCTGACCCAAGTGCCACAGGTGCACACAATCAGCAAAGGTGGAGGCAATGGAGTCTGGCCCCACAAAAGGAGCACACCCACACACTACACCCCTTTCCACACCAAAATGATTCCACTTTCAGTTGTAATATTGGGGCTGGAGGACATGTTTGCATTGGTACACCAACAACAACAACAACAGGCACCACAGAGGAGACGCAGGAGGAGAAGGAGGGTGAAACAGGCCCAGCAAGCCAGTGCAGCCAATGATACCACGCAGGCAGTCCCCAATACCTCGCATCAGAGCCAGTCCATTCAACCTAACCCCTGAGCAGATCCACACCCTGTACCGTCTGGACCGGGACACCATCACCACCATTGTGGACATGATACATGATGATGTTGTCAGCCTGATTGAAATCCGCACCGTCATCCCCCCTCTACTGAAGATAGCGTCTGTGCTCCACTTCCTGGCCACAGGCACCTATCAGCACACAGTGGGGCACATGCATGGCATATCACAACCCTTATTTTCACGCATGCTGAACCAAGTGCCGGATGCCCTCCTGCAGCACTCAAGTGACTACATATCCCTACCACGGACTGCCCAGGAGATCTTTGACACGAAAGTTGGCTTCCATGCACTGGCAGGCATGTCAAATTGTATTGGTGCTCTTGACTGCACCCATGTGGAATTGGTGGTCCCGCATGCCATGGAGATGGTTTACCGCAATCGTAAACTATATCACTCCATCAATGTACAGATGGTATGTGACTCCAGCAAGATCATCACACATTATTGTGCCCGATTTCCCGGATAAACTCATGATTCAACGGTCCTGCGGAACTCCACGCCACCATCCTACATGGAGAGACATGTAGGACGAAGTGCCTGGCTGCTTGGTTAGTTGCATGACAGGCACATGGCAGTGTAATGGGGGGAGAGATGCACACACCCACCTTGTGTCATTGTTGTGGTGACTGCACAATGTCCATACTGCAAAACACTGTACCACAAAGCATCCCAAACTGAACATGACAACCAAACCCCACAGTAATGACGGATGCTGAACGCCAATGACAATATGCCTGACTTTCAACCAGCCCACACCCCATAATATGTCCACTGTACATCATCAGACCTCACCCTCTGTGACACAATCCAGCAACATGCTGTGAGTATGTACAATGTAAATGTCCGCAGCAAAACACAACACAGGACAAGCATCCATGAGTGTGCACAAATCAATCCCACCAATGGAGTACACTGCTAGTCACTTGGCCACCACCGCAGTAGCGCTGCATATCACCATGGGAATAATAAGCGCTGGATGAGAAATCATGCTGAGACTTGTGCCAATGCTCTTAGTAATAAAATCATACTCATCACTACACATCACATTATGATACCAAACACAACGGTATGCATCCACAGTGCATGAACACCAGCAAGGGAGTGGACACCCTGTATCATCTGGATGAAGCAACCCACACCATTAGACTATGGGACAGCACACATTGTGGAAAGGTAAAATGTGTGCATACATCCAGTGACATGTGCATGTGAACAACAATTGGCTGCAGGCATGTGTGATAAGTACAGGTGTCTTTCAGGAATTGACTTACACATACCTTATTTTGCACCCATGCACCCAAGCATAGATAGTGGCTATCCCTTGAAGCTGTGGCTCCTCACCCCTGCCCAGAACCCGCAGAGCAGGCACAAAGAGGTCTACAGTAGTGCCCATACCCGTGTGGTGATCGAGCAGACCTTTGGCCTGTTGAAGGCATGTTTTCGCTGCCTTAGCAGGTCGGGTGGGGCACTCCTGTACAGGTATGAGAAGGTGGCCAAGATCATCAAGGCATGTGTCATGCTGCACAACATGTGCATCCGACGGAACATGCCTCTACCCCCTGACATTGAACAGCAACCACGAGGTGAGGATGAAGAGGATGGGGTTGCGCATCATCCGGGTGCCGATGCACAGGAAGGATGTGCTGTGTGCCAGTCTGTGATAGGCCAATATTTCTAAGACACATGGATGCAGAGGGTGCCATGAATGTGGGACTCAGGGCACTGGGCCTGGGGGTATATGGTCACTATGCACTGTAAACCAATAAAGCACACATACACAATAAGGAATGTCCAGTCATGTGAATTTTTGGTACACAACGGGTGTATTTAACAGGAAATAATTAAAAAGTGCTCAAATCCTCCACCTCACACGCACACCCTCCCCCCTCCAACACACCCCACAACTCCCCACAAACCCCCTCCGCCTCCCCCCATAACTCCCCCTCACATCCCCTCTCCCCTCCCCCACAACTCCCCCACAACTCCCCCACACACCCCCCTCCCACGACAACCCCCCCCCACACACACACTCACCCCTCCCACCACAACTCCCCCAAACACCCCCTCTCCCCTCAACACCCCCACACATGGCATGCAATGTTATGCCACTCGAGGCTGCATAAGTCTGCACATGCAGGCTTACCCTGCTACTAATGTCCCCTGTCAGACTCCGGGGGCGGCATGTTCGGGGCGCTACATGGTGCACATAGACCTGCAAAGTGGGCTCGTCTGTGTGGAGCTTGACAATGACCCTGTGGGCACATGCTCTACTGTCGGGGCAGGATGCTGAGCCTCCAAGGCATCCGCAGTCCTGGCAAGGACCTGCCTCATTGCTGACTGCTCCTCACAGATCTTTAATGTGCTTGACTCTATGGCCCCTTTCATGGCCGCAGTGTTCTCTCGGGCCCCCTTCCTTGTCACGTCACCATCAGAGACATATTGTTTTACAAGCCCAGTCAGCTTCTGCTGCCACATGTCCATTTATGCCATCCTGAACTCCCCGTCCCGGTCCCCTGTGGAAGTGGATGGTACGTGTGTCAAGGGGCCCAATTCAGGTGGGTCCTCTGTGGGGCTCCTGGCCTCTGGTTCTGCCTCTCCTCCAGACTGGACATGCAAGGTGCCATTGGGTGTGCTAATTGGGGTGTTCTGGGGTGTTTGGACAGGGCTGGGTGTGCCACCAACTTCCAGTGAGCGGTTGTCCTCCTCAGGGACACATACCTCTCTTGGGATTGATCTTCATCGCCACTCTGTGGCGTGGTGGCAGCTGCCTCCCCTACCGAGCTGTTAACTGCAGACAGGGTCCCATCTGCCACTGGCTCGACTGCAGTGGATTCCACAGGTGTTGGAACTGTTGGTGTAGTGGCTGTCGTTTGACAACCCTGTTCCCTGCCATCCTGTGTTGCCTCTGCCCTCGGTGGCTGATGCGCCTTGCCTGTGGCCTTGGACGTGGAAGGCCTGTTAGTGTCTTCCTTGGACCTGGCCCTCTTCGATGGAGTGGTGGCCTGTGCTGCAGAGTCCTGTGCATCGCTGTCTGTATCATGGCCTGTGGGGGCCCGAAAGAGGGACACGCATCATGCATACAATGGTATTGGTGCAGTTGTACACATTTGATTACTTGCTGTCTTACAGTTGTGGCATACAGGTTGTTTGCCATATGGTGGGCTTATTCAGGCATACGTTAGGTTCACACATGTGTGAGGTGGTGTATGCTGTGTGACATGCCTTTGTGTTGTGAACTGCGTGCAGTGGGACACATGCCATTTCCCTGTTTGTGGTGTGTGTGGCAGGTATGGCATTGGCATGCTGCATGCATGTGAATGTGACGGTGCTGGGGACGGCATCTAGGCAGAGATGTGTCCATGTGTGTGTGATGGCCCATGCATTTCCTCATGGCACGGTCACATTGGTGGACCATCATCATACTTTGCATTACAATGTTTTCTTTGGATGCTCACCTCCATCTGCCGATGACTACGCTCCATGTTCCATATCTCCCACTCCTTCTATGGACTCCATTCCAATGGTGCTGGCGCAGGTTTCTTCCCAGCATGTGAGTTTAATGGGTGAGTTGGGCCCACCGCCAGTAGCCAGACCCTGGCTACAATTAGCAGACAAGATATTGCACACTCGGAGGCGCAGGTCGTCCCAGCATTTTTTAATGTCCTGTACAGTGCAGGGGGTGGTGCCAACCGCACTGAATTTCTGGGCCATTAGCTCCCATACCTCTTTCTTTTTGAGCTGTGCAGCTCTCTTGAGGTCATAGGCGAAGACCACATCTGCATTCTCTGCCAGAGTGTCGGCCAGCATGTTGAGTTCATCCTCGGAGAACCGCTCCTCCCGCTGCCGGGATGCCCCTTTCTTTATGGCCTTTGGCATAGTGCTGGTGGTGTAGATGCTGATGTGACTGGTGGTGTGAGGCTCCAGGTCCTGTATCTCGAGGATGGCAATGGATTGTGTTTTTCAAGATGGGCGCCGTGCCATTTCCCGTTCCGGCGCGATGACGTTACTGTGGGTTCTGGTATTACCGGGCCCGGTAATGCCGGCCCCATTATTTAGGGGTGGACGGAGGCGGAAGAGGTGTCAGCGCTTTCCATGATGCCGCTAAGGTATATTTTTGGGTCTATTGTGTCATGATGGTAATGTTGATACTGGCATGACGCTACTCGTGTGCACGCATACTCATAATCGGCCGCTGTTAGTGGCGTCATTGCTACCCAGACCTGGTATTGCTTCCATGCTGGTAAACACTGATTTCAACCGCAAATCTTGTAATGACCCCCATAGGCTCAATTCACTCCCAAAATCCACACATATACTTAGCACTCACTTTTATAGCCCCAAAAGACAATACCACCACCAACTGACATTCTTACAGAGCCCACCAGATCCCTGCATAACTTCAAACAGGCCCTCACATTGACAGCAACTGATACCTATATAATTATTTATTGGTTATTTATAAAGCATTCATACAGACTAGTCATACTGCTTATAAGGATGAGTGTCACAATATGAACTGAGCAGCAGCATGCTGAAAGGAGCTAAAGGATGAGGGCTCTTCTAATCTCCCACAAAGGGTTCCAACAAGTTCTCTTAGGATCAGTGCTCTTGTATTGTGTCTGGCTTGTGTGAAATATACTGGTTTGTCTGTGTAATTAATGAAAGGCAGTCAATCGATATTGAGGCATCCATGATAATCCATGACCATGAAAATGTGTCATGCATTTAGGAACATGCTTCTAAACCCATAAACCATGTGAAAGGAGGAGGAAAAACAGTCATTAAAATAATTCAAACATTTTTGACAATTGTTTTCCTGAAGGAGAGAAGATTTTAAAAAGTCCCATTAGACAAAAACACAATGGAGCTCAAATATTGAGAACAAACGAAAGGAAACAGAGCCTCCGTGGCTCTAACACAACCGATATGATTTAATTAACCCAATGGCTTGGCGTGTCAGAGTCAACCATCTTGGGTCCATTTTTTCATGCATATTCGACCTTGTCAAGCACAATATTAGAGTTGATATATATACTAGCTTACCTTTAACCAATTCGTAATTCAGTAGTGTTCACAGACTTTACAACCAGATGGCCAGAGAACCCGTTGGAACAACATCCATTTAAGGTGTGCTTAACCAATACTCAATAATGCATCAAGGTTTGCCCGAAATTCAAGTAAATAGATATTTCATTTGATTACAAGCGCAGGTTTATACTCAGCATTAGTACCCGGCACGAGCGGCGCACCGGGAATCCAACGTGTTGATTGGCTCTTTTCCGAGCCATACCATACGGTATTGCCGCGTACGCTGTGCGTACCGGGTACTCTGTTCCCGGCGAGGGGCGTGGCAGCCCCTCAGCCAATGAGGAGGCTCGAAACAGGGCAATCCCTGCTCCGAACCTCCTCATGGCTGGAGGCTGCCTTCGCCCCCCGCCGGGGTTCAGGTAAGACTTTTTTTTTTCCTCCCTCCTCTCCCAACCCCACTTACCTTCTTTTTTCTTCTTTTCTTGGGAGCGAACACGCTGGAAACACTTTTGTTCCCAGCGCGTCCGCTCCCGATGGCCATTTTTTCACTTTTTTTTCTGTTTTGAAACGCAGCAGCATTTCTAAACAGAAAAAAATGCCATTAGTACCCCGGTCTAATGGTCCAGGGTGCTAATGGCAATAAGACCCGAGGCGGCGGGCCAATACCGCCCACAGTAATGCCCCCGGGGCTTCGTTAAGGCCCGAGCGTAGCGAGGGCCTGTAACTACGGTCCCGGGGGCATTACCTGGGGCGGTATTGACCCCTGCCTTGTGTCTTATTGCCACATTACTGCTCACCTCCAGTGACAATGAAGAAGCACAGCTTTTTACCACCCCTGGCTACTGCATCAGTGTTGGAAATGTCTTAAAGATGGATTGCAAAAGTCATCTGTGCACTCTGGTGAATGGAATTATGTGTGCTATGTCCATCAATAATGTCATGGGTCTGCAAACACTGCCCTGCAGACACTTTTGTTATGTTTCATATAATAATTTCGTATATAGGGCATAATTAAGTAAACATGTGTTTTCAATGAGTCACATGAAACTAAAATAAAATAATGGCTTGGAAACTAACAACAATGGGCCTCATTACGACCCAGGCGTTAAGGGTTAACGCCGTCGTTAACCCTTAACGCCTGATTCTGATTTTAACAGCTGCTTTTAGCAGCCGTTAAAATCCATGGCGCTAACACGCCATGATGCTAATTACGCCACCATAATTTACGGTGGCGTAATTAGCGCCTTCCCCACTCCCATTATGCCCTATGGGGCAAAAATGGGAATGGGGAAGGGAAAATGGGAAATGGGGATTTACCGCCCCACTCACCTTGGAATGGGGCGGTAAATCCGCCATCCACCATGGTGTAAACGTAGTTTACACCATGGTGGTAAAGTTGGCGTACTTAGCACCTGGGTCGTAATGACCCCAAATGTCTTAAAGTTAGTGTTTGCAGACCCTTAAAACGAATAATAAAGATAGTAAAAAGATGTCTATTTACAGTGGTGCTCAGGCATCGTTTTACTATGTCTTTGTTAATTGTTTGGGTCTGCAAACACTTACTTGTGGATCTTTTTGATAGTTTTCAAGTAACTGCTGGGTAGATAGGGCATCTTGAAGTAAATATAGTGATGTTACAGTGTTTTTCACCTGATCACCTAAAACACATTGTAAAATGTCCACGATAACTTACGTTGGCCCTATAGATGCAGTAAATAAATTCAATAGACAAAATAATAATACTTTGTTGTTTAGAATGTCTACCACTAATGTTAAGTGTCGGCAAACACTAACTTGCACTCATTTATGTTACTTTTCAAATAATGAGTCAGTATGTAGGGCACAGTTAAGTAATAAGTATGATAATTCTTTGTGGAGACGCTAACTCAAAGAGATCTCAAGGGTGTTTTTTTGGTCTGGATTGGTGAGGAGAGGGGCAATGCCCATGGGGACTAGCATGACCATGGGAGGTCAATGGGTGATTAAAGAGACAGGCAACACTTACATCCCACCTCCCTCTTTTCTCTGTTCGTATGTCATTTTTTAATTGCATTTATTTTTGCTTCTTTAGCACTTTACGCCAAAGTGCTTAACAATGTTAAAAGACAACCAAAGTCAGGTAACGGTACAAAATAATGAAAAAGAGTGACATTTTTACATCGAGAAAAGAACATGATATTTCAAGTGAGAGTGAGAACAAATAGAGGCAGAGAGTTCCAGAGTTTAGGGGACTCTAAGGAGAAGGAGCAGAGACATGATTGGGCACAGGGTGGGTGAGGAACTGAGATGAGGAAAGGGATAGGGAATGGTGAAAGCATAGTGGTTGGTACCAAGAAACAAGGGAGGTGGGATGGGGAGGAGCCATTCCATGAAGGCTTTTACATGCAATAGAACAACAATGATATTGAAGATGATGTTTAAAGGATAACCAATAAGGAGAGTTGAGAGCAATAGAGATGGAACTACGACGAGGAAGAGAGCAGATACTATGGATTACTAAGTGGTAAATAGATCGAAATGGGGCATGAGAAGAGGCAGGAATACCAAAAAATAGGGAAGAGCAATAATTGAGTCAGGCCAAGATGAGACTGGAGACAAGAAGTTGTGTTGCCCTAAATGTTAAAGGGCAATCTTTACATATATTCAAAAGATGGAAGCGCCAAGTGTGGCCAGTGGCATATAAGACAGGAGAAAGACCAAGAAAGGTCAAAATTACTCCAAGATTTTGAGCATAATTGTAGAAAGGTAGCTGAGATAGGGGCAAAAGACGGGAAGGGGGAGGAATAGGAGGCGGAATGCAGGAAGAAGGAAAAATAGAATTTCCATCTTAGATGATTTAAAAGTAAAAAGTGGGAAGACATCCAAGACTCTATAGAGGAAGGACACGTGAGGGGTTGTGAATGCAGGGACTATGAAAAGGAAGAGAAAGAAAAGACAATGTGAGTGTCATCTGCATATAAATGATAAGAAAGATTATAAGAAGAAATATTAGCCGAGAGAGGACATGTGTATAGAGAGAAAAGTAAAGGGCTGAGAACTGACCCCTGTGGGACCCAAAAGCAAAGAGGGAGAGGGAGAGAAGACTGTATAGCCCAAAAACAGTGTACATGTGGTGAGATAGATAGGAACAGAACCAATTGTGAACAGTTCCGGAGATATCAAGTGATACAATTCTAGAGGAAAGAATGTGGTGATCGACAGTGTCGAAAGCAGCATAGTCATCAAGTACAATAAGAAGAGAGGAGTGTTTAGAGTAGTGAGAGGAAAGGAGAGAATCAGTTACAGAAAGTAACGCCCTGTCAGTTGAATGGAAATATCAAACCAGATTGCAAGGAAGTGAGTAAGGTGTTGAAATTTAAAAATAAAGAAACTTGCAAGTATACAATTCTTTCAGGACTTTTGATGGAAAAGATAGGAGACACATAGGCGAAAATTAAATGAAGAGGGATCAAGAGATGGTATTTTGAGATAGAAATGAATGTGCCATGTTTAAAGGAAGTAGGACAGGGGTCAGACTAAAGAGAATTAAGAGGAATAAAAGAGTAATAAAAGAGGATGGGACTTGGTCCTTAGGAGCATCTGTAGAATTAGCACAGACAAGAAAGAGAAAAGTATCAGTATCAGTGAGAGGAGAAAAGGAACAGATAGAACAAGAGGGAGAGGACAGGGCCAGGGGACGAGTGTTCAAGGATTTAGCCTCAGACGCTAGTGAACAAGATGATCAAAGATTAACCACTTTAGTAGAAAAGTAGGCAGCAAAGTCATCCGGAGAGCGAGAGGAGGAATTGTAACTCACAGGTGTTGTCACAGTGTCAAGTAATAGCCAACACACTTCAAATTAATCTGTTGATTTTTGATTGCCAAATGCTTTAATCTGACATGCATCGTGCTCCATAACTGTAAAACCCCTATGCCAGAGTGGACTGTCAATTGATGCAGAGGCACCCTATGCAAAACATGAGACCAATAAAGAGCACTGTGCCTATGTTATGCACCTTTTATATCCAAAAAAAGATGTTGTTATAATATATTATCTGTAGTGCATTCAACATTTTAGTCACATATTGACTACTAAAATAAAAAAATGCCAACCAAGCACTCACAACCCCAATTCAATGCCACCTATATTCACAAAAATACAGACACCAATATGACTGTGGGGATCTGTTACATATACACATTCACTACACTTTCACGTACCTACACAGGCCCCACCAGAGAATTGTCCTAATTTGCGTGCTGAAGTGCAAAAGGGGAGAGTGAAACAGCAGTGTACATGCTTGTAAACCGCCTTTTTGCACCCTGTTGTGCAAATTAAGTAAACACCCCATGCCATGTACGCATGGCAGGCAGCTTTTACAATGGATTCCTAAGGAGGCCGCCTTCTTTTTGCTGGTGTAAAAAGAAAGTGGACTCTATAGGGATCCACAGCATTTGCGCCAGCATGAAAATCCATGGCAGACATTTTTTTGTAATATTGGTATGGTGTGGTGGAGAAGAAGAGAACATTAGTTCCATTCCACCTCTCCTCTCTGCCATACAAATCAACAAAAATGATCTGTGATGTGAATGAATGGCATAAAAGTTTTATGCAAAGCTTTTGCAGCATTCATTTATGTTATGGACTCAAGGAAAATGAGCTCCACCGTCATTTCAAGCCTGCACTAAAACCAAAAGTGTTAACTTTGCCAATGGTTGTTTCCTATTCCACGGCACCAAGCAATGTCCTCTATTGTTTGAGATAGATTCAGAACGTCTCAGAGCTGTCCCCTGATCCAGATGCCACAAATCAACATTGTGTGAAAAGAAGTGAGAAAGGTTTCCCGTAGAAGCAGAAAATCTGCTGTCTATCGGATTGATAGCAAAAGGAAGCCAATAAAAGAAGTGCTGCACACACACTTAGCAATACATCGGAATGCCAAGAAATTGAAGAGGACAGTTCAAATCTCTAGATTCCACACCCATATTTTGGCATACACGGTTCTAACTCGCCACCTATGAGCCAACGCTAAACCTGATTATTGAAGTGATACTCTCATTGAGTGTTGTCAAACCAATTTATTTCATTTTATTTATTTATACATTTGTAGCGTGCGCTTAACCGTTGGGTGTCTAGGCACTAAATGCAGCTTACGGTGATACAGTTAGCAGGAAATGTGCTGCTAATGAAATAGGAAGGTTTTCAGACTCTTATGTAACACAATATACAAGGGCTCTGATCTCAAGGTGGGGGAAGGGCATTCTGCAGCATCTCTGTGGAGACGGGGAAGAAGGATTCTCCAGCTTTGATCCCCTTGAATCTATCTAGGAATGCATAGGCGGTAGGCGTAAGCAGTCTGAGTGGGCCTGGACGTGGCTGGTTTGGACAGTCTCCCCGACAGATAGCCCGGGGCGGAGTTGTCAAGGCAGCGGTGGGCGATGGTGAGGATCTTAAATTTGATCCATTCTCAGACTGGGAGCCAGTGTGCTGCTCTCCTGGCTACAGTGATGTGTTTGCGTTTGTTTAGCCCCACCATGGCTCTCAAGGTGTTGTTCTGAATTGTTTGTAATTTCTTCAGGTTTTACAGGGTATTTGAGGAATACACTAGCTATTCGATCATTTTATACATTTTTTTAAATAACAAAAAATGGGCATCGACTGTTATCACAAGTAGTCCCATCAAAGCAGTCCCACTTGAAGCTCCATCCTTTATATCTAAACCATGTACATTTCATTGCAAGTGTGAATGCCTTGTAGAAGCACAGGCTGATGCTTTTGAAAAGCACCACAGATAGCAGACAAACATAAACAGGTACTATATAATCAAAATCCTGTTCAATATAACACCCAAGTTATATTGTTTAACATTTCAAACAATTTATTCAGAGAATTTAATGTTTGGAGACGATGCCGAAAATAAAACTGTGGGGGGTGGGGGTGCAGGGAGACAGGAGTGGGGGCCTGGTGGAGGGTGCCCCTGGATGCTGGGGAGTGGGGGTGCTGGGAGACATCCGTTGTTGATCAGTAGTGCAAGGTGACATGTGGCTTGCCTGGTGGGTATGCCCATGGTGGATGGGCTGCCTGCGGGACATGAGCAGGAGTGCAGGGTAGTCCCCCGTGGTGTGGCCTGCCTGCAGGGGCCGTGGAGGTTGTAGAGCGAACACCTGGGAGGACCCACACGGCCAATTCACGTGTAGTATCCTCGGAACCCCTGAAATACACGTACCCTGCTGAATTTGAGTGTGAAACTTCCCGCGCATCCCGAAATACACGTACCCAGGACATTCGCGTGTGGAACTTCCCAGGCACCCCTGAAATGCACGTACCCTGCTGAATTTGCTTGTGAAACTTCCCACACACCCCAGGAATGCACGTACCCAGGACATTCACGTGTGGAACTTCCCGCGCACCCCTGAAATACACGTACCCTGATGAATTTGCGTGTGAAACTTCCCACACAGCCCAGGAATACACGTACCCAGGACAAACGCGTGTGGAACTTCCTGCGCACCCCTGAAATACACGTACCCTGCTGAATTTACGTGTGAAACTTCCCGCACACCCCAGGAATACAAGTACCCAGGACATTTGCGTGTGGAACTTCCCCCGCACCCCTGAAATACACGTACCCTGCTGAATTTGCATGTGAAACTTCCCGCACAGCCCAGGAATACACGTACCCAGGACAATCGCGTGTGGAACTTCCTGCGCACCCCTGAAATACACGTACCCTGATGGAATCGCGTGTGAAACTTCCCGCGCACCCCTGAAATACACGTACCCTGCTGAATTTGCGTGTGAAACTTCCCGCACAGCCCAGGAATACACGTACCCAGGACAATCGCGTGTGGAACTTCCCACGCACCCCTGAAATACACCTACCCTGCTGAATTCTCGTGTGAAACTTCCCGCACACCCCAGGAATACACGTACGCAGGACATTCGCGTGTGGAACTTCCCACGCACCCTTGAAATACACGTACACTGCTGAATTTGCATGTGAAACTTCCCGCGCACCCCTGAAATACACGTTCCCCGCTTGGCATTTGCTGTTTGGCAGCCCTGTGAACTGGCCCAGGGTTAGCGCAGCCCTTTGTGATGAATTGGGGATTTTGATGGCTTTTCCTTGCGCAAGGGCGTTCTTGGGGGCGTAACTGGCGCTGCTGCAGGGTCGCTGCGCCACTCTGTGCCACAGCTGGTTTTGGAGGCTAAAATCCATGAATACGCTGTGCGATGAAATGGATTTTATCGCACGCGGCTGGCGCAGTGTATCGCATGGGGACACTGTGCGCCAGCCGCGTGCGCCACTTTTGTGCGAAATTCTATGAATTACCCTGAATATGTGTAGTAGGTGTAAGGGCCAAAATAATGTAGCTATCACCCCTGGGTTGGGGGCATACACGGCCGGTAACGGTGCTCCAGTCCGTGTCTATGCAAGCTTCGGCGAGGGCACGGCACGTTACTGACCATGTATGCCCACGAACATATCGTTGATAGCTATTCGCACCCCGGGCCTCCATGAGAACCAGGCTCTGCTCATATTGAGCAAGCCCAATCTCACATGAAAACAGAAAAAACAAGATTGCCCGCACCATAGTAAACAGAAAAGGCACCTAGTCCTTTTCTATTTCCATGGCGGGCCCCAAGGACAGGAGGGAGCACTGGGACCATTGCACAAAGCTACAGTCCAGCAGGTGAATGGAGTGATGAGAGGGTGGGGGAAGGGTGCATGATGTCTTGGTGGAGGGAGGCTGTAGGCGTGGGGAGGCAACAGTGGGGGCTCCCTGTTGCCACCACTCAATCAAGATACGGGCACCCAGGGAAGGAACTCGGGTGGCTATAGAAATGCAGGCAGTACACTGTGTGTTCTCGCCCACATTTCCAGCGACCTGATTGGCTGAGCACCCTTCCCAATTTGTAAATGCAAAAGCATGCCATAAAAGGGACATACAGTCTGCAAACTGCAAAGCCTAATGCCCTCCACCCCACTGCACACACACATACACACACACACACGCACACACATACACACACACACACCTATTCAGTGATGTGCAGTAAGGTCTAAGAATTAAATGGGGAGTATACTGTGCAAAAAAAAACATCTGTGATAGCAGATCTAAACTGACTCAAGTGCATACAATTAGAGCATACCAATGGGTTAAAAAAATACTACACTAAAGAATATAACTCCCAACTAAACAAAGTATCCCCACACCAAAATATACACATTACAGCACATCATATCACCATTCAGAAATGAAAACAAACATATTCAAATGCATCAAATAACGTAATGTATAAAACACGCATTGGGAGGATAGCTCAGAGGCAATGTGCTCACCTTGGAAGCAAGACGACACGCAACAACACAGGTTCGATCCCCGAGTCCGCGCTTAGAAACCTCTGGGTATTAAGCGCATTATAAATAACCTATCATATCCTCATATCATAACTCACAACTACACAAAGTATTTATACACCAGGGCGGCAGATATAAACATGAAAGCAAAACACTTGGAAGGACAAAATGTCATCAAAAATACATACCTTTTAAAAACCAAAACTTTCTGCAGCCACACTCACACAAGATCACACCATTACATCATGCAGACAAAGTAAAACAACGTAAACAGTAAACACTAAAAGGCATAGAACTCACAAATATAAAACGTATCCCCACACCACTGGAGCGCACTACACACACCATACAAACAGAACAAGAAAAATGGATCCCAACAAAATATGCCACCAAAAAACAGAGAACTTACACACCATCACATCATAGACACACTCAGAACTACTATAGAGTCCCCCTTATATATGCTACATAACCACAGCAACAGCCCTCTAATTTACCATTCACAGAAACAACGCAAAGCAAATAAAAACATGTGCACACCAGACATGCGACACACCACTGCATCACACTTTCACTTACATTCAGCCATCCAATCACAAGCACACCATTTGAAAACCTGGAAGCACAAACCATTATGATTGGTGAAACCTCTGAGAAGACACTATTAACCCACCATGCAGACTAAAACCCGCCCTCTTTCTATTGCAAATATTCAACAGACAGGATCCTATGGCTATACTGACTTCTGCCACTGAAATTAAATATGTTAAACAAATGCTTTCACATTTGAACTAAAAATCAACAAATGTACTGGCAAGTTTCATTTGCACAAACTCGGCTCAAAGAAACTAAAAAAATAACAATACTGTAAAATAATAATAACACTACATACATTGCAACATACATGTGTGCAACTATGGAACATTGAAAGTACACCTGTTATACAAGGTGTCATGACGTAAAAACGGTGGTACAAACTCTACAACCCCCAAACGTAATTTGAATACTTCAATGAAACAAAATATAACGCAATGTAACAATGGAATAAGGATTTATACCTGTGGAAAATTAAACACTTGTAGTTGTGGTATGAAGAGTACTCAGCAGGAAGGAATTGTGATTGCAAAAACAGGAAGATCAATATTCTCCATGCAACTATTTCTAGAGAACATTTCTATATAAGAAATGTCACACATGACACCTTTCATGTGAAATTGAAGATAGAATAAAGGTAAGGACTCTTGGAATCAGCACACAAAATCAACAGCAAAACAGGTAAAACACAACTGTGAAACGTACACTACCAACACATACAATGCTATTGTAACATCAATATATTTATAAACACCTCCTTGAGAAAAGCCTCTCCTTAAGAAATGAGGAAATCAGTGGGGAAAAATACAAAGAAAGTTAAAATCTACAAATCGTGGGAATGCCAATGATAAGATTTGCATATTATTATGCAATAACCATAACATAAAATAGAACCATCATTGTTAGAAACATAATTCGCGCTCACAAGGGACAATTAAAAAGGCAACATCAGCGTAATGCTGCACCCCATAGAATATCGCTGAAACCCACGAAAAAATAAGTTCAGCTCCCACGTAGCCCCTGTCATTGTAAATCACGCCTTGCCTAAGTACACATCACTCTATTGCTTCTTTACTGTCACTACACTACTAGTCATCTCTACTAATAAATGAATTGTTGGATAAATTAGATACACTATCTGAATGCAATGTGATGCTCCACTGCTCATGTCTGTTCAGACTATGGTATGACCAAGGGCCATTTATCCTGATGCACTTTGAGGCCATAACACATGGAAGTAGGCTCCACACAAATATCATCTAAAATAACAGTATATCTATGTCTTTACACTATATAATAACATCAAACCAACATATTATGCAAACATACAATACATTATAAAACACAGAACATTAACAACTATCCAAAAGAAAATTCAGTTAAGGTGTCAGCAGTGTTGGGTTAATTGTATATTATTTTTTGTGATTCATTATATATCCGCACCTGGGGGAGAGTTCCTGGCCAACCAGGTGGTCAGGAATGCAGGCAGAATCCAACAGTGGCCCCTTGCATTCTTTCAGCCAGACATGTGCCTCCACCAGGTACACTCCAGGGACCCTTCCCCTCACCCCTTTGCTCTTCTATTTGCCCCCATGGATGTCCATTCCCTCCCACCCACTTATCTGCCCACCTCTAGGCCTTCATCATCCCGGTCCCTTGAACCATGGAAATAGTAAAGGGATATAATCCCTTTACTATTTCCATTTCAGCCATCCTGTTTTGTTGGCAGTCCATTCCCCTAAAAAAACATACTTCCAAGTGTGTGCACTATGGAGGGAGATCCGGGATGTGAATAGTGATCACCCCCATGTTCGGCAATCTACTGTACGAGTAATAGCTCTGACCAACCCTCCACCCCCCACCCGCAAGGCCCTCGCTTTACATGTTTCTAGCTTAGGCTTGGGCAGGCGGGCGGTTACTGACTATGTGCACCTCGAATGCAGTTGTGATCACTACATTAAAACATTGGCATTCCCAACGGTTTAACGTTGAACTTTTAACAGTCATAGGAAGTGTGAGAAGCATTCGGGAGGTCCCAGATATTGCGATGGGGCATGGGCGCAATATGTGAGGTCACAATATACTAGAAAAGGCGGCTGAGGGTTTTTCAAATACATCAAATGAATTCCTGATCTTGCACTGACCCTTTCGATGATTTATACATGAAGCAAATCATTACTCTAAACATCTACCAAGATGACAGAGGTGGATTTACACGCTCTTATATACTTTTCTTGGCCACCAAGTTACTGATGTGGACGGGAGCACCTCAAGACCCATGTCCTCGTAAAGATTGTCAAGGAGCTTGAACAATTAGCCTCGAGAGAGGGTGAGTCTAGCACTCCCATAAGAACATTCCAAACAAAACAGGGAATCATAATAAAACCAACACACTTCCAGAATCTCAAATGTTTGGAGCAAAAACAAAACCAAATGTAAACAAGAGCCCTGATGACTGCTGCATTGACTGCAAGATTGTTTTCATTCAAACAAAACGTGCAGTCTTCATCTTGATTTCGTTCAAATAAAGATGGCGCATATTTTGTTGGCTTGCTAAGCGGGAGTCTGTGCGTCTAATGCTGTTTCTAAGCCTGAAGCTTAAGAGTGGAATGCAGTTATACAGAGCACTAACCAAGAGACACAACTAAAGGATTTATCAAAAGAAAGAAATAGAATGGGGAAATGAAACATACCAATGATATTGTAACGGTATTTACTTTAAAAAAAATAAACATTGACTTAGTTCTATTTTAGCTAAGGGGCTGTGAGAAAGCAAGCACGTAAAATTAAAAGAGCCATTTTGTTTCTGTTAGAGCACATTTTGAATACCTTTGGAACTTCACAGTGTGGGCATTGCTAAGTGAGAGGGGCACCATATGACCTTCCATTAACCACGCAGATTTATTTCACTCGGGGGTTTCTTCCTGACATAAGACACCAGGCTTGAAGGGTTTAGTGCGTTGTGATGCTAAATAATGAGTGTCCTTTCATTGCACCGAAAAACATAATTTGTTATTTATATTGTGCAAATATTTTTGAACCAAGTATATAAATTGTAACTGTATAATGTGTCCCATGGCAGGGGACGCAAGTAAAATTGTAGAGAAGTAAAAACATCGCCAGTGTGAAGCAGCAATATTGTCTGGCTATGTTAACTTATTTCCACTTTCAAAGTGCAAATATACCCACAAGAGGATTTCGTGCTGTTGGGGCATGTACTCAGTTTAGATAGAGTTTCAACGAAGAAGTTAATGGAAAGCAGAGAGAAGCAAACAGGTTTTTCAAGGATTTATGAAAACAAAACCGAAGATAGACCTTAAGGAGCATGGAAAGGAATGCCATAGAACAGGGACCCCAAAACCAAAGCAGTGTCCCGCTGTTCTGCTACTCTGAAAATGCCCAGAAGAAATGATGTTTTATCATTTATTATTTATTTATATATATATTTCACAAAGTCACAGCTGCAACTATGAAGTTATGGTTTGATAAGGCAAGGTAAGGTAACTGGTCTTATAATGCACGCTTCTGCCAATAGTGTTGGCTATGCATGGCTCTGTAAAAGAAAAGTGGATGGAGGTCTTGGAGAGTAGGGAAAGCAAATGCAGAAATCTGGGATGTTGACGAGTATAGTGTGCCGCAGAGAGAACCCAGGGATGAGAGAGCAGTGATGGATGTGTAGAGGTGGATTAGTTTTCCCTAGCTCCCGCCCCCTCACCGCCGTCATACTGGAACAGCAGGAGAAGAGCTGTATGTGGGACCCCGTGTGTTGTCCCTATACCACGTTGAGTGTATGTGAAACAATATGCACTCAGTCAACCATTCCAAATGTACCCTCGTACTGAAAGAGTGGAAGGATGTCAACACGCAGCATTGGACATCATGCAGTGTTGAGTGAAATGTGATAATAATAATAATAATTTTGCATTTATATAGCGCTACAAAACCTAAGGTATCTGAGCGCTGCTTATTTTTACCCACGGTGTGTGGTGCTCATTTATCGACCTCAGTAGGATGAAAGGCTGAGTTAGGCCCTGCTTGGATTCAAACCTGCGTTAGCAAGCTCTGCACAGATGTCAAAGCGACCGCTTGACTCGCTGTGCCACTTGACCGGCTAGATGAGGCCAGCGTGATGTAATGAAGAGGATATATATGAGGACATACAGAAACGATATGAAAATACTTAAGAGTGACAATGTAACTGCAGTGACAAGAGAAACATGTATGAAATGATAAAGTAATCCTGTATACAAAGAAGATAAAGTAACTTGCTGACCAATAGGTGTAAATACGCAGTAACGCAAGGTAGATGAGATTTATAGAAGCTTGCTACAGAGGAAAATATAACGTGGCTAGGACAGACATGATAGGAGGATGGATGTCGGCTCGTTTTAAGATTCAATCCAGCTACCTCAGAGACCGACCAGGGATGCAGAGTCTGGTGACGTTGGGGGAATAGCTTTGTGTGCAGAATAAAGAGGAGTCTATGTTGGCCTGGGATCAAGGATGCTATTTTAAGGAATAATTGCAAGGCTCAAACGCAGGCAGATGGATAAGTAAAGAAGAAGAACATATTTGCAAGAGCCAAGTATTGGACAATTAACAGTGAATAAGTTCTATTAAAGATGGAGTGAGCAAGTCTCTAGAGGCCAAGAGGAGCAAGAACACCCAGCATAAATAAAGGTTTCGGAGACCTTTGGTAAGGGACCCATGGAGAGACAAGTGGAAAATCTGTTGAAAGATATCCTAGGAGCCGACTCCTTTTCGGAACACTTTCTAATTGAAAGGACCCACCGTACCCTAGCACCACCTCCGAAACCAGGAGCTCCCCCTCGCACCATAATCGCACGACTCCTTAACTACAGGGAGAGAGATACCATACTTCGATTATCCAGGGAGAAAGGAACTTTACATTACGAACAGAATAGAATCCACATATACCCGGACTTCTTAGCTAATATACAAACACAAAGGAGATCCTATGAAATGGTTAAAAAACAGCTACGGATGCGCAATGTACCCTATACTCTCATCTTCCCGGCGAAAATGAGAATACAACACAGGGGAAGAGCTCACTTTTTCAAGAACCCCACAGAAGCTATGGCATATATGGAAGCTTCCATCCGGTTGCCTCCTGGAAATCGGGCGATTGACCAAAATGCTAGACCATAACCGAGAGATGAGAGGCGAGACCCTACATACTGACAAAAACACGCCATCTACCTACCGCCACAAGAATAAAAGTACACTAGCATGGACGGCCTGAACAAAGACTTATGGTTAATCAAGCCGTGAGCCTCCGTGGGGCTAGCCAGATGGCTGCAACAGGTGACCCTCAGGAAAGCTCCACCAGTTCAAGGGAATGAAAATTGAAGGGTAGCATCGTCAAGTTGGGGGAGATAATGTGGGTGGGGGGCCAAAATATTACAAGATGTTCAGCTCCGTTGACCAGTGTGAGAATGGGGGGGTGTTGAGGTTTTGGGACTCAGTTGGAGGAGTCCTACAAGTAAAAAATTGTGGTTGCATCCCAGCACATGGAACACTCCTGAGCATCAGTAAAACAAGAGACATAATGAGGGTATACAGATATGGCTCACACTAATGTGATGGCTCAAGGGCTGAAGCTAAAACTTCCTACATGGAACGTCCGTGGTCTGAACAACAGTGCTAAGTTGAGCAAGGTGGGAACTTATGTCACCAGACACCACCCCCAGATAATCATGTTATAAGAAATGCATGCACTCCAGAGGGTCAATGCTGAGCTCTTGAGAGGGTGGGGGCAGCATAGATATTACACTGAATACTCTTCACAGGCAAGAGGAGTACTCACCCTGATCCACCCCTCCGTTGGTTTTCAATTTGAAAAAAGTAAAATAGACTCTCAGGGTCGCTATGTTATAGTGTGGGGCAGTATTGCGGGGGAATAACTAATATTGGTAAATACATATGGTCCAAATGTGGATGACCCTGATTTCTATACAAATGTGATGCATGAGATAGGCTTCTCTGGGTGCGACAGATATTGTGGGGAGGAGACTTCAACACCATCTTGGATATTTCTTTAGACCGCTCCACCTCTAAACACAGAAATCCCACAGAAACATCTGTTATCCTACAACACATCTTATCGCAACTGGCAATGGTGGACGCCTGGAGAACGCTACACCCGCATAAAAGACAGTACTCGTTTTACTCCTCAGTACATGACACCGAATCTCATATAGATTATTGTCTGGTGTCCGCATCTCTTATGAACCAAATCGATAATAGTGAAATACTTCCTCGTACCCTATCGGATCGCTCCCCTATCCTTTTAGATATGACATTAGGAAACCTAAAACCCCCGGTCATGAGATGGAGGATGCCATCTGACATCTTCAAGGACCCAGCAGTAGTGGACGGGCTACGTACACAGGTAGAATACTTCCTTGAAACCAACAAGGGCTCAGTCAATAGATATGCAACCCTATGGGAGACCTTCAAGGTAAGGGTGAGAGGGATCCTGATTTCCAAATCCACGGGGCTGTTGAGATCTTTCAGGGTGGAACTGGCGGAAGTGGAGAAACAGTTGGGAGAGCTAGAAACGAGATATACAGCGGCACATGAAGACAACACCCTGGCAGACATCAATAGCAACCTGCAAGAGTTCAATAGATTAGCTACCAGGGAACTACTATATATGGCAACTCCAATCAGAGCACGGCGATATGGCGAAGGGAACAGGGCGGGTCGCACCCTGGCCAACCTGTTAAAGGCCGAGAGACATCATACACCGATCTGCAGCATAATAGCGGGGGACGGCACAGTAACCACAAGTGAGGAGGACATCAATAGTGAATTCACTCATTTCTATTCAGAATTATATGCTAATCACGACCTGAAATCAGCCACTGACACTAGAGACTATCTAGACAAAATCACACTCCCGACATTGCCTATAGAGCATAGATTGCTGCTGGACCAGCCCCTAATGATTGACGAGATAACGGAAGCAATAAAATCATTAGCTAACGGAAAGGCACCCGGCTCAGACGGACTGGGAGCAGAGTTATACAAGGTGCTCAATGAGGAGCTAGCCCCGGTATTACTGTCTGTGTGGGAGGAGGCCATGGAGTTAGGAACAATCCCAACATCCATGAGAGAGGCCATAATAACGGTGCTCCTGAAGCCCAGGCGTCCGCCAAATGAGATGTCCTCTTACCGGCCCCTATCCTTAATAAATTGCGATGCAAAAATATTTGCAAAAATCCTGGTCACGAGACTCCTACCTAACATGTCCATGTTGGTGCATCCAGACCAATGCGGATTTATTCCCACCATGTCAACGGCACTAAATCTCCGAAGGCTGTTCGGTGTCATAGCCAGATTAAACCCGAAGCCCAGGCAGTGGCCGTATCCCTGGATGTCGAAAAGGCGCTTGATTCGGTGTCATGGATGTACCTGTTTATGGTACTTGAGAAATTTGGACTAGGCCCATACTTTCTAAAATGCGTAAGGCTAGTATGCACTAACCCGGGAGCCAGGGTACTGACTAATCGCACCATATCTGAATCGTTCGGGCTGGGAAGGGGTACGAGACAGGGTTGCCCGTTCTCCCCCATACTGTTTGCCCTTACAATGGAACCGGGCACAGCAGCAATTAGGGAGCATCAGAGGCAGAGGGGTATAAAGATGGCTAGCCTAACCCAGTCAATATCACTATGCACAGATGATACTCTGTTATACATCCGAGAGCCGGACGTACACCTGGGGCCAGCAATGGAAACCATACATGGGTTTGCAGAATACTCAGGATATAGAACCAACTGCTCCAAATCTGAAATCTTTCCCCTGACCCCTGCCACTAGATGTCCGAACAACACGCATGGCCTACAGCGGTCTCCTATTAAAATAAGATATGTGGGTATTATTGTGCCAGGGGACAAAGCATCCCTATACTCGAACAACCATGACTCATTATTAAATACAGTTTCCACTAAACTCCGCCTGTGGGCTAAGCTTCCCATTTCGCTTATCGGCCGGGTCGCTATACTGAAAATGGTTATTTTACCAAAGCTATCCCGATATGGCCTGGTAGACAGTTCTTTGATACTCTTAGATCCATGGCTGTAGAGTTCATTTTGTGCAGGGGGTAGCCAGAATGAAATGGGCAAAAATGGTGGAACCCTACAATAAAGGTGGCATCGCAGCCCCGGACTTTGAATTGTATTGCCTGGTGGCACAGGCCCAGTTTGTCAGACACTGGTACGATGAACAAGACACCTCACCACACATCTGTTTAGAGAAACACGCAGCACACCCAACCGACTTAAGGTCCGTCATCTTTAAAGATAAACACAAGGATGAATGTCCATTTGATCCAGTCAGTACAACAGTACACGCATGGTCCAAGATCTACCGTAGGCTTGGATTGGGGGCACCATATTATTCGGAGGCCCCGTTCTGGAACATCCCCGGTATAGCACCCACATACGATCCTGATGTACAAAAAACATGGAACCCGGAGAGAGAATTTAAAATCAGGGACATTTTCCCCAAAGGTAGATTTATAACATTAGAAGAGTTCAAAACGGGGATGGGGAGAGACCAGTTGAAGATATTACAATATCACAGAATGAGAATGGCCTTTAAGGCTAGATGGCCTCTGTTCCCAGACGAGCCCCCACCACACCCATGCCTCGTGGCTTTGTCCACCCGGTCGGGAACCAGTGTCTCAGGACTTTACACGGCTATAGAGGCCAATACTCCGACGGTAAACATGATAAAAGCCACCTGGGAAACAGACCTGGGTACTACCATAACAGACAGATCCTGGGCGGGATACTGTGGACTGACCAAGTGGGTATCCATGAACGCAGGCCTCCGGTTGATCCAATTTAAGGTGTTGAACAAGTTACATTATATCCTCCAAAAAACGGCAAAATTCACACAAAATTGCCCCGGTAGATGTCAGAAGTGCGGGGCAGAACAGGCTGACTCGTTCCATATGTACTGGGGCTGCCGGCACATATGCGGATTCTGGGGGGAGGTAGCGAAAATCCGGAAGAGGTCATGCAGGTCCCGGCAGACCTCACACCACAAAAATACCTATTCGGGGATATAGGAAAGAGATCGGAGGTAACCAGAAGGCTCTTTAATATTGCGTGCACAGTGGCCATGAAGTGCATTCTGCAAAAGTGGAAGAGTGCACAGGCACCACACGTAAATCATTTCCTCAAAGAGCTACTGTATGTTAATGAGTGCGAGGAGCACTATGTAATGTCACTCCCAAACACAAGTAAACCAAAGGACATCTGGTCCCCGCTCAGAGTGTATCTATGTGAAATGGACTCGACCAGTGGTAGCCGAACAGGGCCCAGAAATACGTCAGACCTGTAATACCGTATATTATGTTATGAACTTGAACTGAACGTCTCTGTTATAGATATGTACGGAATGTCGTGTTGTTGCAATGTTAGGTGCCACAATCAATAAATAAAGTTAAAAAAAATAAATAAATCAAATAGCAGTAAATAAGAGGTCAAAATGGACACATTTGCAGTCTCCTCACACATGATCCAGAAGTCGAAAACAAGGGCTATTTGTTACTCTTTGGATGAAGATAGTGATATGCTTGAACCTCCCTTGAATGGCCCAGAACCGAGAGCTGGATAAAAGATCAACTACAGATTGGAAAATGTGGCTTATTGTTAGACTGATGAGAGATGATGAACTAATTGGGAAAGTGGCAGTAATCTGACGTGACTTGAGCACCTGGGTTTCGTTTTGCTGAAGTGCTGCTAGCGAGCCGAAAGTCCAAGGTTGGGTGAGCATGCCAACCAATCAGATGGTCTATGGGACAACATGCTATACAATGTTGCATAGACCAATCCGCAGCCATTTTCTTTGCTATAATCAGTATTATACATATTAAGAGGTAGATCGGGGTGTAACCTGCAGATAAGGGGCAGCCAATGAAGTGCTAACCCCTATATATAACATAGTTGCATAAGTTCCCCTAACCAATCCTTCCCTTCTATAGGTTTTACACTTTCCCACATAGGATGGCATCATAGATGACGTATATTGGGGTATATAACTTCTGTATAATCTAGTTTGGTGTGTGTGTGTGAGCATGAGTCCGTTGTTCGTCAGTGGCCCTGCTTTACTGAACTGAGAATAAAGTCGTATTTTGCATATTTTCTGAGTCTGTCCGTTTATTTGGTCTGAGATCTTTATTGGTGATTCCATCTACCACGAGAGACGCTTCAAGGTGCTACAGCACATTTTGTTAGTGTTGCGGATGGTTCAGGTCTACTGAACCTAGGCCCAGATCCAGATCCAGATCTTCAGACTTTCGGCTGCTTCTGCCATTAGCCAGAAGACAGCAGAATTTCCTGCGGAGAACGGTGTCTAACAAAACATGTGTAAAATGATACGGTTGGCAGATCCCTCTTTGATGAAATTCCTTTCTGGTCCCCACAGGTGCCTCGTGGATGGAAGGTGAACTGGTCGGTCAAGGAAGAGTCGATGCCGTGTGACTTGAGCTGAGCCACTGATGTAAGTAGAACATTGAAGATGGCAGAAATAGGGGGTGGGATTGTGTTGTAAATAAAAGGTGTAAAATTAAACAGACTTTTTGGGATTAGAAAGAAGAAAGATAGATGCCTCTATTCCTGGTTCCAAGGGGACAGAAGAGTATGCAGAAGAGTATGCACTGAAAAGACTCCAAATAGGGTGTTCAAGATTCCTGATGCAAGACCAACAAGAAGAGTGTTTATCTCACTCCAAGATGGAGTAAAAATGAGATGAGATACATTTACTAAAGGTATTAAAGCAAGGAATATGCAGGGGAAAGTAATTGAAGTGCACATGTGTATGGGATTATAATATGCCAGTATAAAACTATTGTTGTGCTTATGTTAATAGATATAAAAAAAAAAAGTAAAAATCATCAAGGTTACTATTAGATTGCTAATCAGAAGATTGAGGATACAAATCAAAGGAAACTAATAAATAAATAAGAGATTTTTAAAATAATAAGCAGTGATTGATGATGTCTGCTCAAATTGATCAGCGTAGCATATTTGATCAAACAAAGAGAACAATAAAAGGTTGGGTAAGTATAGACAGTCGAGACTGACTTGTCATCATTGGGGACACTCCTCTTCCACACTTATGCAGAACACTGCCAAAATATACAGCCAAGATAAGGAAGTATCATTCGGCGTGGGTCAGAGGCCCGATGAATAAAACACTCATGCTGTGGCCTCAGGTGGGTTTGTTGTCAAAAACAATATTGCAACACATGACGACATATTTGTATGCCACATATAAGGGAAAGAAGTTAGAGAAAAGTTTGGCCATTTTAGAGTTATGGAAGATGTACCAGAGTGAAAAAGAAGATCCTGCCGAGAAGGAGTGCATGCTTAGTCAGCATTAAGGGGAGGATGTAATGCCTTCAGCTCCCCTATCCCTTCCTGAAAATAAGAGCGTAGATACAGAGAAGAAAGGGATTTGATGGTTTAAAGGAATTGAAAACAGCGGCGGGGTATGTTAATCCGACATACAAGCGCCCCACGTATAACAGTGAGGACAGTGCGGAAGAGAGCAAAAGCAGAGAACTCATATATCGATACACGAGGAAAGTAAACAGCGTGATGGGACATACAAGATAGACCGATGGAGATAGAGGAAGAAGCAAGGAAGCAGAAAAAAATAATGGACAAAGCTAAAAGAATACCAATAGTACAGAATGAATGGATGGGAGGACACATATTATTTAAGCTAACCGACAAGGGAATTGACGGGGTTCGAGAAAGAGAAGAGCGGGACAAGAGAGAAAAGGAAGAAGAGAGAGCATATAAAGAAGAGAAGGTAAGAGAAATCAAGCAAAGAGAAGAACAAAGAAGGTATGAGGTGAGGAAATAAAAGGTGAGAGTAGAAGAGAAGAGATGAGAAGAGGTAGAAGCACAAAGAATGAAAGTATGTAGGTTGCAAAGAAGGTGAGAGGAAGATGAATTGAAGAAGATGAAGAGAAGGTAGGAAGAAATTAACAGAAGTAGGGGATTAAAGTATGATGAGATATATTATCAATGTCATAGAAGCATAGTGCTGATTGAAGCACAAGAACAACTTGAGGAAGAGAAAGGGTCACAGCAGCCCCTTAGGGAGCTGCTATGGATACTGAGAATACCAACATAGGCGGAAGGACAAGACACAGAAAACATAGGGAAAAGAATTGGGGATTTGTACAGGCAAATGAGGGATAAAGAAGGGTATAAAACCCAAGAAAATATAGAAGAATCTCTTTCGAGGGAAGTAGGAGGTATGTTAGATGACCTCATGACAGACAAGCACAGAATGCTGTCTTGAAGCAGATTATATCTGGATGACCTGGAGAAAGATAACAGTCATACAAGCTGGGACATAATGATGGCAGACGAAGAAATGAAGAGAGCGCGAAGGGAGAGCACATGTAGAGAAAAGGGTAAAATGGTCAGACCTAGAGAACCCAAAAGAAAAAACATCAGAATCGATACCACACACTGAGCGACCACAAGCACAATCACGCAGTGTAGGGGATGTATCTTTACCTTATGTAAGTAGATTAAGGGCACTATAAGGACAGAGACAAATGGGCGAGCCCAGCCCGCCTGGAAAACAAGAAGTGTAGGCAGGCATGATTACCGACCAGGATTTTCACAATTCCCTTTATTAGAGAATGGTGGAGGACAACCACAATATATTGCATGGCCACGAGTGGATAAAGGCAATTTAAAATGTAAACTGCTGAGTTTAACTTGTGGTGTGGGAAAATTGATTTATGAGCAAAAGAGAATGACACCAAGAATGTTACCCATAGGTGGCATAAAAAGCCTGCTGACAGCCATTCTAGGGGAGAGGGCTGATGACATTTGGAAACAAGCAGGATACACAGGTGTGACTGCACAAAACATGACACACGATGGAACCCATTTAATAATTGCAGAGCAGGCGTATGGTGGGTGCTCAGGGTGCAATATCCCGATATATCAGATATGGGTGTGATTGTGACTAGGAAAATGGGGGAGGATGAAGACATTTTATTCAAGATATTCAACAGAGATTGTGCCTTGAGATGAGAGAACTGTGGGATAAACGGTAGCATTATTTTACCACCTGTGTCTTGGACTGCCTGAGCCAGTGCAACAGCAAATGAAGAAACAGGAGGGAATGGAAGCTTAACCAAGGCCAGAAATACAGTTGATGATCGTGCATCACTTCTGATTGTTACAAGAGAAGAATAAGAAGAAAGCCCTGAGTAGAAAGCAGGAGGAGGCCAGGTTGTTCAGAAAAGGTTATCAAAATTAGCCATATAGGGAAATGTATTGACGAGTAATGAGGGTATGGTGACACACAAGATGAGACCAGTGCAACACAATAACATAGCATATTCCACAGATCAGAGTGGGTACACTTCTTGGCCAAGAGGAAGAGGGAATGGGCCTAGGGGAGGAGGATGAGGTGTATTTCAGATCCCTCAGGGAGGTAGAGGATTTAATGGCACACAACTGCAACAATGCCTGATTTGCGGGAGAATAGGACCCATAGCCAGAACATGTAGAAGCAGAGTAGGCATGCAGCAACATCAGCAAACTCCAACAGAGGGGATGGGCTATGTTCTGCAAAACAACACAGAACCACAGGAGTATTATGACCAAGATCGCAGGCAGACTCAGACCTGTGTGCCACAATCACAGCAGAAACAGCAAACACCATTGCAAATGCAATCACCACAAGGGCAACTGCAACAAGTACCCATACAAACACAACAGGTACAAACTCAGCAAGCGCAGGACCAACAGGCTATGATACCACAATGGAATATGAATACAGCTGCCCATCAAGCACCTGCACCCAAATTAGGAAGTGTGACCGTGGTCGGAGGAAATTCCTTTACAGGTGCAGGGATAAATTTATATCCGCAATAGGACAGCCCACAGAGCGGCCTGATGTGTTCCGTACTATCAGTGACACCAGACCCTAAGAGGAACCAAGGGTCAAGATGACAACAGAAGGCAAACCATTTTCATTTCTTGTAGACACTGGAGCAATGTCAGATATTGTCATGAATGCACACAGATTCTCTAGGGCAATGAGTTTAGCTATTTTCACAGATGAATTACCAATCTCTATAGGAGAACACGAGGTGTCAATGTCATTAGTATATTCTAGGCAGACGGCAGTTAACATATTAGGGCGTGACCTAACGATGAAATGTAACATGACGCTATCTTTTACTGACAAAGAAATAGTGTGCTCTACTACACGGATACATTATATGAATGTGAGAGAGTTTATATTAGCCTTCACAGGCCAGAAGGCATTACATTGATAGGTAAACTATTAAGAATACCTGATGAATTTTTGTTTAGACCAGAAATTCCTGTGGATTATGAAGAAGGGCAGATTATCCCTTTGGAGTTAGAGGCTGCAGTGGTCAGAGAGAAAATGGTGGTTCTTCAAGAGACAAATGATGAGTGAAGAGGATGGAGAACAGTGATAGCCCTCAGTGAAGGATACTGGTTGACCTATTTGACAGATGAGGAGCTGTTTAGGGATGAATGCTCAGATGATGAATTAGTATTTTTCATAAGTCTTACTTATTGGATTAAAGTAGAGAATGGAGAAAAACTACAGAAAATGGTGCTGGTAAAGAAGAATCAGTCATTTTTCCAGGAAGATTTAGAGAAGGTGCCAAATAGTTTATGGACCACAAGTGCATATGATGAAGGTCTATTAAAAGGAGTAAGAGCAGTTAAAATGAAGCTTAAACTAGAAGCCCTTTTGCCACGAGCAAAGTAATACCCGATGTCTAGAGAAGCGGTGAAGGTATATTTGAGACCATTTCCGCTATAAAGAAGCAAGGTATATTGGTGCCATCTGTTACTCCATGTAACACGGCTATGAAGCCAGTGAAAAAATCAATAGGGTGGTCGTCGAAATTTATATAGCATCTTCACCCAATAAACAATATACCCAAAGCTGAGTTTCCTTTAGTTCAAAATCCTGTGACAATACTATGCAACATCCCCATTCAAAGTTATATTTTTAAAAAATGTGTTCTTTTACATTACCCTCCACAAAGACTCACAAGATTTGATTTCCTTTGTGTACAGAAATATTTACCTGAAACATAGTTGTTCACCAAATGGGTACGGTCAGTCTCCTTCAAATCTTAAAAGAGCCCTCCAGATAGACCTGGGTAAAGTTGAGCTCTAAAGTACGAGAATTCAATACGTGGATGACATTTTGGTGTGCAGTGAGACAGAAGAACGATGCAATGAAAATTCAGTTAAGCTTATGACCATGCTATCAGAGAAAGGATATCAGGTGGACAAAGAAAAGTTACAATACTGTCAGAAGGAGGTCTTGTATTTGCGACAGCTGATTTCTCACGAAGAGAGGAAAGTTACACCTGAGAGAGCAGAAGCAATTATGAAGAATTCATATCCTAAAACAAAGAGAGAAATGCACCCCGTTTTAGGCTTATGTAACTATTTTAGGGCCTGGATTCTTGATTACAGAACATATATCTGAACACATTTCAAAGAATTAAAATAGGCAATTAGTACAGCCCCTGTGTTAGGAATTCCAGATTATCATGAATTTTACTTATTTTCTCATTCAAATGGAGAAGTTATTACAAAAGTCCTTGCACAGAAAATGACTTTAGGACATGTATATAAACCATTGGCTTACTATAGTGAGATTCTAGATCCAGTTTTGAGAGGGCATTACCCCTGTGAACAATCTTTAGCTGCTGCTGCATTCGTAATTGAAAAAGCTTCAGATATAACATTGGGGTGTTCAGTAACACTATTTGTAGAGCATGCATTATTTGTGATTTTAGAGAAACCCAAAAGTACATTAATGACAAAAAGAGCATCAGGATACGAGGTAATTATTTTGAATCCTGTAATTAAAATTATTAGATACAAGATAGTGAACCCAGCAACTTTCATAGCAGAACCAGTAGGGGAGGGTGATTATGTACATAATTGCAGAAGATATACTAAATACTATGCTGTTATTCCCAAAGATAGGGAAAATAATCTTGGGAGAGGGGAAGTTCTCTTAATTGATGGTTCTTCAAAAATTGACCAAACGACTGGCAAAAGGCATACTGGATTAGCGGTAGTGAAGCTGAACCAAGAGAGTGAATTTGAATTAGTGACAAGCACAAGATTGCCTTTGCATTACTCAGCGCAGGCTGCAGAATTAGTGGCGCTTATCGCTTCACTTTAAAGATATGAGGATGAGGAAGTGATGTTGTACTCTGACTCTGCCTATGTGACATCAACTGTACACACAGGTTTGTCATGCAGGAAAAGGAGGGACTTCCTCTGAGCAGACAGCACTCCAGTGCAACACGCAGCCCTAGTGGATAAGCTATTTTAAGCATTATGACTCCCATTGATGCTCATAGTCATAAAATGCACGGTGCATACTAAATGGGCAGATGTAATTTCTTGCGGAAACAAAGCCGCAGATTTAGAACCCAAAAAGGCAGCCTATTTCCAAACCATTTCTAATTTTGAAATAGAAAGCATTAAACAGATGACAAGAGGATGCATGTTGGTAAAGGAGGGCTTTAACATGCTGTATATTGTCCAGTTAATTGCGATACAAAATCAAGCACAACAAGAAGAGCAGGATTTGTGGAGGACACAGGGGTGTTCTTTTACCCCCACAAAGGCAATTTGGAGGCAGGAAAGCACTGGAAAGCCAGTTATGCCTCTAGCATTAGTGAGGGTGGCGCTGAACCAGCTTCACTATTCCGTGCATAAGACTCAAGAGAGTCTTGTTGCTACAGAAGATTTGTTTACGCCAAACATGTTGGACCATGAGGCACAGTTTATTGTAAATTGCATTGTGTGCCAGAAATGTACTGCAGGGGACACTTTGAAGACAGTGAGCGGAGCAATCCCCAAACCCAGTGGCCAATTTCAGCATCTACATATATGCAACGGCTCCAGATATATGCTGGTCATGGTATGTTCTTTTTCTAGATGGATCAAGGCAGGTCCATGCATGCACCCTGATGCCACATGCGCCACCAGGTTCCTTGTGCGTGAGGTGTTCCCAAGATGGGGTGTGTGCAAGGTCTTGCGCTCTGACAATGGACAGCATTTCTAAATGAATTGTTTGAACAAATAGATCTTCTGTTAGGCATTAAGCATAAATGTTCCTCCGCTTACCATCCACGGTTGAATGGCATCTGTGAGAGATTAAATGGATGATTGCAAAAATAAAATGACATTAAAGAAGGGATGGCTGCATTGCCTACCCCTTGCTTTGTAAGCTCTAAGAATTCTGCCCGACTCAGATTACCAACCAACTCCTCATGAGTTGGTGACTAGAAGCTGCAAGAGAACCCCCCACTTGATCCTCTAACTAGGTTAAAAACTGATGCCCATTTTGTAGCGAAGAGATTAGGTGACGAGATGATTACCTAACAACAATGACTACACATGTTTCTTTCATGTCTCAGCAGCTCAAGAACCGAAGGGAGGGGTCAAAGAGAAACTACAAAGACAATCAACCTATTGATTGAGAGGATTTCTTAAAGCAACCCAGCAAGCTTACTGCTCTTTGGAATGTGCATATGGTAATGGATGGGATTACACCAGAATAATTTGGAGTCCAAATAACCGGACAAACTCTAGAATATGGCAAGTTCTGTTTTATAAGCAAGTATCTAAAAGAGGCAGGTTACAACAAACATCAACGGATGTACGCTCAGTCTCTCAATGATCTCCACACAAAATATGGTCCTCATACTATATAATGTGTCAGAGTGACATCATTCTATGTGGCAATAGTGAAAAACCTATCAAGGGTTGGTATTGGTTAAGGGAAACAACTGAGTATACCTTTCTATAGAAGCTATGATTGTTATTGACTGCCCGTTATCAGGTGGACAACATATGCCTCCCTTTCAAAACATGTCATTTCAGAAACATTAGATGCATAGTTTTTCATTGGTCTTCAAACTATAGGGTCCTTCATTATATGGACTAATACAATTGGTTGGCACACGTGTGCCATGTCTGGAACTTTTGGTTCATTTAGCAGCACGTAAGCCCAGACCCAGTTGCAGGGAGATAGGACTGAAGCTACTTCACCACCCAATTAGCCTTGCATCTCTCATCACCTATGCCTTCTGCATGACATTGTCTTTGTACTTGGCCTTCCAGGGTATCCTTGTCTTTGAGAATGCATAGAATGAGGGCACTCGCTATTGTGACTGGAACTCCAAGTGCAAACTCTATTTCCATCCTTGGCTCACGTGACAGGAGACCTAGATCTGGTCCACTCTGCAGCTTTCAGATGCCCTAAATGAATTATAACTTGGCATCTTTTGTGTTCTTTTTTGCACCTTAACGTGAGATAGTTCATCCTCCGTACACTCGTTCTTCTTCAGAGTAGATAGCTGACCCCAATTTCTAGGATCTTGACTTCAGGCCAGGCAGCCTCGCCATGCAGCTCCATGAGCATGCTGTTCTGCTGCAACACACCTTTGACATTTCCGCTTCATGTTTGCTGGCTTACTAATTCATGATACCAATGTCCAGTTTCTGTACAATGGCTGCTTTGCCTGCATTCTATACACTACTCATTGCAAGCTTACATGATGACTTAATCTACCGTGCGTTTCAGCATAAGTACATTTATTGGACGCTTGTTTTCAACAGCACTTCGTGCAAGTGTAATCTTCTTTTACACTTAACAGTTCATTTGATTCCTTACTTCGTCATTGGTATTCAGGATCTACACAACATCTCCAGCCAGTATCTTGAGACGTCATGCACACTTTCTTATGACATCACTAGCTCCTCTTCTTTGCTCGTTCTCATATTCCTTCAGGGAGTTCCTCCTGCAGGTTATGTTCACTTCGGGGGTACATTCAATAAGGTTCTCTTAATGGGTATATTGAGAAACCTGAAGGTGTCTCACCCACTAGTCCCTAAACATCTGTCATCCAGGTGGCCAGGACACAGCCATCGCTATTGGATCCAGTTCCTGGGGGTGGACCAGTGGGGAAGGATCACCTGGATGGGGGGTCTTCCAGAAGTGGAAGTGAGACACTGATGGGTGAGACAATGTACCACCTTCCTACTAACCCCTTTTCCCATCATACCCCATAGCATACTTAGAATCTCTGCCCCAACTCCTTTTCTGACACAAGCACTTTCCTACACAGTGAAGAACAACAGACTAACACCAGAGCCGTTTACCTTACATGTCCTGACACAAGGGTCAGGCAGAGTCAGGCAATTAACAATATCTATGCACACCTGAATGCCCCTTTCCTTCCCCACAGGGATAAAAGGAAGAGCATGAAAGCACACTTTGAGCAACGATGAACACACAAGGAAACAGCTACAACCGACTGGCATTTCAAGCGGAGGAGAAAGGCAGCAAGACTAAGAGGTACAATGAAGGGGGAACTACCTTTGCCCTTTTCAACTCAGACCTGCAAAGCCTTCGAAAGGGGAATCATAAGACCGGGAAGTCCAGCTGGCATGTAGTGTGACAGGTGTCAATGGCACACAGGGCTCTCCCGCACTGATAGCCAAAGCAGGAGTAAGCGGTTGCCGCTGTGGTGCCGTCCTTGATTCTCGAGACAAGAAACTCCAACAGTTCAGCAGAGCCGGTGAGTCAGAGAAGACAGATAGTAAAACCGAACTGTGCTGGGCCTAAGGTTGCAAAAGGCAACCTTGTTGAACAAAGAACTTGTGTAATTGAACTTTAAAGCCATCCTAATAGAAGGTTCAGAAGTAGAGTGGTCAGGCGTCATGGGACGCTCATTCGAACAACTCTGACTAAAGCCTTTAGGGGTTATGTAGTTTGATGAAACTACGAGAACAAAGAGGCCTTAGGAGATGCCAGGGTAGAGTGTCAAAGTGGTCCTACGAGGGTCAAGCAAAACCAGAAAGTTAATTCCGCATAGTATTAACACACCTATGAACATTGTGGCAACAAGTGTGAACCCTGAGGGATGTCCACAATGGATAGTTGTTCAAAAGGACATTGAAACTTGTTGACTGATGCGTTGTGAGTGAAAGGCTGCAGTGAACCAGATTGAGGGAGGCTAACATTGCAAGAAGGATGAGTGCCTGGCTGAGGGGGGTGCAAAGGGGTGAAGAGCTATCGTCGAGTGTGAAAAATTATCCAAGGAACTTGTGTTTGTTTATTGTTTATGGAACAACAGGCCTTCCAAGGCAAGAGACTTTGCAGGAAAGAGATTTGGTCCCAGAAGGTTCTGGCATCATTGAAAGGAACTGTAATCTTGTGAGAACGTGGCCCAGGAGTGTGCTGTGCTCAAAGGTCCTGCCTCATCCCATGCTAAAAATGGGGGGAAGGGAGACCCAAGCCCTACCATCCTGACTTATCATTTGGTGAACACGTCTTTCTTTTCTTATGAACATTATCCCACACTACTTTGTAGTTTAGTTGTCAGGATTGGCAATAGTTTTTATTTTTAGTATAAGCACTTTTTATTTGACAAAACTCCACTAGGACTGCCTTATTATTATTTGATGGTCGTAGCTTGCTCCCATATTAGATGTAGGTTTAGATTAGGCATTTTTCTCACCCATTATACAGTTTAATAAACAACCTTGAACTGTGATAACTTGCGTCTGTCTTTACTGTTGCCACCATGAGTTCCTTAAAGTAGCTTCTTCCGAACACTCGCTGCAGAAGTGGTACGAGGGCTGGTGTCAAACACAGCATGATCTCATGTCTCCAATACAGGGACGGTAGGAGGGCTGGATCTCCTGCAGATGTATACAGCTGTTCCTCTACATTCCCCCCTGTGGTCGAGTCCTCAGCCCCCTGCTCAAGTATTTCTGCTTCCTTGTATCTTCTCTTAAAGAATTTCATCTTGGGTGTCCATAGCTTCATCACCCCCCAGAGGGTGCCCGCTGTTTTAGTGTGTTCATCTGCAATCTAGGTCATGTAACTACATTGTCCATTCGGGGTACAGTAGACCCAACGTCCCACATACCTTTTATGATCCTTTGGATACCAGAACTTTGTTCCTTCAGGTGCCATAATGCTTGCCTTTATGTAATCTCTGACAGCATCATTGGTTAACTCTTTGGTTTATGGCTCATCCTTGGCATCAATCATGAGCTTCATTCCTACGGCCTTTTTTTGCTGTTTTCTTACATTATCCAATTATTATCCTGATTATACAGGATCCAAACATGATCAGGGCCAATTTTGCTCCAAGGAACTTGAATACATTTGCCATACAATGAGGACTCCATAAAAACAAGAATGCAAATCAACTGTCATCTTCAATGCCCTCTGTCTCCTTCTCCATCTTTGTATGCAGTTCTGTCAACATCGATATGGCCTCCGTCAAGGTCCCATTCTCACTGTCGTGGGAAGGTATGAATGTGCAACATGATGGCCTAATCTTGGCACAAACACCTCATTCCATTGCTGTGATCATGTAGAGGACATAACTATTCTGGAGGGTCATCAGTCATTTATGGCGTTGAATCCTTTTATAGTAGCATTGATTGTCAGCAGAAGCTCCCACCTGGTGATCTGTGTCATTTGGCATTCACCGCTGTTTGAAGTCCCGGCATAACTATAGATGTCATTATCATAGCAGTCTTGCTGAACAACTTGTGTTCATAAGGAAAGGCTTCATAAGCCTTTATTGATTTTGACGAGAAATATTTCTCTGTTTTCATCCGTCAAAAAGTTCAAGTGATCTTCTTTTTCTCAAATGGTCATCCACCTTTGTGAATTCATCAATGTTTAGATTGCTCTGAGGAATCACCAATGCTGGAACATGGACAAACACCAAGGAACACACTTCACCCCAATTCCTGGGTAATTTCATATATGCTCTAGATCTGCAGGGCCAATATCGATCCATTAGGACAGCTGCCCCTGTTCTCATTCCTGGGACGTCAATTGTGGTTTTGCATCCTTTATTATGTCAAACATGATTCTTTGCATGACTCTAGAAACACATTGTCGCATTAACCAATGGGACTACGGCCACTAGGCCTGATTTGTCTTCCACCCATGTCAGTAGTTTGGAGTACTTGGCCTAAGACTTCAGACACTCATCATTCACTTTCTGTATTCTTTGTATTGCTTCCTTACTCAGCAGAAGGGCTGCACAGGACATCATTCCATCTTGCCATCATTTACTTGTGCTCACTCATCCATAGATTAGTAACTATGATTGTTCCCAGCATCCAGGCATCCAAGCTTTCTCTGTCATATCAGAAGAGTTAATCCGCTTTATTTCTTCAATGATCACCATATTTTGTCGTGCTGCAGGATACGCGAGCATCTTATCTGTCCATCCAGGCTCCTTCTCCATCTGAATAGTCTTAATATAGTCATCCTGGTATGGGAACGACTGTCTTGTTCTCCATCGCTGACACCTCCTTTGAAATTAAAGTCTTTACTGTATACATGGCATAGAGGATGAGAGGCAGACATAGCAATCCTCATCAGATGCTCTCTCCCCCACCTTTTTCATGTATTTATACCACACATTATTCCTGTCCTTACTCAACCTAAAGAACCAAATGGACGACAACAGAGACTCTGGAAAACCAGCACTACTCCTCCTCTTTGACCTATTGGCAGCTTCTGACCTTGTTAACCACAAAACCCTCTGCCACCAACTCTCATCCTCAGCACGCTTCTCCACAAATGCTAAAGCCTGGATTGCCTCATTCCTTCAAGGTAAAGCCATGAGAGTCTTCTCATACCAAGCCAGACATTATCCAGTGTGGAGGGCCACAGGACTATTGCATATCCCCGACTTTATATAACATCTTCACTAGGCCACTCTTCAAGATCCTTGACTCGGTAGGCATCTCATATACGAACTACACCGATGACACACAAGTCCTCCTGCCCCTGTCCGGTGACTATGAGTCCGATTCCAAAACCCTAACCATTGCCTACTCTACCATCCAGGCCTGGATGGCAGAGAACTGACTGTGTCTAAATGGGGACAAAACTGGTCAACTATTAATTGGATCAACTGAAACCTTAAAGAGGCTCAATAACCAATACTGTATCTTCACCATCGACAACACCCAAATCACAGTCTCTCAGGCCGTTAAAACTCTCGGAGTCTACCTTGACTCCAACCTCTCCATACTAGGCAGCTAAATGCTATTGTGTCCTCCACAGCATGCCACTCCAATCTGCTTAATGCAGCCAGACCATTCCTGACTAAGCAAAACTGCCTCACCATCGCCAGAGCTATAACTGGCACCCGACTTGACTAGTGCAAGGTCCTCTTTGCTGGCACCTCTGCAAAAAATAAAGAAAAGCTCCAAAGCTTCCAAAACAATGCACTCAGGGCTGCCACAGAAATTCCCAGAAGGGACCACATAACAGCTGCCAGAAAACAAGCCCCCTGGCTGCCCATCAAAGAATGGGTCATCTTCAAAATTCTGGCTATTACACATAAATGCATTAACCACGCCGCCCCTAAATACCTAACACAAAGGATCATCAGATCATCCTCAGCTAGACCAGCCAGAACCCCCTATGCCAACTTACAGTTCCCAAGGTCTTGCGAGCCAGGGCTGGTGGATCCAGTTTCTCATTCATCGCTGCCTAGCAGTGGAAGTCCCTGCCACCCCACCCTAGTGAAGTATTGTCCCACACAGCCTTCCTCAAAGCAACCAAAACTATGTTTTTTGTCTGAACCTGTTTCACCTAGACTCCTCTACACCCAATGTCCAGTATGGTCCTTCCTGTAACATTTGTACAACGCTTCTTTTAACTAAGTCTTTCTTATGGATCACATCCTCCTTCCATGTAACTAAGTCATCTTCATGTAACAGCACCTCGATGCCCCTGGGCTGTCAGCGTGCTTTAGAGATGCAAATAAATAAATAAAAATAAATAAGAATACACATGCATATGTATATCAAGCATAAGAGTCTGGAAAACATTTGGTGTGCCATCCCAACACTTGTTGAACTCATGCTCTATAATAACACTATCCTCCTCACGAATCATGTTTAATACAAATATTCAATTCTTTTAAATTTGTAATTCCACAATCTGTTCAATTATAGCGATCAGGAGTCTTCTTATCACTGTACCATTTTTGGGATCCTGTAAAAAGGTATGAATATTGATGTCTCTTCTGACAAGAGCAGGGTGAGACTGAAGTATAAACACGAAGATAGCAACTACAAGCCGATGTGTGTCACTGTCGACGGGTATCATATATTTATTGTTAAAACAGATATTCTCCATGAAATGAATCTGGGTATTGATTTCTCTTCCAATTTCTAATCTGGAACTGACGTTGAAGGCATACTACTGATGCAATATTTATGTCTTCAAATAATTTCTAAAGGTTTGTTTCAGTCTCTGGAATTCTTTGCAGGTCTATGCACTTCCTGTTAAAATGTGTAAGGAGTGTCCACTGAATTCCAGTCCAAAAGAAATATGTGCTAATCACTCAATGTTTTATCATCCTTATTCTTGGTCATTGGTCCAGTCTGCACATGCAGAAATTCTTCATCTTGTCTTGCTTCATGGTTAGCAACCACTGGAGGGAGCATCTCGTCTTTGTAGATTTTTACATCGCCTAAATGCAGCCAAGATCATCTTCCTGATACCTTAACTGAGGAAGGGAAAACTTCCTCAACACTAAAGGGACGATTAAATCTAGGTTCATGCCACTTTCAAGTGAAATTTTGAATATGGATTAAATAACCAACATATAACTTTCATGGTGGCAAGAGTTCATTTGGATTGGTCACTGGACTGTCCTCTTCCATGTTCCTTGACCCATACCCTCCAATGCTTGACTTGATCTGAAATGAAAGAAACACTGGTAGTCACACATGTCAAATAATCGTGCATATCATCATCTAGAGCCTTCGATACACTCTGGGCATCACCCCTGACTCTACATTGAGGCGTAAGAGGCGTTCGCATGCAATGCCCTGTCACAAACCTGTGGGGGGTGAGGTGGTGGTCAGAACCTGGCTGATTCCAAAGGGCATATAAGGCTAGGGGTAGGCAATATAGCCATCCCTTCTTTAAAGTCAATTTGATCTTGGCAATCCTCTCTTTGAGGAGGCCATTGAGTCTCTCACATTTCTCGTTTGCTTTTGGGAGATTATCAGAAGAAAATGTATGCTTTATCCTCAACAGAAGTCCTATTTGATCAAATAGTTCATTAACAAAATGTGGCACGTTATCGAATCTTAGTATTTCGCACACACCCCATCTCGGGAAGACTTTGCGCACTAGAAACTTTGATCCATCTGGAGAAGGGACACACTACCACTAATAGATGCATGTATCAATTACAGGTCTGTAGCATATCAGCGTAATCGATATGTAAATGCTGAAATGGACCATTTGGTCGAGGTATTACTCCTCTGACTGTTCTCAGTGTATGCCCAGCAGTAAACCTTTGACACACAATGCAATTCACTATGAACTGTGCAATGCCTTGCAGTAAATTGGGAATAAACCAGTCTTCTGCAATGGTGGCAGCAAGACTTTCTCTGGTTATATGTACAGGGTAATGCAAATGCTTGAGCGCGACTTTCAATAATGGCGCTGGTATCACTGGCATTACAGTGCATTCCTGTCTCCATAATGCTTCTGTGGGGGATAAAGAACACCCCCTTTGTTTCTATAGCGCTTGCTCATCTTGCAGGCTCTACCCTGAATCTCTATTAGTTGCGTAATTGAAAGCATACTAAACCCTTGTCATATTAACATGTTTCTAGTTAATGCTTATTTAGTATCTTCAGTATTAAAACTTGAAATTTCTGGAGAATATGCAACCTTTTCGGCTTCTATGTCTGCGGCTTCGTTTTCATGATAAATAAAATCTATGCGTTTAGTGTGTGTTGTACATTTTACGACCGCTATGGCCACTGGGAGTTGCAGTGCCTTAATGAGCCTGTCCAATAAGGACGCATGTTGCAATGGAGAGTGTTCTGCACAGAGATAACCCCTCCTTTTCCAACGTGACAGCCCTGCATGTACGGTTGACGTCACATAGGCGGAATCACTGTACACCATCACTTCCTGCCCTTTGAGTTTCTTGAGCACAACAGTAAGCGCTACCAATTTTGCTGCTTGCGCTGAAAAGTGAGACAGTAGTCTTGTACTCACCACTACCTCATATTCACTATTTAATCTGTGTCTTACAACTACAGAGCCTGAATGCCTCTCCCTAGTAGTCTGGTCAATTTATGAAGAACCATCAATAAAGAAAATCTCCCCTCCGGCTAAAGAATGTTCTTTTCCACAGGGTTTATCATCACAAAATTCAACATAGTTCGCACAGTCATGCACATGATCACCTTCTTCTACAGGTGTAGCTACAAACGTGACTGGGTTCACTATTTTGCATCTCACTATCTTAATCGCTGGATTCGAAATCATTACTTCATAAGCTGAAGCTCTTTGTGAAGTTAATGTACCCTTGGATTTCTCTAAAATGGCAAATATGTCATGCTCCACGTAAAGAGTCATGACAATACTTGTGACTTCTAAATTGCAAATGTGGGAGCAGGTAAAGATTGTTCACATGGAAAACGCCCTCTCATAACTGGGACTGAAATCCCACTGTAGTTTTCCAAAGGCTTATAACCCAGCTTTGTTCTTTGTGTGAGTACTGCTGTCATTACTGACCCATTTGTGTGTGGAGAAAAATAACATTCTTTGCTATAGTTGGGAATCCCTAAAACTGGAGTTGTACAAATTGCCCTTTTTAATTCAAATCCTTACTCCATTTCTTCAATCCATTCTGTTCTTTCCTTACCAACTTGAGCTTTATTTAGTGCTTGCAAAAGTGGTTTTGTATACGTCTGTAAACGAACACTGCATTTGTCTCACTGTGTTTGGCTTTGGTGTCTTGATAATATCCTCAGCTCTTTTAGGTAACACCTTCTTTCCTTCATGTGAAATTAACTGACCTATGCGCAATACTTCTTTCTCACAATATTGTAATTTCTCCTTGTCTACCTTGAATCCTTTGTCTGCCAATATAGTCATCAACTGAATAGAGTCTTGTCTACACTTATCCTCTGTTTCGCTACAGACTAGAATGTCATATACATATTGAATCACTGAACTCTTGAGTTCAATGTTACCTAGATCCATGTGTAGGACCCTGTTAAAGATCGATGGGGACTCACAATACCCTTGAGGTAAACAAGTATGTTTTAGTCTCTTTTGTCTGAACGTAAAGGAAGTTAGGTCTTCCAAGTTCTTGTGCAACGGGATTGAGAAAAATGCGTTTTTCAAATTGATCACCGTGAAATACTAAGCTTCAACTGGGATACTACACAGTATTGTCACAGGATTAGATACTAATGGAAACTCTGCTTCTACAAACTGATTAAGAGGGCACAAGTCCTGGATAAATCTCCATGAGCCCCCTTTAGATTATTTAATCGGATACACTGCAGTATTGCACAAGGACTCTGATGGTACTAGAATTCCCTAATCCATCAGTGCTGAAATAGTTTGGAATATGCCTTTGTCAACTTCTCTCGATAAAGGGTACTGTTTTGCTCACAGTAAAATTGCTCCTGATTTGAGTTTTATTTTAACCTCCCCTATTCCCTTCAATAGGCCTACGTCATACAGGCATGTAGTCCAAAGGACACTTGGCACCTTTTCTAGGTCTTCCTGAAAGAATGCGGGTCATTGCCGCATTATCACCATTCGCTGTGGGATTTCTCTTTTCTCGATATTTATCCAGTATGAAATGCTCATAAAAAACACCATATTGTCATCGATGCATTCCTCTCTGAACATATCTTCATCTGTTACGTTAGTCAATCTGCACCACTCTTCAAGAGCTATCACCGTTCTCCATGATCTGCCTTCATCATCCACCCCTTCAAGCATTGCTATTTCTTCTTGTACTATAGCTGCTTCCAGTTCTATAGGAATAGTCTGTCCGGCTGCCTCATGCATGGATATTTGTGATCACGTATCCTCACACTCTTCCCTACCTAGTCCAGGTAGCCATGTCAATAAAATGCTCACCCTATACAGGAAGACTTCTGTATCTACCGGGAGTCCTCATAAAGCCACCTGCCCAGCGAATGCCAGCATGAACTCTCCTACATTTAAATAGTGTATTCCTGGAGTGGAGCATACTATTCCCTGGTCACTAAATGAAATTGTCATGTTGAGTTTCGTCATCAAATCTCTTCCTAAGATAATAACTGGCGCCTGTCCTGAATATAACAAGGGAACAGACATGTCACATTCCCACATTCCCCTATAGAAACAGGTAACTTATCAATAAAAGGAACTAAATTCATAACTACAGAGAACCTTTGAGCATTCATGGCAATATCTGACATTGGATATTTTCCCTTCCGTATAGAAGAGTGAGTCTCCCCAGTGTCTACAAGAAAATAAAAGGATTTGCCTCCTATCGTCACATCGACTTGTGGTTCCTCTTGGGGGTCTGGTGTCACAGATAGTACTGAACACATCAAATCACCCTGTGAGCTGTCCTATTGGGGGTATAAACTCATCCCTTTGCCCGTAAAATGATTTCCTCCTACCACAGGGACTCCCCCTATGCTAGGTGTCAGTATGTGCTCTCTGATTGCACTTTGTTGTGTTTGCATAGGTGCTTGTTGTGACTGCTCTTGCAGTGGGTGCATTTGCAACGGTGCCTGCTGTTGTACTTGCTGTACTTGCTGCGCCTGTGCCTGATAGGATCTGTGATCCTGGGCAAACCCCTCTTGTGTTTGTATGCTGTATGCTCGTGGATAAGATATCCCCCCTCTTGAAGGTTGTCCGTTCTGTTGCGCGTTCCCTCTGCTCCTACATATGCGCGCAATATGCCCTGTCATTCCACAATTCCAACATACTAGGGGTGGCCCTCTGTTTATATCCTCCCTGAGTATTCTGACTCTCATTCTGAGTCTTCTGAAATCCACCCTGGGTGTTCTGGAATCTGCCTCCTCTTCCTATAAAACCTACATCTCTACCTCATGGCTGAAGTCAAACTAGGGAGCTTGCATTTTAAATTATCCTAATCCATCTGGGGCCATGGAATATGTTGGGGCCTTGCTCCCTCCTTCTCTAGCAGGGGCAACTGTGAGAACCCCATCCCATAATCGGATCCCACTATTCTTTTAACTAATGCAGGGGTGAGCGTTCCTATCCATCTTTGCGCTGGTAATCACCTCACATAAGGTGGATATTCTTCTCTCACACTACACGATAGTCTTCAGGGAAGCACAGGATATGTACAGGATCTGGTGTTTTCTCCTTAGGGCTTTCCAGATCTGACCACCTGACCTCTTTATCCATCTGTTGACTTCCTAGGGCAACGCACGCACCCTCTCCCTCTGCCTCACAACCTGATTCTCTTTCCTCATCTGACTTAGCTAAACCCCTACTGGTTTGACTCTAATCTTCCTCTTCCCTGTCTAAGTTTAATCTAATCAAAGACAGTGCTTGGTGCTCATCACTAACATATTTTCCTCCTCATCCTGTGGTTTACGTACCAGGGATTGGTTACCGCTCTCCTGAGTACCATACTCGCTGTTCTGCCTTAATTAAGGATCAATAAGGTCTATACCTTGTCAATTCCTTCTCCAATATTTTCGGCATCATATCTTTCTTCTTCTAGTTCTAGTCTAGGTGCTTCTGGCATTATTTCCTTTATCGGGAGAATCTCTCTTATTCTATCCCATCGTATTTCTTCACTCGGTCTCATTTGTTCTTTAAGGATGAGACTGGCATGCAGACCTCGCTGCCTCCTATTCTGTTTTATTTCTTTGTCCACTTCCATTTGATTTCTCGCATCCCTTCTTACCCGCTCTTCCACTTGTCTTAGTTCCTCCCTTCTTACTTCCTGTCTTCATTCTTCTTCTTCTCTGCTTCTCTGTAATCTTTTTTTCCTTCACTCTTTGTGCTTATTCTTCCTTGCTCTTTCTTTCCCTCCTGTCTCTTTCTTCTATCTCTCTTTTTCTATTGTCATACTTTTTTTGTTCCTATGCCAGCTTTTCATCCTTTTCTTGTTCTTCTCTATATATCTGTTCCCGTCTTTCCCTGCTTTTTCTTCCTTGCTCATCCTCCCTTAGTCTCTTTTCTCGTTCCCTGTCCTTCTTTTCTTGCTAGTCTTTGGGCCTCATTACGAGTCCGGCGGTAACCGAGGTGGTAAAACCGCCTGGTTACCGCCGGACTCGTATTACCATTCCGCCTCTGTGATTCCCGGAATTACCGGGAATTACAACCCCAGTTTCCCGGGAATCACAGAGGCGGAATGGTGTTAATCCCCATTCCCATGGGACTCAATGGGAATGGGGATCATGGAAACACCGGCAGCATCTCGTGATGCTGCCGGTGTTTCCTCGTCTGCCTGCAGGCGGGCGGTGTTAAACCGCCAGGTCAAACCCGGTGGGAACATCACCTCCCGCCTGCAGGAGTCGGGATCAGGCGGTCCGGAAACAACGGTGGCGGCGGGTTTACCACCACCGTTATTTCTGGACCGCCTGATTTGTAATGAGGCCCTTTGTCTTCTCTTTGCCTAACCTCCTCAATGCTTTTCAGATCTAACTTGAGTAATATTTGGCCTCCCATCCATTTTTTCTGTACAAGCGTTACCTCATCAGCCCTGTCTCCTTTCCATCGTTTGATTTCTCGGGCTATGTCTGTCGATATATTCGATCTCTCGCCTTTTTCTTCCTTATCTCGTATGAATTTACATGCATCTTCCTTCCTTTTGCTCTTTTCTGGTCTATCATCGTTACTATAAGTGGGGGGTTCATATATTGGGTTATTTTACCCCACCGCTGCTTTCAGTTCCTTTAAAGGATAAACTCCTATCTCTTCTGTATTTACATTTCTAATTCTGCACAAGGTAAGAGGAGCTAAGGGCTCAAGGCCGTACCCCTTATGCTGATTAAGCATCCACTCCTCCGGTGGTGGGTCATCTTTCTCCTCTTGTTACATTTTCCAAAGTTCTAAAACTATCAGCCTATTCTCTAATTTCTTTCACGTGTACGCAGCATGTACGTATGTGGCCATGTGTTGCAATACCGCTTTTGACAATGATCACTCTTGTGCCCATGGCATGAACATTTTATCAGCTGTGCCCGTTACCCATTCTGCACTGTACTGTTTGAGCTTGGGCACATGTTTTGGTAGTGTTTTACAAAATGCATGAGAGTAGTGTCCTTCATAATGACAAATCGCAATTGACTGTCGATACTTACCAGATCATTAATAAAATCTCAAGGCTCCAGCTGTGTGGATGGAGGCTCTGGACACAGCGGAACTCCCCGAGACCACCAGGGAAGCTATAATTACTCTCCTGCTGAAATCAGGGAAGCCCCCTGGGGATTGTGGATCATACCGACCGTTATCCCTAATAAACACTGATGCCAAAATCCTGGCCAAAATAATAGCATCTAGGCTTACACCACTGATGCCGTACATGATACATGATGATCAGGCGGGGTTTATATTGGGCAGATCCACGGCAATAAATATAAGGAGATGCCACCAAATCATTGCCACGATACCCCCAGAAACCCAAGGTATAGCTGTCTCCTTAGATATGAGGAAACCCAAGGTATAGCTGTCTCCTTAGATATGAGGAAAGCATTTGACACTGTCTCATGGCCGTTCCTGTTCGGGGTGTCACGGAATTGTGGATTCGGCCCAAACTTCATAAGGTGGATCCGAATACTTTACATGAGACCATACGCTAAGATCAGAATTAATGGATCTTTCACAGATTTGAACTACTGGGGGGTACTAGGCAGAGCTGCCCACTCTCCCCACTACTCTTCGCCCTGGTTATTGAACCCCTAGCGGACATACTCAGATTCCGTTTTAGCACATTCAGGATATGGCTAGAGGGTAAGCCACATATTATAACGCTCTATGCGGATGATATCTTATTATACCTGAAGAACCCAGACCGCACACTGGGCAGGGTGCTGGCTGCAGTGAAAGAGTTTGGTGAATATTCGGGTCTTCGCCTAAATCCCAATAAGTCGGAGATATTCCCACTCACGGATGCCACCATGCATCCCCAGAGTCTCCACGGCCTCATATGGAGTCCATTACACATGGTGCGGCAGTCGCCAGATCCGCTCAACTCTCCCGAACACTAAACTACACCTCACTGGCAGACGCACTTTGCACCAAAATAAAGCACTGGAATGCCCTTCCAATATCAATGATGGGATAAGATAGCATTAATTAAAATGATCATTCTGCCTAAGCTTTTCTACCTGTTCAGTACAGTACCGTGTGGCCGGGGCGCACACTATTTTCCAAAATTAATAGTGCATGTATGGCGTTTGTGTGGGGAGGTCATTCGAGGCTGAGCTGGAGGGTGCTAACAGATACGTATCCAAGAGGCGGCCTAATGGCTCCCGACGTGGAGTTGTATTACCTAGCAGCACAGGCACATTACGCTTCCGACTGGGCTACATGCTTCCTCAACCCTGCCCCCCCACCCCCTCCCACGAGGGAACAGGAAGCGATACTGGCCCTACAGAAAATCACTGGGCCCACACCTAAACAATACAACACTATGCATCCATCCAATGTCACGATCAATGCATGGGCCAAAATAAAGGATATGTTTGCAGGCGGCAAACTATACCACCCAAGCATGCCAATATGGGGCGACCCCCACACACCCTTCCCCTTGGACAGTGCGGTGGCAATACATTGGACTGCCAAGGGAATCACACAATGGGGACAGATGTTTCGGGACAAACAATTTGTGGAGTGGGATGAGATTAAGGACATGGTAGGAAACACAAACACACACAGACAGCAATTCCAAAGGGTTGCAACAGCCACACAACGGATCTACCCATCATTCCCAAATGAACCCGAAATAAACATGGGCCTCGGTTACATATTCACGGGGGGGACTCAGAAGGTTACGGCCTCCACTCTCTACAAAACTATAATGCAAACACGCCCAAAAACACCCCACACCGCAAAGGCCGCATGGGAGCGTGATCTGGACCAGCCGATAGAAGAACAGGATTGGTCCCAGATCTGTGCACTGACTAAGCTGGTGTCCTGCAACTCGAGATTCAAATTGATACGCTATAAAATTGTCCATATAACCCACTACACACCAGCGAAACTCAAGCGTCTATATCCCACTCTCTCTGGCAACTGCCCAAGATGCAACTCTGAAAATGCCAATATACACCATATGCTGTGGGACTGTGTAGAACTAAGTCAATATTGGGCCGGGGTCTGTGGAGCTCTGGATAAGATGGCGGACCAACCGGTTGAATGGACACCACAGTTGTGTATATTGGGGGCGATTGGGAAAATGAACCCAACTTGGCGAAAACTTCTCAATTTGAGTCTGCTGTTGGCAAAAAGGGTCATTCTGATGAGGTGGAAAAACGCTCGCCCGCCTACAGTAGAGGACTGGAACAGAGACATGCTGTGGGCTATTGACACCAAAGAACTGTATATAGATTCAGTTATGACCCCCTCTAGACCCAGGAACATATGGACACGGTACAAACAGTATCTAGCAGAGCAACCAACCCCTGAGGATGTTAATGTAAGGTGAAATTGGCCAATATATGTATTATGATCACTGTAATTGAATGTCGCAAATGTAACTGCATAATCTGTGTGCAAAAGTAAATAAAGTTGTAAAAAAAGAAAAAAAAATCTCAAGGCTAATCAGCCACCACTTTTAATAAAAAATAAAAAAAATATGAGCAAGCACCATCAATCGCCGCTCAATCCTCTTTTGTTTCAACAACCTATCTGTCTTTTGATTGGCGCCAATCGTTTACTACACTTTACCTCAAACAACATCAATTGTGATTTTTACAGCTTATTTGTTAATACTTCACACAACAAATAATACTCAAAACAATAAACAATATACATTGATTGCCCCGTGATCTTCTTCCCTTTTTTATAACCATTTATAATAAGAGGTATACTTCTCACGCCTCCACTTATGTTACCCTGCACAGGAAGACGTCACCTTTAACAGTCCTGACTGTTCGTATTCCCTCTCTCAATAGTCCTGTTGGAGTTTGAGAGGTCTTCTTCTATCTCCATTGATATAGGATTAATTAGGCGTTCCTTTATCTACACAAAATTTCCCGTTACTCAAAATATCACAATCCCGCCCCTTTATATTGCCATTTCGGTATTGACTCCTCCTCCAATCTGACCACTTTGTCTCTGTCCGCGGAGTGCCCGTGGAAACTGAGCAGGGATTTGTTCAAAGAGGGACCTGCCAACTGTCTCTGTTCTTCTTGCAAGTTTATTTCTATCGGCCGCTCTCCACAGGAAACTCCACAATCTTCTAGCTAATGGCGCAGGATGTCTGATCGTCCGAAACTCTGGAGCTAAATTTGTTTGGATCTAAAACCATCCACACTGCTACCACGTGAGCTTATGGCCCTTTGGAATGTGATTATGGTAAAGGATGGGATTACACCAGAATAATCCCCGTCCAAATACCCGACAAACTCAAGAATATGGCAATTTCTGTTTTATTAACAAATATCCAAAACAGGGAGGTTACAGCAAACATCAACGGACGTATGCTCAGTCTCTCAATGATCTCCACACAAAATATAGTCCTTATACTCAATAATGTATCAGAGCGACGTCATACTACGTGACAATAGTGAAAAACCTATCAAGGGTCGGGATTGGTTAAGGGAAACAACTAAGTATACATTTCTATAGGAGCTAGGATTGTTATTGGCTGCCCATTATCAGGTGGACAGCTTATGCCTACCTCTCAAAAACATGTCATTTCAGAAACATTAGATACATAGTTTCTCATTGGTCTTCAAACTATAAGGTCCTTTGTTAGATGGACTAATACTTTGTTGTTTGGCATGCTTGTGTCATGTCTGGAACATTCGGTTCATTTAGCAGCACTAAAGCCCAGACCCAGGTGCTGGGAGAAAGGACATGAACCTAACTCACCACCCAATTAGCCTTGCATCTCTCATCACCCATGCCTTCTGCATGAAATTGTCTTTGTACTTGACCTCGCAGAGTATCCTTGTCTTTGAGAATGCACGGGAGTGAGGGCACTCGCTATGCTGTCTGGTACTCGAAGTTCAAACTTTATTTCCATACTTGGCTCACGTGACAGGAGACCATGATCTGGTCCATTTTGCAGCTTTTAAATGCTCTAAATGAATTCAAACTTGGCATCCTTTGTGTTCTTTCTTGCACCTTAACATGAGAAGGTTCATCCTCCGCACACTCGTTCTTCTTCAAAGTAGATAGCTGACCTCAATTTCTAGGCCAGGCAGCATCGCCACACACCTCCATGAGCCTGCTAGTCTGCTGCAACACAACTTTTCATTCCCGCTTTATGGTTTCTGGCTTACTTAATTCATGATACCAATGTCCAGTTTCTGAACAATGGCAGCTTCGCCTGCATGCTATACACTAGTCATAGCTAGCTTCTATGATGACTTAATCTACCTTGCATTTCATCATCTCTACATTTATTGGACATTTGTTTTCTGCAGCACTTCGTGCACATGTAATCCTCTTCTTTTACACTTAAGAGTTCATTTGATCCCTTACTTCGTCATTGGTGTTCAGGATCTATACAACATCTTCAGCCAGAATCTTGAGACGTTGTGCACACTTTCTTATGACGTCACTAGCTCCTCTTCTTAGCTCCTTCTCTTAGCTCCTTCTCATATTTCTTCAGGGAGTTCCTCCTGCATATCACTTTGGGGATACATTCGATAAGGTTCTCTTAATGGTTATCTTCTTCCAAACACTCGCTACATTATTGGAACGATGGCTGGTGTCAAAAATGGCATGGTCTCATGTCTCCAATCCAGGGGAGGTAGGGGGGTGGGATCTTTTGCAGATGTACACAGCTCCTCCGCTACACCAATCTATACCCAGGGGACCAGGTGCTGGTAGGAAAGTATGCACGCACTTGGAGTATGCCGCGTTTTGAAGGACCCTATGAGGTGGAAGAAGTTACCCCACAGCTGCTTAGCTGAAAGGAAGCTGAGCTTGGCTGCACTCTCACAACATCAAACCATATAAAGGAGAAACCCAAACCCAGACCCATCCTGCAACTACCGATGGTGAAGCAAGAGAAGAAGTTCCACGCATGTATAGGCGCTATATAATATACTATCATATCATATCATATCATATCATGCATGCAGACTCGTTCAGTGGCCAAAGACAAGAAAAATAAGGAGCACAAAAGCACTTTAAATTGAGGACTAATATTTGTCAACGTTTGATAAGGAATAAATAGACTTGCAGTTATCCTGGAACTTTTTATATAGGTCTAAGAGACAATGGGCCTCAATACGAGGGTGGAGGTAGCCTTGCCCTTAAAAAGGGCATGTCTACCCTCAAACTCGGGTCCGGCTCTAGGTCCCACGAAAGGGGAATTATCGGGCTGTTCCGATCTTGGAGGGCCCAGTAATTTCCCTTTCGCAGGACCCAGAGCTGGTATGTCCACATTCCCATTTGAGCCCCCATAGGGCTCAATGGGAGTGGGAAGGATGGTAGCAGTGGTACCGTTCATAATGGTACCGTTGCTGCCATCCTGGTCTACTTGCGGGTGCCGCTCTGCATGACTGGTCTGACCAGGCATCCAGAGCGGCACCCACGAGCAAACTCGTAATGTTGTGGCATAGTAACAACGGCGCTGTTAGCATTACCAGCGCCGTTGTTGCCTTACCGCAACAGTCATAATGAGGCCCAATGTTTTAACACACCAGAGCCGAAAGAAAAGAAGCCCACTTCATCTCTTATGTTTCCCTTTGTAATAACAATACACACCTTCTTGTATGCTATTTTTACATATATATTACAATCTTATCCAGCTTTAGTAAGAAGACACGTGGATATTGTGACGTTTCTCGATAACCCTAAGAACAATCATTTTCAGAATAATTATAGCACTTATCTTGCAGTTTTTGATCTAAAGGTTTGATCCATAAAGAATTACAAAGTTACATATCCAGAGCAAAAATAACATGAGGGGGTTTCAGAATATAAGAGGCTCATTTCCATCAAGAAAATCAATGAATAATTGTGATATCATTCTGTGTTATGATTTGTGTTTTCCTCCTTATTATTATTATGGCATTTAGACATGTTATAAAAAATTATACAGATATGGTGGGCGACAATTAAACATTTACTATTGTCACCGATGAAATAACAAACAGCATTATTTATAATCATATGAGGCACCGATTTCAATTTAAAGGGGATTTTGAAGAAGATCATGAAGATATAAACACCTATCTTTATAATTTGGCTCATCGAAAAAAGATTTATATCAGCACATGAAGGAGGTGGGAGAGAGAATGTCAGACAAAAGCTGCAATGTCTGTTCCTTAATACCAAATGCCATGAATGCAGCAAGCTCATTTATTGCCAAAGGAATGTCTGCACATGATGCAAAATGTCTCAATCATCTAGCAGCATGTACGACCAGAGGGCAATTCGGTGGAAAAGGGGCAACTTTCCGATGATGATCAAGAGCAACATTTCCATATGAGGACACTTATGTGAAAATAAGAAGGACGGAAAGCAGGACGGGGTGGACAAGCATAAAATGTATGTATCCAGCCCAGATTGGAGAACAAATAAAAATCGAGATGAGGAGGATGGACTGCTCAGATATGACTGAAAGATCAGGAGACTCAGGATGCTGGGAGAGACCTCAGCTATTGGCGTATGGACGTGTTGCCACCAGTACCAGATGGGAAGAAGGACTATTATCTTGCCCTGCACACTTACTAAAGAAGAAACCAGTAAACATAGGGCAAATAATAAATGACAGATGCCTAGAGTCATGGGCCAAATATTCTAAGTTACTAACATGGGTCGACAATGAAGCAGGACCAGTATCTAAAATACCACAAAAGAATGCAACAACATGCTTCAAGAATGAAGGCTGGGCTCTGGTTGGAGAAAACAAAGGATGTGAACTGATAATTTAGGTCCCAGGAATGAATGGAGGACCTGCAGTGTTGATGGACCGATATTGGACCTGTGGATCCAGAGCTTACATGCAGTTGCCTAATAATTGTGGAGGAGTATGATCCATCATAGTAATACATGTTCCAGCATAAGTGATTCCTCAAAGTGACCTCAATATTGATGAATTTCCAAAGATGAGTGATCACCAGAGGAGGAAGAGGTCGCTCAATCTTCGCCAGCTGAAGAGGGAGAACTACATCTCATCAAAATCCATAAGGGCATATGAAGACATTCCAGATGAGCATAAACTGTTCAGCAAGACAGCAATGATAATGACATCTATATTCATGACAGGACTCCAGACAACAGTAAACGCCAAGTGGCTGCAAATCACCAGATGGGAGCTGTTACAGGCAATCAATGCAGCGATAAAAGGATTCAATGCAATCAGAGAAGAATTGAGAGCCATCAGAATGATGACTCTCCAGAACAGGTGTGTCCTGGACTTAATTACAGCAATGGCAGGAGGTGTGTGCACCAAGGTCGGGCCTTCTTTCTGTACATTCATACCTTCTCATGATTTAGATAATGGAACCCTGATGAAGGCAATAACCATGTTGATGACCCTGCATACAAATATGGAAGATGAAGCTGATGAGACAACAGGTGATGACTTCAAAATACTAGGAGGAATACTAGTGTTGGTATTGCTAGGCTTTTGTCTCATAAGGATCATCTTGGGACAGTGCCAGAAGATAGCCAAGAAAGCTAATAGGATGAACATAATGATTGATATAGGTGCTGAAGCTGGTGAGAGGATGCACAATGAGCAAGATGAGCAAGGTACCTGTGAGAATGCAAAGAAAAGTCCCCATGCACCTCCGAGAATGAAGTTCTACTACCCTAAGGATCATAGAAAATATGTAGGACATTGGATATTCTGTCCACCATCAAAGATTGCTGTTACATGACCTGGAGCATAGATGAACATATAATAAATGCAGTTCACATGAGGGTGGTGACAAAGATATGGATCCCAAGGAAACCGCAGTATGAAGTGAAAATGAAGGAGATTGAAGAGGAAAATATGGTTGAGGACTCGACCAGAAGGGGAAATACAGAGGAGCAGTTGGATGTATTTTCCCTAGCTCCTAACCCCTCACCACCGTCATACTGGAACAGCAGGAGAAGAGCTGCTTGGGGGACCCCATGGTTGTCCCTATACTGCATCAAGTGTATGAGAGACGATATGACCTCAGGCAACCATACCGAATGTACCCTCATACTGAAAGAGTTTAAGGATGTCAACAGGCAGCATAGGGCATCATGTAGTATTGAATGAAATCTGACAAGGCCAGAGTGATGCCATGAAGAAGATATATACAAGGACATACAGAAACGATATGAAAATACTTAAGAGTGACGATGTAACTGCAGTGACAAGAGAAACATGTACAATACTAAATGATAAAGTAATCAAATATACAAAGAAAATATAGTAACTTATAAGTGTAAATACGCAGTAACGCAAGGTAGATGAGACACATAGAATCTTTCTACAGAGGAAAATATAACGTGTCTAGGATGGCCATGATAGGGAGATAGACGTCGGCTCATGTTAAGACTCAATCCAGCTACCTCAGAGACAGACCAGGTATGCAGAGTCAGTAGACGTTGGAGGAATATCTTTCTGTGCAGAATAAACAAGAGTCTGTGTTGGCCTGAGATCAAGGGTGCTATTATAAGGAATAATTGCAAGGCACAAAGGGAGGCAGATGGATAAGCCATGAATGTAAGATATATTTCTCTTAGATTAACGAAGAAAAAAACATTTGCAAGAGCCAAGTATTGGACAATTAACACTGAATAATTCAAGATGGAACGAGCAAGTCTCTAGAGGCCAAGAGAAGCAAAAACACCCAGTATAAGTGAATAAAATCGCAGTAAATAAGAGGTTGAAACGGAAAAATTTGCAGTCTCCTCACACGTGATCCAGAAGTCGAAAACAAGGGATATTCATTAAGATTTGTTATGCTTCAGATGAAGATAGTGATGTGCTTGCACTTCCTCGAATGTCCCAGAACAGGGAGCAGGCTACAAGGTCACCTACAGATGGGAAAATTTGGCTTATGGTTGTACTGATGAGAGATATGGACTAATCGGGAAAGTAGGGAGTAACTTGAAGTGACACAAGCACCTGGGTTTCATTTTGCCTACATGCTGCTAGCGAGCCGAAAGTCCAAGGTTGGGTGATCATACCAACCCATCAGAGGGTCTATAGACAAATGTGCTACACAATGTTGCATAGACCAATCCACATCCATATTCTTTGTTATAATCAGAATTATAAGTATTTAGAGGTAGGTCAAGGTGTGCCCTACAAATATGGGGCAGCCAATGAAGTACTAACCCATTTAAATGTCATAGGTACATATGTTCTAACCAATCCTTCACTTCAATAGGTTTTACAGTTTGCCACGTAGGATGACATCATAGATGACGCATATTGGGGTATATAACCTCTGTATAATCAAGTTTGTGTGTGAGGGTGAGAGCATCAATCCATTGTTCGTCAGTTCGCAATGCTTTATTGAACTGAGAATAAAGTAGTATTTTGCCATATTTTTTTAGCTTGCCTGGTTATTTGGTCTGAGATCATCATTGGTAATTCCATCTAGCACAAGAGATGCTTCAAGGTGCTAGAGCACAGATGCAGTCAATATGTTGATAGCAAGTAGACAGGAGAAGAGTCTGTTTAGTATTTCAGAACTTAACATTGCATGGTGTCAGTCGTGTGAAATTATTGAGGGAGGAGCAGAGGGAGCAGTGGGGTCAGAATCCAAAGATTCTCTCAAATGACGGTGGAAACTTCTTCCTTGGTTTCAGAGGATTGTGGTTCACTTTGGATATGTAACCGAATGGGTCCCTCTGAATGGTGGTGAAAAAGGATATTGTTGTGCAAGTCTAGGTCTGAAGCTCTTTCTCCAATTAATTTATTTGAAGAGCCATGTCTTCAGCTGTTTCCTGAATCAGATATGGTTCTCTTCCATGCAAAGATGCTTAGGTATGGAGTTCCAGACTGTGGTAGCCAGTAAGAAGAATTGGGAACCTTCTTGTAGTTTCCAGTTGATCTATGAACTGAGACTTCTTTAGCGTTACCAGAGATTTGTGCTCTGGCTGGTGTGCAGTGCTGGAATTACCTTCAAAGTGAAGCTCGGTCCTGTCTATTATATGCACAATCAGTGATGAAGAGGATTTTGAAATGCATTTTGTTCTTGAGAGGGAGATAGTGTAAAGTATGCAGTGCTAGCGTGATGTGTTCAGATCTTTTCATCTGGATGAGTAATCTGCTGGACTAGTTGAAGTTACCATGAGTCTGAGATAGCTGTTGTTTTGTCGTCGAGTCTTGTTAGCAGAGTGATATCATGGCCATGGACTTGTGGGTAAATAACAAATAAGGTAGGATGCATTGTAAAGTGTAGAGTTGGAAAAACTAATCCTGACAGTGGCTCTCAACTGTGGTTTGAGTGTGAATGTACTGTAACTTGTATTTCAATGATTGCTTACTGTGGAGGATGGAAAGGACTTGAGTCCATCTCATCAGGAAAAGGGATTGAGGCGATGACTGAAGTAGCTGTACTGCAATGCATCAGGTCTGTTTGGGTAGTGTTGATTTTTTGTCTATTTGCTGTCATCCATTCATCCATGTGTGCAAGACATGTTTTTAGATGTGGAGAGTTTGTTGAAGACCCTCGTCTTCCAGGAATGGCTCCTCCCCAACAACTACGTTCGCACACTCTCCACTCTCCACCTTACCAGAGACTTGGTTGTCTGATCCCACTGCTTCCTCCTGTGGTGCTTGTAGATCCCTTGCTGACAAATTGCCCACCTTCCCCTTCCACTGTTAGTTGATCCCCACTCTCTTGTTTCTCTGCTTCCCTCACCATGTTATTCCTGTATGATTGTATAGCACTCCGTTGCTTCTCAAAGCTATGTACGTGCTCAACAAATACCCTAATAATATTAATAATAATAAAATATTTGTTCTTGAGTTTGTTGATTATTTGTGTGTTGTCTGCATAATTGTCAGGTGATACCAGAGAGGCTGAATAGGCCCACTAAGGGTGTCATGTAAATATTTAAAATAAAAACAAACAGCGTGGATATTTGGGGTAATTTTTATGGGGTGATTTTGTTCTACCATTGAGGAAGGAGGTGTTTCAGCATCAGGTGGGTCATTTTATTCCAATGCCTCCAAGTCTCTTCTAAAGGATCGTGTGGCTGATGGTGTCAAAAGCTTTGTTGATGTCCTAAACATGACTGATTGTCTCACCCTCGTTGGCCTTCTAGAGGCATAAGCCCAACACATGTATGCCTGTGCCACCAGCAATCTCGCTAAGGGAACAAACCAACAAATGGCTAGCTCTAGTTCAGTCTGACCAGCCTTGTAGAGGCAATACTGAAAGTGTGACAAACAGCCTGATTCTTTTTCTAAATACAACTGTTCAGTATGCGACTGACTGCATTTCCTATCCGAAGTTTAAACATAGATGAGCATGGTGGGGAACAGCCTCAATCAAGCTTGGCGCTCAATTGGCATTTCCTAAACATACTTTGGTAGGTTTGCCCATGCCATGACTGACACTACCACATCCCTCCATAAATCTCAAGAGCAGCCCACAAGCAGTGTTTCTTTCTCCTGTTTGCTTGCATATGGTTTGCTGTGCTCCAATTAATTCTATCAGCTGGATTGTGTGGGAGGAACTTCTGAAATGTAAGGCACTTTCTGAAGGAACCTCAACACAGACAGATATGGCATTCCAGAGGTGAATTCTTAAGCTGTCCTGCTATTCCAAGAGCTTAATTTTTCCTAAGCCTGATACAGTTATCTAAAGATTATGAAAGCTTGCAAATGAGTGACTTTGCAAACCTTTTTGCAATCTTCATATATCTGCATACATATATTACAGGGCCTGCGGTAGTGGCCTTGTAGTTATGGTTAAGTTGCTCAACTCTTAGAAAGAGCACTTTCTAGCCGGCTTATAGCGTGGCCCCCCCATGGAATAATCAACATCAAACCATGCGAAGAATATGGCCGCCTTGGGATGATTCTGCAAAGTTTGGTGCGTTTTCATCAAGAGGGGGTAAAGTTATAGGGAGGGTTCCAAAATGTGTGGAAATCCTCATAGATGCAACGGAAAAATGTTTTGCTCGCGCCTACAGTGCCAAAACATGTTTGCCGATGCTTGTGGTCTAGTGGGACCAAGCCTGATTTGCATATCATCTTTCTTCTTTCTGTAATGGCTAGGCAGGCAAAACGCGATGGTCTGGAGGGTTGCCCAGAGCAATGCCAGAGGTTAAGATTCCTTCTAAACCTTCCAGCCATCACCTCTTTTGTTTTGCTGAAGTCACCCCGAGTGGGACGGGTATGCCCAGACGTAGTCCTGTGCCTGCTGGGCATATAGACCCAAGCTACTCCTCACTGATGAGGCACAACAAGGTCGAAACATGTTTGGGGATGCTTGTGGTCTCGTGCAGAAGGGATGTGACTTAGCAGTTCAGGCTGGACTGCCCCTTTGGGGTGGGACCAAGTCTGATTTGCATGTGGTCTTTCCCCTTTCTGTAATGGCTACGCAGGTGACAAGCGATGGTCTGGATGGTTGCCCAGAGCAATGCTAGAGTTTGGGATTAATTCTAAACCTTCCAGCCATCACCTCTTTTGTTTTGCTGAAGTCACCCCGAGTGGGACGGGTATGCGCCGATGTGGGTCCATGCCTAGTGGGCCTAGAGACCCAAGCTACTCCTCACTGATGAGGCCCAACAAGGTCGAAACATGTTTGGGGATGCTTGTGGTCTCGTGCAGAAGGGATGTGACTTAGCAGTTTGGGCTGGACTGCCCCTTTGAGAGTGGGACCAAGACTTATTTGCATATGGTCTGTCCCCTTTCTGTAATGGCTTGGCAGGCGAAAAATGATGGTCTGAAGGGTTGCCCAGAGGAGTGCCAGAGATTAAGATTCCTTCTCAATCTTCCAGCCATTACCTCTTTTGTTTTGCTGAACTCACCCCGAGTGGACGGCTATGCCCAGACGTGGTCCTGTGCCTGCTGGGCCTATAGACCCAAGCTACTCCTCGTTGAGGAGGCCCAACAATGCTGAAACATGTTTGGGAATGCGTTTGGCCTCGTGCAGAAGGGATGTGACTTAGCAGTTCAGGCTGGACTGCCCCTTTGGGAGTGGGACCAAGCCTGATTTGCATATGGTCATTCCCCTTTCTGTAATGGCTAGGCAGGTGAAAAGCGATGGTCTGGAGGGTTACACAGAGCAATGGCAGAGGTTAAGATTCATTATAAACCTTCCAGCCGTCACCTCTTTTGTTTTGCTGAAGTCACCCCAAGTGGGAAGTGTATGCCCACAACTAGTCCCGCACCTGCTGGGCATATAGACCAGAGCAACTCCTCACTGATGAGGCCGAACAAAGCTGAAACATGTTTGTAGCTGCTTGTGGTCTCGTGCAGAAGGGATGTGACTTAGCAGTTCAGGCTGGACTGCCCCTTTGGGGTGGGACCAAGCCTGATTTGCATATGGTAATTCCCCTTTCTGTAATGGCTTGGCAGGTGAAAAACGATGGTCTGGAGGGTTTTACAGAGCATTCCAGCGGTTAAGATTCCTATTAAACCTTCCAGCCATCACCTCTTTTGTTTTGCTGAAGTCACCCCAAGTGGGACAGGTATGTCCAGACATGGGTCCCGTGCCTGCTGGGCCTAGATACCCAAGCTACTTGTCACTGTTGGGGCTCAACAAGACCGAAACATGTTTGGGTATGCTTGTGGTCTCGTGCAGAAGGGATGTAACTTAGCAGTTTGGGCTGTACTGCCCCTTTGGGGGTGAAACCAAGCCTGATTTGTATATGGACTTAACCTTTTCTGTAATGCCTTGGCAGGCGAAAAACAATGGTCTGGAGGGTTGCCCAGAGCAATGCCAGCAGTTAAGATCAATTCAAAACCTTCCAGCCATCACCTCTTTTGTTTTGCTGCTCATGCCTACAGCCCAAACCACTGGATGAATGTTCACCAAATGTGTGCCAGGAGCAGCAGCTTGGTCCCGGAAGCGTGCCTTTGTAAGTTTGGAGTAAATCCGTCCAGTCATTTTTTTAAAATAGCCAAAAAGTAGGTAAACAAAAATGTTTGCTATCTGGGTCGAGTCCGTGGATCCTCTTCCCGATGTGGTCCACGGACACCTCCCTGAACCAGTCGGGTTCTGGCGTGATGTCAGCGGACATCACATGTGCCTGCTGATTGGATGCTCAAAAGCGTGAGATCCGGATTTTTTTTTTTAAACAGTCGCCATGTTGGATCCGTAGACAGCGTCCGGTGTCTGCAGATAGCACGCTGGGGGAAAGTCTGGAAAACACATTTGGGGATATTTGGTGGTGGAAAGAGGGTCTGGAAAGGGTGTAGGTGGAATAAAGATGATATGGGGCTGTTTATATAGGTGAAAAAAGGGCATGCCGAGTCCACAGTCAATTTTAGTCTCCACAGACATAATTTCAATTGCAGTAGTTTCAGGGCGAGTTATGTTATTTGAAGATGTATTGTACGTACTTGTTATGTGATTTAATTCAATTGTGGTGGTTGTGGCCAGTGGCCAGATTCTTGGGGCCCTAGTCTACAGCCATGCCCCCAAAAATCTGGCCTATGGCAACACATAGTATAGTAATATGTATATAATAATTATAGATACAGTAGAGTGAGTGTACAGCATTTGCAATATAGTAAAACGTTATAAGTAAAGTGTATATGGTATTTATGATTGTAGTACAATTGAGGACGGTGCTCCTTGATGTGGCCTCTGCCTTTCACATGGTCAACCATTGTATTCTCATTAAACAGTTACATGATACCTTTAGCATTATGTACTGGGCACTGGGCTGGCTGATCTGTGTTCCTCACAAACAACCCTTACCAGCTGCAACTCTGCTGTTTGTACTCCACCACTTCACTGTGTACCTGCAAAGTACCCCAGGGTTTTTTCCTATGATTGTGGCTCTTCCGTATCTATTTCATTCCTCTGGCTGACTTGATGTTCTTATTTTTTTCTAATTTCTAGTGCTATGTTAATGACACACAGCTTTCCTTAAACTTCCCTGAATGTATTTATTTTCCTCATTTGTTATCCCTGATTGTCTAACTGTCATCGAGGTATTCTGTGTGGCTAATAATTTCTGTCTCAATGCCAGTATGACAGTGTTGTTTCTTAATGTAACACCTCTGCCCTGTATTTCTCGTACCCTCTGGCTACTGTCTTTGGGCCGTCTACTCCCACCCTCCTGTGAGGCCAAAAACCTTGGGGTCATTTTTAAGTCCTCTCTCTGTTTTACTCCTTACATTTTCGAGCTTGTAAAGAAAGCCCATGCTTTTAGCTTGACCTACATACAGGCATTGTACCGTTTCCCACCTTCCCCCAGAAGCAAATGGCCTGTAGAACCTTGGTCCTATGTGGGCTGGACTACTGCAACAGCCTCTTCCTTAACCTCCCCCCTTTGTTGTTTATGCTCATTTAGGATAATCTAGAATAGGGCTGCAAGAGTTATCCTTGGCGTCAAGCCCAGGGATCTTATTGCTGCAGGCCTAAAATGTGTACTTCTGCTAATTGCAAGGATGAAATTCGAGATCCTTTGTATAATTGACAAGGCTTTCTGGGGACTGGGACTACAATCTGTCAAACATTTTCCCTAAATACTGCCCTGCTAGAGCCCTGGCTGCTTTAACTCCAATACTCTGCTTGTCAAATTCTTTTAGAAACAGAGAGCGGGAGGCATGTCTCTTTTTTCGGCAAGTGTCTCTGTTTTGAACAGTCTTCCTGCTCCTCTTCTACTTGAGCTGGACTTCCCTAAGCTCTGGAAGTTCTGCTTTTGCGTTCCTGTATTATTTAATCCCTTCCCTGCTAATTTATACCACTACCACGAATACTGGTGACCTGGTCCCTCATGAACCTCACAGGTTCCAGGCACTATATCTAGTCGACACCAGTAACCCCCCAACTCCCTTCAGCACTGCCCTTACAGGTCTATCGCCTGGTGGGTATGTACCACGCCTTTGAGCCTCCTCTGCCACAGCAGGAAGCTGGAGGTGTCCCACCTTGGCATGTGTTCGCACTTTCCTTCAGTGCTGCTATCAGCACTTGGTAATCCGTACTCCTTTTTCCATTCATGCACTTGTTTTACTGCACAATACATATGGTTATAGCAGCAGTACGTACAATTTTTTGGGAGAAGCAAGGGAAATGCACGTGCAAAAGATGTGTACAACATTTTTAAATGGCAGTTGGAGTGTGCAAGTTTAATATGTTGATAGGTTTATATGCAGAGTTTATTTTAACTGATTGGCGGATTTATGTGTGACTGTAAGCAGGCAATGAGGGAGCATTACAAACCAAACAGTAAAAAGGGTAGAAGTGCTGTCTTCTGCGATGGTGTGCAGGTGCAATCTGTGTTTTTTAATAATGCATGGCGTGGAGAGGGGAGTGAAAAGACTGTGGATAGTCATAAAGGTCCACAGGTTATGGTCATCATTCTATGATAGTGAAAAGTGTTTGGGAAAGAAAATTGTTTCTGTGCTTTTTCTTTTTCTCTAGTATATAATTGTGCATTATTTCTATTAGCATAGGATAAAATGCTAATGGGAATGTAAGAGAATTGTATTGGGTCTAACTTCTTCACAGAAAAATGTAAAGTGCCTGGAGTCTATAAGTTTATTTGTTCACTTCTATTTTTCAACTGTGAAAGGTGGTTCCTAAAGGATTGTGTTTTTTAATTTGTATTTTTTCTCTTTTGCAGGAAAGATTAGAAATTAAGGCACGGGAGGAAAATAAGGGAAGGGACACCAACCACAGATTTGGAGGGGCAGGTAGACAGGGGAAGATGTTGGGCGTGCAGTAAATCGAAGGTAGGGGCAGTGTTTCTCATGCTCTTTGATTACAGCCTCAAAAGCACTTTGAAACTGCTCCCCTCTGCAGAGTGGTATGTTGCAGTGCATACGAAATACTGTTGTCTTGGAAAGATATGGATCAACAGCCTCTTTTATGGCTTGCAAGGTAGCTGGTGGGATTTTGTGCCCCACTGAAGTAGCCTGTGTGGTGGCAGTATTGGTTGAGAAAGATGAGGTAGAGGAAGACAACATAGTACTTCCTGAAAAAGGAACATCCTTTCTAAGAGCATTCTGGCATTGGATTTGGTGTGGCAGCTCATAGAAGTGGTCCCGTAGGAGTAATGCCCAAGTTGTCCGCGACTGAGTACAAGGTTGCACTGAGTGCATTTCACCCTAGTAGTCTTAGCCTTTGGTACACCCCCAATGGTGGTAAAGAACTGCCACAGCCATGATTCTCTCTGGGTGCTGGAGGTAGGCATTTCCTCTACCTCATCTTCCTGATTCTTTCGATTGTTTTGTGCATTATTGTGCTTTTTCCATTGTCTAGGACCTCCAGCTGGTGGTGGCTCTTAGGGAGGGGAGAGGGTAATAGCTGATGCCATTTTCAAAGATAAATTGCAGTTGTGCTAATATTCTAGCAAGTGTGTGCTCTGTTCTAGATTGCAAATAGATAATAAGTAAGAATAGGTGTAGGAGCTGTGCAAAGGTACATTTTTAGCTTGAGACTGCATAATCCAGCTAAAAATGCAGTTTCTCATCAGAGAAGTGCCAACCCGCTCGCGAACACATCATCATGCTGTGTGTGCACGCGTAGTCATTTAACACTGTCCCGAAAGTCTGTGATGACGTCAGATGTTTGAGCACATCAGCGAACACAAAAACAGTGGATAAAATGTATAGTTGGGTTACAAATGTGCTAAGAGGTGGGGAATGGCACAGTTTTAACTTAACTTTCTACATCAGTTGAAAATGCTGCTATATTGCGGGTATGTATAATACTAGGAAGTTGTAGCAAATTAGGTTACACTGGTAAAAACCCATGAAATTCAGGAAAAAACTTTGTTAAATGGAAGTTATGGTTAAGCTGCACTAATAAAAACCTACGAAATTTAGTGAAAAAATGTTGTTAAAGGGACGTTATGGTTAAGTTGCATTAATAAAACATGAAATTCTGCGAAAAATCTTTGCTAAAGAGACGTTATCGTTACAAGTAAAACCGAAAAATCCCTGAAATCTGCCATTAACAACAACACTGCAAAATACAATTTTGTTTACATGAGTACATTATTCAATACATAAAGGACTTAATAATAGGTGTCTTTACCACCCCTGACATTTTGCTACCAACATTGTGAACACAACCCCTTGTAGAAACTTTGCATTATAATTCATTTAATATGAGAGGTCATCACTGTTGTGAGTGATCAATGACATTTGTGATGTCATCTTTGCTGTTCTTGATGTTAGTGTTAGCAGTGCACGCCGGTGGCATGGGTCATGGTTGCTTAGCTTACCATAACGGCAGAATATATATATATATATATATATATATATATATATATATATATATATATATATATATATATATATGTATATTACACAGCTTGGCTTGCAGGAGCAGCTGTGTAGTTCTGGTTAAGATGCTCAATCCATTGGAAGAAAACTTTTTGGGTGGCTTATAACTTTGGCGCCATTTGACGAATCCTCACCAAATTTTGAGGGAAAGGTATATGGCCACCTCCGAATGATCCTGCAAAGATTGGTGTGGTTTCATCGAGGGAGGGGCAAAGTTATAGGAGGTCCCAAAACATTTGAAATCCTAATAGATATAATGGAGAATACATTTGTCCTACGCCTACAGCCCAAACCGCTGGACAGATTTGCACCAAACCAGTGTGAGCTGCGGTGGCTTGGTCCCATACTCCTGCTTTTGCAAATTTGGTGTAAATCTGTTCAGCGGTAATTTTCAAAATGGCCAAAAAGTAGGTCAAACAAAATGTTTGATATCTGCGTCCGGTCCGCAGACTCATTTCCTGATTCAGAATCCGCAGACCCCTCTGGACCAATCAGAGAGCAGCGTAACTTTTGCGGACATCAAGCGTGCATGCTGATAGGTGAAATAAAAGCGTGAGGTGCATCAATACTTTTGAAATGGACGCCATGTCGGATTCGCAGACTGTGCCAGTAGTCCACGAACATCACAGTAAAAAATATTAAAAAACACACTTGTCAAAATAATTAAACAATCTCTAGCAAGGTGGAGGGTGATGAGGAAATGATAGAATATCGCGATAAAAAGACAAAAAACAGGTATTGTTTCTTCTATGAAGTCTGCGAACATCTGAGATATTCAGGGACATTGCTGGGATGTTCACGAACTTGACAAAGGTTTGAGGACATCCATGCATATTTCTGCATTGTAGGGTTAGTGAAATGCTGTTTTTTGTATTACTTATAACTTTGGCGCCACTCAAAGAAACTGCAATTAATATTTCAATATTATTTTAGACCTGGCCCCGAATAATTGTGCAAAGCTTCGTACTATGTCACCAAGAGGGGGCAAAATTAGAGGGGGGTCTCAACATATTTAGATTGGTTATAACTTTGGTGCTGTTTGACCAATCTATACAAAGGTTTGTACAACGAGTATAGAGCCTTATTTGAATGTGTGTGCAATGTTTGACTGGATTTTGTCAAGTAGGGGCTAGGTTATATGACTATTTGTTGTACTTACAATTTAACACTTTCCAAAACATAAAACATGGATGGATTTGCAGTAAACTCGTGCACAGAGCATTGGCAAGGACCCGAAAGCACGGTTTCACAAATGTGTTTGTGTTATTTCTAAAATTACACAGCCTGCGGTAGTAGCTCATTAGTTATGGTTAAGAGGCTCAACCCATAAGAAGAGCACTTTTTGGGCAGCATATAACTTTGGCGCCGTTTGACAAATCCTCATCAAACTTTGCAAAAATGGTTTATGGCCATTAAATGATTATACAAAGTTTGCTGCGGTTTCATCAAGGAGAGGCAAAGTCAAAGGGGGTCCCAAAACCTTTGAAATTCTCATAGACATAATGGATGCATTTTGCTGGATGGATTTGCACCAAACCTGCGCAAGGAGTGGTGGCTTGGTCCCGAAAGCGTGCTTTTGCAAATTTGGTGTAACTCCATTATTTTTTTTTTAAATGGACAAAAAGTAGGTCAAACAAAATAAGTGATATCTACATCCGGTCCGTGGATTAATTTCCTGATTCGGAGTCCACGGGCACCTCTAGACCAATCAGAGAGATGTGTAACATTTGCAGACATCAAGCGCGCACACTGATTGGTCAATTAAAAACACTTGACAAAATCCATTCAGACTTTGCACAAACATTCAAGGTTGGACTATAATCTTTCTGAAAACCTTTCTGCACAGATCCATCAAACAGCAACAAATGTATACGTCCTTTAAAAGGTTTTGATGCACCTCTCGTTTTCAACCCCTTAAGTGCCAGGCTATTAATTGATCAATCAGCAGGCGCATATGATGTCCGCAAACGTCACGCTGCTCTTTGATTGGTCAAGAAGCGTCCATGGATCCCGAATCACGAAATGAGTCCGCGGACCAGCCCCACATATCACTATTTTTTTACCTACTTTTCGGCCATTTTAAAAAGACATACTGTACGGATTTATACCAAATTTGCAAAAGCACAGTTTTGGTGCAAAAGTTTGGTGCAAATCCGTCAAGCGCAGGACCCCTGTATAACTTTGCCCCCGCCCCCTTTGACAAAACTGCACCAAACTTCGCCAAATCATTCTGAGGTGGCCTCTTGCTCTTTCTGTGAGTTCAGCAACTTGACCATAACTACCGGGCTGCTATCGCAGACCCTGTAGTATGATATAAGGACTTTGTAGCTGGATTGAAGCATTGTTCCAGGCGTATTGTATAGGAATTATTCTTGGTGGATTCTTCTTGGTGGATTTTATTCCCAAGGATGTGTAATGGCTTGCAGCTATGAAAAGAATTCTGCATTTGACATGACGACAATGGAGTGTTTACAGATCTAGGTTTGTGGATCGCCACCTTTACATTATTAGTAGAAATCAAGATGCTTTTTAAGCACTTTGAAAACGGTTTAGAGAATATTCTGGGTGTTCGAAGAAAAAAGGCTAAAGGTTTTTGGCTTAATATGCTCTTGAGGGTACTAACTTTATGTCTACCATTGCTCTGTCTTGAAATGTCAAGTATGGCACAATGCACCAGAAGGATCAGAAATGAAAGAAGCAGGTTCATACTGTAGGCCTCGTTCTTTTTTTAAAACATTTTTTAGGCCTCGTTCTGAGTTTGGTGGTAATTTGGTGTAAATCCACTGAATTGCCAACAAACTCAATTACTGTTACCACAACTTGGGATCCCACGTGATTACAAGTGGTGGTAATTCCATTGGACTCCATGGGGATTTTTGGCAAATTTACCCCCCAGCGGAATTACTGCATGGTAAATATTTTTAGAAAAAAGGTTTTACCTCCAACAACAAGCTCAATTCCTCATGGGTTGCTTCCTCGCACTCAAACAGCCAGTTACAGCTATGGCGTTCACATGGTGTTTCATTGTGCGGAAGCAATCCATGAGGAATCCGAAGCGTTTGACTGTTGCGTTCCATCCCACTTCTTCAGGGAAGGGACTGGTTGTGCGGTGTGTCTTTTTTGTTATCAGACATCATGTATTCTGTTTCCGTTTTTGTTTCAGTTGAGTTTTAATCGAGTTGCCATCATCCATGAATCTATTATGTGTGAGGCCAATGCCTCGGTTCGGTTTATATCGGATTGTTAAGGTTTGGATAATTTTGGAAACGATTTGGGTATGGTCTCTGAGTTGCTTCTAATTTCCAGAAGGAGGTTCATGCAGATATTAAAAAGAAGTTATGATAGATTGGAGCCATTGGTCCATGTTTTGAATGAATTCCCGCCTTGTCTTTTAAGTGTCTAAAGTCTGTGGTCAATTCCACATGTGTAGCTATGTTCATGTTATCGTATTCTGTATATTTTGCAAATTGGGGTTCCCACATATTGGTGCATGACTGAAATGTGTGTTTCACCTGTCTGTTAGGACTGGTTGGTGGGTGTAGCGTCCATTAACAGGGCAGAGTTGAGACATTCATGATCACTTTACATTCCATACATCTAAAGTGTATGTGAATGTGGTTTTCAATTTCAAATGTGTTTCTTCAAAACTACTTGTCTCTTCATGTGCACATGGCTGTTTGATAAATTGTCCATCAACTGATGTTGTACGCTATTTTCCACTTCTGTATAGTTTTCGCATGCCATGATTCTGAAAATGAAAAGCAATAAATCATACTTATGCTTTTTCAAGATATTTTGACTTGAAATGTCAAAGGCATTTCAAAACAACCACAATAGCTGTACTTCTACGTGAATTTCTCCAACTACAACAGAAAACTTGTGAAGACGTAATAAGATATGAATTGTCTCGGGAGGATAGCTCAGGGGCAACGTGCTCACTTTGGAAGCAAGATGACATGGAGCACCACAGGTTCGATCCTTGGGTCCATGCTTCGAAATCTCTGGGTATTAAGCGCATTATAAATAACCTATAATATCATATCAATTAATAATTCCAATAAATTCACTCAGGAATCTGTAACCTGTGGTTCTCTCGTTGTTTTGGACTACAACATCAATGATCCCTCCTCATTCACTGTGGTGGACAGGACTGATGAGTTCTAGTCCTAAACATCTTGAGAGCCAAAGGTTGAAGGCCACAGCTAACAGAGGTATTGAAGTTTCATCATGTTGTACAAACAGAAGGGTTTCCCGAATTGCTGTTTAAAATGTTAAACAACATTACTTCAGTGCTTAGACTGTAGAATTTCTGCTTCTGTTTGTCTACTGTTTGAGCTGCTTTGCAAAAGTATCAGTCTGTGCTTCTGCAGGGCATCCACAACCATGTGCATGGTTTAAACAGAAAGGGTACAGCTTCAAGTGAGACTGCATTGATGGAGGCGTTTGTGGTACAATTCTCAGTTCACATTGGTTTTCCTCCCTCTTATGCACTCGAATAAGATGGAATCTCTTCTGCTGAGTTGGACTATCTCTGCTTCTGTGGTAGTCCATATTTTGGTTGTTTATCATCCTCCTTGTCCTGATCCATCTTTCTATAATTCTTTTTGGGAAATAGGAGCTGATCTTCAGATTAGGTTGATTAACCTATTGGGAGTAGATTTCAATCTTAGATTGAATTCCCCTCCTGACTCATCCATCACCCAATTTGTTGAAGCGCTGAATGATTTAGAGCTTGGTCAGCTTCTCCACGAACCACTCCTTGTATGGACAATATTTCGGAACATATATTTTGTTCTAAATCATTGGCTAGTATTTTCCGGTTTTTCAGATCATATGGTTGTCCCTTTTTCTATAAAATGTCAGTCTGCTTGCCCAGAGCTTGATTTGCATGCCATTTTTAATGCAATGGGCGTTCATCTGAGAATGTGGACATTGTTTCCTCTATTATTGATGGATGTGGTGATGTCCTAATGGCTGATCTTTCTCTTTTGACACAGGCTTTCAACAGGTCTGTTGATTCTCTTGCTCCCCTTTGTCCTGGTAAAGGCCACAGGCGTCCATCGGAACCCTGGCTCAATGATCATCTGAAGCTTCTCCGTTTGGAGCGCATACAAGCAGAGCACAAATGCTGCTTGTTTTATTGCCTCACTGATAGATTGAGCCTTCAGCAGTGCACCACATGATATACTTTTTTCTGTCTTTGAAGCTAATCATATTTTTATACAGGCAAAGTTGAGGAGGTGCTTAACCAGCCTAAGGAACTTTTCCATTGGTTCGCTCACTTACATCTATTGATAGGTCTGCAGCTTTATGCAATTCTCTTTCAAGAATTGTTATACAGATGGTTGAGGACATTCACTTGAAAATCTCTAATGTTGATCTTAAAACAATTGATCCCATTCCAGTGGTGTCTGTTTACTTCGCTTTGCTCTTGGTCTTCATTTGCTCTTTTTACTCCTGAAAATATTTTGACTGCCATTTCTAAACTCAAGTCAGCCTCCCCTCTTGATTCCATCCCTCTTGGGGCCCTGAAAGAGATTAAACCTAATATCATGCTTGGATTACTCAAGATGTTAATTCCTCTTGCTGCAATGGTTATATCCCCTTGGAGCTAAATCAGGCTTTGGCTGTTCCACTCTTGGAGAAACCCAACCTTGACCCTACTCTCTCTGTTAATTACCATCCAATTTCCCTTCTTCCTTTTCTTATGAAGCTTTTGGAGTTATTAATTCCTCCTATGTTGAGTTTGTTTCTGGAGAATTTTTACTTTTTGTATTCTTTCCTTTCCAATCAAGATGTTGTCCTGGTTGGTGCACCCAGGGCATCCTTGTTTCAACTGTGGACAATCTAGCTCGGATGTCCGATCAGGGTGGAGTGGGCGTGCTGATTCTTTTAGATCTTTCATCCGCCTTCGATACGGTCAAACACTCCACCCTGCTGGACCGCCTGTGTTCAGCTGGCCTCTCTGGCCTTGTCCTTTCTTGGTTCACTTCTTTTCTATCGGACAGAATTCTTTCTCTCCCACCTTATCGTTCTTGTTCTACTTCTCTTTCTTGTGGCATACCCCAGGGCTCTGCCTTGTCCCCCATTCTATTCAAAGTATACATCCAGCCTTTAGTTGCTCTTGTCCGCTCCTATGACCTCTGTTGCTACTCCAATGCTAATGACACTCAAGAGTATTGTGCAGCTTAACCTGCTACAACCTAACACCTTCTCTCAGCGTAGGGGCTGCCTGGAGGCTGTGGGTCACTGGATGAGTCAGAACTGGCTAAAGTTGATTGGGGACAAGACGGAAGTCCTGTTGTTGGCCCTCCTTCTGCTGCTTCTTTGTGAACTTCTTCCTTTTGGCCTTCTGCTTTAGGACCTCTTATATTTCCCGTGTCTGTGGTCAAGGATCCTTGTGTACAAATCTCTTCTATTTTATCTATAGAGGCTCAAGTTAATACAACTTGTCAATCACGACACTTTCACTTAAAGATCCTTCAGAAGGTCCAGCTGTTTCTTCCCTCTCCACTTTATGCCCCGGTAGTGGCTTTGTTGGTGCTGAGTTAGTATTGACTACTGTAATTCTCTGTACTTAGCCCAGCCATAGTACCTTATTCGCCATCTAGGACTCCTGCAAAAGCTGGGGGATGGAGTAGCCATTGGTCCCCCATATGCAGCCCATATTTCATCCGTTTTGCATGATTGACACTTTCTGTCGGTGATAAAGCTGGTTGAATTTAAAGCTTTCTGTATTGTTCACCAGGCTTTTGTACGGTAAAATGGCAGAATATTTGCAAGCAAGGTTAAGTCTGCGCATTCATGGTCACCCTCTTTGATCTCAGGATGATTGTTTCATCCAGCGACCTCGGTATCAGCTGTCTAGGACTGAGGTGAGTGTCTTTTCAGTTTCAGCAGCAAAGGTGTGCAATGCTTTGCCCCTATTCTTGAGGGCTACTCAGAAGCCCTAGACGTTTAAACATTTAATAAAAACATTTTTATTCTAGTTAAATCTAGTTGTCTTCAGCTCCAGTTACTTTTCTTAGCACCAAGATGCCATTTGTGGGCGTGTGCTATATACATTTGTTAACATTTCATAACATAACATACCAGCAGTTGACGCCCATTTTTCGTTGTAATTTTGGAAACTCTTTATACAATGATTGAATCATTGGGTTGACAGCACTCGATGAGAGTATTATGTAGTGAATCATTTGCAGCTTTGTCACATCACGTTGATTTGTGGCATACTAATGGGTTGCAAACGAATAATTTTCGTAGTCAGGTTACAGATGTAAGAATTAAGAATCTCCCTTTAACACAAAAATAGAGGACGCTGTTCAGTGGAAAGAATGGAAAGAAATCATTGGCGGGGCCAACGCTTTTGGCGTTAGGGTATGTCTTTGGAGTGGGTGTGAAATCACAATGTGGCATCTGTGTTTTTGCAAATAAAAGACAATGGTGAATTTTGAAAGTTTATGGTTTGTTGAGATTGCCTTTAATCCTTTTGTCAATATGCGAAATGTTGTGTGTGCCACAGTTGAATATGAACACAATGGGGTGGAAGATGTGCAGGGTATAGGCATAGCAATCTTTACTGGTCAAAAGATTTGCGCGGGAATCCTTTGCATCACTTCTCAGGCAACTATGGCATGGAGAATTGACAGTTACAGCGCGCTATACATCAACACATTTCTTTGAAACCGTATCCTTTTTTTTTCTTTTTTAGATATTAGATGGCACTATGGCACCACCTGTCTGTCCAATTTGTTGACACAAGAGTACCAATAGGAGGGAGATGGGGTGTGAGAGAGACACACAGCCTGCAAATGTCTCCCTTTACTCGCACATTGATTGCTCATGGCGATGATAATAATACTGTTGGGCATTTCCACCCACTCCTTGCTCACCCCGGGGATCTCACAGAGATCGTTCTGTTACACAGGGGCATCACCATAATTGCTTAAATGTGCCCTCCATTACAAATGATTACTTGAAAACAAACATACATGACTAACAAGTTAGTATGTTCAGACCCAAGACATCCGTAATTGACCTAGGAAAAACAGAACTTGTTGTTATGTCTTCTATATCAAGTAAATACTGGGTCTGTTGGGCCAAGGTAATTCAACCTGGCCAATTAATAGTGTGTATTAAGATGACCAGGGGACCATGTGAATATGCCCAGAATCATCACGATTTACTTAAATATGCCCCTCATTCCCAGTAATTACTTGCAGGCCCATAACATTAGAAAAGACATAGAAACAAGATGTACGTGCACCATGATGAACATGAGTCTTTTTGCTATGTCTACTGCTAATGCTCTCGGTGTGCAAAAACGGACTTGTAGGCATTGTTGTTAGTTTTCAAGTAACTACTTGGCATATAGGTCCCAAGTAGGCAGTTACAGTGACTTTGCATTGCATTTTGAGATGGTCATGTGACCCCCGGAAACACGCAGTAGAAACATAATTATTAAAATATGCTCTTCATAACCAAAAATTACATGAAAAATAACACAACTGTATGCAAGTTCGTGTTTGAAGACCCATAGCGTTAATAATAAACATATTACCCTTACCGACATTGCACAGGCGTTTTTTTTTTCTTTTTTTTAACTATGTCTGTTAGATTGTCATCCACGCACAAGGAGTGTGAAACTACGCTGCAGTAGCCAGGGGCGGAGAAAAGCGTTCCTTCCCCATGTTTACTGGAGCTGAGCATGATCAGTACGGCCTCATATAAACATGTAAATGTATACAGGGTGAAGATGAAAACCTGTACCTACTTACATTTCAGCCTCTACTTACTTGAATTTCAGTTCAATCTTGAAGCATCATTGAGTCTTGGTTCACCACTTCTCAAATGAATGCTGCTTCAGAGGGCCCTCTTGCCACCTGGGTGTGTAAATGCAGCGCTACTGCTTCTACAATATTCGGGAAAAATGACCACTGCTAAGCTGGTACTCCTCGACTCTGCCAGTGTGCTTGACGAGTCTCATTCGTATGAAAAAAAAAGTGGCACGAGGTGAAATGGCAGAACATTGCTGTTTTAAATCGTGCTGGTTGTGTTAGAGCCATAGAGACTCTGTCCGCCTCTGTTGTCGAACCTTATGCTCACTTGTCATTTTGACTAATGGGATTGTTAAAAATCATTTTATGGCGAAAACAGTTGTCAATAATATGTAAATCCACTCCACTCAGTGATGCTCTCATTCAAGGACCGCTTTTCCTCCTCTTTGAACACGCTTTGTGTCTTTACATGATTTTTCCTAAAGGCATGAAATACTTGCATAGCCTAATCCGCAATCCTGTATTTATTTACTGTGTGAACTGTACTCTGTAACCTGCGCCAATATGTGGCATACTATTGCTCCGAGTCGCCTTTTCAGCAGGATGCGGATCTGTATAAAGCACAATAACAATCAAAATGAAAAATTCATATGAAACAGGCTGACTTCATGGTACCACCTAGGGGAGCTTTGACATATATGAATTACGTTCCAATTCCTTTGGGAAGTAAGTGGGTCTTTATTTGGTTCCATGTGTTAATATCCCCGCAAAAATATTGCAATACAAAAATATTGGCATATTTTTTGCGCCACTATTGACCCATGGACCCTGCGGGGGACACCCCTGAAATCCCCGCATTATTTTTAAATGTCCGGGGGACACCCCAGCTCCCACAAATGATCCCCCGCAAAAAGATTGCCTATGGCGAGACAAACTACCATATGTACAGCGATATTTTTGGTGGGGATATTTTGTAGGGATATCCTTTATTTGAGGAACTTTACCTCAGAGCAGACTCATCTAACGTCCCTTCCCTGTAAGCCCTTTTCTGCCAGCCTTCACTCGCTACCAGCTAAGCATTACTTCGCCTGTTGGGAGTGGGCGTGTACCCAACGCTTTGCTCAGCTAGTAGCAATTGCAATCTTCTGCACAGCAAACTTCATAGGTTTTACTTCACTGTCAAATAGCCTTCAGTTTCTGACACGCCCCAGTTGCCTAAAAATGGATAGTCTGCTTTTCACTAATAGGAGACAAACCAGTGTATTTCACACAAGCTACTCCCAAAAGAAGAGCACCGGACTTAAGAGACTTTGGAGGGGACTTTTGTGGGAGTTTGGAAAAGCCCTCATCCTTTACCTCCTTTTCCCATGCTGCTGCCCACCTCATACTGTGGCAAGCACCACGATAAGCAGTATTTACAGTCTGCGTGAGTGTTTCACACTCAAACAATATAAGTATGTAGGTGTCAGTTGCTGGCACTGTGAACGTCTATTGAGGGGTATTCAAGGATCTGATGGTAACTATGTGAAGGTCAGTTGGTGATGGTATGGCCTTTTGGGGCTATGCAAGTGCGGGTTTATGGTATATGCGGCTGTTGGAGACTATGTGAATTTTGTGAGTATTTCCTTGAGGATGCGCGAAGAATTATCAAAGCTGGATAAGACTTAATCTAATGATGAATTTGTTTGCTTCTTACAGTTGCTATAAAAAACAAACTGTGCATGGATAGGTCCAGCTATCAAGAGTCAAACAGGGTGGTGCACGGTGATGATAGAGGAAAGTTGCAGAGGGGGGAGAACAATATCAGACAGTGACCAGTAGGATTGATATGTTGAAAATGTTGGGCAAATCCCATCATTTTATCCGACAGAGGGGGCTGAGTTTTATCACAAATGATGTGTTGCTTACTGTGTAGAGCAAACATCTAGGAATGGCAATGGAAGCGGCTGGAACTGTGTGCACTTCCCTCATGTATTCAAGAGCTGTGAGTTCAGTGAGCAGTGATGTTCAGGGGATTGGTAGAAAAGTGATCCTCAGAGTACTAAGACAAAGTCCCTGCACTGATATTTGTTTGGTCATGTATGTGTTTTCCAGTGTGTGTAAATTAGCATGTATGTGTGCGGGAGTGCAACTATTTTCATATAATGATATGGATATGCGTGCAATCATGTGTTTGTCTGTATGCATATTTAAGAGTGTGTGTGTGTGTGTGTGTGTGTGTCTCCTGTGTGTTGTGGACATGCAAAAATGGTGAGGTGTTTATAATGGCATGGTACATGGGATTTAACATTTATTTCCGTTTACTTTTTATATTTTCCACGTCCTTCCTCACATTCGTGTTTTTCTGCATGTTGTGCTCATGTCACAATAAAACTGGTTCTTCGCCTCTTTACTCCACACATGTGTTTTTCCACATGTTGTCTACATGACTGAATGAAACAAGTTGCTGACTATAGTTCTGTGTGTTTGTGCATGCTTTTACATTTCAGGACTTGTTCATATGTTTTCTGTCTATACTATGCACTCCTGAAATATGGACGCATTTTGAAATTTTTAACAATTGCTCAAATGTACTTATTTTTTCTATTATTTTTAAGGTATTTATTGAGTGCAGACCTAGCTTTGGGAAGCACTGGAGTGATTTACAATGATAGGGGGGAAGAATACAGTGAGGGGCGCAGAGAACAAAGGAGAGGGAGCTAAGAGGGGAGGTTGGGCAATTGGCAGCATCAGGGAAGACAGTTGGGAGCAGATCACTGAGTCTCAGGTAGGGTGGGGAGTGCAAGGTGTGTGGACCTAGGTGTTAAAGAGGAGCCATTCCTTGAAGTGGAAGGTCTTGAGCTTATTCCTGACTGTAGAAGTGATGGGGCAAGTTTGATTTTGACAGGGAGGAGGTTCCAGAGACTTGGAGCGTGGGCAAAGAAGGCCTGTCTTCTAGTTCTTTGCTTCCTGCACTGTTGTAATTCAAGTCTTACTTCTGTTGGATCGCAGGCCTCTGGAGATGCTGAGTTTCTCAGCGAGGTAGTTTGGTGACTTCAGGATGACAGCCTTGTGGATGATGCAACATGATTTGAAGATGATATGGGCTTCCAATGAGAGCCAGTGTAGTTCAATGAGGGACAGGGTGATGTGGTCGAATTTGTAGAGTCCTGTAATGAGTCTTGCTGCAGTGTGCAGGGCACATTTCAGTGGTGCCAGGGTAGTCGCCGGAAGGCCTTCCCACAGGGCATTGCCACCATACAGGAGGGAGAGGACCAAGGCTTGGACTGTGGATCTTAAGTTGCTTTCTGGGATGAAGGGCTTGATTTTCCAAAGAAGAGAATGTTGGTACCAGGCTGTTTGTGACATACTTACTATGTGCGGTTTGAACGTGAGGTGTCTGTCAATGTTGAACACAAGGGACTTGGCATAGGGAGAGAGCTGGGCTTCGAATCCCTCAAGGTTCATTGCAGAGAGCCAGGTCTGGATGTCAGGTTGTTGTTGGTAGTCAGCAAGTAGGAATTCTGTCTTGGAGGAGTTGAGCTTCAGGTAAACACTGGACATCCAGGACTGGATCAATGGGAGGCAGGCCTCAAGCCTGTGGATGGAGAAAATCTTGAGGTAGATCTGCGTGTCATCTGGGTATAGGTGAAAGTGAATGTTTTGTGGAGAGAGGAGGTTCTGAGTGGTTACATGTAAAGATTGAAGATTACAGGGGACAGGATGGATCCTTGCGGGACTCTACAGGTGATAGGTAGAGTTGGTGATCTGGAAGAATCCATTTGTACAAACTGTTGGTACTTCGCAAGATAGGATTTGAACCATCTGAGGATGATCTTGCTAATCCCCATGCAGAGATGTAGATTGTTGGTGAGTGTCTGATGGTCTACTGTGTCAAATGCTACTGAGAGGTCAAGGAGAACTAGGAGGCAAGGGTGGCCATCATCAAGGATTTTAAGAACATTGTTGATAACCTTTATGGTAGCTATTTCTGTGCTGCATCTGGGTCTGAAGCCAGATGGTAGGACTGAAGGAGGTTATTGGCTTCATGTGTTGGAGTAGTTGTGTGACTACTGCTTTCGCAAGGATCATTCCTAAAAAGGGAAGACGGGCAATGGGGCGGTAGTTGCTGAGATCATCAGGGTCCGTGTTGATTTCTTAAGAAGCAAAACTATTTGCCTGTTCCTGAGGGTCGAGGTGAAGGTGCCATCAGTTAGGGAGCTGTTGATGATTGTCAGGTAAAGCAGGAATGCTTCAGTTGGAAAGGGTCTTGAATAAGGAGGCAGGAAGGATGTCATCCACATACAATGTGGCCTTGAGGGATACTAAGGTGGGTGTGTGATCTTCCATAGTTAGTGTCTTGAAAGATGTCCAGGTAATTGTGGTTTTGTGAGATGGGATATGTAGTGTGCTGTCAGTTGTGCCGTTGGTGTCTATCTGTTGGCGGATCATGTTGCTCTTGATGAAGATAGAGTTGATGGCAGTGATTGTTCAGTGGAGTGTGCTATGGGTGGGTCGGGCAAAGGGTTGATGCAGTGCTTGATGGCTTTGAAGAGGGCACTTCTTTAATTGTTGGCCTTGGTTATGTTGATTTGGCAGTAGTTGGCCTTGGCAGTGTTAATCCGTCACCTGCGTGTAGCACGGTGCTCCTTCAGCAGGGCAAGGTCGGATGCACTGAATCACATTCTCTAATTTTTTGTGTGTGCAACTGTTTCCAAAAATCAAAGCAGATAGTTGTAAATGCTTTTCTATAAATCATATTCATTTGGATATAAAAAAACCTCATGCAAAGAAGTTTTGAAATATGTTCTTTTTCCAAATAAAATCCTTAATCAAACATCAGCACATGTGGTGTATGTGCTCCGACGAAGGTAACCGTTTTCTTTGTTTGCAAATTTGAAAGAGGAGAATTTGAAAACATTTTCTTATTTAACCACCCACATAAAAATGACTTCTGGTAAATACATTTATCTTATGTGCGTGTGCGCGCAAGAAAACAAGCGCTGCATGATTTATTTAACTGATTGACAGACAGACAGACTGATAGACAGATGTGTGCGTGTGTAGTAATTCAGTCTGAAACATGATGGCACTTTCCGCACATTATTACTTTGCGTGCACCGTGGAAGCAGCTGGGGTGTCTCGTGTGTGGCTTTGCCCTGTGTTTTTCTTATTCTATTATGGATTGTTTTTATTAACACCCTGGTAATGAAACTGGATCTGACATCTTTATGTCTAATCCCTGAGGCATTCCAGAGTCCAGAAGCAATGTAACTGCTTTTAATCATTTTGTCCTTGGCTTCTGAATGGAGCCAGTATGCCTGCCTTTCATTCATTTCCCTTCCAGTGACTGTTTGTCGCTACTCTGCTTGTACATGCTGCGCACATGCGAATATCACCGCATTTTCTTATTGCATCTAGGGTTTCCGAAAGCTACGCATGACAGCTCTAAAATTATTGAACATTGAGGGAGGATTAATCTGGGGCATAGTGGAGTTAAGATTTTTGTTCTTTTTAAGTTTGCTTTTGCAATAAGATGAAGTCACTTATGAAAAACTCATGGCGATGTAGCATGCAGGAATGTTCGGTCAATGAGAATGTTACGGTAGATTGAAGAAAGAAACGTGGAAAGATTTACCGCTCTTTGGTGAACAATTATTTCGGATGCAAATCTTGCAGAACTTGATCTGAACAGCCGCTGCTTGAGGAAAGCCATGTAGTCCACATAAATATATCCTTCCTTCCATTAGCTAAAAACAAGTTAAGGCAGCTTTTATAGCCGACCGAGACCTCAAAATCATGATTAGTCATCGCAAACATGGCCCTCCCTAGGAATGAGAGACGCGAGCAACGGCACAGGGCACAGGGAAGTTAGGGGCCCCCGATCAGCAAGATTCTGCATCTGCTCGGTAGAGGGGAGCAAGGCTGAGCTGTGTCGGTTCAGTGGTCCTGTGTCTTGCTCAAACCCCAGTCCTCCTGCACTACTCATTTCCTCATGGCCTTGTATTGGAGTTCTTTCCATAATTAGAGCCCTCCTCTACACTCTAACTGGGAGAATGCAGAGACATGGGGAGAGTCAGGGATAGACCAATTAGGAGAAAAAGAATAGCGAGCGGCTGGGAAGAGAAAACTTGAAAGAGGAGAAGAAAGGGCTGAACGAAGTAACTGTGTCTTGGAGGGAGAGCAAGAGGGAAGAAGACAGGCAGAGACACAAGAAAAAGCTATACTAAACAGTTGTTCAAGCAACAAAACCATGTAGAAAGACATAAGTTGTGTGAATAAAAGAGAGAAAAAAAGACAGATAGCAAGACATGGAGTTTTATAGAAGGGCACAGGAGGATGGCACATAAAGAAAAAGGGTGTGTGATGATATACGAAATGATGTGCAAGAGGCACAGGGGGAGGCCAGGGAGAGCAAAGAAAAGCAAGAAATGAGACAAAGGGATGCGAAAGAAACATGCGTGAAGCATAGATGAGTAAAGCGGCAGTCTCAATCAGCAAGAGAGGGAGGTAGAATGATTAGAAAGCGCGTGAGGCAAGCAAGAAGAAAATAATGAAAAGCATGTGAAAGGGGGACAAGGAAAGAAGAAGGCAAGCAAGGCCTGCAGGAAAGTAGAAATCACGGCTGGATAAAACAGAAGTAGAGAAAAAGATAGAGAGAAGAGAGGGATGGAGAGGAGGGCTAATAAGAGCTTCAGATGCTGGTACAGCACTTTATGGTGAGTCCCCACTGTGCACAAGCATGGTAATAATACATGTAAATATTACCCGAGTGGATGGGGCCCACTTCGGGAATCTCACAAGGACTGCCTGAAATCGATCCTGCAGCCTGCAGACTGGAAACAGATGTTTGGGGGGAGCGCTTAACTAGCTAGAGAAGAAGAAACTTTGAATTAGAGGGGTTGGGAGTTAGAAAAACAATGAGTGAGAAGAGAAACACAGAAGGTAGAGGTGGATGGGATACAGACACTAGCTGCTGAGTGTTTGACAGAGAGTTCACTTCATGCATCTCAGTGGGGTGCCTTCAGCAGTCCAGCTCAATGGCTGCAAGAGCACAATGCCCTCCTTGCAAGTGATCCGCGGGGGGCCTGCTGGAGATCATTTCAGTCACGAGAGGAGGTCAGTGCTGTCCCTGCACATGCTCAGTGGGAAGCTTCTGGAGGAGCTACATTCATTAAATGCAGGATTTGGATCTAAATGAATAGTAAACTTTCTATGTTCCATCCCATTTAAGTGCAACAGCTGATATGATCCACTGTGCCTAATTCTCCAAAAAGTGGGCTTGTAAAAATAGCACAGAGAGCACTTTTTAAAAATAATTTATATTTAATAATGTTCTTAATCTCTATTTTTTATTGTTAAACAGTCTATTCTACTTATTACATTTGTATGTTTGTTAAGTTTAAACATGTGTATTTCTATTCTTTTATATGTATAATTTATTTTGTATTTGTAAAGTTTAAATTTAAACTATATCACATTAATAAATAAATAAATACATTAATTAATTAATTAATTAATTAATTAATCTCCAAGCACAGGACTGACAAAACTGGGATTCGAACCTGGGTTGCTTCACTTTGTCTTGTTTTCAAGACGAACGGTGTTGCCCCAGAGCTATCCTCTTAGCATAAAAAGCTTTTTTTGGAAGGGGATAGGGGGAGGTCACAGCTGAACATTTACAGGGAGCTGGGCACCTGGGCAAATGATAGTCTTGCCAGCCCTAAAATGGCAGGCACTCACATGGTTTCTCAGAGCGCATCTCACAGTGGCGGGCTATTAAAGGTCTTGTCTTTGTGAAATACTAAAAATAAAGGCAGAAGCATTTCTATACACTTGCGTGAGAGAAACGAATACAATAGGAGCAGCATCGGGTGATATTAATGAAAACAAACGCATGAAATGATCAGAATTGGCATCCACGTGGATTGTGCAACCCCCGCCGTGCCTGCTCCATATCACTGCAGGGATTGGATTTGTTTTTCGCAGCATTTCAAAGTGTGTCCAGTTTCTGAATTCAGGGCGCATTTTGAAATGCGCAGAAACGCCTATTTACATTCCCCGCTTTGCAAAATTGTGCATGTGAGCTGGGGAAAAATGCGCCAGAATGTGCGCAGTTGTGATGCGCACACCCATATGCCCTTTGTGAATAAGGCATATGTTTTTCCGTTTCAACTGTTTGCCTGGAAACACGTGAATCAAGCCGTCGTGACCATGTGCAAGTAGAGCCTGCACATTTGAGAATGCACGTGCCTGTAGACATCTGCAGGGTGCTGTTTTGAAATGTCAATTTCTTACGTGAAACAACAACATGTCACGGACATTCTGCAAATAGAGAGAGAACACAAAAGATGAACATCGCAAAGAGGAATGTACCCTGCCCATTGAGGTCCTATGGGGAAATAACTGAGAGTGGTGTAATTTGAAACTGAGGAAATTAGTTACATGTATTTTAGCACCTGGCTCATGGGATGCTGCCAATCAGGTTGCCTAAAACATGGACATAATCGATTAATGAAGCCATGCAAGCTGACCATTGCTCCACCCCGCTCCCCTTGCTACCTTGGACATCCTCACCCCTCTGCCCTCTTAAAATTATGTTTAACGTAACAGCAAAATGACTCCGCCCTTATCACTCACAACACACCCAAGGGCCAGATTACAGAAAACTTTCACCGGTGTAAGTGCAACATTGCACCGTATTAGCACTCGGGCAAAGGGTGCCCTACTTCCAAAACACTGGGACATAACAGAATACCATTGCACCATCAGATTGTCATGGTATAAGCACCGGGGCAAAAATGCACTAGTGGGAAATGTTTTGCAATCTTCCCTCGGAAACACTGAAAAGGGACTAATGTGTGAGTTTCCATTCCATGAGCTTTGCAACTGTAACCATTAACACTCAGACGTTATACTGGGTGGCTAATATCGATAACAGTCACCACTGTGAACTGGCCTGGCTGTAAAGCCCTTGTTGAAAGCTCTTGCTTTTGCTTGGGCATATCAACTGGGGCGAGCCGTCACTGCCAGGGTCAGCCCTGGAGAATCGACACATTAGAGTAAAGCTATCAGATTAATTTATGAAAAACTCATGTGTTTTAGTAAAGTTTAAAAGCACTTGGTCATCGTATTAAATACGAGGCTGCCACATCAGGAACAGCAGCCATACCATAGAAAATGTCTGACCAATTCAGGGTTAAGGTCCTCTAACTCGCAGTTCAAACTAAATCCTGTATTCGATTCTTGGCATATTCACAAGATTGCATGAGATTATGCGCTCGATTCATGGAATATTTGCCTTGTTCAATGTGAATTTGCGCTGCTGAAAAGTGGCTTTGCACTGCCGACACAAACCCTGATTCATGGAACGGTGCCAAGTGTATTTTATCTTGCAAAGTCCGGGCAAAGTCATGTTGAACTGCAAAAATGACCATGAATATTTGCCCGAACTTTGCACTGCAAAAATACACTTTGCACGGTTCCATGAATCACGGTGTGTTTTGGCTGTGCAAAGTCACTTTTCAGCAGTGCAAATTCCCAGCTCGCTTCCTGGTTTTCTGTGGGTCATGTATGGGAGTTAGAAGGAGGACCAGGTCTGATTCACAATAGGGGAGATTAGGAGAGCGTGTGCTGTGGCTATTCAGAACATTGTTATCATGTCTTTGTGGCATTTCATTCCCTTTTAGTGACTTTTTTTAATTGTATTTTATTGTACTTGTTTTGTGTAGTTCCTTTATGTCCGAATCCCTCTTTCAGAAACTTCAGTGAAACCGTTTGCAGTTTTTCAAACCTCTTTAGCTTACTTTTCCTCCTTGCGGTTAAAAAGCAAAACAAAAGAAAACAAAGAAGACAACATTGTAAAATACTTTGAGAAGCCCTTTTGTAATATCTTTGTGAATGTGTCAAACCTGTTTCCTTAACCTGTCTCCTCTGTTGGGAAACATTGTGAAAAACCTTTTTGTGACTGCCTCTTTGTGATTTTAAACACTCTCCTTTGTGAAAACCTTTGTGTGACACAGATTTTGTGAATTTTGTAAGCCCCTTTTGCTTTGTGTGATGATGATTAGGAAAAGGAGGCAGACGTTGAATTAGATGTCATTATAGATGCACAGCCCGTTGACATGAAAGCACTCACTTTGTCCGAGTACATGTATGTGGAAGCTGCTTTAAGGATGAAAAAGATAGAAAGCCATGAAGTGATGCGGAGGAACAGCTGGGTGAGGGAGGAGGAGAAAATGGCAGAGGCACAAAACAGTAGTATAAAGTCTAGAGGCCAGGGCTGGCCATCAAGGGACATGCTAGAAGGTGGTAAGTGAGTATGAGGTTCTCATGGAGGAGATGGTGCCCGTGGGGCAGCAGGACTCGGTGGCAGAAAAGGAAATAGGAGACATTGAAGAGGCAGGCGGATTGTAGGACACAGCAAGACAAAAAGGCAGATGCAGAGCAAGAAATGGATACAGTGTTGGGATAGGAGATGGAACACGGGAAGCAGAGATATGATATGATATGATGGGTTATTTATAACGCTCTTAATACCCAGAGGTTTCTAAGCGCGGACCCAGGGATCGAACTTGTGGTGCTCCGTATCGTCTTGCTTCCAAGGCGAGCACGTTGCCCACTGAGCTATCCTCCCGAGATGGTGTGGCAGCAGGAGGGATAAAATGAAGAGACAGATGTCGGGCAGGCCGAAGAGGAACGGAAGGTGGTTTGAGTGGAGTAGCACGTGGAATATGAAAAGGTGTTTAAACATAAGGCAGTAGATGCAGAGCAGGAGGAGGAACATGAGGAGGTGGATGAGGTGCAGATAGAGGAGGGGCAGCAGGAGGTGGAATGCGAGGCAGATGCAGAGCAGGTGGAGGAAGGCGAGGACATAGCAGTAGAGGAGAAGGCAGAGGAGCAGAAGGCAGAGGAGTACACGCCAAAGAGAAGAAGGTGGAGAAGGAAGAGTCTGCCAGAACGTATGCAGGTGGCTCGTGTCAAATGGAGGGAGCAGAGAATGGGACACGAGACAGGGTGCTGCTCAATCACCGTCTACAAATGGCTCCCCTTAGTGTGGTAGTGCCCCCTCATCCGACCTAACAGGAATACATAAGAAAATGAGTTCAGAGTTGTGTGCAAGCTCTGCAAGAAGTTTGTTAGGTGGGGCTAGAACAATGGCATCCACAACCCCGGCCAGCATGGTTCCCTCCAACAGTGATTCAGTATGACTGGAGATGCAGGTCACTCAACACCATCACCTCAGAGTGGGGGCATGACAAATAGACCCAACCAGATCCAGTATAAATCAATTTAAAATGAATGAAAGAAGTATGGAATACTACACATGAACTTGGGGGCACATTGACACTGATGTAACATAATCCCACCAAAGACTGTCTCTGTTCACACAATTGGTCTCTCTTGGGAACTTGTGAACTTGCCTGCCTGAACAGAAACATATTTTACTAACCTGATACTGCTGTTTCATTATCAGGAAGTACTTTGACTCTTAATGAACTCTGATTTATAACGTGATTCTTACCTGCTACATTGTGACCTCTCTGCTTTATGATGTTTTACTTACTGTCAGTTTATTGTTTTTCTCTTTATCTTTTCTTAATATAAAGACTATATGTGTATAGAATTATAGTGTGTCCACCTTTTCTGATTTGTAATTAATGAAAGTGTGAATGTACTTGTGCACCACAAAGAGAGCTTGGAGAGCTTGCTGGAATCTCTAGTTATACCCGAGTAAGGAAGCTATAATTCAGCACCTTGATATCAGGACATTAAGGAAAGTCACCCTAACACTGGAGCCCCTTTGCATGGCGTGTGTAGTCATCCTGTGCCCAAACATTCCCTATACACCGACACTGCAGCTCCATTAGGGCTGCCCATCCCTCAATGTATTCTTCCTTTACCATCCTTGCATCACATGATCATGGCCTATGAAGAAAGACTCAAGATTCTGTGTTTTGCTTGATGTTATGGATGGCACTTCCCCACACCCTTTTTATTTTCAGAACTTAAATGGAAGGTATTGAATTGTTGCGAGTGGATGACCTGCGCTCCTTGGTGGGCTTGGGTGCCTTGTGAAATGAAGAGGAACATCTGCTGATAAGGTATAAGGGAACATCGTGGGTGTTAAGGAAAGCGTCTCGTGGGCGCTGAGTACCTGAACTTCCAGTTGATGGTCGTGGTGAAGTAGCCAGGCTGTCCGACTGATGGTTGCTGAATGTGTGACGCGAGGAACCAGCGCAACACCGACCCTGAATCAAACAAGGTTAGCGGTGTGCCGGCTCCCAACGCCACGGATGCGCACTTCCCTGATTTGCGTGGCGTCGGGACAGTGCAAGCACTGACAGGGAAGGCGGGTCTTGACTGGAGGGATCCACGGATAGTAGCAAAAGGAATGCTCCAGTAGTAGCAGTAGTCCGATGGATGAATTTGGCAGGGGAGGAAGCAGGTGGAAGAGGCGGAGAACACAGGAAGGCAGGAGGCAAGAAACTGAACTAACAAGCAAGGGAAAAGGAAGGATCAGGCTCCAGAGCTGAAGAAGGAGAGGAGCAGACAGGCAAAAGGAGGCTGGAAGGGAATGGACCCCTGAGGCAGGACAAGGAACCGGGGGCCAACAGGAACAGGAAGGAACTAACAGGGAAGGACGAGGAGCAAGGACTAGAAGACTGGACAAGGTGTTACCAGAGTAACACGGGCGAGGACGCGATCCGGAAACAAACCGCGTTGAGACGCGGTTTGTTCCAACAAACTGGCCCTTAATATAGGGCAGGCAGCACCCGGGAGGCTTGGAACGCAATCTGCGCCGTCCCCGGGTGCTGACGCGCCCAGAACGAGGCTTGGGAAGCAAGCCTGCAACTTCCCAAGCGCTCTGTGGACTGCGCATGCGCGGAGGACGAAAGACGGCCTTCCGCGCCTGCGCGAACCATGCAAACGGGAAAACCCGGAAGCGGCATGAGCCGCAAATGACCGAGGGCCCCCCAACCTATATCGGGGGTAGATGCGCCAGGATGGGAAGCGCCGGGACCTGCAGATGCGTCCCGCACCGCGCCCCATACCCCAGGTGAGTGGCATGACACTATGTCCCCTCCCAGAAAGGCCAGGGGACCCAGGTTTCCAAGGGAATCGGAGATGGAACTCGCGCACCAGACGGGGTGCATGCACATGACTGAAAGGTTCCCAGGTGCGATCACAGGCAGGGTAACCCTTCCAGTCTACCAAGTACTGAAGTACACCCCGTCGTATGCGCGAATCACAGATCTCTTGTACCTCAAATTCAGGAACTCCGCTGACATCAACAGAGGCAGGACGGGAAAAGGATCGCTGGAAAGTGTCAACCACGTAAGGCTTCAAAAGGGAGACATGAAAGACAGGATGAATCCGCCAGGCCTGGGGTAATAGTAGGCGATATGCTACGGAGGACAAACGCTTGGTAACCTTGAATGGGCCAAAATAACGGGGAGCCAATTTGGTAGGAAGATTACGCACTGGTAGATTTTTGGAGGACAACCATACTAAATCACCCACATGGAGTATGGGTTCAGGAGTGCGCCGCCTATCAGCTTGTTGTTTCATGCGTTCCTGTGCCTCTGTAAGAGTTCTGCGTGCCAACGAATGTTGCTTCTGGAGGGTAACAACCAGATGATCAGCAGATGGAACTGCACTGGGTGGTACAGGATGAAAAGGCACCAATTTAGGATGCTGACCAAAAGAACAGAAAAACGGACTAAATCCGGTAGCGGAATGTTTTGTATTGTTGTAAGAGGCTTCGGCAAGAACCAGATGTGTTTTCCAATTGGTCTGAGTGGCATTAGCAAAGCACCGAAGGTAGTGTTCCAATGTTTGATTAGTCCTCTCAGTCTGGCCGTTGGTGTGTGGATGATAACCCGAACTCAAGGCTCTGTGAATGCCTAGATGATTGCACAACTGACTCCAGAAAGAGGACAGGAACTGGGATCCACGGTCGGATATGATTTTTTCTGGTAGTCCATGCAACCTATATATTTCTTGGAAGAACGCCAAAGCCATCTGGGACGCCGTGGGTATCCTGGGGAACGGGACAAAATGGGCAGTCTTGGTAAAGCAGTCTACTACCACCATAATGCAGGTATATCCATCAGACGGAGGAAGGTCCACGATGAAATCTGCGGCAATGGTATGCCATGGGTATGGAGGTATCTCTGTGGGATGAAGTAACCCCAAAGGCTTTTTTCTTGGAACCTTGGTCTGGGCACACATAGGACAACTCTTGACATACCGCTCGATTTCTTCGGCCCAGCCTGGCCACCAGAATTGCCTGGAAATTAGTTCTTGAGTGGCTTTTATGCCACGATGTCCACCCACTCGGGAACCATGGAACCCGTGTAGTACAAGAGTCCGAAGAGAGACCGTGGGTATGTATAATCTGTTCCGATAAAAAAGCAACCCATTGCGTTCGGTGATCTGTGGTCGTTCCAAGAGACTCGACCGAGCTGGATCCATTCGGGTGTCTTGTACTATTGTCTGGAGATGAGGGGTGAGCGTGAGTAGAAAATGCCTCGGAGAGATCAATGGCTTGTTATTACAGTCGCTCTTAACGTCTCCTTCCATGGAACGGGATAAGGCATCTGCCTTCAAGTTCTGAGCACAAGGAATGTAGGTTATGTGGAAATCATAGTGAGAGAAAAAGAAGGCCCATCGGGCTTGGCGAGAGGTACGACACTGAAGTGAACGTAAATACTGTAAATTGCGATGGTCGGTACGAACTTCCACCGTATGTCATCCTCCGAGGAGATGATGCCTCCATTCTTCAAATGCTGCTTTTATGGCTAACAGCTCCTTCTCTATCACGGCATAGTTCCGTTCACTGGGAGTGAGTTTACGGGAGAAATATGCCACAGGATGTTCCATGCCAGATTCGGATTGCTTCTGCAGGAGAACCGCACCAATAGCGAAATCGGAAGCGTCTGCTTCTACGATGTATGGTGTCTCGTCATTGGGATGACACAGAATGGGTGCTGTGCTGAAGGAATTTTTCAAGGCGTCAAAGGCCATGGTAGCCTGTAAATCCCAAAGAAAAGGTACTTTGCTGCTGGTTAATCGAGTTAAAGGAGTCGTAAGCTGTGAGAAATGGGGTATGAACTGTCGATAAAAGTTGGCGAACCCTAAAAATCGTTGCAGAGATTTCAGATCGAGAGGTTGGTTCCATTCCTGAATGGATCATATCTTAGCGGGATCCATGAAGACGCCTGATCCACTGATCACATAGCCCAAGAACTCCATGCTTCCCTTGTGAAAAGAGCACTTCTCTGCTTTTGCGTACAGTTGATTCTGGGATAACCGTCGAAGGACCTCGCGTACGTGTTCCACGTGTTGTTCTTGGGAAACAGAGAAAACGAGGATATCATCCAGGTATACCCAAACTGAGACGCCGATCAGGTCACAAAATACGTGGTCCATAAAGCGCTGGAAGACCGCCGGGGCATTACATAAACCGAATGGCATTACCCGGTATTCATAATGCCCGGATGGTGTTTTGAAGGCCGTCTTCCATTCATCGCCTTCCTTTATCCGGATCAGATGATAAGCTCCACGGAGATCTAGCTTGGTGAAGACTTTAGCTGTTCGAAGTGATTCCATGATATTCCGGATCAATGGCAGTGGGTATCTGTCTTTTCGTGTAATATCATTCAATTGGCGGTAGTCAATACAAGGACGTAAAGTACCTTCTTTCTTCTTTACAAAGAGTAAAGGAAAACCAGCAGGAGATTTCGAAGGTGTTATGTATCCTTTTTTGATGCAGTCATCCAGATATTCCTGTAAGACTTGTTTCTCGTTTAGGGACAAGGCGTAAATCTTCCCATGAGGTATTATCGAACCTGGTATCAGATCAATAGAACAATCGAATGTTCTGTGAGGAGGTAGAGGTATATCCCTGGGCTCGGAAAAGACCATTCTAAAGTCATCGTACTCTTGAGGAATGGGCAGCAATGAACAAAGACCAGGTGGACTACTGCTTCTAGCAAGAGGTGTGGAGATGACGATGTTCTGAGACCTGCCAGGCGAACAACAATTCTGAAGGCAATGAGCGGAAGCAAAAACCAAAGTGCGTGTTTCCCAATCGATGGTGGGATTGTGGCATAGCAGCCACGGTAAACCCAAAACTACTGAATATGATGGTGATTTGATGACGTCCAGGGCGATTCTCTCACCATGTTCCTTAATCTGGACAAACAGACCCATGGTATGTTGACGTATAGGCCCCGAAGATAAAGGAGTCCCATCAATCACCTCCACTGGCAGAACATTCTTCCGGGAAAACAAAGGTATACCATGCCTTGCTGCGAAGTTCTCATCGATGTAATTACCAGAAGCTCCACAGTCCAATAAGCCGAGAACATTCACCTCTTTGCTTAACCATGTCAATTTGATCTCCAGAACTAATAAAACAGCAGGTTGCATGGGCTGAAGCAAGGAGCAGAGGCCGGAAAGGACTGGAGGCGAAGAGAGACCTGTCGTTGCCTTTCCAATAGACGACAGGTCTTTTAGTTTTCCGACTTCCGTTGAGGGCGTGAAGGGCAGGTACCCAGGTAATGCCCAGCGGCTCCACAGTACAAACACAGTCTTAGAGACCTTCGGCGTTTCCGTTCTGCTTCGGATAACGGACCCCTAACAGCCCCCAACTGCATGGGTTCTGGACCGGATTCCGAAGACCCAGGAATCCCAGTAGACGTGTTTGTAGGTCTGGAAAACAACCTCTCGGTTCGACGTCTCTCTCCTCTTCGTTCTGCTAGTCTGTGATCGATCCGCAATACTTGTTCCACAAGTTGTTGAAGGGTGTCGGGCTCAGGAATGTGTAACAACTCGTCTTTATATTCTTCTCTCAATCCCCGACGAAACAGAGTCTTTTGGGTTACTTCAGGCCACTGGGAATCGGTGGCCAATTGCCGAAAGCGGCCAATATAAGCTATTATGTCCATGGCTCCCTGCTTGAGGTCCATCAATTGATTTTGAGCCGCGGAGGCCAGATTGGGTGATTGGAAAACCTCTAGGAAAGCTTTTTCAAACGCTGCAAAATCGTTGAGAATGGGACTATTGGCAGCCACCAAAGGCGTTGCCCAAGCAAGTGCGTTCCCAGTCAAATTACCCAGAATATACCCAATCTTGGCCTTGTCAGAGTTGAAGTAAGTGGACCTGAAGAGGAAGTGTATCCTACAATGATTACAAAACTCGACCACACGTCTTGAATCACCATCGAATTTGATTGGTGCAGTATGAGCCATTGCACCTTCACCCTGAGGTGTAGTCCCGGTACCTTGTGCCACCAACTGTCTCAGACCAATGTTCTCTTGATGGAGTGCAGTCATCTCGGCTCGAAGGGCCCGCATCTCTTCCCTGAGTTCCAGGGATTCATCCATCTCAAAATCAGAAGGTAGGCGTCTCAATCTGTTAATGAAAGCGTCTCGTGGGTGCTGAGTACCTGAACTTCCAGTTGATGGTCGTGGTGAAGTAGCCAGGCTGTCCGACTGATGGTTGCTGAATGTGTGACGCGAGGAACCAGCGCAACACCGACCCTGAATCAAACAAGGTTAGCGGTGTGCCGGCTCCCAACGCCACGGATGCGCACTTCCCTGATTTGCGTGGCGTCGGGACAGTGCAAGCACTGACAGGGAAGGCAGGTCTTGACTGGAGGGATCCACGGATAGTAGCAAAAGGAATGCTCCAGTAGTAGCAGTAGTCCGATGGATGAATTTGGCAGGGGAGGAAGCAGGTGGAAGAGGCGGAGAACACAGGAAGGCAGGAGGCAAGAAAATGAACTAACAAGCAAGGGAAAAGGAAGGATCAGGCTCCAGAGCTGAAGAAGGAGAGGAGCAGACAGGCAAAAGGAGGCTGGAAGGGAATGGACCCCTGAGGCAGGACAAGGAACCGGGGGCCAACAGGAACTAACAGGGAAGGACGAGGAGCAAGGACTAGAAGACTGGACAAGGTGTTACCAGAGTAACACGGGCGAGGACGCGATCCGGAAACAAACCGCGTTGAGACGCGGTTTGTTCCAACAAACTGGCCCTTAATATAGGGCAGGCAGCACCCGGGAGGCTTGGAACGCAATCTGCGCCGTCCCCGGGTGCTGACGCGCCCAGAACGAGGCTTGGGAAGCAAGCCTGCAACTTCCCAAGCGCTCTGTGGACTGCGCATGCGCGGAGGACGAAAGACGGCCTTCCGCGCCTGCGCGAACCATGCAAACGGGAAAACCCGGAAGCGGCATGAGCCGCAAATGACCGAGGGCCCCCCAACCTATATCGGGGGTAGATGCGCCAGGATGGGAAGCGCCGGGACCTGCAGATGCGTCCCGCACCGCGCCCCATACCCCAGGTGAGTGGCATGACAGTGGGTAAGTGAATAACAATCAGCAATACCCTGGCTTGTTGTTTGTGAATCTTCAATAATACTTGCTGAAACAAGGGAGGATAGCTCAGGGGCAACATGCTCGCCTTGGAAGAAATACGACACAGAGCAACACAGGTTCGATCCCCGGGTCTGGGTATTAAGCGGGTTATAAATAACCTGTCATATATCATAACAGTAGAAGAAGCCACAAATCATACAGAAGAGCCTTTGTCCAAGGATTAGATAGAGCACCTGTTTTCCAGATGAATGTGCCTGGAAACAATAAAGAAAAAAACTAGTCTCTCTGGCAAACCAGTCAAACTGAGGGAGACCCCAATGTTCTGCCATAGATAGAAACATTATGTTAAAAATACAAATCCTCAGTCTGATATACGAGGCTTAAACAACTAGACTAGAGACTGGTTACCAATCAGAAGAAGCATCCAATTGAAAGCACTCTGCATTAGCTAAAGTGATTTTAAGGGCTGTGCAGCCAAACTTAAAGATCATCCATGCCAACTATGCAAAACACTGAGAGCCAGCAACGAGATAGCCCTAAAAATGCTGTGATATGTCAGAAAAAGTCAAGGAGGAACAGACTTCTCTAACATCACGGCACAACTCTGTAATTCTCTTCCAAAGGGAATATAAACACTTCAGAATCACATTACTTCCAGAAAATGTCAAAGACCTGGCTCTTCAACACACTTTATCTAGACAAGGCGCACACATCTTTTGCCAACAGGATTTTACACCAAAAACCCTGTCCGTGTTTTGCTCTCTTGTTGTGCTCCCTGGGGACCCAGAAAATAAATGGCACCAGAGCATGCTTCTGCTGCTATATAGCTTAGCCTTAGTAAATTAGTTTCTCCATTATTCTCTCCTGACTCCCAATTCATCAAGGGTCCAAAGTTTAACCATTAGGCATTGGTGATCTGCACAAGCAGCTCTTAATATCACACAGTGAAATCTTAGTTCTCAGTGACCTATTCGAAGGCACAATAAGTTCTCAGCCATCTCTGTGACTCCTACTCTATGGGTTCCTCAGGAATCTTTCTCAATCACTGTCTATGAGATACCCACCAGATACCCACCAGGGGTACTACTCTTTGTAAAGACTGGAGGGGGGTGTCTGTGCTCTCTTTATGGCAGAGGAGAGGCACAGAGGACCACAGACAAGATTCTCTATTTGGTAGAACGTGGGTGAGCAATCAATGCCTAGCTCTCAGGAGGTGATGCATGCTCGTTATTAAGTACAGTGTAGTCCCCAAGCACCCACAAAGGAATGTCCACACACTATGTTAGTGATAACACAGTTCTTTATATAAAGAAGGGCAAGTTATGTACAATCACAATAACACACTTTTTGCTCTAGTTAATCCACAATGGCAAATATATACAGTTTCTAAGTGGTGCCACAATTATACTTTGATTCCTTTAAAATGCATTAACTGTACTCAGTTGCCATGTCATACAAATCAGTAAATACAGTGAACCAACAATAGACATAGGAAGAAAGCAGGTTGGTTAAAACAATATGCAGAATACTGGCCCAGCTTCCTAGACACAGTTCTGTGTGGATTTCCCCCACCTGGGCAACCTGTAAATAAATATATAATACAAGCCCATACCATATATTGTTCAATATGAGTCTTATTTCCTTCTCTAAGGTTTTGACCACCCCAATGTACCTGGAATAGTAGTTTTCTTCGATGAGGCGTCAATAGACCCTTCTTGAGTGGCCCCTTTTAAGGCAGGAGCCACGGATCGTTGATAGTTGTCGAAGAAGGTGAACCTGGAGTTGAGAGTCCCCGATGAAAGGTTCAATGGCATCGAGGCAGCGGCTATGATCCAGGGGGTGCTCGTCGACGATCTGTCAAGGACGTCCTGCGAGGACGAGGCATGCGGTGCACCTCAACGACGATGGTTTGTTGCCACAAAGAGTTACTGAAGAACTTTGGCCCAGCAAGAGCGTGGGGTCGTCAGTGTCTTTGTGGTCTTCGGGTGGCAGAACCCCACCAGCAGATTCTCCTCGACGCGTCGGCCGTCTCAACTTTCTCCGGCAGGACAAAGAGGTCGACGGTGCAGACAATGGAGTCCCTGGATTCAAATGTTCTAAGGCAAAGACGGAGCGGTGCAGCTCCAGTCATCGAGCAGCACAACGTCATACGGTCCCCGCTTCTGGGCCACACGATGACTCAACGGGCTTCCAGCAGTTACGGTGTTACCGCCGAACTGTTGTCGACGGCAATGGACTTCGACAGCGTCGATGTCCGGGTGCTTCACTTCGAGATTCCTCGGTGGTCCCCGTCTCCGGTCGACAGTCCTTCGAGAATTGGCTTCCAGGGAGCTTCGGTGAAGATTAGCAGTCTGCACAATGTTCCCTTGTATCTCGGGGAAAGTTCTCCTTAGCAGGTCCTCTCTCAGATCAGTCCTCGACAAACTCGACAGCTTTCGGATCGGGTCGAAGCAAATGCAACAGCAAGTCTTCTTCTTCCAGCTGGGCTTCAAGGATGAGCATCAAGTATCAACTTCAGCTTTTGATCGAATTCTAGCAATGAGAGGCCCCCAGATATGCTGTTCTGTCTCTCATTCATTCTGCTGGGTCACACTCAGGCAACCAATCACTCAGAAGGGCATTGAGCAGCCAGGCAGCCAATCAGGCATACAATGCATTCAGGCCATCCTGCTCCCTCTCAGACACTCACAAAAAGGAATGTGTATTTGGACAAGTACCCAGCCATTCAGCACTACATACTGCATTCATACCAGTTTCGGGCAGAGCTGTCTCAGTCATTGTGTTTCATACCAGAAACCAGACATCCACAAGAAGAAGTGCATATTGGTCACACACTCCATTCACCCAGGTCCCACCGCAAGGGTGTACCCACAACATACAGTCACTGGGAAGGCTCCAGCCAGTCTGGCCCAGACTTCCCCACAATACCTTATAGGGAACTTCCACCCAACAGCCAGTCAGGGGAAGGGACAGAGTCAGGGATTCCCAGGCCTTTGGGAAAACAAGGCAATAGGCAATAGAAAACAAGAGGCCACAGGGGCCATCTTGGCTCCTTTCAGGAAGCAACTGATTCCAATGGCAGGGCCTGGGTATCCCAAAATGGAGGATATTCAGAGCACCTGTCAAATTCAGCATGGAGCTGCCACCAGCCCATATCCAGCTCTGTGTGTCATGCCACCCACAGGTGCCCAAAAACATACACTACGGGTACAGGGTTGTACTCCCACCCCTGGGTGCTATACAGGTATCCGAGGGGTCTGTTCACCAAACTAAAAAGAGGAAGAGCTGCACTGCCAGGAGTCCCACATGGACTCCTGTGCAGAAAATATCACAGAACACGTGAAAAAGGACTACAGGACAAGGACAGGGAGGCCCTGTCCCTCCAATGCATTTCCAGCATCACCCCTTCTTTCCCTTCCTTACTCTGATCTCTCACCCAGATCTGTACAATTCCCACTGCCAAATGTGTCCGACAACACCAAGACGCTCCGTCGCTTCCTCTCACACCATACCAAAATCTTCTTCTACCAAGATGCTACTGAAGTAACACTCTGACCAAGACATCAACAAGGAGAAATTGGATGGACATGTAAAATTGTCCTTCGGGCCCTCCACCAATCTCATATCACTATCATTTTCAACAAACACACTATACACATACCAATGAGGCCACTTGCAGATGGCAAACTAAATACCCCCTTCCCCCAAAAAGACCTCAAACATTAGATAATTAAACCACTGCACCAACATACATATCATATTCCTGGCCAATGCATCCAAGCACCACAAGCCCCATATAGACATACATTTATTTTAGTTCCAAACCCAAGACCACCTACTAACAGACGAGAAAGCAGAGCTTACAGTATTTGTACTCATCAACACAACAGCAAAGCTATCTAGCATTTTCCGTCTATTTCCACTAACCTAACACCCATCTTTTTTCAGCGCTGCAAGAGCATATGAAACCAAGCAGATGGGAGTTGGGTCTGGTACAAATCCTAGAGTCATAACATAACCTTCTCCCACCCATAGAGATAAGCACTGAGAGGGTATTGCATCAAAACAATTTATGCCCAAAAATCGAGGCCCTAAAGAACACGTTTTTTGGCTTGATTTTTGCAGTATGTTGGTACCTTTTATTTAAAAAATAGATAGGGCGTTGGGTAAGGATATAACACAAGTGTGAGGGGTATGGAGGGGAGCCCGCGGGGATCTCCCCTGAATTAAATAATAAAAAATTGTGAAAATAAACTAAATTCTGTTTTCGTAATTCGGACCCAAAATAAATGTTGTTTTGGGCCTCGGTTTTCTTTCTTCATTGTTATAACGTAGAACCACTGAGAGAGCTGACAGATGAGCTTTGCTCAAAGACCCAGAGCATGCACCATAATTACCAGCTGAAAAGACTTCATGACACCTTTGTAACGGATATATGAGTGAGCCACCTGATTGAGTATGTTGATCAATACCATGCTACCTACATAAGTGGGTTGAAGGGACTGGAGAGTCTTCAACACCACATACAACTCCATCCATTTAGATGAACAATTCTCCTATGCCCAAAACAAGCAGCTTTGAGATGTTTTGTTGCTAAATGTAGCCTCCTTCCCTTTTGCAACACATTTGTGGTTATTGCGAGCCAAAGAAATACCAAACCTGAGCTGGTCTGGAAGTAACCGCCATTGTATATTCAACCATATCTGTGATCTGTGTCCTTAATGGTACCAGGAGCATGGAATTTTTTGCATTGGCCATTTAAGGTGGGTTTTCAGGTCAGGATTATCCAAGATCACAGACGCTGTACATGAAGCAAGGTATCCAAGGACTGAGTCATAACTGTAGATTTGTTCTTTAGCACATGGTACCCATGAAGACACTCAAGAAACAGGGCTCCGAGTACTAGCCAAAGAAACTCCCATCTTTGATACACAAAAGTGCTCCTACTAATTGAAGCTGTCATGAGGGGGTGGGAAATGGTTCCTCAAGTTGTATTCATGATCTCTTATCATGAACCATTTCACTCACTATTCTGTATTGAAACTCTAGGTATGGATAAGCTTTCATCCTCTCTTACTAAAGGAGCCAAAACCTTTGGAAAACATTTGTAATACTCTGGTACTCTGGTACCTGAGGAATCCTGTGCTTGAGTACCTGGAACTTGTAGCATATCTTCCCAAGATTAACGTGAGATATCTTCCATTCATGAGTCCCAAGGATCACCATGTACCGCTACACATCTTATCTTAGAAGTGAGCTTGTATCTGTCAGTCAATCATGAGATAGGATCATAGGGATCATATGTTGCAGGGGTTTCATCCAGAAAAGCCAATATTTATGTACCAGTTCAGCCTCTTCTGGTCCAGAACTGATTGTAAATTGCTGGTTAGTTTCTTCCCTAGGAACAGGATGGAAACATATCAAGGAATCCCTTGTCCCAATGTATTCAGAAGATGGCATACTTAATTTAAACTATTCAATGCCCTTCTGCAATGCTCAGCACTTGATGTGACAATTTGGGGTTGGAATCAACAAACTACTGTGATCTGGTTGGGGAATCCAGTAATAGCACTTATCACATTCACAAGTCTGCAACCTCTCTCCAAGCTCTTCTCAAGTGACACTAGCATGTCCCCACTGATAATGAATCCAGCTACCTGCTGTCAGTGTATTCTTGCTTTAGGTCATATGAGTGGGGGACTATAGAAGGCTGCAACTGATACTGTGACTTGAGCATTTTGGGTTCATCCAGAAAAAAGGAAACATGACCCATGGGAGCCAGGCTTTGCACAAGAAAACTCATGGTGGGAACTCAAGATACAAAGTTCCTTCCTCTACCTTTGAAGGGCAGAGTAGTTGCGCTGTATAAATCTTAAATAAATGAATAAACAGATTATTTCCAGGATGAAGTCAAGCTACTGACCAGAGCAGCACAGCCCTAGAATAGTTATTTTAGAAGGTTCTCATTTGTAAGCTAGTTCACCTTTCAATGTCTTAGCACTAGATGACATTTGGTAGCAATGGTTATACTACCACCACAGGGAGGCCCCCAAATAATATAATTCATGATTGATAAACACCTGTCACTCTATGATTTCCCAAGGAGTCAAGATATTGGCCCCCTCGCGATAGTCTGTGTTAGGATTCTATATATCTACAAGGAAGAATGAGATGCAACTGTAGAATAAGAACCTGTTCACAAAATCAACCTGATAGTAAAGAAGACCCTGTTTAATTTTTATCTTCCCAGGAATTCTCTGATCAAAATCATCAATAGGGTACAGCTTAAACATTTGATGTTGAAAGGAAGGTTTTTTTGTGTCTCTCCATTCATTAAGGAGAGAACATTCCCAGTCTTCATGGAAGGTGGATGTTGTGCTTTAGGAGTCTCTGAATTGCCATGATTCAATACCATGCATCTTAGCAAGCTGACTCACATTAATTAATTATTTATTTCCTACTGGCCGAAAAAATAAGCAAACTAATTTCTGCACTACACTCACTTCATGGTGTGGTGCCAGACACAAACCTCATTGCCCAAGCACAATATTTTAGCAATACTCAATGTCTGCCATTGTGTACTGCAGTGTAGGTACTCTAGACCATATCCAAGATGGCACCATTACAAAGTGGCATATTCTGCTGTGCTTAAGCTGATGTAGGTTTGTACATGCTTCATAACCACAGCATTGGTAGTGTAGAGAATTTGACACTCAAAAAAGGAGCATTTGTGTCAGATGGGTTAGAAGCTGGTAAGCAGTACATTTTTATAATGTGAGCTGTTATGACCTTTAATGGCCTACAAAAGTCCTTCAATTATAACACAATAATACCAATATTTAGTTATTTGTACAGAGAGGAATACAATAGATCAATCAGATTTGACGGGAAGCAGTGAGCTTCTTACAATGGGGTGAGTTCAAGTAACATTCTGACCAAGTTGTGGTGTGGGGTGCATTTACAGGCCCCAATAGAAGTCCTTTTGACATGAATGGCAGGCATTTTAAACACTGAAACAAAAAAGGCCTGGACTGTGTTGTTGTTTTTCAAGTGAAAATAAAGAGCCATGTGGAAAGGGGCCTACCTGCCATTACCAATGGACAAGCAACATTTAAATTTACAAAAGAAGGAGGGATCCAAGATCCCTGTCACATGGAAAACAGGATGCGTACGCATTGAAAACAAAAACAGCCTGCAAAGATGTGTGCAAATAAGAACAGTTTTAAAAAGTAAAAGTGAAAAATATAGCACTGCTCACAGAAAAATGCCACGAAAACAAAACATGATGTGCGGGTTGACCAAAAGCAATGTATCTTTTGCTTCACAAGGACATCTCCCACTCCCAGCCTCGATGTCACATCTCCAATTTAATTACCAATTGCAATAAAATGTCCTGCTAAAGGTGTCCAAATTCAATGTTCTCAGACCTGCTTGCTGTGAAAGCATTGACTTCAAGAAAAGTTACCTCTTGGCTGGTGCATAACTAATATGTGTGAAAATGGGGGCACCCACTTCGAAGAACAAGGTTCCAACACAAAGGAGACTGAGAAAGGTACAGGCTGACCCAGTGAAAACAAATGGCTGGAAGGCAGAAATTGCCATTTGTAACACATAAAGATTCCCAATTAATTTAAAAGGACTATTATCATTTAGGTCTTTTTCTCAGCAACCATAAGGTGGATTGATTTCATTTTTGTACCATTTTGTATGTACTTTACAGGCTATTTGGGGGGTGTAAAATGCATCTACCTGTGACTCTGGGAACTGTAATGGCCAGTGAGACTAGGTTTCTGGCTGATCTGAACATGCACCAAAAGTGAGAGTTGGTGAGAGTGCGGAAAATGAAACTAGGTATATGCTTAATAACTTACATATTCATAACTGTTGTGCCTTTTTTTGGAAATGGCAGAACAGTGCCACACGGCCATGCTACATGGTATGAATTTGATTGTCGACTCATCTAGTTATCCATGATTAGCTAAATCAGAAAATATGTTTAGTATGGCAGTTGCTAGTAAAATTATGAAGTTGTGATACTTAACTAGTTTTTGCTAAAAAGTTAAAAGGAGAACAAAGGGCGATTACAAATTTGAATTGCCATATGTTGCTCCAGAACCCTAAACCAATCCTAGAGATAGAGATGCAAAGCTCAATGCACTTCTTAGAGTTATTCAAAAGAGTATATTGTGAGTCATTGGTAGTTAATAATGATTTTAATTCACCCAACACAAGTGCAAAATTACCATACTTTCTTAAGTATCTGATAGCTTGCATTAGATACTTATTGTTTTACCTTACATAGTCCTATACAAGTTGTTAACTACTTTTCAATCAATTGTCTTGACAATTATTATCATTAACCATTGCAAACATTAGCATGCTCCAATATTGGTATTAGCCCAACATTGACCTTTGCCTTCAATCAGTTATCTTGACGATTATCAACATTCAAATTTGATCAACACAAGTGCAAAATTACCGTACTTTCTTTAGTATCTGATAGCTTGCATTAGATACTTATTGTTTCACCTTACACAGTCCTATACAAGTTGTTAACTGCTTGTATTAGATATGTATTGTTTCACCTTACATAGTGCTATACAAGTTCTTAACTACCTTTCAATAAATTGTCTTGACAGTTATCATCATTAACCATTGCCAACATTAGCATGCTCCAATATTGGTACTAACCCCACATTGACCTTTGCATTCAATCACTTATCTTGACAATTATCAACATTAACCATTGCTAACATTAGCTTGTTCTGGCATTAGTCTGTGCCCAGCAATAACCTGTGCCTGCCCAACATTAAACTGTGCCAACACGTGTTTCGACCAATCTGGTCTTTCTCAAGGCAAGATTGTATCACTATGCAGAGCACTTGCTTCTTTATCCCCTTGTCCTTTGCACAGAGAGAGAGATTGGTTTTCAGAGAACAACACACATCATTACAGATTACATCATATTAGACAAAATCAATTCCAGTGTTTGTCAAAAGAGCATTGAATAATTGATATCAAAGATTAGCGTAACAGGAAGAAAGAGAGAAGAGAAAAGGTATGCATCATATTGGTCACCAATTACTTGTTATCAAAGCAACATTTTCTCCTACTTATCCTAATCCTGCACATACGACCATATTACACACTAATAAGCATAGTGTTATATATGCTTGATTTCCATTGGATATGGTCTCTCTACCTCTCCTTCATGAACCACATATGCTACTTAAAGAACATTTTCTTTCCGTGCATCTCAAGCTGCAATTCCCATGCTGAGTGAATCTACAAGCATGCCCGGGAGACAGATCCCCACCAAAACTCAATTCTTACAATCCATTGAATTATTTGCAAATCCATCATTGAATATTATCAATGGTTAGCAAAATGTCATTTCACTTTGTGTTTCGTTATTCGCAAATGCTAAGTGCAAGGTAAACCTATCTTACCCGCAGCTCATACATATATTTAATGATTGAACGCTGTACCTGTTAGATTGTGTTTGTTTAATTAATTGTGTGGCAATCTGCAGTTAGTGCAGTAGGACTCATCTTCCTAGCTGTAAGTGAGTTCAATCCGGCACACACCCAAGTCAACGCCTAGCATGTAGTGCACAACTGAAATCCTTATTTATTTTTCTCTAAAAGTTCTTTATTCAGAACGATATACCACTCATATCACACCCTTCTCCTGGAACCCCCCAGTCGCACTGAACCAGGAATCAGGCTGGTTTGCTAAGGTAAATATTTATTTATGTATTTAAAAGTTAATCACAATATGTTTTAATAGGTACACAACAATCACCAATGGGGTGATGTAACACTGAATGATCTCTTTAATACACAAGGAGTAAGTAGTGAGCAAAACAATTCAGTAAGAAAATAATACTTTTGTACTGGTTCAGATCAGATAGCACTGTGGTTAGAGGTTCACCCTGCACACCCCTCAACCCCCAATAGGTAATATAAAGAGATAGGAGGAGAGAACAGGTTCCAGGAATGGCGGAATTCAAACAGAATATCAATCCCACTTTCCCCCAGCAAACACAAGAGAAAAACGGAATTGGCTGTCAAGCTGTCAGAATGGCTTTTAAAGTTATCGTAGAATGGACTGGGCAAAAACACCAAATATGGTAAAAATGCTGAAATTGTTATAAATTCTTATGGGAGCCGCTTTGGATAGTTGCACACAAACACAAGCAATTATTTAATACAAAGAAAACATTTGAAATCTTAAAATTCAAGTTGGAAGCAATTAAAAGCTGTTTTACGCATGTAAAATTTTCCCAAATGAAAATTTGCGGCAAACCTTTAACTGCACAATATTTGTGATAATGGGAGAATCACATTGATTTGGAATATTGTTATAGGTGCGATAGATAGATATGGATGTTAGCTACAAGCAGAAGTTGAAATATTGTTTCTATCACAAAAACTGAGGGATTTACAGACGTTCTAGTAGAAGTCAATTTTTCAAGATAGGCGCAAGAAGGGTAAACAGGAATGCACTTTTAAAAATGACAAATGGGTTGCTTACACTAGAGGATGACTATGAACAAAACGAATACCACACAGGAACACAGTCACTTGATCAGGGTGACTGCCTGCTAAGGAAACTTGCCTTCTTCAGATGCGAAAAGGATCAGCGCAAAGATAGTTTTAACAATCCTGGTTCTGGAGGAAAGATAGGATGGGTTGGAGAGAGGTTTCAGACAATGCAAAGATACTCCTAACAATACAGGTTCTGAACACAAGATAGGATGGGTCTAAGATAGGGATAAGACTATGCAAAGTACATATGCTAGTGACACAATTCTTCCTATTTATACTCACTGGATACGTTTTCTTTAAATGGGACCGTCAGTTCTGGCAAGGGGATGGAATCTGGTTTAGGAAAGACAGCTTGGCACATCAGACTGGGCAGGGTCAGCAAGGCGCTCTGGTCACAGCACGGCAAAGGACTGGACAGGGTCAGCAAGGCGCTCTGGTCACAGCGCAACACAGGACTGGATCGGGTCTGCCCTTCTTGGTTCTGAGGATATTTATTTTCAGCAGGCAAGCAGTAGCAGCACAGCCCGGCTGTATTATGATGCTTCCCTTTAGGCTTGTGGGGTTATGTTCTGGAATTTGAGGCCTAGTTGAGAATAGTTCAGCTATGCAGTGGGCCTCTTGTCTTTGCCAAGTTCTGGAGTTTCTATCACAAAAACTGAGGGATTTACAGACGTTCTAGTAGAGGTCAATTTTTCAAGATAGGCGCAAGAAGGGTAAACAGGAATGCACTTTTAAAAATGACAAATGGGTTGCTTACACTAGAGGATGACTATGAACAAAACGAATACCACACAGGAACACAGTCACTTGATCAGGGTGACCGCCTGCTAAGGAAACTTGCCTTCTTCAGATGCGAAAAGGATCAGAGCAAAGATAGTTTTAACAATCCTGGTTCTGGAGGAAAGATAGGATGGGTTGGAGAGAGGTTTCAGACATTGCAAAGATACTCCTAACAATACAGGTTCTGAACACAAGATAGGATGGGTCTAAGATAGGGATAAGACTATGCAAAGTACATATGCTAGTGACACAATTCTTCCTGTTTATACTCACTGGATACGTTTTCTTTAAATGGGACCGTCAGTTCTGGTAAGGGGATGGAATCTGGTTTAGGAAAGACAGTTTGGCACATCAGACTGGGCAGGGTCAGCAAGGCGCTCTGGTCACAGCACGGCAAAGGACTGGACAGGGTCAGCAAGGCGCTCTGGTCACAGCGCGGCACAGGACTGGATCGGGTCTGCCCTTCTTGGTTCTGAGGATATTTATTTTCAGCAGGCAAGCAGTAGCAGCACAGCCCGGCTGTATTATGATGCTTCCTTTTAGGCTTGTGGGATTATGTTCTGGAATTTGAGGCCTAGTTGAGAATAGTTCAGCTATGCAGTGGGCCTCTTGTCTTTGCCAAGTTCTGGAGTCTGGAGCAAGGGAGATGTAGAGTTCAGCAGCAGGGTGCTCTGCCAGCATCAGGATAGTGAGTGAATCTGTCTGTCCTTATGTGTGTTGAGCTGTCTCTATTTATGCTATGAAATGAAATCATAAAGGGGGGGTGTGGGCTGGTTTAGCCAAGCTTACCCCTTTGAAAGGTGATTGGGTCAAAGTTTACACTCTGCCTTGATAGGAGGAGAGAAAAAGAGTGTCATCTTTATGATGTGATTTTATGAGGCTGAGAATCCACCCCTAGCCCCTGGAACACAAAATCTACTTTTGGCAAAATACATATTTCCACATTTGCAACCTATACAGATTACATATTTTACATAGCAGCTATTCCTCAAAACCCCGTAGCTGTGGGATCTTGTCTCTGCTATTCACAGAATTTTGCCCTTTTCACTATGAACACAATGTTCAATTTTTAAGCAAATTTCTGCAATTATGCGTGTTTTACATGGGAATTAGTGTATAAAGTTTCACAATTCTAGTGGAAATACATTTTGTGTAAAATCACATTTCTTGCCATTTCTGGCCAGAACCTGTCACACAGTTCTGGCACCTCTTCACCCATGCCGCTAGAAATTAGATTAACAACTCTGTTATTTTTATATTTTTCACAATTGTAAATAGAAAGTTATCAGTCTTTTTAAAATGTGTTCTTTGTCCTTCTTAAGCAACAAAACGTTGGCTCCACCCCTTGGTCTCTCCCTGGAAGCCCAGGAGCCATCCCCCAGGTTTGTTCCTTGCAGAGGCCATTTACGACTGTCTTCACACTTCGAATTTCCTGCTCTGCAGCTTGTCATTGGTCCTTTTGCCTCTGTAGACCAGGTTCTTTCCTACCCTGTTATTAACACTTCTCTGGAATTTCCTGCTGGGGAAAGACCTTCCTTTCGGGAGGAAAACCTGCTATTCTAGTTTGGCAGCTTCAGCCAGGTTTAATTAAATTGTTAACTCTGTTGACTTTTTCTTAGCACAAAACAAACTTGTTGTCTCAAATAACAGCTAGAATTCCCATTCAAGATTTTAAACCCATGGGATCAAAACAATTACAATATGAGTTACTATCAGTAACAGGCCTCTTCGATTGCAAACATTTGATTTTCAGTTTATACATGTTAACATTTAATCAGGCAGGCCACTGACAGCTGTCATCACAGCAGCCCTCTGCTGCACAGAGATTTCTGACAGATCCACAGGCAGGCCACTTTTGCTGTGGAAATCTCTTTATGCTCTCAGCTTTTCAAGACATTGTAAGTTCACAATGATTTCTTAAACTAAGTGATTGTAGCACCCAGCAAGAATTTTGAATTTTTGAAAGGTGTTTTGTACCGGCATTCTGAAGTTTCAGCAGCAAAGAAAAGGAGATTTAAAGCAATCTTGGAGTTTCATTTAGCAAAGCACTGCTTTTTCCTTCTGCACTCTACTTTCAATTGTTGTGGGGCCCAGTGACACATTTCAGTAGTGAACTCTGTTCCACCACTGTCAACCTGCATGGCAGATTGGGTAGCCATCTTTTTGTTCGTTGAAAAGCGCAATTTTCAGGGGTTTTGGCATGCACTAGGGTTTTGCAGCAATTTTGCTGTTTCTGGTACCACCATAACAGAGTGATGCAGCATAGCAGTGCAAAAGTGGGTCAATACATCCCACAGAGCCCCCCTCCCGACTTGAGTTTGACCGCCCGTCAAGGGGAAGTCGGGAGATTGGGATGTTATTTTTTCTTTGGTCCAGGTGGAGAAATTCAGCCACTTCTCCCTCAGTGTTGGAGGGACACGCTCTCCTCGCCGGTTCCAGTTGGGAGTATGGAGCGATACGCCAGGCTCCCTGGGTCTTTCCTCCCGGTCCCCGAGTGGTCCTCCTTGGTAATTAGAATTTCTTAGTTCCAATGCTAGGAGACAGAACAGAGCATGGTTATGGACATTTACCCACTACTACTCCCAGAGGGTGTAGTGGGGCAGATGCATACATTGAATACCATTTACAATATTCCCTGCCTGTATTTACTAATGGTTTTAACAGGTGGATTCTTCTAGGTTGCTGGAATTTCCCCCTCTTGGTTTCCGGTTGGCTCCTCTATTTTCCGCAAAGTATGCCTGGGATGGCAACTCTTCAGCTGATTTATATGGACCCACTTATCTTCCCCTTCTGCCAAACTGCCTTTGGGGATACAGATTCTGTAGGCGACTGGTGAAATTCTGTCCACAATTTCAAAAGGACCCCGCCAATTTAAGAGGAATTTGCACTCTTTGGCTTGGTTCCTTTGGAAATTGTAAAAATAGACCCGGTCTCCTACTTGATATTCTTTTCTAGTTGTCTTAAGATCATAGTGGGTCTTCATACTGTCTGCAGATCTTTCTAGATTCCGCTGAGCATAGGCAAAAGCATGTTGAAGTTGTTTTCTCAGATTCTCAACATACTCATGAGTTGTGGAGGCATTTATCAAGGTCTGCTCTGTAGAGCAGATGCCTGAGTAGCACCATCCTTCGTCCAGTCATCAGCTCAAACGGGGACATTTTTGTTGCAGAAGAAGGGGTAGATCTGATGGCCATCAGGACAAGGGGTAATCGAATGACCCAACTTAGCCCAGAATCTGCCACAAACCTTTTTAATATGCTCACAATAGTTTTGTTGCATATCACCATGGTGCCATTTCTACTAAAAATCCTAGATAAGGTAGCTTACACCCAACTTCCTTGTGGTGAACCTACTCCTAGGCGCCCGCCAATCTGGTTTCTGACCACAACATGGCACAGAGACAGCCCTTATCGAGTTAAAGGCACAAATAGACTCATTAAGAGATGAGGGAAAACTAGCACGTATCCTTCTACTAGACCTCTCAGCTGCATTTGATTTGGTGGACCATAAAGTCCTGTGCAGTTACTTGGACTCAGTGGCCCACTTCTCAAAGGAAGCTATAGTTTGGATACAGTCTTTCCTTAGCGACAGGACTATGAGGGTCTTCTCACCATCGGCCGCAGCAGACCGATACCCATTACTTGTGGGGTACCCCAGGGATCCTGCGTCTTGCCAACATGCTACAATATCTTCACCAAGCCACTCTTTGACGATCTTGACAATCTGGGTATCACCTATACCAATGACGCAGACGATACCCAGATTCTCCTACCACTCACGAGGGATTATGAGGAAGATCTGGCTTTGGTGAACAGAGTCTATAGCATTGTTCAGGCATGGATGGCTAACCATGGCCTGTGTCTGAACGATGACAAAACAGGGCTCATCATTGTGGGCACCGCAGCTCGCATCTCAAAACCTAACCTCAATTACTCGGCATTCAATATTGATGGGAACACTATTAAGGTCGCCAGAGAAGTAAAAACTCTAGGATTTTTCCTCGACTCAACCCTATCCCTCACCAAACAGGTAAATTAATTGGCATCATCTACGGCCTACACTTGTAAACTAATAAGAGCAGGAAAACAATTCCTGTCAGTTGACAGTTGCTCAATCCTTTCTAGAGCCTTTATCCTATCAAAACTTGATTATTGCAATGCTCTCTACATAGGGGCAAACAAACAAACTATTAACAATATACAAGTGCTACAAAATAATGCTCTCAGGGCTGCCCTAAGCATCCCCAAAAGAGTACACATCTCCAAAATAAGAAGGAAATATAAATGGCTCTCCACCCAAGAAAATATCAATCTCAAATCCGCTTCCCTCATCCACAAATGCCTAAATAACAAAGCTCCTCGCTACCTAACAGAACAATTTATCAGAAAAAACTTCATCAGACCGCCAAGAATACCCAACCCCAACTGTCTCCAAGTGCCAAGATTCAAACTGTCCACCATTGGAGGGTCCAGTTTCCCAGTTAGGGCAGCACAACTGTGGAACTCACTGCCACACACACTCAGATCTGACCAAACGTTTATCAAATTCAGAATGAGTACAATTAAATGGCTCATAGAGAAAGATAAGTAACCCCCACTCCCCCATCGCACTAACCTAGCCCTGCCTATATTTTTGGCCTGGTTTTGTTAAAATATGTAAATATCTGTAAAGTACGACATGTTGTCTACATTTATATGCTGCTACATTTGTTCTATGTTGTTTACCCTCATCCTGTAAACTTGAGGTAACTTGTCTTTACCTTTGCTCCTAACTTCTGTAACCAAGCTGTAAGTTCTCTTTTTACCTGCGCCCTGATACCTCTGGGTCCGGCGCGCACAACAAATAAATAAACAAACAAACAAACAAACCCAGGGCTGCTGTTGTGGGGTGGAGAGCAGAGCCAGGGAACCCGTAAGCAAACACATGGGTGAGCTGGAGCCTAATACCAGCCAGTAGGGCACTGCTCTTACTTTGCCAGATTATTCAGATATGTACAGAAGAGGTGACCAGAATAGCTTAATGAAGTTGCTGTTTTCGTTGGCTGTGCTATGTGTTCAAACTGTACCTCACAGCTTCAACTCAGAGCATGACCTGGTCGTCCTTTCTTCCTCTTGATGCTGATTAGCTGAAGGCCATTTAAAGGGTTATTAGCAACTCGAGTTACATACAGTTGTCTGACATGGCAACAACTTTGGTCCGAAGCGCTACACGGAAACACTTTACTATTAAAATGCTGCTCTACTTGATGCACTGGGTCTTACACTGGAGTGAAGTTGTTAAGCAGGTTTAATAATGTCATGTTTGTAATCAGTTACAAGGGGCGATGAACCCCGTATCTGAGTGTTGAAGACAGGATTGACAGGTTTACAGCTGTAATGACTGTGAGCCAGAAGATGTGTTATTTCATGAAGCCACGGTGCACAAGTTGCCATTCCACAATCAGTGTTGAAATTGGCAGCCTCTGACAAAGCTACTCACAGCACCCTGCAGCTACTATGTCTAATCAGTTGGTTGAAGAACCTTACCTATCTGCGAGACTGTGATGTTACTCGCTGTGTTTTCCGCAGGCACAGGGTGAATCGTTTCAGGAAAAGCAAGGCTTTTCACCAAACCGAATCGAGCCAAAAAAAAGGTGCCAGCATCCTGTGCGGGTTGCTAGGAAGCAAAAGAAACAATGCCAGCATAGTTTAACAAGTAAATTGACCGTAGGGTTATTTGGCTGCAGGCGGCTGGCAGGCCCCACGTTCTGCTTTTCTGAGCTACTGTAACAAATTTAAAACAGAGGCCTTAAAACGTTTTACGGTTGCAGCACACGTTTTAATACACATGGAATGTCTAAAAACTGATTACAAGTAGACTGTGGAAATTGATCCTGCAATTTGAAGAATAGCGACACATTTAAAGGGTGAAACTGGTATATATGTAGCTTTTGTGCAGACAATAACAAATACGATTTTAAAAATGTGCGTTTCAAACTGTTGGGTCAACGAGCGTGTGTGTGTGTGTGTGTGTGTGTGTGTGTGTATGAAAGAGTGTGCGTGTGAAAGAGAGAGACACCCTCATTACAACACCGGCGGTAAACAATGGCGCTATTAGCACCATGGTTGCTGCCGGTATTGTAACGAGTCCGCCATTGTGCAATGGGGAATTACCACCCCATTCCAAGGTTGGCGGGCGGTAATTCCCCATGCACCATTGGCCCTTCCCCATTCCCATTTTTGCCCCATAGGGCTCAATGGGAATGGGGAAGGCGGTAATTACGATACCGCAAATTGTGGTACCGTAATTACCTCCAAGGTCCCTTTGCGGGTCCCTACTTTAACGGCTGGTCCAGACCAGCCGTTAAGGTCGGGAGCCGCAAAGGGACCTCGTAATTAGGCGCTAAGGGGTTAACGGCGCTGCAGCCTTTTACGGAACAGTTAATCCCTTAGCGCCAGGGTCGTAATGAGGCCCAATAACTTATTCTGCAAGTGGAGAGAATACAATTGCCAGAAAAATGACAACCTTAAGTGAACAGCAAGGTAAGTCTTTTTGGTAGCCATGATTTTCTTAGGGAGTGATCATGGTTAAAATGTGGCAGAACTTATAGTTAGAACCGGAAGTCAAATTATCTGTCAACCAACAAGTAAAGCTTAGAATTGTAAAGAACATAAGGGGAACAAAATGACTTTAACACTCAATGTAGGTGGGACATACATTATATGGGCAATATAGCACCCACCAGAAGAATTTATTATGTGGTGAACGACTGCTGCCTAATTTAGTGGTCCAGAGCCAAAGGTGGGGCCTCTAATGAGGGTGAAGGTCACCTAGAAGACAAGTGCCCATAGGGCTCAATGGGAATGGGGATGGAGGTAACAACGGGCACATTATAAGTGCCCCATTGTTACCTCCTTCTTCCCCTCGCGGGACCCGGAAAGCACGCCTGGTTTTACCAGGCGTGCGATCCGGGTCCCACGATGGGAAGCTTGTAATCAGCGCTGTCGGAATGAAGGGGGCCGGTCCCGTACCGGCCCCCTTCATTCCGACAACACGGGTCGTAATGAGGCCCTCTCTCTCTGTGCTGTCACTCACTCTGTGCTGTCACGCTCTCCTTGTGCTGTGACATTCTCTTACCGTGCATTATCACTCTCTTTCTTTGCACCCTTCCTCCTTACACTCCTAATATCCCTCTCTCCCTGATACCCTTGATGAAATCCTCTCTTGAACCTTAATGCTATCTTCTCCAACTCTCTCCTTTGCTTGCAGCCCTTACTTTTTCAATCATTCTTTCTCTTACACCCTCACTTTTTCTCTTAAGATGCCACTCTCATCTTTTCTTGCTCATATTTCTTCTTGCTCATCATCGATGGCACCCTCTCTCAAACTGAGAACTCAAGCTGAAAGTTTACTTGGCCTGAAAATAAGGGGCCAGAACCTATTTCAACACACACATTTAGGAATGTTGATGCCACTTCTGCCTTGGCCATATTCTTTAAGACTTAAACACACAAAGTTGCCACATGCCTATAAGCTATAACCATGATACTAGCTTATTCAAAAATATTGCAACCAAATGTAAGTGGATGCAAAGAGTGAAAAAACGATGCACACAGCTTTGTGCCTAAAAATGTGCTTCGAATATCTACCCGTGTCTCTCATGAAAGCAAAATCCACCTTTACATACTTTACCTATAATTAAAAAAATGAATGAACAAATGTCTAAAACTTATGTGGTAACATAAAAGTGGAGAAAAGCAGGAAAGAAAGAAATCCTTGTCCAAAGTTTGGGTTATCTATTCAACCCACACAATGAGTGACACTGGGTGAGCAATTTACTCTCCTTCAAAAATGTGAATATTTTCGGACACACATCCCAAGATTACCTGAAATATATGTTTACTTTGCCAGAAGCAGAGTATTTTTTTAAAAACACCCAAGTATTTTTGTAATCTTCAAATGATTGCATGGTTACTTTTAATTCCAGTGAACTCCAAAATTACTTCCCCAAGCACTTTCCAAAATAGCTGTTCTTCTTTCCCTGTGGATCGTTAACAGGTTTACAGTGTTAATCCAATCCCTGCAAGTGTGACTGCGCCGTGACGGGAATTTACCTTGCCACACAGGAAGTTTCCACTCACAGTGCCGCCATTTCCTGCCCCAGTCCTTCTCAGAGTGTCTGCCGCCCTCCAGGCCCTCCCACTGGAAGCCCTTTCCAATTCTGAAACATGCCATGGAGCAAAGCGTGTAATCAGAGAATCCTCTCTGATCCTCAAACGCGGCATGTGTGCAGTATGTAGAAAAACAACATTTAAAGGCCACGCATTCCCGCTACCTGCGTGCGCCATGCAGACTGAGCCCAGACTGCGACTCTGGCTTGGCTCTAGCTATGAATATGTAATGACTTTTGTGAGCGAGCCGAGGAATGGAAACAACATCTCTGCCTTGCATCCCTAACATGATCCTTCAGTGTGTGCGTGGCTTACATTACACAATTCAGGTCATGCCAGATGGGAAGCGCATTTGCCTCATAGAGTTCAAGTCATGCCAGATGTGAAGCGCATTTGCCTCATAGAGTTCTGCATTGGATATTCCACAGTAACACTCTCATGGACCCACCGTAAACTTCTGCACATATTTTGGTCTTTCATGTCTTTCTTTCTCTGGACATTTAAAAAAAATGTTTTCTTTTATTTCAGACACAATGAAAAACAATGGCCCACGTAAAAGTTTGCTGGTAACCCGGATGTACTACCGGCGGGTTACTGGGAAACCCGCCTTACCGTTATCAGCGTCCGATATCGCGGTGTTACTTGAATATTGCGTGTGGACAACAGTTGTAATTTCCCATTCCATACACAGGACTCCATGGGATGGGAACTACTGAATCACTGGCACCCTTGTTAACAGTGAGGGTTATTCAGTCCTTGCTCTGCCGGTAGGGGCCTGAACTCCCAGCAGATGAAGCCTGCAGATAAATTACTGCCCCTCCCGACAGACTTGGAGTGAGCCAGTCCGGTAAAAATGCCAGCGCCAGTAGTACCAGTATTTGTCTGCCATTTTTACTGGATCGGCTCACCCGGAAATATCTCTCAAAATAAGTTTAGGAGCTATTTTCAGTGTGAAATGTAAATAAGTGATATTGTGAAGTAATTACTTGATACTTTAAATACAACCATGACACAACTAAATAGGTTATCCCTGCCCATGTTTTCACTCCCTGGGCGTCAATCCACCTTCTGCCCCAAAATTCAAAGCCCTTACAGGATCTTTCTGGTTAACACAAAAGTCTTAGGATAGAATTTCTATTTTTGGGGATCAGACTTTTGAAGGTTCCATAACTTTTTGTTTTCTTTATTTTTTGGGATTGTAGACTTATTTTTGGTGGCTAGAGACACTTCTCCTTATGTATTCATGCCATTGCACCCCTTTTTACTTTACTTAAGGAATATGGTATTATGTCACCAACTAAGGTATCCAGTACCAGAGGTGACTCCAGCCACCCAATTTTTGCCCTAGAGCAGTGGTCTTCAAATATTTTTGCCTGGGCCCCCTCAGAACAAAGATTGTGCAAACCAGCCCCCTCCAAAAATTCCAAATGGACAGTATGTACAAATGGATATCAACTATTGTGTGCCGTCACTGCACCCTACTCCCAGTATAGTTCCTGAGCTCCCCCTCCTGCTCCCTTCACAGTTGCTGGTCTCCCTCATCCCACTCCTACACAGTTCTGGGCTCTCCACACACCATCACAGACCCTGGGCTCACCCCACCCTGCTCCCACCACTATCCCAGTGGTCCCGCCCATCCTGCTCCCACCACAGTCCCTGGGCTAACCCCATCCCATTCCCAACACAGTTCGAAGGCCATTGGGAGCTGGTACATTTTTTAAGTGGAGGGGCATAAATATTTTCCACAAAAATGCCATAGCGACCAAGCGCAGAGAGGGAGCACAAACCAATCAATGGAGGTTCGTGGGGGGTTTTACGCCCATGAATTCTTTTTAAATAATGGGTTAAAATGTTGCATTTTAGAGCAAACTTTAAAAAAAGAAAATGGCCAGAAAGCCAAACAGTTCGCAATTGGCACTGGGGAGCCAATGGGAAAGCATGGTATGTTTGACTGGACATCTATGATAGATATCCAGTAAAAAAAGTAAAAGTAAATAAAGTACCATCCCTGTCCCATGGGCTCCACAGCGTCTCAGAAGGCGAGCTGATTTTGGCAGGTGGGTAGGGGTTTGCGCAACAAAGGCATTTTTAAAATGCCTTTGTTGTACAACCCTCCTTCCCCCCTCTAGCCCTCACTCACCAAAATCAGCTCAACGGACCAAAACAAACACACACACACACACACACATCCACACAGCAATCACTCTATCGTTCATACGAGCACCCATCACCATACACTCACTCATGACACAAGCATACACGCATCCATACACATATTTAAATAAAAAATAAATGAACATACACATACCTTCTGCAGGGGCCTGCACATTGGGTGCTGAAATGCCCCGCTCCAGGTTGCTCTGTCCATATTTGTATTTGCATTTGTATTTATTTGTTTATATACCGCTTTACACCAATGCGCTGCACAATTGAACAACTTAGTACATGAAACATAACAAATAACGGTATAAGCAAATTACAATATGAATCAGTCAACAAAACAGTAAGAAGAGCAATTAACTGGATGGAATAGAGAGAGTAGTGGAGTAGGACTGTGTGGGAGGGAGAGGGGTAAGGAGGAGAAGGAGGAGGGAAGGGGAAAAGGTGAGAGTGGGGAGGTAAGGGATGGGCGGAAGATATTTAAGGGGAAAGATAAGGAGGGAGGGGAAAGGGTTTCAAGGAGGAGAATGGAGAAGGAAAGATTTAAGGGAGGAGCAGAATGAGGAGAAGGTAGGGGTAGATCGGATTGCGAGAGGTAGGGAGTTCCAGTGCAGGGGATTATATGTTATGTATGATCGTATGTGCGAGGAGGCGCAGGAGCTCCCCTCTCACATAGAGACATGTAGTGCCCAAGCCAGCATTTCCAATGAGCTATGCAAGGCTGGTGAAGCAAAATGCCCTCAGCGTTGCATGGCTCAGTGAGCATGTGTGGCTGGGGAACTGAACTGAACCATTATCGATGAGCTGCCAGGCTCGGACTGGCTTATAGGGCAATAGGGTGATGCCTGTACCAAAAATGTAAAATGCTAGTGTAGCCCAGTCAAAATGGGCCACTTTCTTAGCCAATGTGGGCAAGTTTGATGGGTTACTTCACTATGCAGCTTGTAGTTTTGACCATTGTTGCTGAATTAATATTCTTTAAATATCACAATTTGCTTACATTTTAACAAAAAACACCCCCTTGGGTACTATTCAAACAGTCTGTGAGTTAAGAAATGAATATCCATTTGCAAATGTTCGGTTTTAACAAGGATATCAGATTTCCATTATACTGCCCTTCAGGGATCCATATTGTTCTCTTTCTCAGACTGTCACAATCCACATTCAACAAGAATATTGAACTCCCATTAAATTCTCCTTCAGTGAGTGGTATTGCTTACCTCCTTTCCTTATTACAGTTCAAATTCAATAGCTTTATCGTCAGGATTTTTTCATGAGTTCTGAGACAAAGTATTAGTATTGCATAATACACATCAGTGATCTTTCCGTGCCTCCCCTGTCCCCCGCTACATTCGGTCTCACCAGGAACCATCTTCGGGGATTTTACTGGTCCAGCGACGGTTTTGTTTCTCCACCACACCATTGAGATGACTTCCTCAATGTCTCTCGCATATGGTCATCGCTCCTTCTCTCAGTTATTCAGAGTCTCAACTGGGAGCCGCTCCATTTGTTGCAGTTTCCGTGTGGCGGTATCAGTGTAGTTGTGCAAGCCAGCTGCACACCATGAGTCTCTCATGGCCATGCTACCACCATTTGGCTTGTCCCTTCTCAGGTTCTCGATTAAGCTGACATCTCAGTGTTCTCTTTGCTGCTTCCGAGCAGATTTGGATTTTGCAGGCTCTGCATCCTCCTGCAGCTCTCCCTCTTCCCAGGTTCACATTGCCAGGGAACCTCCCCTGCTTGGAGACGCTTTCCTCTCTCACTTCTCGTCACCCTTTCTGCCACGTACTTGATGAGTGTTTCTCTTTCAATCCATTTGTCTCCGTGGATTGATCGCCTTTTCTTTAAGGGACTGTTTCTCTTTCTTCAGAGCAATAACATTAGTTTTTTCTTTTTTCTTTCATTTTTGTAACACGCCACATGCCCATGGGCTTCAGGGTGCACACGAAGACAAGACAAGAACAGACAAACACAGAAAGGCAGAAGAGGAAAGAGGAATCATAAGCGGGTTATTCCAGGTTAAAGAGATGAGTTTTTATGGCCCGTTTGAACACAGTGTATCTTTGGATCTGCCGTATCCGAGCTGGTAGTGTATTCCAAAGAAGGGGACCCTGTGCATCACGGGTGGTACCTCCAAATGTAGCTGTTCTGAATCTGGGGTGTTTGAGGACGAACGCAGTAGATGAGCGAAGATTCCTCTCATTTGACTTGATACTGATACGTGCAGACAGATATATAGGACTGCTGAGGCTCAGTTATCTTCTTCTTCAGCCCAGTCCTGATAGTTGACAGGGTATGACAGACCCATATATGCCATCATGTTTACTGGTGAAGGGAGTTCCTCACAGGAATGGAAGTAATTGCCCCCTAAGGAGGCGTCTCTCTCTGTGAGGTCACACTTGCTTCTACCCTTAGGGACGAGGTTGCAGACCAAACTCACTTTCCTAGCATCACGGGGTGGGGAGAACCTCCCCCTTGGGAAGAAGGGACGATTTCCCTCAATTTGTCACATCGCCCAAAGTACATTCTTGGTAGCCTTTGGAGCACCAATGTGTTTATTTGAAATCCTGTTCTTGGTCATTTTGATTTTTAAGTCTCTCTGTGTTCAGGGCAACCATCAGGAAGGCACAACATGGCCCTTCTGGCCATGTGGGCTCTTCCTGAGCCCACATGACAGCCTCCATACAGATTAAAACTGGTTTAGGCCAGTGCAGTGCCCTGGGCTCTCTCTCACTTCCTTTGGGGTATGGTGGGTAATCTGACACTTTGATCCCATGCCCATCTAGCAATTTATGGGCTGGCCTTTGACCAGTCCCTTTTTGCAGTGGCACCTAAGGCTCTATTGTGATTTGGAAGAAGCAGGTCTGCTGGGCTGCTGAAGGGGGTTTCCTGTGATTCCCAATTTTTTGCCATTTTTAACCCTAATCTAGCCATACTGACTGTTATAGTGGTTTGGGTATATACTAGCTTGGGTTTTATGCTCCTGGAGGTCCAGTCCAGGCTTCTTGAATTCTCCTGAGGCCACCTCTCAACTTCTGGGTTGAGTCTTCCATGCTGGAAGCATTTTCTGGGCTGTTTACTGCCACTCCCTGCCGTTTCCTGCTTGGATGTATGCTACTACCATCACCTAGAAGGGGGCTGGGAAAAAAATCTCCCAACCTGGTCCACGGCTTGGAATGTCCAACAGTCCCTGCAGCCAAATAGCTCCATCCTGGGGTACTTTTCTGCTGGTCTACCATTCTTTCCTGTCCACAGAGCAAGCAGAATATGTCTTTGTGTGCTCCATCATCTTCCCTGAGTGTTGCTTGTAATATTCTTCACTCCAGGCTTAAAGGTTGCCATTATGGGAAGACTGTATTTTCTTCTTCTTTGCCATGGGGGGGTCATCGTTGTCTCAGGATTCAAGCCCTTGGGCACGGGATCCTGAAAAGAAGCCTGGACTTACCTGTGTTGTTGGTGTTCTGAAGCCTTTTTTGGCAAAACTGGCAATGTGAGTACTTACATCTGTGTCCTGGGGTGGGCAATTAGTAAAGCTATTTACCCTCAGGGCCCATCTGGTCTGGGGTTCACATTCTTTGGAGGCAAGTCTTAACCATGGATCATCCTGCTCTACTGCATTTAAGGATTGTGCAAAAACGGATTTAACAAGCCAATAGTGTGTATGCAACCATGTTCTCCTCAGATTGATTGTGATCTGCCTCAGGACACATGAGAGACTTACAATGGAGTTACTGCATGCTGAGGTGAAAGGCACCCTGGCATCCATCCAGGTTTCTGTACCTTTCACTGTGGTGTATAGTGAGTCTAGAGTGATCTCCGCCACTACCAATGTGCACAATGCAGATCTGCAATCCCAGCCAGCTTGACAAACATGACTGCCATGATGGCCCCAATGGATTGCATTTGCTTTTTCCTGTAACAGGAAATTCAGGCAAAATCCACTGGAATGCCTCCAGTGTGCAGTGATCAGATCACTTGTCCCCTCATACTCACAAGGGGAATTAGTGAATGATGGCAGACCTCCCAACCCCCCATCATTCTTCACAGCAGTTTCCACAAAATGAGGCGGCAGCAGCCAAAGCCAAGAAAAGCTCTTCCCCCTATTCCTGTCCACATCCATCCATACAGGAGGGGCATATCCTATGAGCAAAGAGTCCAGATTTTGCAAGAAGTGAGAGTGGAACTGGAGTGGTGGCTGCAACATATGGACACCTGAAACGGGAGAGTACTATTGGGAGGCAGGAGGTCAGAGAAAGAAAGAGCTACACTCAACTCCCAAGAATTGCAGGCAGGGTCATTTGCAGTGAGGTGTTGGACCCCGCAGAGAGCACAATGTTTTGTACTCCTCAAGATGGACAATGTGTCCGCAGTCAGATAAATAAACAGCCTGGGTGGCACAAGATCTCAAATGCTGGCAGAGTTGGTGAAGGACTTTTGGCATTTATGGCTGCAGAGGAAAGTGTCAGTGAAAGCAGAGTATCTGCTGGCTCAGCAGAACGAAGTGGCCTACTGGAACTCCAAGTTCCTCAGGGATGCCATGTATAAAGAAGTGTATAAAATGAGGACATTCATATTAATGCCTAGTTAGTCAACTATCACTCAGAAGATTTGAACACATATTCATGATCCCACTCCCGTCCTTCCCCTCTATCAAATGGAGCGTAACTGATTGTTTGTTCCTGAGGCCACCAGACAGAGTTTCTCACCTGATTAAACCAGGGGCTTTACGCTCAATAAAAGAGATGGATGGATGGATGGATGGATGGATGGATGGATGGATGGATGGATGGATGGATGGATGGATGGATGGATGGATGGATGGATGGATGGATGGATGGATGGATGGATGGATGGATGGATGGATGGATGGATGGATGGATGGATGGATGGCTGGCTACAGCAGAAGAGAGAGAAACATAAAAATGAAGAATAAAACCGAGGAGGGGGAGAAAGAGGTAAGATAACAGAAGTGAAAGAGGAGAGACAAAGAGCAGAAGACAGAGAGATGTAGAGAAACAAGAATGGGGCAAGAAAGGACGAAAGAGGGGAGATAGAAAGGAGAAAGTGGCAAATAGGGAGAAATGGAGTTCCAGAGAGAGTGAGAGAGAGAAAATAAAATTAAAGAGAGAGAGTTGAAAGATAGACAGAGAAGGAGGATATAACTGCAAGTGTGTCTTGCTTCACAAGTGCTACAGTATCTCAGACTTCTTTTAATTTTAGCTGCAGCTAAAGTGGATGGGCAGTGTTTTAAGGTAAAGCACAAACATGTTACAATTCGCCAGACACATGGCCTGTGCCTTCTTCCTTCCCAAGCTGAACTATGAAAGGCCTGGAGATGGAGGAGTTGCCACGGCTCCGACTGGTCTAACGATTCTACTTATTGATGACCCTTATATCCATCTGATCTACCGGGTCTACTTATGGACGTCACTTATATCCATCCTCCCCCATTTTCCATTTTGGGCGCTGAGGGAAGGCCATCCAACATCCTTGCTGGGCCCCTGCTGAAGCTGTCGGCTTGCCATGACTCCTTTCTCCTCGTGTTGTTCCCCATGAGTGTTTCTTCCTTGTCTGTCTGTCTCCATCTTGTGGCCCGCCACCACCCTCCTCCCCATTGGTTAACAGTGCTTGCACTGGGCATTGTGAGTGAAGACCTAGTCCTGTGCTCTTGTCTCTCACTGTGCCATTTCCATTTCAGGTGCTGAGGGTAGGCCATCCAACATCCTTGCTGGGCCCCTGCTGAAGCTGCCAGCTTGCTGTGACTCCTTTCTCCTCGTGTGGTTCCCAGTGAGTGTTTCTTACTTGTCTATCTGTCTCCATTTTATGGACCGCCCCCACCCCCTCTCCCCATTGGCTACTAGCCTCCTTATCTTTTCAGGCACCTAGGGCAGCCCCTGCCTGTTTTGTCCCCTGAGGCAAAGGACAGCTCCCTTGAAGTAACTCCTGATGGTGTCTGCCGGTGCCAGCCCTGGAAGCAAAAAGCCTGCAGTCTTTGACCTGCTGCTCCGAACAAGGTAGGTGCAGTTACGGGGCAGGATTCTCTGCCCTCCACTAACTGACCCACCCCTCAAATTATACCTGTTTAACCGATCTCACTACCTGCTGCACCTAAGCTAATTGTTCTTGCTTAGCCACCCTTCTCATTGCCCCAGGAAAGTCGCATTTGCACTGCTGCTGCGTTACAATGAGGCCTTTTGCCCTCTTTTTAGGAAAAAAGAATCTGGGTTGTTTTGCATTGCTGCTGTGTTTATAACTAGGCCCTGTTCCCTCAATTTAGGAAAGTCGAATCTGGGTGTTTTTGCATTGTTGATGTGTTTATAATGGTTCCATGTGATAATATCCCAGCAGAAATGTTGCCATACAAGAATGGTGCTGTTTGTTTGCATCGATATTACCGTATGGAACCTGCGGGGGACTCCCCTGGAACCCCCGCTCCCATTTACCCGTTATATTGTCCCCATAAATAATGTCGCCTTGGCCGTTTCCCATCGACTATATGTATGGCGACATTATTTATGGGGATAATATTACCTAATACCTTTATAACTAGGCCTTTTTCCCTCTTTTTAGAAAAGTCGAATCTGAGTGTTTTTTGCACTGTGGTTACTGTTGTACTGTGAACTGCATCCCATTAGGCTCCCCACCTAGCTGGGGGTACCGTCTTTACTGTGGTGTGTCACCTGCCTGCTCCTTCTGTGTGCTGCCGTCTGTGTATCCTGCGCTTTGCAGCGCTGGGCTGTACATCTCTCCATTCTCTTGCACATTCCTTCCCTCTTCTTACTCTCCTCCTTGCACCCCATATGGTGCTCTCCATTTCTCCCATCTTCTCTAACTGCTACTCTGTCTCCTATCCTATCCTTCTCACTAAGTCTGGAAGGAAGAAGTCCAAAAGGGGCATTCTGGTCTCTAACTCAGGCCTCACTATCGCTGATACCTGCATCAGTGCTTCCTACAGACAGACTCTCACCAACACCCTCTTTGTCGTTCCTCACCAGACCTATGGACTCCTCATATGGTCTTGGCTCTCCCTCCTATCTCTTCTTCACCAATTAATGATGGCACTCGGTGGGAGGCCCTTTTGACCTCCTTCAACTCCTCCAAGATCATCATTAATGTCTATCTGAATGGTACTGTCTTGGTCCAGGGCACTCAGCCCAATTTTACTCTTTTTGATAGGCATCTACTGTGTCTTATTAACTTCCTTCCTTCTCCTACTCCTGCTAGTACCTCTCGGGCTCCTCTGCCACCTCTTTCTTCCACTGCCGCTCTGGCACCTACTTTCTCCACCATGGTTGCTATCCCACCTTCTTCTACTGACAAAAGAGAAATCATATTGTGCCTCCTATTGCAATAAAAATATTAATATTGGACTATGCCAAGCTGCTCGAAAGTCGCTTGCGAAAGAATCTGTGTTGCAAGGTCCTGACCTTAAATCAATGTAAGCCGCCATTTTCGGTCAAACCACCATTTTAGGATTTGCTTTGTAAAAGTCACCCTGTGAGTTAAAATGGTGGACAATGTCATTCCAGAATACAACATGGCCGTCTTGACCTCTGTACATAGCTAATATGTAACTTGCCTGCAGGCGGCTTGTTGAGGTCATGAACTGAGACCCTGTCCTTCGTTGACCTGTGTGAAGAAGGATTACTCATGCAATGAAACTAATCAACGAGCATATGTTGAAACAATGTATTCAAATACTGAACGTAGAACATCTGTTTAACTACATTGCATTAATGTTCGAGAAGGCCTGCATGGAAAATCTTAGAATACACAGTTATTGCATAGGCTTGTTGATACATGTATTAAAGGCAAACCAGTTATATGCAGTTGTTCGAGACTTGGCACGAACCCTAGATTGGTGATGTATTAAATGGAATATTAACCCGAAGTGGGGCTGGACATTGCGCCCACCAAGTGTATAAAAAGCGAATGCATTCTGATGAACAACGTCTCTCACTGAACACACTGAACCACGCTGGAGCTCGTTGTGTTATACTGAGGGCCGATAGCTATCTGATTTTGCTCTGTTTTTGTAACTGGATTCAGTATAAAATAAAGTACTTTGTATGTTCTGTTGTAACCCGTGTTCGGTGTATTTCCTTTTGGGGAACTCAGCCTCGATATTTTGATTTTGTTTTCACAGTTGGCGCCCGAATAGGGACCCTGAAGATTGATGCCGGATTGTTGAAGGTTGACGCACGCTATCGGACCGGGACCGGACAGTGTGACATAAGGGGCCCCACTGAATGAGACGCGACACCTCAGCAGCGCTGCACGACCCGATCCTTGGACGATAAGCGTGTGGTCCGAGACGGCATCTTGACGAGGGTCCACTTATCGAGGCGGGCAGATTTGTCGAAATCACCATACACGAGGTAAGATTATTTAGGTAAGATTCTTAGAAATCCGATCAGACCTCCTTAGGTTTGCTCAGGTGAGTCGTGACCCGATTCTAAATTTAATCCTGACAATTTGAATTTTGGCGCATTGTATCTGCAGACACAATTATTGACCAGGTAACACCAAGAATTTGAGATAAGCCTGGGAAATTGTCTACCTGCTTAAGGGCATTATTCCGCAGTGATAGACAAGCTTTGGAATTTAGCCGTCCGGCACCATAGGAGGGGTCGCCGGCATGTACTATGTACTGTAAGCATGGCATTTGAAGTATAGTATTTAATGACATTTGGCACAGACAAACCAGAAATGCCTCAGAACTTCAGTGGCCAATCAATGGTAGTTTTGAAATCCCTCGTATTGAGTATTTAGAGTCTATTCTATTAAAGAAAAAGGCTAGACCTGCAGCATTTGATGTTTTGCAGAATTGGAAAAAAGAAGCGTTGCAACAACTTAAAAGTAGAGAGAAACATGTGCGCCGTCATAAAACAAACGCTGAAAAAGCGTTGTTATATGATTAGGACAAACAGTCTGAGGCGACTAAAAATATGGATAGGGCTTTCTCACTTGGTATTCAGAAAATCTATCCTTCTAAAGATCTTCATATTTCTGATGAGTTTATTGACAAATTATTAAATGAACGAAGGTCTGGTGCCTCTGTGACACCTCTGTATGTTCCTCTTCCTGCTGCTTTGCCTCTTCCTCTGGTTATTCTTGCTCCACCTGTTGTTGTTCCCGTTGTTCTTGCTCCGCCTAATGGTCCCCTTCCTCCAGCTCCCCCACCTCTTTTTATCGCACCAGTTATAGTACCTCCATCAAATTTGCCTGCTCCCTCTCTTCCAAGTGGTCCTGAGCCACTTGTAAACGATCGAGGTGCAGGGTCAAAGGTTGTCACTCGCAATACTGTACCGCCGGAGAAGAAACGTGAGTTAATTGCATGGGCTAAGCATTGTATGGGGAAGGATGATCAAGCTAGTGTTTTTGCCACACTTTGTAATATGGATAATTTTCCTGAGAAAAATGTTTTTATTGAAGGTTTAGGGATTCAGTTATGTATAATGTGGGGTAGATTAAATAATGCAGATCTTCCACAAGGGTTAAGGGATCTAAATACTCTAGCGCTTTCTAGAGACACTGTGGAGAAGGTAAATGAGTATGTCGAGAGGTTGTTTGGGTATGGAAAGGAGTTAGAAAAGTTACAGAATGAGGATGATGAGGAGGAAAATATGTATGTACAGAAACGGTTCCTTCCGTGTCGTAAATCGATATCTGAGGAAACGCGAATTTGTAAGAAAGACGCGATTAGATGGATTTCAGACATATCAATAACTCCTGTTGAAGTATATGACACATATAGTCAATAAACGCTACAAATACAGAGGAAAGTGATACAGGTAATGGTAGAGTACCTGCAGGATGAGTGTGTAAAAAGGAAGATTAGTTGTCCCACAGAATTATTGAGTATTTACAAAAGAGCATTTTCACTTGACACTTCTTCGACTGCTTTAGCGCTCGATTTAGCTCTGTTGCTTAGTAAGCGTTCGGAGTCACCTACCTCTCAGTTGCCTATGAGAGAGGTTCCTCCGACATTTGTCCCGAAGGTTGAGATTGCGGCTGATCCTGCAAATAATATAGTCGCTGTGAACATTCCTGCACATTATGTATCACAGTTTCTTCACGTCCCGTTTTCATGGCAAGAAGAGAACACCATTAGACAGTCTATTACTGATATTAGGAAAAATCCGACAGGATTCTATAAAGAAATAGAGTCCGCCTTGCAATCCTCAGTGTTCACCATAGGAGATATTGATCTGTTATTCCCTGTACTCCTGCCCATAGATTTGTGGAAACAGGTTAGAACTATAGACGACGTACCTGGGTTGGGAGATACGTGGGCTAACATAACTAGGCTTGACGGAGAAAGGCCAGCTGGAGAGAGACCGCCTCAGGTGATTCTAACTTTGCCTGACAGAATCGTTGCTAAATTAAAAACTATAATTCCCAAAAAGATAATTATTTGGGACAAGCTTAGGGCCTGTGTCCAAGGAAAGTCTGAGGGTGCTACCGAGTTTTTTAATCGGTTCGAACAGGTATTCTCGGATTTCAGTGGACAAGACCTAGGCACAGAGTCTGGGAAAAGGTTGTTTGTGGACAAATTTGTGCGTGGATTGCTGCCTGACATCCAGTCGCAAATTATGTCTTCTGAGAGGCGAAATCACAATCAGAAGTACTGCACATGGCTCAGTACTACGAGAACCGTGTCAATAATGAAAAAGATAGGGTTGAAAAGCAAAAAGGAGATTTGAAAACTAAAGTGCTATTGCAGCAAATTGTTAGAGGCCCCAGAGGGGGTAGTTCTCAGGTTAGAGGTCAGTATGGCCTGCAGGGGAATGTGCCCTTGGGTCCTGTGAACATTAACTAGTGCGCTTATTGTCGTCGAGAGGGTCATTGGCGAGCACAATGCCCCGTCTTTCAACAAAGGTCAAATAATACATTTGGTAATATAGGTAGGCGATCCAGAGGTCGCCCGGGTGTAGGGGGCCCTGGTAGAGGTCAGTTTACACAGGACCCTCAGCAACCTTTCTCGCAGGACAATCAGACTCCGAGTGTGGACACCAGGAACATATTTGATCATCCTTCCGCTGCATATTTATCTGAAGAGCTTCCTTTTGATGATGTTCTGTTTCGTTAGGATTGCCCGAAGCAGGGTTTGGAACCTACACCTATTACCGTCAATCAGAAAGGTCCCTACGTTGAAATGGTGGTGGGAAATAGGAAACATCAGTTTTTGATAGACACTGGAGCACAGAAGTGTTCCACTGATCATTCATGGGTTCCAAACATTCCACTGTCAGGGAAAACCAATGTTTCTGTAGGGTTTTCTGGTACACCCGCTGTTTGTCCGGTTTCTATGCCGGTACCTATTTCTTTGGGTCCCTTTACGGACCATTGTCCATTTCTGTTGACTTTGGATTGCGGAGAGAACTTGCTGGGGATGAATCTGTTAAAAGAATTAAATGGAGTGATTTATTGTTCTTCTGATGGAGTGCGCTTGACGATTTCACCACAGCAATTTTCTGCCTTGCAATTCTTGACTAGACCTTTGCCTCCAGAATTCATTAATGTACCAGAGAGCTTGTGGGCTGTCGACGACAATGATGTCGGTGTTTTACAGATTGAACCTGTCAAGATAGTTTTGAAACATGGAATTGAGCTGCCACGCATTCCTCAGTATAAGATTTCAGTTGAGGGCGAGCGAGCTTTGAAATGCATTGTTTCCGATTTTGTGCATCGTGGGGTGATTGAAAAAATGTCAGGAAGTTTGTGTAACAGTCCGATTTTACCCGTGTACAAGAAAGGCGGTAATGCAATTCCATTCCGTTTCATAATTGATTTACGTGCCATTAATAAAGTTGTGGCACCACAATTTCCAATTGGGCCTGATGTAACGACAATTCTAACCATGATTCCAGCTACAGCTACTTACTTTAGTGTTGTGGACCTAAAGAATGCTTTCTTTAGTATTCCTATACACAAGGATAGTAGATATTCGTTCGCGTTCACCTTAGGGGGACGCTCGTTCACATTTACTCGTGCACCTCAAGGGTACACAGAGAGTCCTAGCATTGATAGTAGGGCTTTGAAAGAACAACTTGATACCCTTGAATTGACCTCTACCTGTACTTTGCTTCAGTACGTTGATGATTTGCTTCTAGCTGCTGACTCTGAGAGTGCCTGTAAGGAGGGCACTGTGGTATTACTTATCCATCTAGCTAAGCATGGTCACAAAGCTTTGCTTAAAGAATTTCAATATTGTTGTCAGGAGGTCGCCTATTTAGGCTATCTCCTGTCAAAGGAGGGAAGAAGATTGACACCTGAAAGAATAAAACACATTTCTGGCATGTCTGTCCCAAATACACAGAAGGAAGTTAGAGCCTTGATACGTATGGCTTCTTACTGTAGGTTGTGGATCCCAAATTTTTCCCTAGTGATCAAACCAATGTTGGCTTTGACAAAGAAGGGCATTTCTTCGCCATTGCCATGGAACGTGGTACACCAGCAGTTATTTGACTTGCTTAAGACTGCATTATGCTCTGCACCAGTTTCGGGCACACCAAACTATGAAAAGGCCTTTGTGTTGTTTCTGCATAAATGTGATGTATGTGCTTTGGCTGTATTAAACCAGGAACATGGAGGGTAGAATTGGCCGTGCGGTTACTTTTCTTCCGCCCTTGATCCTGTAGCATGCGCTTTGCCAAGATGTTTGCGAGCTGTCGCTGCTGCTGCCGCGTCAGTAAAACAGAGTGAGGGAATGGTCCTAGGCCATGATCTAACCCTAATGGTGCCTCACTCTGTAGATGTTCTACTGAACCGAACTCAAACGCAACACCTCACTTCTGCACGGTTGACAAGATATGAATTGATCTTGTTTGCTCCTCACATTCAAATGAAGAGGTGTTGTGTTCTTAATCCGGCTGAACTCGTACCTTTCACGCAAGATACTACTTGCGGTGATGAAGTGCCACATGATTGTTTGTATACGACCGAACAAGAGACAAAGGGTAGAATTGATTTGAAAGATACTCCCTTGGATAATCCGCAAGGAGAGCTGCTTTGTGACGGCTCCTGCTTCAAACTTCCGGATGGTACATCCACAGCTGCTTATGCGATCACTACATTGAGCACGGTTGTGGAAACTAAGAGAATCACGCATAATTTTGCACAGGCCGCAGAGATTATAGCACTGACCCGAGCATGTGAACTTTCCGAAGGGCTTGCAGTAAATATATATACTGATAGTCAGTATGACTTTGGGGTGGTTCACAACTTTGGGAGACTTTGGTCAGAGAGAGGGTTCCTAACTTCGCATGGCACCAAAATTCAACATGGCTCCCTAATAGTACAGCTACTCTCAGCGCTTGCGCTCCCTACTCAGTTAGCAGTTATGAAATGTGCAGCACATCGAAATATTACAGATGATATAGGGAAAGGGAATGCTTTCGCTGATCAGATAGCTAGGTAAAACTGCTACCGATCTCCTTACGGAGATGTATGTTTCAAGGCAATCTGTAGATGCTTATGCAATGGATGAGGGTGTTGGGTCTGTACGCGATATCCAAGCTGATGCCACGTTAGACAAATCCAAAAGGTGGGCTGGGGGGTTGGGGAAACTTGATGATGACGGGTGTTGGGTGGACATAGTAGAAGGGAAATGACTACTCCATGACGCATATGTCACGGTAATGGTCATCATGGCCCACGGACCTACGCATGTATGTGCCCAGAAGATGACAAAAATGTTAGAGAAAGTTTTGGTAAATGACAACATTTTGAAAATTGCCTAGCGCTACATCCGGGAATGCATGACTTGCCTGCAACACAACATGGGAAAGGGGACAGTAACTCCAAGGGGTAGTTTTGGGCCACCCTCTGTCCCATTTGAAGTGATCCACTTTGATTTTATTGAAATGGAACGATGCGATAATAAGAAATATATACTGGTGGTTATCTGTGCTTTTAGTAAATGGGTTGAGGCTTTCCCTGTTAAAGATGCTACAGCCATGATTACTGCAAAAATCATATTAAAAGACTACTTCCCGCGGTTCGGTTTGCCAAGAGTTATCTGGTCGGACAATGGTCCACATTTTGTCGCTGCTGTAATTCTACAGATATGTACAGCATTACGAATTGACAAACGGTTCCATTCGGCCAGACATGCTCAGAGCGCCGGACTAGTAGAAAGACACAACGGTATCATCAAGAACAAGCTCGCTAACACGTGTGCCGGCACCAAACTAAAATGGCCGGACGCCTTACCGATCGTGTTCTTATCTATGCGCACAACCCCTCAAACTAAGACTGGGCTCTGTAATGGGGAGACCTGCCAATATTTGGAACCTTCCAAAATGTAACTCATTAAGAAATGTTGAAAATGTATTACTTTCAGATTATTGTAGCCAGTTGACTAAAAACCTGTATTTGATTTATCACCAGGTACGAGAAGCTTTACCTGTGCGATACGATGGCCCAGGCCACAGCCTACGGCCTGGAAGTTGGGTGCTTGTCAAATCTTTTGAGCGCTCCTCTTGCCTCGCGCCTCGCTGGCATGGGCCATTCCAAGTCCTGTTGGTCACCCAGACAGCGGTGCGGGTCGCTGGGAGAAAGAACTGGATCCACGCGTCCCACGTCAAGAAACTTCCTCACCCTGTGCCACACGTTACAGAAGAAACAGAACCCCTCGCTGACACTGCAACTAACAATCCCAAAGCAGTAATTAGCACTGAGAGTGTGTCGGAGAATCTCTCTGAGCCTGTGAGGCTTGGGGAAGCTGCCATTTTGTCTCCACGCTCTCCACAAATTTTGCATCCGGAAACTGCTATTTCGAATTCAGCACCTTCACTTGTTTCCGATACGTTGCTTCCAGCAGGAAGTGATGACATATTGTTTCCGGATCAATCAGTACCGGGAAAAGTAAGATACAATCTACGACCACGAAGATAGACTTACGGCACAGTTTTGCTGTGCATCTGATAGAGTTACAGCACGGTTTTGCTGTGCATCTGATAGACTTACAGCACGGTTTTGCTGTGCATCTGATAGACTTACGGCACGGTTCGGCTGTGCATTCGTAGAAGGAAAAGAGTCATCGAGGGCTTGCTTTTTGCCCAAATTTGAGAAAGGGGATTCTGTTGGCTAGGGTTGTGGGAGGACTAAGAAGTCGCTTGACTGGGAGGTCGCCATTAACAAAATTTGGAGTATCCATTTGAAGACTACAATGCCTGCTGCTGCTACCGCTCGTATGGGACTTGTAAATAACAGGGTGACCAACCGGGACGATGGACAAGATGCCTGGGCCCAGAAAATGTATTGCTGTATGTTTATAATGATATTTGGGTTTTTAATAGTCGCTGCCTTAGGATTGTGGTACCTCGAGGAAACTCATTCTTTGGAACTTTTGTTGCCTACTGAAAGTGCACCTATTGTTCCTACTCCCTTTGTACATTTGCATACTCTATCCCCTAGGGATTCTCAGCACAGACAAAGGTACCATAATAACACTTTACTGCTTATCATGAATGCTACGCATGCCATTTTTAATAAATCTAACTGTTGGGTCTGCTCACATTTACCGCAACACGGATATAAGGGGCTAGGTTGGTATATTCATCCTTTACCTTTGACAACTGCTTGCTATGCTTCACTTAGAGCACTGTTCTTTGGCCGATGGAATGATAGCATCTCAGGGAACTTTGATGGCACCAATTTGAATAGTTTTGAGAAATGTGTTTTGACTCCCCTGGGATGCTCGCTTTTTGCAAATAGGAGTAAACCGAATGTTGCTTCTATTAGGCCTTCTGATAAACTGTCTCGTCCTTTCCAATCTTTGATTTCCTTTAAGAGGGCTCCAATAGGCAATAGGGATGCCATGCCTCCTTCTTACACTGTTAACCATAGCCTCGATTCAGTTTCTTTTTGCATACAGAGGAATGGAACTCAGTCAATGGGAAATTTTCTAGGTAGTGCCAACGTTGCAAATTTGACTGGGGAAAACAGACCTTTGTATGTAGGCGAACTTGTCTACTTTGTCTGCGGTAATGTAGTATTCCCATGGTTGCCCAAGGATTAGCAAGGAACCTGTTATTTAGGGACCCTGTTACCTGGGGTGTTTATAGCTAGTACAAGAGATGTTTCGAAGGCTTGTCCACGGCGGGATGAGAATGGTGACACCCCAGCACAAATCTTGGGAGATATAGCTAAATCAGTTGTGCCATTTTGGGGGCAGATAGCGAATTCAGAAGATATCAGAAAACTAGCGAGAGTACTGGAGAGAACCATCAACCGGACCACGGACATACTCTGTAATATGACGTTAGAACAAAAGGCGATAAGATTAGTAGCACTTCAAAACCGAATGGCATTAGATGTCATTCTGGCTGAGCGTGGTGGAGTGTGTAAATTAGTGGGGTCCGCTTGCTGTGTTTTCGTACCAGATTCCTCCCCAACTATCTTCAAGGCAATACAGAATCTGCACGTCCTTAGTTCCAAAGTGCATGTTCCCGAGGGAAACTGGGATCTAAGCGCTTGGTTCTGGGACTTCTTGCGATCTTGGGGTTGGAAGGTACTTTCGGTCTTACTAATTATTTTGGGAATCCTGTTGTTTCTTTGTTGCTGTATTCAGTGTCTACCTGGTATGTGTTCGATGCTAGGGGGATGTTGCACACAAGCGATAGGTTCGATAGGACATAAAATGTATGCCCCGGATAAAACTTCCAAAGAATATGTGTTGAAAGATATTTTAGCAAATTACCTAATGGCAATAGGTATTTCCGATAGTGATTCAGGGTGCATGGACGATGATGCATGGAGTTATTTGCAAGGAGATCCAAAGTAGTTTTTTAGCACTTGGCATAGGCCAAAAGGAGGGTTTGTCAAAAGAGAAATCATATCGTGCCTCCTATTGCAATAAAAATATTAATATTGGCCTACGCCAAGCTGCTCGAAAGTTGCTTGCGAAAGAATCTGTGTTGCAAGGTCCTGACCTTAAATCAATGTAAGCCGCCATTTTAGGTCAAACCGTAATTTTAGGATTCGCTTTGTAAAAGTCACTCTGTGAGTTAAAATGGTGGACGATGTCATTCCAGAATACAACATGGCCGTCTTGACCTCTGTACATAGCTAATATGTAACTTGTCTGCAGGCCACTTGTTGAGGTCATGAACTGAGACCTTGTCCTTCGTTGACCTGTGTGTAGAAGGATTACTCGTGCAATGAAACTAATCCATGAGCATATGTTGAAACAATGTATTCAAATACTGAACGTAGAACATCTGTTTGGTATACACGCATTTCATCGATGTACTTTTCATCGCCAAAATTTTCATCGACCAAAACTCGTTTTTAAAAAAAATATTTTTTGGTGGGTGTTTTGTTGGGCTCGGGGTATGATTATTTAATTAAGGGGGAGTCTGGGGGGAGAACCCCCCCATAAATAAAAAAATTTTTTTTTAAAGTTTTGGTCGATGAAAAAGTGGCGATGAAAAGTCCCACGATGAAAAGTACTTTGATGAAATCACGTAGAACCATCTGTTTAACTACTGTATTGCATTAATGTTCGAGAAGGCCTGCATGAAAAATCTTAGAATACACAGTTACTGCATAGGCTTGTTGATACATGTATTAAAGGCAAACCAGTTATATGCGGTTGTTCGAGACTTGGCACGAACCTTAGATTGGTGATGTATTAAATGGATATTAACCCAAAGTGGGGCTGGACATCGCGCCCACCAAGTGTATAAAAAGCGAATGCATTGTGATGTACAACGTCTCTCACTGAACACACTGAACCATGCTGGAGTTCGTTGTGTTGTACTGAGGGCTGATAGCTATCTGATTATGATCTGTTTTTGTAACTGGATTCAGTATAAAATAAAGTACTTTGTATGTTCCTTTGTAACCCGTGTTCGGTGTATTTCCTTTTGGGGTACTCAACCTCGATATTTTGATTTTGTTTTCAGACTACCACCTCTGCCCACTCTCGGCCCACTCCACCTCCACCACTGGGTGTAACTCAAGACTGTACCCCACCTCGGTCATCTTTCAAATGTAGCATTTGGCATGTACTCTTAAATCTTGCTCGGCTGTCAAACACTCCTCTGACATCTGCCACCTCCTCGACGAACTTAACCAGGATGTCCTCGCTCTCACCGAGATGTGGTTCACGGCCAGCTTGGTCATGAGTTTTGACACTCTCCTCCCTGATTGCTACAAGATTGTCTCCAAACCGAGAACCAACCAACCCAGAGGTGGAGTAGCTCTTATCTTTCCGAAGTGGGTTCCTGCTTCTGTTATTCTTATGCAGACCTACTCCTCCTTTGAATTCCTAGACTGCAGGCTTTCTATCTCTCCTGGCCTCTCTCTGATTGTGACCACCATCTACAGACCACCTGGCCAGGTTGCCCTCTTCCTCTCAGAGTCGGCTGACCTCTGCTCTTCTCTCCTTGCCTCTACCTCTCAACTTCTCCTCCTTTGAGACCTCAACATCCACCTGGATCATTCACATCCCTCATATTCCTCTTCTGCAACTTCTGTGAGACTCTCTGTGTTTCCATTCAACCCTCTGGTCCGACACAATCTGTCAGTCACATGCTGGATGTTGACATCTCTTCAGATATCCCCATCTCAAACCCTCTCATCAACCTCTCTTTTGGACTGACCACTTTCTGCTCTCCTCTCACCTGAAACTCTCTGTCCCTCAGGCTAAGCCCACCCCAGCACTGCCACCTATCTTCTCTGTCATTCAGCCCACGAGCGTGTGTCAGTGGATGCCTTTGCCACTACTTTCTTTGCTCCCCCAATAGATGCAGCTGACTCACAACTAACCATCATCTATCCATCTGCAACATGCTGGATGTCCTTGCCCCTGTCATGAGAATCCGTCTGAAGCCTACCTCCAAGTGCAACTCTTGGTATGACTCCGACCTCGCCGCCCTGAAACGCAAGAGCAGGTGGCTGAGAGGCAGTGGAGGGCATCAGGCACATCCTCTGACAAACTGGCCTGACACCTGCTTCAAAGGCAACACATACTCTCTGTCCTCTCCAAGAAGAGGATCCATATTCAAGCATCTTCAGCCTCTAACAACATGGCCGAACTCTTTAAAATCTGCAAGGAGTTGGACAATCCTATTGCAGTCTCCACCTCTCCTGTTCCCTCCCAGGCCTGTGTATGGCTCTGGACTCTCATTTCACCACTAAAACTCAGGACATCTTGTCCCCGCTTTCTTCTCCCTCTCCCTCTCATTCTCCCTCTACCTCTCTCAGGTCCCCCACGGCCACCTCTCCCTCTGCTCTTTCCTTTTCCACCTTCTCTCTGATAACCCCTGATGATGTTTCTAGTATGTAAGTGTCATCCAAACAGGTACTTCCTTGCTACTCCAGTACCATCAAGGAAAACATTGCCACCCTCGCTCCAGCCTTGGCCGATTTCTGCAATCACTCTTTCACCACCGGATATTCCCCATCTGTCCTCAAGCATTCCCTTGTGCACATCCTCCTAACAAAGCATTCTGACGATCCTACCTGCCTGGCTATCTATTGCCCAATTTCTATCACTGCTTTCCTGTGAAAACTCCTGGAAAAGCTGGCCATCTCCCATCTTACTCTCCGCACTGACTCTTTTGGTTGTCTCCATGATCATCAGTCTGGCTTCAGAGCAGCCAGAGACACGGAAACTGCTCTCCTGTACACCAGTGAAGATCCGCTCTCTAATCTTGACTCCAGCTCTCCTTTTATCCTCATCCTCATCGACCTTTCCTCTCCTTTTGACATGATTGGAGGATAGAACAGGGGCAATACGCTGGTCTTGGAAGCAAGACCACGCAGAGCAACAGAGGTTCGAATCCCAGATCCGTGCTTAGATACTGAACTCAAATACAGTATTAGGCATGTTATAAAAAACAATTAAATAAATAAATCAACCATGCCACCCTGATCAATCCTCTGCATGAGAATCTGGGCATCACAGATCAGGCCCTCGAATGGCTGACCACCTCCCTCCTGGACAGACCCTCCCAGGTCCAACTTGGGTCCTTTCTCTCCACCACCTCTCTCTGTCCACATGTGGTGTCCCCAGGACTCTATCCTCTCAACCTGGCTATTCAATGACTCTCTTGCCCCTTTGGCCAACCTGATCTCCACCTTCTCTTCTAACTTTCATTGTTATGCGGATGACACTCAGCTCTCTTTCAGTCTTCCCTCAGCCTCCTCTACTCTTCTCACTCGCTAATTCCTGACCGCCTATCCATGATTCAGGATTGGTACGCCTCCACCAATCTCTCCCTTAATGCCAGTAAGATGGAGATCCTTCTCATTGGGACCACTGATCCCGCTTTCCCTCTCTCACTCTGGCTGCCCTCCTTGGGCACTCTACCCTTGCCTTTCTGTGAGGCAAAGAAGCTTGGTGTCATCTTCAAACCCACGCTCTTCTTCTCTCATCACGGTCCTTGCCAAGAAGGCCCACTTCCAGCTTGACTTCCTCAGAGGTATTCTACCTTTTCTCACTTTCCCCCAGAAGCTCATTGTCTCCAGAGCCCTGGTTCTCTCCAGGCTGGATTACTGCGACAGCCTCTTTTTCAATCTGCCTAACTCTATTCTTCGCCTCTTGCAACTAATCCAAAAACAGGACTGCAAGACTAATCCTTGGCCTCAAGCCCAGGGACCATATTTCTCTAGCCCTGAAATCTCTCCACTGGCTTGCTTCTAGAGCCCTTCGCTCAGCCACCTCAAACTCTCTCAGGGTCAGATGTGTCTCCAAGCAGAGAGTGGGGAGTAGATCTCTCTCCCCTGCAGGCGCCTCCCTCTGCAATGGCCTCCCTCCCCTCTCAGACTTGAGTTGGACCACCTGAAGTTCCAGAAGTGGCTCAAGACCTTCCTTTTCTCCCCTGCTTTCTCTCTCTCGCTTCCTTGCTATCTTACCTGTCTGCTGCACCGACTGGTTGCTTGGTGCCCTCCGCGTCTCACTGGGTACCAGGCTCGTCCATGACCAGTGCTCCTTGCACTGCCTCCTGGCCTACCGTGCACTTAGGGGCTGTAACTGTAACCCCTACAGCACCCTTGCCTCCTTGCCGCCTTGCACTTACCCAGAGCCGTGCTGCACTGGCTGCACTTACTCTTAGCCTGCTGCCATGATTACACTTCCCCTCTGCCTCTCCCTTGCACTTCCCCTTCTCCCTGCACTTTTCATATCGCACTTGCCTCATCTGAATGTCACAAGGCCTAACAAGATAGTTTGTCTTGTCCTCCCTTGGTCTTCCCTCCCTTGTCATGTGGCGCCTAGAAACACTTGTGTACAGGCGCGTTATCAATGCTACATCATTTCATATCAACCAAAAGGCTAGCTAGCCCCGAGTCCTGACAGTCCCGACATTCGCATAGCCCCAGATCTTTTCCGGCCCTAGAAGCACCCGTGCAGTTTCACCACTCACGAGGAAGCAGGATTCCTTCTGTAAAACGTGCTTCCCACTGGTCAGAGGTGTGGCAGTGAACACAGGGGTGGATTTCCAATGTATGCTCCTTGCATGCAAAAACAGGCGACGGCATAGCAGAAGATCTTGTGTTTTAGGTCACACCTCGTGCCTCTTTGTATCGTGCTATCTGTAGAAGGCGCTGTTAGGGGTGTCCTATGTCCCTGCACAGATCTCTGAAGGCTCACCTTGGCCATTGCTTAGCCTGCACTGCAAGAACCCTGCGCTACTGGTGTTTCTGCTGCGACGCAGTGCCACCCAGAACTGTGTGATGAAGTGCAGAAGAAACCTGACAGCTACTTTTATGGATCAGAGCGTAAAAACGTACACCTGATGACAAACGTGTGCTCCAGTGAGCAAGAACAGGCTCAGAGGCTGTCACCACGTATTCTGTTTGCTTTACCGCCGAGGATGCTAGTCCAGACATACTTAAGCAGAGAAAAATATTTTACATTAACAGCAACACTCTGAATTCATAGCTTTTAAAACGACCCCCACAATATCTTCTTTCTTCCACACAAATTCAAATCTGGGGTTCATTAGGGGTTTGCAGTGTGTGCTGATAATTCATTCATTGTATCTGCATGTAGGTCTTATTCCAAGCCAATTCCTGTACTCTGATTGGCCATCTCTTGACCCTAGCGTTAAGCCACCTCCTGGCAGACTGTTGAAGATTCCACCAACTGCTGTGAAATGCTTGGAGAGACAGACTCACATTTCATACAGTGTGAACACAATGATGCGTATTCACCTCAGATGGCGTTCACACGTTCACCCAACATAATCGGATCCAGAATGTTTCAACTGGGCGGAACTCAACGTTTCCCATGATGAAACGGCTGTAAAAGTGGGGGCAGGAGATAATGGTTCACTGCTTAAAGCACCTCATGCTTTTAGATCAAGCTTGTTGACAGATGATCAGAGGCACAAGGGTTAACAACACCCACGAACATATTGTCCCACTTTGAGGTGAGTGTGTGTTTGTGTGCGTGCACCTGCATGTGCATCTTTATATGTATGTGCATGTGTGCATGCACGTGTGTGTGTGTGTGTTTTGAGGTGTGTGCTTGTGTGTGTGTGTGTGCGTGTGTTTGTGTGTGTGCATCTGCATATGCATGTGCATCTTTATATGTATGTGCATGTGTGCATGCACGTGTGTGTGTGTGTTTTGAGGTGTGTGCCTGTGTGTGTGTGCGTGTGTTTGTGTGTGTGCATCTGCATATGCATGTGCATCTTTATATGTATGTGCATGTGTGCATGCACGTGTGTGTGTGTTTTGAGGTGTGTGCTTGTGTGTGTGTGCGTGTGTTTGTGTGTGTGCATCTGGATATGCACGTGCATCTTTATATGTATGTGCATGTGTTCATGCACGCGTGTGTGTTTTGAGGTGTGTGAATGAGTGCTTGTGCATCTGCATATGCGTGTGTATGAGAGAGAGAAGGAAATGGAGTGCACATTGACAGGAGCATGTGCTTCTTCAGTGTGTCTCTGCTAAGCCACTGTAGCCAGAGGCCAAGCCGCCTCTCTTTCCACATTCTTCTCCTTCTTCCCAGCACATATTGGAAGCTATATCTTGAGCTACACAATGTGGTGTGCCCCTTATCTATTACGCTTTTCCTTTCCTGAGCTCCCTGGTCCAGGCTTAGAGGAATTACTTGTTGGTGCTTTTGAAAGGCAATGCTTTGGGAATCCAACAACCCCCACTTTCCTATGGGCTTGAGAAGATTTCCGGACTGAAGTCTGCTAGAATTATCCGGAAGTAACCCCTTGCTCAAGAGCTGAGAAATAAAATCCAAGACTTCAGGGCGGCCACTGGTGGTACTCAGGAAAGGCAGAGACCTTGAAAAGGCTGAATATGATGGGCTGGGGCCTCCCAATAGCTTTTTCAGATTCAGAGACATATTGCTTGCCTTCTCACAGAATTATTTCATTAGGAAGATCTGTGGGCATGTTCCTGTCCAGGAACCCAAGGTGTGATACTATGGCCACTTAAACAGGTTCAAAAGCTTATTTTACCTTTTCAGACTGCAGTGCCAAGCAAAGCGTTCCTTTCGTACAGCTCCTAAGGTCGTTTGTGATTTTGGACCAGGCACTACAGAGAGCGACAAGAGACCACGCAGGTGGCAACAATGTGCCATATAAGAACCTTTCACATAACATAACATAACTATGTAGGCATCCATTTAGAACATGAGCATCTCCCTCAGCCAATTATGCCTGACTGGCTGACTGACTACAGTGGCTGACTGTCTACAGTGACATGCCAATGTAGCTTATCAAATTAAACTTCGGCTATTTGTTATCGTTTTCATTTACACAGCTGTTTTGAACATCTCCCAACACAGCTGTGTACTTTTAGTATTGGCTGGCTCTGATAATTCTACTTATTTTCGCTTTTAAAGAACTAATGTTAATAAACTCTTGATATTTTTGCAGCCCTAGGTCTGTATTACCGAAAGCGTGGCCTATGTGCAAACATTACATGGTGCCGTTTGTTGCACTTTAGTATTAAAGAAGAGGCAGCACAGGCACGTTTGGGACTCTGCACTGATGCAGGCATGTATGCAAATACGGACATACCCTCATTTGCATGGAGGGCATGTGCCCACATGGTGCACACAGTTATATATAGCCTGTTCCCACACACCCTACTCAGTACCAGGGCCATGATAATTCATGTTTTAAATTGTGTTCTTTTAGTCTTACTCACCTCTTCTGAAAGCATGGCTTTACAAATGTAATTTTCTCCTTTGTGTATGGTTATTCTGAGAGTTATTCTGACCAATTCTGTGTAGTGGACCTGAGAGTTATTCTGGTGGATCTGACTGGAGTATGCGGTTAGGGCTCCCAAAGACTATCCATTGAGTGTTAAATAAAATCATCATATCTGCATACACATCCTTTCCTAGGAGGGAACTCAGTAGCATTATTGCAACAACTTGGCATCCAAAGGTTGTGCTATTGCCGGTATTCTGATTGAAACCTTTGCTGCACCGACAATATTGTAGGCTCATAAACCAATTATCAACCCAGCAAGATTTTCCCTGCCTATGTGAATCGCTCTTCTGGTTTACAAGCAAACATTCATTTCCAATCTCAATTCTATATAAATATAAATTCACTTATACAAATTTGTTAAAGGCACGTTATGGTAAAGTTGCACTGATAAAACCCTATGAAATTCAATGAAAAAACGGGATGTTATGGGTACAAGTAAAAACGAAAACCTCAGAAATTCACCAGTTATGGTAAGCTAAGCAACCATAACACGGGCCACCACTATGCATTGCTAAGACTAACATCTAGGACATCAAAGATGACATCACAAATGTCATTGATGACATCACTGATGACATCACATATCTGGTCCACTTGTTTTTGTTCACTGACAAATCTAGGCCAGGTGGTTTTGTTCACTCACAGTCAGAATACTAGAATTCAAAAGGTTTCAAAAGGTGCTATATATCTAGACGTTAACCTTGTCACATGTTCTTAAAGTACCTTCCTTAGGGTTTGGTCTCAGCTCATGGTGAAAATAGATGGGACAATAATCAGGCTTCAAACACACAATTCATTTGTATTCATGAAGATAAACTTTAATGTTATTAACATTTTCTGATGATACTGTTTCTTTCTTCCTTGCTTTAGTTTCCCTGTATGTGCCTCTGCTTTGTATGCATTGTGGGTCTTCATATGTATTGTTTGTACTAGCACAAGTGTGTAGTAAGTCTTGAATTGTCAGCTAGTTATTACATGTTTAACATTACTCAACACTCTGATAAGGTATCATTCATTATTTTACTATCCAAAATTACAAGATTATAAATATTGTACATCTATGGTGCATGCTGCAGCCACTGCCTGCGTTTATGTATGATTAGGTTCCTGTATTAACAACAACACTCCAATACAATGTTGTTTAGATGAATACATTCTTTAATAGATTAAGTAGCTCATGATAGGTCTCCCGATCACCCCTGGCATCTTATTACAAACATTATAAACATAATCCCTTGTAGGGACTTTTCATCAAAATTAATTTCACATGTGATGTCATCAGTGATGTCATCAATGGCATTTGTGATGTCATCCTTGATGTCCTGGGTGTTAGTCTTAGCAGTGCACGGTGGTGGCGCTAGTTATGGTTGCTTAGCTTACCATAACTGGTGAATTTCTGAGGTTTTTCGGTTTTACTTGTAACCATGACGTCCCTTTAACAACGTTTGTTCTGTGAATTTCATGGGTTTTTACCAGTGCATGCTATTTTCCTACAATTTACTAATATCATACTTACCCCAATATGGCAACTTTTTTGTCCAATTTACAAAGTTTCACCTTAACACTCCGCCATTTCCAACCTTCTAGCATCTTTTTTAACAGTTCTATACACGTTTTACAACTTTTTTCTCTATTTTTGCATCTGTCGCTAATGTCATCGCGGACCTCCCAGACAGTGCCACGTGACCATACCCTCGCGCGTGGCATGATGACGTGTCCGTGAACACGTCCACACTTCGCGATCGGGACCGTGCGTCGAGGAGAGTTCAGAACTGCATTTTCTACTAATCTAGGAACTTTCAAGCTCAAAATATACCCTTGCATAGCTCCTACACCTATACCTACTCATTATCCATTAACAATCTAGTACAAAGCACATACTTGGAAGAATATTAGCAAAACTGCAATTTATCTTGAAAATGGCATCAGCTATTGTCATCCCTCCTCCCCAAGAGCCACCACCACCACAAGCTGGAGGACTTACACAACAAAAAAGCACAGTACTTCCAAAGACAATGAAGAGGGCCAAGAACATGAGGTAGAGGAAGTGCCTACCTCTAGCACCCAGAGAGAATCATTGGTGTGGCAGTTATTTACCACTGTTGGGAATGTACCAAAGGCTAAAGGTACCAAAGTGAAATGCACTGAGTGCAATTTTGTACTCAGTACGGACTACCTGGACATTACCACTACAGGACCACCTCCATGCACCGCCACACCAAATCCAACCACCGCAGTTATGTCGTAAAGGTTGTTCCTTTCTTAGCAAGTAGTAGGCTGTCTTCCTCCACCTCATCTTCCTCAACCAATACTGTAACCACACAGCCTACTTCTGTGGGACACAAAATCCCACCATCTACCTCGCAAGAAATAAAAGAGGCAGTTGATCCATATCTTTTGAAGAAAACAGTCCTCTGTATGTACTGCAACACAACACTCTGCAAGGGAAGCAATTTTGAAGTGCTTTTGAAGCTGTTATCAAGGAGCAATAGAAACACTGCCCCCTACCATAGAAGTAACACACGCGCAACATCTTCCCCTTTCCACCTGCCCCTCCATATTAGTGCTTGATGCGTCTTCCCTCATTTCCCTCCCCACCCTATGTTCTAACCTCTCCTGCAAAACAAAATACATCAAAAAACACAAAAGAAAGGTTCCTTTAGGAACCACCTTTCACAGTTAAAAAATAGAACAAAACGAAATCTTATAGGCTACATCTACTTTACATTTCTGAGTAAAGTACATAGACGCAATAAGATTTTCCAACATTTCCATTAGCATTTTGTGATATGCTTATGGGAATAATGTGGCATCCATCCCCCGTTCCAGGGACTGGAATGGGGGATAACGGCCCGGCAGCTCATGTTATCGGCCCAAGCAAAGCAAGGGCCTTTCGATGGCACTCCTGTTTAGCTGCTATCCAATTTCTCAGCTCTTCCCACCATCTATCAATACTTGGCTCCTTAGTAGCTTTCCACTGCATGGCTATCCTATGTTTGGCTAAAAAATAAATTAGGTCTTTGAGCTTGGTCATAGACTTCTGCTTCGAGCTTCTCTTAAACTGGCCCAGCATAAATGCTTCCGGGATTGAATATCAAGAGTAATACTGTCTCAGGCTACTTTGTTTGCCACCTCCCTCCACAATATCTGCACCACTTTACATCCCCAAAACATATGTAACAATCCTGCATTCACTTCCATACATTTGGGACATGCCTGTGTGCTTGCTCCTTTGAATTTTGCTATTGCATCCTGTGTTAGATAAGCCCTTTGTGTTATATAGAGTTGGATTTACTGCAGCCTGGCATTTCTAGAGACTTTTTTGTGGTATAAGGCTATACTTTGCCACTCCTTGTCATCAACTGTTCTCTCCAATTCTTCCTCCCAACTTCACTTGTATTTCAATTGGGCTCTCGAAGTACAATCCATCAATACTTCATAAATTCTGGAAACCACATGCCGCCCTCTGAAATGTTTCCATGTCTTTGCAGCCTATCGTTTCCTCCGTGATTGCTGGCAAACTGCCTTTTATTGTATTTATCGTGGTTCTGTGTAGCAGGAACTGGCCTTCATGTACATTTGTTGCCTCTTTCAGTTCAGCAAAATCTAGCAGTCTATTTTCGTTCCTCAGATCCCCCTATTTTTGTGATCCCGCAGGCCTCCCATTGTACCCTTACTTTCGTTCTATATCCATGTATATCCTCCATTACTACTGCTAAGGATGTCTGTGGCAATATTGGGTCACCTAGTCTCAAAGTTTTACAGGTCCTCCGCCATATCTGTATGCCTAACCTCACTAAATAGGGGTGGCTATACTGTTCCCTCGGGGAAGTCCAGATCAAACCTCTGAGAAGTAGTCTCTTTAATGCCGGCTGTAGGAGAATTTTTCTCTCCTGTAGGGTCATCTGCCATCCATTGCACCACACAACGTAACTGGCAGGCCAGAAAGTATGATTAAAAAATGTGGAATCTTCAATCCACCCTGTGCGTAAGGCCTCTGTAGTACATCAAGTGCAACTTGATGTCTACCCCCTTGATATGATATGATATTATATGGCATTTATAATGCGCCTATACACAAGTGTTTCAAGGTGCAAGAAGGCAAGGGAGGGGGAACAGAGGGAAGACAGAGACAACGATCTTACTAGGCCAGGTGACATTGAGATTGCACAAGTGCAGGGGTAGGGGGGAAGGGGAAAAGTGCAGGGGCAAGGGAGAGAGGGCAGTGCACTACATGGGATTGTCAGTTAAACAAAATAGAAGAAATAAAAGCAATAAGTAAAAAGCGCAGCCAGCTGGTGGCAAGTGCAAGGATAAGTGCAGACATCAGGTGTCAAGTGCTGGTAGTGGACTGAAGGGATACAGAAAACAGTCCCCAAATGCGGGGGTTGCCAGGGAGGCAGTGCAGGTGTGCAACTGGCAGGGGAGGAAAACTGGGCCCGAGATCAGAGCATGTCGAGGTGACCAGTGCAGTTTCAGTTTCAGCCAGGATATCAGCAGGGGAAAGGAGGAGAGAAAGGAGAAGCATAGATGAAGGTTTTGAGGTGCTTCCCGAACCAGTGATGGTTCTCCTCACGTTTCAGCGAGGCAGGGAGGCTGTTTCAGAGGGAGGACCGAGCCGAAGACAGAGATCTACCACTAACTCGTTGCTTGGAGATGTGACTGACTCTGAGGGAGTTGGAGATGGATGAGCGAAGAGCTCGAGAAGGAAGATATTTAGGGAGAAAGAGTTGAAGGTATTGAGGCCCCAGGTCCCAGAAGGCCTGGTGGACAATGCAGAAGGTTTTGAACATAATCCTCACAGCCACTAGAAGCCAGTGCAGAGATTTCAGTCCTGAGAGATACGATCCCTGGGCTTGAGGCCAAGGACAAGTCTCGCAGTCCTGTTCTGGATAAGTTGCAGAGGGCGGAGAGTAGAAGCAGGCAGATTTAAAAAGAGGCTGTTGCAGTAGTCCAGCCTGGAGAGAACCAGATCTCTGGAGACAGTGAGCTTCTGGGGGAAGGAGAGGAAAGGAAGAATACCTCTCAGGAGTTGCAGCTCGTAGTGTGACTTCTTAGAGACGTCAGAGATGTGGGGAGAGAAGGAGCGTGTGGAGTCGAAGATGAACCAAGGTTTTTAACCTCACAGGTGAGAGCAGGAAGAGGACCAAGAGAGGCCAGCCCGAGAGCGACAGGAAACGAGGGAGCAGGTGTGCCAATGAGGAGAATCTCAGTCTTACTGGCATTAAGGCAGAGATCATTGGTGGCACACCACTCCTGGATAGCTGACAGACAGTCAGAGATGAGAGATGGAGAAGAAGTGGTGGAAGGGAGCCTGAAAATGAGTTGAGTGTCATCCACATAGCACTGAAAGTTGGGGAAGAGGGCGGCAATGCGGTGGGTAAGAAGTTCCAGGTATTGGTTGAACAGCCAGGGACAGAGGTTAGACCCCTGGGGAACATCACAGGTAGCGATAGAGATAGAGGAGAGGAAGGACCCAATTTGGACCTGGGAGGGTCGATCAGAGAAGAAAGAGGTCAGCCAACAAGGGCCGGATCGGTGATACCCAGGTTATCACAGAGACAGTTGAGCAGGATGGCATGGTTGACCGTATCAAAGGCAGAAGAGAGATCAAGTAAGATGAGGACACAGGGGGTGTTGGCATCAAGGCTGGAGAGCAGGTCTTCACGGATGTTCAGGAGAGCAGTTTCTGTGCTTCTGGCATCTCTGAAGCCAGACTGATGGTCATGAAGACGACCAACAGATTAAGTGTGAAGATTGAGCTGTGAAATGGCCAGCTTTTCAAGGAGTTTGCCCAGGAAAGGAGTGATGGAGTTTGCGCGATAGTTAGCCGGGCAGGACGGGTCGTCAGAGGGTTTCTTAAGAAGAGGGCGCACAAGGGAGTGCTTTAGGGGGGAAGGGAAGACCCCAGTGGCGAAGGAACGGTTGCAGAAGTCAGCCAGGGCAGGGGCCAAGGTGTCAATGTGGTCCTTGATGGTTTTGGAGGAAGAGAACAGGGTGAACCTGTTTTAACAAGACTTTCATAGATCAGACTTATCTAAAGACCTTATCTGGGGAGAAGAGGGCAAAGGAAGAGAAGGAGGGAGGTGAGGTGGCTGAAGAAGGGCCAGAGGAAGAGCAGGGAGTAGAGGGGACAGGGTGAGAGGAAGAGAGAGAGGACAGGATGTCCTGAGTTTTAGAGATGAAATGAGAAGCCAGGGCCTTGCAGAGGGCCTTGGAGGGGACATGAGAGGTAGAGACTGCAGCAGGATTGGCCAGCTCTTTGCAGATTTTAAAGAGTTCAGCCGAGTTGTTAGATGCCGCAGAGACGCAGACTTGGATGTGAGCTGTCTTGTTTGTGTGGACAGAGAACCGGTATTGCCTTTGGAGCAGGCAGCAGGCCAGTTTGTCACAGGATATACCGGAAGCACACGATTTCCTTTCAGCCACCCTGTACTTGCATTTAAGGGTGACGAGGTCTGAGTCATACCAGGTGTTGCACTTGGATTTGGGATTCAAGCGGATCATGACAGGGACAAGAACATCAAGAGTATCAGAGATAGTAGGTTGGAGCACGGAGAGCGATGTGTCAAAGTGTGAGTCAGCCAAACGGGAAAGGTGGGGTGAGAAAGTGGCGGTGAAAGCCTCAACTGACACACACTTCATGGGACGGATAACTGAGAAGGTAGGTGGTAGTGCTGGAGTTGGCTTGGCTTGAGGGGTGGAGAGAGTGAGCTGGGAGGAAAGGAGAAAGTGATCACTCCAGGAGAGAGGAGTGGTGAGAGGGATATAAAGGGGAAGGTCTGTAGAGATCAGAACATCCAGAGTGTGCCCGGCAGAGTGAGTCAGCCAGAGGGGAGGATAGAGAGTGAGAGAGAGTCACAGAGGCCGCGAAAGAGTCGAGTGGAAGGACAGGAAGCATCCAGGTGGATGTTAAAGTCTCCTGACCAGGTGGCCGATAGATGGTAGACACAGTAAGGGAAGGGTTAGGAGACAGAGAGAGCCTGCAGACGAGGCATTCAAAAGAAGAGTAGGCCTGCATAGGAATGACAGAGGCAGGAATCCACTCAGGGAAGACCAGGGCTACACCCTCTCTGGAGCGGTTGGACCTGGGCATGGAGAGGATCTTGTACCTGTCAGGGAGGAGAGTGTCAAAGACAGAGGTGGCCGTGAACCATGTCTCAGTTAGACCGAGGACATCACGGTCAAGTTCTTCCAGGAGGTGGCAGATGTCAGAGGAGTGTTTGACAGCTGAGTGAGAGTTTAGAGTGGCACTAAGGAGAAGGTTGCTGTCCTTGAAAGACTTCCGGGGAGGGGTACAAATCATAGCTATGACCTGCAGGGGTGTAGCAGGAAGCCAGGGGGGGCAGAAGAGGAAGAAGGAGAGGGCAAGGTAGCCATAGCAGAGAGAGTAGTGTGAGGCAATGAAGCCATGGAGGGAAGAGAGGGGACAGCAGAAGCACGAAGGAAATTGATGAGGCACGGGAAGCATCTATCAAAGAGGAGAAGATTGGCATGAGGGCCTTGGACCAAGACAGTACCATTTAGGTAAACATTAATGATGACCTTAGAGGAGTCGAAAGAGGCCAGGAGGGCCTCCCACTGGGTGCCGCCATTAACGGGAGAAGAAGAGAAAGGAGAAAGCACACAGACCATATGAAGAGTCCATAAGTCTGGTGAAGGAACGACAAAGAGGATGTCGGTGAGGGTTTGCCTAGAGGAATCACTGGTATAGGTGTCAGCGATAGGGAGGCCTGGGTTGGAGACCAGGGAGTCCTTTTTAAACTTCTTCCTACCAGATTTAGTGAGGAGAGCAGGATAGTCGATAGAAAAGCATTTAGAAAGATAGGAGAGACAGAGAGCACCATATAATAGGTAGGGAGAGGAGAGAAGAGGAAGGGGGTAGGTAGAGGGTAGTAGGGGGAGAGCACAAGGGAAGGACGCAGGGAGGGGTGCAAGCAGGCGAGACAATAGTAGACAAGTGAACAAAACTACAAGGGCTCAGACAGTAGTAGAACAGTTTGCTAGGTGAACGCTTAGCTAAAAAGGCAAGAACCAAGGACAGCACTATTTTCACAATGTAGTTTAACAATGGAGACAGCACATCTAGGTCTAAGAGACCTGTAAAGTGGGAGAAAGGCCTAGGTTTCACAATGCAATTTAAATACTTACACAATGCAATTAATAAAAACACACCTAGGTCTGAGAGTCCTGTAAAGTGGCAAAAAAGCCTAGGTTTCACAATGCAATTTAAATACTTTCACAAATGTCACAGCGCTGTTCCAGCATGGCACATGCTAACAAAAACAGTATTATTCTAGTGTAGGTGAGGTTGCTATGTGGCAGGGTTTCAGGGTAGGGCGATGGCTCTATACCTCACCCGGGACCAATCCTACCTTACTAGTCGCTGCTGGTTGACGGTTGCCTGCTGGCTTCCCCTGCAGACACTGGCTGGAGCCGCCTCGAAGGAGCCGCCCTTTGCCTTGGGTCCCTTAGCCGCAGCGAAATGGATGCAGGGGAGGGGGTGGGAGGGAGAAACAATGGCGCTGTGCACAAGATTGCAAAAAAAGCCCAGAAAATAAATCACTGAAGTCCCAAAAGGGTCTCAGTGCTCACCTTCTGAAATGCCAGAAATGGCGAGTGGGGCACTTGCTGGGACAGTAGGCCAACGCACTACAGAACAGCCACCAATCATGGGAGGGGGGCAGGAGCCAAACAGGGAAATGGAAGCAGGGGTGGGGGTGGGAGGGAGAAACAACAGCACTGGGAGCATGAGATGGAAAAAAGCCCAGAAAATAAATCACTTCAATGCTCACCTGCTGAAATACCAGAAATGGCAATTGGGGCACTTGCAGGGACAGTAGGACAATGCACTACAGAGCAGCCACCAATCAGGGGAGGAGGAGGGATCCGGACAGGGAAATGGATGCATCGGAGAGGGTGGGAAGGAGAAACAATGGTGCTGGGAGCGCTTGATTGAAAAAAGGCCAGAAAATAAATCACTAAAGGCCCAGGAGGGTCTCAGTGCTCACCTGCTGAACGCCAGAAATGGCAAGCGGGGCACTTGCAGAGACAGTAGGCCAATGCACTACAGAACAGTCACCAATCAGGGGATAGGGGCGGCTTGGAAGGGGGAGGGATCCGAACAGGGAAATAGATGCAAGGGAGGGGGTGGAGGGAGAAGAAACAACAGCGCTGGGGAGCGTGAGGTTGAAAAAAGTCCAGAAAATAAATCAGTAAAGGCCCAGGAGGGTCTCAGTGCTCACTTGCTGAAAATCTTTGCCAAGGGAAGTCCATGCATGCCTTGTCTAATTCTAGGAAAAACATTTTGTGAATGTTATATGGGACATTTCCAAAGCAGTGCATGAGTCTTGGCAATGCCACCATTTTCAACAGAGCCACTCTTCCTGCCATCGACAGGGGTAGCTTGCCCCAAAACTCCATTGATTTGACCAAGCCCTCCTCAGCCTGAACTGTGTTAGATTTTTGTTCTAGCTTAGGATCATGGCATAAATTCAGCCCTAAATATCTGAAGGAGTCCCTGCTCCATGGTAAGGGTAGAACCGGCAAGTCCGCTTCTCTAAGTGTCGCAATCATTGCCAGTGGGAATAAACATTATTTTCCCCTATTTATTTGGATCCCTGTCAGTGTGCCGAAGTAGTCCAACACATATGGCAAATTCACCTCAAGGTTACTCAGGTATAGCAACATATCACCTGTGTACATTGCGACCCTGGCGGTAAGGGGTTAACGCCAGCGTTAGCTGCGCCAACCCCTTACCGCCAATTACGAGTTCCCCTAGCGCCATGGAGGTTTTAACACCCGATTTTAGCGGGTGTTAAAATCCATGGCGCTAAGGGACCATGGAGTTAATTACGCCACCGTAATTTACGGTGGCGTAATTAACGCCTTCCCCACTCCCATTATGCCCTATGGGGCAAAAATGGGAATGGGGAAGGGTAAATGGGGATTGGGGACTTACCGCCCCGCCAAGGTCGGAATGGGGCGGTAAGTCCGCCAACCACCATGGTGTAAACGTAGTTTACACCATGGTGGTAAAGTCACGGCCCAGGCGGTAACTTACCGCCTGGGTCGTAATGAGGCCCAATGTGTCTTACCCCACAATCTTCATGGGAGGTGTAAAAACGTTCAACCCTTTGTCCCCTTCCACACACTCCATACACTCCTTGACTTTCTTCTCAATCTTCGCATTCATACGAGGCAACCAGGAGTCAGCCCTAACCAGCACATGTATTCTGTGTACAACAGAGTCTCCCTCCTTTCCGCAAAACCTGTCAAGAACGGAGCCTGCAATACACTCTGCTTCACATTCTCAAATTCTTTCCTGCACAACTAATCCACTGAAAAACAACTACTTTCCTTGTCAATCATCGCATCCTTTGTTGTTTGCCTGCCAGACCTCTGACAAACTCACTGTGCCCAGGTGATTTGATAGAGATTAAATTGCCAGCCAAAGTGAAGAAGAGTGAGCTGACATTTTCAGAAGAAGTGGTCAAATATCTGGATGCCTCCATCTTGGTGAAAGGTGGAAGTGTGTGGAGTAAAGAAAGGATGGCTGTGGTGAAGGATGGAGGTGTCATGAATGTTCAGTGAAAGGAAAGGAGGTGTTAGGCGAGCATTAGCATTAAACGTAGCATTTATTATGTGCAAGTCAGGGCCCGCTGTTACCACACAATTAAAAGGTCAACTCTGTCATGTGGTCATTAATATTATCTTTAATGTACATTCTTCAGTACAGGGTTCAAATAGCGACCGCTACTTGGCAGACTCTCTCAACTGACACCAGCTGGATCCCTACAGTCCACCAAATTCTACCCAGCTGTGATTTCACTCAGCTGGCCCTGACTTGCACATAATACAATGCTACCGTTAATGCTAATGCTCTCCTAACAGGTCCCAACAATGTTTTTATGGGAGATTTAATGAATCTGAACATGTCTGAAAACCCTGAGTAGGTGGGTGGGGAGGGCACTGTAGGTCAACCGATCGAGAAGCCAGGCACTCTGAAACCTCTACAGTGGTGATTTGTAAGCTTTGTACACAATTAAGGCTCCCAGTGTTACAGTATTTTATTTTTGCACCAATTACTTCTGTATTTATCCATATTTCTTTTTTGATAGTTTTATCTGTATTTATCCACATTTATTTTTTACTATGGAATTAAGTTGTGACTAGTATTTATTTCACATCTATTGACATGAAAAGAACACATTAGCATTTGCATGCATGTAGAGGGAAGCTCCTAGAGCTGTGTTCTTGGACAACAAGTTAAGATCTGGATATTTGTAGTCATTTAAGCAACATAAAGGGGAATGCAGTTCCTTTTTTCCTTTTTTACTAAAGGTTAACTCTTAGCTGTGTTACTTTGCACAGTAAGTGGCATGCAATGCATAATACTCCCAACCAAGAGGCATGCAGTTCCGTTTATATACATTTTTTACCAATAAACACTGAAAGGAAAAAGAGTGATTTCCATCTATAATTATGTGTAAACATCAGTAAAAACAGAAAACTGGGAGGCTTAACCAAAATACATCATAACATAACATAAAATAACATAACATTGCCTTGGAGCCTTTTGGATTTCAGATGAACTGGGGTATTATTGATTTATTCTGACACATGTAGTACCACATTCTCATTATTTTAGAATCTCCTTGTCTGGACATTACAATTCAATTCCACGTGTTTATTTCTAATCAGAAATGTGATTTATGAAACATCACAACACATACACTTCAAGGCACAGTTATATAAATCATTTATAATACATTATGCAACTCAAACAAATTTGCAATTATAATTTTCTCAACATTTTACACTCCATTCTCCTAGCAGCATAAGCATACACTTCAAAGCAAACAATCCCCCATAGAAAGTAAAACCATTTGCATCATCATAATTTCATTAAACATAAACATCCAGCATTTTACCCTGGAAAAGAATATATTTGAAAGAGACACTTGTACACATCACTTTTTTCATCTGCCGAATCAGTCATCGCACCAAGATATTTTGTCACTATTTTAGTCCAAATGTATACCTGGACATCTGACATAGCCTTCCGAGATGCCAGTTAGCATTACAATTCTATGTGGCTCATTCTCTTTCAATGGGGTTCTGAGCACCTACTGCAGGTTTGCTATTCATACTTGTTTACAAGTCATATTGCCAGTGGAAGGTACAGGACAGGCAGTGATCAACATCATGTGTCTTGGGCAGTGGGATAGTAGAGACTCTTATAGCAGCATCATGTTCCCATTTGAGAGCAAGGACTACAAAATGCACAAGGCAAATTGCCATGTACTGCACACAACACTTACGTCCTGTAGGCTGCAAGGGACATCCAACTATCATAACTGGTTCGAGAGTATAGTACAAAGGCACAGTACAAAGGCATTATATACTGTACACAGAAACAATCTTCATTTGCAGATGAGCCCCTTCCATCTCCCCACAGCACCTGCTTCTTCTAAATCGCTGTTGAGCTGAAACTGCCCCCCCCCACACCTCTCCACCACTCAACCACACGTGCCTGAGTGCTGACTGCAGAGGCCTAGGATTTTTGGCCCATCAGTGGCACCAGCGGAGCCTGGAACTTAGGCACTGTAATGCCGTCACTTGTGAGTATGATGGACAATTTCGAGGTGACTCTCTGCCATAGCATGTCAGCAATTCATTCACCTGACAATGGCCCATGGAGTGCTTAAAACTGAAGGAACGACTTCCTATTGCCTCGATACTGCTGGTAGGATTCTGAACATTGTATGTTTCCAGACTGGACCATATCGAATGCCACTGATCTATACACCAGCAGGATCTACGACTAGCAGCAGATCATACCACGAAAATAACTTGCCTCAACTTTGGGACATCAGAAGCCTGCCGTAAAGAAGACCAAGGAGGATGTGGCCCAAAAGGAGAGAAAATCGGGGTGTCTCCAGCGAAGAACACGGACCTCTTCACCAGGAGGGATAAGTTGTTAGACACCACTAAACTACAGAGTGTGTCTCTTTTCTGTCTTTCCCCTATTGCAGACATTTACATTTCCCATTTGTATTGCCTTTGGAAGGGTTTGATACTGTATGGGCGGACTGTACTGTCAGTTATCTGCTTCCCATTAAAGCGTTGTATCGCCATTCCCATTACAATTCTCTCATTTATTTTCTATTGACATTGGAAGATTTTAATGCTGTGCGCAGGTATAGAGTTGTGTGTTGTATTCTTTCGATTACTGTCCATTACAACCCTTCACATTACCAGTATCTAATTCATTTTGATCGGCTTTGGAAAGTTTTGATACTGTATGGAGGTATAGTATTGTCTATTGTGCTCTTCCCATTACAGTTAATTACTTCCCCCCTTTACATATCTCTCATTCCTTCTCTATTGGGATGTAAGGATTTGCTAATATCTGTGTTACAGTACAATATGTTGTGTTCTGCCCATTTATGACAGCCCATGACAATAACATGCTGTATGTTTGTTTCCTTTCTGTTGGACATTTTCCACACCATTGATTGTAAGAAAGGTCAGGGGTCGGACTAGCCTGCCTATGAACGTGGTGACAGGGAGGTACAAAGAGTGGATCTCATGATGAGACTGATGTTTAGCAAGTCAAGCATATGAAGAAGAAACTTTGGGACTCCACAATAAAAGCACAGCACCGTCAAGGCTATCTGCACACCCTCCGCTCTTGGATACAATCATTTTCTCAGACCTATGCACCCAAAAGCTATCTTTGCACCTCTTGTAGAACAATTTGCAGATCCTAAGGAGGACAGTGCAAACGGAGCATGGGGACTATAAATGGAAGTGTTGCTATATATTTTCCATGAAGTGCCCCAGGATGAACAGCCCATGGCCATGATGCGTATCCTGGCATGCCATGGCTTCTGTCCAATTCCCTAAGCCCCCTCAAAAGGCACTACCAGGCTGTTGAGACTTCAGTCCTTCTCACCTTTAACATTCATACCACATGTTCTCATCCAGGCCGTCTCCACCCTACCTGACTCCTGCATCCCTCAGAACATCTCTCATGACGAGCAACATAACACCCATCCCATTGACTGCATTACCCATGGAAGCTTCGCCCACAGCATGGCATGCATCTTAACTGGCCTTCGCGACCCAATTTAACCCCATCACTCCTTTCAAACCCTTGCCACAGTTGTTCACCACGGTAGCACGCATCTCTCACCCCAGCCTATAGTTTCATGGAAGAACAGCACTGATGCACCCTTGCCCGGCTACCCATTGCAAGCCATGATTATAGCAGGTCGCTGTTAGCCTTTGCAAATATTCCCTTGATGAAATGGAAATGCATTAATTGAAACACCTTGTCACATTTGACCAGTATTAGGAATGATATAAAAATAGGCGGTCTTTGTGGGCTGATAACAAGGTATTCCTGCCTTTTAATATGAGGAACACAATATAGTTATTTGTGCATGCTAGCTTCACTAGGGATCACACCATCACAAAGAGGACAAAATAAAAGAACTGCAGATGTTCTGATGAAATCCCCGGCTAGCTTTGTGTTCCCATTTTCCTGATTCCCCCTTTGTCAGGCAAGTGTCTCTTGCATTTACCTCGCGCCATCACACACCTTATTATTAAAAGGGTTTTAAGAGCCAGGCCCTGGTCACAGAAGCATGGATAGAAACAGCATGGGGTGAGTCCACAACAAAGCCATTTCTTAATGTGCACCTGTCCTGGCCCACAGTACAATAGTACCACTATATAGCGCACCTGGATTGGATATAGGGAAACCACATCATGGACGTGGTTCTTGCACTGGATGTGAGAGTGCCTCCACACAATGAATGGATGCTGTAACAAATTGCTGTGTATGAACAATCAGGCTCAAGCTCGCCTACTACACCAGGAACACATAAATCACTGATCCATACCTTTGCAAGGGATGTCAACTACTGGGTGCTTTGCAGAAAGTTAATACATGACTCCATGACATCCGGGAGGCGGAAGTCTGTATTGCTAATGCCACACACATTGACCAATTACTCACAACATGTTTTCTGGCAAAGGGCAGGTGGAGAGAGCTCTGAGAAGAATGGAACAATGTAGCTGTTATATAAAACTATTTGTCATCCTAGAATTGTCCCAGCCCCAACATTCAATTCAGCTAATTACAAGTATTTTGTTTGTGAAACAACACTGCTGGTTTTCATGGTGCTGACCATCAGGGTACTCTGATAAGGGGAGGGACTAACTAAGAGTGAGAGGGGCTACCTCCAGCTGTCAAGTGAGCACTTCTAACCGCACAGCATTATATGCTCATGTGATTTGCAACGGGGGACACCGAGTTAAGATTTCATCACTTCCCACATCAGCTGAATTTCAAGGGTTTTATTGCGTTCAATCTGGTCACCTAACCTCTCACTTCACTAAAGTCTTTTCATGGAATTTCAAGGGATTTGTTATACTATAGTTTTTTCAAGGCCCACTCGGCTTTCGCTATGGCGACTGTACGTGTTGCACCAATTAGCTTCTTAAGGGCACACTAGCCATTGCCTTCGGTAAAGTCCACTGTACATGTTGCACCAATACATTTCTTCAGAGCCCACTAACCATGGCCTTCAGCACTGAAAATGTCCCCATACCTAGTAGATGTGATCACTGCAGGGGTAAAATATTTTTGGTTCTGCTTGATAATTTCCCAAATGATTTCCGATTATGCTGATACCCACAGCAGTACAGCAGTATGCCGATTCCCGCGATAACAGCAAAAACGCTTGACAAATGAAAAGTCATCACTGTCCTTAAAGGCACTCACTATGTGTCCCCTTCCTCTTTTCTTGGTCCCCCTACTCACCACAATTGCTCCCTGACCCTCTCACAATACCCCCTATCAATATTCAGTTCATGTGAATCAGTTATTTTTTTTAATTGGGTCTTGCGTCGTTGTCGCAGTAATCTACAGAGGTTCCTCCTGTATGTCCGGAATAATTCAAAATGGTTCTACCTTTAACCTGCTCACCAGTCCACCCCCAACATCCCAACCTCAGATGGTCCCTCTTTCCCCATTCCCACCTCTAGCATGAGGTGATTTCAACCTTTTTCCTCTTCCAAATAGCATCTAGAGCACTTTTCATTTTCATCTTCCTCTGGCATTATCATGGGAATCTCTCACATCGATCAAAAGAATAAAACGGCTGTTTTCATTTCCGAAAAGCCTCCCACCCTCTTTGCTGCAAAGCACCATGGAAGATACATACACTTTTTGGGAGCCAGGGGAAACCCCCTTTTCCTTCGAATATTTTAAAAACTACTGGATGGATTTCCTCAAATCAGCAAATTAAACTGCGACACTTTATGCCCAAGTTGTTTCCTATATGGTATGAATCCGTCACGTGGTTTTTGCGCTATGGGTGGTGAATCGATCCACTTTTTCTCCATGGGAAAATGAATGGAACAAGGCCAAAATCACATTTTTTTTCAACTCTTTCCCCCTTTAACACATTTTCCCCAAAATGTCTCGTTTAGGGGGTGGCAAACATTTGGGGGGGGGGGATATTTCATCTAAATCCATCCAGCAAGTCAAATATTATTAGCAATAGAATTTTGAGTAACTCTATGTACACAGTTTTTACCTCATTCCCCTTTTAAAAATATTTATATGTATATATTTTGTTTTGTAATTAGTTCATATTAAGCTTATGCTTCTGTACACGCCTGGTATAGGGTCTCTTTAGCATTTATAAAAATACTTTATTTCCCAATGGATCTGTAACAAGTTTACTAGACTGATCCAAACCACACAAATGTAATTGTAGCACACAAATGTAATTGTAGCATGAACAACATCTGCACTGCCACCCACTCAGTTTCTTTGTGCGGAAGGTGCCTGCTTAAGATTTCATTCTTGAAATTAATGCAGGTAGTTTCCATTCACAGGCTCAACCTCTCCGGGCTCTGGGTGGCATTTTGTTCCAAGTTTTTCTGCCATCGGGCCCTCTCACTGGAAGGAAACGCTTTCACATTTTGAAATATGCCAGAAACCCAAAAAAAAGATACAGTCACGCAGTAGATATGGAGACACTGGAAGTGTACAGTATGTTTAATGAACAACCTCAAAGGGGCTAGGAGCTCTCGGGTCACATGGTGGAAAAGCAGACTGAGTCCAGACAGTTACTCTGGCTTGGCTCAGGATATGAATATGTAATGGCGGCTACAAATGAGCCAGGAATCAAGCATACACGCCTTGAGTCCCCTCACATGATCCTTCCGTGCGTTCATTGCCTACATAACAAAGTTAGGGGCATGGAAAATGTAAGGAAAATGCGTGTCACAGATGGAGCTCTCAGCTCCGGGACTTCTGCAGACTGGGCCCTCCTGCTCTCCTGAATGATGACGGGTCTTTGATTTGAAAACAAAGTTTGAACCAGAAAAGGAAATTTCGAAAATGAAAGTTTGAAAATGTAATTTTTTGTATACTTTGCATTGTGATAGTTCAAAGATTTAAAATTGAAATCATTTTTTAAAACTGTTTCAAGTCATTGTAGCTCTACTGCCCTCCTCACAGCATCCTTTTTTTGTCCTCCTTTCCGTACACTAATTTATATTCCAAAACCTTTAGTAATGTTTTTTGTTAACATCATAACGGAGGGGCACCCTCCATCCAATAACTCTATTCACCCTAGTCGCCCCTCTCGTCCCAGGCTAACTCAGTCTCATTATTTCCCTGAAACCCTTTGTCCTACCATTTTTAAATAAAGAAACCTTTTTTAAAAAATATATATATTTTTTTATTGTGATCAATATCAGGTAAAGAACAATTCCAGACCAGTAATGCCTCATATCATTATCACCGAGCGTGATCAACAGAAAAAGATTTTAACTGTCATAAACAACCAAACCCCCACCTTCTCCCTCCCTGGATCCCTCTCCCCTCTCCCCTGGGTCCATTCAGTTCATATGATCGGGAAACAATGCTCGGGACTACGGATTGCTTCGTTGTCTCTACCACAAGCAGATCTGCAGCAGAACAGTTCCAGCGTCGGAGAGGGAGCGACAGAGTGAAATTAGAAAGTATTAGAAAATAGAGCCAAGAGAGACAGAGCCTATATAGACGGGCATTGGTGGAGTTGTGTCCAGCTGGGTGGTAGTTCATGACGCAGGGGATGTTTCCCTCAGAAAATCAAGGAAAGGTATCCATTGGGCATCTATGTGTGCATGGGATTCCAAAAGCAAGGCCGTAAGATTCTCCATATCATAGATTTCTTTGGCTTTTCGCAGCCAGTCTGCTTTAGTCAGGAAGGTATTTGCCTTCCATTTTATGGTCACGCAAACACCAGCCGCTAAGAGGAGGTTTCTGGGCATGTAAGGAAGGACTTGATACTGTTCTTTGACCTTTTCAACCCCTAATAGAACTGTGTGGGGGTAAGCTCTCTTTGGATACCCTCTATCTGGTGAATCCACACAAGGATCTCTTTCCAAAACAGTTGGATGCTAGGACATTCCCACCACTGATGCCAGTGAGTACTAACTACGGTACACCCTCTCCAACAATACGGGAAGATGCCTTCTTACATTTTGGCCAGGCGTTGGGGGTTAGGTGCCATTGTGTCAGGATCCTGCAATTGTGCATTTTGTATTGTGTCGCAGTGGTTGATTTCCATACTGCCCTGTATATAGCCTCCCAGTGCTTGTGATTGTCCTCCTGCCCTAGGGCAGCCTCCCAGTTTGCCTTTGCGCGTGGTGGTGGCAGATGTCCTCTGTCTAATAGCGCTAGGTACATTCTCGATATGTGGCCTTTTGTGCTTAATTGGGTGTTTAATATGTTTTTGAAGGGGGTGAGCTGGCGATGTAGTTGTCCCTTCCATCTCCCATCCGTGAGGACTCCTTTCAGTGGCAGGAATAGGAGGGGTCTAATGGTTTGGCCCTGCTGTGCCATCTCTAACTCCTCTATTGTCAGGAAAACCCCATCCCTGCACATCTGACCGCCCTCACCAGCCCTTGTTCATATTGTGCTTGGAACCGATTCGGGTCCCCTGTGAGGTCTCTAATGGGGGGAGCCCAAATACAACTAAGGGGGGAAGGCCACGTTGTGACTCCTGCCAAATTTGGGTTTTTTGTGTACCAAATGGACCATAGCACCTTCAAGACTAGGTGTTCTCAAGCTTTTCGTGGGATCGATCTGGCAGGGGCCCAAAGCCACTCTCCCAGGGTCGCCGGGGCTTCTGTTCATCCACTTAAAATTGATTTTTTGTGGGTTGAGGGAACATTGCAGGGGGAAATTCTAACTCCAGTGCTATCTTTCCCAAAATTCAAAAGTGTCTCTATTCGCTGGTGTTTTCTATCTGTATAGCTAAAGGGTTAATTTAAGTATATTGCCTTCATTCCTATTGTTATTGTCACCACATTGGTGATTGCTGCCACATATATTAAAAAGTGTGAGATTTTCTTGAATTTCTAAATAAATAAATAAATATTACCTTTACCTACCAGCCTGGTTCCTGGTCCATTGTGACCAATGTTCCCTCTAAGCTGTGCGCATGTGCGCTTGCCCAACTTCCTTCTGGGTGCCGCTCAGAAGAATTTCAGCAGCGCACACAGACAATTCCCACAAATGATTTAAAGCACAAGGTACAGCAGGTACCTAATATTTGCTTTCTCTCAAAATGAAGCTAAATTATGTGAACTAGTATTGATATTCTGGTCTAGCTCATTTACATTGCCCTACTATGCAAGCTTGACCTTAAAACCCCCCAAACCCTAAAAGTAGAATACATTCACAATAGGTTAAAAGCTAATATGAAAATGTTACTGCATGAACAGAAGATATAATTAAGAGATGTCTGGACACATTAACCAAATTATCTCCCCTCCCTACCCATGACTCCTATACTTGACTCTACCACACGTATACCTTATGACTCGAACGTTCGCCCCATGCCTCATTCAGATATTACCAGACAACCTTGACTCTGCCTACCTTAGCTCTGAAAAAGGTTACCCGACTTAAACCTACATTCACTTGTTTTATGTTCCTAATATGAATGACGTGTTACTCATGGCGCCTTAGCAAAAGCGTCACCCAGACTATGTAGCCCAACTGTGAGCTCAAATATCAGATACTGAGTGCAAGTAACCAGGCTACTTGAATGTGTAACCTCATACCATGATTCCTATTCTGTGTACGTATGTTACACAAGCATTTTGAAGCGCCCACCCTTGCAAGTTAATACATTCTAAAACTCAATTAATTTGCCCTCTAAGGATTTTGAGTAGGCAAATGTCATGTCTACTTTATAGGCGCAGAGCTTGCAATATCATTTAATTGGCCTGCAAGGGATAATGGGCATGGGCTATGTCTGCCATTATTCGTATTTAGTATTAGGGCAAAGGATATTCAGAATACTAGAATACTTTTCACACAATCTGCCACCTTTCCAAGTTTTCAAAGTTCCATGAGGCATAGACCTTAATAAATTATATGCTATCTAGCTGCAATACAAAAACAGTTTCACTGAGCATTTTTATAATTCTGCCCAACAATTTAAAGGTGGGGTATGTTGCAAACAATCTTGTATACACTTCATAGGAATTGGGCACTTACAGATTCATGGCATTTTCTTAAAATGCACATTCTATTACTACAATCCCTCACTTTTTACAGAGCCCTGTCAACTGGTATTGGAGGCTAGCACAGCAGCCGGGGTAGGATACAGATGGAAGGGCACAGGAGAACACTCCTTTGGGGTGAAAAACAAATCAGCAACTTTCAAAAACCAAATCAGATGTTTTGGCAGGGCAGTACAGTGAAGGAAATGCGTTTGTTTTCTGAAGGATAGGATACTCTAGGAACACTCTAGGAAACTGCCTTCTGTTTCTTTCTCTGCTCAGCTGCTGAGGGTTTTTCAATATGTTAATGTGTTTGCGTTTATTGCCTCCTGCATCCCCATGTATCTTGTCCAACTGATAATAGTGAATTTCATAAGTGGGTGCTGTACCTGGGAACATTGCTGCTATTGACTTAAAAGGCAAACATATGTAATTTGCTTCAACGGTGCTCCAGAAAAAACCTCAGTAAGACTCTAGTGGAATTGTGTCTATGATGTGCTGCGAAAGGGTGCGCAAAACTGTAAGCTTTAGTATGTATCCTGTCATGTCACCTCCTATGTCAGGGTTACAAGGAGGGTTCTGATATGATATTACTTCCAAATTAAATGATTTTTCAGGGAATAAGAAAGTAATTAGCTTTGCCAGCCGGGATATTTCATGTTTATTAAAATATGTTTTCCCTTTAAAATTCCTCATAAGATTGGGAAGTAGTATTATTTGAGTTTCTACCAAAGCCACTGCTCTGCGAGTCACAGATTCAAAAAAATATCAGTGGAACTTTGTGGGTAGAAGCAGGGTGTAGGTTCCTATATGTTCATGGTTTTTCGTTTTTGTTGGGTACATTTTCCTGTTTTAGGGAGTAACACTGGATTGTGTATATGCCTCTCAGCTGTAAGGCTGGTTTTGAGCAAACGTCACAACTCACAGGACCACGTAATTTGTACAGCAAGCAGAGGCCAAGGAATTCTGATCATCATATTCTGTGGTGCAGTTATTCAATTATTATCTTTACACACAATTTGAGGCATGTTCTCCTGTCCCTTGAATTACTTCATTAAAGTGGCACATGAATTCCTATTTGCATGTTTTCTGACACATTCCCTTTAGTTGCCATTTTTTCATTTGCAAAAATGTTATCCTGTCTGAATTCTTTGACAGAAACATCAGTGATAAGTGATATTTGCTTTTTTGTAAAGTATTTTTTTCAAATGGTTTCACACACTTTCTGCATTGTCTCTAAGCAGTGTCGACAAATGAATAGCCACAACTAAACCTATTGTTTATCCCGACCATACAAAGCTTTTTAGTGCATACACAATTTTTTCTCTGCACATGAGTAATTTTGGAAAGGAACTATGGCATATCCTATGGCATATCTTGAAATCTTGGACTGGTTGTGAGCTCTCCTTACAACCACATAAAATATTTGGTTTTGTTAAGCCTATATGTATGGAAAAAGTGTTTCAAGATGCACCTTTTACACTGACTCGTATAGAATTGCAGTGGTTGGGAAGGAGATGTTCTGTTCCAAACTCTGTGGAGATGGTAGCTCACCAACTACGCATGCTCAATGCTCACAAAGTAGCTTACCTCATAATTTAGTTGCGCACATGGAAAATAAGTTGCGCACGAAAGCTAAGCCGCACTTAGGGAAAAATAATTAGAGGGAACATTGATTGTGACCCGGGGTATTTGAAAATGGGGTGTGACATGAGTGGGTTATCTCTCAAATATTGAACATATATATATAATAAAATAAGCATTTCAGTTGTGTGCTGCATACAAAGCTGAGACCACGGTGTATCGCCTGATTGAAATCCTTAAAACACCTCATATTGTATCTCTGACATGCTCCATTCTCTTCTTACTCTTGTAGAATATTCCATCTACACTCTGATTCTTCTACTACTCTTCTATCTTCAGCTATTGCACCTTCCTTGGATTCTTTTTAGCCCTCTTTACCTTTTCTTCCCTATTGTAAACCACATCTAACCTGGCTTTCTCCCTCTCTCCAGGCTTCGTGCAATACTCTAAGTGGAGCATCATTGGAAAACGTCCTGTTCTACATCTGATTTTCTAACGAGTTCATGCAACTTAATTATCAACCTCTTAAGCCTTCTCCATCACCTCACACGTGACCTCTTTTAGTGAAACTTAATCACTTAATCAAATAATAGTTTATTTTGGGCTCAAGAAACATGAAACCACTATACAATACAAATACAATAAAACATCATGTTAAAAAATAATGTCTTCATAACAACACAAGGGTACCACAAGAAATAATGGGCACCCTAACAATTATTACACAAAAATAAAAACAAATCTCAAAGTAGATACAGGAACATTATTAAAATCAAGATTCTGCCATAAGTGTTGACCGTCAGATCCACACTCTTTTTATTAGTTGGATAAGGCAAACATCAAGTGCTTATGCTCTGTTGATGTGAAAAACAGTAAGGCCTCCTTTGAAGATCTTTTTATATCTACATTAACATATGGTTTAACCAACCACAGTACAAAGAAGTAACACATTGAAAATATACTTCCTCTTACCTTGGTAAAAATTGACACATATGTGATCAGCCTCCTATCTGACCTGCCCTATTTCAAATTCTGTGTTACTACAACAACATTGTTATGGATTTCCAAAATCAGCCCTCGGGAGGATTTTGTGAGACCACCCTATTATGGTGATCCAGGAAGACACTGAAATGTTAGCCAAACCCAATCAAGGTATGGCAGCAGAGTCTTCATCTCAGGAAAAGTGTGAGAGTAGTCTAGGGCTCTAATGATTCTAAACAGAGCACTGCCAGTAATTATAGTTAGACAAGTGAGTATACAATTACATTTTTTATTAGGCCTTTAGATTACACACTAAGCACAGAAAATGTCTACTCAAATACTGTCACAAAAAAACCTTAAACAGCTATATACATTCACCCTTAGGAAAAACAGAATAGCATTTGATCCAATGACCAATGAAAAAGAGGCAAGTATTCACGTGTATAGAAATAGAAAGAAATCTTTACAATAATCACAGAACAGCTCCCATAGCTCCTATAAAGTACAACCTTGAGATGGTTTGGGGCCTTGTGCCCAAAACCCACCAGTTCCAAAGCAGATACTTTTCAGGTAGGTTTATTTAGATATTTGCAGTGATATTGGTAATGAGTAATAAGAGTCAAAACATTAGATAAAGTTCAGGTAAGTACTCATCTCAGTCTCATCACACTAGGCAAGGCCAGGGAGGGATCCAGGTTCCATCACCAAAAGTCAAATGAAAGTGAGTTAGGGTCAGGACATTACACACTTGTTAACCTATGAGTGACAGGGTGGGAAAGCAACAGGTATGTAGACTTACCTCCCTGGCTCAGAGTTCTCTGGAGACCACTTGTAGAGGTTCAGGAATCCGTTGCAGGCTTGTTCTTCTGGCTTGGTTCGTTTTGTGATGGTCGTCTAGACGTCTAGACAACAGAGTTTACTTTAGTTTGCAGTATTTAGTTTCAGTCAGTTATGGAGCTTGGGAATCAGTTCCATAGTTTTTGTTTTATTGTTTAAAGTGAGGACCTAGCTCGATCTTGTTTCCACTTTACAGAGTGTGGGTAGCCAGAATGTGGGCTGGCATCTTTTAACAGTAGTGCAGTACTGTGAATTGGTGTCTGTGTATTAGTATGTGTGTCTATTGGAATTAGTCCTTGGTAAGCTGGTGTTAAAAAAGCAATTTTTTTCAGAGATTTACAAAATTGGAGAATTGTAGGGGCATTCTGAGCTGATAAGGGGATGAAGTTCCAGACGTTGGGTGCGTGACAAGAGAGGTATTTGTTTACCGGTCCTCTCTTTGAGGATGAGTTGGGATTAAAACTAGTTGGGCGATTTTCTGCATGAGGAGCATGCGTCACCAGATATGTGGAGCTTAACCGCAAGGTACCCTGGTGTGCTATTTGTGTCTGCTTTGTAGGTGATATTAACACTATAGAGACCACCGATGAGCTGCCGGGTCCCTTCCGATGGTCAGATATATTGTATAACATGTGGGATTGATTGATTTTTATTTACACTTTCGTCTGTTAGGCCTTTTGTGACAGCTTTTCAATACAGAATAAAATACACAGTAAATACAGCATATACTCTAATTTAAAAACCCCAATTCAATTTAAAAAGTGAACATATACATAATAAAAATGATATCTGAACAATTTCATAATTATTGGCAACAGCCAAGAGACATAAGTGAAATACGTGATGCATGAAGAAAAAGAAAAGTTCTATACTCTTGAAACTGTATAATATATTCACAAATGTTTCTTTCTAAATGGGTCCCTAAATTCTGTCCGGGCAGAGCAGGGAGGTGAGATGGAATCTGATCCACCTCCCTGCTCTCAGCCCCAGACGCCACAGGTCCCATGTGCACAGAGCGACACTCAGGAACAACTCATTTTATGTATTCGTTTTGACCAGGCACCAAAGATGAAACCTGCAGTTGCCTTTGCAATATTTTCATCAAAATCCCACAGAAGAAATATCAAGGTGGCATTTGGATTTTCCGAGAGACCACCTCTCCTCAGCAGGGGGATAATGGTGTGTGCCCATATAGGGTCATAGGCTGGGCATCCAAGCATAAAGTGGGACAGGTCTTCCAATCCTGCTTCACACATTTTGCAAATTGGACTTTCTTTGTGGCATTCGGATCTGCTAAAGAACAGACAAAGGGGCAAGGTATACACAAATAGAATTTATATTTACTTCCATAATAAGTTACATAAACATCACGAAGCATGCCACATACAGATAAGAAATGTGCCACAAACTTGGTTTATTGGACTGTTGAAGACTCAGCAGTCCATGAAACAACCAGAGAACCCACATAACCTCAGATGAGTTCACCTTCACAGATTAACAATCAAGGTAGTCTTTTAGGCAGTTTGGCCTAACTGGTTGGTTGATGATGATAATAGGTTATTATTAACACTCTTTATACCCAGAGGTTTCTAAGCGCGAAGCCGGGGAACAAGCCTGTGGTGCTCCGCGCCGTCTTGTTTCCAAGGAGAGCACGTTTGCAAAACCCAGAGGTAACGTGGCGCAACAGAGGGCATGGAGATAAGGTTACATAAAAACTTAGTTGCAGGATAGGCACAAACATTTACATATTTACATACAGTAATTACAATTCCGAGAGGTCAGTTGAATGGATAAAGATATATACAATTCAGATAGAACACTTAGAACGGTTTGGTCTGTGGGTATGATAAGTCGTGGGGATCATTGGAGAGTAACCAGGTTAGGAGATTGCGCCTGAAGCTGTGGTAGGATTGGTCAGCTCTAGTGTTGAGTGGGAGGGCGTTCCAATGTAGGGCTGCCATGACAGGGAAGCTACTGCCGCCTGTTTTATTTTGTCTGAATGTGTGGACCTGGAGTTGGAAGGAGTTAATCGTTCTGATGGGGTGGGTGGAGGTCTTTTTTATGATTCTGGCAGTGAGGTAGGAGGGGGCTGCGTTGTTTAAGCATTTGAAGGTAAGTGATGTTGTTTTGAGAGTAATACGGTCGCAGTTTTTGAGCCATTTGTGTTCTCTTCTTATGTTGGATATGTGTTCTTTGGAAGGTAGGTTGAGGGCTGTTCTGAGAGCTTGTTGGCTCCTAAGTACATGACGTTACAATAATCAAGTTTGGAGAGTATTAGGGTGTTGGCTATGATGATGCAACTGGCTTGGGCTATCCTCCCGAAATGGACAAAGAAGGGTAGATGAACTGTAACACCCTTTTCCTCCTTAGCAACCAGCATATAAGAGCTAGAGCTTCACTTAAGCAGAAATAGATATTTACCAAGACAGCCCACCCCACCCTACCTATAATTCACCTTCCATAGGAAAATTACAGGGACACATGGTCAATATATCCTGTGGGATGTGGACAGAGCTCAGGGTTACGGACAGTCATATTTCCTCCATTAAGGTTGCGTAGAGAGACACTACCAACAAGAGGAGCTTTCAGGTAAACCAATTATCAAAGTTGCAAGTGTGACAGAAGGCCTTGAGTTTATTCTCTTCTGCTTGAGGTGGTTTACACTAACAAGATGGTGATCAGATGGCAGTCATCACTTTTAACAAAGCGATTAGATCTGAAGTTCCCAGGTCAGCAAAGGCTGACCTACTACAGCACTATGAAGGTCCAACCAGCACATCTAACCTAGTCACACATTAACAGGAACAGTTCAGTGCAGATTGTAGCTTCGTGTGTTGTACAGATGAGATCACCTTTGCCTGGAAGCAGACACGCGAACCCACACTTCATGCCATCTCTCTCACAGACACAAACACAAACACACACAGTCTCGCCACACATACAGTCTCACACTCTCTTTCTCTCTCGTCCGATCTCTCATTCTATCTCTCCAGGTGAAGTCTGTCTAGTCAGTCACTGTTTGTATTAAATGTGACTTTTAACAAACCTCTCTTTGAAACTGCGTAAGCACTAGTGATGTGATCTGACTAACACTTGTCGTTCAGTCTTCAATGGCAGGTTGCAATTGAACATTTTAGAAGTTAATGGCCTGCAAGACACTTTTACACAGAACCCTCATTTGAGATTACACCCCTAGTTCCTGTATGGCACCAAATGGCTATTTCATTTTTATTTACATTGACAGATTTCAAAAGCCAGAGTATTTTAAATAATCCAAGGACACACGTTCCCTTTCAAGAAAGACTACTCTCATGTGCATAGTCTCCTTCATGTTCCTCTTGCTAGAAGCCAATTAGCAGCCAAACAATTTGAAACATAAAATGCTTAAACAATGCAACATAGTCGCTGAGATACATTTCGGAATAGATTATGATCTTGTAATAATTAAGGATTCCTAAATCCAGTATTAGGGCTGTAAAACAGAATTTCCTTCTCTTGTTTACATCTCATTGCTGAATTCAATTTCTATTGTATAACATGTTTGGGTTTTACAAAGAAAAATATTGTGCACTCATGTTTTTCCATGTTCTCATACACATGAAAGGCCAGAAACATTTCCAGATTCTAAGCTGTTAGCATTCAAAAAGAAAAACGCAATGGGGAAATGGCCAGCTCTTGTTTGTCTCTATGGAAACAGACGTTAATGTGTAAGAGTATGCACATGTTTATTAAACTTAAAAAGATGGTGCTTGTTTAACTATTCTGAACGCACAAGACATTTTATTTCTACGGTACTTGGTTAAATGTTAAATGAATATGCTGTTTTTTTTCTCCATTTAGCCCAAGAAGTCAAGAAAGGTGTGTGTATTAGTTCATACTCTGGGTTACGTATTTTGAAAAGAACCCTTAAGCTGTCACCTTTTATTCTACAAGCTATCTGGCTTCTATATGATTCTGCTGAATCACAGGTCCTCGAATCCCCCACCCATCAAAATCCACCTACCTAATCCCTCTCCAATGGTACCACCTGCTGAATCCCCTTTTCTCTATGCCGCACAACCTGTTCCCCACTTTCCGCACTAATGGGGTGTTTCATCCCCCGTGCCCCACTCACCTCACTCCACTTCCATCTGTGCACTAAATGAGTGGTCCTCCCTCCAAAAACCCTGCTCTGATGGCCCAGCCCTATCCAATGCTCCCTGACCCTGCCCCCCACCCCACATGCTTTCTGACCTCATTGCCCCACCCCACATGTTCCCTGGTCCCTGACACCACCCCACATTATCTCCTTAAATTCAATTCCTTGCTGAACACGCTACACTTCCTGGCTCCGCACAGCAAACCCTGGATGTAGAAAGTAGACAATGCTTTCGCCGACTCTGTGTTCTCTGTTGGGGCCAGTCGGTGTCCCATGGATTTGGTGAAATGCATTGGGCGAATATAAATTCAATGGATCCATCTTCATCGAATATGAGTAAAACTGCTAGATAAATAGGCCATCTGTGTTTAAAAAGCATATATGTATTTACTAGTTAAGAATAAAATACAGAATTGTATTCTATTTATTTATTGTGCATTTGTAAAGCGATTATACAACAAGTAAATTGTGTTTCAAAGCACCCACAGGGCAACAGGGAGGGAACATGGGCGTAATTAGGTATAACATTGTAAGATAGAGGCAGATTTAATGGCAAGCAGTGAGCTTCTTACAATGGGGTGAGTTTCAGGGACATTCTGACCAGGTTGTGGAGGTTATTAAATGACACAGCCACTGGGGACAATACATACGTGGACATACATAAATTAAGGACAACCAATATTGGACATCTTTAAGTACAGGGAGGCGGTACAGCCAGCTGTGCTTGGGATTTGACCATGATGGGTGAAGTGCTAGAGTGGAGGCAGAGGAAGTGAGGGGCAGAGGCAGGTTAGAGGTCGAGTGAAACATGTTAGCTAGAAGGCAGATGAGAGGTAGGTTAAAAGGATAACTTAGAGGTGAGGAAGTAGACTTTTTTTTAACAAATTCATGTGGACTGTTTCTTGGATGTCCGGGGAACGAGAATTCCATGCAAGTGGAGCAAGAAGAGAGAAGGAGCGGAAGCTAGAGGAAGCACAGGGAGAGTCAGGAGCCACAAGGGTAGTTGAGGAGGCATGGAAGAGATTACGAGAAGGCTTGTAGAGTTGGATTGAGGAGGATAGATACAGTGGAGCCTTACTGTTGATAGATATGTTAACCAGGAGAAGAAATTTAAATTGGCCTTTGCTCTGCATCGTCAGCCATCCAGCCTGTTGACAGTATGAGGAAGTAGGTGTGAAGTGAGGGAGTTCAAGGAGTGTCCTGGTAGTGAAGTGAATGATCTTGTCAAGAGGCTAGGAAGCATAGTTGGGGAGATCAAAGAGTATGCTGGTACTGTAGACCAGTTTAGGGAAGACAACAGTGGTTAAGAGATGCTTGGCGGTGTTGAAAGAAGGAGGTGTCTGATTTTCCTAATATTTAGGAAGGTGAGGTTCCAGTTTTGGAGATGAAAGTAGAGAAGGTGTGAGAACGGTCATAGATAATGCCAAAGTTTCTAGATGCAGAAGAGTAGGGGCAGTTGTCAGGTGGGAACTGGATAGGCAGACAAAGAGATGAGAGAGAGCTTTTGGCAGGGAAGAAGAGCACCTCTGCTTTGGTAGAGTTTAGCATAAGAGAGTGCAAAGCCATCCAATATTTAATGGCAGAGAGACAGTTTGAAAGTTTGATAGAGGGATCAGAGTAGAGTTTAGGAAAAGAGAAGAAGATTTGGGTGTCACCCACGATGGGTTTGTACAAGAACTGAAGGATGAGATTGGTGTCCCAAGAGCAGAGGTTAAGAGTGTAAAGAGAAGCGGACCCAAGACAGAGACTTGTGGCACACCAACAGTTAGAAGAGTGAGTTGAGAGGTGTTGTTTCTCCAGGAGACAGAGAATTGGTGAGGTGCATGGTAGGATTTAATCCAGGCAAGGGCTTGATCGTGAATCCCAATAAGAAAGAGAAGGTTAGGAGATCAAAGTTATCGACAGTGTGAAAGGCAGCAGACAGGTCAAGGTGAATTAGGATAGAGGATAGGTATGAGTGCTTAGCAGAGGTGATGAAGCTGGGCACATTCATTAGAGCAGTTTCTGTGGACTGACAGGAGCAGAAACCTGCTGGTGGGGGTCTCGAAGGTTGTGGATGTCTGGGACATTGGTAAGACAGTTGAAAACAACCCTTTAGAGTATTTTAGAGAAGTGCAGAAGGAGAGACATGGGGTGAACATTAGCCGGTAGGTTTGGGTCACCCTCTTGCTTTTTTAGGAGAGGGATGGATGACCATAGCTGTTTTGAAAACAGAGGGAAAGCAAGCAGAGTTGAAGGACAGTTTGAAGAGTTCAGCAAGGTGAAATGCCACTAAAGGGCAGAATAGGCTTGACTAACTGAGGCGCAAAAGGGTCTGATGGGGATTCATTAATATTCAATTAATATTCATTATACAGTGGTGAGCCAATTACATGAAGCTGCTTTAATACGGGAGGGGTGTGTTGAATATTTAAAACCATACCCTATGGGAGTAGAATCAGATTATTTATTTTTTTAGGCAGACATCTCAGACACTTAACAGAGAAAATCAATAACAACTTGCAGACAATGAGCTGTAGCAGGCCGATGGTAGAGGATAATCCACCCTGAAATCCAGAAAGGGGGCAGCACACAAGATACACTGTTATCTGGATCCAAGACCGAGAAGGGTAGTCAGATTACTAATGCCAGTCATGCAGTGCTTTGTCTTGCTACCTTCAGGACAAAGGTGGAGACACCAGCCCCAGGGTTCCTACTCACCAGCTGACATTGTTTTATCTAAATCCTTAACCCTAACTTTAGAATGTAAGTGAATGTATGCCCCTTTTAGATCTTTAATATAACATTCCTTAACAATGATAGATTGTTGGGAGTGGGGGGATATTCCCTCTGAAATAAAATTCATGAACTAACTTTCCTGATGTTTGCAGACAGAAGGATCTTTATGATATTTTGGTATTTATGTTGCCAATTGATGTCACAGATTTCAGTGGAATTAAGAGATCATCTGCCCCTTGGTAACCCTAACCACATTAATCTCCCGAATTAGCTATTATCTATTCATTCTAGTTTTTAGAAATTTGGGGAGGACCTTGTTTGTAAGAGAATATGTTTGCAGGAACCAGTGTTTATAATCAATTCCCCATTAATTTGTCCTTACTCAGAAACAAACATCATTTTGAATGCAGATTTTCACTTGCTTAGTTAGGAAAAATTGCATTTTAAATGTGACCTCTCAAGTATACTTGTTGATCATCATATGTCATTTTAAAGACCAATTTTAAATTGTTGCAGTTCTCAAAAGAATCAAAGAAATGAATGTGCAGTTTATTGGAGGGTATCCCTTCAAATAAAAATGATTGGTGTGCATATGTTTCATCGGCTGGTGTTCTCCAAATATATGACTTACATGAACTACCTATGTTGAATTGATATTATTTGTTTCAGATTTGGATCTATGAGTTTTCATGTGCGTGTTTTAATTTCTGTTACAAATAATTAATTTATTATTACTAAAAAGATATGATGGGCATGCTGCATAATCATTTCTGTGTCATAACATATTCTAAGGTGGGGATCACCTGCATTCAAATTCATTTAATATTTCATGAAAAATATATATTCTTTCAAAATGCAGTTGGTATTATAGCAATCCCACCCCACAATCTGGGACAATAAACAAACCATTTTACCAGTGTTAGTCTTGTCTCTCCAAGTATCCACGTCATAAAAAGATGCAAACCTGATTTTAGTGTGGGTTGTCATATGCCCCTCATAGCTGTAAAAGGCCACACATGCCTTGTTCGTGATAATATGGGACTTTCTGTGCTATCACAACCTTTTTGTTTATAAAAGGCCACGACACTCCGTCGGCCTAAGATTTGAGGTACGTTTGACTGCAGTGTAAAAATGCACAGATTTGAGGCATTCTTTTTAAAATCTATCTGACGCAGGGACTCATGTTAATTCCAGGCTCAGTGGATCATTCTAACTCCATCTGAAAGGTATCTTACTGGAAATTCTAGTAATTTAAAAAGAATGGTGGAATAGAGCTACCTTTCTCTCAATTTCATTTCAACTTGGCTGTTTACACATCTACACTACACGTAATGTGTTACTTGGTAGTTACTTAGATGTTCTTTCAACGTCTGTATTGCATTGTGGGGATCCTAGCAATTGGGGTACAACATGAAAAACTTCTTTGGAGAAACTGGCGGGGTGCCAATCAACCGGGCAAGATCTATTAACTTCCAAGGCACCAACAGAAGAGGAGACTAATGTAATGATTGCATCTTTTGTTTTAATGTGCATAAAACGCAATAATGCTACAATTAGTTATATCAATTATAAAATAATGTATCACAAAGTTCTCCCACTACTAAGCGCTATAGTATTTGCTGTCATCACTGCTCATTTTAATGATACTCAATTTATTGACATCAGAAGGGAGGAATCATCCCTGCTAGGATGCTGTCTGTGTGACTTATCAGAATATTCAGCTGATGCTCATTAAGATGACTTAAGCAAAAGGGTAGTTATTCTGTTGTGCTTGGGCAAACTGCAAACATATCATATAAATTGCCCTGAATATCTGATGCATCCATTAATATTATGAGGGATGTCATTGTAGGCTAATTCCACTTCGTATTTGACTATGAAAATAGTCACATATTTGTATTCAAATTTCACTCCCGTTGCAGTTTGCTTACATTTTCTTGGAAGATATGTAGTACAAATGAAGATATTGTTATATAAAGTGAACTCTGGTTAAAGCATTTAGCCAAAGAAGAGACACATAAGTGATATATTCATTATAAACACACCCAATCTCTATATGCTGATAAGTTATCAAAAAAACACTCATCCGGCTGGCGAGCACCTAAAAAATGCAATGGGTGAACAATGTTGTTGGGTGGCAACTGCTTGACGAATAAAAAGTGTGTTTCACCAATTCTCTCCGATTTCATCGCATTCTATTCAGTCCATTCACTGCAATGACCCCTCAGACTGACCTTTTAGAGGCATTTCCTCTTCAAAGGTAGACAAGCATCCACCCTTCAAGACACATACTCCCTCTATTTCCAAAGGTCATATTTTGTATTATTATTATTATTTTTGTGAATGGGAAATAATTGTTTGACCCATTCACAATTCAAAATCCTTAAGCTTCTGAATGGATGACTTCCTCATCTGCATTTTTAAGCTTTTTGGTATGTAATGCACTGGAAAATGCCAGGACAAATACATTAAGATTGGAAAGTATAAGCCTTCTTTATTGCAGAACATATATGTGACATCAAGCCATCTGAGGATATCTTTCAGTAACAAACTCAAAGATGCTAAATTAGGCATCCGTAAACCATTGTGAGTCTATCAAAATAACCATCTCAATGTGCCAATGCTTTTATCTGCAATCTTTGAGAACTTGGAGAAATCTGTATTAGTTTACGATGCCATTGATTTGCAGATCTCCAAGGAATGATTCTAAGATCTATTTTATCACTCATCAAAGACAACAGTTTTCTTTCAAATAAGTGGAAAGTGCTCAATTGAAGGGTATAGATTAGAAAATATAGGCTATTTCCTATACATGAATGTTCCATGAATAACAAGGAATTATGTTTATGAAATTGCACCTTGTAGCCATACATTTCCGGTTCTCGAGAAAGCCCAGCATAATATCAAGAGAGAGTTCATTCAGAAGAATTTCACCAGAAATGGAGGAATATCCACACAAAACTTCTTTTACAGCTCACCCAGTGCTACTCAGTGGACATTTACACAACACCAACAGCTACTGAGGTGCCCAACCTTTGTCCTTTAATCAATGGTGAGGGTACTAGAGAGTAAGACCTCACATAACTGAAAATGTCTTTACCCAATTCTGGCTCATCTTTATATTATATCTCAAAATATCCCTCTGGCAGCCATCTGTTTCTTGGGCAGTAAGTCACACTTTGTGCCAGTATAACTATACAGAGTAGCGGTAGGATACAGGTTTGCTTTCCAATGGACAATGAAGCAAGCAACTGTCAATTAGCCAGAGTTTGTTAACAATAGCTTCCACTTGAGGAAAAGGAACAAGGGATTCTGCCTGGCAATTCACTGAATCTCTTAAATAGCTTTGTTCTGTACCCCATTGCAGAACATACGGTTTTCTTCTCATTTCCGCCCTCCTTACAACCAGCGTATATGATGATTGTATACGTTCTCATAGTTGCTTAGTTTACAGTTCCAATCTCATCATAAACCAGCAATCTCTAAAAATCATCTGCAATAGTAGATGGCTTTTTCATGGACATCTTACAGCCAATTATTTGAAACCAAGTGTCACACAAAGCTAGTGGTGCCTATGGTATGATTCCTGTGAAGTAGGAGAACTAACATGTTCCTTAACAAAAAGTGAGCTACTGTGCAGACTACTTATATTTAGCTCAAATAACATCAAACATTAAACGATTGCATGCAATCGAATTAAACTAATGACCAAAGTGCAGTCTGGTAACAGTAGCTTAGCCCTCATTAAAGATGCAAGCAAACACAAGCTGGAGGGCTATGTCCAGGTGTTATAGCCAAGAGCCATAGGTGTAACTGCTTAAGTGTGCTTAAGTGGCACCGAAGATAGCTTTCCGATTTGCCATCAGGGCAAAAGTGTCCTTTGTCAAATTCCCATTATTTCACCTCTCCACCACCACAATCTCTACATAAAGAAGAAACAGCAGGACGTCTTTGGCACACCAAAGCAATCAACTTCATGATACATATTTTGTGTTAACTGCTAGCAATGTGTAAAGATACAAATAACGCTGGTCGCTATGCGTAAGCTAAGCTTAAAACATCTACTATCTTGTCATATTTCTGTATACTCTTCGCAGTTTTGCTTTCTACGCTGCTACGCTGATGCGTTTGAGTAAGACTATTGTACATTTTTTTTATCACTTCTGTTATGCTGAAAAATATACAACCAGGATTTCATCTAGATTCACCATTCCTAATACAAATTCAGCAATAATAATGATAAGTATTGAATATATAGCGCTTAAAATAGTACAACCACTGAAAGGCTCAACTGTAAGCTTTTTTATAAAAGAATATATGCATCCCCTCCCCTAGTAGGGGTTACTAAGGTGTGTGGTGGGGAACAGGGTATAGTATAGATAACATTCTCTATACTGCTCTGGTTTGGGACAGAAAAGAGTTTATTTTAAAAGGTGTGGAGAAAACTTGTTTCCGAAGATCTGCAGCTGTTCTTGTTTTGCAGTTATCTGTATACGTTTGTGCAAAAGTCACATTCAAGCAATAGTTATGCAACCCTCAAAAAGGGTGACCCATGTCTGAGCATGATCAACCATAAGGCAGCTTTCTGTTTGGTGGACAGGGGTATGCTACGGCCAGTCTTGTGATGGGAAGGTTTGGATTCTGTAATGATCCTATTCATATAACGTTTGCATAAGGATAACTGTGCAATATTTATGTTTAGAGCTGCTGGAGAAACTTCCAATGTCCTCCCTATCATAACCAATGTTGGCAGCTGCTTGCTAAGGGGGAGCGCTAGTGTGACGATGACGGGAAGCACACTGTGCTACCATTATCCTGGCTAGGACTGAGAATGCCCTTTGCAGTTCAATAATGTTGCACTAGAAATATTGGATAGCTTTGATTGTTTCGGCATAAATTATATGTTGTAAAAAGAAGTATTTCAAGTTTCTAAAATAAGAAACTTACATATTCCGTCTTCATCTGCTATTTGTAACCCATTAAAAGTATTGAAAGAGAGAGAAAGAGAAAAAGAGGTTGCTGAATTGCAAGCATTTAATGTCAGTTAGGGATTCCTGTCATTTCGGTGTCATTTCTTAGAAAACGAAGAAACTGAGAGTATCAGGGTCAATGGTGGCATTATAAACCACTCTAAATGCAGACTTGTCTATCAGAATGTCCCCACAATCCATTGATGCCTTTTTAAGGCTTGCAAGCATATGGCCCGACAGTGTTGCTTTTGTGAACCCATGTCATTGTGGGCAATCCTTTTCCTCATCTAGGTAGAAGGCTCTCCTTCAGTGTCATGGGTCCTGAGTCTCTTCACATTGCTTGCCATTGATTCCTATTGTGTGAGTGTGGGTATATATGCAATGCCTTTTCAGTTTGAGCTACACAAGCGTTCCCCAGCAGCAGCTGCTTCTCCATGATTCTTGGAGCTAATTTGAGCTTTTTTGGCGCAGTGGATTGAGGTTGTCAAACCTGAAGTATACTGGGATTGTGCAAATTGGCAATGTCTTCAGATTATGCAAACTGGGAGTAAACTGGGATGGGTTTGCCAGAAAGATAATATACAACTGGGAATTTCTAAAAGGGAAAGCACTGGGATTGTGTACTCTTAACTGGGAGTATTATGTCATGTAATGCTATGTTAGTGATTGTATAATGCTTTATGCAGCCCAAAACGATAAGGGTGATGAGAATAGTTCTATGAAACGTAGGGGATAGTGAGAGAAGCAGTGGGAAGGAGACAACATGTTGTGTTACACTGGTTGTTTGTGTGGGGCTTCACACCACTGCAAGGACATTTCAGAACGCTGAAGATGAAGAGTGGTGAAGGAGGTGAGTGGCATTCTGGGATGTACCAACTGGGAGTTCAGTGGGACCCTGTGTTATGGGTGAATGAAGATGTGCAGCTCCTTTAACACAGAAGAGCACGCCAGGGCGGGCAGAGGGTGGAAGGGGAGGGACACAAGGGGAGTTCGGGCAGTTAGAGTATAAAGAGAGGTTGAACCTATACATCGCTCCTGTCCTCATTGAGTGAAAGCATGCACGAGTGAAGGCCGTGAAACAGGAGCCAACACCCTGCGAACTGGAAATGTACTAATATTTTGAAAAATAGGCTATAGTGGAATTGTGTAACAGCAGGTAGATGTAAACTTGTACTGTGCCATAGTAAAATGAGCATATGTTGGAATTGTTTGATCTCTGATTCGGAACAAAATACAGAAAATTCCAGAAAAATTGAAAGTACTGAGATTGTACAACTTGAGACAGACCAGCAGAGTGTAAACTGGGATCATGCTGCAGCTGTCAAAATGGGAGTATACTATGTTTCTAAGAACTGTACATATGCCAGGATTGAAAAACTGTATACAGATGTTGTCCAGGCTGGACATGTTCTGGTATTCGGCACACACAATATAGTGGAATTGTAAAACAGTAAATTAGATATACACTGAGAGTCTGTAAACTGGATGTAAAAGTGTGACCATGCTGTATTTATGTATACTCAAATTATATTGTGGATGTACTGGCAGTGTGTGTAGCGAGCATACTGTGATTAACAACCTACAAATATAAATGCTTTGTACAAACTGGAAGCATACTGACAATGTGAGTCTCAAACTAGAGTACTTTTTGAAACTGGATGTTTACTGGTATAGTGCAAACTTGAACAATACTCTGAACACTCCAAATGGGAGTAAACTGGCATTGTCAAACTGGGAATGCACTTGAAGAATCAGCAGATTTTACAGCACTCAAGCAGTTCCCCAACTCTCTTCAAGGAGCATTAAACCAGAAAAGTAGTTAGCGGCCACCAGATTCCAAGCCAAAAGAAAGGTTTGACCTGATGTTGCACTGCATTGAATTCTTCTATTGAAATACCATTGTAACTAGGACTCACATACATATCAAAATCCATTTAAATCACAAACTGCATTTCAGAGGTTTAATGTGTGATCTATCAACATCATTACCAAAACAAGGGAGGAGCACACTCTATGTAAATGGACCTAACTCCAACAATGCAATGAATAATCCTCAAACCATGTATTACTTCAAATGGTCTAGGCTCATCATTGCCAATTTAGGAGGAAGGGGAATGTGTGTCTAGAGGGAGGAGAAAGGAGGCGGAAAATTGGGAGATTGACAGAGACAATGCTAATGTGCTTTGACTCTCCATGAAAAACATATAATTTCTCATTGTTCAAATGAAAGGGAATAGGAGGGGGCAAAGAGAGAAATAACAGCAAGGAGAACAATTACTCCATGAGTTCTGCTGCACAAGATCACTTTACATTATATTACAATAAGCGTTGTATTACAGTTAATGATACACCGAGCAGTCTCATCCTACAATTGTATTTCTGCATGTTTATCTGCATCTAAATGACATTGAATGCAGTTACTACACAACAAAACTCCAGTGATTTAGGAGGCAACCAATAAGACTGTTTCACTCTGTCTGTAAATAGCTCTCGAGATCTCTATGGAAGGTATATTCAATACCTGCCTCCTTGGGCCAGAGCAATGGATATGTAAAATGCAAATACAGTTGCCTGCCATAAATTTTTGCCACTAGTTTCTGTTCCTCGACCTCAGCAAAAATCTCCAAATTCAGGTATTCAATGTAACCTGATTCTTGAGTTAGAGCGAGCGAATCAACTGTCGGAAGCGGCCTATCTGAGCCTTTGCGTGTATTACGGCTCCTGGTGGTGCGGCTTGACGGTCCTCTAGGTCCTTTCCTCTATCCGGAAATTCCCTCGAGGGAGCGTTACGGAGTTCGGTGCTGAATGTCGATGAGAGCGGCTACGAGCGGCTTGCTTTAACCTGTTGGCCTGCTGACCCTCTCCTGCTGACGGCCTGCCGGGGGTTAGGGGTGCCTCTTTTTGAAGCTGCCAATTCCGTGCTGCCTCTGGATACATATCATGTGGGCATTCTTTGTCACGGTAAAATTACATATTTTAAAACTGTGCATTACTCAGTATCTGCTGACTCCATGTTGCCATGAATATATATCCTCTGTATTTTGTTACGGTAAAGTTCTATACTTAAAAGATTGCATTATCTGACAATTTCCTTGCAGAATCACTGTTGGGATTTTGTAAGACATTTATGTGCCATATGAGCAGGTCCCTAGAGGCAGTCTGTGCTTGATAGGGCAGCCTATCAGCGCTATCTTCACTATTTCTCTGCTGACGGCTGCGCCTTTTGCTCTAATTTGCTGTCTCAGTGCCCACTGCCTGGATTTGGTCTATATGTTCGGCTTGATTCTTTACACTTTTCTGACTGGTGACTGCTGATCTGTTGATCTTTGAACCAGTTGGCTGCCCCTTGGGGCTGTAGAGCTACTGATATAATAATATATACTTATATAAGCTGGTGACTGCGGATCTCTGATCTTTGAACCAGTCTTATTTCTCTTGTGTAATCTGGGCTACTGTGTACGTGTCTCATCTTGTAATTATCTACTGGTGTGGTATATTACTTCCATGAAGTTAAGAAGCAAACTCAAAGGTGGGAAAAGGAGCAGGAATGAAAACAAAGATGTGGAGATGGCTGAAACAAGTACTCAGACAGTGATTAATAAGGATAAGAAGATCACAGATTTCTTCGGTGACCAAATAGCGGTTGCACAGATTCATTCTGACCCTGTGGAGGCAACTTCATCCGTGTGTGATGTGGCATGTACGTCGCTGGAATTTGATAACAACAATTCATTACTGAATCTTTGCTATAGCCTGGAAGGCCAAATCACAGAGCATGAAAGGCAGAAAGAACTCTGCCCTTTGCCGATAAAGCCTGCTGCTGCCCCTACCATTTTGGTAATGGAAGGCTCTATAACCAACACTCCCCCCATCACTTCCAATGACAGACTCTCCTGTTCTCCTAAACTTACAGGATTAGCAGACAGTCTGGCTGAACATGGTACTCAAGAAAATGTCTCACTGGTAGTAAATTCTGAATGTATGAAATGCAATATAGAAGCTAAACTTAAGGACTTGGAGATTCATAATACTACTTCTAGTTTTGCTTTGAAAATTCTTTTACGATTATGTTATACCACTGTCTCTCAGGTGAGAAATAATTCAGATGCTTTGAAAGACTTGGCAAAGTCTATACCTAGTCCTGCATTGGCTGATAAGATCATGGGAGATAATCTGCCTCTAAAGGAGGTGATACCTGTACCTGTAACTGAAAATCTGGAATCCACATTAGTTGAAATTATTGCGGGTAGTGATTGTGAGAGTTTGGAAGAGTGTCATTTGTCTAAAAGAGAAAGAAGAAGGAGGCTTAATAGGCCAAAAAAAACAGATAAGCCTGTTAAAGTGTCTGTAAGTGTCCATGAGCAAGTCACAGAAGGGACAAAATCTAAGACTAAAAGAGGCAGAAAGCAAGCTGCAAGGAAAGCTAAAAAGCGTGCTCTAAATAATGGGAATCTTACTTCTTGGCTTATTGACTCCGAAAAGCCCAAAGTAACAGCCCCTAAATGACCTGACAAACTGCCTACAGTGGGGACAGTTAGCATACCGGATGATAGCACATCTGATATGACTGACTCTACAGTTGAAAGCTCTGATTAAAGTCTAGATGAATCTGCTGTGTACAACGTGGCTAATAAAAAATCTAAAGTAAAACTTTCTGAGATGGTTAACAAACTTCCTCAGGAAGTACCTATTATAACTCGGAAATCACCACCCGTTCCATCTCTGTCACACACAAAGTCGATACATCTATTTAATAAACAATGTTCTATAATAGGCAGTACTAGGAAAACAAAATAAAAATAATCAATAGAAGCAAATTTCTTGAAATCATCCATGCACAACTTCCCTTAAGAATACTTAAAAGTGGGGATTTTAAGTATGTGGAGCAATGTCAGGGGCTGCTGACACGTGTACATTGCTATTCTGAAGTTGTTGTAAATCTTGTGAGGGAACATAAAAATGAGCTTAAAGAATGTGGATATCTGTTGGATGTGAGTGAAGAGAGGTCTGATAATATCTCCACCAAGCCGAGCCAGAAATTTACCAACAATCCTAATCAATCCAATGGCCAAGTGATTGATAATGATATGCTTAAATCACATTGGGAATGGTTGTGTTCCTTTCTGCTTATGGGTCAAAATAGAAATTGAGACGATACCTTTCTTATTTCCTGGAATACGAGAGGTCATGGTCATCTTTTCTCAGAATCGATCTCTTTTGATCTCATATCCAATTCACATATTGTCCTATTACAGGAAACCTGGTTATTGCAAGAGGCAGTGTTTGATAGTTTCACGACATATTATAACCCTGCAAGAAAAGGAGATAAGGGTAGGCCTTTTGGGGGACTGCTTACATTGATATCTAATCAATTTTCTTTCTCCAAATGTGTACTGGTTCCCGCTAACCCCAATGTATTGATTGTTGAGTTGCACATGAAGTTTGGGGTAGGTATGCTTTTGATTAATATCTATTACCCTCCGGGCAATGCATTCACTGATACCATTCAACATAGTATCTATGAATGTATCCTTGACAAATGCTCACCCGATGGGCTGACCAACATAGTTTTTGGTGGTGATCTGAATTCAAATATCATGTGCTATAACTTGGGAGATATGACGAAGGCAGAAAAATGGTCTACCTTCATTGAGGAGATGGAGCTAGTGGTGCTGAATGGTAGCTATTATGATCACAAAAACCCTACTTCGACCTGGTCCAATGGTTGCCAATTCTCCATGCTTGATTTTATATGTGTGAGTGATAAGCTTTTGACAACATCACTGGCTTTCATATTATGGCAAATGAATTTAGTGATCACTCCCTATTACAATGCACGTCTAGATGGGGGAATAGGATTGTTGCAGCTGATCAAACCAAAGGGATTAATATCACTAGCCGTGGTAATAGGATCTGTTGGTCAGACACTAATCTTACCAAAGCAAAAAAATGGTGTCTTGATTTTAATCTTGACCATCTTCTCTATTGTACAGCAGATGATATATGTACATGGATATCTGAACATCTACTCCATATCATGCCCATTGGTGGTAAGCTTGGCCCCTTTAAGGATATTCCTGATAGAAGTAGAGCCTATGATAGGGTAATCAGAGATATGAAAAGGGAGAAGCGCAGAACGCTCCGTCTGTGTGACATTAGTAGTAATGATCCCATTCTCATTTGTAATGAGAAGAGAAAAATCAAAAACAAACATCGGAATGAGATAAGAATATACCTGTCCTCTATGAATAATATCAATTGGCAATACATGGTTCGCTTGCTTATGAATGGAAACACTAGGACATTCTGGGCTGGTTTCAGATCCCTGGGTAAAAATGGGACCTCTGATCAGGCTATTCCTATTAACAGCTACACATGGGTTAAGTATCTTTCCAACAAATTTAAGTGAGATGCAATTACTTTGGCCAAAAGACCTATTGATACTCTCTCTATAGTAAGGGAAGATATCCTTATGGTAATCAAGGGACTTAAAACATCTAGAGCACCTGGGCCCGATGGCCTATGTAATGTTATTCTTAAGGACAATCCGGAGGTCTGGGCTGATATTCTGGGGATCATTTTTCAGAAAGTTATTGATACTGGTGTTATGCCTATCTCTTGGAAACTGTCTCACATTATTCCTGTGTTTAAATCTGGCTCCCGAAGTTCACCTGAGAACTATAGACTTCTTGCTCTTACTGATGTGTCTAGTAAGATTTTCTGTGCTATAGTTCTCCGTGAAATAATGAAGTGGTTTGACAGAGATAGTGTTCTTGATAAGGCTCAAACTGGCTTCCGCAAAGGTTGTTCCACACGGGACAATATCTTCATAGTTAATACACTCATTGAACAGGCTAAGGGCAAAAATAGGTTGCCTCTTTACATGCTTTTTGTTGATTTCTCTTCAGCTTTTGACTCTGTTGAGAGGGTAACACTATGGTCTAAACTTGAATTGCTTGATATGCCATCTCATCTTCTATATGTCTGTAAAATGATATGATAGTAAGGCCAGGATTCGCATTGATAATGAAGGTTCTATGTCTGAACCAGTTGCTATTGCAAAAGGGGTTAGACAGGGCTTTACCTTAGCACCTACTCTTTATAATCTATTTAAGGTGGACTTTGGTAGTATATTTAAAGCCAAGATGAATGCCTTCCCCAGAATAGGCTCTCAAAAAATTGGCTGGATATGTTATGCCGATGATATCGTTATCTTTGATAACACCTCTAGTGGCATTTGCAATAGCGCATCTGCTGTTTGGGACTATGCTGATGCAAATGGGATCACTATCAATCTGGGCAAAACACAGTTCATGGCTGTGGGCCGAAATAGCTGCAATAAGCAGGTGATTCCTTGCTCCTTGGGTGCGATCAGGAAAGTCAACTCCTATAAATATCTGGGTTATGAGCTTTGTGGGGATAGAGGGACCCTTAATAAGCTGGTTCAACAGAATAAAAGAGCCAAAGTTATGGCCACTCTTACTGCTGTCATGTCTTTCTCAAAAAAGACAGCTGGATATAGCCTGTTGGGAATCATCAATATTTATAAACAAAAACTTGTGGCTATGGTTATATATGCATTAGAGACCTCATTTCCGGACTGGTCAGATTGGGCTGATACCACGGAAGGAATCATATGGCGCAGACTACTGGGTCTGAATAACTATACTCCTATTCAGGCAGTTCGTCTGGAAGTAGGGTTCATCTCTATGGCTACTCAAATTGAACATAAAAGGGCTAAATTGCACATAAAAATAAAATTTGCACAGCCTGGTACTCTTCTTTATATTCTAAAGGAAGGCTTAGAGGAGGGTAAGATAGAGGCTCTTATCAAATTTAAAAGTCTCAATTTGAAAATGTTTGAAAAAATCTGCTCGAAACCCAGATGGGAACACGGAGAAGGTGCGGTGTTAAAATCCCTAAAAGATGTTATTGAAAAGTGGGATTGGGTATTTAGTCATGAGAAGGTTTCTAGTATGAGATCTCTGCATACCTTCACATTGATGCCTTTCAGCTTCAAAGAACCTCAAAGATACCTCCTTCTCATGCCATCACAGCTAAATCGTAGAATCTTCATGGACATTAGACTTAATCGCCTTGATGTCCTGGGGGTTTGAGGATCGTGGAGAGACCTTCCGAAGGATCAAAGGATTTGTAGACTTTGTGCTAAGAATGATATGGTGGAAACTATTAGACATGTCCTTACCTGCTGCTATTCGATGAGTTCTATCTATAATAAATATTTTGCCAAATTGGATAGGGAATTTAATGATATTGAGAGTGAAAACTTTTGGTTGCGCTGTCTCTCTGGCAGTAAATTATCTGACTATTGCCATCACTCAGATATGGAAAGTGGTCAAAGAACGCCTAGGTAAATTTGATGATGATGTCAAACTGCTTATGAGTTTAGAAAATATCGACGGCTAGTCTTTTGTATCTGAATCTGCTGTGCAATATGTCTAACCTTTTAGTGTATATAGTATTTTATGGTTGTATTTTCTTTTTCTATGTATCTAACAATCAATTTTTTAAGTGTTGCTAAAATTAACATGTTTCTATGCTTTATATGTTCTACATATATATTTGTGAAAAGTTCTTTTGGAACTGTAACACAATAAAAACATTTTAAAAAAAATAAAAAGAAATGTAACCTGACTCCAAATCAAATTGAGCTTAAAGTTCCTTTTTTTGTTTATTGAAGTATCTGCAAAATCTTGTTAAAGTTAATGTTCCCATATGATAAAAAAGGTCCTTGATGTTCTTAATCCAGAGAACAACATGGTTGTTCCATGCTTCTAAATCACTACCACATGCCTTATGCTTCCCCCGTGACCATGTCTGGTTCTACATAAGAGTGGGTGAATATAAAACTACAGAAGTACCGGAGGTTTTCAAGCAACAGGTACCATCCAACAGAAACTAATTATGAATCAGGATAAATGTTGCCATGTTTGGCAACACCCTGTTGTCAGGGAAAAATGAAACAGAAAGATTGTTAAAAAAAACGTGCAATGCTGCAGTGTCATGCTTTGGTGGAATGGGAAACGTGTGCACAGACATACATCTCCAATGTTAGCAGTACACTCACTGATTCACAATCCTGGTACATTTCCACTTTCCACTATGCCAATACACTCCTGCTGGAATTTTAAGGCCGGCTACATACTGCAAAACCGAAGGGTAGGGGTTAAAGAAATTGCTAAACTGAGAATATTCTAGAATTGGCAACCATGAAATATATTGGGATCATGCGACAAGGTTGTGTTTTGAGTTTTTCAAACAATATCAGTAGATCAGAAGAATTTAGGAAAAAGTTGTACTACCTGGACATTTGCACTTGTCCACGGAGTGGGGACTCAGATGCACCAGCACTGTTGCTACTGGTGCCATTGCTTCCGTGACAACTTTGCTATCCGGAGCCATAGGGCCCCGCATGACAGACTTGCCGGGCGCAGAGACCCCATAAAACAGAGTTGAATCTGCCGGTCCGGAAAGTGTGCCGGTACGTTGCTACCGGAACCCGCATTTCCATACAGCAGACTTGTAATGAGGCCCAATTATGGGCCAGAATTACAACGCTATCTCATTTAAATATCAAACACCTGCTGCATGCCAGTAGCCAGTATCTTCCAGCATAATCAGTTCCACGTACAGGTCAATACAAAGAAAATGCATCTGTGCCTTTGTGGATCAAGCGCCTCTGCAAATTCCATCATTACTATGTCTCTGCTGAAGAATGGTGCCTAAACAACATTTTAGTACTAAATGGCTCAAAGACCAGAATCGTATTTACTCCAGACAAGGGTAATCCATGTGTGTAGGCACTCCTTTTCCATAGGAGAGTCTCTGCGAGCAGTTAAGTGAATGTTTTGTTAAATTGTCTGAACTCCACTTAAACTCACTGCAAAAATGAAAGTGAACATGCTACAGACCAACAATGGAGTGGGGTATTGCAGAATTGCAAAGGAAGAAATACAGTAATGGCATAATGGGGCAGGAGTCGAAGCAGATGTGGATGCTCCATAATGTGGAAGTATGAAATGCGGAATAATATACTCCCATTATGGACGTTAAGACCTGTGGTAGGTCTCTTTGCGGGTACTTAACGGGTGATTAAAAAAGTATATGGATCAATAGAGGTTCCAGTCATCAGGTGTTCCAGGGCCTATGTGATACAATTGTCATATATCATTTTTAATGTCATGATTATTCAAGTCCTGGCCAGTAGCCGGCGTGTTTGTATATGTGCTGGAGTGATATGTGCCTTTATGCTTATGCTATACGAATTAAAATATTGTGTTGGAACTTCCAACTCATGCAGTGTGTTTGGTTATCCAGTCCACCACGTGCTACAGCTGTCCTGACATAAGCATACAATCCCTAGACATGTTGTCATGTGGCTTTCTTTAATAAAAAGCTGAACATATCTCAAACTTCTCCCATAGAAATTCACCTTCCTCTGTGATTTTGTAGCGATTCTTGTCTCCAAACTTTCATTGGAGTTGCAGATAATCATTCGTCAAATCAAGTTTACTGGCTAAAGCTCCTCTGCGCCATTTTAATGTTCGTGCCCTATCATAATGCAAAGAGGGAGCTGAAAAGGTCTGCCCAGAGTTGCTGAACCTTCTAATAGTGTGGTCTGCCCAATACAGATTTCTCAGCGCTTTGGCCTTGTTGTAACGCAAGTGATTCATAATCAGCATGCTGCGCTAACAAATGGGCCGGCACACCTGATGGTGCGGAAGTTTGTGGCACACTCAATGCCTGTGTAGTTGGTGCACTTTTGTGTGCGGCACCAGATAAAGGTATTCTGGGTCCCCATAGTATGCATGGTACAAGATCCTGTTAGGAAACAGCCCCCATCCCGCCCCATCACGTGGGACTATATCATTTATAACATCCAGTGCAGGATCACGGAGGTACATACACCTGCTTTTCTGCTACATTATGTAATGAGCAAAGCCTTCAATTTAATAGGTATTGATGTAGGGAATATGCATCCTGAATAAATGCAAAAAAAGATTGGTAGGATGGCTCATGCGTTAGGCCAATCCTCTCCGCCATACAAATGATTGAACTGTGGCCCACTGCAAATGAAAGATATAAAAGAGTATACTTTTAAATGAACAAACTCAAAACAAATGTGTTACATGTTAAATATAAATCTTTGTCTGTTACTATCGTAAGTACTTGAGAAAAGTCCTGGATCTTATCTGCCTTTATATGCTTAGGGCCATGCGAGGAGTTAACTCACGCCAGGCCCTGTTCCGAGCCAGGAGAGTGTTGCATTTAAAACATCTTTATTCTAGTTTTAATGGGTAAGAAGCATTAAGCCCTGTAGATTCCTATGACACTCTATAACTGCTTAGAACATTCAAGGAGTGCCTGAAATATCAATAATACACATACTTTTTAAAATTGAGAAAAGAACCAAAAATATTGTAGCCATTGTTGGGATGCAATTACAGCTCCCCAGCCAGGCAGGAAAGATTCAGGCTGAGAAAAACCTATTAGCACATACCACAATGTGAGCAGGGTGAGTTTTGCGCGGCAAAAGGCACACGTATCACTTGTAGTTAGTTTTGACACATATTAGATAACCACATATAGCAACACAGAAGGAGCAATAAATATGTATTGTTGTGGATGCAGAGCTTATAGATAGGGCAGTGTGGTATAGGCCCTGTGTTTAGAAGTAGTACACAAACTTACATTTCTAGTGATGTGTTAGAAGAGGTCTGAGGGATTGCCCAGTTTCGAGCCTCCTCCTTGGCTAAGGGACTGCCACGCCCCCTGCCGGGAACAAACGCCAGCACCCACATACGTCCACAGGAATAACATGTGGTATGGCTCAGAAAAGAGCCAATCCACATGTAGTAATTCCCGTGGACAGAGCGTGCCGGGTACTAATGAAAGTCAGAGGCTATCTGGAGAAATTTCCAGGCAAAACTCTGAGCAGGCTATTCTCAAGATTCCGTCTGAATCAGCTAAGGACCAACGAAGTAAGGGCGATAAGAAACCAATACACTTCTAACAAATGTCGCTACTGTAAGGATAAAGACAAAGTGGAAACAAGCCGGCATCTCCTACTAACTTGCACTGGAACACAGGTGACTAGATCAAGATACCTAGATAAAATCTTGCCAACATTTGCAACTTTTGACATAGAGTCTTGGTGGGCCGCATTGACAAGTGGCCTAAATACATGCTGGGTCATTGGAGTGTCCTCCTTCATGAAGCACATTGACCTAGATCAGTTTAACGAATGAACGACACAAATCAGGAACTGAGGAGAAAAGTTCTGTACTTTTCTTTCTTTGTAAAAATTGTTATACAATTGAATCAAATAAAAAAAAAATCCAGAAATTCAGACAAAAGACAGGTGCCTTGCTCAGATAATTACAGGGCATCTGTGGCTGAAAGGAGATAGGTGGGAGATAGGGGTGAGCCATATCTGTAACATTCCATGATTTAGGCTAGGAGGAGCACAGGTGATGCCAATAAATTTAGTACAAGATTGGGGGTGCAGAGTGTGTGCACCGCGGCATCTGGTATAATGATAAGGCCCATTGTCTTTTTAAAGCAGAGTTGGCCTTGCCTGTTTACTTTGAACGTTTCTGGTCGGGGGTGCACATCACGTGGCGGTCATGATTTATTAGTGTATCAATATACTTATTAGCCAATCGCATACCTGGATTCAATAGTGACCCTCTAGTGGGCCATGTGGATAGGGAAATGGGTTTAGATAAGGTTTGGCCAATCGGTACAGGCACTATAGGGGGGTATTAGCATCTTCTACATATGGTAGAGGTAGTTTTTTGGGGGTTTGTTCTGTGTACAACTTCTTATGCTGGCGACCTAAATGTACCACCTTAATGAGTCGTGTCGTGTTGGTGTGTTGTTTTTAGGAGGGACCAATCCCCCCCCCCTTGGTTTCTTAAAAAGTCTAGGAACCACACCTTAACTGCGCCACCAAAATCAATGTATCTCCAAAAATAAGTTTCCTTAATCCATATAGTGATTTTCAAGTGAAATGTATTGCTTGATTATGCCCATTGGTTATTTACACGTGTTTCAGCCTCTCAAGGGCCTTTTTCAAAACAAAAGATTCTGGCCAGGTTAGTTCATGTTTATATTCTAGTGAAAAATATACACACGTCAATCAAGGATAGTACATAAATAAAAATAAAATTTATAATCAAATGTAAAAAGTGGAGAGGAAAAATAAATAAGGTTTGTAGGCACCATTGATTATTGGATCATGTATCACACACATGACAATACGGAATACAAAATAAGTCAAAACAAAAGAAGACATAAAAAGAAAACAAATAAATATATATGTAAGTATATATACACATTAATTTGCATCCATATTGAATCACAGTTCCTTTCATTGATTTATATTTCACATTGTTAAAACCTATTCTACTAATGTAATAATCTGACATCTTGATCTCGTATGATAGGTAGTGCCCCAAATGTTAACACATATAGGATAGTATTAGAACTTTTCCGTGTAGGTGACCCCGCAGCATGCTGCAAATGGTACAATTTCAATTTTGGTATGCAATTTTTCTCTTCTATTTAGGAGTGGTATAAAGAATAGAGCATGCTTACCATTTTGAATTTAGATCGGTCACGGGATAATCCTTGTAAAGGTAAACACATAACTCTATAAAGTCTGACGCCTGAAATGCATGTATTTGTGTCAAATCTAATGTGTATAGCATACATCTCAAAGTATTTGTGAGTAGGCTTGTTAGCAAAGATGTGCCGCTTAATTCGAGCGTATCCGTACAGATCTAATTTCTGCTATGGAGACGCAGTGTTAGGCATGTACTTGTACAAATGGCGCAAATAGTATAATCCATTACCCGTTTTTGCCTCGAGCGTGCCCGTGCAGATGTTACATCTGTTACGGAGACGCGGAAGGCATAGCCCTTAGCATTGTTTCTTGCGCGTGGTCAAAAAATCGGGTTGCGGACATAAATAAACGTCCCCCAGCCCCTTCTTACCTTTCTCGTGTATGAGCAAGTTTCCTATGCGTCGGCACTGCTACTGCTGAAAGCACTGGCTAACGTGCCCCTCAATATATAGTCGTTACCTGGCAACAAACGTAGTTCCTCTTTGGTGTCTAGCTTAGATTTACTTGGTCGACATGTTTGAAAGGGGAAATATGGTAATTATGCCATATAGTAAACGAATTCAAAGCCCCCGAGTGGCTGAATAATAGAGTTGCTGTACAATCAGTAGTTCCCAAAATAAGGCTACTGAAATAAAGTATACTGGTGTTCCTGTGGGCCAGCGGGTTTCACAGTCGGTTGGGTTCCACACATTTTTAAGGCCACTGTATCACCATTATTTTAATTTAAAAGTAAGCGATCTGCACTCCTCCTGATAGGAAAAATTCAATAATGATGTATAACCTTGTGGTCATACGCATTTATCATTAGTCTGGTTATTGTATAGTGAAATGCTTTATAATTGTGTACCAAAAGTATGCATGCTCGCGATGCGGAGTCACTTTACCTACGATATATCAATCTTGAAGGCATTAGTGCCCTCTTCCCATTTTGTCACCCATAGTGAGAAAAAAATATATATATATATGAGAAGGGGAAAATTCAAAGATAACAGGAAATAAAAAAGGGAAGATAAAGATGATAACTGTAAATCACATTACCAGTTAGTGTAGTGTAATCCTGTGGTGTGTCTGGATGGTCCAACTTGCTGGTGTTACCTATACATTAACACTTTATACACGCACATAAGGATAGCACACATACTATAATAAAAGGAAAATGTTTTTGATGGTGATATTAATTACATAGTATACAGTGCATAGACACTATATTGATAGGTTATTGGGTACTAATCCTAATACACAAACATATTTTGTATTCCACTTATATATCACAGAAAATGTATCATCTCATTGTCCTGAATCAGACCAAATTCAATTGATCTGAATTTACATATAATTCCTGCTTCCATCTGTCTAAGCCTTTGCTCCAGGTTTCCTCCTCTTCTGCCTAGTTTGACTTTCTGTAGACCAATGAACTTTAGGTTCTTTTTATCATCCATCTGATGTTTGAGTTGCCAGTGTTGAGCTAGAAATGTTCACGGATAAGGATTCTCACTTCTCTTATTGTACTTCCGATATATATTTGCTTACATACACATATTATAGCACAGTATATATATTTAGAACGACAATTTATATTTTCTTTGATCTCCATGCGAGTTCCCCTTTCATCCATGAAGCTCATTGTTGGATCGTGGGCATAGAGACACATAGTACACGTCCCACATTTTTGAAAACCCGATGCCCTCATTCCTAACCAAGTACTGGTAGATTCTGTGTTCAATTCCAGAAGTAATGAGGGACTCAAAACCATCTTTATCATTTTGGCTTTGCGAAATGTCATCCTGGGTTTCTCCCCAATGTAGTTTACAAGATGAGGGTCCAATTTCAAAAGGTGCCAATTTTTGTTGAGTATTTTCTTCAAATCGACGTTTTCATGGCTGAAAGTTGTTATGAAATGTATCTCATTCTGTTCCTTTTCATTTGAGTGCGATCTTGGTACCAAAGTTTGTTCCCAAAAAGTTTTTGTTGCCTTATATCTGGCCACTTTAATACATGCTTTGGAATATCCCCTTTGTTGAAAGCGTTCTTGTAGTAGGTCACATTCCGCTTGGAAGTCTCTATATCAGTTACAGTTTCATCTAGCTCTGATGAACTCCGCTGTTGGAATATTCCACTTCACTGCCCTAGGATGGCAGCTCTGTGCATGTAAGGTGGAGTTGACCTCTGTTTCCTTGCGGAAGGTCCGTGTAGACAAATGATTTCCATCCACAAAAATCATCAGATCCAAAAATTTGATTTGAGCTGTACTCTCATGTCCCACGAATTCAACTCCCAGTTCATTTTGATTCATTCTGTATTTAAATTAATTTAGTTCAGTGCTTGTTCCATCCCAGATTGGTAGAACATCATCAATGAATCAAATCCATAATTTCACATTCTTCATATAGGCCTCATCTAGATATACTTGCTTGTCTTCGTACATCCCCATGAATAGGTTCGCTAGGGCTGGAGCATACTTGGTGCCCAAAGCGATCCCTCTCCTTTGCCTATAAAATTGGTTATTGAACATAAAAATATTGTTATCCAGTGTGAATGTTAACATTTTCTTGAGCATCTGAACATGTTGGTAATGTGATGCAGAGTCATCTTTAAACTCATACTCTATAGTCTTGATAGCTGCCGAGTGCTCAATGATGGTGTATAGAGAGCGTACATCCCAGGTTGCCAATAAATACAATGATTTCCAAACCACTTTGTTAATGATCTTAATTGTATCTGTAGTGTCTTTGATGAAAGCCTTTAATTTGGGCACCCTTGGTCTTAAAGCATTATGAATGTATTCAGAGACCCTCTCCGGTAGCCACCCAGTACCGCTGAGTATTGGACGTCCTTCTGGTATTTTGTTGAATGTCTTATGCACCTTTGGAAGAAAGTACAAAGTAGGTATTATTGGGAATTTATTGGTCAGTGCCTTTCTTTCTTCATCAGAGATCAGCCCCTTCCTGTGCCATTTGGTGATTGATTCTTCCATCAGAAGTAAAATATCGTTTTTGGGATTTGTGGGCAGTTCCTCATAACATGTGGGTGTTTGTAAGTGGTTTACTGCCATCTGAATATAGTCTTGTCTGTCCATAACCACAATATTTCCACCCTTGTCCGCCTCTTTGATCACTATGTCATTATCTTTTTGTAGTCCCCTTAGTGCTGATTTTTCTTCTCTGGTTAGATTCGAAGTATTGCAACTAATGTTCATATTTTTATACAATTCCTAAATATCTCTAGTGGTGGCTTTGTAGAAGACCGCTATAAAATGTTCTGCTGCAAACTGCGGTGTGAATCTCGATTTATTCTTGAGTTCCTTATCCAAAGGGCATGAGTGTGTGATTCCTAATTCATACATGGTAGTATGGATTTCATCAGTCTCAGTTTCCTGCAGTGTTTTGAGAAGGTGGATGTTCTCAATATCTTGAATTGTGAAATCACTCTTCACACTTTTTTCTTCTGTTCCTGGTTTTTTCTTATTTACTGCTGTTGCAAAGTATTTTTTTCAATCTAAGTTTGCATACAAATTTAAATAGATCAATTTGTGTGTTGATAAGGTCTAGATGGTTGATGGGTGCGTAGGACAGTCCTTTATTTAAAACGAATAGTTCATCATTTGTCATCTGTCGACTTGATATATTCATTACATGGTTTGTTACTTGCTTTTCCTGGCTGCTTCCCTGGCGGCCGTTCTCGTCAACCGTTGAAAATCTTCCAGTGCGCCGGGGTTGCCGGTGTCTACTACCCCCCCTCCTTCCTCTCCTCCTTGTATTTGGGTATTCTTGCTTTGTACACCCGGTAATTGAAAACAGACTTGTTTTTGATTTACATTTCTGGTTCCTTTCTTGTACCACCTAATTTGGTTGAGGAATCCAACACCTTCTTTACTTTTATTTTTGGTTTTATCTGTTTCAAGTTCTTCTCCATCCCCTAATTCTTTTCGGTCACCAGTCTCTTTATCGATATCTGAGTCCACCTCTGAGCTAGTAGAGGATGTATTTGGAGTGCTGGATTTAGATAATACTTTGGCAATTTTATCAAATTTCTCTTGAAAAGTGGTGACACAGTCCCCCTGATAGTCCCTTTCATCCCTGCAAAATTTGCAGTTTTCTTAATTTAATCTCGTCTTGGTACTCTTTCAAAATTTCATACATTTTTTTTATAGTTTTTGTCCTTTGTTATTTCTAATGCTGTCATTTCAGCAATTTCCTTGGTAATAGTATAAATCTGATCCGTTGCACGTTTATGCTCTCGTTCCGCATGTTGCACCAAAATTCTTAACATGTTTTCTGAACTGGTATTAAGATTTAGTTCCCAATTATTGGCCAAATCCTGGTCCTCCTCCTGTGAGTGTGAATGTATAGGTAAAACCAGCAAGTTGGATCATCCAGACACACCACAGGATTACACTACACTAACTGGTAATGTGATTTACAGTTATCATCTTTATCTTCCCGTTTTTATTTCCTGTTATCTTCGAATTTTCCCCTTCTCATATATATATCTATATTTTTTTCTCACTATGGGTGAAAAAATGGAAAGAGGGGACTAATGCCTTCAAGATTGATATATCGTAGGTAAAGTGACTCCGCATCGCGAGCATGCATACTTTTGGTACACAATTATAAAACATTTCACTCTGCAATAACCAGATTAATGATAAATGCGTATGACCAGAGGGTTATACATCATTATTGAATTTTTCCTGTTAGGAGGAGCGCAGATCGCTTACTTTTAAATTAAAATAATGGTGATAGAGTGGACTTAACAATTTGTGGAACCTGACCGACTGTGAAACCCGCTGGCCCACAGGAACACAAGTATACTTTATTTCAGTAGCCTTATTTTGGGAACTGATTGTACAGCAACTCTATTATTCAGCTGCTCGGGGGCTTTGAAGTCATTTACTATATGGCATCATTACCATATTTCCCCTTTCAAACATGACAACCAAGTAAATCTAAGTTAGACACCAAAGAGGGACTACGTTTGTTGCCAGGTAATGACTATACATTGAGGGGCACGTTAGCCAGTGCCTTCAGCAGTAGCAGTGCCGACGCATAGGAAACTTGCTCGTACACGAGAAAGGTAAGAAGGGGCTGGGGGACGTTTATTTATGTCCACAGCCCAAAGTTTTGACCACGTGCAAGAAACAATGTTAAGGGCTATGCCTTCCCTGTCTCCGTAACAGATGTAAAATCTGCACGGACACGCTCGAGGCAAACGGGTAATGGATTATATAGTTTGCACCATTTGTACAAGTACATGCAGAACACTGCGTCTCTGTAGCAGAAATTGGATCTGTACGGACACGCTCGATTTAAGTGGCTCATCTTTGCTAACAAGCCTACTCACAAATACTTTGATATGCATGCTATACACAGTAGATTTGACACAAATACTATGAGTCAAATGCATTTCAGGCATCAGACTTTATAGAGTTATGTGTTTACCTTTACATTATCCTGTGACCAATCTAAATTCAAAATGGTAAGCAGGCTCTATTCTTTATACCACTCCTAAATAGAAGAGAAAAAGTGCATTCCAAAATTTAAATTGTACCATTTGCAGCGTGCTGTGGGGTTACCTAAACGGAAAAGTTCTAATACTATCCGATATGTGTTAACATTTGGGGTACTACGTATCATACGAGATCAAGATGTCAGATTATTACATTAGTAGAATAGGTTTTAACAATGTGAAATATAAATCAATGAAAGGAACTGTGATTCAATATGGATGCAAATAATGTGTACATATACTTACATATATATTTATTTGTTTTCTTTTTATGTCTTCTTTTGTTATGTCTTATTTTGTCTTCCGTATTGTCATGTGTGTGATACATGATCCAATAATCAATGGTGCCTACAAACCTTATTTATTTTTCCTCTCCACTTCTTACATTTGATTATATATTTATTTTTATTTATGTACTATCCTTGATTGACGTGTGTATATTTTTCACTAGAATATGAACATGAACTAAACTGCCCAGAATCTTTTGTTTTGGAAAAGGCTCTTGAGAGGCTGAAACACGTGTAAACAACCAATGGGCATAATCAAGCAATACATTTCACTTGAAAATCACTATATGGATTAAGGAAACTTATTTTTGGAGATAAATTGATTTCGGTGGCGCAGTTAAGATGTGGTGCCTAGACTTTCTATATATGGTAGCCAAGGAGGGTGGGGGGATGACATTCTAACATAAGTATGCTGATTTGATGTTTTCCTCTATATAGCCTGTAATTTCTTTGAGCGTGGTGAGCTCTGTGTCAATTCGGTTCTACGAGACCATCTGAGACCTTTTTGCATGTAATAAACATTGTTTTCCCTTGCAGAAAGGTTCAGGGGTTATTTGGTCTCTTGGATTATTTTTATCGTATGGGTTTTGGGTCACGTCTTTCTTTACAAAACTGGTGACCCCAACGTGATCGCAGACTATCTTTGAGGTTGGGAATGTCCCAGTCATGCCTCCTGGGTTGCAGGGCCCGTCTGCAGTGACCAACCCCCCAGGCACGACCCAAACAGGTTTGCAGGTGCATTATAGGCAGAAGGCCTGCCTGCTCCTTGGAGTGAGACACTGTGCCCCATTGTGCAGGTGACTTGCCAGGGACCCCATATTGGAGGCGCTCGGGAAAATGCATAGATGTAAGTGCACCTTTGTGAGAGAAAACAACAAGTGGACAGTGTACGTGGCAATATATAGTGGTTTTCTTTTATGTACAGAGGTGGGCAGCGGGATCTCCTCCATTGTGAGGAAAGGTGATGTCACGGTAATATAGCGCAAGAAAAAAGAAGAGAAAGGAAACAGGATCTCCTTCATTGCGGATGAAAGGCAGTGCTGCAAGGAAAGTAGAGGTCCAGTATATGAAGGATTTGGGACCCCACCACACAGCAAAAGGGAGTGTTAGGATGGGAAATCCCCTCATCTCGAGGCAAGGGGACTGAGAAAGGGTCTAAACAATTGTGTAAATAAGTGTGGTTTTGTTGTGGAGGACCATTCATTATATGGTGGGTCTGGGGTCTCTTTGCCCGGCACAAGGGAGCGTAAGGAGGTATATTACCGTGTTCGAAGAGGCTGGAGAAATGTCTAAACCATTGTGAATATAATTGTGTGTTATTGAATTATAGTTTAAGGTGTTTATGGAATTGTTAAAGTGTGGAATGGTGGTTGTTGAGCTGTGTGAAGAGAGGTGCAATGTAATAAGTGTGGGGGGTGAGAAGTTCAGGGAGTGTGAGCAGTATTGGGAGAGCGGGTAGATTGGCGCTGCTGGATCGGTGTGTGGGAAACAAAAGGTTATTATGAGTAGGTAACCAGAAGTAACCATTACCCCACTTGAATATTTGTGTACCATGACCCTACGGTACTGGGAAAAAATAGTTAAACACCATCATGAGTGGGTCGCTGACATGGGAGGAGGAATGTATAAAACTTGGCTCAAAGAAGGAACGAATAATGTGGATGTGCTGGGCTATATATACACTTATTTAGCCACAAAATATAAGGGGAAGAAGTTGAAGAATAGGCAGGGCATTCTTGAGCTCTAGAGGATGGTTGAGGATTTGGAGGATGTCCCTGATGACCCTATGGGGAGAGAAATTGTAATAACAGTACCCTGTGTCACCCCCACACCTTGTGTAACCACTGCATCCTGTCATAACCGTACAACCCACACAGCTCCATCACCGTTGCAGGGGTGTTGCCCCCATGCAAGCAACCACAGGGTATACTAATCCTGAGTATTTTTCCCCTGCAGCCCTGTTACAGAGAGCCATCGCCACCTATTAAAGTGTCCTGGAGACCTCAGCAGTGAATGCCATGCGCAACCCATTAGTTATAGAGATAGAAAGCAGGGCACAGAGAGACTTAGAAACAGTACTTTAAAGGACAGAAGCAGACTTGGGCCAGTAATGCTAGAATGGGGAGATGGACGAAGAGCGCCAATAGGTACAGATGAATGGAGAGTGGGTGATATTTTATTTTGATTTGACAGTACCATGATTAAGGACGTACATGTTGAAATGAAGGATGATGGCCACAATGATGAGATGCATTGAAAGGGATTCAAATGTGCGACAAGTTTAGCTTTCGAGTCAAGTAGATCAGATATAGATGCAGGAGTAGCAGAGGAGGAATGGGGAATAGATGAGGAACCTGGCGAAGAGATACCACCCAGGCTGGCCTAAGGAGTAGAGAGTTTGCAGGGTCCAACACTCAGAGTGTGACCAGGCCACATGGCAGTGGCGAAGGGGAAGCAAGGGGGTCAAAAGTTATCAGCTAATCCAGTGGCAATGCAGCTTTCATTATTACATAAAGGTCCCAGAAGCGCACAGTACATCCCCTGGCAACATATGGATAGAAACAATATGATGAAGGCACTGCCATCGCTCACAGCAAGAGCAGGCAAGTGGATATAGGCACTTGAAAAACAGACAGCAGGCATTACATTGGTGACAGGGAATAAGGAAAGCTTGTTCGACACATTATTAGGAGAATAGGCAGGTGATAGTTGGAAAAAAGTGGGATTACACAGGTGTATGAATGGGTGATGATAATCATGATGGCGCACATTGGCGGCCAACAGTATGGCTGCCTTAAGATCAGCAAATCCTGACACACCGGATATACATTCAATTATGGTGCGCACTTTGAAAGAAGACCCTGCACAATCCAAATTCAGGAGATGTGGAGGGCTGAGACATGGGAAACATGGGACAAGAACATAACAATAGTTTACCACTTGCTAAAGAAAATACTCCCAAAGGAGGTACAGAAATATCTAGACAGAGTGGTAGGGATTAACGCTAAGGGATTGGCAGAGATTCAAGATATTATGGTACATCATTGTAGGTGACAGCAGGAGAAGGAGAAGAAAGTGGTGTATAACACACAGAAGGCTGAAGCTATGTTAGTGCAGAAACAAATTAGAAAGGCTGAGTATAGGCTGAGTATAGAAGGAGCAGTGATCATGAGCCTGCCTGTAGGACAGCTGGACATGAGACTGCCACCGGAGTGGACAGAAGGGTACCAACGGTATCTAGATAACTGAGGTAACCAGGGGGGCTACCAAGAAAGGAGAGGGGGTTTCAAGGAGGACGGGTTAGAAGATAAGGATTTGGAGGAATGGGACCATGTTGGTCATGTGGGAGAATGAGCAATTTTGTTTGAGAATGTAGGAGTAGGCAAACATATTTGTATGATCCCTGCGCTTATCCCAGCAGACCAGCAGTCCCGATTACATATAAACAGCCATCAGGAATGATGCCTCCAAGCTCCCCGTATGGGCCATGCCCTGTGCACGCAGTAGCAGGTGCCATTACCACAACAGATGCAACTCCCATCACCAAATGGCATACCAGTGCATGCACAGCAGCAGACACAACAGTCAGAACCTGAATTATGGGACAAACATACTTTGCCACACAGCACATTGGCACACTATAATGGGTGGGTGGTAACCCCTTCCTATTCCCAAGGTTGAACACCTATCCATATTAGGACAGCCCACATAGAGTCCTGATGTGCCCAGTCCTGTCAATCACTGCTGACCCAGAAAAGCAACTCCATGTAAGTGTGGAGATAGGCAACAAATAATTCAATGTTATGGTTGATGCAGGTGCAACAAAATCATGCAAAATGAAGAGTGTTTGCCCTTATTAAGAAACGTAATGGGCATGCAGGGATTCTCTGGAGCAATAAAGTCAGTTCCATTTAGAGACGATTTACCCACTAAGGCAGGTATTCACGAGGTGGTAGCTCTGCTACTATTTTCTACTAAAACGCCAGTGAACTTGTGAGGCAGGGACCTGCTAAGCAAGCTAAATATAACAATCTCATTCACAGAAGGGGTGGTGTGTTCCACACAAAGAATTTGCTTTTCTAGGGTCCTGGAAGTGACACAAGCATTATATAGCGATGCTGCTACTAGCAAAATACCCTTGCACCCGGAATTGTTTATGTATGCAGCGACAGTGTTGTTGAGTTGAGAATCAGAAACAAACCATGGATGGTGCTGTCTGAATTTTTGTTTAGGCCAGCAGTTCCAAGACCATGCTCTGAGTACCATTATCATGCTAGACTTGAAGACGGTGCTGATTGCGGATGGCAAGTTAGGATGAGTGGTGTACAATATTGTGCATTAACCTGGCACAACTACTGAGCAGGGTGTCAGATGGACAGTTGTTTGAGATGTTGATAAGGATTTATTTTTTATTTATTTTGTATTTATTTATTTATGATTTAGTTTATTGCGCATTTGTAAGGTGGTTTATACAGCAGAATTGAGTTTCAAAGCAACACAAGGCTAAATGGGAAGGGAACAGGGGGAATAAAAACAATGGCAAAACAGTAATATAAAGTTGTGGTCCTACTAGGCCTTGTGGCATTCGGTCATGCAAATGCATTGTGGAGAAGTGCAGGGAAAGGGAATGGAGCGGGGACAAGTGCTGTAGGAGGGCCCGGGCTAAGGGGAGCTGAGGAGGAGAGCCTCAGGCTAAGTGCTGGCACAGGCTACGTGGAATGTGGTGCCAGCAAGTTGGGGCCCTTAGGGCAGTGCAATGGGGTTGCTGGTATTGACTGGGAGGAATGGTCTGGGATCTGGGACCCTGTGAGATTCATGAGGATCAAGCCATCAGTCCCAGTGGCATGGGATGATTAGCAGGGAAGGGAAAGAGGGAAAGAGGTAGAGAAGGGCAGAGTTTTGGGCAGGTTCTGGAATTTAAGGAGGTCCGGCTCAATTCTGAGAGGTGCAGAGAGGCTGTTCCAAAGTCAAGCACCAGGGTAGGAGAGAGACCCGCCCCCTTCTCTTTGCTTGGATAAACATTTGACAGTTAGAGGGTTGGAATTAGTGGAGCGTAGGACTCTAGCAGGGAAGTATTTAGGAAGGGAAAGTTAGAGATAGTGTGCTCCCGGGTGTTAAGATGGATTTCTGAACTCTGACCTGGTAGGCAGAGGTTCAGAAGGCCAGTCTAGTTTCTTGGAACAGGGTAACCTTCTGGACAAGCCAGACCAATCAAGGTAGCATTGGCTGTGGTCAAGACTAGGTCGCAGGAGGGATGAGGGTGACTGAAAGATCTCAATGAGCACGCAGAGGACACTTACATATCACTCCCAGTCAGGTATATATTACACAGTCCACGGTAGCAGCTGTGTAGTTATGGTTAATTTGCTAAACCCATAGGAATAGAACTTTTTGGCCGACTTATAACTTTGCTCCCCCTGGATGAATCCTCACCAAACTTTGCAAAGAAATTTGGTGAGGTTTGGTGAAGAGGGGTGGGGAGGCAAAGTTATAGGAGGTCCCAAAATGTCTTTTTTTCCCATAGAGAGAATGGCAAAAACATTCTGTCGTGTCTACAGCCCAAACCGCTGGATGGATTTTCACCAAATCTGCGGCAGGAGCGGCAGCTTGGTCTCGAAAATGTGCTTTTGTCAATTTGGTTTAAATCTGTCCAGTAGCTTTCATTTAAACGACCAAAACGTAAGGCAAGACAATTAGTAATATATATGTCCGCTCCGCTGACACACTTCCCTGTTCACTCCGCGGACAGGACACCGATTGGATGATCGGCTTGCATCATGTCCGCGGACACTCAACGTTTTCTCTGATTGGCTGGGATGAGGCGTGAGGTGTGTCAAATTGTTTCGATGCGCCCGCCACATTGGATGCGAGGACATGTTCTGGAAGTGAGCATAAATCCAATTTTGGGGAGTCTGTTGGTGTGTAGGAGTGTTTGGAGAGGGTGAGGGAGTAAGAGATGGGTCAAATGCTGTATTTGTTTAGGTGGGAGAAGGTCATGATGTGTTTGCAATGTCCGCAGACATAATGAACAGTGGGTGCACTACTGGCTATTTTAGTTTACTATGATGTTGATTTTGGGTCGTTAGAAGAGCATTGGGCGAAGAGGTTATGTATTGAAGAGTTTCCACGTTGGTTGTAATTATTTTTTAGAATGTTAATTGAAGTGGGTAGGTTTTGAGATGGATGTATTATGTTTTTGGGTTATGGTCATTTGGTAGGTGTTTGTTTGTATGTCTCTAGGCCCTGGCTAAAACCACCACAGCATAACACATCCATGTTACCAAAGATATTGACTGTGGTATGTGGGTGCTTAGGGGATATGTTTGTAAAAATGTGTGTACTCGTTGGTAGTGATGTAATGCTGTTTATAGGACAGTGAGATGATGTGTCTTTGTTTGTTGCATTGTGTTCAGAATGTTGGTATTGAAGACTCTAGGCATTTTGTGTTGTTTTATTGGTGACGTGTAATTATGCACACTCGGAATCACAGATTGGCTAGCAGCAACTGACCGGAAATCGTCAGGGAACAGCAAAAATTGACTGCTTGAGCTGTCTCACACACACACCGGAGCTGCCAAGCAACCTGGCCTGCAGACAAGTGTTAAGGGCAGAACAAGAGGGTGGCCAAGATTGGGCAAGTTTCAAAACTGAAAAAGAAGCTGCTACGAGCGCAAACACAGCATTGGGAATTGCTTCTTTGATCTGTATCTGGTGAACCCTGAGTGACGCCTGGTGATGGTGGCAGAGCACACCCACCCAGGAAATGCAGGCTCGTAAGTGGCTTGCCTCGCCAGGTCGGTGTTTGTTTCAAAACTGCAAAAGAAGCTGCTACGAGTGCAAGCACAGCTTTGGGAATTGCTTTTTTGATCTGTATCTGGTGAACCCTAAGTGACGCCTGGTGACGGTGGCAGACCACGCCCACTCCGGAAGTGAGGGCTCATAAGTGACACGCCTTCACCCATGTGGCAGTAAGCCTACGAGATGGAAAGGGTGCGATCCAACTGTTGAGCTGTTGGGCGTGGCGGCGTAGGTTTTACACCTGGTTAGTTAAAAATAACCAGCTAAACACTAGGAACCTTCTCCGAAGTGGGTAAGATTCTCAAATTTAACTTCATCAGGCTGTGAGGCGGTCAGAAGCCACACTATCATACCAAGATCCCAACTCACTCAAGAAGTGTCATCTCACAGGGTGGGGGGGAGAGACGGACTCCCGCCCTGTTAAAACAAGGTGTATGCTGTTTGGCTGGCTGAGCTCCGGTCCATTTCTGTGAAAATGAGAACAAGGACGTTTTGTTGCGGTACGACGCTCCTGCCTGAAGGGACTGGAATGATTTGATTGACAGCACGGACTGCTAAGTGCTATGTGCTTCTGACTGTTACGAGCAGTCAGATTCGACTATGAGGGGCTCTTATGAATGCTATCTAACACCATTTTCCTCTGTTTGTAGGCCCCGCCCTCATTTCTTGGAACCATATACCGTGGGGTGAACGCGCATAGCGCGTGCGCATGCGAAGTTGCATGCCAAGGTATATGCTGTTTGGCTGTTTTGTTGCTCGCTGTGAGCTTCCAACCTTATAATCTTAGTGGGCGAGCAATCTGTTCTATTACCTACGGTGGTTAAACATATGCTCTAGTTTTCAATTTTTTTTTGTTACAACCCTTTAACACACGAAAGGAACACACAAGCCCAGATATGCGTGTTCATGTCCAACGGACTCTACACGCTGAAAACGGGTATGCCATCCAATGTGGTGGTTTCCCGGGCATGTGTAACATTACAATCTTCCCCTCTTAAGCCTTCTCCAATTATTGCCAACCGGAAGAAACTCATTGGTCTAAATTCATTCTTGTTGGACAAGAAATCAATGGCCGATGATACACGCGATATTCATGACTTTTGTTGGCTTTGTGATGCTGTCTCAGGAGTTTCTGCAGTGGCAGAGATCATTGATCACTCCCGGCCTGTGAGCCTTCCAAACCTGTAGGTAAATACTCATAACAATTCAATAACTGATATGCAACTTTTGTCCGGGGAGAATGGTTCATCGGCCGGGAGTGATCTTCTGCTGCCTACTGTTGATTTGACCAGCCAGCCTTTAACTTACCATGAAAATCATAAGGCGTGTGCTGAGGAAAATTTGAATATTTCCGTTTTGAATGATGTAGGTCTTAAAAAGATTGCACCTGATGTATCTGATGCGGAATCTGTGTGTGATGTGGAATTTGTGTGTGATGTTGATAAAGAGTTAAATCAATCTCCTATTGGAGTCCCAAAATGTTTTTCACCACCCAATTGCACAGATAAAAGTGCACCTTCATACAATCATTCCCACAGTCTATTCGAGCTAGCAATTCAAACAATTACTAATCACTCCGTGTCTTACATCCATCCCACTCCAAGACGGCCCCAGCATATCTCCTCACCCTATAATAATCTGAATGAGGTAGCTGGGGGCAGCCAAGAGCTGTCGCCGTTGTTGCAGATTACCCTGACTGCGATCAGCACCTCGGTATCATTGCTACCAAAGTTGTTTGAAAGCATAGAAGAAAAAAATCAGCCATCAATCTAAACAAGATTGGCTGTAACTGGGAGTGTTTTACCTACTTTTACCTTAGTCATCAGGTCTGTTATTCCTTCTGACACACCTTGTTTGGACAGATCTATAGTTCATATTCCTGACTCTAGTTCAGTTTCTGTAAAGAATCAAGAGGCAGCAATGAGTTGTACAAGAGTTACCCCCCGCAAGCTTGATGGTGAACTCTGACATTCAACAACCTATTATTACTCTGCCTCTTGAACTGAATAATTCAGTAGATAAGTCACCAGTATCGACCTACAACATGTTCCACTTTAAATCTATTAGGAAATCGAAAGGAAGGCCTAATAAGTTGACAAACAACAATATCCAAAAAATAATTACCCACATTTCGAAAAAATGGGTAAAAAATTTTGTTGGATGTGTGCTAGCGAGAGGCAATTCTGGAGCGCTCCTACCGGCATCAAAAAAATCGTGTAGACTTGCGAAAAGAAAGAACTTAGATTGTTCAGTGTTAGAGAGCGGGTCTCCTGACTATGCACCACTTAATGCATTCATTATAGCATTAGCAGGAGGCGATCAACCCCAAAAACTCAAGCAGGTTGAATCAAATGTGACCTTAGGCCGATTGCCTTTAGTGGACAGTCCAAACGAAAATAATTCTGAGAAAATAATCAGTGCACACCCTGTAAATGTTACAACTGTGGCAAGTCAAGATACAACAAGCAGTACCCTGCCAGCTGTAACTAAAATACAAGAACCTATCCGTGAGTCGGATATAACTAAAAGTTTGCTACCACAGATCAGAGAAATAATACACTCTACTTTTAGAGCTATAATGGTCTCCAAAAACTAGATTGTTAACAGGGATGAAGGTGCGAGTCCAACGCACAGTACACAAAGATGTGACCATCATATGCACAATGACAAACATAACCACATAGTAATGTTACAAATGTGGACTCCAATAGTAAATCAATCAGTGCTGATATCCATAGTGAGAATATGGATTTCGTCCAAGGTAGTTAGAAATGTTATTTGGAAATCATAGTTAGAGCTATTTGCTTTGGGATTTCTTTTGGCTGGCACAAGATCCATCATCTGCTAAGGAGGTACCAGAGAGTGACCCCTCTGGAACTCAAAATGTAGGATCAAGTGTCAACAGATCCAAGGGCTACGAATCACAGTTATCTGGTACCTTTCGTGATGGCCCAATCCATCATCCTCCTGCTAACCTGTAACTACCTAGTAAAAACAGCAATAAAACACTGAGTTTAGCCAGTTGGAACACTTACGGATCTTCGCATTTAACCGAATCCACCTCCAATATCTTATCGCCCTTCCAGATACTTGCTTTTCAAGAGACTTGGTTAGTTACAACGCCTGTTTGGAATGGATATGAGATTAGTTTACATCCGGTGAAATCCAATGCACAGGGCAGAGCATCCTCAGGTCTAATAGTGGCGGTGGATCATCAGGAGGGCCTACACATATTCCCATGGTTGACACAACCTTAATATGCAATTGGTCAGAATTACGTTTTGTAAGTACAAAATAGCGTTATTCAATGTATACCGTAATCCTGTTGCCGTTGCTGATAGTGGTTTTTTGGTGACCTAGAATCACTTCTAGACATAGTGGTTCAGACGCCAGATATTACTAATGTGATACTGGTTGGTGACCTAAATTTGCATCTTCTTGGGTTAAATAATGTAAACCTTAAGAGAAATACTGAGATTGCTGCACGGTGGCTAACCATAATGAAAGATCGACAGCTGGTAATGCTAAATAGTGCCTTCATGAAGGATATTCCACCTAGAAGCACCTGGCGTAGAAACAATAGTGAGTCCATTATTACGGATAGAGTAACATTCAGCCATATTAGAGATTTTGAGATAGTTTCTCAAACGTCTAGTTATCACAACCTATTAGCTATAAAATGGTTTGTTGATCCTATTGCTTCTTGCCCTAGTGTGAATGTATACAATCATCTCATCAACATTAACAACGCTGACAACCGTTTTAAGTGGAATGAAGCAATCTTAGATAATCTGTTACAGAATGGGTGGAGAGATGAACAATACACTTAATCTCTCCAAATCTATCAAGTTTCAACCTGCAAGTTCCCATATATGTTGCCCAAAAACAAACACAATTTTGATGTTGAGGTCAAGATGCGGAAGATGACCCTGCATAGAGAACTTAAACTGGCTCGCCTGCTCCTCTTGCCTCGCGACACCTTCTCCTTCGATCACTGAAATGCTAATATAGAAACTGGTTACGCATGTATAAGAGTACATTATATCAACATGATGGCGAAGATATGCTGAGAGCCATTCAAAGCAAAAATACATCTGATACATGGGCTTTACTAAACAATGCCATTGCCCCCAAACAATTGTCAATACAGATAACTGGGGTAACAGAGTTTCAATGGTGAGAAAATGTCTTAAGGATGTATGCACCACCGGAAGGACAGATAATGAGCAACAATAATCCCAAGCATAATTACAGAAATTTCTAAATAACCAGAGAAGATATTCCATTCTTTATAAACAGATCTAGCAGTTCGCAGGCTCCAGGCCCGGATGGGTTGAGCAATTGGGTCTTCAAGCAGCATCCACAGAAATGGACTCAAATTCTCTACAACCTTTTCCAACAAATTAGTAAATCCAACTGTATTCCTGAGTCATGAGAAGCTCAGTTGTCATTCCAATATTCAAGAGGGGCGATCTGTCATGCCCTTCAAACTGCAGGCCAATCCCCCTTCTTGATGCACCGGGTAAGCTCTTCTCTCAATTCATTCTGAGGGATTTTAATGCGCGGTCCGAAAAACATTCTCAACAGGACCCGTTTCAAACAGGGTTCATAGCAGGAATGGGCACGTCCATTAATTTCATTAAGGACCTTGTCTCTCATCATCTTCCATTGAATCAGTCACTTTACATGATTTTTGTTGACCTCAAGGCAGTGTTTGACTCTGTTTCCAGAGAACTTCTCATTGAGAAGTTGATTGAGGCTGAATGTCCTATGCATTTGGTTCAATTAATTAGAGACCTGCATATAAACACCAAAATGCAGGTCAGATTAGATCTACAGGGTACACTGACCACAGATATTGAGACGCAAAGTTGGGTGAGGCAGGGATGTATCCTTGCCTCTGCCCTCTTCAATTTCTTTATCTCTGATTTTGGAGACTCTTTTGTGGACATTTTGGCTGATGCGCCCAAGTTGGCTGCTAGATCAATATCTGCCATTCTGCATGTGGATGATCTTGTTTTAATTTCGAAATCACTGTAGGGTTTGCAGAGAATGTTGGATGCGCTGTCTAGATATGTAAAGGAGAAGTGTTTGATCATCAATTTGACAAAAACCAAAGTCTTAACTTGTCACAAGACATTACATGGCGAAGTGCTGGAACAGTACATCATTATATATATCTGGGTGGTACTGTAGCGGACAAAGCAGATGATAAAGCCCACTTTCAATGCTTGGAACTAAAACTAATTAGATCTATGTCTCAGGTTATAATTATTGATGGCAAGTATGGGAATTTCTCCCTTCTGTCTACCTTGACATACTTTTTGCAGAAAACAGCTCCCATAATTGTATATGGTGCCGAAACAAAAAACCCCACCACTGAAACGATGTGTAATAAACTGGAATTCAGATTCTGGAAATGTGTTCTTAAATATTTGGCAGGTCATTGGGAAGTGCCTTTTGGCGATTGATTTAACTCTGCTTATAGGTACTTTGACACAACATATGTTTCGATCTCATGATCTGTTTGTCAGGAGATGGCGACTGACCACCATTCGTGCTCTAACTGATGCTAATATATCACTTGACACTCTGTTGCTCAATTCCACCAAAGCAAAGACTTTATTATTTCAATTAGATTGGATCCAGACTAGACATAAATGCATGAAGTATCAAGATTTTTACAATCTTCCATATACACATAAGAAATACAGTCAACCGGAAAAATATTTGGAGTGCTCCCCGTCTGTTCAGCATAGAGCCGACTTTATGCACTTACGCTTCAACTTGTGGCCTACCAAGCAAATACAACAAAGAGGAAAAACAATGGTATTTAGTACTCCTATGTGTCGATTTTGCAACATTACAGGTGAAATAGAGACTTTGAAACACTTAATAACAACATGTAAAAATCTAAGTACCCAACGTACACAGTGGCCTCATTCCGAGTTTGGAGGTAACCATGGCGCTATTTGTGCCATGGCTGCCTCCAAAACCGGTTCCGACTCCGACCTAGTTCAATGGGGACTTACCGGTCTAGTCGACCTTTGCGGGACCGGTAAATCCCCACTGAAAAAGGCAACCCCCATTCCCATTTGAGCCCCCATAGGGCTCAATTGGAATGGGGAGGGAGCTAATAATGGTACCGCAATTTGCGGTACCGTTATTTGCTCCCTGGTCCCTTTGCGGCTCCCGCTAAGGCTGCCTGGTAAAACCAGGCGCCCATAGCGGGACACGTAAAGGGACCTTGGAATAGGGCTCAAAGGGATTACCGGCACCGTTGTCCTTAACGGTGCCCGGTATCCCTTTGCTCCAGGGTCGGAATGAGGCCCAGTTTATTGGAAGACCTTTAATGATGTATAGAGAATTATCAATCATATTATTATCATATGTGGGAAATGATATTCTCAGGCCTTTTGGTATCTCTTAGAATTGGAACTATTAATTTCCTGCAAGCTCTAAAACTCGATGATTTGCATATGAACTAGTAAAATGAAATCATATCTAATTGCTGAATCATTTACTGATGGAAGCCAATTGCTAGTGGTTTTATTGCTAATGATTTTTAATGATCAGATTATTTTATATTTCTTTATTACTCTCTGTCCTATTCTTACTTCTTAATGCTTTAATGTATAGAAAGATGTTTTATTGTAGTAAGTTATTTTTTTCTTTTTTCTTTTGTTGGCTTTCCTTTTAATTATCATCCAAGTTTTGACCATTCCTTCTTTCTTGCTCTTAACTTTGTTGCAACTGTAAGAATGTAGTTAATTTTGTTACTTAGTATGTGTGATAAATGAAATTGTAAAAATTGAATAATTCAGCTGAAAAAAAATTTAAAAAATTAAAGAATATTGGTGAGGTGTTCCTTTGCATGGCTGTGTTATGTTGTGGTGGTGGTGAGTTTAATTATTAAATACTTAGGGGTCGATTCATGGAACAAATGTGCGCCGAAAATCGCAGCGCAAGCTGGCGCAAGCGTGAAAAAGCAAGCGCAGGCGCACGCGTGGGATTCAAGGAAGGGCCTGCGCATGTTATCCCCAGGATGTGCGCCAAATCCGTGCGTGGCGCACACAGGCGCACACGTCATTGCAACATCCCGAACGCCGTGCAAGACACGCACAGGAAAGCGCACAATGTCGGCGCACACACCATAAAGGGGGCGGGACACGGGGCATAACACGCGGAATGGGGAACAACGTGTGAAAAAGAAGGCGTAACTGGGGAAGTACTGCAGGGAAATACACGGAACGCCCACACGCACGCGAACTCCACGTATTCATGGAATCGAATACGGGAAACCCGCGCACGCCAAAAGACGCGCATAGGCGTCAACACATCCGCCAAACGAAGGCAGGCGGAAGCGTCCCCATGCATAGTATAAAAGTGCGCGCAAACAACAAACACGCATATACAGCTACGATGAATGCCCCATTTGTCGCAGCACAGATCGTGGGACACCGCAGGAGGAGGAGAATAGCCAGGGCCCGCATTTTTCCCCCCGGACCAGCCTTTTTGGGATGCCTGACGACCAGGTCTATGGCAGGTATAGGTTTCCACCTACTGCCATAGTAGGGGGGGGTCTCACAGGCCACGCAGTCATGCTGCCTACACCAGGTGTTGGCAATCATGACTGCGCGCCCCTCAGTCCACAGGCACATATACATGCCCAGAACACCCGCAGAAAGGCAGGCCGTAGTCCAGAACTTTTACAGGGTGGCACACTTCCCCAAAGTGCTTGGTGCCATAGATTGCACCCATGTGGCCCTACGTCCACCTAGGGCCACTCAGCACATCTATCGAAACTGCAAGCACTGGCATTCCATCAACGTGCAGGTCGTATGCGATGCAAAGGAAATCATCACCTCTGTCTATGCACACTACCCAGGCTCCACCCATAACAGTTTCATATACAGAATGTCCGCCCTGAGCCGGGCCCTGGAAGCTGGGCAGCATGGCGACACATGGCTCCTAGGTGAGTATGAATGCCCGTGCACATGCATGCATGTCACACACAGACAAATAAACAAACCCCAATAATCACAACCATTATCACCTCTCCAGGGGACAGTGCCTACCCTCTGAGCAACCACATGATGACACCAATCCGGAACCCCTCCACACCACCCCAGGTAAGATACAACACTGCCCATATTGCAACCAGGGACATAGTGGAGCGCACATTCGGACTGCTAAAGTCACGCTTCCGCTCCCTTGACTGCTCTGGAGGGCAGCTACTCTATGCACCCCCAGTAGTGTGCAGGGTCATTGTGGCAGCATGTGTCCTACACAATGTTTCAACACGGCAGGGTGTACCGGTGGACATGGTGGTGCCCCCACATCCCCAACCACAGGCACAGGCGCTGCCCATGGGAGGGGATAGGGCACGTGACGAGGCAGCCCGGACCCAGCTTGTGGATACATTTTTCACCTAAACTCCCACCCCTGCGGAGTGCACAGAGGCCTGACACATACCAGGTGACAATCGATGATGACAAAGAGACAGTCAACTGTCACAACCTTACCACCCTGAGAATGTTGCCATGGAAGTGCTACATTGTGTGCATCCCTAGCTACTAAAACACGAACAATCGTGTGTGACCAAAAGGAACACATGCAAGGTGTGCATAACACACCCCTGCAAAACAGGCCATCACACACCATCCAAACCCTCCAAAACCACATCACCCTTGTTTGACACACCATCACATGGCAAGCAATAGGAAAAGGCCAACACATTACCAATAATACACAAAGTGACATGTAATAAATGGAAATTGCCTTCACACAATGACGCCTGTCATGGAATCTGATGAAATGACTGACCAACAACCTCCCACACAAAACAAGTCATACCCAAATGCATTCCAACAGTAGTAGCATGAACATATCAATCAAAGCCTGTTCACATGCAAATTGGCCAAGGCAAAATCCCTAATCCTGAATACGTGTGCTGTGTGCATCACCTCCAACACACTGCTCAGCACACAGCATAGTGACCAGCCATTGTGACAGAGACACACCTTGAGCATCACATGAAAAGGACAAAATAACCAAATAAATAAACAATTGACGCATGTACAGGATCCACAAATGGTCATAGATCATGTGCTGCAGGGACACAGTGGTCCCCAAAAGGCAAACTGTGTGCACATTTGGACATGGAAGGGTGGATGTACATGTGGTGGAGCATAGTGCGACTGTGTGTGTCAGTAGGCACATGCAATCAATACATGCATGCCCAATCAAGTGACCATCAGTGTCCTCTACACATCACATGTGAACATTGCCCATGTGCACACCCCAGCATGGCAAAACACATCAATCCCCTCACACCTGAAAGGTAAACACAACACAGGAACAGGCATTCACCAGCAGAACACATCATGTGCATAGGACACCACAATAACAATGTCAGGGTGCCCATCACACTGCAGGCCACGACAACTGTCCAACAACCAAACACCCACCCTCATTCACATATCACCATGACCTACTGAACAACCGTGACTGGAGTATGTAGCCTTCTTCCTTGAAGTCTACCTGGCCACAGGATCACCCTACCCCTTTGTCTCCATCTATCACCTTGCATGTAAATAGTGTCCAGCCCCCTCAGAGGCCACCCTGACTGGCAAAAATACCAAATCAAAGAGAACTCAAAGGAGCCAAACACACAAGCCAGCCAAAAAGCCTATAGGCAGCAAAAAACACTTTAAGAGTCTCCAGTAGATGACTTGAAGTAGCAGTACATTTCAAAGCACATGTACAAGCACAATGATGGAACAACCAAGTTAGCACACTTAAACAATGCTACAACATGATGTGTACCATGTTTGCTACATAATATACAATGATGCAGCACCAAATGATGGGTAGTGTCACTGCTCCGGTGTCCACGCGCAGGAGTGGCACGAACCAACCACCCCCTCCGTTGTCTGGGCGCCTGCAAAGTCAAACTTACACAGGCCTCTGAGACCACGGTGGGGAAGGAGGGTCAGGGATATGTTGATTGGACAGGCATTGGTATTCTGGATAACCGGAAAGAGGGGCAGGAGAGGGGAGTTGGATTGTCAAGGGAAAGTAGGGAAAAGACAAAAATCTACTATTCACAATAACACATACTCAATCATAAAACCATGTACATCATGCACATTGTACCAAATGACTCAAATGGAAGTCAAAGAGAGACTTATCCCTGGGGTGAGTGCTGACCTCCTGCCTGCGCACTCTCAGGTCTGGTAACAGGAGCAGTTCAATGCTGCAAAGATAGTAAGAGTTACTAATCTGTGTGTGTCGATAACACACACACACCGCCATACATGCCCCAAAGCAAGTAACTCCTCCACAAAAAAAACACTCTTGTCTGCTGCTTCGTACCCATACGTAAGACTCCCCCCATGATGGTTCATATACTGTCAATGCAGTAAGTCAGGCGCACGTGGGCGCGTGGCAAATGGAAGAGCAATGTGTCAAGATTCACACATCATGCAATGGTCCCAGGGTAAGCAGCTACACGCATATAGCGAGGTACGACTTCAGTACAAGTCGTGTTCTGGCATCCCCCAAATAAAAGAGGTAGTGCATGTGTCAATTTGAACATGCAAATGATATGCACTGCAACACCAGTCTATCCCTCGCTGGGTGTCCCTGTGCGCAGCTCAATTTTTCCATGCTTTGAACGCTAATGGGCTTATACATCTGCTTCAATGGAGCATGCCGGACTGGAGGATGTGTCCGACAGCCCCTGCATGCGCCCCTGACAACTTGAAAAGCAACTTGCCGTGTGTCCACCAACTCATCTTAGTTGTACTGTGTGCTTCAACCCCAATAACTGTCCAAGCTCACCGTCAGTGGCGCTACTTAGCATGCTTGTGCAACAGGCTAGTGGAAGGTTGGCTGTGGTGTGTGCCCCTTGTGCTGCTCACCTTGCATGGAGTTCCTGAAAACACGTCTGCTTCTGTTGAATGTATGAGCACAAGCTATGTGGCATTGCTAGCGCACACATGCGCATTTCTGCACCACCGAACGTGGCCAGCTGCCAGACGTACACTGGCCCCTGTCTGCAATCAAAGGTGGTCTGGAGGCTCATTCACCTGCAGAAAGGGCACAAAACACAACATTAATGTGTGTGTCTCTTCATGCTGGTTGTGACTGGACCGTGTCAGAGACGTACATCAGATTCCATCCCACCATCAGTGTGACTTTGACAGGCAAACGGTGGCGGACACTCCCTACAGCATGAAGTGTATCAAGCACATGTACATTGAAGAAAATAAACATACAAAACAATGCATAGCAATTAATGGACACCTGATTCCTGAAACCACCCATTTCTAATGCTGAAATGCCGTTGATAAGACCCCTACAATCCCCACTATGGGTGTTAACACAAGTAGTACAGCAGCAGACAGGCCACAGATATGACAGTCCAAAGCCCTTGTGAAATAGACTGTAACACCGAACCATCCTTGCGAGCCCATGGATAAGGGAAGCAGGAGTGGCCTATGTGAGTCAGGACCCCAAGCTGCAAACACATACACGAGACAAGCTTGAAGGGCCCAGTTGGAACAGACAGTGGATGCTTTCCAAAGCCACAAAGCACCACACCGTCACATGAAAGCACAATAGACAAGCAATTTTAAACTATATTGACTAATTACACTAACTATAAAAAACCTACATTACCTAATTAAACTATCACATTGAATGTAAACTAACTAAACAAAAATCAAAAATCAAAAATGGCCAAATACGACCCGGGGGGAGGCACCTTGGAGGTGGGAGGTACAGGGTGCAGATCAACACCCACATGCGATGATGTTGAGTAAAAAACAAACCTCCATGGGCTCAACCCCTGCACAGCCCCACCTGTGTGGGAGATACCTCGTCGTCCGAGTCTGGCTCTTCCTGAAAAGGAGGACGTGGCACAGGAGCCTGACCACGCCTAGCTGCAGCTTGCGCCTCGTCGGCAGCAAGTCTGCCGGACGGGTGAGCCTGGTTATGTGCGGCGATGACACATAGGTCTGCATGCAGAACCTCCCGTGATACGCGTGCTTCCTCTTGCAAGGTAACACGTGTAACATGGAGTTCTTCCTGCAAGGCCTGGCTGGACAACTGATGCACCTCCCGGCAAGCATGTAGCTCAGCCGAGATGGTACGCTCAAGCTACGCAAACCTCTCCTCTGACCGCGCCCTCTGGGACATCAAGAGGACACACAGAGTGGATCTGAGGGACTCATTCCCAGCCCTCAGGGCCTCCATGTGTGCCTCTGCATGAGCAGCAATTGTTTGATGCAAAGACAACATTTCAGCCTGGCGTGCTCTGTCTGAGCCCGCCATGCCCAGCCTGAGAGAGTAGGCCATGGACTGTGCCGCCCGCTGGTGGAGAAGCACCTGCCTGGCAGGAGGAAGCACGGATTGGGCCACATGCTCCATTCTCACAGCGATGTTTTCCATTGCTGCCCCCTGGTGTTCTGAATTGGCAGTCATGTCTTGCTCCCACTCAGTATACCTCGGTGGCGCGTGGCCACCACGCTGCTGGGATTGACACCTGTGGGACCCAAGGACCGGCCGTCCTCGTTGCGTTGGCACCGCCCGCGGCTGCACGACTACATGCCCCCGTCGACGTGATGGCCCAGGCCCATCAGCGACTGGTGTGGAGGGTCACCCTGTGTCCCGATCCACCACAGGCAGAGGTCCCACCACTGTCTGACCCCTCAGTGCAGGTGTCGCGGACAGAGGAGTGTCCACATCAGAATCACTCACCCCTGACGTATGGACCTGATGCACATCCAACTCGACATGGACGTCAGAGTGGTCATCTGGGCTGGACTCATTGCCAGCCAAAGACAAGATGGACTGTAGCACATATGGGTTTTCGTGGTCTACCACCCCACGACCCCCACTTGTGCTGGGTTGCTGTAGTGATAACAACCCTGTGCCTGGCATTACAACACCATCCTCCGGCTCCATTGCGTCATCATCTGAAAAGTAGAGAAAAAAAAGATCAATACACATGTTAGAAGACCACAACACACACACACATAGACATCACACAGAAAGACAACAGATGAAGCAGACATGTCACACACAAAAGAGAACCTGCCATGCATACCGGGTCAACTTCACATTGCTACTGTGCTTAGGCATGTAGAAGGGTGTTATGCCACTCAGAAGTGGCTCGATGCAGTGCAGAACATTTGTATGTTACTCACTATCTACATGTACAAGTACTTCATGATGTGTATCAGTAAATGTGAAGGCAGTTCAGGCATCACGTACAATGTGCATGCAATGGGTTGCATGGCTACAAGCAAAGCACCCCTCCCCCTAAGTGGAAATGCAGGGATGCCTTTCATGGTATCAAAAGGATGACCAGAGACCTGTGTATCGGCAGACAGTGTTGACTAGCATCAATTGCATCATCTGAGTCAATTGACAACACAGCAGATGTTGATGTGACAGTAAGCAGGCCACATAATGAGCCCTCAGTAGTACAGCCACATGTGCAGAAGACACTACACCAGTTGGACAGAGTCAGTGGGCCTGAAACAGGCTGAGGCCTGTGACCCACACATACTGTCACACCCTAAACGTGTGGGACGCAGGACTGAGCCACAGTGGCCATGGGAAGGCTGATGAAATGCCATGAAATGTAGGTCACCCTGGACACGTACTACAATGATCATCCAGTCAAGGACACATAGGGGCATGCATGGAATGCACATGGAGCATGAATGGGCACTCATGTCCCTGCAGAGCATCTGACATCTGCACAGTCCAAGTGAGGCACCCTGCATCAAGTACAAAGGATGTACCCCACTGCATGTGTCTGGCAGGTTGGCTGGTGGAAGTTAGCATGTACACAGGACGCATGAACAGGCTATTGCATTACGGCAAAATGATGCAGACCAGTGCAAAGGTGATATTGGGGTGCAGGGGGGGTGGAGGGGCAAGGGAGCATGCCTACATGGAGTACCCACATGCAGGCAGAAGACACATGCACGTCAGTCATGCAATGACATAGTCCCAGTGCTGAGAGGAAGGACACCCCAGGCTACATGCATAAGGGCCAGTGAGCTGGAACATGGACCGGAGGGGCATCCAGGTGATCAGCATGTGAGTAGGGTACAAGTATGGTGATGCGGACAGTCCCCATCTGCTCCACATGTCCACCATCCTGCAGAGCAGCCATGCATCAGTGAAGCATTGCATTACTTGCACATATGAACCATGTACACATGACATGTAGTGGCAGTCATGCACAACACATCATACAAGTAAAACACACATGTCCCCGAGAAACACACAGCAACACTCACTGGACTGCCGATCAAAGTCCGGCATCTCTCCTACTCCTTCCACCGATTCAGGTGGTATGAACTCCGCAACGAGTGACTCGTGCGGAGTGAGGTCTTCCTCCTCAGATGCCTGCCCACTGCCAGTCACCAGAGTAATGTTGTAATTTGAGACACGCTTAGCCTTAGTGCTGCGTTTGAGGTCATTCCAATGCTTTTTGCACTCTTGTGCCGTGTGCACATCATGGCCAAATGCACTCACATGTTCTGCAACCTGCTTCCAGTGGGTATCACGGTGGGCAGCCGTAGTTTGACAATTAGGCCCCACTAGCATGTCATGGTTGTGGTCCCGCACGTAGTCCACGAGGAAGTCCAGTTCCTGTGCACAGAAAGGCTTCTTCCTCGATGTGCAGCAGGTCGTGGCTGTGTGTGGGGTCCCAGCCTGTGCTGCAGGTGCAACCTTCCTCCTCTTGGATAGTGGCGTGGACCCTGGCTGGCAAATGCCGCCCTGATCAGTATGGCCAGTGGCAGCAGAGGATTGAGCCAAGGGAGTGGCAGGTGGAAGGACGAAGAAAGGCCTGACTTGCGTCAGTGGCTGCTGGGTGCCCTCGAATGGACCCTGCGCAGCAACTTCCGCTGTGGCAGGGTCATTGACCGCGACTGTCCTGGTTGGTAGACTCACAACCGGGGGGTGGTGTTGGCTGCATCTGCCCCTGCACTTGCCAACACCCGGCTGGTCGGGGCAGCAGATGACATTACTGCCCTAGGGACACGTGTCTCAGTCAGGGCAGCCCTGCGTGCACCTACGGTGTTCCTCCTGCCCTGTTGGAAATCTTCCATGGACTCTTCAAGTGCCAACGCAGCCTGCGCTGGCAGACCCTGAACCTGGGTGGTGGTGTCCACAGCTGCACCTGCAGCTACCACTACCCTTGGGCCCATGGCAGTCGATGAAACGGACTGCCGGGTTACATGGGCACCAGTGCCAGATGCAGAAGCTGCATCTCCCGGAACCACAGGGGGTGGTGGCATGACTGCACCAACACATAGCACAACATTGTGCCGAAGTGGCACACCCCTGCCTCTTCCCCCTCTGCGGCCACCCTGGACACCCTGGAGTCCCCCTACTCCCTGGTCATCCCAGCCACGTCCCGGACCATGCCCACCACGAGCAGTACGCCCAGCTGAGGTGCCCCTCACCTTTGGTGGCCTCCCAACCATGGCACAGATGGAGTAGTGCCGGCACAGATGGAGAAGTGCCAATGGGAGGTGTACACGACAATTGTCCTGGGCAATTGGGGTCAAGGGGTGGGATGCAAGATGTTAACAGCACCCCTGCACCTGCAAGGCCGTATGTGACCCTGGTGATTAAGTGACGGTTCACGCAATGCTCAGGCACCCCAAAACTGCAGTAAAACTGTGCACGCAACCTCTGCAGCCTACGTGCATGGAATTACCCTCCCACAGTACGCGGTGGCACCCAGGAACACGAAAAACGCGTACGCGTTGAACACGCAGGCTACTATGACCTCAAAAACGGGTACGCGATACACAGGGGCACCCGCAGTGGGAAAAATAGCATGCGCGACTCACCGTCAGACTAGCGTGATAATGAAAAACACGCATAGCCAATACCCCCGCCAAAAGAAGAGATACGTCCTTGATCCGCTGTGAAGTTGTGAAGGCGCGCGAAAAAACACGAAGTAGCAACACACACGTTGGTCTCCACGAAAGGCACGTACAGCGAACTGCTGGCCCCGCTCACCTTTCACCCGTGCTGAGGGAAACGCCACGCGCATCACGTCACTTACGCGCTTAGGCCCTTTCCTCCAATTACACGCATTCACACACGAACGTGTGGTTTTTTCACATGCTGATCCACTGTGCACCTGTGTTGAGGGAAACGCCCGTGCGCGTTACGTCACAGATGCGCTTACGCGCTAAGGGCCTTTCCTCGAATTACACGCTGACGTGCACTTTTTTCACGTGCCAAATCACTCCGTATCAAGCTGGCCACGCGACAACACAGGGAAGACCATGCTCCTGTCCAAAAGGCCATTTTCCTGCCCCCAAGAGCCCTGAGCACGCTCCCACCTGCCATCTGCTGCTCCCTGCCTGGCTGCTGCCCACGTGCCCTGCTATTTGGTGCCTGCACGTCAGCCATCTGCAGGGGTCCAGTTGCTGTGTCCACCCCTGCTGGAACAGAAGACTCCTGACTGGGATACCATCGCTCCACAGCCCAGCCCCAGGACCCAGTTGCCCAACCACACCTGCCTCAGGGGTCGCCATGTCGGGGCTAACACCATCCGAGACCACTGGCAACCCCCAGCCAGAGAGGCAGAGGGCCACCAGCTTCAGTGAGAAGGAAGTTGGTGTCCTGGTGGAGCAAGTTCTGGGGCATTATGATGCCCTCTTCACACCATCGCGCTCCGACAAGGAAAGATGGGAGAGGATCTGGGAGGATGTAGTGGTTGCCATCAACGCGGAGGGGGTGGCAACCCGCGACATCAAGCACGTCGGGAAGCGCTGGGAGGACTTCTGGTTCAGGAACCTCAAGAAGGCCCGGCGCCTCATGAAGGCATAGGAAGCAGAGGGGTGCCGGGTCAGCCTGACCAACATCCAGATGAGGGTCCTGGAACGCATAAGCCCAGCCCTCCACGCCCAGATCCTTCGGAGGGAGACCCGTCTGGAGTCGAGCGGTAAGTGGCCATGCATTGCTCTGTGAAACAGGGCATGTTGCAGTGTGCTGGTAGTCAGCTACTTGCCTGTATGCGTAACATAGCCCATGTATGGATGTGTGTGTGCAGGGACATCATGGTAATGTATGTGAGACCAGTAATGCGTGAACCACATGGATGTTGCATGTGTTCCAATGCAACATGGGGAGCAGCATGTGGAATGCACACATGAATGTATGCCTGTTCCTGTTCTTGGACATGGATGGGGTGTGAGAGATGGGTGCTGCTCTCATGTACATGTATGGTGTACAGGTCTGTGTGTCTGAGAAGTGTTTGTGTGACTTTGAAATGCCATGGATGCATGACACATGTCTGTGACGATGTGTAGATTCACTTATGCAGTCTAGTCACCCTTGTATCCACTGTGTCTGTGGTGTACGAGCCATGATGCATGACCCTACGTTAATGTGTGTGCATAGGATCAGTATGAGCCATGATGCATGTGAGTTTTAAGGCAACCTTTATGTCAATAGAGGCCCTTGAACATGGATGCTGATGTTGATTGCATGCACCGTGCCTGTTTCTGCATGTGTGTTGCCTGCATTGACCCATGTGTTGTGGAGGGACAGGATGGAAGTGACGTTTGACAGTGCCACTCATATGTTACTGCTTCCTGTCTAGGGGACTATTGTACAGTACCCTGATGCTTGTGTTCTATGTCTCCCTCTACGCAGCGTCGAGTGAAGAAGAGGGCGGAGACGGCGTTGTGGAGCTAAGCGGCGGGGATGCCTCCACTGGGCGGCGATGCAAGGCCCAGCCACCCTCCCAGGAATTGCCATCATCTGGGAACGAGGGGACTGGTGCCGCATCTGCCACTATGGCTGTAGCGGAAGGGCCGGGTGAGCCCCCACAGGGGCTTGCAATGGCGGAAGACGGTGCGGAGACATCCAGGTTGGTGGTCTCCACAGAGGAGGAGGAGCACACTACTGAGCCGCACATGGGGCCTGGTGGGGGTAGTACCACTGGTGCAAGTGGTGAAGTCCTGGGCCAGGGTCAGGAGGTAGCACAGGTCGCCGCGGAGGGGCCTGTGCATGTCGCTGTCCCTGACACTGTGACTGCACCACCATGCACCAGCAGGGATGCCCCGTTCCAGGCCCGTCCACAGGTAGGGGGGAGACCCACGTGATCTGGCTCTCCACTACCTGCGGACAAGAAGTCCCTTGACCGTATGGGCTCCGTCCTGATTGGTGTCGTGTTGCGCACGCGTGACATTCGTGATGACGTGCGTGCTTCCTGGGGGGACCACGCACACCATCACGAAGAGCTGCGTGGCAATGTGGCACAGTTGGGAGGGACCATGGGCGGCGGGTTCCTACATGTGTCGCGCACTCTGGCGGACCTCTCCTCAATGTGGAGACTATGCACCAGTTGTTCTCCCTGCCGTCTTCTGGCTCAGATTCCACCAGGGCCCCCTGTGGACCTGGCCTGACCAACACAGCCAGCTTGGTGGAGATCCTATCCCTGCCACAGTCGGGAGTCGGCGGTCAAGCAGGGGTGGACACCCCAACAACTGGAGACCAGCAGATGGAGGATGTGCAGGCATCATCGGACAGGGCACATGGACAGCAGCAGCAGCAGGCTCTAGGTGGGAGTGATGATGGCTCGGGCCATCAACATCAGAGGGACAGGCATCGGCCAGAGGGCAGGAGGACCCTGGAATGGGAGTGTCTTCCGTGTGGCTGCGGTTGGGCCAGTGGATAGGTGCAGAGCAGCGGCGAGCGGGAGAGGCGCAGCTCACCATGTTCAGGGCGGAGTTCTCTATGCACTGGGCGTTGAGGCGGGCTGAGTTCCTCAAGACAACTCGCAGGGAGTTGGAACAGGCCATGACTGCATCCCTGCGAGACCTCGGGGCCCGGGCAGAGGCCCGCCTCCAGGAGATTAACATGGAGCCGATGATGCCCTGGCCCACAACATCACAGAGTGAGCCGTAGGACTTGCCCGCCGCCATTGTATATAGTTAGTTAGTGTTAGGTTTCCTTTCTCTTTTTTTTTCTTTTGGGATGCTTGGACAATGCCCCACGTTTTTGTATATAGTTCTTAATAAGGTAGGGTTTTTTTCTAGGTTTCATTTCATTTGTTGGGCCCATGGACACTGGTTTCAATATTTGTACATAGGTGGACTGTGGATTTCTGAGAAAACATTATTTTACATCACCATGGATCAATGAATTTTTAAATGTAGGTTTCCTTTGGATTTGCTTTGGTGGACAAGGAGTTTGGACTAACTTTATTTTGGATTACTTTGGATTGTGACTTCATTTTTTTTTCATTTTTGGACATGCATTTTTTTCTTGTTTGAAGTTATTTTCATGCTTTGATTCCATTTGCTTCATTTTGTGCACAATACATTTTGATTTATTACTTCCATGTGGTATTTGCTCATTGGTTTACTGCATGTCACAATGTGGGTTTACACAATCACTGGCACCCAGTGTGTGTGTGTGACGGACATGTGTTGATGTGCATAGTTGACTTTTGGTTTGTGACAAGAAATAGGCCTTTCAGTGTAGGGTGGATGGGAAACTTTATTGTGTCTCAAGACTGGGGTGGTGTGCAGTGGGATTTTGGTGGACATGAGGCCCATGAATGTGCATCTTGATGACATGTTGGGTGGGGACATGAGTCGGGGCCTGCTGGCAGGTGCCCGTCAATGCTGGATGGGTGGGGGTGCAGGGGGACATGTGTCGGGGCCTGCTGGCAGGTGCCGGTCAATGCTGGGGGGGTGGGGGTGCAGGGGGACATGTGGACTGGCTGGGGGGCATGGCCAGGGTAGATGGGCTGCCTACGGCACATGACCAGGGGTGCAGGGTAGTCCCCTCTGGTGTGGGCTGACTGCAGGGACTGGGGAGGGGGTACGGGGCACACCTTGGAGGACCCACACTGCCAATTCACGTGTGGAACTCCCCGCACACCTCTCAGAATACACGTACCATGCTCACCCAGCTAAATCGCGTGTGATTCTCCACGTGCACCCCTGAAATACACGTACCCCGCTCGCACAAGGCCTATCATGTGTGATTCTCCACGCGCACCCCCGAAATATACGTACCCGCTCGCACAGGGCCTATCGCGTGTGATTCTCCACGCGCACCCCCGAAATACACGTACCCTGCTCGCACAGGGCCTATGGCGTGTGATTCTCCACGCGCACCCCCGAAATACACGTACCCGCTCGCACAAGGCCTGTCGCGTGTGATTCTCCATGCGCACCCCCGAAATACACATACCCCGCTCGCACAGGGCCTCTCGCGTGTGATTCTCTACGCGCACCCCCGAAATACACGTACCCGCTCGCACAAGGCCTGTCGCGTGTGATTCTCCAAACGCACCCCGCTGCGAGCGGGGTACGTGTATTCGGAGGGGTGCGCGGGGAGATGTTTTCGTGGTTGGGGGGCTGTATGCTGGTCCACTGGCCTGTGTGCCATGTACGGGATTTGTGCGCTGTTCATGGCGCACGGGGCGGGGTTGGGGGCGTAACTGGTGCTGCTGCAGGTTCGCTGCGCCACTCTGCGCCACGGCTGGTTATGGATGTTAAAATCCATGAATACGCTGTGCGCGGAAATGGGTTTTGGCACACGTGGCTGGCGCAGACTGCAGCATAAGTTTACTATGATGATGGTTTTGGGTGGTTAGAAGAGCATTGGGTGAAGAGGGTATGTATTGAAGAGTTTCTACGATGGTTGTAATTATTTTTTGGAATGTTAATTGAAGTGGGTAGGTTTTGAGGTGGATGTATTATGTTTTTGGGTTATGTTCATTTGGTAGGTGTTTGTATGGGTGTGTTATGCTGCAGTGGTTGTGGCCAGGGTCTAGAGTCTTGGTGCATGGCCGAAGTGCCGCAGACCTTCGGCCATGCATCCAAGACTCAAGGCCCTGGCTAAAACCACCGCAGCATAACACATCCATGTTACCAAAGATTTTGACTGTGGTATGTGGGTGCTTAGGGATATGTTTTTTAAAATGCGTGTACTAATTGGCAGTAGTTTAATACTGTTTATAGGACAGAGAGATGATGTGTCTTTGTTTGTTGCATTGTGTTCAGAATGTTGGTATTGAAGACTCTAGGCATTTTGGGTTGTATTTATTGGAGAGGTGTTCCTTTGCATGGCTGTGTTATGTTGTGGTGGTGGTGAGTTTAATTATTACATACTTAGTGTTTCTTTTGGTGAGGGTAAGAGTTTCTACGATGGTTGTATTTATTTTTAGGAATGTTAATTGAAGTGGGTAGGTTTTGAGGTGGATGTATTATGTTTTTATGGCTGTGGTGATTTGGTAGGTGTTTGTTTCTATGGGTGTGTTATGCTGTGGTGGTTGTGGCCAGGGCCTAGAGTCTTGGGTGCATGGCGAAATGATGTAGTGCAGATGGGCAAAACAGGTTCCAGGAATTGGGAATAGTTTGATAACTCAGGCTATCTGTGAAAAGGAGAGGGGCCCTCAGAGGCCACTCGTGCGTAAAAATGGATGGATGTGCTATGGGCCACTGGTAAGGGTTGCAATTAATCACCAACCCGTGGAGCACTCCCGACCAAACTTTGGCAGTCAAGTCCGATTCGGTTGCAGGTTACATGCAGCAATCTCGCAGCTCTGCAGCTTTCAGCGACGAAGTTACAGCGTTGATTCCCAAACGGGACAGAAGCAATTTCTCCACTCCTGGTGGATGGACCAGCCAAGTTTCACTGTAGCAGGCTTCAGGGCAGAGAGGGTCACAGCTGAAATGCACTTGCAAAGTTCATCACCACGGCTGGGCGACACGGTAACCACGTCTACTCTGGTTTGGGCGCTCTCTTTTTACTCCAGACCTGGGAACACCAAGTGTACACAATTCGGTGTGAGAGTGCCGTGAACACACAGCTTGCGATGTACCAAGTTTCAAGGGCCTCCTCAAAATGGCGGCGGTATCGGAGCAAAGGAACTGCGCAAGCTAGTCAGCCCACTGGTTGGCCAGGGACATTTCCGAGAAGGCTTACATGCAGGGTTTGATGAAGTTGCTGAGCATAGTTAGTCCAAATATTCCAATGGGTCGAACCACCTTCGCAGACCTTCTAGTTCGATCAGATGCAGAGGGGTCCAGCGGGACGACAGCGGGCTCAGGGTGCCAAACCTTCCAGCGGGCCACCAGCGATTCCTTGACACAGCGTCTTAGTTTCAGGATACTTGGATCCTATCCTTTCAGTGAGAATTCGAGAGATCGACATGGTATGGGTTTTTGGAGCCTTCTCTTATCCAAAATCTCTTTTGCGCGTAAACGAAGAGGACCCAATGGGAGATCTGCTCACATACAGGCACACCATATATTGACCAATCATGGACCACAGAGGTCCCAGCCATTCACATCACACCAGACTCTCTGGTACGCAGGATGTGTATTGGAACCAGACAGTCCGACCCACATCCTGGAAGCACACACACAAGACAGACAGACATCCCTGAAAGATTGGTGTTTCGAGGGAGAATGCATGCCCATAAAAGGACTGACCAGGTCGGCTCGACTTGGGGAAGGTGAAGCTGGAAGATGGCCAAAGGACAGGACAAAGACCCTTCTGGCATAGCCATTTTGGAGTCAGGCCACCTATCCGTGCCAAACACAGTAAACATGGTTTACCTGGCAGGAAAGGATTAAAAATAATTAAAAGATAAGCTGCCACCAGCCCTGTCCAAGGCACATCTGCACCTCTCCTAAAAATCCCTTCTAGAGTATCTAGGGCATTTGCAAATGACTAGAAGAACCAAGTGCACTGTACTGTAAGGCACATGGTGCACTTGCAACATGTTGCAGAAAAGTTGCAACATTGACAAGGACTAAGGGAAACAAAGTCTCCCAGTAATGACTGTCTTCAAGGGCATGTCGGTTTCCCCATAATGAAGTGAGCAAAAAAGCCCAGGGGAGTGCAGCTGAAGGCTGTGCTCCTCTGGCAAAGTCAGACTAAGGTGTATAACAGCGGCAAAAGTTGGGGGGTATACAACTGGAGGGAAAATTACACATGACATGGAAATCTTTCCTAACACTCGCCCCTCCCAGACCAAGGACAGGGGGGATTACTCCACCCCTGGATGATTCTCATGTTCAGGTTGGTTAAACATTCTGGTCAACCCATCAGTGTTGCTATGTTGGACACCTGGCCTATGCTCAATAGTGAAGTCAAAGCCTTAAAGGCTTGTGGACCACCTGAGCAACTTTGGATTCTCTCCCTTCATGTTCATTAGCCACTATAAAGGCTCATGGCCAGTTTGCACAGTAAAGTGGATCCCATGTAGGGCCTCAGCTTCCTTAGGGCCCACACAACAGAGAAACATTCTTTCTCTATTGTGGAAAATCTGAGCTCTCTGTCCTTATGCTGGCGACTAATGAAGCCAATAGGGTGTTCCTTACCTTTCTCATCTACTTGTGATAGTACACAATAAAAGGTATTTGGTAATCAGGTGCCCTAAGAACAGGGGCCTGGCACAAGGAGTTTTAAAATCCATTGAAGACCTTCCCACACTCTTCATACCGAGTTACCTTCTTGTGTTTCTTGGGAGTTGTGAGAGCAGTCACAGGGGCAGCTATAGAACCATAGTCTGCCATGACGTTTCTGTAATACCCAGTGAGTCCTAAAAAGGTCTTGTACTGCTTCTACTGGCTGTATCCTCCCTCTACCTACTTCATGCCCAAGGTAGACCGCTGAACCTTGTCCAATATGGCACTTTCTGGCCTTTATGGTCGAGTGGGCCTTGTGAAGAGCCTGCAACACAATCCAAAGGTGTTTCTCATGATCCTCCCAGGTGGTACTGAAAACTGCTATATCATCCAGATATGCTAGACAGAATTCAACCAACCCATTAAGGACATGATTCACACATCTCTGGAAAGTGGCAGGTGCATTCTTCAACCGAAAAGGCATTACCCTGAACTGGTAAAGACCCTCTGGTGTTGAGAAAGCTGTCCTCTCCTTGGAATGTTCTTCGCCAATAGCTTGCAGTGAGGTCAAAAGTGCTGAGGTGTTTGGAGGCACCCAAAGTATCGCCAAGCTCATCTGTTCTAGACAAGAGGTGTGCATCTGTCCTGGTGACAGCATTCAGAGCCGTGTAATCCACACAGAACCTCAACTCAGAGGTGCCTGATTTTGGAACCAAAACCACCGGGGGCTGGACCAAGGACTACCGAAGGGTTCAATCACCCCAAGATCCAACATTTTGTTGACCTCCATCTTAATGTTAGAGCTTACTTTGTCTGACATTCTGTATCCCCTACTTTTAGTAGGTACACTATCTCCTGTGTCAATGTCATGTTTATACCAAGGTGTCAAATCAGGAGTTTGTATGAACAAGGGGGAAAACTGCCTCAGCAAACTTTTCACCTCAGCTTGTTGATCATAAGTCAGGTGAGGGGCCACTTTGACACCCTCAATGGAGCTGTCTGAAGGACAGCCCTGGAACAGGTCAGGGAGAGGTTCTGACTCCTCCTCCTCAACATCTGAAGTCAGCAGCAGTGCAGCGATTTCAACTCTTGGGATGAAAGCCTTCAGTCTATTCATATGGAACACTTTTGGAGCTTGTCCAGCTCTTCCAAGGTCCACTAAATAGTTGACCTCCCCCAGTGACTCCACCACAGTGTAAAGGCCTGACCAGTTGTCCCGTAAAGCTCTAGGCCTTATAGGATTCATGATCAGGACTTGCTGACCTGGTGTGAAATTGATGAGGGCAGCTTTCTGATCATACCAATGTTTCACCAGTGCTTGCCCTGCCTTCAGTTTCTCACTAGCCAGAACCATCAGGAGTACCATCCTCTTTCTGAGCCCTAGCGCATAGTCTACTATGTTGGTAGTGATAGGTGGAGTGGTCATCTCCCATCCCTCCTTGACTATTACGTATGGTCCCCTCACAGGGTGACCAAACAGAAGCTCGCAGGGACTGAAGCCAACACCCTCCTGAGGTACTTCTCTGTAGGCAAACAGTAAGCATGGAAGTATAAAATCCCATTTTCTTCTTTGGGGCTCTTCCAGAGCCCCATTCCTCCTCTTTAAGGTTCTGTTAAACATTTCTACGAGACCATTGGTTTGTCGGTGGCATGAGAATGAAAACTTATAGGAGACACCGCATTCCTTCCACATAGCCTGCATTTACTTTGACAAAATGTTGCTTCCCCTATCAGACACAACTTCTTTAGGGAAGCCAACCCTAGTAAATATGACAAGTAAAGCTTTTGCAACTGACTTGGCAGTCACAGTTTTCAATGGGATGGCCTCAGGATACCTGGCGGCATGGCTGACCAGCACCAGGGTAAACCTATTGCCTGAGGATGTTTGGGCATCAAGGGGACCAACAATGTCAATCCCTACCCTCTCAAATGGTACCTCCACCACTGGGAGTGTTACCAATGGAGCTTGGATTGTAGTGCCACTTTTACCAGATAACTAGCAGGTGGCACAACTCCTGCAGTGACTTTCTACTTGCACCCCCATCTTGGGTCAGTAGAAGTGCATGGATAACCTTTGCTTGGTTCTCTTGATGCCAAGGTGACCAGCAAGCATGACTTCATGCACCAACTGCAAGAGGAACAGTCTAAAAGCAAGGGGAATCACCAACCTCCTAAGGTGCCCTTCTGTAGACTATGTAGGCAAACTGTAGAGGAGTCCACCTTCCCAGTAAATCCTATGCTTCCCAGGAGGTTCACTCTCAATCTGGGAGCAGGCCTGCCTCCTTAGGCCTTCCAAAGATGGGCACTCACGTTGGTCCTTACTGAAATCAATCCTGTCAGGACCACCTCCTACTAACAAACCTCGTAGTTCAGGATGGTCATTGGGATCAAAAATATCAGGTAACGCCTCTTCCTCGTCAGGTTCAGGTGTTTGACCAACTACCTCTACCTCTGTGGTAGGTGAGTTAGGGGGAATGTTTTCTTTCCCTCTCTTGTCTTTTTTTGACTCCTTTAGCCTTGGGTTTCCCCTTTGGCTTAGGCTTGGCATTGGACTTGGCCAAGGCAGCCCTTAATTGTGACCTTGTGCATGGTCTCTCTGCTGTGTCACCCACAAACCCTAGAGCTCTGAAATCATTCCCCAACAGGACCTTTCCTGGGACATCTCTCTGAATGCTCACTGGAATCCTGACCATTGTACCATTTATAGTAAGATTTACAGGCATAACTGGGAACCTGAGAGATGGGCCATCAGCCAACTTAGTGGGAAACAGAGGAGCTCTGGCAACTTCCTCTGGGTCTACCAAGGTAGAATCCACTACGGTTCTGCTGCACCCACTATCCCTAAGGGCAGGAGTGCCTACTCCATTAACAAGCACACTGTCTTTAAAATAGTGCTTGCATAAGCCTCTGAAAGTTTAGACTCCCAGGAACCCAGGTAAACTGAGAATTCCTCAGAATCTATCTCACTGGCGATGGAGTCTGAGGAGAAGTATGCCCCTGTGATCTCTTCCTCCTCATAAGAAGAGAAGGCCGGATTTGCAGAGTTGCCCCCCAAAGGTGAAAAATTACGTCTGGGGTCCCCCTTCACATGGTCACTTGCTCCACAAGCCACACAAGATCTACTGGATCTTGGGACATAGGGAGGCTTATTGTAACCAGAGTTCTGTTTAGGAGGGTAACCTCCACTACCCTGTGTATTCTCTTGTGACTTACCCTTACATTTCTTTTTGTGGCTCTTTTGGGAGGAAGGTTTATCAGACCCCCCACCCTCCTTATCTTTGGCCATTTTCCTCTCCTCTGCTTACCAGGATGAGTCTTGTCCTTATGGGACACTCTATGTGACACCCACAAATCTGCTGCAATGGCCAGCTTCTTAAGATCTAACTCCATTGAATCTGCCAAGTGCTGCTTAAGCTCAGGGGAACAAGATGCAAAAATATGTGTACAAGGACATGGTACTCCCATCGGTGGTCGTGGAGAAGTGAGAGGAAAGGATGCAGGGGTGGCAGGAGGAGGGAGAAAGTTTAAGAGAATAGGCAGGCACTGGTCGAGAAGGAGAAGAGTAGGTTCAGAACCTTGGGCCATGATAGTGCCTTTGTGATAGACATTAATGATACAATACACCTAGAGGATGAGAAGTATACAAGGAGTACTACCCACCTGGTCCCACCATTAATGGTTGAGGAGGAAAAAGGAGAGAGAGTGTACGTCAGATGGAGGGTCCATAGGTCAGGAGAGGGGACAGTGAAGAGGATGTCTGTAATAGTCTGTCTGGAAGGGGCATTAATGTGGGTGTCAGCGATAGGTAGGCCTGGATTACAGTCCAGGAGAGCTTTTTTCAGCTTTTTTCTTCCAAACATTGTGAGGGGGAAGGATAAGTGATATAATAGCAGTTAGAATAGATAGGAGAGATGGGGAGTGCCATGGGGGAAGAGGGAGAGAGAGGGGTGAGCAGGGGAGCTGCACAGTGCACAGCAATTCACCAAGTGGCCTAGCAGCCAGGCATGAACAGAGGGAGCAAAGGAAGGCAAACAGCGCACATAATGAAAAGCACACCAAGATTCAAATTTGCCAAAAAGCACTAAAAACTGTACAAAATGTAGGATGCAGTGATCTAAAAAGCACTCCTAGATTTGAGTTTGCCAAATCCATAAGAAACAGCACGAAATGGAGGATGCAGTGATTTAAAAAGCACACCTAGATTTGAGTATGCCAAAAAAAACTGAAACAGCACAAAATGGAGGATGCAGTGATTTAAAAACGCACACCTAGATTCAAATTTGCAAAAAAACACTAGAAACAGCACAAAATGCAGGATAAAGATAATAAAAGGCGCTGTTGAAGAGGAATTATGGGTTTGGCACTAGCAGGCAACAGAAAGCAAGTTATGAGTGAAATTTACAGCAGATACCCATACCAATTGTTGAAAAAGATACAGGTTGCAGTCAGGCTGTAGGGGAGGGGAGGCAGGATTCAGCAGCCAACCAGGTATCGGTTTGTGGTGCAGGAGCAGGTGATCCAGGGTGCTTACCGGAAAGAATTAGTAGCATGGATGGTGAAATGATATTGGAGGTTTGTATTCCATGTCAAATAATGATTCAGCAAAGGGACGTACGTTACCCTATGTTTACTGTCAAATCTATGCTGACATATCTACAGGAGGGCTTATTATGGTAGAAGCTGAGTTCCCAGTAGTACCAAAACCCACCACGCTCCTTTGCAATATACTTACTAACGTCACACATTTCACTGTCATCAATTTGAAAAATGCATTCTTCTCCATTCAATTGCACCCTGATTCTCAATACCTCACTGTGTTTACCTATCGTGTGCAAATATTCCAACACACAAGACTTTCTGAGGGATACTGTGAGGCACCCATCATTTTCAACAGAGTACTACACATGGATTTGGGTAACATAAATGCACAGAGTATTGTCATCCAGTATGTAGAGGACCTCCTAGTGTGCTGCATGGCAGAAGCCCTATGCAGAGCAGGGTCAGTGACATTGCTAACACTGCTTGCAGAGAAAGGATACAGCGTGGACAAGGAAAACATGCAGTATTGTCAAAAGGAGGGGGTGCATTTAGGACAGATTATATCATCTGCAGGGAAATGAGTAACCCAAGAAAGTGTTGCTGCCGTACCAAACACACCACAGCCAACCACAGTTAAATAAATGCAACCGTTTTTGGCTATGTGTAATTATTGTAGGGCATGGATTTTCTACTATTCTAGTTGCATAAAGCCCCTACTGCAAGGACTCAAGGAAGCACAGAAAAGCAAAGGACCACTCACATGGACAGGAGAAATTATTACATGTTTCCAGGAACTCAAAAATGTCATAAGTAATGCACTGGAAGTAGCAGCTCCCCCCCCTCATTACACAAAAGCAAAAGAATGTTATTTTTTTCACATTCCGATGGTCAGGTCATGACTGCAGTGGTTACTCAGCAAACATCAATGGGACACAAGCACTTGGCATACTACAGTGGCATATTAAACTCAGTAATGCAGGGTCAATTGCCTTGTGAACAGCCACTGGCCGCTGCAGTCTTTGCAATTGAAAAGGCCTCCACAATAACTATGGGTTGCTCAGTGATGTTGGACATGGAGCACACAGTGTTTGCAATTCTTGAATGATCCAAGTCCACTTTAGCTACACAAAGGGTCTCTGCATATGAAGTTATTTTGTCAAGCCCATCCATTCACATTGTGAGGTGTTTCACAATAGACCCTGCCACTTTATTGCAATACCTGTTCAGCAAGGAGAGGTGGTGCATGATTGAGCTATATTTGAAGGTCCTGAAGATGATTTGATACGAGCCAGGAAGGATGCACTTGAAGAGGGCGAAGTCCTCTTTGTTGATGGTTCATCAACGATTGATCAGGAGACTGGACAGAAACTTACAGGTGCAGCAGTGGTGAACGAGCAATATGAGGTTGTAGTTAAAAAGAGGTTACCAACACACTACTCGGCAAAGGCAGCAGAATTGGTTGCATTAATTAAGGCAGTGTAAGCACCCAAGGCTGTTTAGTAACCATATACTCTGACTGCCCATAAGTGACCACCACTGTACATTCTGGTTAGTCCAGATTGAAAATGAGAGAATTTAGGAGGTCAGATGACACGCATGTACAGCACGCATCCTTGTTGAAGAGATTAATTTACAACTTGTTCTGCCCAACACTAGCGGCAGTGGTTAAATGCAACACCCACTGCCAAAATACAGCCCCTGTTTCACTCAGTAAAGTGCAGCAGAAAAGGCCACCAAAGAAGTAGAGTACTTGGGGGGAACCAGATGTCACTGCATATTCTGAGGTGGCTATTCAACAGTTTCAGCTAGCAATACCATATACAGCAGTACCGCTAAAACCGATAATTGAACTACAAGGTCAGGTGCCCCAGGATGAGAAAGACCTGTGAACTAAATGTGGGTGCTCACTTTCACCGACTGACTTTGTATGGAGACACAACATTACAGGTAAAGTAGTAATATCATGGGAGTTGCTCATGGTTGCTTTCAAGCAACTGCATTACCAAGCACATACTTTTAAACAGCACATTGCAGCTGACGTCCAAGTTCCTAAAGTGCATGAGTATGTCAATGAGTTTGTGGCAAATTGCCCCACTTGTCATCTTTGCAGTACAGGACACACCCTTAGGATACCACACAGCACATTGCCCCGTCCAACTGGATCCTTCCGGGAACTCCACATTGATTACATGGACAGGTGCAGTAAATTACATTATCTAATTGTTGTGATGTGTCCATTTTCCCATTGGATCGAAGCTGTGCTTGCCACAACTAGATGCTAAATCAGCGGCTACATTTCTGATACGCAAGGTTTTTCCTCGCTGGGGGATATGTGAGGTCCTAAAGTTTGATAATGGAACTCACTTTTTTAACTAGGTTGAGTAACAGTTGGTTAGAACCTTGGTGACACAGGCGCTGGGTGAGTGGTTTAGATTGGAGATAGTATTATCCGTATCATCTTGATTAGTATTATCCATTCTCAAGAACACACTGAACCCACATGACGATCCACACATATAGTATCTACAACTCTTACTTTGGGCCTCACTACTTGGGTGTATCAACTATGTACATGTATGTTGAAAATGTTCCTCATATATTCATACAGCCTCGAAAAACACGTGTTGGCTAAATTCTATTATTCAATTCACTCCATGGCAAACCAATGCTAATGTTTTTTGAGTTCTTCAGAACGGATAATACTATCCCCAATCAAACCACTGACCCAGCGCCTTTGTGACCAATGTTCTAACCAACTGTTGCTCAACACAATTTCAAGATGGAAGGGTGCCGTCTTATCAGAACCCCATCACTGGCAGCAGGGTCTAAAGCGTAACAACAATTGATCAGCGCAGTGTTCTACATATTATGGTGCCCTGCATCCACCTCCCACTTTTTAAATTAGTTGTTTAAAGAAATTGCATCCCTATTAGGGATACACTATGAACTGTTCTTGATTTACCACCCTCAGGCCAACAGAGTTGTTGAAAAACCGAACAGACTGTTAAAGACTAGACTGTCCAAAATGTGTACTACATTAGGCAGGAATTGGCTTCACTGTCTCTGTTTTGCTTCGTTTAGCCTGAGAACACAGCCAAGTAAGGATCACCACTTGTACCTGCATGAGCTAGTGACAGGAGAAAAATGTATACTCCTCTCACACTTACTCGCAGAGCATCAGATGCTCACAGGGCAGCAGAAGTATTGGGGGAGAAGGTTGAGGGGTATTTACGGGAGCTAACCAAAATTATTAATATCTTATCTCGACAGATTGCTCCTAGAATAAAAGAAACAGTTAAGACATCTTCAGCGGATCCAGTGAATTTACCAGCGCCACAATTTTATCCCGAGGATCAGAAATACATACGTAACTTTGTTCGGCCCTCAAACTAACAGCATTTTCAGGGCCCCTATACAGTTGTTTTTGCCATCCCGTTCGCTGTTCGTGTGAAGGAGTTGCAGTGCTGGGTTCACTTGTCTGATGTTCGGAAAGCATCCGGTACCGCTGCACCTTCTTGGGAAAATTAACAAGTTACTGAGTGATGTCACAGTATACTTCATATCACGCTTTCTTCTAATATTACAATGGATCAATCCTGTGTTGATTTTTCTACATGTTTTTTTTCATTTTTCTCTACCCCTCTGCAGGTTCAAGATCACAGGCATTGTGTAATATATATGTTATGTTGTATATGTTGTATTATTTGGGGTTTTCTGTTTCTTTGTGGTTATTTTATATGGTTAGAGCATATGAAGGGGGGTATGCAAATAACACAGATGGACATTTGGGAATGACATGAACCAAGAGGGAATTTGAGGCAGAGCTAGACTATAATCAGTACTTAGGTGTGATTCTGGATGAAGTGGCAGATATGTACAACCTCGAGATGGACAACGTGGTATAATCACATATGCGGGAGGTCCAACGAGATCTGTTATGTATGCTCTTTGATACCTCATGAGATGGGTTAACCCAAGTTGTTTGTACCTCAAGAAATGCTGCCTCTTATAGCTCAATGTTTAATACACCTGACCCTGTGCAGAGTACAAAGTCTTTTCCAAGGGCACACAGTCAAAGTAGTAATAAAGGACAGAGATGATGAAGAAAGAACAAGCAATTGTAAAATAAGACCATTGCTGAAAATAGAAGGCACGTAATTTTCCCATGATAGATGGGTGGCAGGAGAAGTGAGCTGTGCAGTGGGTGGCTTACTAGTGTCTTCGGAGGATGTAGTAGCACCCGTCAATCTGAACTGTGGCAGAATATGGGGAAATGATGTGCCAAAATTGGCATGGATCGCGTTAAGTGAGAAGCCAGCAAAAGTGCACATGCAAGTCAATTATTCCTTATGCTTCAAAGAGAATGGTACTCTACCTGTAGGAACGAACATTTGTTGCAATAAAACACTCTTTATCCCTGACCTGACTGAATGGCACAGCAAAGTTAATGGATGTCTACTGGGTGGACAATATGTTTACCTACACCTCCCATCATCAGGGATGGGCATTATGTCACTGACCACCTTGCAGTCAGAGGTTCTGGTAGTTCCTGATGCCCATCTGATGGTTATAAATGTGCCGCCCCCAGAAACAACTAAGTCCTCACAATGGGGGGTGCACGTACAATTACGAGAGTGACGTGGTGACATAAGGGTCACATGGTCGGTAACATCGGGAGCAGTGGCGTCACAGCATATGTATGGTACACACAGTTTTAACACGTCAGGGGGCTGGTGCTGCACAAAAAAACACATGCGCAAAACGATACCTTTCACAGGGTAGTTGTTTTAGCACTTATATAGGTGTGGGTAGAAGCCCAAAGAGATGGGGTTTTGCTTAATATATAGATGTAATGTTGTTAGGTATTGGTGTGAGTGTTTTTATGAGCAATTTGTGAATAGGGTGGCCATGTTTTCATAGGTCTGTGGTAGAATTGCATTTTTCATTCAGCCATATTAAAGGCTGCAAGATTCATTTTAGCTGTGTTTTCAATCTGCAGTGAGCAGAATTCTAGAGAAGCAAGGGTCATTTTATTACTTTTATACTTTTTTCTGGATAACTGGGTGAGGAGAGCCACTTCAAATTTTGGAGACCCCAGCAAGATCTCCGGTTGAAGCTGTGGACTCTCTGCCACACTCCTGGGGGGCGTGCTGCAGGCCTGTCAAGACCAGATCAAGTGCAAAAAAACAAGAAGGCCTAGCAGACACCAAGTTCTTCAAGGTCTGCCTGATCTCACTCGCTGCCCATGCCAAGAGGATGTGCAGGCAGTTGAGGGGGGGCACTCAGCGTCAAGAGGACTCAAAGGTCCTGCAGCACATGAGAGTACCAGTGCACAAACGTACAGAGTTGAGCATGCGTTCTGTTTTATGGTGTATAGCTTACATTAAGGGGATCTCTCCCACATTGGACAAAGAAGGTACCATGTAGTATTGCATGCAAAATAGTTCAATATTGAAGGGACCTTCTCCACTAGGAGGAAAGATGGCCCTATAAATTCATGTCATTATATTTTGGGGGTTATTGTGATTGATTAAATCTTTTTAATGTTATAAGGCTAGCGCTGTGTACATAAGTATATGGGGTGGGTTTCATTTTTTAAGAGGAAAACTGAGCGGGGTAGAGATAGAGATATTGTGTGGGCTGAGGGCCTGAGGATATTGCTGGCAGTGGAGAAGTTGTGTGCACTGAGGGCCCAAGATTAGTGTTGTTAGTAGGAATCGTAACTGTTGTTGTTTGGTTTTAATGTGGTAGTGTGCTGTGTTGAAGATTGAAATGGAAATAGGATATTGTATTTAGATAGTGTTGATTGGGAGCAAAGATAGATTGAGGTGGGGTGAAGTGAAGTGAGTAGAGTGAGGTATGTGGAGTGAGATGCGAGGAGTATGGTGTGTTAAAAATGAGATGCTGCTTGATTTGTAATGTTTATTTTTTGTTAATACATTTTTTAGGCTTGTACAAGTGAAGTAATTATGATTGGCATTTTTCAAAACAAAGGGGTTGAAATTGACGAAAGAGAGGGGAGAGAAAACACAATCCTGTTAGATGTATTGGTGTACACGCAGTGGGAGTGATTGGGTTAATTGGTATTTTGAAGACTCTGCTTGAGTATCTGTGTATTAAGTTGCCACAATATAAAGATCAAATAATTAAGTACCACTACAAGTGGGTGATGGACACAGCGGAGCAATGTTTTAAAGAGCGGCCGAGAGAAAGGACTTTTGAAAGTAATATTGTAGAAAACGTGTATGCATATCTCATAGCTAAACGCAAAGGGAAGAAGGTGCAGAGCAGACAGCTTTTTAGAGCTCTGGAAAATGTTCGAGCAGCACATGACAAAGTCCCCTAAAGAAATTATAAATAATACAGACACAAGTATCCATCCATCTGCACTGCCCCTGTATTGGTTTTACCCTACATTTCAACCAGCGGCTTGATATACCAACCCCTATCATGTATCTCGAATGGAGGACAACAAAGGGATGACTGTGAAAACAAAAGGGGCCTGCACTGCTCCCGTAGCATATACCACGAAAGACAGAAAAGGAACCCACACCTCAGCAAACACGGTTAAAAACAAATAGAGATAGAGAGGAGTATGCGCAGGCAGATAGAGTATGTGGTGAAGGAAATAGAAGTTGAGCTCAAAAGGGCAGCATCATGGAACAAGGAGGAAGGGCGGCGTACAATGGTCACCCCAGACACATGAACATCAGGGAAAATTATGTTCAAATTAGATAGCACACATTTTTAGATGCAGGCTGCCCCACAGTAGACTCAGCAGACAGTGAGTTAACATACAACAACTGTATGGTAGAGGAGGATGAAGGGGAGGAGGAGGAGAGAGAAAGAGACCTGAGATTCTGGGAAGAGGGCACAAGTAAAGGGCAGCAGAGAGAAAATGAGAAAAAAAAGATGGAAAGAAAATGAAAGTGGGAAGGAGGGGGAAAGGGAGAGCAGAAGAGATTGGTCACAGACTCTCAGGAACAGGACAGGGAGAAGAACAATAGGAAGCAGCGTGGAGGGCAAAGCATATCACAGCCGCAGATGCAGTTCCATTTGCTACAGAGGGTCAAGGGGGACCCCAGTATGCGCCTTGGCCAAACATGGATAAGGAACATGTAATGTACAGCTTAATGTCCCTCACAACAGGGGCAGGCAAATGAATGTATGCTCTTGAAAAAGAGACAGCAGGGATGACCCTGGCAAAAGAACATGAAGACTTTATTTGGTGCTTTAATCGGTGAGCAAGCACACAAAATATGGGAACAGGCAGGATATGAGGGAGTGAAAGTGAGTAGGAATGCCCACGACAGGGTGCAATTCAATAATTGCTGCGCACATCTATGGAATGTATTAAGGACCATGTACCCAGATAAATCAGGCATGCAGGCTATTTTAGCATGCACAATGACAGAGGAAAAAGACCCCACACAGTACATTCAGCACATAAGGTAGATGAGGACGTTAGAGATGCAACAGTCATGGCATACAACCATGCCTGTCTTTTATCACATATTGTCCTGGGGTCTCCCTGCAGACTGTGCAAAGCATTGGGGAATGTGGTAGGAATAGAGATGAAGGGGTGGCCCCAAATGCAAGCACACAGTACACTATTGCAAGACACAACAAGAGAAAGACAAACAGACCGTAGGTAATGCAACCAAAGCTGAAGCAAAGCTGATAGGGAAGAAATTAGCTAAACTTACAATGGAAGGAGCAGTTCTTACAAACATCACACCAGGACAACCCAAGACTATCTGAGTGCAGGGAGGGTTCCCTCAGCAAGGGGGAGGGTATTAACAGAAAGGAAGCATCCCTCCACAAGGGAGGTATTATCCACATGGGTATTACCACCAATGGGGGTACAGTCATCGAGCAGATATTTCCTGCAGACACAGTACTATTAACAATGAAGAGCATACGTTCAGAGTGGAAGGGTGTTAGGAAACCTCAGGAACCACCCCTCTCCCGTACTTATCGCTCCTACCGGAGAGACCTGCAAATGAAACAGGCAGCTTCGTAGGGGTGCTGTGGTCGCATCACAACTCAGGACTGGCATCTAGTGTGGTGCCGGACCTCAAGATGGCGACCCGCAAGATGCTAGTTAGGCGAGTACATCAAGGTGAACCGGAAGTATTGGAACAACTTCCGGTGCGCTTCTACAAAAACAAAAAAGATGCACATCACAGCGTCTTTGCAATGGCAAACGCACCTGGAGGTGCGTTTAGACTTCCAGAGACTACAGCTACCATTAACAAGTAATTTATTAGTAGTTTAGGGAAATTTAGGAAGACTTGAGGTCTTCATAGTTAGGGATTCATCCATAGTCTCAAGCAGTTACCTTATTATGATTGGTTTTACATGCCTGCAAGAAGTGCTTTTCCAACTTCTCACCACAAAGCATAGGGTAGTATTCTTGTATCCTTAAAATATCCTTACTCCACCCTACCATTCTATTTTTGTTGCCTCAATCATTACTGCCCGGGTCTGCTCACCCAAGGTAAGACCATACCTTGTTGTCATATCAATACCACCCTATGTGTCCTTCCCCTTTACCATAATTACTTTCTTTTATTATCTCACTGGCCTGACATCCTTAAATGACTTCACCTCCTCATCTCTAAAGAAACTTATCCAGAAAACCTTTTCAAAACATCATGTCTTCAAGACACATCTGTCCAACCCACATTTCTATCAAACAGGCAAACTAGGGTATGTCAGTGGTCCCTGCTTCCCCATCTTAGCAGGAACCATGAACAACTTCAGTGGCTTGTTCTTCCTCATCCATGCCAACCATCAGGGCAAGCCCCACATGACTCAGGTACTAGCAGATTGCAAAGACCCTCCCCAATCTGGTCCTCGCGAGTCAGGATGGAACAAGCTATGGTCAATATGACCTCTTCTATGAAGTCTCAACAGACTGAATTAGCAGCCGATAGGGACGATAATGTGGCCATAGCCTCCAAGGTCATGGAGCTTTAGAATACTTGCACCGAGCTTCAGTCACAAGTACACACCCCTTCAGTGACTGATAGATCAGGGTTCTGACCCTACATCCAGCAACCTTCCAGTTCTCATATGGGATCGGCCAGGAACATAGTGATAATAGGGAAAGAGAACAAGACACCAGGGTACCAGGTATAGGGACTCTCTCCCTATGCCAGTTAAATATACTGGCTCTCCCAGTGACTTTCCCAGATTCATGACTCAATGTTTGTTGCATTTTATGAACAGACCCCAGTTATATAACACTGTCACGGCCCAGGTAGCATTCATTCTGATGAATTTGGATGCACACGCATTGACATGGGCCTCACCTTTGATCAATAATGGTGACCCCATACTGGATGATTATGATGAATTCCTACTAACATATGGTTCGATTTTTGAAAGAAGGGTATGTGAAAGGTCAGTCAGGAACAAACTCCTTGGTATTAAACAAGGATCTAGAGAACTCGTACCTTATATCGCTCAGTTTAGATATTTGGTCGCTGAAACCACTTGTACTGAAGGTGTCAACAATGCTGTAGCCCAGGCCCTCCCAGCTCCAGTGACCTTAGTAGAATTAACAGACCTGACTCTTTGTATCAAACAAAGGCAGGGCGAAAGACGCGGGAAGAAAAAAACATTTTGAGCTACGTAGACAGATGGTCTCCCACACACAGGGGCTCCCTGTTGGGATTTCCACATGCAAGTGGGAGGTATACAAGGTCCTGTAAGTAAAGAAGAAAGTGGCACACACAATTGAATAATCTCTGTTACTATTGTGGTCAGTCAGGACATCCAGTGCATGAATATCCCAAACGACGGGGAAAAGCCTTGGGTCCTCAGTAAAAAGGGGTGGACTGACAGAGCCAGGAACAGCACAGACACCCTAAGATCCTTCAGCTATGATGTGTTCATGCTAGCCTTAAATCACATTTTTCTAGGGATCACTCTCTGAGCTAATGGATTAGAACCTGTTTCAGCCCGAGCATTAATTGATTGCGGAGCCACTAGCAATTTTATCGATACACAATTCACTCTAAAACATAATTTCACCTTCCTAGAAAAACCATGTAAAGAAAACATAAATTCCATAGACGGTTCCCCACTTATGTCAGAAGTGATACCATCTCAACAACTTGCACCAGGCCAACCAATGCACCCAGTAGCCTTCTAGTCAAGAAAACTCAATGAGGCTGAAAAGAATTACACCATCTTCGATAAGGAACTCCTAGAGATTTGAGATGCCCTTAAAGAATGCAGACATTGGGCCTCATTACGACCCTGGCGGAAATCGAAAAACGATGGCGGAAATGCAATACCGCCATCGAATAGCGCTCGGTGCGATCATGACCCGTCACCGCAAAGTACGATGCCATTAGCGACACCGTAGTGAACGCCAACGCTAACTGCACCAAGTACGCGCGCGCGCGCCATGCCAAACCGTAATTACCACCATGGCGCAACGGTACGCGAATTCCGACCCTAGCGGACATGCACCTAACGCCATCAAGCACGGCGGAAAGTACCATTCCGCCATGGTGAGAAGTACGGCATCGCGAATCAACCGTAAACGGCCCTACTGAGTGCTCGTACACCGCTCCCTGGCCACATTGTACAACCCCCCGTAGGTGCAATGAAGTCACACAATGCAACCAGTGAAATGTACAAGTCATCCATGCCTGCCAACGAACAAATGAATCTCAAGAGTGCCCAATGGGAGCTGCAGGGCACAGATGGCACGAATACAGAAGCTATACAAATGGACATGACCTCAGTCTCCCACCAAGAAACGCACGCAAACACAGGCACCTGTGACCAGCAATATTCCGATAATCACATCATTCCACCAATCCAACTGGCTGACCGGCATCTGTTACACAAAAGCTAATCCCCCGCCCCTGAGCATGACATCATCAAAACAGTCATAATGGCAGCCCTTATCCCTGACCTCACTGGGCTCCGTAGGCAAACGCGCCCAGCACAGTACCACGCAACTATACTCCGAAGCTGGAACCCAATGCAGATCTCCTCACAATACATCGCTCCCCAAATAGGAATATGCCACATCACTCGCAAAGAAGAACGCTACACGGTTCATATCAGAATAGAAATGTAATGCACAACAAATTCACCAAGCCCATACAGCCATTAGGCCATGAACTCCAAAATATATTTCATTATCGTGGGCTGCATCCGCAATAAATGACCAGCTACTTCTTGTGTGACGCCCTGTTCCTTCATGGTACACAGGGGCTACATTCCCGTACGAAAAGGCAACATGGAAGCGCCTAGAACCGCAGGGCCGTCCCAATAGGGAGGCACTAGTCCAGCTGAAAGGCCGAAATGTTGCTCCTAGCCACTAGTACTGCGTAAGGGCATGTGGCCCATTGGCGATCGTCCCATAAGATCGTAATGCTGCTCCACTGATTAACACGAAGCAGCAGGTGTTGGGAGTAAAATCCATCTGCAGGAGTGGCATACAGATGGCAGTGGCAAAAGGGGAGGAGATACCTGTCAACCAAATGAAATGAAAAAGAATAGTATGGCCATCAGAACTACATTTGAATTACTCACTTCAATGATCACACCAAATCCACAGCCATATGCATGCTAGCCCACTCCAAAGGATCATCACCACCCAAAAACCACTTGCGAATCATAACTATCTATATCGAGGTGAAAACACTATCACAAACGAGTGTACCTGTGCATGCGTCTGTTAAAACAGAATCCATCAGATGGGATTGGTAACGTGCATAGACACAAGTGTCTGAAGGCGCGTCGAGACAGGGAGGGCTCAACAAGGCCAGATAGACGATGGCCCCACTATGGCAGCCCTGCATCACATAGCGCAGGGGAGGCGGATAGATTCCAAGAAGCCCTGTACATGGCAAACTCTGTATCAAATCATCTGTCCATGCATCCATACATCATACCCTCATCCCGTAATGAAAACGCCTGTTTCCATACTCACATAACATGTGAAATTTCCATTGAGTCTGTGCGTTATGCAGCCTGCAAAATCCACCGTGCCCCAGCCCGTTATTCCAGTGTTGTGAAGTAACATGTATTTGGGAACGTCCGGCCTCATCGCCCACGTCGCTATTGCGCATCCCATACTATTCATATCAATCATTGCATCCTCGCCATGGCCCCTGTCCCAAGGACATCGAACAATAGAACGTTATATTTGCAGTCAGACCTCTGGGCATCTCCTCGCCGCTAGCTGAAAACCGAAAGCGCCGCCCTTCGAATTCCTCATTTGCAACATCACGTCGAAAAGGCATCTGTGGCCGCTTGAAACCACAAATTAATCCATCTAGTGCGGCTGTGTGTGAAAATGGCAACTGCCTTCACTCACAAATGGAACGCCCCGCCCGTCGGTGAAGCTCGGTACAGTGTTGCATGAGGGTCCACCGTTACTCGAGTACTACGTTCCACTGACCCTTCACAAGTCTGTTCGCGACTGCAAAGATAGTATGTGAAACAATGGGACCATAGCCGAATGAACATATCTACCAATGTTACACTGCCATCGGGTGCAAATACATGATTGCAATAGCAAGATGCCATTCGTCGAATTGCAGCGTTGTGTGCGGGACGTGCTCGCCCAAAGGGGAGTGCAGCTTGCACAGGTGGAATGAATCACCACAGGTGGAGGCCATACAGCCTGAAAACACATAAATTGCACACCCAGTCTCCTCCCACAACCACAACCACTCCAAAATGCTACCGGCAGGACTAGCCATGTTGGCCCTGGGGGACCTGATAGCACTGCAAGTACTCCAACTTCAAGAAGAAGATGAACACCAACTACTACCGGCCGCACGGCGGAGACGCAGGAGGAGGAGGAGGGCAAGGCAGGGCCAGCAAGGGCCGCCAGCACAGCCACTACCACCACGCAGGCAGCCCGCAATCCCACACCTCCGAGCACATCCGGTCAACCTCACTGATGAGCAGATCCACACCCTCTACCGTTTGGACCGGGACACCATAACCGCCATTGTGGACATGACACAGGCTGACCTTGTCAGCATGATAGATAGCCCAACCGCCATCCCACCCCTACTGAAGGTGGTGTCTGTACTACACTTCCTGGCCACAGGCACCTACCAGCACACAGTCGGACAGTTGCATGGCATATCACAGCCACTGTTCTCACGGACACTATTGCAAGTGCTCGATGCCCTCCTGAAGCACGCAGACGACTACATCTCTCTACCACGCTCGGAGCAGGAAATTACGAACACAAAAGTGGGATTCCATGCACTTGCCGGCATACCGGGTTGCATTGGTGCCATCGACTGCACCCATGTGGAATTGGTCGTCCCACATGCCATGGAGGCCCAGTACCGCAACCGAAAACAATTTCATTCCCTGAATGTACAAATGGTGTGTGACTCCAACAGGATCATTACACATTGTTGTGCCAGATTCCCTGGATCAACCCATGATTCTATGGTCTTGAGGAACTCTACTATACCACGCTACATGGAGCGACACGCAGGGAACAGATCCTGGCTACTCGGTGAGTCTCATTTCATGCATGATGATGTGGGGTATGTGATGCGGCAATGACCTGGCAGGAAGGGGGGGGGGTGCGTACGTAGCAATGGCATTCCTCAATATTCCTTTCCTGTCCACATACAGGTGATGCCGGGTATCCACTGAAGAGATGGCTCCTCACACCAGTCCGGAACCCACGGGACCAGCATGAGGAGGACTACAACCATGCCCACTCACGTACCCGTGTAGTCATAGAACAGGCATTCCGCCTACTGAAGACTCGTTTCCGCTGCCTCAGCAGGTCTGGCGGGGCACTCCTGTACCGCCATGTGAAGGTTGCAAAGATGGTCATGGCATGTGTCATGCTCCACAACATGTGCGTACGTAGAAATGTGCCCATGCCCCCTGACGCAGAACTGCAAGCACCTGATGATGGTCATGATGAGGGTGGGGATGTGGCAGCACCTCAAGGAGTCTGCGAGGCACAGGAGGGCCGTGACATTCGTCAGCATCTCATAGATGCATGCTTCTAGCACTCACGCCTGGTGGCTGATACATGGACACAGGACTCGTGGCACTGTGTGTGTCTGGGACATGCACAATATGGACTGTACGCCTATAATGGCCTCGTACACAAAGATCAATGTCCACACATCTCATTGCATGATCGTGCATTGTTTATGGCATATGTGATATCATGTTAAACACCCTATCGACCCGCCACCCAAGTGACCCCAACACACCCCCTCCACCCTCCTACCTCCCCCCCGAACACCAGTGTCCAAAGATGCTCATTGTCAGTGGGCTGTCGCTATTGCAAGCCCCCTCTGCGGGTATCAGGGGCACCCCTGCCTGTGGAGCGCAGGTTCCTCCCAGATCTACGTTGGGGGCTGCCCTGGACGGAACTTGCAACGGATGATGTCTCTGCCTGCTCACGTCCATGCATGTCCCTAAGGGTTTGTGAGAGCTCAGTGAGCACACGGCGCACTGCGGCAAGTTCGGCACATACGTCTTTGGACGTCGCATGCAGTTCCCCCCTCAGGCTCTCAGTGCTTCTCTCCATTTGTACTCTCAGGCTCTCGGTGCTACTCTCCATTTGTACTCTCAGGCTCTCGGTGCTACTCTCCATTTGTGCCCTTAGTGTCTCTGTACTTCTCTCCATTTCTGCCCTCAGTGTCTCAGTTGATGTTTCTATGTCTACCTTAGTGCCCCCACATTCATCGGCATGGTCCTTGAGGAGCGTGGCCAGTTGCTGCTGTTGCACGATTAACTGGTCGAGGGACTGTTGCCTCTGCTGGGCCATGGCCATTTGCGGTGGTGTCACAGAGGGGCTGATCACCTCATGTTGCCTTGCCACAGGGCTTGTGGGGGATGGCCAGTCGTCGTCTTGTGGGTGCCCCTGCGTGGTATCCTCATGGTGTACGGGATGGAACAGACAGGGGGATTGAGACAGGTCATGGATGGATCTAACTTCGACATCCCCGTTTTCTGTGTCGGAGCATGCTGCCATTAATGCAGTATCACCTATGGTGCTGCTGCCACCAGAAGCAGTGCCTACTGTGGCATCCATTGGGGGGACCTGTGGTGGTGGTGTTGTGGGCATGCTGGCTGCTGGGGTGCCTGTTGGAGTTCCCTCCTGTGTGCTGTCACTTGATTTGTGCTGCTGCCGTGTCTTGATCCGTGCAGCTGAGGTGGAGGGTCTTTGGCCGTTGGTCTTGGCCCTCTTTGCAGGTGTGCTGGTAGGGGTGTCCTGGAGCTCGTCGTTTGGATCGGACCCTGTGGTGGAGTAAAGGAGGGCGAGCGTTATTAATGGGTCTGTGGGAATTGGAATGGCAATGTATCACATGCATTGGGGTGGTACCTGAGGGTGATTTGGGTCAGGGCCTTGGAGGTGGTTTCATTTGTGTGTGGAGTGAGGGTGCAGTTGTTTGGCAGCCTGCAGTTAGGGTGTGCCTGCTGCACGTGTAGAGGGTGTTTTTAGGATTTTTAATTATTTATGTATTTGATGTGAGTTTTAAAGTGTGCTATCAGGCCTATGTATGTGGACGTTCTCCTGGACATGTGTTCCTGTTGCACTATGTGGGCACGTGGTACTTCACATGATTGGACATTGTGGTTTTGGCATTGTTTTATTTGGGACACCTACCTGATTCTTCGGATGTCTGCACTCCTTTCTCCATCCCTCCGACTCCCTCTATGCTCTCCATTCCAATGGTGGAGGCACAGATTTCTTCCCAGGGGGTCAACTTGATGGGTGATTCCGATCCTCCCCCGGTAGCTGTGGCAATGTTGCGGTTGGCAGAAAGTATGCTACGGACGCGTATCCGCAGGTCGTCCCATCGCTTTCTGCATTGCTGTGGGTTGCGGGGTGCGGTCCCCACCGCACTTACACGCTGTGCCACCAGGGCCCATATGGCCTTCTTGTTCGCAAGTGCCGTCCTGGTCATTTGCGTGGAGAAGACGACGGCAGCATTCTCCTGGAGGGCCTCCGTGAGCACCGTGAGTTCCTCACGGGAGAAGTGGACCTGCCGCTTGCGGTCGCACGCTTTCTTCGCTACTTTTCCCATTTTTCTTGGTTTCACTAGGTTGGATGACGGGTTGGGATGTGTCTCAGGGTAGTATTTTTTATGGTTGTGTGGATTTTGTGGTTTTATAGGTGTACGGCGTGATGTTTCCCGTTCTGGGACCATGCTTTTACTTTCCGGTTGGCGCTCACTGCGGTGTCCGCTAAGATGGGTGGCGGTATTGCACCTAGGGCGCCGTACGGCGGCGGTGTTGGCCGTTTTGGGGTCATTTCCGCCATCGCAGACTTTGCACTTCCGCCATGGCGTGGTGCTCGTGCCCGATGGGTCGGAATGAGCCGCACTTTGCTCCATCGTGCAATGGCGGAAACGCTATTTACGCTATGGCGGTCCGGTCGGTTGATTTCCGCAAGGGTCGTAATGAGGGCCATTATCTGGAGGGTGCTCCATTCCCCTTTGTGGTCCTCACCGTTCATCAGAACTTGGTGTTCATAAAGTCCGCCAAAGGTACCAATCAAAGACAGTCCTGATGGGTTCACTTCTTTAGTTGTTTCGACTTTACGATCACTTTTGAACCAGGTTCCCAAAATACCTTCTCAGACGCATTGTCAAGAAGATACAAAGGAACTGCATCACGTCTCACGGCTACACATCATTCTTGCCCGACACTGCTAGGTCCAAATTCATCACTTATGAACCCTCACCTCTACGCTTACTTAGTTGCCTATCTCCTAGCCGACGGAGTAAACCCTGTGCCACTCCAGTCCGGAACCAAAGATTAGCAACCAGATGTCACCACTGGTCCTACCACCTGAAAACAGACATTAGGATCAATTCTGCCAACTTAACTCATACCCTCGATGCCCCATTATCGGTAGAGGCCACCCCAGCCAACATCCCCAATGCCAAAGCTAAACTCAGAGGCGCGCTCATTAACGCCCGCTCTGTCTCAGCTCATGCGTTAGACATCGCTGACTTCATTGTAACTGAAAACCGTGACTTTCTGGCTATCACAGAAACTTGGTTACATGCAGCGTCTGGCCCCGCCCTGACCCTCGCCATCCCTGATAGCTACTCTATCATTAGGTGCGATAGGGACACCAATCAAACCAAGCGGGGTGGATTAGCATTCATATTCAAGAGCTCCCTTAACCTAAGAGTCGCTAACAGTCATCAGTTGCCTTCTGCTGAACTACTCTCGATTAAACTCCCAATCTCACTTAATCATACCGCCTTAGTGCACCTCATCTATCTGCCACCTGGTCCCACTTCCACATTTGTAGAAGATATCTCTTCCATCCTAGCATCCAGCACTAAGCCCAAATCCCAAATTATCATACTTGGAGACCTTAACTTAGGCTATCTGGACACGAACGACACTAAAGCATGTGACCTAGCCAATGTTCTATCCGACTTTGGCCTCACCCAGCATGTCAATGTACCCAGCATGTCAATGTACCCACCCACATCAAGGGACGCACATTGGACTGGGTTTCAGACATGAATTGCGCACTAAAGCTAATTTCAGTGTTACCATGTGCATGGTCGGACCATCACAAAATAACATTCTCCATCAATTCTCGCCCATCCGCAGACAAACCGTGTACTGCGCCACCCACACTCACTCGTAACAAGAAGGATATCACAACTGAGAAACTACTGCCACTCATCCTCCCACTATTAAATTCGGTCTCCACAACATGTGCTGACCCTACCGTCATGGTGGACACCTACAACCGAGCTATGTTAAAAGCATTGTACTCCATTGCCCCACTTAAACAGCGCAAAGAAAAACTTTGCAACCACCTTAATTCCTGGTTCACCCCACACTTACGAGAACTTCGTAAAGATAAACGTAAAGCTGAGTCTCTCTGGAGAAACTCACCTACGCCAGTAAATAAAATTAACCTTCTATCCATCACCCTCTCGTACAAAGAAGCCATACTAGCGGCAAAAAAAGAAGTCTATAACAACAGGATCATACAAGCTCAATCCAATACTAAGGAGATCTTTAAAATTCTCAAGGAATTAGAGTCCCCAGTTGCCCCCCTTGACACATGCATCCCTGACACCGAATGGTGCGCCAACATTCAAAAAGCACTACTTAACAAAATCACTACACTCCAAGCTAAAATCAACACTAAAAAAAAACATCTCCTTGATTTAGCAGGTAACTCCCAACCCACCAACTTCTCATCCCACAATAATTCCTTCAAACCTTTCAGCTTCTCACCTCTTACCATTAGGGAAGTGGAAAATATCATCAAGAAGTTAAAACCATCCAATTGTCAAGGCGATGCCTGCCCAGCACCAATCGTAAAGGAAGCAGCGCCTGAGCTCGCCCCCTTTATCACTTCCCTCATCAACGCCTCCTTTAAATCTGGCATTGTACCAAATAACCTCAAGGATGCATGGGTAATCCCCTTAATCAAAAAACCTAACTTAGACCCTAGTAACCCCACCAACTATAGGCCCATCACCACGATACCTTACCTTCTAAAAATCCTGGACCGTGCTGCTTATCTCCAAATTCAAGATTATCTCGATAAGAACAATTTATTAGGACTCAGGCAATCTGGTTTCCGGCCGAGACACGGCACAGAGACAGCTCTAATAGATCAAAAACGCAAATTGAGGATTTGAAAGACAAGGGCAAACAAGCGCTCTTACTCCTCCTTGATCTATCCGCCGCTTTTGATCTGGTGGACCACCAAATCCTCTGCCAGCATCTCAAAACGGCCGCCCACTTTTCCGATGCAGCCACCTCCTGGATCAGCTCATTCCTTGCCAACAGATCCATGAGAGTCTTCTCATCTCTGGCCGCTGCTGACCCAGCACATGTCCCGTGTGGAGTCCCACAAGGCTCGTGCGTATCACCCACGCTCTATAACGTCTTTACGAAACCACTCTTTGATATTCTTGACCATCTGGGTGTCACCTACACAAATTATGCGGATGACACCCAGATACTCATCCATATCACTGGTGACTATGTAACTGACGCCAAAGCTCTCAATGCAGTTTACTCCGTCATCCAGGCGTGGATGGCCCATCACGGTCTCTGCCTAAACGATGAGAAAACTGAGCTACTCATCCTAGCCTCTCAGTCCAAACTCTCAAAACTTGACAGCAAATATGATGCATTCAACATTGATGGTAACATCATCAAGGTCACCAATGTCACTAAAACACTCTGAATCTACCTAGACTCCACCCTCTCTCTCACCAGACAAACCGACTCAGTAGTTTCAGCATCTGCATACACGTGCAAACTGATCACTGCTTGCTGTCTTTCTTAACTATGGACAACTGCTTGATCCTTGCCAGAACCCTCATTTTATCCAAAATAGACTACTGCAATGCCCTTTACCTTGGAACGAGTCAAATAAACATTGACAAACTGCAGGTAACCCAGAATAACGCCATTAGGGCTGCTCTTAACATACCTAGGCGCTCCCACATCTCATCCACTAGACGCAACTTACGCTGGCTCACTATTTCACGGCGTATCGCCCTCAAAACACTTGTTCTAAGCCACAAAGCACAGAACAACGCAGCACCAGCCTACTTGTCAGAGCGCTTCACACAACACACAGCCCACAGACCTCTAAGATCGGCACATGCACAAACACTCATCATTCCTAGCTTCAAATTACAGACTGCCAGAGGCTCGAGTTTCCCAGTCCTGGCAGCGAAGCTTTGGAACTCACTACCTAATGATCTCAGGAATGTCCCTTCCCTCCAATCCTTCAAAAACAGAGCAAAACATTGGCTTTATGAGCAAGATGAAGCTTCGGCCACCCTTTGGTAAACACCTATCGCATACTGTGCAACCTCGATTACCTCTGTATATAACTAACTACCTCTGTAAATATATGTATATGTCCTTGTTCTATGTATATATATATATATTATGTAACATGTAACTGCCTTCTGTAACCTTCTGTAACCTTTCCAAACATGCGCCCTGATACCCGTGGTCAGGGTGTGCAATATAAATAAATAAATACAAATACAAATACAAATACGATCCAGAAGATATATCAGAAGAGAAAGGAGCCACTTTGTCTTACCAGGGAAAATCATAATGGCCCTGTGCCCCTCAACTGATGCTTTTCTGGATAATGTCCATGAAACCTATACTACGGAAAGGATCTTTTCCTTTTTACAAAATGTCAAAAACTACAATATTGATGGGTTGCTGTATCATGATAAAGCTCTATGGATTCCCCAGGACCAACAACAGAGATAATTGATGGAGTGGTGCCATGACCAGCCGTTAGCGGGTCATTATGGTCAAATGAAAACCATTGATTTAGTAAAACGACATGCTTGGTGGGAGAACCAATCACAAGACATAAAACAATTCCTCAAAAGGAGTGATGTGTGTAGCCGAGCAAAATGTCTCTGGCAATCTCCTACTGGGTTTCTTAGTCCACTACGCATACCACCTTACCCATGGCACACTATCAGCATGGATTTCATCACTGATTTGCCACCCTCCTCCGAAGGTCATGACACGATTCTCACTGTGGTGGACTCTACTAAAATGGGACATTTTGAACCAGTGAAAGGTGTTTCCTTAGCAACGGGAATGGCCCAAATATTCCTTGCAATGGCAGTAAAACACAGCAGTCTACTGAGCGTATCATATCAGGTAGAGGACCGCAATTTGTGTCCCGTTTTTGGAGGATTCTGCAGCAACATCTTACCATCAAAGCCCACCTGTCAACAGTTTATCACCCACAACGCGACGGGCAAACCGAAAGAGTGCATCAACACTTGAATAGTGCATCCAGTGCTATTGCGCCAGAAGAAAAAGCAATTGGATTAAATGTCTTCCTTTGGCAGAGTTCACCTACAACAATTATGTACACTTGGCCACAGGTTCATCCCCATTTTATGGACACACCGGCAGACATCTGAAGATGATGATGCTTACTCCAATACCCAACACGCAATTCCCTACAGCCAACGAATGGCTTAAAACCTTACAACATGAACAGGAAAACATTGTGGCCCATCTTCAAACTAGCAAAGATAATGCCAAAAGGTTTGCCGATGTACACAGAAGTAAGGAACCTCTGTATCAACCGGGAGAGCAAGTCTGGTTGTGTACCAAAAACCTGAAGCTTCCTCTAATTTCTAGGAAATTCAAACCTAAATACATCAGACACTACACTATTAACAAGGTGATAAATCCTGTAGCTATGAAGTTGGCTCTCCTGCACAACATGCACGTCCATCTGGTTTTCCACATTTCCCTTCTTCAGGCATGCAACCCCACTTCCATCCAACCTAGAAAGAAAACGACAGACCAGGTTATCATGGCTGACCCTGAGGAAGAACGCACTGTTTCCAGAGTGTTGGATTCTAGGTGGCATTGTTCAGTTCTATAGTATCTATTAGAATGGGAGGGTTACGGATCTGAAGACAGAAGCTGGGAACCAGCGTCTAATTTACATGCACCCCAACTCATTTGGTCGTTTCATCAGTCATATCCACTCAAACCCAAGCCACAGACGTTGGCTAGAAGGGGGTATGTTGTTAGGAAACCTCAGAACCCACCGCCCTCCCATACTTACCCCTCCTACCAGACAGACCTGCAAGTAAAACAAGCAGCTTCATGCGGGTCCCGCAGTCGTATCACAACTCGGGACTGGCATCTGGCGTGGCACCTGTCCTCAATATGGCGGCCTGCCAGATGCTAGTCAGGCAAGTACATCAAGGCAAACCAGATGTATTGGAACAACTTCCGGTTCACGTCTACAAAAACAAAACAGACGCACATCGCTGCGTATTTGCAACTGTGATCGCACCTGGAGGTGTGTTTAGACTTCCAGTGACTACTGCTACCAGTACCAACTAAGTTGTTAGTTTAAGGCACTTTTGGAAGACATACATTCTTCATAGTTGGGGATTCATCCACTGTCTCAAACAGGGTATAATGTCCTTATTCTGATTTGTTTTACATGCCTACAAGGAGAAGTGCTTTTCCAACTTGTCACCACAAAGTATAGGGTAGTATTCTTGTATCCTTACAAAATACATTCTCCACCCTACTATTCTATTTTTGTTGCCTCAATCATCACTGCCCCGGTCTTCCTCACCCAAGATAATACTGTACTTTGTTTTCCACACCAATACCACCTTATGTGTCCTGCCCCCTTACCATAAGGACTTTCTTTTATTATCTCACTAGCCTGATATCCTTCAATGACTTCATCTCCTCATCTCTAAAGAAAAGTATCCAGAAAACTGTTTCACAGCATTGTGCCTTCAAGACACGTCTGTCCAACCAACATTTCAATCAGGCAGGCAAACCAGGGTATGTCAGTGATCCCTGCTTCCCCATCTTAGCAGGAACAGCATTCTCTCAAAAACGAGTGTCAGCCTACCCACAACCGAACACCCTGCAGGCACAAGCACGCTCTCAAAATGTTCAAATAGGAGCACCCTCAGTTGTCCCGACACTGCAGACCAGGATCCAACAGCAGCTAGTGTCAACCTACCCGCAACCGAACACCCTGCAGGCACAAGCACACTCTCAGACCCAATGGGACAGCATGTTTCTACCACAGAACACAGTACCACACTTTACAGGAGCAACAGTGCTTGGAGGTAACCCCTTCACATTCCGGTCGAACATGAATACAAAATAGGCCAGCCCACAGAGGACGCTGATGTGCCCAATCCTATTGGTAACTGTAGACCCTGAAGAGGAACCCGAGTTGGCAGTTAAGATAGGACTCAAAGATGTTTTACTTTTGGTCGCTACAGGAGCAACCAAATCATGTATTAGAGATGGGTTGTTTCCCCTATCGGACAAAGTGATGGATACACCGGGATTTTCAGGGGCTGTGGTAATGGCTAAAGATTTTCCTCTCACCATAGGCACACTACAGATTGTAGCACCACTATTGTATTCAAGGGATAGACCGATAAACATATTGGGCAGAGACATCATGAGCAAAATCGACCATGGCCATTTCATTTTCAGAGAAGGGTCTCATGTGTTCAACACCAGGCATATTTCACACGCAGGTCACTGCACTCATACAAGCATTCTGTGCACACAGTCCCCTGCGAGGGGTGCCACTGAACCCAGAGCTGTTCTTCTATGGAGTACAATACTGTAAGGATGGGTGCCCAGAATAAAAGATCACACATTTGGATTGCCCACAGCATTCTTATTCAGGCCAACAGCGCACAAACAATTAGAACCAGGAATGATCATTACAATACAGTTAAAAGTAACCCTCATGAGGAAAGACATGTTGATTTTGTGCATGGCAGACAAAGAGGATACATAATGGCACACTGTGTATCGACCCAACACAACACTTCACAGACTTAACTAATGACCAGCTTTTCACAGATGACGATGACACTGGGGAACTAGTGTTTCAGATATGCATACCATGCCAGGCGACTATAGAAAACAGAGAGGTTCCTCAAAAAATACAAGTATTAAGCACTGCATCAGCACACGTACAAGTAGATTTAAATAAATTTCCAAAGGAAATATGGACCAGTGGGCCCCATGACGTTGGTCTGCTAAAAGGGGCATAGGTGGTCTGTATAAAGCTGAAAGAAGGGGCACTTTTGCCCTGAGTGAAAAAATACCCCCTGACGCGAGAAGCAGATGAGGGAGTGTATGAAACACTTTTTGCCCTGTGGAGACAGGACATAATTAAGGCATCAGAAACCCCATGCAACACTGCCATATAGCTGGTTAAAAAAACTAAATGGGGGTTGTGGAGATTCCTTCAGGATTTTCTCCCCTTAAACAACAAAGTGGAGGCAGAGTTTCCAGTGGTGCCAAATCTGGCTACCATTTTGTGTGATATGCCCATGGGGGTGACATATTTCCAGTAATTGATTTAAAAAAATGCTTGCTTTTCAATCCCACTACACCCCGATTCAGAGTACCTCACTGTGTTCACAAACCGTGGAACCAGGTTCCAGCATAACCGTTTATCACAAGAAAATTGTGAATCCCCGACAGAGTAATACAGATGGATTTAATTAATTTGCAGATGCTGAGCACAGTGATCCAATACGTTGATGACCTCCTAGTGTGTAGCATCACAGAGGAACAGTGCAGGACAGTTTCAGTGACACTCTTTACACTATTGGCAGAGAAGGGATACAAGGTTGATAAGGAGAAATTACAATATTGCCAAAAGGAAGTTGTGTCTCTAGGACAGATAATATCAGCAGAGAGCAGGAGGATTAGCCCAGAAAGGACCTCAGCAGTACACACTACAGTCCAGCACGGTGAAAGAGATACAGCAGTTCCTAGGATAATGCAATTACAGCTCCCCATTCGTGTATATCCATTGACCTTATACGAGAAGAGCTGGGTTTAAACTCTTTGTTAGCAATTGTCCGATGAAAAACGCTTGAATTTTTTCGTAAATACCTCCTGAATAATTGGGAGGGAGGTTTCTAACTGCTGAACAAAGCACTATTCTAGGACCTAGAACATAATATACAGACCTGGAAAAATTGCGGCCTGAACATTCTTGCTGAATTGAGTACTTCAGCAGACGTTCTTATGACAAATCCTGCCAAAATAAAAAATAACTCTTAGACTTATATTGGATCTACACAAGAGAGAATGTTAGATCACTGAGGCTGTACGGCCAGAAAGACCATGCACATAGAGAAAGACGAATCCCTCAACAATACCTAAGAAGATTCTCGTATAGACAGCAAAGATATGAGTTCATGAGACTTAGGTTGAACCTAATGCCAATGAAAGAAATCTTGGAAGTTAGGACACCCAATGCTAGTCAGGCGAGTACATCAAGGCAAACCGGATGTATTGGAACAACTTCCGGTTCACATCTACAAAAACAAAACAGACGCACATCGCCGAGTATTTGCAACGGCGATCGCACCTGGAGGTGCGTTTAGACTTCCAGAGACTACTGCTGCCAGTACCAACTAAGTAGTTTGTTTAAGGCACTTTTGGAAGACATAAGTTCTTCATAGTTAGGGATTCATCCACTGTGACAAACAGGGTATAATTTCCTTATTCTGATTTGTTTTACATGCCTACAAGCTACAAGGAGAAGTGCTTTTCCAACTTCTCACCATAAAGGATAGGATAGTATTCCTGTATCCTTACAATATCCATTCTCCACCCCACCATTCTACTTGTGTTGCCTCAATCATCACTGCCCCGGTCTGCCACACACACAATAATACCATACCTTGTTTTCCACATCAATACCACCCTATGTGTCCTTCCCCCTTACCATAATGACTTTCTTTTATTATCTCACTAGCCTGACATCTTTCCATGACTTCATCTCCTCATCTCTAAAGAAAAGTATCCAGAAAACTGTTTCACAGCATTGTGCCTTCAAGACACGTCTGTCCAACCCACATTTCAATCAGGCAGGCAAAGCAGGGTATGTCAGTGGTCCCTGCTTCCCCATCTTTGGAGGAACAGTAAACAACCTTGATGGCTTGTTCCTCCTTATCTGTGCTGACTGTCAGGACAAGACCCACGTGACTCAGCTCCTAGCAAAGGGAATACAGAGTAACGATACACAGGTTCGGGGAGGGCCAGGTTTTCTTTGTGCCCAGGTAGGTCACATTGTACGAGAATGTAGGAGCAGACCGCAGGCACAGTATTATCGGGGGAGTACAAATGTACCAGATCCACAACTATCCCCCACAGCAACAGACACAAGTGCTGCAGGCCCAGATGCAGCCCACACTGCAACAAATGCAAACCCAACAGACGCAGGTGCCATTCTCCCAAAAGGTTGCAAGAGAGAATGTTAGATCACTGAGGCTGTACGGCCAGAAAGACCAAGCACATAGAGAAAGAGAAATTCCTCAACAATACCTAAAAGGATTCTTGTGCAGACAGCAAAGATATGAGTTCATGAGACTTAGGTTGAACTTAATGCCAATGAAAGAAATCTTGGAAGTTAGGACACCCAAAGCACTGAGAGACTAAGCCTGTAGGTGGTGCAAAGAGCAAAAGGAGACTCTGCATTACATGATTATCCTTTGCCCTAGCCTGAAGAACCAGAGAAACAGATGGATGGGAAGATTTCTTTGGAAATCTGCAACAAGAACAGCTGATCACTGGTGGTCAGCTGTTCTACAAGGGGAAAGCATTGCGGGTGTTTTAGCTGTTCTGAGCTTTCTGAATGAGGCTTTTTCTGAGCTCGAAAAGTTGGAGGAGACTAAGGAATGAAGTTTGTTTTAGAAATGGTCCACTGTTTTCTTCTGCATGGTGTAATAACTATGACGGGACTGCATAGAGTTATTTGGGATATGAATATTTTAAGTTTAAATTCTCATGTGAACTTTTCAAGCTCCTAAGTGGGTAGTGAACTAAGACGATGATGTTGTCCTGTCTTTTATCTTTTATTTGTATGAGCTTAAGGTTTTTAATTGTAAAGCCAAATGCTTAAAAAAAACAAATATGGAATTTCTGCAGGTCGTGGGTATTTGATTACTCCACATAGACCCAACCCCTCCTCCAGGGTCTGAAGGAAGCACAGAAAAATAAAGGCCCCTTAGTATGGGCACAGGACATGATTGATTCATTTGAAGAGTTAAAAGAAGCACTCAGCAATGCACCAGTTTTAGGAAACCCAGATTATAAGAAAATGGTCTTTCTCTTTTCACATTTTGATGGTACAGTGATGACAGCCATTCTCACCCAAAAGAAACCACAGAGCCATATCCTCTTGATCTCTCACAGTGGTCTTCTGGACCCAGTAATTCAGGAACATTTTGCCTGTGACCAGGCAATCACAGCAGCAAAATTTGCCATTAACACATCTTTGACAGTAACTATGGGATGTCGAGCATGCACTTTTTACCATTTAAGGGAAGTCCAAATCCACCCTGACCACTCAATGTGCCTCAGAGTATGAGGAGATACTGTCAAATTCCTCCATCAAGATAGGGATGTGCCGCACCATCAACCCAGCCACATTCATTGTGCAGCTGCTCGAGGAAGGGAAATATGTGCATGATTGTGCATGGAGGAGTGCTCCAAAGTTCTAGAAGGACAGTTAAAGAAGGACCAGATGATTTTCATTGACAGGTCACCAACGATCGATCCAACTTCAGGATGTCAACACATGGGCGCATAAGTAGTTTGTCACTGTGATGGGGAGTTCCTGGTTTGGGCCAGAATGAGATTACCCATGTACTATTTTGAACAGGCAGCAGAGCACAAAGCATTAATAACAGCAATAGAAATATCCGAAGGGCACTGTGTTACCATATTCTCTGACTCCGCATATGTCATCTCCACGGTGCACTCTGGATTGTCCATATGGGCAGGGAGAGGGTTCAGGAAAAGTGATGGCACCCCAGTACAACATGTGGCATTATTGTCCAGATTAATAGAAGCACTGCCCCTCTCCCACAGCACTGGCAATAGTTAAATGTGCAGCCCATAACAAGAGTACAGATTTAATTTGCATGGGCAATGACAGAGCTGAGGCAGCAGCCAAAGAAGCAGCGCCTATGCCACTGAGAACAACCCAGTATATTCCCTACAGGGAAGAAAATAGACCTGTGATTGCCAACATTGAATGACAGCAAGCAGCCCTCACTGAGGGCAATAATGCAATACCTGTAGCTCGCATAATAGAACTACAGGGAGTGGTATCACAGCAGAAGCAGTACTTATGGGTTAATAGGTGGTGTTCTTTGTCACCCACAGGTCCTAATATGGAGACAAAACAGCCAAGGGAAACCATTAATGCCCCAGGAGCTGATTAAGACAGCCCTGGACCAGTTGCATCACCCAGCTCATATCTCAAAGGAGTGTGTCACTGCCGAAATACAGGAACAATTGTTTGTGTCAAACTTTCAGGAGCACGTGACTCAATTTGTAAATAACTGTGTCCGTGGTACAACGCGGGTTACACACTACAACTGTGAAAGTAACATTACCACGCCGATCATGGCCATTTCAACATTTGCATATGTCGATATGACTACAAGAGGTAGTTATTATCACTGTTTGATTGTGGTAGTGTGTCAGTTTCCTCATTGGCTGGAGGCAGATAGATGTGCCCATAATGATGCCAAATTGGCTGCCAGGTTTTTAGTAAGGGAACTGTTTCTAAGGTGGAGAGTGTGGGAGTTGTTAAGATTCGACAAAGGATAACACTTAGCAAATGATCTTTTCAAGGAGATTATGTTCTTATTGGGAATCAAGCACAAGTTGAGCTCTGCATACCATCCTCAGGCCAACAGCGTTGTGGAGTGCTTGAATGGCTTGCTTAAGGAGAAACTTGCGAAGTTGACTGACACTCTTCACAAGAGCTGGCTCCACTGTCTGTCTCTTGCTTTGTTTGCACTGTATAGCACACCTGGTCCCGACCATCATTTAACATCTCACAAGATCGTTACAGGCAGGAGAATGGATGTACCTCTCACTACTGCACATATAAACTCTGACACTCACAGCAGTGTGCAGGTTCTGGGGGATGAATTTCAGTGGTACCTCAAACAAATTATCAACTCCTGAAGATCCATTTCACACAGGTGCAACTGTCTAAAAGCAGGTCAGCCATCCCCTCTGCAGAGAGTTTATCCCCACCAGAACAGGAGGACTTTTTGTAATCACCACCACTGTACCCCGGTGAATAAATCAACATCCAGGACTTGTGCCAATGGAGTGACCCCAGGTTTACAGGCCCCTTCACAGTGACCTACTGCAGCCCCACTGCAGTGAAGTTGGAATAAGAGCAGTGCGCCTGAATTCACAAGACAGACCTCCACAGAGACAAAGGCAGTGCCCCACTAGCAGGAGAAGAAAGAGGGTGAATAATGGGAAATATATGCAATGCCTCTATAACATTTTTGTCCTCGATTCACTTGTACACGAGACCCAAAGTCTATCTCTCAGCAATACTACAAGAAAGACCAACGGGAGGGTTTCAAAGAAGAATTAAATATATATATATATATATATATATATATATATATATATATATATATTACAGTTTATTGTTCTTTTCTTGTTCTTTTTGCTTTCTTTCCTTTTGTGTAAATTACAAACAGGACAGTTTTTATTAAACATGCATGATTTAAATGCAGTAGACAGCAATAAAGGTCAGTGGTGAGAAACAAAAGTGAGGTATTCAATCCAGACCTGTTTGAAGACAAAATTTGAGGACACCATAGCACCAACTCTGATCATGTATGTTACAACCACATGAAGCAAGTGGGCCGAGAGAGGGTAAATGACACATGTTATGTGTGCTCTCTCATCCCACTTGTCACAGGCACAGCAAAACTGTTTATCCATCGGGAAGGGCCAGTACAGATGGGTCACTGCTTAATACATCTGGCGTTTTGTAAGACTAGAGGTCTGCTCCAGGGGCACACAGTCAATGTTTATTGGGTGGAGGAGGGGGAGGTTGTTCACTTGGATAATTATATAAAAATAAAGACGATGGTGGAGTAGGAAGAAACAAAAGATATAGGTCTTCATCTGAGACGGCTGGTCCGGTATTAAAGTGCTGCTAATAACGAATACCGGCACCTTACCGGACCGGCCGACTGCGGGTTTGCCAGTGGGGCACCTGAGTCACCTTAAGCTAAAATCTGGGGGTAAGGCGGGTGCCCTACCGGCAACATACAGTGTCATTAGCGGCACCAGTACTGATGTGCTGGTAATGACAGAAAATCCCCTCATGGAGTCCTATTGGACTCCATGAATGGGGATTTACACCGACACTCCAGCACTCATAATCTGGCTACAATGATGCCGGACTGAGTGCCGGAAACGGTAATAGCCTTTGCCGGTATCCTGGCGGATTTACTGCCTGGATACCGGCAGGGTTATAATGAGGCCCATAGTATTCGAATATATTACAGAGGGAGCAAGACGGGGGAACAATTATTTATCATGCAACACACATCATCATGTTTGAATGCCACATGGCACACCTTACCATGGTGCAGGACGAGACCACATTTACGTATTGAAGTTTCACTGTTTCTTAATAATAACGAATGGGTGGAAGGGGTGATAGGGTGCAGGGCAGAAGTTTTGCTAGGGTTTGTTTAAGAAGTAGCAGCACTCATGAATGAAACATGTTGTACGATTCGGAATGATAATATCAGGGCATTAACATGGATTGACAATGATAGAAAACCTTTGCACATAAAGGCACTTGCGCAATATTCTTTATGGTTCAGATCTGACAGGCCAATCAACCTGGGAACCTAAAAGCAGGGACTGCAGCCCTTCATGTATTTTTGGTGGGCCTGTGGGGTCCAAAGTTTTGCCCACCAAAGTGGGGCAGACAGTTATTCACATTGCATTCCCCTGCCCTGATGGTCCCCACTCTGACCTTGCCTCTTTGTCATAACATCCAGCTCATCAAGATCGAGCATTTTGAGGTGGATTACACAAACATCCCAAGAGATCCCTGACCTTGCAACGCAGTCATTGAGAAAACAATTATTGGTTGCAGCAATCTGCAGATAGTCTGGCAGCAATTAAACTGGAGTTCAGGCTTTTCAGTAGGATGGGCCAATTTTTTGCATCACTGCTTGCACGAGGCATCTGGGCTGTAGCTAGCACCAAGTTGCTGCAGATCAGCTGTTATGAGTTACTGAAGCTGGCAAATGGGACTGAGAAGGGGCTGAATGATGTAATGGAGAAGTTAAGGGCACTTCAGTTAATAGCACTACAGAATCGCTACTTCGTGGATTTATAACTGCAATGGAGGGTGACGTCTGTGCTAAAATAGGCAGCTGTTTCTGCATGTACATGCCCAAAAATGATGCAACTAATGGCACTCTATCAGACAGCATCAATGCACTACACACCCTCCATAAGACTATGCCACAAGAGACCAGCAAAGTGGTTACTAAGCACTGGTTTGATCATCTGTTTTCTTGGGTCCACACATGACTGTCTAACATTGTTAAGTTAACTGTCTTATTCTCATGGTGGTGCTGATCACTCTGTGCGCTTGTCAACTAGGGTTAAGATGTTGCAAGCGGGGGCAGGAACAAGGGGCAATATATGATGTCACTAGCTGTTAAATTGGCCCTTGACAACACACCTCTCACCAGAAACATACACACACAAATGAGACCGGAAGATCACCTGGTAGGAGATGCTATTGGTTGTCCAGGAACATTATGCATGCGCCCTCTTGATTTAGAAAATTATACGGCAAGGTTTTGTATTGTGCCCTGGAAGAATATGTGGTGATGCAGTGGTAGCATGCATGGGGTGCATGGGGTGTCAAGAATTTGGATACCTAAAGAGACATATCGCAGCAGGGAGAAAGAAGTGTTGATCAATAGATCAATTGAAGCTGGAAGTGTAAACATACAGATCCAATGTCCACAAGGGTGGGCGCACATACAAACTATGAGAGTAATGTGATGATGAAAGGGTCACGTGGTCGGGGACATCAGGAGCGGTGATGTCATAGCGTATTTAGGGTACACACAGTGTGTAACAAGACAGGGGGTTGGTGCTGGGTAGAAAATCATGTGCAGGGAAAATGATTTAACACTTAGAAGTGCAAAAAGATGGATTTTGCCTAATACATAGATTTAGTGTTGTTAGGTAGAGTTGTGGGTGTTTTTATGAACAATATGTAAACAATAGAGCAGCTGTGTTTTCATAGGCATGTAGTAGAAATGCAATTTTCAGTAAGCCATGTAAAAGGCTGCAAGCTTCATTTTTAGCTGTGTTTTCATTCTGCAATGAGCAGAATTCTAGAGTAGCGAAGGTCAGTATGGTAAAGGACGCCAGACAGTATCTAATTGATTGTTGCAAGGGGAGTTCTTTCTCGTAGGAAGAGAAGCACACTCCAATCCAGAGCATTCGCAGCTGATAATGTGAAGGCCACAGTGCCATGCACATAGAACCCCAGGCAAGATTACTATGGTAAAAATAAATGAAATACTGCAAAGTAAAATACAGCAACGGTGCCTTGGATGTTTTGTCAAGCAAGGCTAGCAATATTGTGAGAGAAGGGAGTTGGGAAGGTAGCTTTGCCAAGCAGGTGTAGAAGGGCAAGGAAGTCATGGGATGGAAGGATCCAAGCAGAGGGATGGGACTGGGTGAGCAGCAATGTTCTGACCTTGCTGATGTCCGTGCAGCTCCTTATTGGTCCTGATCGCACTGTCTCCAACGTGAAGGTCCAATTAGCATCAAGCTCATTATTCCCTTGCATATTGAAATGTGGCAGCCAATGAGAATGTAGAGTTTGTGTCGGTCAGCACATGTTGATGTCATTGTGGGGATGGGCTGTTTAGCGTCATGACGTCATGAAGGGGTGTTATGCTTTGTGTTCCATGAAATAGGGTGTCCAATCCAAGTGGATAATGTATAGGGTTTTTTAGGGGCCTGGTGACGAGTGCCCAATCACTGTGTTAGAACTGCCCCAAAATGTAACAAATGTGATTTATGCAAAAGTGTGTTTTCTTTCCTTAAAATGTACTGTCTGTTAAGGGTGATTTGAGAAATGCTTTTCCATTTCCGTTCTACAGAGCTGTCAGTTTGTTTTTTCTCCCAGCTGATTGATCAATAAAGCTGTGTCCTTTCTTGCACTAGTATGCACTCATTATGATTACTTTTTATGCTTTTTCCTGGATTACTGGATGAGGGGAGCACATCTAAACAAGCGTGCCAGCCGTTCACCAATGTTTTGTCACCAGTAAAGATCCAATTACTTGTCGAAAGACTCATCTGATACATTGAAGGCAAACCCAGACCACTTCAGGGTGTTTACTAAGACAGCAACCCTTTTCACCTCCCTCCTGGTGCCAAATATCCAGACTACAGCAAATACCAAGTGGCTGCAGATCACCAGGTGGGAGATGCTTCAATTGGTGAGCCAAACATAGCAGGGTCTCAATTTCATTAAGGCTGCATTATGGGCTATCCGGCTCATGACCCTCCAGAACAGATAAATTCTGTATTTGCTCACAGCTATGGAAGGGGTTGTGTGCAAGAAAATGGTCTTGTCTTGTTGCAGATGCAACCCCCAAATGACACAGACAACAGGTCCTTGAACCATGCAATAGGGGCCTTTCATATCTTGAGGATTGCCGCAGAGAAAGAAAAAGGAGTAAATGCTGATGACTGGTTTAATTCTATGTTCTTGTGAGCCCTATCTTGGTTGGATATAGCTCTAAAGTTACTGGAGTCTTTCATGTTTTTTTGTGGTTTTTCTGCTTGTGATTTTTTGTTTGTGCCAGATGATCCTTAGACGTTGTATGTAGACCCTGCCGAAAAGTGCAATTATGATGGTGTCAATAAAAACGGGTATGCGAAAATTCTTTAGAATAGAATAGAGCTCCTTCTCTCACAAAACATATGTGCACCCAGACTAAGATGGGATGGTGTTGTAAGACCAGGCAAAAAGGTTAAGGCTGCGAAAGACCTATGTGTGAGCAGGTTGAGTTTTATGTGGCAGAAGGGGCACGTATCACTTCTAGTTAGTTTTGACACACATTAGATAACCACATATAGCAACATAGAAGGAGAAACAAATATATTAATGTTGTGGTTGCAGAGGTTATAGATAGGTCATTATGGTAGAGGCCCTGTGTTTGGAACTTGTACACAAAGTTACGTTTCCAATGAGGTGTTAGAAGAGAGCCGAAGTAGGTGGAAGATAGAGTCCGAATGGAACTGTGGTAAGAGCGAGTTCAGAGTGTTAACATGACACGAGTGCTGCTACATTGGATTTTGAGGCCTAGTAAAAATTGAACAGAATAGAATGTAGACCCTGATGTGGAGCTGCGGCTCTCTTTAGCTCAGTCCCAAGACAAATCACTTTTCTATTGCATACCGAGGTCAGAGCCATCTGCAGTGCACAGATAAATGATAATTGTTTGCAGCTGCAGAAGCTGAAAGTGGTGGGAACAGAATGTTAGCTGTGGGGAGTGCAGGTAGGGATGCGCCCTTTGAAGTACAAATTCATGAGAGTAGAGCACGAGGTTCTGTGATGCCCATAGGCCAGTCAATGTTTTAGAGCACTCTGCCCTTACTGAAGGAGCGGTCACTCTATTTGAACTACAAGCAGATTCATAACCAAAGCAAATAAATCTCTGAAATTCAGACTCAAGAGCAGTGCCTTGGTCATGTCATTATGGGGCACCTGGGGGTGGAAGGAGATAAGGGGAGCCTTGCCTGGAACGCTCTGTTATCTGAGATAAGAGGAGCAGAGGTGATGCCAATAAATGTAGTACAAGGTTGGGGGTGCAGCTTGTGTGCGCCTCGGCATCTGGTATAATGAGAAGGCACATTGTCTTATCATAGCAGAGTTGGCATTGGCAATTTGCTTCAAAACATATCTGGATTGGGGGGTGCACATCATGTGACGGTCATGACTTATTAGTGTATCAATATACTTATTAGCCAATCCCATTCAATAGTGACGCTGTAGTGGGCCACATAGACAGGTGAATGGGTTTCGATAAGTTGTGAGCAATCAGTCCAGGGACTGTTAGCATGTTCTATAGGTGGTAGCCAATGAGCGTGGTGTAATGACATTGTAACAGATTTCTGCCGATTTGCTGTTTTCCGCCATATCACCTGTTACTTCTTGGGGCGTAGTGAGCTCTGTGTCAGTTCGGTTTATGGGAATGTCTGAGACCTTTTTGCATGTAATAAAAAGCTATACCTCAAGATAGGCTCCATCAAGGACATCCATATGCGAGGGCGCTAAAGAGCCAACCAAGATGGCAGCTCCCTCGTGAGCTCCGGCAGTGCACCCTAAATAAATCCTGAAATCACTGTTTCCAGGGAACAGACATATGGCCGCCGACGCTTTACACACCTCCAGGCGTCCAGCGCCAGTGATCGGCCAAACTCAGGTGCCAGGGTCCTTTCAGGCAGCCCGAGCCAAACGGAGACATATCAGGTGGAGCCCTGAGGCATGCCTGCCGCCCAGAGAACGAATTGCCCAGCCCGGTGCAGGCGGGCGGATAAACGAGAACTAAATCGGCCGGCTGGGAAGTCATACACTGGAGACCGGGGGAGCGGACTATGGTATCACCCATCACAGCGGAGCTTGATGCCTGGCTTTGCAGCCAGGGGGAAGCCACCCCTAACCGAGCATCACACATCGGCCTCCGCTGAAACACCCACCGGAGCAGATGACAGCGAAAGTCTCAACATGCGGCCCGGGTAGTGGCCACATCCCTCACGCTTGACCTGCAGCGAGGAGCTCCAAAACACGGCGGACCAGCAGAGGGACCAATCTACGCCATCTGCGCACAACGAGGCGGCTCCAAGAACAATTCCACTGCGGCAGCCTCCCCCGAACTGTCAGTGCACGGAGCAGCCTGAACACAGAGGACATCAGATGGTTGGCCACTGTGGGACGACAACACACATAACCAGAGGTGAGAAGTCCCACCCACCTTGTTCCCCCATGGTCCCCCGGTGGCTGAGAAGGTGCGCACCAAGCCCCTGTAAGCGGACTGGAACGGGGGCCACCTGGCGGAAGACCCCCGCCTTCTTAACAGACCTGACGGAGCTCTGGCCTTTGGCGCCCTCCCAGCTACCGCGATCAGCGCGGGCCCGCTGCTGAGTGATCGCCTGCACTGCAGGCTCAAGGTCTCTGTCCCCAGACAATCACTCCAAGTGGTGACTCACATAAGGGGCCAAGTTGGGCCATGCCACTGGGCTGCAACGGGTGCCGGGCCCCTACTAGGGCATGGTGCTGCACACTCGGCATGGGACCGAGGGTGTCCTAGTCTCGGACCACCATCCGGCCGCCCACCCCCCAGCGTCTCTGCCTCACGACGTTCCCTACATCTCTACAAGTGATGTGGCGCGGGGGGCATCCTGGAGATGGGCCTATGGCCACGAGCAACCCCCTGGCTGACAATCGGCTCATCCAGAGCTGAGATAATCATCTCCTAAAACTACAGAAAAGTGGCACCCACACAGACAACCTGGCCAGCTCCCTGCGGTGTGCCTCAGTGACCAATAAGTACTTGGAGCTCACAAAGACAATGATATCCTCCGGTCACTCCCCAACCGCCCACCACACATGTGCAGTGGATAGCAAGCAAGGGGACGCGCCACGGCAACATACGCCAGAGTTCCTAAAAATGGGGAAATAAGATAAATCGCAAAGTAAACTAACCTTTGAATCAGGAGCAGTGGTCAAAACCCCCAAATCAAACAACTGCCCGGAGAACCCTGAGGACCCTGTCCCAAGACGGCGATACCGATCAAACCATGGATATCAGAGGATCCTCCTCGAGATTAGAACAGGCATTGGCAACATAGATCAACACACTGTCTACCAAAGTCGACCAGATTCAGCACCGCTTGGATAAGTACAGCGATAGACTCAATACTGCCGAGCAGAGGATCTCCGACCTCGACGACAGCACACACTCCCTGGCGACAAGGGTGTCCACACTGGAAACTCAAATGATCGTCATGGCTAAAAATGAGGACCTCAAGGGGCGATCCCGCCACAATAACATCAGGATCATAGGGGTAAGAGAACACCAATCCACTCAGAAAATGGAAGACTTTGTAGAATCCATCTGCAAAGCGCTATTCGGAAGCCCCACGCTATCAAATTTGTTCGTAGTGGAACGTGCCCACAGAGTACCCACGAGCCGCCCTATTCCTGGTGCAGCCCCGCGCCCGATCATACCCAAACTCCTTAATTTCAAAGATCGTGACACGATCCTACGCCTGGCGAGGGAGAAAGGAGACTTGAATTATGATGGCGACAACATACAGTTCTTCCCGGATTTCTCCCCAACGGTCCAGGTGCAACGTAGAACATTCACTGGAGTGAAACAGCGGCTACAAGATAACCAAATGCTCTATTCAATGCTATATCCAGCCAAACTACGCATCCAGAATGAAGGAAGGGCCCAATTCTTCCCCACACCTGAGGAAGCATACTCCTTCCTCGACAAACTTGGCTGCAGGCCCACTGGTAATAACCTGAGACCCCCTAGACGAGACCAAGCTGGTAAAGACCCTCCATGACACCTCCTCCCGCATGCCAGCGACCAGTCCTATTATACACACTTCATCCCCTGGAAGCCGCAAAAGCGATAGAGTACAGGGTGCACCCGACCTTGGAAGGACACTAGCACCCCAAGCGCAGCTTCGGTATGGTTTGGGGTTCAGGGAGGGGAAATTTGACAGCAAGTTGGGGGTTCCCTGTGACGGGGAGGGAAGTTGTTTAAAGTTTAGGAAATGTGCCAACCAGGAGTCCACGTCCCACCGCCCACCTTCACTAGATCCCGTCGGGGGCACCGGAAACACGCCAAGCCAAAGAATAAATGTGCCTATACACCAACCCACTAAACAGTGGTCCACTTCATTCAACATCAACTTGGCTAACAAATCAATTAAACAAGCCGCCAACCCGCCACATTCAAGCTAGCCACATGGTACATTAGAGGGGGCAATCACCCCACCAAGACAAGGAAAGTAACCCAATATCTCCAGAGACATAAGGTGGACATTGCGTTGATCCAGGAAACCCATCTCCTCCCTAGAAATGAGAACCGCTGAGCCCATGAATGGGGCTGCCACAGGTACTTTTCCTGATACTCCTCATACTCCAGGGTGGTGGCCATCATGATCAATAAAAGCATGAAATTCAAGCTACTATCGTCCAGCAAAGACACAGAAGGCAGAGCACTCCTGGTACGTGGGATCCTGGAAGGAACAGAAGACATAATTGTGAACTCCTATGGCCCCAACACCGACGGGACAAACAACTATGACTGGTGAATGACACACCTGGAGGGAGCGGGGTCAGCAGCAATTATTTGGGGTGGCGATCTGAACACCACACTCGATCCAGGGAGGGATAAATCCCATGCAACATCTACCCCTGCCCCCAAGGCAGCACTACAGATTCTTGAAATCTGCAAAGCTTACGACCTGGAGGATATCTGGAGACGACGAAATGGGCAAACTCAAGACTACACATTTCACTCTTGGGTCAATAAAACGAGCTCAAGACTAGATTATTTCCTGGTGTCCGCACACAGTAAACTACAATGGAGCCAATGTCATATCCTCCCAAGGACAATATCAGACCACTCGGCAGTCACACTCGAATGCACCCCTCCTGACCCATCGGAGGGGAGACGGCACTGGAGATTCAAACCAGGAGCATTACTAGAGCAAGTATTCGCAGAAGAACTCTGCACAGAGATCGTCTCCTTCCTCGACACGAACCAGGATTCTGTTTCATCAGCTGGAACTTTATGGGAATCCCTAAAATGTTACATAAGAGGGGTGTGCATAACTAAAGAACATGGTATACAGAAACTCATAAGAACTTTCCGCATGCGAAGCCCATCTAAAAGAACTCGAACGTCGACACCCCTCACCAAACGACCCACTCATAATTGCCACGCTGAAAAAAGAATTGGACAAATTTAAGGCCGAACACAAAATAACATTTCTTTCACAAGGCCACCAAATCCGTCAATACGGAAAGGGTCAGAAACCAGGGGCCCTTCTTGCAAGGCTGATAACAGCAGACAGAAAACCCACGTCTATAGAACAAATACGTGACTCCCACGGCACCCTTGTGCACACCGACAAAGAAATTGCTGAAACCTTCCAAGCTTTCTATCAAAATCTTTACAAATCTAACTACACTGCTAGCCAGGAGGAACTCCTGCGTTACCTAGAGGAAATCGAACTCTTCTGGGTAAACACCACGCTAAGAGAGCCATTAAACCAACCCATCACATCAGAGGAAATCCTCCAAGCAATAAAAGAACTCCCAAACACCTAAGCCCCTGGCCCTGACGGATTGACTGGTGCATTTTATAAGGTATTTGCCCCCCTCCTTGCCCCCCTACTGCTGCAGGTTTTTGAGGAAGCGCTCCAGACAGGTTCCCTACCCCCAACTCTCTGTGAAGCGAATGTGATCCTACTACAGAACGCCGGGAAACACCCAGAAGAATGTATCTCGTATAGGCCAATCTTACTGATCAATCACGATAACAAGATCCTAGCCAAGATCCTTGCAGCTAGACTGCTCCCCCTAATGCCTGCTCTGGTACTTGCAGACCAAGCAGGATTTATCCCTGGCAAAACATGATGTTTGGTATTAGGCGAATGTTCGGAGTCATGGAGGCACTAGACCTATCACACCAGGCGGTGGCGACCCTCCTAGATGCTGAAAAAGCCTTTGATTCCATCGAATGGCCCTTCATTTTCGAAGTCCTACAGCGAATGGGCCTCGGCAACCACTAAATCAGGCTGATCAAGCTTCTGTACAACCAACCCCGCTCACACATAATCCTGGGAAAAACTAGATTGACCCCCCCATTGACCTACTGAGAGGGACCAGGCAGGGATGCCCCCTGTCTGCCATCCTGTTTGCGCTAGTAATGGAACCCCTCGCCTCAGACCTTCGTGCCCGACATATACACAGGGGCCTCTCCTTTGGCCCACACAAATTAATGATATCTCTATACGCAGACGACATCGCCCTCTTCATCCAAGATCCGATCGAGAACCTAAACCCAGTAATGCGAGATATTATTAAATTCGGCACCTTCTCCGGCCTGAGAATAAATCATAGTAAGTCAATAATATTCCCTCTGACCTCAGAGACCCGAGAGTTCCCAGATGACTATGGTTTCAAATGGGAACACAGCAACGTCAGATATTTAGGCATCCAACTGTCCAGAACCCACCAAAATCTCTTTCAAGATAATTATGGCAAAGTAACAAAAAAACTCCAGGAGAAAATCAATAGATCGAAAACGTTACCACTCACCCTCTGGGGCTGGGTATCGCTGGTCAAAATGGTCATCCTCCCCAAATTGCTATACCTCTTTGCGAATATCCCCCTGCTAGTGCCTCAAAAATACCTCCAACACATATGAAACCTAGTGCTGGAACTACTGTGGGTGTGCAAACCAGCCAGAATAGCATACAAAGCACTGATCCAACCAGTCGCGAAGGGTGGCATGGCACTTCCAGACCTAGAGCGTTATTATTGGGCAGCACAGGCCCAATTCCTGGGCCACAGGTACGCCATCCACCTAGTATTTAGTATTATTATTCCACCCCACATCCAACTCGAATGAGCCCTAGCGACACCGAACTTGCTGAGAGCAGTCATCATCTGTCAAACACACATACCACACGCTACCCTAAACACGGTGCTCTCCACCATCGCAATTTGGAAACAAATAGCACAGAGATGCAACATACAGGTCAGGTTCTCCCCCCTCCTACCGATAAGATTCACCCCTAGAACCCTGCTGACCTCAGAGAAAGTCTATCTGAACTGGGCCAACAAGCTACAGTTACACACCATGGGCGACCTGTTTGAAGACGAAAACTTTCTCACACCTGAACAAGCCAGAGCCCGAGGAGCCACCACTGCCCTAGACACATTCATATATTTCCGTATCAGGTTCACTCTCCCAGCACTCTTTCCCTCGTTTCCAACATGGCAACTACTACACGGAGTAATCCAGTCGCAAGGGGAGGGCAGGCTTGTGTCGTCTATCTACAAAACCCTGCTATCCGACACAACTTCGCCACTCACAGCACCAAAGGCAAGATGGGAGAAATCCCTACATTCGACAATACCAGATGAAGACTGGGGATATATCCTAGCCCAAACCCAAAAGGTATCGCTAAACACACGTTATAAACAAATACATCTTAAATACGTACATCAGGCATACCACACCCCCGCCAGGCTACATTCCCATCACCCCTCTATTCCCCCATTGTGCATCGGATGCAACGACCCTTAGCAGATTTTCTTCATCTCGCATGGTCATGGTCCATTCACCAATTCTGGAAGTCAGTGCTGGAGAAGACAGCAGCAATCATAGATACGCCCCTTGAGCCTGACCCCATGATCACACTTCTTGGATTAACGAGACATATATCACCCTCAGTACACAAACTATCTGGGCTACTATTGTTACTAGCTCGAAGAAGGATCGCAATGTCTTGGGCGAAAGGGCCGGTACCGATGATACAGCAATGGCTAATTGATATAACATACTGCCAGGACACAGAAACGAACTTCATCAGGCTTTTTACCTTGCATGCACGCCCCCGATATCTGGGGCCCATACATCAACTACTTAATGACCACCCCGAACAGCGACTCCTCACCAGACTCATCCCCAGGACCCAACACCAGTGGGACCACCATTGCTTCAGAACGAAACTGCAATAGGCACAACCAATAATCACAAAACGCAGCTGAACGGGGTCATCACCGGGCAGTGGGGTGGCGGTGGAGGGATGGCGGACACTGGGGCATCTGTTTGGCACCTTGTTTTCTTCAGTGTTTTTTATTGTATAACCAGTTGGAAATACCAAAAAAAAGTTTAAAAAAAATGTTTAAAAAAAGGACATCCATATGCTCAAAACCTCCTCTCGCTGATCCAGTCTTGGATGTCCAGTGAATACTTGAAGCTCAACCCCTCCTAAACGGATTCCTACTCCTCACCAACAACACAGAACAGCCAGACATACAGACCTGGGTATCAACCATGAACTCTGAGGGCTTCACACCTGAGCTCACCTCCTATGCCAAGTCCCTCGGGTTCCACATCGACAAACACCTTGCCTTTAAGACACACATAGCTAAGAAAACTCAGACAACTTGGAATCAGCTGTCCCTCCTGTGGAAAGTCACGATCCTACAATTCAGAAAATAACTCAAGACCCACCTCTTCAAGGAGTCTCTCCTCCTCAACACCTAGGCCATCACATCACCCCTCGTGCCACCTGACTAGCTAGACATTGCCTGCCCCCCTCCACCCCGCCACCCAGTACAGCTGTACCCCTCCTCTATGCCCCTCTGTATCCTACCACCCACTGTTTATCTGTTCTGCTGATACCTCTGAAAAGCTCTCTGTTATGCATCTGTACTGTTGTATACCTATGTAAAGCGCTTTGTTATGTATCTGTATTGTTGTATAGCTCTGTAAAGCGCTCTGTTGCTTCTTGAAGCAAGGTCTGCACCCAATAATTACTATGATAGCAATAATAATAATAATAATAATAATAATAATAATAATAATAATAATAATAATAATAATACAAAAAATTGTTTTCCCTTGCAAATAGGTGCAGTGATTATTTGGATTCTTGGATTATTTTTATTGTACTGGTTTTGGGTCACATCTTTCTTTACACCATTCCCCACTTACACCATGCAAAAGATAGAGAATATTTTGTACTCTCAACATATAAGAGCTTTAGACTAAAAGTCTCTAATCATAAACGTATTTTACCTTAGATCAATGCTGATTGCACTAAACTTTGGAGGATGTGTGGTAGCATGATAACACCAATTGCTCATTTCAGATGACTTGTTTCAAAATGGCTGTCTGACTTCTTCTGAAAAAAGGAATAGCTAAACTGATAGAGCTTCAGGATTGAGCCATGTCTAGCATTTGCCCGATGAGGGCAATGGTGGGTGTTATTCAATGTAACTGTACTGTATCCCAGATGGAACCATGTTGTTTCCATGCACAATTAGAAGAGAGCCATGTAGAATCAGATAATTTAACAAAATGTCACTAAAACTCAATACTGTGCAAAGGAGTCATCCTGCTGTATGTAGTCGTCCGGGACTCTCTCAGTGGACTGCGTGCAATACCTAGGAATGGTGCTAATATGTTACTGCTCATTATAGCCGAATTCTGTGTTTAACTGGGCAATTGGAGGACAATGTTAGCAATTAGAGTGCTAATTACAAGTTGTTTTTCAGCCAGCTTCCTGATCTGAAGTGGGACCAATTAGTATCAATTTATTTCCATTCTCTCTCCCTCATACTGGTGGCCGTGCCACATCTTAGATCCAAATTTCCACAATGACAAATAAAGAGCCCTTTTTCTCCTCTGAATTTCACTTCAGTCACTACTAAAGTGCCCATAATATGTATTACTCACTGTGCTGTGCTGATATATCAGGAAACAAGCAACACGCCACCATGTCTAGGATGATGATGAGCAAGCCAACAAACACTGCGAGCAGCTTACAACTAACGTACATCCAGGAGAGAGTGTGCCTTTTTTCAGAGATCCTCTCTCTTGCTACTTGTGCTATTTTCACATATACTAAACAGAAGCAAAACTGGGACTAACTTCATGTATTTGGAGAAGACCAGGGAACTGTTACTTTCAACACCTTGCACACATGGTCAAGATTTGAATTGGCAAACCCACTGCAACCTAATTTTTCCTGATTCTGTCTTCTTTTTGCTTCCACAGGAAAAACCTACACGAGCCAGGGAAATGAATATCACTTATATTTGCATCTGTGTTTAGGGTTTTTACATTGCAAACCTACTTCGGAAGAAATGGCGCATTGTACATATCATTGAGAGAAACATGTGACGTGGCGGGCCTACAATTTTCTTCGTAGTAAACCATAGAAACCCAGGAAAAACAAGAAAAAGCTAAAGTAAGCATACCCGAATGCTAAACAATACAAAACAAAACAACCTACCTGGCGTAGGTTAATTACACAGGAACAAGGCTCAAGTATACAATATGCCACATTGCCTCTTCAATTCCATACTAATGTCTTTAATGTTTCTTTTAAGTAATAGTAATGTACATGTACTTAGAATTTTTATCGTTAACATTTCATACTGTAATATTACGTATATCTGATCAACAAAGCGTGTGCTTTATATGTGTAGTCTTCTATGCAAGATATGTTAACGGAGTTTCGTGCAGAGTTTCAGCCTGCAGAAGATTCTACAGTGAGAGGAGCTGCAGCTACTTCTGCGTTCTCTGTTTTCTTTTCCCTTCCTTGGATTGTGAAGTGTGCCTTTAAGGAAAAAAAGGCCAACTCCCATTAAAAAGACCTTGCAGCACGGAGCGCGCGGAGTTTCATGCAGAGTTTCAGTCTGCAGCAGTCCGCGGCAGGGAGCCAGCTGCCAGGTAAGACGTCTCGATCATGGACATTTGTCCACTTACTTGTCTAAAAGTAAAACAAGTACTTTCTGGTGTCGGGAGTGGTATGACTCCTAATTCAGTGGACATAGATGTGGACATAAGCCCATCGAGTGATGAACTAGGGGCGGACCAAAAGACGGGTAAGCGGGGAGCGGGGAAGGAGAGGTGCGAGAGCAGACTGTCGAGTCGTGACCCAGAGGGGCCGTCGGCTCCTGTTATTCCGATTTGTGTTTCGCCCGAGCCCCCACCCCACTCTTCTCCCCCCTCTTCATCGTCCACAGTTCTAGTTGTGGCCCGCACAAAGAATCAAAAGAACGGCCCATGGTTGGGGGCCCTGACTCGACTGAAATGTTAACAGCCCCCTGCCGTGGAGATGAAATCACTACGGCGCTGGACGGTTCAGTGCTTCAAACACAGCAAACACTCTCCATCCAGCTAGCAGCGCCCAAAGCTGGGGCTAATCTGGTTGCCACTACCATTTCAACAGAGAGCAAGGTTGAGGCGAACCGACCTGTAAATGAGGAAAATGGGCGCAAATGGAAGGCACGCACCGTAGCATTAAGTGAAATGTGCATTGCAGGTCAAAGCAAACAAACGCTGAACAAGCTACTGCATAAAACTCAAAATACACAAAATGCTGGCAATCATGAGGTCGATAGTCTCGACCAGCCCGTTTTCACAACGGGCACAGAAACAACACGTAAAGTTTCACAAACATGTCACCCACAAGATGGGATTAACGAGGCAGGCGAAGACATATTTTACCCCCCATTTGATGTGACGGACACCAAGCTTTTAAACTTGGAAACCGCGCTCTCAAATAAACACCAATGTGCTCAGATTTCACTTTCGGCAACAGGACACACGTCATATAAATGCTCCCAAAGAAAAAATACCATTGGAACGGGCGAGTTATCCAATTTTCAATCAGCTGGTGAGTGATATAACGACAAATCTGGAAATGGCAAACTGTGATAAATTAGATTCATATAACTTGGAAAAAGCACAAGTTGGTGCACCACAATTAATTCCATCGCTGAGTCTGAACAACAATGAACTTGACTTACCTGGATGTGAGGCCAGACTCACGCTGAGACTGCAAGCCGATTTTGAATCAATGAAGGCGAAGCTATCGGAAAGCTACTCCAGGAAAAAAAATGGAACCAGTCTTGGTAGCAGCGCACCGACCTCTTCAGAACAAACCAGCGCTCTGGAAGCCAGAAATGTAAACTGCCCACGTAAATCGAACTATTGGGAGCAAAAGGACAGCTTCGTCGTTAGTGCACGGAGATGGGAAAGGGAGGCCCACAGTCCTCATCGACCCCATGAAACCGGAGAAGGGCTAGTGGAAAATTCGAGTGGATCTTTCCTCCGAGTAAAGACTATGCCAAAATATTGTGGAAATAAGGGTCCAAACTGTTCAACCCCTTTGAATGTACGTCCAAGTGAACCAGCAGAGACACGGCGAGATAACCTACAGCCGCAATGGTTACCTGATCGCCGAGACCTTAAATGTCACTGTGGGGGAAAAGCAGCAAGTCGTGTGGAAAAAAACACAGAAGTTAAATCAAACCTATCTGTTGCAGCGGCAATTCAGATACACAATAACGTATTAGCGGCTACATCCTTGGCTCTAATTCCGTTCATAAAATTATATGAAAATGTGAATGAAGCAACACACAACAACGGAGCAACAGTCGGATATCTAGTTGAAAAAATATCAAAGATGGAACTCAATTTCCAATCACAGCAACAACAAAGAGTAAATGAACATATTGAGATGGAAGTTGGTTTTAAAAAAATATACCAGCTAATTGAAAAAAACTCAAACGAAGCCAGGACTCAAATGGAAAAGCTGTCGGACTTCATGAAAAAGTCCTTTCTGAACCTAAGCGCATTCATTTCAGAAACGGCTAATGTAGGAAACTGTAGTCGACATGACATTAACCCCAGCGGGCCAGCTGCAATAGGGGGTAGAATACCAAGTGAAAATGACGCCCTAGCCAGCTTACCTCACCCTGAAGATGCTGATAAGAGTGAAAAAAACATTATTATAACAATGAAAGATAATGAGCCCAACATTGAAAAATATAGGAAACCTAAAACCTGGTCAGTGGTGGTTCCTGAATTGAGCTCTGGGAGGCAAGTACCTGATGGTAACAAAAGACCAGACCCCGCCAGCGTCCTGGGGATTCCACTGGCGGTGCCAAGCTGCTCTAACACCAAGGCGTTGTTTGGAATTTTCCATGGAAATGCAAAAAATCTCCAAATCTGAAAGATCTTTGGTCCTTTCCAAGACGAAGGACAAAGAGAGAAAATAACAAATACTCAACAAAATAAAAGAAAAGAAAAGACAAAAAATATAGTTGCTGTGAAGCATACATCTAACTCGAGGGAATTCATTAGAAACTTAACAACACCACCAAAACCAAAGATATTTGCACGAGATAATCCTCTGAGGAAACCCATAAATAAACTATTGACAACCTCTGTCTCGGAACCAACAAAACAGAATGACACTGGGAAAGAAAAGCAAAAAAATATCGACCCAAATCTGGAAGCTAATGATGTAAGAAAGCCGTTAAAGCTAGCAAGATTGAACCCAAATAAACGGATGAGAGTCGACTCGGATACAAGCTGTGACTCGACAATCAATGGAATTGAAGAAATCTGCAACCTCTCTACCTATTCAAATGATGTAGGTGAAGAAAGCAGCAGAGTTTCCAATGACATGTCCTCAAATGGCAGTATGAGTCTCCTGGCAGCACAAACTCACCAAAATAGACTGAAAGTAAAACAGATTCAATCACCCTTTCAAACAAAAATAGGAGAAAACAGTGCTAAAGCTGTTGAGATGTCTGACAAACAAAAGGTCAGAGTAAAATCGGATGATCACTTCAACAGAAAAGAGAAGCTAGTCATAGTATTAAATCCCAAGCGAACATTATCTCAGAATAAAAAAATTGAAAAACCGATGTCCAAGACTCCCAAACCAGGGCAGCTGCGCTTTTCATCAAAAATAAAATTAGCAAATGTGTTGGCAGATGAAAATTATGTAAACCTGAATCGTGGAAATGTAATGCGCCTGCAGCACTCAGTGCCTTTACTAAGGATTATCAACTCAGAAGATATACAAATTGTTGAATATATCTCCGGAGAACGGGTTGACTGCGTATTATTACATATCAATTCACAAGCAGTCAGAAGGTCGTTGGTGGGTGCAAAGGATGACATTTTACGTCTAGGCTTTGAGATCTCAGAACATCAGGACCCAACAAGACAGAACATAGTTGAAGCCTTGGACAGGGGTGAGTCAAAGAGTTCATTAATTCAACGCCGTGACCAGATACGGATGCATTTGAACACTAATTTGACGGCTGTGATGACTAACAGGATCAAATAGCAATCAGAAAGAAAATACTAACTAGACACCGCTGGATTGGACGCGGTTGTCACTTTGATCTTGTGGAATACCAGAGGCTTCAGCCATTTATATAACAACTTCCCAGTAGACTTGTCAAACAATTTTATAATATGTTTGCAGGAAACCTGGCTGCGACAACCACCAGTAAAAGATGGACACCAAGTACTGATAAACCCAGCCGATAAAAACACAAGAGGCCGCCCTTTCTCCGGCCTCCTAACGCTGATCAAAATAGGAACAAGCTGGGAAGTGGTAGAAGCAACTAATCCAAATAGACACGTCCAATCGCCCTTACTCAAAAGAATAAATAGTGGAACAGGAAAAGAGCAATATTTGGTCCAATATTTATTGCTAATTAACGTATATTGGAATCCAGCAAAGATCTCTGCTGGAGCATTTATTTAATCAATAACTACTATAATTGACAAAAGTCAGAGGAGCCATCAAAATCTCTGGATCATCGTGTGTGGTGATTTAAATACATCCTGATTTAACGGAAACCAACAGTTAAGCGAAGCTCGTCGACCCGAAGATCTAAGGGATTACTCAAGAAGAGCTAGATGGACAGAGGCAATGGAATCCAGGGACTGTACAATGGTCAATGGAAACGTGTTTGGTGACACACCGCCTCAATTTACGTGGCAAAATATGGGGCTGAAGAAGACACTGGACTAAATCTGGGCCTTTAATAACGTGACGAACAAAATCACTAATTTGTCAATAACATCAAAGAATAATAGTGACCATTCCCCACTGACAATGTCCTGGCAACCTTGGTGCAAGCCACTGAGCGGCACGTCTTGCACGCAATTAGAAGTGAACTCTGGGTGCAATAGACTCAGGTTAAAAGCCAAACAGATTCTGCTTCTGACTTCAGCTTTCAAGTCAGAAAATAAAGATAGTTCGGATTTCACAAATTATCCTGCAATCCTCTCTAACCTGAACACGCAATTCTCAAGAAATCCTTATCCTGTACGTAACCATTTACATAAATGAACTATTAGCTTGAATAAGGAAAAGACGAAATTGAGAAAAGACATAAAAGATCTGCGATCCAGATTAGGTACCAACAATGCAGGCCTTATTAAACAATGTAACCAAAGGTACCGAAACTGGCTAAAAGCATTTGAATATCAGCGTGATCAAGAACATGGAGAGGAGATGCTCTCATTAATTAGGACAAACAATACCAGAGATATTTGGAATATCTTAAATCAAGGTCACTCAAACCAGGCAGTTACAATGGCAAACGGTGTACCAGAAGCGACGTGGGTGAGTCACTTCCAGGAAGTATTCTCAGTTTATACAAGATCAGCGGAGGAGGCATCTGATTCAGTCGAATCCTGCTGGGATATTACAGAGACTGTGGACAATAGAGCAAGTACCATAGCAAAGTTAAAGAATTCTAGAGCAGCAGGCCCGGATGGCATCACAAATGTGATGCTAAAACAACACACACATGAATGGTCCGTTTTCATAGCCGATTTGTTTATGGTAATAGCAAAATCAAGGAAAATTCCATGATCCTGGTCCGAGGCAATAATTGTACCAATCCACAAAAAGGGCATTAGGGATGTCCCTGCTAATTATCGACCGATTGCCTTATTGGATACGATTGGGAAGGTGTTCGCGACTTTCTTACAGCAAAAAATATCAGCATGGGCCCTCGGGTCTGGACTGAATGATGAAAGGCAAACTGGTTTCACTAACGGAGTCGGTACTGAAAACAACCTGGCTATAGTGAACCTTTTGAAACTGGAAGCTCTGCGAAGAAAAGAAAAACTGTTCTTTGCATTCATCGATATGCAACAAGCGTTCAATGTTATAAATCGGGAGAAGCTTTGAGATAAGCTGAAGAAATGGAACTGCCTGGACAATTTGCTAAATCCAATAAAAGCTTTACATGAATCAACAACGATAAGAATAAGGCTAAATGTAAACGGCGATATCTCTGAATCAATTGCGACAAATAAGGGAGTAAAGCAAGGCTGCCCATTGGCTGCGGTCTTATTTAAACTGTACATTGCCAATGTGTCAGGAGCCTTAGCCAAAACTCATTGCTTTCCGTCTAAAGTCAACGGGAATCCTGTAACATGTCTGATTTATGCAGATGACTTAGTACTGATTGATAAAACGCAAATCGGTTTACAAAGGTTACTAAGTACGGTGGACAATTATATGGAGGAAAAGGAATTGAAGATCAACGTGAAAAAAACAAAAATAATGAAGTTCGGACTCGATGAGGGTCATAGAAACAAGAGCTTTAAGTGGACAATCAACAACGTCCTGATCGAGGAAGTCAATGAAATTTGTTATTTGGGCATATCCATCAGCACCTCAATAAGAGAATGGAGTTGGGTGAATGAACCCGACAACAGAATCAAAACTTTAGCGCTTCAAGGAGCAACAATTCATTGGTTATATGGCAAATTTACAATAATCCCAGTGTGAACCTTTTATTTACAAAAGGTGATACCAGCAATAACCTTTGGAGCTGAGGCAGGCTGGAACATTGACTTTAAGATCTGGTCAAAATCTGAAGGTCTGTTCTGGCGACGTGTGTTAAGATTACCTAGATACTTATCAGTGACACTAATACGCCAAAAATTAGCATTGGAGCCCATGTATGGAACTGTCTTATGGAAGTCGATGGCTCTGTTACGAAAGATGCTTATTAAGAAGCCGGAACCTGCATTCAAACTTTTCACCCCACAGAATAATTCTAACAAGGAAAACCTACTTGTAACATGGTCTGAAAAAATAAAAGTGAACATGCAAGCTGCAAATGTCACTATGGAGATGCTACTGGACCGGCCGCAAAATGCCAGGAAAAAAAGTGAGACAGTGGCTATAGATCCTCAATTTGGAAAAATATCATGAGCTAAAGATTGCCTTAGACTTGGGGTTGACAATGAATAAATTGGATCAACTGACGAAATACTTGTGTAAATGTCCCTCTCGACATCACAGAGACGTTTTGTTGCATTTATGAATAAACGCTTACAAGACTAGGCAATTGTCATTCGTTCAACATATTGAGAATGTAAAAGACGCTCTTTGTAGGTTTTGTGCACATCATCCAGAAACCTTGAAACATATATTGACTGAATGTCAACTGCTCAAGGATTCAAGAACATTACATTTGTACAAGTTCGCACCACAATCCGACAATATGGACGATTTATGGACGCAAATCTTAAGTGGGAACTCTGTACACTTGACTTGTGCCATTATACATTTTCTGGAGAAAGCGCTAAACTGACAGGGACCATGAATATTGACAAGTACTGAGTTGTGTTAATGGGAGATTGACTAGAAAAAGTTGTAAATTGAATTGTAATAAAAGTTTGTAAGAAACTAGAAATTACAAATAAAAATAAAAAAGATATGTTGAAATGTCAAATTTGCTTTTCTTTGCTGATGAAGTAGATTTATTCTAGACAGGATGTAACATGAATTGTTCGTAATGTTCACGTTGGTTGTGATCTTTTAACATTGTATATACATTTCTGTTACGTACAAGTAATTACTGCCACTGATAAAGGAGGCATAAAAGAGTTATTCAGACAGATTTGTTCTACCATTGAACATGCCAACATATCCATAGCATCAGTTACCTGATTGTATTTCTTTATTGTTAATCTACTGCATATATCAAAATGAAAAATAATTGTGGGGGCAAGGATATTGCACCCTGTAGTAGTGACACACACATTTCTCTGAGCTATTACTTTCTTCTGGGTACTTGTGAAAGGTTTTTACCAATTGGAGCGCGCATCATTGCTGAGATCACGTTATGTTATGTTATGTTAAAAGCATTTCTAGAACACTCAAACGCCCGAAGGCACCCTGGCGCTGACATGTGAAAGGAGCAGCAAAACAACCAGATTTAGAACACAAGTGTTTTAAGCAGACGCCAAAAGGTTAGGTGGTCAGCTGTCATCTGCCATGCTTGAGGAATAGCATTCCAAGCCTTGGCGGCAGCCACAGAGAAGGCACGGCCTTCATCACTTGCCTCTCGAAGGGACTGTGTCACTGTTACACACATGACTTAGAGCTGTTTGGTAATCTAAGAGAAGAGGCAGGACTTAACCCAAGAAATGTCTAGTGGCATATGAGTATGCATTGAGTGTTTTGTTGTATTGAGTACTTTGATCCTTTTTGCTGTTTATGTGCCAGCTGGAAACATCTGTAAGCTTCCACCAGTGGATCCAAATGTTGGGTAATCCGTTGATGGAAAATTGGCTGAAAGGAAGGTCTTTGATTGGCATCCACTCATTGTAGTATCATTATCATTATTCCAATCCTTGAGTACTATGACATTTCCAAGTATGTTGTGGTCCATTCTTGCAATATTTATTGCAGCAGCTTTCTAGGCATGCATATAGTTTACAGTTTTAAATCTCAAAACTCTATTTCCTAAATTCTGGATATTTTTCTATGTTGCAAATCCTATCCATGGTGCTGGCTCGTTTAGGAATCTAAACCATTTTGAATGTAAGCACTCTTGAAGAGGTGAGAAAACAACTCAGATTTCCCTTTTCTGGGAAAAACAGAAGGTCCTCGAATTGGTTTTAATGGATGATTTTCAATATGCTTTATAAGTATGTGGAGTAAAATTTCCTGACGAAGGTCAGTATTAACAAACAATGGCCATAGCAGAAGTTAAAGAAAGTACACATATTGAGATTATTGATCAAATTCGCTAGATGCCTCTAAATGTGTCGGGCCAACAATACTTGCCTCTCCTCCGTCCAGGGTTCAATTAGCAGTAGTCTTTCTGCTTATCGATGCCTGCAAAAGATCAGAAAGTTACTACTGCATGGCAACATTCTGGAATGGGACAGGAATAAAATACATGATTGTAGAAATAAATAAATGCTACAAGGCTTTAGTAATGAGTGCAGTTAAATTGAGTTTTATGTTTTTTGTTAGTTTGTTGAAAAGTTGTTGAACCATCTGCCAAACTCTCTCATAAGTAACACCATGGGTAGACCGTGGTGAGCATATGAGTAGTAGAAAGATCACCCTTTTGTCTACATCAAAAGTTTAACAGGTGAACACAACCCATATTTCTGGTCTTAGTCCTGCCCATTTTGATATGCTTTGATATAAATTTAATATAAATTTGAAATAAAAAAGATATCAAAGATGATATCAATTTTATATCAAATGTATATTTTTATAGGAAGTGTATATAATTGTATATCAATTGATATATTATTTGATATAAGTGAATATACATTTTATATCAAAATGCTGTAAACATGAGAGCATCCGTGGCGGTGTTGTTTGGACGAGGGTTGAGGGCGAAGTGAGCTCTGAAGATGGGGACTGAATTTAAGGTTTTGGAGAGTAACGCAGTGATGACGTCACAGAGGCTTTCTGGCACGATGTGATAGGAAGTGGATATACATTTTATAGCTGACCTCATTATTTTATAATTGAATGGAAATTGGCTAGAGATGGCTATCGATCTACTATAAAAGGATCATGCTACAAATAGATTTGCGCCGAGCCTTAATCTTTGATGGGCCAGAGAAGGGCTTACAATCTGGCTATGTAGCCTTAGGGGTAGGCCTGGGAAACATGTGCACTCTTTCAGCTTCCCAGGCGCTATTCAGGAAACAACAATTATTCCCAGCTACAGTTACGAAAAGGGGAAACCATCCCTTTTTAGCACCAGGGATTATAACAGTAGTTATATTTCTGACTGTTTTACAGTGTATGATGGGATGGAATATGCTCAGGATTTAATAGCAGATTATTAACCCAAAGAGTTCTGGGATGACGATGATGTGGTTTTTGAGCAACCATCCCAGGCCAATGTCGTCTCTGAAGACAAGGACTGTGAATCTGGGGTTTTGCAGAGTGGCTCAGTGATGACACCTGAGCCTGATATTGTAACGCTCACCTGATTCCCGTAGAGGCGCCGGTCTTGACTGGGCGTATACCGTATCTGCAAAGATGATGTGTAACACACGGCTGGCTCTTTGGGCTGGACCTCTGTGCACTGTATGTCTGACTTGAAGGGTAAGATGTCTGCAGATAGAAAATATGGGATTAAAGAACTGGGTTATTGAATGTCTCTCTCTTCTTCCCTTTTTCTTCTCCTGTAGAACCCCAAAGGTTAACGCTCTCACCTTAGGTAAGTGAACGCCGTGCTCTCCATCTGCCTCGGGGCAGGGTGCTGTAACCAGTTTCTTCACTGGATAAGAGGAGCAGGCCTCTTGACTTCAGAGGACTGCTGTCCGTCGTTTACTGCACGAACGGTAAGTTTCGAGTAATTCTAATGTCTTTAAAGTCTTTAGTAATGATGTTTCTTGTTTTGCAGGATTCCGGCGATGGCGGATGACGGGCTGAAGTGAGTTGAAGATGGAGCCCGTGTGATGAATAGAAGCGCCTGGAAGCACGTAAGTAAGCGCTTGTTGCCTGCTTCACGATGTGCTCTAACTGTCTTTTTATTTTGCAGGTACAAGTTCGGAGCGGCTGCAGGGTGCCGGAATACCCACTGGGTTAGATGTGGAAAGGAGTAATGGCACGTGAGTATTAAAGTTCCCCAATGTCTTTAAACGCACCTTGTTTTGTCTTTCAGATGCGGAATGCAGCGCCGAAGGCCTCCGGAGCGTGCGAAGAGTTGGTAAGCTTTTGTCTTTCAGATGCCGGAATGCAGTGTGAAGACCTCCGGAGCGCACGAAGAGTAGGTAATCCTTTGTCTTTCAGATGCCGGAATGCAGCGCGAGGCGTTGGTGACAGCCGATGGACCAGGTAAGTGAAGAGCTGTCACTGAAGACCGTAATGCTAACCTGTTCTTTCTTGTCTTTATAGGTGTTGCTGAAGACTGGATTCAGGATGGTAAGCCTTTTTCCTTAGGCCCAGGATCAGATGCAGAAGACACGATGAGCGTTCTGCTGCAGAGGATGCAGAATAACGCAAAGCAAGATTCATCCATCGGGTGTGGTTTAAATAGCCTCCTGTAGTGCTTAGGTGTCTCCTTCCACAGCCACGCCTAGGTAAGAAAAGAGTTCCTGCTTTCCAGAAGAGTTCCAGTGTTCTGAATCTAGGGAGTGGCTCCTGCCCCACCCAACAGGAAAAGTAGTTCCAAACAGAAGAGGATCAGAGGCTCAACTGGCAGGCAAGTAAGCAGCATGGTCTGCTGCAGGTAAGTCCACCCAAGCATTATGAGCCCGGCGCTTCCAGCGCTGGGACTGGGCATATTTATGAGCCTAGTGCCACTGGCGCCAGGACTGGGTCCAAAAGGTCCCAATTGGGACTGGTTGGCACTCGGAACCTGGGTTATGGATCTGCTTCCAAGGGAGTTGGGAAAACCCTGACCTTTTGGAAGCAGAGATCATGACAGTACCCCCCCCTCAAGGCCCCTCCCAAACCGGGCTTCTCCGGGGGTTTTGGCTTGTCAGGAAATGTTCGGTGAAATCTTTTGATTAGGCGAGGAGCGTGGACATATTCAGCAGGTTCCCAGGATCTCTCTTGGGGGCCGTAGCCTTTCCAGTCAATTAGGTAAAATAGTTTAGATTTGGAGATCTTGGAGTCCAGAATGCTTTTGACTTCAAACTCGAGTTCTCCATCAACTAGGATAGGTTTTGGAGATTTAGTTAGTCGGGTTTGAGGTTGCACGGGTTTTAATAGAGAGACGTGGAAGACCGGATGTATCTTCATGTGCGGGGGCAAGTCCAACTTGACCGCTACTGGGTTTACTATGGTAGTGATGGAATAGGGACCAAGGTATCTTGGGTTGAATGTGCGTGGCCCTTTTAGAGGTAGATATTTGGTGGATAACCAGACTTGATCCCCTACTTGATATTGAGGGGCTTCCTTCCGATGTTGATCTGCTCCTTTCTTGTATTGTTCTTTAGCCCTTTGAAGGTGAGAAACAGCTTCCTTAAAGGCTTGGGTGATTGTAGAATGCAGGTAGTCTACTGCTGGTGTTTCAAGATCTTGGAGGGGATCCAACTCCGAGGTTCGAGGGTGACTGCCGTACAAAAGAAAAAACGGGGTTTTCCCAGTTCCCGAATGGACAGAGTTATTGTAGGCATATTCGGCTATCCAAAGGATGTCTTTCCAAGTTTTTTCAGTTTGTTGCAGCATGCAGCGTAAATACTGTTCCAGAGTTTGATTGGTCCTCTCGGTTTGTCCGTCGGTCTGAGGGTGGTGACTGGTCGATAGTCTCACATCAATTTGAGCCGACCGACAGCAACTTCGCCAAAAATGAGAAATAAATTGACTACCTCGATCCGAAATTAGAACCGAAGGAAAACCGTGCAGTCGGACGATGTTTTCGAGAAATTCTCGGGCCACAGTTGCTGCTGTTGGCAAGCCTTTGAGCGGAATGAAATGCGCCATCTTGGAGAATAAGTCCACGATTACTAGAATCGTATTGTATCCGGAGCATGGAGGTAGATCGGTGATGAAGTCCATAGAAAGCGTATGCCAAGGGCAAGGTGGGATGTCAATAGGGCGTAAGAGGCCTGCTGGTCTTTCCTTTTGACTCTTGTTTTGGGCGCATACTCCACAGGACCTTATAAAGTCTCTGATATCTTTTTTCCAAGACGGCCACCCGAAGTAGCGCTTGATCTTTTCTGAGGTCTTGGCCATACCGGGATGTCCTTCCATTAAAGAATCGTGATAACAAGAGATTACTTTTTTCTGTAAATCTGTGCTGGGTAGGTATAATCGTTCTTGGAAATACAATAAGTTGTCCTTTACTGCAAAGTCCTTTCCCTGCAGATGCCAATTCTGTATGTCTGCTGGAGTTACAAGTTGCCTGGCCTTATCCTTAACTTCCTCTATGGATTCTGTGGCGATTACACCCAGAATTCTTTGTTCGGGAATGATTGGTACAGGTTTAGGGTTGATCAAGTGTTCTTCCACTCCCATCCGAGAAAGGGCATCAGCTTTACCGTTCTTTGTACCAGGTCGATAAGTAATTATGAAGTCAAACTCGGCAAAGAATAATGGCCAACGGAGTTGTCTAGAGGATTGGGCTTTTGCGGTTTTCAAATATTGCAGGTTTCGGTGATCCGTAATCACAGTAACGGTGTGTCGGGCCCCCAGCAGATAATGCCGCCAAGCCTTAAAGGCAGACTTGATAGCCAGAAGTTCCTTGTCAGTAATCGTGTAATTGATTTCAGGAGGCGAGAATTTGCGGGACCAAAATGCCACGGGATGCAACTGATTGGTTACCGGGTCCTTTTGTGATAGAACTGCCCCCATGGCAAGGCTTGAAGCATCAGTTTCCACGATGTAGGGGAGCTCGGGGCGAGGGTGTTTTAAGATTGGTGCAGAGATAAATTTAGTCTTCAAATCCTGGAAAGCTTGTTCCGCCTCGGTAGACCATTCAAAACGTTTGTTTTTCTTTAACAAGGCAGTGATGGGCTGGACTATTCGAGAGAATTCGGGGATAAACCTGCGGTAAAAGTTAGCGAAGCCTAACATGCTTTGAACACCTTTTACGGAGGATGGTGATGGCCATTGGAGAACTGCATCGACCTTCTTTGAATCCATACGCACTCCGCCAGGTGATAATATGAATCCCAAGAATTCAACTTCAGTCACATTGAAAACACATTTTTCCAACTTAGCGAAAAGTTTGTGTTGACGCAATCTTTCGAGGACCATTTTCACGTGTTTCCGATGTTCAGATTCCGATGAAGAATAAACAAGGATGTCGTCAATGTAAACAACAACACACACATCTACGAGCTCTCTGAGGACATCGTTCATAAAATATTGAAAGGCGGCCGGGGCATTGCAAAGTCCGAAGGGCATGACCTGATATTCAAATAGTCCATACTTGGTGCGGAAGGCCGTCTTCCATTCATCGCCCTCTTTTACTCGTACCAAGTGGTAAGCTCCTCTAAGATCCAGCTTTGTATATATGCATGCTTTTCTGACTTGGTCCAGCAGTTCAGGGATCAAAGGTAATGGATATCTATTCTTAACGGTGATCTGGTTCAGGGAGCGATAATCTATACAAGTTCTAAGGTCTCCTTCCTTTTTTGGAACGAAGAACAAAGCTGAAGAAGCAGGGGACTTGGAAGGACGAATAAACCCATTTGCCAGGTATTGATCCAGGTATTGTCGAAGGTGAAGGTTCTCAGGCTCGGTGAGGGCATAAATTCTACTACAAGGAGGAGTAGATCCAGGTATCAGGTCTATCTGGCAGTCATAAGACCTATGAGGAGGTAGAGAGTTAGCCTGATCCTTCCGGAAAACATCTTGGTATTCTAGGTATTCGGGAGGTAACTGGGGAGTCTCTGAAGAAATTGCTGCCAGTGCAACACCAGGTGGAGGGTGACAAGTAGAGACACATTCTGGAAACTGGACCGTTCTTGCTCGCCAATCGATCAGAGGATTGTGTTTCTCTAACCAAGGTATTCCTAGAATAATCTGAAACTGAGGGGCCTTGATCACATCGAACACGATCTTCTCATGGTGTCCATCTTGACTTACTAGCGTCACCTCTTGAGTGGTATGCGTTACTGATCCGGAGGCTATCTCCGTACCATCCACCGTAGTAATGACGTCCTTTACAGCCTTGGGACAAAGAGTTAGATTCATCCTCAAAACCATTTCATGATCCACATAATTGCCGATGGCACCGCTGTCGACGTAAGCTTCAATTGCATGTAATCGATCCGGATTATCAGGGCTAATGAGGACCATAGGTATCACGAAATGCGAGGTCACGGAACTGGTTTTCACGCTCGGCAAGAGGACCTCTATTCTTGTCGGGCGAGGTCGTTTCCCTGCTCAGAGTTTGTAACTTTGGTAACTGCAGCTCCTACTGCCTTCTTGGCAGGTTTCACCGGACAGTCTCGAAGAAAGTGCCCTGAGTTTCCGCAATAGAGGCATAATTGCAACTGTTTTCTCCTGTCCCGCTCCTTTTGTGTTAGAGGACCTTTCAGACACCCTATTTGCATGGTTTCCCCGGAGTCTACTCCTTTGGAAGGAGTTGGCGGTTTGGAAAATACTCGAGCATCAAACTTGGAACGATCGGCCTTCCTGTTCTGCAGTCTGTGATCTATTTGAACGACTAAGTCTATATAGTCCGAACAATCTTGTGGGGGATTCACTACTTGGGCTAACACATCTTTGAGCTCTCCACGTAGACCTCTATAAAACAGCGTAATCCTTTTGTCCTCAGGCCATTGAGTTTCCACTATCAGTCTGTTGAAAGACGCAATATAAGCCAAAAGGTCTTGATTACCTTGTCGCAACGAAAGAAGCTCATTGTCCAAGGCCTGCCCCTGTGAATGTCTTGCGAACAGTTTTTCCATACTGAGCTGAAAAGCTTGAAAATCATGGAGGACCGGATCATCTTGATTTACTAGAGGGATCGACCAGTCTGCCGCATTGCCACTAAGGTACGAAAGCTACTTTAGCTTGATCAGTTGGAAAGGCTGCTGGCCGGCATAAGAAATGCAACCGGCACTGATTGATAAATACTGCCAACCTCTTTGGGTCACCAGTAAATCGTTCGGGCGGAGCCAGAGGTACATTCCCAGGTAGGTTGATCTGCACTGGATTCATAGAGGATGTAGAAGGAAGATTTCCCCCAGATGCGGGTAACGGGGTCTGTCCGGCTTGTGACTGTAGCAATTGTCTAGCGAGATCATCTGTTCGCTCCTTGGAAATAATCAGTTCCCTTCTTAGAGCGTTCGTTTCCTGACGGGCTGCATGCACTTCTGCCCTTAGTTCCCCAAGTAACTGGGCTAGCTGGTCGGTATCCGAGGTTTCCATAGCGCCTGGACGGGAGTTTTGTGGTAGGCTTTGCGTTCTGTAACGCTCACCTGATTCCCGTAGAGGCGCCGGTCTTGACTGTTCGTATACCGTATCTGCAAAGATGATGTGTAACACACGGCTGGCTCTTTGGGCTGGACCTCTGTGCACTGTATGTCTGACTTGAAGGGTAAGATGTCTGCAGATAGAAAATATGGGATTAAAGAACTGGGTTATTGAATGTCTCTCTCTTCTTCCCTTTTTCTTCTCCTGTAGAACCCCAAAGGTTAACGCTCTCACCTTAGGTAAGTGAACGCCGTGCTCTCCATCTGCCTCGGGGCAGGGTGCTGTAACCAGTTTCTTCACTGGATAAGAGGAGCAGGCCTCTTGACTTCAGAGGACTGCTGTCCGTCGTTTACTGCACGAACGGTAAGTTTCGAGTAATTCTAATGTCTTTAAAGTCTTTAGTAATGATGTTTCTTGTTTTGCAGGATTCCGGCGATGGCGGATGACGGGCTGAAGTGAGTTGAAGATGGAGCCCGTGTGATGAATAGAAGCGCCTGGAAGCACGTAAGTAAGCGCTTGTTGCCTGCTTCACGATGTGCTCTAACTGTCTTTTTATTTTGCAGGTACAAGTTCGGAGCGGCTGCAGGGTGCCGGAATACCCACTGGGTTAGATGTGGAAAGGAGTAATGGCACGTGAGTATTAAAGTTCCCCAATGTCTTTAAACGCACCTTGTTTTGTCTTTCAGATGCGGAATGCAGCGCCGAAGGCCTCCGGAGCGTGCGAAGAGTTGGTAAGCTTTTGTCTTTCAGATGCCGGAATGCAGTGTGAAGACCTCCGGAGCGCACGAAGAGTAGGTAATCCTTTGTCTTTCAGATGCCGGAATGCAGCGCGAGGCGTTGGTGACAGCCGATGGACCAGGTAAGTGAAGAGCTGTCACTGAAGACCGTAATGCTAACCTGTTCTTTCTTGTCTTTATAGGTGTTGCTGAAGACTGGATTCAGGATGGTAAGCCTTTTTCCTTAGGCCCAGGATCAGATGCAGAAGACACGATGAGCGTTCTGCTGCAGAGGATGCAGAATAACGCAAAGCAAGATTCATCCATCGGGTGTGGTTTAAATAGCCTCCTGTAGTGCTTAGGAATCTCCTTCCACAGCCACGCCTAGGTAAGAAAAGAGTTCCTGCTTTCCAGAAGAGTTCCAGTGTTCTGAATCTAGGGAGTGGCTCCTGCCCCACCCAACAGGAAAAGTAGTTCCAAACAGAAGAGGATCAGAGGCTCAACTGGCAGGCAAGTAAGCAGCATGGTCTGCTGCAGGTAAGTCCACCCAAGCATTATGAGCCCAGCGCTTCCAGCGCTGGGACTGGGCATATTTATGAGCCTGGTGCCACTGGCGCCAGGACTGGGTCCAAAAGGTCCCAATTGGGACTGGTTGGCACTCGGAACCTGGGTTATGGATCTGCTTCCAAGGGAGTTGGGAAAACCCTGACCTTTTGGAAGCAGAGATCATGACAGATATGGCCCCCTGAGACTTGATGAAAAACAGAGTCCTGTGTGCAGGGGTGAGAAGCACAAAGCTGTAGAAGAGACTATCAGTATTGTCATTGCTGTTCAAATCAACTTGAAAACACTATGGATCCTGAGATAGCCTTTGTAAAGACTGTGTTTCCCTAATGGAGACCAATAGTGCTAAATACAATGGGCCTCATCACGACTTTGGCGGTAATGCGGAGGATTATCCGCTGGACATAATTAGCGCTAATGCCAAGGCCCCCGGCAGATAATCCGCCAGATCACGAGTTATCGTGCACGCGGCCCGGTCCATGGCGTTAGCGCGAATAGCGCAAACCTTTAAATCCGGAGCACCGTGCGCTACCGCCATGTGACGCTCATAGCGTGCGCTATGAGCGTGCGCTTTTAGCGCGCAGGAAACGTGTCACTGCAGGAACGGGAAATAAAGCGGCGGCCATCTTGGAAATCACAATCCGTCGGATATCACAGCCCCTGGAAGCCATCCACGCGATCCAAGCCCAAAACATGTCTCAGAAGCGCACTAGGGGCAAGTCTGTCCTGGACAGGGTGAGAAAGCCCAAATTCAGTGACCAGGAGCTAGCAGTACTGGTCGAGGAGGCTGAGATACACCACGAGGAGCTGCAGCAGTGCAAAACAAGTGGACCGCGCAGAGCCCAAATATGGCTAACCATCAGGCAAAGGGTCAGTGCTGTGGGGCGCGTTCCCCGGGATGGGGAGGATTGCCGCAAGTGCCTGAATAACCTGCGTGTGCGAGTCCGTGGCATCCTGTCACAGCACAGGAGTGCAAGCAGGGCCACTGGAGGAGGCCCACCCCCACCCCACCCGAACTCACACCTTGGGAGGAGAAAATGACAGCTCTGATAGATGTTGGCACCATCAAGGGCATTGGTGGAGCGGAGGCAGGCACTGGCATCGACCCAATGGCAGGTGAGTCCCATCCCCAAATACATGCAGCTGAAAGTACCACACATGCAAACCCTGAGTGAATGAATGCGAAGACATGTGTCTGAGGTACTGCATACACCCATAAGTGAGGCCTACATCCACAGAACCGTAGTGCTGCCTAGACGACCCTGTATGTGCAGTGCATGAATGACAGGGGCCGGGGATAGACTTCCATAGCCATAGGACAGCTATGTAGAGTTGGAGTGTGCATGAATACACCCCCAAAACCCAGAGCGCAGTGCACCCCAACCACGCATGCAATCTTGTCACTCCGAAATTCCCATGCAGTGTACCTCCATACACATTCACAACAAGCACCACATGGCGACTGAACAGAATGCAAGTAGAATGCGTGATTGTTACTGTCTTCAATCACACTTGTTGGCATGACCTACATCACACAAATATCTGTAGCATTGAACTCAAACCACACCCTATGTACCCCCACAGGCACACGTCGATTCCAACGGGACGAAGATGATGGGGAGGAGGCCACACCAACACAGCGCCCATGGCAGCGCGCCTCCACCAGCACCAGCACCCCACAAAGGGGCCGCACCGAAGGGAGATGACCCAGGCCAACACCCACTTCACCCCAACGCAGCCCCACCAGACAGCAGCAGCAGCCACATGGCCGCAGGGAGGTGACCACCAGCTCGCCCCAAGCCAGCAGTCACAGCCCCGATGCTGAGGGAGTGAGGTCTGCATTGGAGCCCGACATGGGAGGAACACCTCCACGTGGCCATCATGCCGTAGGACAACACCCTCCCGGAAGCAGTGAGGCTGAAGGGATGATCACACCCCAGGGAAGCCCAAGGCCAGGCACACAGTATGTAGGAAGTCGACATGTGCCTGTGCGTCGTGTCCGCACACCGCAGCCGGACATCGACACACCATCATATGGGAGCCCAGAAGACCGGCACTCTGAGCCAGGCAGCCCAGTCCAGGCTGGCGCCATGTCGCCATGCAGCCCACCCTCCCGACAGCACACAAGTCGCAGGCCACCACGTGAAACACCAGGGGAGCCCTTCGTCACTGGGGCAGCAGTGATGGGCTGACTCGACATCATTGAGGCCAAACAGGCCAGGGTGGAATCGATGGCCAAGGTGCAGAGCCGGCACATCAAGGCTGTCAGTGCATCAATAAGGCATGGGTCCAAGTACATAGCGCGGGACAATGCGCGTACACGCCGAGTTGTTGAACAATGTACCACTGCCCTGATAGGCTTCGGCCAACGAGTGAAGGAGTTGACGGAGTCAGTCTCAGCACTTGCTGAACAGACACGGGAGGGAAACAACCTCATGCAACAGCACATGATGGCCACCGCTTCAGTCCCTTCGACATCGACCACACCCACAGAGGGTTCCCTAGAGCCATCTCCTAGGCGCCGGTCTATGCGCCACCTAAGGGCACGCACACCAGAGGGGCCCGGAAAAGGGAAGCGCCCGCGACCATCCTAGTGGTGCATGGCATCGTTGTTGGTGCCCTGATGAGACACATGTGCCTATGTGCACAGTTGAGGGAAGTTTACTGGGGGGAAGAGGGGTTAGTGTGCTGGGTGTTTACTAGGGGGAGGGGGGTTAGTGTGCTGGGTGTTTACTGGGGGGAGGGGATTAGTGTGCTAGGTGTTTACTGAGGGGGTTAGTGTGCTGGGTGTTTACTGGGGGGAGGGGGGTTAGTGTGCTTGGTGTTCACTGGTGGGAGGGGGGTTTGTTGGTTGGTAAATAAATCACGTTAGAAAATTCACAATGCATGGACAGTAGTGATTGTTACTGATGCAATTCAATGTTGAAGTGACATATTTCCAATTTACCCATTACCCATTTCTAAAAGAATCCATCAATCAATCCCTGTATGGCCAACCTCCCCTCCCTCAGCCCAATCCTCTGTGCATGTGCAACACCTTCTGGCCCTTCATCGCCCTCACTCGCATCCTCAGGTGGCTGCACATGAGCATCAGGGGGCAGTGTCACATTTCTGCGACAACATATGTTGTGCAGCATGGCACATGTCAGTACAATTTTGGCAACTTTTTCTGGTGCATACATCAATGCCCCTCCCGTGCGGTCGAGGCACCGGAAGCGTGCCTTCAGCAGTCCAAATGCCCTCTCCACGCAGATCCGTGTACGGGCATGGGCAAGGTTGTATGCCCGCTCCGCCGCCGTGTGTTGGTGACACACAGGGGTCATCAGCCACGTGTACTGGGGATATCCAGAATCACCTGCAGGGAACAGAAAGCCGGTAAGGGGACAAGGTAAGTCGAGTGGGTGTACAGAGCTCTGTAATCAGTGTCATTTTGCCATTTTTAGCATTTGGCCTATAACATTGTGGAGTGTGTTGTCCTACGTCCACGAATTAATCAATGGGGTACTCTCCACTTGGTACGCCTAGGTTTCTGTATGTAACAGTACTCATTCACTTGTCGCAGGATAAGGGGGCCCTTCCATCTACTTCTGCATGGAGAAGTGGCTGCCTCATGTGTCATTGCAAATCCATTTGGCTAATGTTGCATTTGCTGGTCGTCACTATTCTGTACTGTTCTCCATGCATTTCCCTGGCCATTTGGGGGACAGTGTTCGTGGGATGTACATTGTCATTACTCGGCCTACTTATGTGTGGTGCTTTTGTGGATGTGCCAGTTTATGGTTTGGAATTCCATTACTATAGGATGGGCAGGGTGGGATTTCTGTACTGTGTCAGTGTTGGGGGCCATGGTGCCACTCACACAGGAGGCTTAATTGTGGTGGGGCCAAATGTCACTGTGCTGCCGCATGTCTTACATCCTGCATGGGTGTGTTCTGTTGTGTTGGACATGTCCAAGGTTTATCGTGCAAGGTGCTTGAATGTGAATGCTGCAGTAATGCTGCTGCCTATTGGGAATAATGGATTCTGTGACAGGCACCATCAGTTGTGGATTGACATGATTTATGGTATACATTTGTACTCACCCAGTAGCCATGTGTTTTGGCCTCGATGCCTTTCCATGTACACCGGCAGGGTACTGTTGCGCAGGACGATGGAGTCGTGGGTGGATCCTGGGTAGCGGGCACAGCAGTGGCTGAAGGTGAGGTCAGGGCCACATGTCATCTGCACGTTGGGGAATGGTACTGTTTCTGGTTTCTGTAGGCACCCTCATGTGCCTGGGGTGGTACGAGTGCCACATGTGTGCAGTCCAGGGCTGATATTACATTCGGGACTTGGGCAATGGCATAGAATTGACCCTTCAGCTGGTGCACCTGTGCCTGTGTGGCTGGCAATGCAATGTGTTCGTTCACATGATTCAACAGTACATCAAGCACCTGTCCCAGCATGGCACTGAATGTGGACTGGGTCATTCCATGCATCATGGCAACGGTATGTTGGTAGCTGCCAGTCCCAAGTAGCTGAAGCACAGACACGAGCTTCACTAGGGGAGGTACTGCCGTGCTGGTGGCTATGCGGCTGCCAATGTCACCCTGGATTGTGTCCAGCAACTGGGTGATGGTTGCCCTGTCCAGCCGATATTCTGTCACCAATTGACCATCAGTCAGGGCCTAGGGTGTTGGCCTGACCCTGGGGATGGCTGGCCGCCTTGCTGGTGCTGCTCTCCTCTTCCTTCTCCTCATCCCCACTGCCCCCTGCACTCCCAGGGCCCTGGCCTGGTTGGCTGGCCTCTGTAGCTCCAGGCGCAGCAGGTAGAATTCAACATCAAGGCTCCCGGCTCCAAATGGCAGCATGGTGTTGGGGAGGGTGTGTTGTGCATGGGTGGCTCCTTTGTAGGCCTCTGATTTGCAATGGTTCCACCTGGGCCCTTATTGCTGTCTCCTCCCTGCTCCTGCTGGTGTAATGGTGTTGGGGAGGGTGTGTTGTGCATGGGTGGCTCCTTTGTAGGCCTTTAATTTGCAGTGGTTCCACCTGGGCCCTTATTGCTGTCTCCTCCCTGCTCCTGCTGGTGTAATGGTGTTGGGGATGGTGTGTTGTGCATGGGTGGCTCCTTTGTAGGCCTCTGATTTGCAATGGTTCCACCTGGGCCCTTATTGCTGTCTCCTCCCTGCTGGTGTAATGGTGTTTGGGAGAGTGTATTGTGCATGGGTGGCTCCTTTGTAGGCCTCTGATTTGCAGTGGTTCCACTTGGGCCCTTATTGCTGTCTCCTCCCTGCTCCTGCTGGTGTAATGGTGTTGGGGAGGGTGTGTTGTGCATGGGTGGCTCCTTTGTAGGCCTTTAATTTGCAGTGGTTCCACCTGGGCCCTTATTGCTGTGGCCTGTGTTCTGTTACCGTATATGAGAGAAAATGAGCAAGGTCATAGGGTACCTGGCTGATGAACGAGAAAAGAACCCACTCCTATCGGGGTATCAATGACTCCTAACACAGATGAATCAGGACAGAATAAAGTGCTACAGTTGGAATTTAATGAAACTGTAGTATGGGTTGATAGATACACTTGACTGGGTTTTACACAAGATACAAAAGTATTTACACGTATATGGTATAATAACAAATTTGGTACAGAGCAAATGCTGAATATTTGCAACGTCTTAACAATGCATACACATCCACTTAATCATCCTTGGGAAGGATGCCAGTGGATTTAGTGAAGTGATAACATGTGGTAATCAACCAAAGCACATCTGAACAATGTAGAGTTGAACAAGGACAACAAGGAACAATATAACGGTCTACACGACTGTGTTTCGGCCAGAAGGTGAGCAAGATTAAGCTCTGATGGTATGGCCTTCATCAGGACAGGATATTCCAACACGGAAAGTATCTTGTGGGGTCGGGACTTCGGAGCGCTGAGGATCAGCTAAGGGCAGTGTCATGAGTACACTGTGGGATTTACGAAATCCTGTGAACGGCCATTCCTTACTCAAGCCTGTAACTGCCCAGAAATGGGTGCGGCAGGCTGGCGTGTTGAATACGCGACACAAACCGCAGGCTAAGAGGCGGCGGTGTCAGAAGGGAATGGCCATTCTCGTTCATCAGCCAGGTACCCTATGACCTTGCTCATTTTCTCTCATATACGCTATTACCTACCTGGGCAGAGCAAGGCATCAACCAGGTGCCCTTTTGTGTAACGCTGTGTTCTGCTACCTCCAGCATTTTGCAGGAGGTATTTTTGGCGGATTGTCCACCGCTTTTCTCGTGATTGCTGATATTTTAGCGCGAATGGTTCCTGGCGGTGTTATGGCCGGCGCTTGTACAGCCGGCTGTACTTGCGCCGGCTGTAGTGGCGCCGGCGGTATTTGGACTTGTGATCCGACGGACCCTTAAAATCGGCGCTAACAGCATTAATGCCGATTTTAAGGGTTACTGCCGAAGTCGTGATGTGGCCCAATGTTATTATTCATTGTGCTTGCTGTTCAAAATGAATTGAAAACCCGGGGCTAACAGTCTGTGTAAGGAATGTATCTCGCTAATGGAGACCAACACAGACATGATGTCTCGCTTCTGTGCTGATATTCAGGCTACTCAGGGATTTACGGCCATAGCAGCAGAGGCGTGTTTAAAACAACACTTTTACAGATGGTTCTACGGTCATAAAACTGATGATCCTCAGCAGGATGCTCACAAATGTTTAGAAATATCTTTCAATATCAATTTCGATATCACCTGGCCTCGTAAGATTGTTTTCTTTGTCTTCCCTCTGTTCCCCCTCACTTGCCTCGTCGCGCCTTGAAACACTTGTGTATAAGCGTGTTATAAATACCATACCATATCTTACGTGTTGAGCCCTAAACGTCTAGTAGATTTGCTGCGCTTAACGCAGGCACTGACACAGATAAGGATTGGCGTACGGAATGAACAATGCATGTCTAAAACATTATGGGCTATAAAATCACCGAATAACCCCCTTTTGAAAATGAATCAGGTTAGACGTACATGTCCAATGGGTGTTGGAAACACCTTTGAGAAAACAGTTTCTAAGTGGGTGGGGATAAAGTATATCTAATTGAACACCTAAAGGAATGTCGACATGTTTGCTTATCGAAGCAGTAGTGTGCAATGTATCTGTGCAGTAATCGCATGTACTACGGAGCTTGTAGCAGGACCGATTGTTCTAGTATTTAAATGTAAATACATTCTGAATAAAAATACATGTTTTAATGTTAATAAAAATCTGTTTATAGAACCTGTTGTGTCTTTCTGTTGAGCGGTTATGGGGGGAACGTGCCTGGTCCTGAAGATGTTGAAAATATATTATGATGAAGGCGTTGTTGGTAGTTATGTAGGGGTTGACAGCATGTGCCGTAAACTGCCAACCGATGGTGAGAAGGTGTCATGGAGAGCGGTCAAGACACGGCTTTCAGGGGAGGAAGCTTACATGCTACACAAGCCGGCCCAAAAGCATTTTAAATGGTGAATGACCGTGGTATCTGACATCAATCATCAATGGCAGGCAGGTATTACTGATTTGAGCCAGTTCCATGAAGAGCACAATGGCTTCTGCTATATTCTAGCCATCATCGACATTCTATAAACATACGCCTATGTTGAGGCTTAAAAGAACAAGAAGGGTCACAGCGTGGTACAGCTTTTAAGTGCATATTTAACAAAAGGCAGAGTCCCTGCTAGACTACAGACAGATACCGGTAAGGAGTTTTTAAATATGCTACTACAGAGTCTTCTAAAGCATCACTCGGTGCATCACTTCGTAACACACTCCGAAGTTAAAGCCGCTATTGTAGGACATTGTATACAAACTTTTAAAACACGGCTCTGGTAATTTTCATGGCTAAAAACACCCGTAGATATGTGGAGGGGTTACCGGCATTTATACATGTGTATAACAACACGCATCATAGATCTATTAAAACCATGCCCGCTGGTGTAATGCTGCAGAATTCCGTGCAGGTCTGGAAAAAACTGCAGTGAAAGACTTTTTAAAAAGATGACACTTATGCCCCTTAAAAATTGAGATCATGTGCGGATCTCAAAACACAAGGCTATCTTTACAAAGGGATATGAGCAGAACTACAGTGGCCAGACCTTTATCATAGATAGAGTGACTAAAAGGGAGGGCCTTTATATATAGACACTAATTCATCATTCGGGAAAGGCTGTTCAAGATGTTTTTTACAGGGAGGAGGTCCAGAAAGTCAGTAAAGAGCAATAGCGAGTTTATAGACTCGAAAAAGTCATAAAGAGTAATGGTTGTGGAGCCAGAAAACAGCATCTAGTCGAATGGCTGGGGTAGCCTGACAAATTCAACAGTTGGGTGCCCATCGGATCCCTAGAGGCCATGGATGTAAAGGCAGCATGGTGTCTGCACCTTTCTATATAATGCTCCCCAGCAATGCTTTAGCCGAGACATCTCCAGGGAACAAAATATCCAACTTTACTTTGAAGGTGGACAAACACATACATTTGCCGGAGCAATGAACAATGGCGCTCACTGAAGTTCAGTACATCTGATCGTGGGACACTTTAGCCCCAGGGGAAGCCATGTTTATCATAAAACAAGCAAATCCTCTGAGGCTCTGGCCCGGCGGCTTCCCCAAGGGATATTATCCAAATATACAGGAACTTGTCAGAGTTATCAACAAAGCAGTATCAATCATACCCAAGCAAGGTGACATGATGCTACAGCTAGACCCGCAACAGCAGAATGTTTTTTTACAGGGGCGGGATGCATCTGATAGGTTCTCAACAATGGGAAGACTGCGTAACATATTGGGAAGCGTGTAACACATTGGAGGTAAAGAACCGTGGGAAAACAACTGCGCCAATATTAACAGGGTTTTTATAGCGTACTGCTTTACAGCAATATTGTGGAGTATCAAATGGTGCGGGATAGCTATGCCCCGCTGCTTAGAACCGTGGGAATTAAATGGAACAACAACGATATTGTGAACATTCAATACAACAAGCCCAATTACATACCTGTCTGTAAAAAACATGTCAACACCATCAACATACAGATAAGCTGTGTTTTCATTCTGCAGTGAGCAGAATTCTAGAGTAGCGCAGGTCAGTATGGCAGAGGATGCCAGACAGTGCCTAATTGATTGTTGCAAGGGGAGTTCTTTCTTGGAGGAAAAAAAGCGCACTCGAATCCAGAGTATTCCCAGCCGATAACGTGAAGGCCACAGTGCTATGCACATAGAACCCTAGGCAAGATTACTAGGGTAAAAATAAATTAAATACTGAAAAGTAAAATACAGCGACGGTGCCTTGTATGTTTTGTCGGGCAAAGCTGGTAATGTTTTGTGAGAAGGTAGTTGGGAAGGTAGCATTGCCAAGCAGGTGTAGAAGGGCAAGTAAGTCACAGGATGGAAGGATCCAAGCAGAGGGATGGGAATGTGTGTGCAGCAATGTTCTTGACCTTGCTGATGTCCATGCAGCTCCTTATTGGTCAGGCTCGATTAGATGGTCCTGCTCACGCTGTCTCCAACGTGAAGGTCCAATTAGTATCAAGCTCGTTATTCCCTCGCATATTGAAGTGTGCCAGTCAATGAGAATGTAGAGTTTGTGTCGGTCAGCATATATTGATATCATTGTGCAGATGGGTTGTTTAGCGTCATGGTGTCATGTAGGGGTGTTATGCTTTGTGTTCCATGAAATAGGGTGTCCAATCCTAGTGGATAATGTATAGGGTCCTTTAGGGGCCAGGTGACAAGTGCCCAATCACTGTGTTAGAACCACCCCAAAATGTAACAAATGTGATTTATGCAAATGTGTGTTTTCTTTCCTTAAAATGTACTGTCTGCTAGGGGTGAGTTGAGAAATGCTTGTCCAGTTCAGTTCTACAGAGCTGTCAGTTTGTTTTCTCTCCAAGCTGATTGATCAATAAAGCTGTGTCCTTTCTTGTACAAGTATGCACTCAATTTTGATTATGTTTATGCTTTTTCCTGGATTACTGCGATTCTGTATTTGCTCACAGCTATGGAGGGTGTTGTGTGTAAGAAAATTGTCTTGTCTTGTTGCACGTGCAACCCCCAAATGACACAGACAACAGGTCCTTGACCCATGCGATAGGGGCCTTTCATAACTTGAGTATTGCCATGGAGAAAAAAGGAGTAAATGCTTATGACTGGTTCAATTCGATGTTCTTGCGAGCCCTGTCATGGTTGGAAATAGCTGTAAAGTTATTGGTTTCTTTAATGTTTTTTGTGGTTTTTCTGCTCGTGATTTTTTGTTTGTGCCAGATAATCCTGAGATGTTGTATGTAGACCCTGCCGAAGAGTGCAACTATGATGGTGTCAATAACAACGGGTATACGAAAATTCTTTAGAATAAAATAGAGCTCCTCCTCTCTCAAAACATATGTGTACCGAGAGTAAGATGGGATGGTGTTGGAAAACCAGGCAAAAAGTTCAGGCTGCAAAAGACCTATGTGTGAGCAAGGTGAGTTTTGTGTGGCAGAAGGCGCACGTATCACTTGTAGTTAGTTTTGACACGCATTAGATACCCACATATAGCAACACAGAAGGAGAAACAAATATGTTAATGTTGTGGTTGCAGAGTTTATAGATAGGGCAGTGTGGTAGAGGCCCTGTGTTTGGAACTAGTACACAAAGTTACGTTTCCAGTGAGGGGTTAGAAGAGAGCTGAAGTAGGTGGAAGATGGAGTCCGAATGGTACTGTGGTAAGAGTGAGGTCAGTGTTTTAACATGACACGAGTGCCGCTATATCGGATTTTAAGGTCTATTAAACAATGAACAGAATAGAATGTAGGCCCCGATGTGGAGCTGCGGCTCTATTTAGCTCAATCCCAAGACAAATCACTTTTCCATTGCATGAGAGACAAACCAAGGTCAGAGCCATATGCAGTGCACAGATAAATGATAATTGTTTGCAGCTTCAGAGCCTGAAAACAGTGGGAACAGAATGTTAGCTGTGGGGAGTGCAGGTAGGGATGTGCCCTTTGAAGTACAAATTCATGAGAGTAGGGCACGAGGTTCTGTGATGCCCATAGGCCATCGAGGTTTTAGAGCACTACTGCCCTTACTCATGGAGCGGTCACTCTATTTTAACAACAAGCAGACGTATAACCAAAGCAAATAAATCTTTGAATTTCAGACTCAAGAGCGGAGCCTTGGTCATGTCATTATGGGGCACCTGGGGATGGAAGGAGATAAGGGGGAGCCTTGTCTGGAACGCTCTGTGATTTGAGATAAGAGAAGCAGAGGTGATGCCAATAAATGTAGTACAAGGTTGGGGGTGCAGCTTGTGTGCGCCTCAGCATCTGGTATAATGAGAAGGCCCATTGTCTTATCAAAGCAGAGTTGACATTGCCAGTTTACTTCAAAACATATCTGGATTGGGGGTGCACATCACGTGAAGGTCATGACTTATTTGTGTATCAATATAATTAATAGCCAATCCCTTTCAATAGTGACGCTGTAGTGGGCCACCTAGATAGGGGAATGGGTTTAGATAAGTTTTGGGCAATAGGTCCAGGGACTGTTAGCATGTTCTATAGGTGGTAGCCAATGAGCATGGTGTAATGACATTGTAACGGATGTCTGCTGATTTGCTGTTTTCTGCCATCTAACCTGTAACTTCTTGGCGCATAGTGAGGTCTGTGTCGGTTCAGTTCTATGGGACCGTCTGAGACCTTTTTGCATGTAATAAAAAGCTATACATCAAAATCGACTCCATCAAGGACATCCATATGCTCCAAACCCGTTTCTCGCTGATCCTGTCTTGGATGTCCAGTGAATATTTGAAGCTCAACCCCATCTAAACGAATTCCTACTCCTCACCAACAACAACGAACAGCCAGACATACAGACCTGGGTATCAACCATGGACTCCGAGGGCTTCACACCCGAGCTCACCTCCGACGCCAAGTCCCTCGGGTTCCACCTCAACAAACACCTCGCCTTTAAGACACACATAGCTAAGAAAACACAGAAAACTTGGAATCAGCTGTACCACCTGTGGAAAGTCATGATCCCACAATTCAGAAAATAACACAAGACCCACCTCTTCAAGGAGTCTCTCCTCCTCAATATGTAGGCCATCACACCACCCCTCGTGCCACCTGACTTGCTAGACGCTGCCTGCCCCCTGCTCCCCGCCACCCAGTACAGCTGTACTCCTCCTCTGTGCCCCTCTGTATCCTACCACGCACGGTTTATCTGTTCTGCTGATCCCACTGAAAAGCTCTCTGTTATGCATCTATACTGTTGTATACCTATGTAAAGCGCTTTGCTTTGTATCTGTATTGTTGTATAGCTCTATAAAGCACTCTGTTGCTTATCGAAGCTAGGTCTGCACTCAATAATTACAATAATAATAATAATAATAATAATAATAATAATAATAATAATAATGCAAAACCTTGTTTTCACTTGCAAATTGGTGCAGTGATTATTTGGATTCTTGGATTATTTTCATTGTACTGGTTTTGGGTCACATCTTTCTTTACACCATTCCCCACTTACACCATGCAAAAGATAGAGAATATTTTGTACTCTCAACATATAAGAACTTCAGACTAAAAGTCTCTAATCATAAACGTATTTTACCTTAGACCAATGCAGATTGCACTAAACTTTGGAGGATGTGTGTTGGCATGATAATACCAATTACTCATTTCAGATGACTTGTTTCAAAATGGCTGTCTGACCTCTTCTGAAAAAAGGAATAGCTAAACTGATAGAGCTTCAGGATTGAGCTGTGTCTAGCATTTGCCTGATGAGGACACTGGTGGGTGTTATTCAAAGTAACTGTGCTGTATCCCAGATGGAACCGTGTTGTTTCCATGCACAATTAGAAGAGAGCCATGTAGAATCAGATAATTTAACAAAAAGTCACTAAAAATCAATACTGTACAAAGGAGTCATCTTGGTGTATGTAGTCGTCCGGGACTCTCTCAATGGACTGCGTGCAATACCTAGGAATGGTGTTAATATGTTACTGCTCATTATAGCTGAATGCTGTGTTTAACTGGACAATTGGAGGCCAATGTTAGCAATTAGAGTGCTAATTACAAGTTGTTTTTCAGCCAGCTTCCTGATCTGAAGTGGGACCAATTAGTATCAATTTATTTCCATTCTCTCTCCCTCATACCGGTGGCCGTGCCACATCTTAGATCCAAATTTCCTCAATGCCAAATAAAGAGCTCTTTTTATCGTCTGAATTTCACTTCAGTATCTACTAAAGCGCCCATAATATGTATTAATCACCGTGCTGTGCTGATATATCAGGAAACAAGCAGCACGCCACCATGTCTAGGATGATGGCAAGCAAGCTAACACACACTGGGAGCAGCAAAAAACGAACGTACATCCAGGGGAGAGTGTGCCTTTTTTGAGATATAATTGATGTCAAAGAGCATTGCTCTTGCTTCTTGTGCTATTTTCACATATACTAAACAGAAGCAAAACTGGGACTAACTTCATGGATTTGGAGAAGACCAGGGAACTGTTACTTTCAACACCTTGCACACATGGTCAAGATTTGAATTGGCAAACCCACTGCAACCATCTGCAGCATTCATTTTTCCTGATTCTGTCTTCTTTTTGCTTCCGCAGGAAAATCCTACGAGCCAGGAAAATGAATAGCACTTATATTTGTATCTACGTTTAGGGTTTTTACATTGCAAACCTACCTCGGAAGCAATGGCACATTGTACACATCATTGAGAGTAACATGTGACGTGGCGGGGCTACAATATGCTTCTTAGTAAACCATAGAAACCCAGGAAAAACAAGTAAAAGCTAAAGTAGGCATACCCGAACGCTAAACAATACAAAACAAAACAACCTACTTGGCGTAGATTAATTACACAGGAACAAGGCTCAAGGATACAATATGCCACATTGCCTCTTCAATTCCATACTAATGCCTTTAATGTTTCTTTTAAGTAATATTAAGGTACATGTACTTAGAATTTTTATTGTTCACATTTCATACTGTAATATTACGTATATCTGATCAACAAAGCGTGTGCTTTATATGTGTAATCTTCTATGCAAGATATGTTGAAATGGCGAATTTGGTTTTCTTTGCTGATGAAGTAGATTTATTCTAGGCAGGATGTAACATGAATTGCTCGTAATGGTCACTTTAGTTGTGATCTTTTAACATTGTATATACATTTCTGTTTTTTGTAAGTATTTACTGCCACTGATAAAGGGGGAGAGGTATTCAGACAGATTAACATATCCATAGCATCAGTTACCTGATTGGTTTTCTTTATTGTTAATCTTGCCTATATCAAAATGAAAATTAATTGTTGGGAGCAAGGAATTTGCACCCTGTAATAGTGACACACAAATGTCTCTGAGCTACAGCTTTCTTCTGGGACTTGTGAAAGGTTTTTACCAATTGGGGCATGCATCATTACTGAGATCATGTTATGTTATGTTATGTTATGTCATGTCATGTCATGTCATGTCATGTTATGTTATGTTATGTTATGTTAAAAGCATTTCTAGAGCGCACAAACGCCCGAAGGCTCCCTGGCGCTGACATGGAAACGGAGCAGCCAAACAACCAGATTTAGAACACAAGTGTTTTAAGCAGACGCCGAAAGGTTAAGTGGTCAGCTGTCATCCGCGGTGCTTGAGGAATAGCATTCCAAGCCTTGGTGTTGCCACAGAGAAGGCACGGCCTTGATCACTTGTCTCTCGAGGGGACTGTGTCACTGTTACACACATGACTTAGAGCTGTTTGGTAATCTAAGAGAAAAGGCAGGACTTAACCCAATAGATGTCTGGTGGTATATGAGTATCTATTGATTGTTTTGTTGTATTGAGTACTTTGATCCTTTGTGCTGTTTATGTGCCAGCTGGAAACATCTGTAAGCTTCCACCTTTGGATCCAAATGTTGAGTAATCCATTGATTGCCAATTGGCTGAAAGGACGGTCTGTGACTGGCATCCACTCGTTGTAGATTCATTATCATTATTCCAATCCTTGAGTACTGTGACATTTCCAAGTATGTTGAGGCCCATTCTTGCAATATTTATTGCAGCAGCTTTCTAGGCATGCATATAGTTTACAGTTTTAAATCTCAAAACTCAGTTTTCTAAACTCTGGATATTTTTCTATGTTGCAAATCCTATCCATGGTGCTGGCTCGTTTAGGAATCTAAACCATTTTGAATGTAAGCAGCACTCTTGAAGAGGTGAGAAGACAACACATATTTCCTTGAATGGGTTTTAAGGGATGATTTGCAATATGCTTTCTAAGTATGTGAGGTAAAATATCCAGACGAAGAACAGTATTAACAAACAATGACAATAGCAGAAGTTAAAGAAAGTACACATATTGGGATTATTGATCGAATTCACTGGATGGCTCTAAATGTGTCGGGGCACCAATACTTGCCTCTCCTCGGTCCAGGGTTCAATTAGCAGTAGTCTTTCTGCTTATCGATGCCTGTGAGGGATCAAAAAGTTACTACTGCATGGCACCATTCTGGAATGGGGAAGGAATAAAATACATGATTGTAGAAATAAATAAATGCTGCAAGGCTTTGGTGCTGACTGCAGCTAAATTGAGCTTTATGTTTTTTGTTAGTTTGTGGTAAAGTTGTTGAACCATCTGCCAAACTCTCTCATGAGTAACACCAGGGGTAGACGGTGGTGAGCATATGAGTAGTAGAAAGAGCACCCTTTTTTCTCCATCAAAATTTTGACAGGTGGACATGCCCCTGTTTCTGGTCTTAGTCCTGCCATCTTTTGATATGCTTTGATATAAATTTAATATAAGTTTGATATAAAAAAGATATCAAAGTTGATATCAATTTTATATCAAATGTATATTTTTATAGGAAGTGTATATAATTTTATATCAATTGATATATTATTTGATATAGAATATGCATTTTATATCAAAATGCTATAAACATTAGAGCAGCCGGTGGTGGTGTTGTTTGGACGAGGGATGAGGCCGAAGTGAGCTCTGAAGACGGGGACTGTGAATCTAAGGTTTTGGAAAGTAACGCAGTGATGACGTCGCAGAGGCTTTCCAGCATGATGTGATAGGAAGCGAATATAGATTTTATAGATTACCTCATTATTTTATAATTGGATTGACACTGGCTAGAGATGGCTATCGATCTGATATAAAAGGATCATGCTATAAATAGGTTTGGGCCAGGCCTAAATCTTTGATGGGCCAGAGGAGGGGCTTACATTCTGGATATGTAGCCGTAGGGGTAGGCCTGGGGAACATGTGCGCTCTTCCAGCTTCCCAGGGGCTATTCAGGAAACAACAGTTATTAACAGCTACAGTTATGACAAGAGGAAAACACCCACTTGAAGCACCAGGACTTATAACAGTAGTATTATTTCTGACTATTTTATGGTGTATGATGGGATGGAAGATGCTCAGGATTTAATAGAGGACTATGAACCCGAAGAGTTCTGGGATGATGATGATGTGGTTTTTGAGCAACCATCCCAGGCCAATGTGGGCTCAGAAGACAAGGTCTGTGAATCTGGGGTTTTGCAGAGTGACTCAGTGATGACACCTGAGACTGATATGGCCCCCAGGGACTTGATATAAAACAGGGTCCTCTGTTCAGGGGTGAGGAGCACAGAGCTGTAGCAGAGACTATCAGTATTGTCATTGCTGTTCAAATCAACTTGAAAACTCTGTGGATCCTGAGATAGCCTATGTAATGACTGTGTTTCCCTAATGGAGACCAATAGTGCTAAAGACAATGTTATTATTCATTATGCTTGCTGTTCAAAATTAATTGAAAACCCGGAGGCTAACAGTCTGTGTAAGGAATGTATGTCGCAAATGGAGACCGACATGGACATGAAGTCTCACATCCACGCTGATATTCAGGTTAGCCAGGGATTTATGGCCATAGTGGCAGAGGCGTGTTTAAAACAACACTTTTACATGTGGTTCTATAGACATAAAACTGATGATCCTCAGCAGGATGCTCATAAATGTTTGGATCTCAATGTCACCTGGCCTACTAAGATTGTTGTATTTGTCTTCCCTCTGTTCCCCCTCCCTTGCCTAATCGCGCCTTGAAACACTTGTGTATAGGCATGTTATATATACCATATCATATCATATCATACGTGTTCAGCCTTAAAAGTCCAGTAGATTTGCTGCGCTTAATGCAGCCACTGACACAGATAAGGAATGGCGTAGGGAATGAACAACACGTGTCTAAAACATTATGGGCTATAGAATCAGTGAATAACCGCCTTTTGAAAATGAAGCATTTTAGACGCATGTGTTCAGTGGGTGTTAGAGAAATCTTTGAGAAAACAGTTCCTAAGTGGGTGGGGATAAAGTATATCTAATTGAACGCCTAAAGGAATGTCAACATGTTTGCTTTTTGAAGCAGTGGCGTGCAATGTGTCTGTGCAGTAATCGCATGTACTATGGAGCTTGTAGCAGGACCGATTGTTCTAGTATTTAAATGTGAATACATTCTGAATAAAAATACACATTTTAATGTTATTAAAATCTGTTTATAGAACCTGGTTGTGTTTTATTTTCAGCGGTTATGGTGTGAACATGTCTGGTCTGAATATGTTACAAATATATTATGATGAAGGAGATGTTGGTACTTATGTAGGAGTTGACAGCCTGTGCCGTAAACTGCGAACCGATGGTGAGAAGGTGTCATGGAAAACAGTCAAGACACAACTTTCAGGGGAGGAAGCTTACATGCTACACAAGCCAGCCTGAAAGCATTTTAAATGGCGAATGATCGTGGTACCTGACATCAATCATCAACGGCAGGCAGATATTACTGATTTGAGTCAGTTCCATGAAGACAACAATGGCTTCTGCTATATTCTCGCCATCATCGACATTCTATGAAAATACGCCTAGGTTGTGGCTTAAAAGAACAAGATGGGTCCCAGCGTGGTCACAGCTTTTAAGTGCATATTTAACAAAAGGCAGAGTCCCCACTACACTACAGACAGATACCAGTAAGGAGTTTTTAAATATGCTGCTACAGGGTGTTCTAAAGCAACACTGGGTGCATCACTTCGTAACACTCTCCGAAGTTAAAGCCGCTATTGTAGGACATTGTATACAAACTTTTAAAACACGGCTCTGGTAACTTTTCATGGCTGAAAACACCCGTAGATATGTGGAGGGGTTACCGGCATTTATAAATGTGTATAACAACACGCATTATAGATATATTAAAACCCTGCACACAGGTGTAACGCCAAAGAATTCCATGGAGGTCTGGAAAAAACTGCACAGTGAAATACTTTTTAAAAAGATGACACTTATGACCCTTAAAAAGGAGGATCATGTTCGGATCTCAAAACACAAGACTATCTTTACAAAGGGATATGAGCAGAACTACAGCAGCAAGAACTTTATCATAGATAGAGTGACTCAAAGTGTATATATAGAGCCATGTGCATCTATATATACTTACTAATTGATTATTTGTGCAAGGCTGTTCAAGGAGTTTTTTAAAGGGATGAGGTCCGGAAAGTCAGTATAGACCAATAGCAAGTTTATAGACTCGAAAAAGTCATAAAGAGTAATGGTTGTGGAGCCAGGAAACAGCATCTAGTCAAATGGCTGGGGTGGCCTGACAAATTCAACAGTTGGGTGCCCGCCAGATCCCCAGAGGTCACAGGTGTGCAGGCGGCATGGAGTCTGCACCTTTCTATATTATGCTCCCCAGTAATGCTTTAGCCGAGATATTTCCAGGGAAAAAAATATCCAACTTTACTGTGAAGCTCGACAAACCCATACATTTGCAGGAACAATGAGCAATGGCACTCACTGAAGTTCAGTACGCCTGATCGTGGGACACTTGAGCCCCAGGGGAAGCCACGTTGATCCTAAAACAAGCAAATCCTCTGAGGCTGTGGCCGGGCGGCTTCCCCAAGTGATATTATCCAAATATACAGGAACTTGTCAGAGTTATCAACAAAGCCATATTAATCATACCCGAGCAAGGTCATATGATGCTACAGCTAGACCCGCAACAGCAGAATGTTTTTTTACAGGGGCTGGATGCATTTGGTAGGTTTTCAACAACGGGAGGACCGTGTAACATATTGGGAAGTGTGTCACACACGGAAGTAAAGAACCGTGGGACAACAGCAGCGCCAATATTAAAAGGGTTTTTATAGCATACTCCTTTACAGCAATATTGTGGAGTATCAAAGGGTGTGGGATAGCTACGCCCCGCTGCTTAGAACCATGGGAATTAAATGGAACGACAACGATATTGTGAACATTCAATACAACAAGCCCAATTACATCCCTGTGTGTAAAAATCATTTCAACACCATCAACATACAGATAGGAGCCCACCAGGGGCAGTTTGTATCATTGAAATGTGGTAATATCTGGCTGCGGTTGCCCTTCAGACTGCTCTGGCTGAAAGACCAATAGAACAGTGTTCTAATGGCTGTGGTGAAGAACTATGATGACCCTGGGACCTATATGGAATGTTACATGAACCAGGCCATTTACAGCAATCAATCACATTTCAGCAGCACCCGGGTAATGTATGGTGCGGCAGTCAGCGGTATCTTTTGAAGTCGTTTTAGATGTGCAATGCCATTCCTACGTCATGGCTTTGAATTGGTTAAACCGCACGTGAGAATGCCTGCCACCAATATTGCAAAAGACATCATGGGAAACGTGACAACATCGGTTGCTGAGCATCTTGCCAAACAGAAAAAGGAGGGGCAGGATGGATCAGGACTCATTTATAAACCACATAGGAGCATTAAGAGGAAGAGGTCAGCATCCCTGCTGTACAGCCCCCACCGAAACCCACCAAGAAAAACAGATCAAAAGTGTGACACGGACAGCTGAGTAAGAATAAGAAGTGTTTTATCTCTTAAAGACATAAGGGTGGTGATATCCTTTAAAAAACAATGTCCTTCCTACCCAGAGCCTCTGGGGAATGTGTGAAATCGGAGCGCTATCTCTTCACTGTACCCCCGACCCAGACCAGCATCGATAACGGTTTCTACATGGAGGTCTCGCCCCTGGTGGCTCTTTCGCAGCTAACCCCCATGGAATTCTTTGTTTCGGGGTCGACCGAGAAGTATCTGGATTTGAACGACACGCTGCTACATCTAACCTGCACGACAACAAAAATGGTGGATGGGACCAACACTGCGGCTACAGCATGAGTGGCCACGATCACCTGCCCGATAGCCACCACGTTCAACCAGGTGGACGTGACGTTGGCTGATCGAATGGTAACACAGAGCGATAATATGTGCGCCTATAGGGCCTATATAGAGAGCCTATTAAATGATGGCCACGATGTCCTGGATAACCAGCTCTCGGTAGGCCTTTTTTATCGGGACAATGCAGGACATTTCGACAATGCCACTCTAGACTGTGATAAAAAGGGGTTCGCAAGGAGAGTCCTTCATGCCAGAACCAGTATAGTATTTGATTTACTAGGCCATCTACACGCTGACCTTTTCTTCCAGGATAAACTATTGATCAATGGCGTTGACCTTAAAGGGAAACTATCCAGAATCATAGATGCTATTTGGCTTATGAGTGGAGATGCTGAACAATACAAACTAGTCATCATATCTGCTAGTTTATTCATCAAGCATGTAAGCGTCTCTCGCACCACTAGAATGGTGCATGCAGAGGTACTGCAGATTTCTAACATGTAGTATACTGTGGAGAGAGTCGCCCTTAAAGTCTTCAGCATTCCTGCCAGTAGCCGGGGTACCAGTCAAGACAACATGTTCCTGGGCCAGCTTCCAAAAATAATTATCATGGGTATTTTTGAAACAGTATCGATGACCGGCGCATATGATTGAAATCCCTTTTACTTCAAACACTGTAATATGAACTATGCAGCACTGCAAAAGGATGGAGTACTGATCCCTGCCAAAGCATATGCTCCTAACTTTGGAGTTCCCAAAATAATCAGGGAATGCATGGGCCTGGTGGCTGTCACAGGGAAGCACATGCGTGATGCACCGGTCTCAATCACATGCAACGAGTGTGCTCTTAGCTATACACTACTGGCCTTTGATCTAAAACCCAACAGCACATCAGTGGGTCATTTCAACCTCCTGAGGAGCCGAAACCTATGCACTGAAATAAAGTTTGAAAGAAACATAACCGCCACGCACTCGCTGTGTAAGGAACTAATGGTGGCAACAGTAAAGACAGACACAAGTGATCACAGTTTAAGGGTGTTTATTAAACTGAATATGCAAGTTGGAAAAATGCCTAATCTAAACATAAAGCTAAAATGGGAGCAAGCTACTACCATCAAATGAAAAATAAGGCAGACCTGGTGGTGTCTTGTCAAATAAAAGGGCCTACACTAAGAAAAACCTATTCACAATCTTTACAGCTAAATACCAAAAGAATGTGGGATGAGGTTCACCAGAAAGAAAGAAGTGTTCACAAATGATAAATCAGGATGTGTAGCCGGGGGTCTCCTTTCCCCATGTTTTGAGCATGGGACAATATGGACTCCTGAGCACAGCACACTCTCCAGCTTTACCCAGCATGAGATGACAGTTTCGTTCTCAGCTATCAGGACTGTTGATGGTCAAGTCTCTTTTCCCTTAACAGTCTCTTGCCTTTCGAGGACTAGATGTAAACAAATAAACAAAACAAAAAGTTCTCTCAGTTGTATTCACGTGTCATTGGGGTGAACTTCTTCAGATCCTAAACAAGTTCTTAGCTATATCAGGACCTTCGGTAGTTAGATCTCCTACTTCCGATGACCTGATATGTTCAGTATAACAGAATAAACGTTCCTTCCTTATGTCACTTAGGGTGAGGGTTCTTCACCCGTGGGTCCCCCTCTTCTGGTCGCAGACCTCTCTCAAATCTCAGCCTACCTCCTTCGGTGCACTGTGACTCATTCACACAACTTTTGGGTGATGGTTCATCACCCCTGGGTCTCCCTCTGCCGTGCGCAGATCCTTCTCGAATCTCAGCCTCCCTGTGTCGGGTTCACTCTGGCTTGTATTCAAAAAGATTTCTCAATTGCATTCACTTGCTTGGGGGGTGATGGCTTTTCACCCCTGGATCCCCCTCTTCCTGGATCAAACCCTTCTCAAATGTTTTCCTCCCTCTGTCGGGTTCACTACGGCATGTCACAGAACACCATTCACCTTTGGCATTCACAAATTTGAACGTCCTTCTCAACAGTTCACTGTGGACATCTCTCTGCCCGTCAAATACTTTTGACTGTACATAGGATTTTTACTAGACCCCTGTATGACCACTTGGACCCCTTTCACGCCTTGTTCCCAAGGCCTTCATGTAACGGTAGTTTCAACAATAGGGTGTTGTAGTCTCTCGGGTGAACACCCATGTGGTGCCGAACTCTTCTCCAGCTGGTTTTCCCCTCTTGTATTAACAGTTCTTTGTACTTTTCTTCAATCAGCCATTTTGCTACTTTTGTTCAACACAGTTCGTTTCTTATTGGATTTCCCCTCGACTCACCGGCTGTGATGAACCACTTGGCTTTTCTTGTCTCTGGATTCAAGGTTGGTACCATGAAGGCAAGCGACTCTCCCTGGCTTGGCTGTCAGCGGAGGAGGGACCCGTGTACTGGTGACATCTGCTGCAACATACGCTGGCTATTGTTCACGGTCTGACGATTCCTTCCACAGAGGCTTTGCAGGCTTAGGTCGCAAAAAGGCAAGGTTGCTTCTCTCCTTGTCATCCTTTCGGTTCTTGCTGCCTTTCTCCTTCTCTTGAACTGTCGTACTTGAATAGCTGAGTCGTTGTGTGGTCTGCCTTGCTCATACTGTGCTCTCGTGCTCTGCCTTTTATCCCTGTGGGGAAGGGAAAGGGCCGTCAGGTGTGTGTGATTCTGGTCAATTTCCTGACTTTGCCTTACCCTTGTATTGGGACATGTCCTGTAAAAGGCTCTGATGTTAGTCTGTTGTCTTTTGTGGTGTGTGAAAGTGTTCATGTGAAGAAAGGAGTGGCAGTGTTTTTAGGATATCCTATGTCCTAGGATGGGGAAAAGGTGTTGGAAGAAGGGGGATACCGAGTGTCACCCGTTGGTGTACCACTTCCACTCCCTGAGGACCCCCATCCAGGTGATCCTCCCTCACTGGTCCACCCCCAGGAACTGCAACGATGGCCATGTCCTGGCCAACGGGATGACACCTTCAGGTTTCTCACAGCTGTTAGTGAGGAGCGTTTTCGAATGTGTTCTCGAGATCAACACACATACCAAAACATACTTTTTGATATTTAATAGATACTCTACAGATAAAAGGATTTTTGCTTAAGCATAGACACGCTCTGAAAACATTTCACGGTGTGTATGCTAGCGATACATGTCCCAAGCGCCTACCCAGAAACGTCTGGTTACCTTGGTGGTGAACACCGATCCACAGGCCAGTGGTGGAACACATTGCATAGCTTTGTGGTTGTAGGATAATGTGCTAACAGAGGTTGACAATTTGGTGCACTTCCTGCGAAACCCTATATATGCTGGGTATTTAACAGACTATGTCAAAAGCATTGCAAAGTATTTATGTTATACCTGTGCTGGCCAAGGGAGCGGTGTTGTGTGCCGCAGATTCACAGATCACGCTGTTCTAATCTACATCTACACTACGCTCGATGCCTCAGCATTAAAAACCACCTACCAAACCCTCCACGAAAAAACCTGCGCAGGCCAAGGGTGCGGTGTTGTGTGCCGCAGGTCTGCAGAGCATCCTGCTCAAATCTACGTCTACATTATACACTATGCTCAAGCCGCTGCGTTAAAAACCACCTACCAAACCCTCTGTGGCAACGCCTGTGCAGGCCGAGGGTGTTCTGTTATGTGCCACAGGTCCGCAGAGCACATTGCTTGAATCTACGTCTACGTTCTACACTATGCTCGACGCCACTGCATTAAAAGTCACGTACTAAACTATCTGCAGCAAAGCCCACGCAGGCCAAGGGAGCAGTGTTGTGCGCCGCAGGTCCGCAGAGCATGCTGCTCAAATCTACATCTACATTCTACACTATGCTCAACACTACTGTGTTAAAAGCCACATACCAAACCCTCTGCGTCAAAGCCCACGCAGGCTAAGGGCACATTTCTTTTGCACCACATGTCTGCAGAGCACGCTGCTTGAATCTACGTCTACATTCTACACTATGCTCAACGCTGCTGCGTTAAATGCCACGTACCAAACCCTCTGCAGCAAAGCATGCGAAGGCCAAGGGCACAGTATTGTGCGCCGCAGGTCAGCAGAACACGCTGCTCAAATCTACCTCTACGTTCTACACTATGCTCGACGCTGCTCTCTTAAAAGCCACATAACAAACCCTCTCTAGCAAAGCCCACACAGACCAAGGGCACTGTGTTGTGCACCGCAGGTGTTAGGCGCTGCACAATGGAGCCACAGATCTTGCCTGCCACGCAATCTCAGCCAAACCACTCTGCTATGGACTTATAACGACCCCAAATAGACCTGAACCACAGCTGGAAACCCAAGGACCTCTACGACATACTCCTCACTATGGCAGCATGGCAGCTGAAGCCCTAAAAGTTAGCCCACACAACTGCATGATGCGCTCCCACCTCAATCGCAATGAAGGTAAGCAGAGGCACGAGAGCCTCCTTGACATCTTGAGACTGCCCCTTGCACCCCTACCCCCAGTGTTATCACGCTGTCCTGTGCACTGTACATACCAGTTCCTGCATCCTCCTATCTCCTCCCACCGGCAGTGCTCCCATTCCTCTCTGCCAGTAGTGAATCTGTCAATCAAGCGACGACCCCCACCAGACATCCCAGAACTAGATACGTCAAACACCAGCAAGAAAGTAACACCTACTCTGCAACCAAAGACAGACATGCCCGGACCAAGGACCCACAGAAATCCCAAGCACGGTAAATCCAACCTTAATCCAGCTATGGACTCAGCCTGCCCCCTCACAGCAATCCCTGACTGCCCACAATGCATCACTGCAGACCCAAACACGTCCGCCGCTCCGCCCCACCCACCCACAGACTTACAAAAAAAGAAACCGTCGACTGCGTCTGTGCACCTGGCCTCCACCCCTAACAAGCAGGTATCCCATTAGCACAAGCCTGCATACAGCACGCCACATTTGGGCGAAACATGCCTAGGGGGCTATGCTAAATGTTGACATTCTTGCTATGCCAAATGCTGTTACAAAATGTGGATACTCCTACCACCAAGTGTGATTTTCCAAATACTGTTACACATACGGCCCCGTATGCTATGCAAAATGTTAATATTCCTACCACCCAATGTGCTATGCCAGATGCTGCTACTCCTCTAGCCCAATGTGCTATGCAAAATGTTGTTACTCCTATAGCCCAATTTGCTATGCCAAATGCTGTCATTTCTACAGACCAGTGTGTCATGCCAAAGGATGTTACTCCTATAACTCAGTGTACTATACCAAATGTTGTTATTCATACCGCCATTCTGCTATGCCAAATTTTGTTACTCCTACAGCCCAGTGTCAAAATGTTGTTACTCATACAGCAAGTCCAATTGCCTCTGCCTCACCTACATCCACAGCCCAAGACGTTGTACACTTCTCCACACTCAAAAATACATGCACCAGAGTCCTGCCACACCGCCCCTTAATTATGCCCTCATCAATGCCCGCTGCCTCCAAGCCCATGCCCTTGACATCAATGACCTGCTCACCTCCCACAACCTGGATGCCCTAGCCATTTCTGAAACCTGGCTCCAGAAGGCCTTTGCCTCTGCACTATCCCTAGAACTCCCCTTTGGCTAGACTATCTATTAACAGTACCACCCCAACACCAGAGGTGGAGGGGTAGCTCTCATTGCCAAAAATTCCATTCCCTTTGGCAAAATCAACTCCTCCCTAGAAAGTAATGAGGACGTTTTATCTCTCAAGCTAGCCATATCCCCCACCTGCACCATCACTCACCACATCATCTACGTACCCCCCCTGCCCCGCATCCAGCTTCCAGGAAAACCTTCTCCATCTCCTCAATGACAATCTTAATAACGCCTCCAAAATCATCCTATTAGGCGACCTGAACCTAGGCCTGAATGACCTTGAATACTCGCAAGCCAAAACCCTCTCCGAAGCTCTAGACACCATAGGATTCACAAATTGCATCACCAGCCCCACGCATAACAAAGGCTGCACTCTGGACTAGATAGCAAACCTCAACTGTCAGTCATCCATCACATCCAACTCCCCATGCCCATGATCAGACCATCCCTCATCCAAAAAAACACAAGCCCGCTACCACCTTACTACCAGCAGCACTAGCACGCAGCTAAAGAAAGCTGACAAAAGACAACCTCATCCCCTTCCTAGACATTCCGGAATCGAAACCGGCATTATCCAAGGATCCTAACACACTTGCAGTCCTATACAACACCATGCTGAAGCAGGCTGTCAATACAATTGCCCCCATCATAGCAAGGAAAGCAAAACCCACCAGGCACGCCAACACTTGGTACACCCCTGAGCTACTCGGACTACGAAACTAAAAATTGACAGCCCAGTCCGCTTGGATAAAAAAAACACTGACCCCGCTGAAAGGGAATTCGCCAAAGCATCCAGAGTCTACAAACAGGCAATCATGACTGTCAAATCCTCTTACTTCAATACTAGGATCACAAATGCCAAATCAGATGTCAGGGACATTTTCTCTATATTCAGGAAACTTGAAACCTCAGTCCTCGCCCCTCAATCCATAGCTCTCAACCATTTGCCTCGCAAAGGCGGGTGAAATCACCCGATTTTGTTTTTGGCGGGTGAGACGCCCATTGGAATGAATGGGAGTGCAGGAGGCTTGGCGGGTGAGTCAGCCCTTTGCAAGGCGGGTGACACCCGCCAAAAGCGGGTGAGTTGAGAGCTATGTCAATCTATCTTCAAAGATGAAACATGGTGCACCAACATTCAAACAGCCATGAGGAGCAAAATAGACTTGCTTAATAATAAAACATGCAATAACCAAAATAGACTGGGTTCACCCCACCTCACAACAGCAGCCACTGCCGCCAACACATCCGCCTCAAATATACCTCCTTTCTCCTTCAAGGCCATCTCAGAATTAGAAGTGCACTCCATTCTAAAAAATCTCAAACCCTCGAAATGCAAAGTTGATGTATGCCCTGCCACAATCATTAAGGAATGTGCTGACATACTATCCCCCTTCCTCACGGCCTTCATCAATGCTTCCATCACCTCTGGAGTAGTCCCATCATGTCTCAAATAAGCCTGGGTACTCCCATTCCTAAAGAAACCAACCCTCTCAAGACCCCTCAGCTCCCAACAACTACAGGCCCATGACTAAAGTCCATTTTCTCCTACAAATCCTGGACAGAGCAGCATACCTTCAGATTCAACACTTCCTAGAAGAAAACCACATAATAGGCCTACGCCAATCAGGATTCCGACCCGGCTATGGCACAGAATCGGCACTACTAGACCTAAAAAATTAGATGGACGAAATTCGGGACAATTGCAAACCTGTCCTGCTCCTCCTTCTCGACTTATCTGCCCCCTCCAACCTAGTGGACCATAAAATACTCTGCCACCACATTACCACATGGGACCACTTCTCGCATGAGGCAACAACCTGGATTCCCTCATTCCTAGAGGGTAGAAACATGAGCGTGTTTGCTGAAAACACGAGCGCTCCCCCTACTACCATTCTATGTGTAGTCCCACACGGCTCCTGCATCTCCCCCACATTATTCAACATCTTCACCAGACCACTATTTAATATCCTAGACGCCAACAGTATAACCTATACAAATTACGCGGATGACACCCAAGTCCTCCCCACCTAGCAGGTTTGTTTGTTTGTTTGTTTGTTTAGTATTTATTATGTGCACCGGACCCTGGGGTATAAGGGCGCAGAAGGTAAGAAGATGTACAGCTTAGAGCACGGTTACAGGTTACAGGTTACAGTAGTTGTAGGTTTACAGGTGAGTAAAACATGGTAACAGACAAGTAGGAACACATTCATGCATTCATTTATCATTTGTTGTTGTCAACCAGTTGATCACATATTGTCTGAATTTGGTAAAAGATTGTTCTAGCCTCGCAGTGATAGGTAGTTCATTCCACAATTGAGCAGCTTTGACTGGGAAGCTAGCTCCGCCTATGGTGGCGAGTTTGAATCGGTGTACTTGGAGGTGATTGGTGTTGACTAGTCTAGTTTGTCTGGTGGAGTGTGTTCTGGTGAATCTGTACTTTAAGTATTGTGGGGCTTTATTATAAAGTGATTTGTATGTGAGGGATGCAGTTTTGAGTCTGATTTTCTCGTAGGTGGAGAGCCATTTGTGTTTCCTTCTTGTTTCTGAGATGTGTTCTCTCTTGGGAATGTTCAATGCTGCTCGGAGGGCATTGTTTTGCTGTATCTGAATTTTGTTGATGGTGTATTTAGTAGCTCCTATGTACAATGCGTTGCAGTAGTCTAGTTTGGAGATGATTAGGCCTCTGGCTAGTTTTAGACAACTGGGCTGAGATAAGAATTGTTTTCCTGCCCTGATTAGTTTACATGTGTAAGCTGTTGATGAGGCTAGGGAATTTACTTGTTTGGAGAATGATAAGGTGGAATCAAGGTATATACCTAACGTTTTTACTTCTTTGGCTACTTGTATGCAGTTCTCATCGATGATGAAGGAGGAGTAGTTTGTATTTAGTTTGTTAATGAGGGAAGCAGTGCCTAGGATAAGTAGCTCTGTTTTATCATCGTTCAGGCATAGGCCATGGGTTGCCATCCATGCCTGAACGATGCTGTAGATTTTGTTCACTAGTGCTGAGTCCTTTTCATAGTCCCCTGTGAGTGGTAGGGGGATCTGGGTATCGTCAGCGTAGTAAGTATACACGATACCCAGGTGGTCCAAGTCATCAAACAGGGGCTTAGTGAAAATGTTATAAAGCGTTGGTGAAACGCAAGATCCCTGTGGCACGCCGCAGGTGATGGGGATGGGGTCTGCAGCTGCAGTAGGTGAGAAGACCCTCATGGTGCGTCGCTAAGGAATTATTGGATCCACACTATAGCCTCAGTAGAGAAATGTGCTGCTGTATCTAAGTGGTTACACAAGACTTTATGATCTACTAAGTCAAATGCGGCAGATAAATCCAATAGGAGGAGAAATGCTGGTTTACCCGAATCTCGTACTTTATCTATTTGGGCTTTTAGATCAATCAATGCAGTTTCTGTGCCGTGTAGTGGACAGAAACCGGATTGACGGGAGCCAAGTAGTTGGTTTTGTTCCAGGAAGTTCTGGATTTGGATATATGCCACCTTGTCCAGAATCTTCAGTAGGAACGGTACGGTAGTAATCGGTCTATAATTAGTGGGAATAGCTAGGTCTAAGGTTGCCTTTTTAAGGAGTGGGAGCACCCAGGACTCTTTTAGGTTGCTCGGGATGGTACCTGTGGTAAAGGAGGCAATAATCAACTTTGTGATGAACGGTGCTAGGTCTCGTGCAGCATCTTTGATAAATTGTGCTAGGCAGAGGTCTCCTTTGCAGTTGGATGGTTTTAGACCAAGTATTACTTTCTCCACCTCTAGTATAGAGACTTTGGAGAAGTCGAATTGGGTGGTTGGATTAAGGTTGGGAAGCGTTTTAATAGAGGGTGATGTGGCCGATGCTAAGGTCTCTCGTTTTAGTTCTATTTTCTTTTGGAGGTTTAGGACTTTACTGGATAATGCATGCTGGATTTCAGAGCACCATTTTTTATCTTTAGTGCAGTCATCTTGAGGTTTTATGGGATTTTCCAGTTCTCTGAGTATGGAGAACAGTTCTTTTGTGCTTGAATTAGCTTGTGTAATTCTGTTGTTGTAGGTCTCTTGTTTAGCTGAGATGATTTCTTTTTTATATTGAGATGAGATGTTAGTTAATTTCAGTTTATTTTCCGGAGTGGGGTGGGCTTTCCACGTATTTTCCCATTTCCTTTTTTCTAATCTGAGATTTTTTAGGAGAGGGGTGAACCAGTTGTTCAGGTGGCTCTGTGGTTTACTATTTCTAAGCTTAAGTGGAGCGATATCATTGAGGGTTTTGTTCATAATGTTATTAAATTCTTCCACTAATTCGTTGGGGTTTAGGTTGTTAGGTAAAGCGTTCAAAGTGGGCATGATACCGGGGAGTAGTTTGTCTAGTGTCATATTTTTTTTGTTTCTGGTAAGTGCAGGTTGTGCACAAGGTTGTTGCAGTTTAGGAGTTATATCGTCCAATGAGAATGAAATTAGATTGTGATCTGTCCATATTTGGGATGAGAGAGTGAGGGTGAGGATTTTGCAGTTATGGTCAGCAATCCAATCTAGGGTTCTCCCTTTGATATGTGTAGGCTCAAACACTCTTTGGGTGTAGCCCAGTTCAGTCAGAATGCTGGAGGCAGCTATGGCTTGTGGGTCATTGATATCATTGAAGCCAATGTGAAGGTCGCCAAGTAATATTCATTGGGTGGTGTCCTTGAGATTTTCTGATAGGGTGGTAGATACGTCTTCTATGAAAGTCTTGATGGGACCAGGAGGTCTATATATCAGATGGAGGTTAAGAGTTTGAGAGTTAGCTGTGGGAGTCTTAGTGGACATTATCTCGCAAGATTCAATGGTTGGTGAAGGAGTAAGTCTCATACCAAGCTTAGTTTTGGCGATGATGGCTAGTCTGCCACCTCGAGATCCACATCTATCCGTTCTAAGGATAGTGTAGTTGTCAGGAACAGCTAGGGATAGTGCTGGGCCTGATGCCTCATGCAGCCATGTTTCTGTTATGGCTAGGAAGTCATAGTCTTCACTAGAAATGACTTCGGATATTTCTATGGCATGGGCGACTAGAGATCTAGCCCCAGGAGGGTAGCTCAGTGGCAGCTGCTCGACTTGGAAACAAGATGACACGAAGCAACACAGGTTCGATCCCTGGGTCCGCGCTTAGAAACCTCTGGGTATTAAGCGCGTTATAAATAACCTATCATATCATATCATATCATATTAAGGCTCCTTTAAGTTTGGGTGTGGATTTTGTATGTGGGAGTGAGGCAAGGTTTATTGACGCTGTGGAGGTGCAGCTTTTTTCTCTATTTATTTGAAGGTTGTTCTGCCTTTTGTAGTTGTGAAAGCTAGGTTTGGGATTGGGTTCAGTGGCCATTTTGGTTCGAAGGTTGTTTGTTTCATATTTGATAAAAGGATCAAAGATTCTCGGTAGTCATGCTCGTAATCTTACATTTCTCTTGGCTATGTTACATTGTATCATGGGTTGTTGTATTATAATTCCTGTAAAGGGGGACATACTGTGAAGTTCCAGTAGTATGAGTAAAGTGCCCAAGTGTACTAGGTTATCCAATAAAAGGTGCATTATATAATGTATAGGGTACCCTGAACTAGGTGAAAGGCTAATTAGTCTAGTTTTCTAGGTGGGCAGGCGAAGTAGCAGGTCATAGAAACTAAGTCTGTCAGTACATCTATATTTGAGAATCAAAATACAGCCAAGAATGAGAGTGATCTAGGCAGGCACAGCTATCTAATGCTAGTGAGGCACAAAATGAGCTAAAAGCAATAATCAAAGTAGGGCACATGTGTACTTAAAAGCGAGATCAGATAATCTGGATGCAGCTATGACAAGGCAAGGCACTCGTAGTCTAGTGTAGCTAGCCAAGGCAGGGCACATGGGCTAATGCTGCTATCAAGGCATGGCGCACAATGTAAGGCTGAAGGTACACAGTCCAGATGCAACTATTGCAGGCTATTACAATACTGCTAACAATGGCAAGGCACACAATGACAAGTTGCAGGATACACATTGCAGGCAGGGTTCACATAGGCTAGTGTCGCTAGCAGAGGCAGGGCAGGCTAATACTGCTATCAGAGGCAGGGCACGTAGCAACAATCAAACAGTAAAGGAGGCACTAGCCAGACTTGTTAGAAGCAGCGCAGGCAATCAAACACTGGGCAGTCAGCGCACGTTAAATGGAGCAATAGTCAGGCTTATTCAGAGCAGATTTGCAATGATGTCAGGGCAGTTAAAAAGCAAGGTAGGTTAATATACTGATAGTGCAAGTATGGGTAATCAGTGAGGGCGCAGGTTAGCATGATAGCATAGTGAACGTACATTCGGATGCAGAGATCGTGTGATCCTCTGCGTAACACTCGAAGGAAGGACGGTTCAATAGTTTGTACGAGGATTGGAGATGCTCGGGCATTAAGTACTGTTCTTTGGCGTGTTGAAATCGCAGGTGTTCGTCATTTAACATTGGTGATGTGAGGGTGGTGCAGCTGAGAGCCTTGACTCTAAGTAAAAACGCTGCAGTGAAGTGGTGAAGTGGCCGGACAGGATTGATGAAGGGGGCTCACCTTGTTAGTGGGATGGTTAGCACACTCACAGGCAAGCTCTCCGGAGCACTCGAGCACGGCAAGCTCGGTCAGGCTCAGTAAGGATGCAGCCTTTGTCGGTCGCCTTCGTCGGGCCGGCTTCGCCTGTCGGTGCACGCCGATAGGCTAAGGGGAAGCGGCCAGCCAATCACGAGGCAAGGCAGGCTTCTGGCCTTGGGACCAAGTGGAGATCAAGCAGCCAAAGCGGCGGCGGCCATCTTAAAGTGGCAAAAACCTTGTGTTTTTGCAAATACGAATTTAGATTGCATTTGTTTCGTTTTTCTGTTCAGCAGTGCAGAGGGCCAGAATGCTTGCAGAGGCAACGCTTGGATAACGCCTCATTTAAATGGAAAAATATGGCATTTTGGACAGTGGTGATGAGCAGTGCCTAATAATAAAAGGTGTAGCCTCCAGGCTTACCTTGCACCAGGCAGTGCTTGTGGATGCATTGGGCTGCTCCTGCAGCTCGGGAGAGAGGGAGCTCCTGCTTGAACCTCAGCCAGCCTGGAAGCAGCTCAGGCTCAGTCAGGATGCAGCCTTTGTCGGTCGCCTTAGTCGGGCCGGCTTCACTTGCCGGTGCACGCCGATAGGCTTAGGGGAAGCGGCCAGCCAATCACAAGGCAAGGCGGGCTTCTGACCTTGGGACCAAGTGGAGATCAAGCAGCCAAAGCGGCGGCGGCCATCTTAAAGTGGCAAAAACCTCGTGTTTTTGCAAATACGAATTTAGATTGCATTTGTTTAGTTTTTCTGTTCAGCAGTGCAGAGGGCCAGAATGCTTGCAGAGGCAACGCTTGGATAACGCCTCATTTAAATCAAAAAATATGGCATTTTGGACAGTGGTGATGAGCAGTGCCTAATAATAAAAGGTGTAGCCTCCAGGCTTACCTTGCACCAGGCAGTGCTTGTGGATGCATTGGGCTGCTCCTGCAGCTCGGGGGAGAGGGAGCTCCTGCTCGAACCTCAGCCAGCCTGGAAGCAGCTCAAGAAGAAGATTCCAGGGCACTCAACACAACCGATTCCATCATCCAGACCTGGATGGCGGCAAACGGCCTATGCCTCAACAAGGGCAAACCGAAATTCTGCTAATAGGGCCTCCTGGCGACACTAAAAAAACTCACCAAACAATACTCCACAATGCTGATCTAAAACATAAAAATCCTGGTCTCTCCCACTGTCAAGACTTTAGGAGTTGATCTAGATGCCACCCTCTCTATGTCCCCACAAATCAGCGCCATCGCCTCATCTACAGCATACTCCACCAAACTATTTAATGCAGCAAAACCGTTCCTGCCACAGCAAGTTGCCTCACCATAGCTAGAGCCATCATAGGCTCTAAACTAGATTACTGTAATGCCCTATTTGCTGGCACCTCCTCTAAAAACCTCCAAAACTCCAAGTCATCCAAAATAATGCACTCCGGGCAGCTCTCAGCATTCCTAGAATGGAATACATCCTGACAGCAAGAACAGAGGTCCACTGGCTATCCATCAGAGAAAGAGTCCTGCTGAAAACATTAGCCATTACTCACAAGTGCCTCGCTAACTCAGCCCTGCCTTATCTCTCCCAGAAAATAAGTAGAGCCCATTCCTCCAGGCCAACCAGAGCACCATATACCAACAGATTATTGTTACCAAAAGTCAAACGCACCAGAGCAGGTGGAGCTAGCTTCCCTTTTATAGCAGCCAAACATTGGAGCACACTGCCCCATCACTCAGAACTGAACCCTCCCATTGAGCCTTCCACAAAGCACTCAAAACATGGCTATTCAAATAAGACCAATACGTATTGTGTACTCTCTCATTCCAATGATAACCGCATGTATTTGTCTTGTATCATATGCCTAAGATTCCTATGTACACCATGTATCATATGCCCAAGATTTCTGTAACAGCGCCACAATGCTCCTGGGCTGCTGTGCACTTTATAAATGAATAAAATAAAATAAATAAAATACCACTGTGGCGGTTCAACACTCTAAAGCCGTGATCTGTGGTCAGCACTGTATATTCTTTATCAGTAAAATGTCTGAATGGAGATCGCTGTTGGCTGTTTTAAATGTATTCGAACAATTGCAATCTAAACTATCAAATGGTGACCAGATTCATAAACAAGACGTTACCTAATGTGTATAGATCTCGCAAAATGTTCACACTGTGTGGAAATGCGGCTCGTCTATCTAGTGATACATGTATCAATAAAATAACTTTTTTTTAAATTCAACAAGCGTAGTGTGTTACACATAATAAATACTGCAACATAATAAAGAACCTGTCGGTTTTACGATTTGAAAACAAACATTTATATTTGCAAAATAAAAAAAGACATACTTAATACAGAAAGAATAAATTATAACACGATCATGGCAATACAGAAAAAAGAAATGTATACATTCAGACTATGATGGTGAGCACATTAATTATATAACCATATAAGGCGGTTGCGTCTTCAGTGAGGCCTAGGTGCTTCAGTGGTATGGATGATGGGATGTTGTAGATTTGTGAGGGGGTGGGTAAGGATTCCTTATACCATCTGCTATTCCATGCCTCTTTGGGACTGGGGGAACAGGGGCTGTTCATAGGGGTATATAGATAGCTGTGTTGTTGAAATAGGAGTAACGGGGGCACCTGTTTTTAGCCACTCCAGAAGGCATCGTTGGGTGACATTACTCACAACAGCTGTATTTAAATCATTGACCGCTTGCATAAATTTGTTCCAGCGGATGGGGACATTTATTATAGACGTGGGGTGTTGATTCGTAACACCCTGTATTAAATCAGACAGGTTCGAACCCCTTATAACCCTACCTCTGTAAATTAACTTTCCACTAGAGGTCCAGCCGGCCACATCCTTTGCAAGTTCCATCTTATTTAGCAACAGAGGCGTAGACAGGGCAGGGCCTGAGCAGGCCAGACCCACCCAAAATCTGTAAATGCCCACTCAGCAGTGAAGTGTGGAAATGTACAGATGTTAATGCCACTGCGGTGGTCCCAGCTGCATTAGCTTCAGGCCCCACTTGTTAGGCAATCCTGGCTATACCTCTGTTTAGCAATAGTTTTGCGTTTCTAGCATTGGTTAAGAGTATTCACCACACCACGTCCATCACTACCCAATCTGACCCTGGTAGAGCCTTCACACCACTAGATTCTTCGGGAGGCATGTATAAAGTTAGTTTTTCTCTGCATCGCCAGGCCAGGTTTAAATATTTATGCAAAATATCTGTATAAAAGGCTGCTTTATCATACAACGGTAAATCAGGTCCATTTAAAACATCCTTAATTTCTGAGTCGAGACGCATAGTGCCAACCTTCCTCATATATCCCAATCTGGCAGGGATTTGGGGGTCGTCAGACTTTCCAACTACAGCTTGTCCACCAAATACATGTTATGGGTGTGCTCCATCACTGCCCCCCAGGCAAGCTGGTGAATAGCAGTAGGGCTATGACTACCAAACATCCAATGAATTAGCCAGCATGCCAGAGCACTTTTCTTTTAGACCTTAGCAATATGCACTTATTGACCAGCTTCTTGATGACCTGCTTTTTCTTTTTCAACACACTTATTTGATGGTGTGATAGGGTATGCGTTCCTTTAAAATGTTCTGAGCAATCTCTGAAATAGCAGCCATCAGATCATCAAAGGCCATGGCTATAATGGCCTTGCTTTGTTGAGAGGTGGCGTATACAAGCATTCTGAGAAGTTCAATGTTTCTCCATATGCGTGTCGACATGGTGAAAGCATGATCGGCAACTGATGCGGTAATGTGATTAATGTTGTTTTTTAGATAACATTTTAGGAATACACACAGTGGGTAACCCTGGCAGGAATATATTGGTGCACAATCTATAATCCTCTACAGTGGGTTTTTAACTGAACAAATCAACACATTTTAGATGGATAAATCTGGTGTGCCATCACAGCTATTTGCTTTTTATCCCGGGGGGTTTAAATAACACCAAATAACTAGCATTTTGCCCTATAGATCTGTTGCTCTGGCTCTTGTTGAACAAGTTTTGCACAGTTTAACAAATGCTTAGATAGCGGTGGTGGGAGGATTGAATAAAAGATTTTTCTAGCTCTGCTTTCTGGCCCCCCTCGGTCATCAAATTGAGACTGTCGGGCATACCCTCTACAAACCAAAGGTGCTTAAACTGTTTTTGCAAGGTGTTATTAAGAGGTTGCCAGCAGCTGTAGAACTAGACAATATTATCAGAAACGTGTGTCATTGTAGTGTTGACGTTTTTCGACAAAATAACTCTTGCCGAGCGAGAAGGCCCTGCCAGCACACACACAAACGGATGTTGTATCTTGGTATCCATAATGACAAATACTTGAGCATTAGCAAACCTTATACAGATATCTACTTGTGAATGCCTTTCAACCTTCTGGTCGCTAGTAAAACAAACACCGCTATATCTGGACGTCACGTGAAAACCTACAAATGAAATGCAAGGTCTTCTCTAGGTTACCTAAAAGCGGCGAATAAAAACATGTGACAGCTTTTGCATATCTGTTTCAACACTATGGTTGTAAAGACTAAAAATAAACATATCCACTGTATATGATACAAAACATAGATTTAGATATTATAATGAATCATCCAACATATGGCTGCCCCACCCATGGTACCTGCAGAACAATACTTCACACTTAAAAACTGTAGTGGCTCCATCACATTCTGTAGTGGCAGTTGTTGGGGTCAAAGCCTCTAGCTACAATGTCACCTTGATGGCTGTGGCATCGCCCCAGCTGCATGTTCTCTGATAATGACAAAACAATAACCGCTGTTAAAGGTCCCTGGGCTCTAAAATAGCAGCAACATCCAAAACCCCAGCCGCTTTCCAATATAATTCCACTGTGTGGACAGAACGGGACAAAGGTGTCATGTGGGGTAGAAGAACCCGCATATGGTTAACCAATCCAGACGTGGACTCACTCTGTCTTAGAAAGGATCAGCTTTACATCAGTGATCAGGCCTGACTAGCCGATACATGTGCCTGGGTTTGCTGATGGTGTTCTTGTTCAAAAGAGATTTGCCTAGGATTTCGTTGCTGGACGGCCCTTGTGAGTGGGACAAAGACTGATATGCAAATTGATATTTCTGCTCTGTGAAGGGTCCAATGAGCCAAAACATGATTGTAGTCCATCCTGAGTTGAAGAAATTCCATACAACAGGGTATTTGAACCATGATCAATCTCAGAATAGGGTCTCACTCCTTTGAAACTTTGCAAAAGTTAGGGTTTCACCCAGAGCAACCCAGGGTAATCCAGACGTGCACCCCTTGCTCACTGTGTCTTAGAGAGGTTCAGCTTCACCTCACTGATGAGGCCCGACTAGGCCGAAATGTGTGTCTGAGGTTGCTGATGGTACTCTTGTTCAGAGGGGATTTGCCTAGCATTTGGTGCTGGACTGCCCTTGTGGGTGGGACAAAGACACATAACAAATGGAAATGTTTTCTCTGTGAAGGGTGCAGTGAGCTAAAATGTGATTGTAGACCCTCCTGAGCTGAAGACTTTCCACAGAACAGGGTATTTGACCCATATTCGTTCTCAGAAGAGAGGCTCCCTCACTCCTTCGCACCTTTGTAAAACTTAGGGTTTCATCCTAGGTGACCCTGGGTAATCCAGACGTGGACCCCCTGCTCACTGTATCTTAGAAAGGCTCAGCTTCACCTATCTGATGAGGCCCAACTAGGCTGAAACACGTGTTTGGGGTTGCTGATGGAACTATCGTTCAGAGGAAATTTGCCTAGTGTTTCTGTGCTGTACTGCCCTTGTGGGTGGGACAAAGACTGATACGCAAATGGATATTTCTCCTATTTGAAGGGTGCAGTTTGCTAAAACGTGTTTGCAGTCCCTCCTGAGTGGAAGAAATTCCATAGAACTGGGTATTTGACCCATGTTCATTCTCAGAAGAGGGGCTCCCACACTTCTTTGTAACATTGTAAATCTTTGGGTTTCACCCTAAGTAACCCAGGGTAATCCAGACATGGACCACTTGCCCACTGTGTTTTAGAGAGGCTCAGCTTCACATCAGTGATGAGTTCTGACTAGGATGAAACGCTTGTCTGGGGAGGCTGACAGTACTCTTGTTCAGAGGAGATTTGCCTAGCATTTTGGTGCTGGGCTGCCCTTGTGGGTGGGACAAAGACTGATATGAAAATGGATATTTCTCCGCTGTGAAGGGTGCAGTGAGCTAAAGCGTGGTTGTAGACCCTCCTGAGTGGAAGAAATTCCATAGAACAAGGTAATTGACCCATGTTCATTCTCAGAAGAGGGGCTCCCACACACCTTTGTAACTTGTAAACCTTGGGCCTTTACCCGAAGTGACCCAGGGTAATCCAGACATGGACCCGTTTCTCACTATGTTTTAGAGAGATTCAGATTCACTGCACTGATGAGGCCCGACTAGACTGAAACATGGAGGAGATTTGTCTAGCATTTCAGTGCTGGACTGCCCTTGTGGGTGGGACAAAGAATGATATGCAAATAAATATTTCTTCTCTGTGAAGGGTGCAGCGAGCTAAAACGTGGTTGCAGGCCCTCCTGAGTAGAAGAAATTCCATAGAACAGGGTATTTGACCGATGTTGGTTCTCAGAAGAGGGGCTCCCAAACTCCTTTGTAACTTTGTAAAATTTGGGGTTTCACCCTAAGTAACCCAGGGTAATCCAGACGTGGACCCCTTGCTGACTGTGTCTTAGAGAGGCTCAGCTTCACCTCACTGATTAGGCCTGACTAGGCCAAAACAATTGTCTGGGGGTGCTGATGGTACTCTTGTTCAGGGGAGATTTGCCTAGCATTTCGGTGCTGGACTGCCATTTTGGGTGTGACAAAGACAGATAAGCAAATGGTTATTTCCCCTATGTGAAGAGTGCAGTGAGCTAAAACATGGTTGCAGACCCTCCTGAGTTGAAGACATTCCACAGAACAGGGTATTTAACCCGTGTTCGTTCTCAGAAGAGGGGCTCCCACAATCCTTTGCACCTTTGTAAAACTTATGGTTTCATCCTAAGTAACCCAGGGTAATCCAGACGTGGACCCCTTACTCATTGTGTCTTAGGGAGGCTCAGCTTCACCTCACTTATCAGGCCCGACTAGGCCGAAATGGTCGCCTGGGGTTGCTGATGGTACTGTAAGTGATTTCAATCCAGCACTCCAACTAAGTCAATGCCTAGTTTGGGATGTCCAATGGAAACCCTTATTGATATATTTTTATGTCAAAAGTTCTTTTAATTCTGGATAATGTACCCTTATATAACGCTTTAGCAAGGGTGGAGTTAATCGTGGTGGGACTCCCTTTCTCCTGCGCACCTCCTCTTTTCTTGTTTCCGAATCTGACCAGCAGCCTGGATCCTGGTTTGTCGTGGGACCAACTCCGGGGTTCCCATTTATTTGTAAGAATTGTGGGGATGACAAACTCTGGACCAGTTGGGCGCTGGTAGGGTATGGTGGTCCAATGGTCGCTGTTGAGCGATTTGATCAATTATATGGTCCAGTCAAGTCATAGGGGGTCATTCCGAGGTTGGAGGTAAGTATTAGTTCTTACCGGCATGGCGGAAAGAACGAGTCCGATCTGGTACCATATTCCGACCTCGCGGGCACGAGCTTTCCGCCATGCCGGTAAATCCCCTAGCGGCATACCGCTAAAGGGCCCGTTAAACCCCTTACCGGCATGAAGCGAGACGTACTTAACAACACCGCCGTCGAAGCTTTGCCGACCGTAATTAGCGGTGACCGTAATTTACGGTATCCGTAAATTAGGGTCACCGCTAAATAACGGATACGGAAATTACGTCATCGCACAGTAGCGCGGCGGCCATTTTTAAAAACACAATCCATTGCCATCCTCTCCAGGTAGCACCCTTGGGATAACCTGAACCTCGGAAAAGGCCTACACAACCGCCAGCTATGCCCAAAGCACCCAAGAAGTCAGCGGACCGCCTCCGCAAGCAGCGCTTCAGCCCCGAGGAGCTGCAGGCCCTGGCGGGCCACCTGGAGGAGCACGCAGATGTCGTGTTCAGCAGCGACATGCGCAGAGAGGCAGTGGCCCGCAAAAAAAACATATGGGCAGAACTTGCCCAAAGGGTGAGCGCGGTAGGCACCACCCCTCGCACCCCCAGGGACTGCCGCAAGAGGTGGGACGACTTGCGGTTGAGGGTGCGGAGCATCCTCTCAACCAATCGCAGCCAGGCACTGCAAACTGGAGGTGGACCAAGTTCACCAGTGAAACTAGAGCCATGGGAGGAGACATGCGCTGCATTGATAGGCACAGAAGCAATCGAGGGCGTCGGCGAAATGGGGTGTGGGGCTCCGTCGTCTGCTGATGGAGGTGAGTGTCCAAATTCAATACCGCCAATGGCAAATACATGCAGAATACACCTCCATGCCACGTCCAATGCACATTGTCATACTGCCCTCCACCCATCCTGATAATGGCAAGACAACTGCCACCAAGGGACAAGTGCCACCACAGAATGCCCACCAACCACAGTGCAGTAAGTAGCACATCCCAATAAGCACACTGTGCAGCAGGCTTGGCAGTGTGCGAGTCAGACTGCACATGACCTGGCCAGGATTAGTGACTCGAACACCTGCGTACATATCCAACACATGCGTAGAATCCAGTGATGTAGTAACGGCCAAAATGCCACCAACCCAAAATGACTGAAATGTGAATGCTGCCATTAATTACATTAGCGTCTCACACAACCACTCATGTTGTACCTTTGTTCTACACCCACAGGCAGTGAGCATGAGGGCGATGAGCCTGAGAAAAGCCGTCCCACCACATCGAGTGCCAAAGGCAGGGACCACCGCGTACCGGCCAGGAAGGACCGAACCACCACAGCTCCTCCAAGGCCCATTGAGGTTGCACAACCCCCATCCCCACTGCATCTGCGCCTGTTAATATCGCCACACCAAGGTCAGAGGATTCCAGCATCTCTGGGGAGGTGGCAGCCACGGCCCCTCTGCAAATTGTGGACAGCCCCTTGTCAATTTGTGGTGCGTCTGAGGAGGAGTACTACCCCACTGTACACACACCCGAGCCCTACAATGTCCCCAGGTGTCATCCAGTGAATCAGGGGAGGGTGACACACCAGTCCGAAGTGCACGTGGCGATGCACCGGGAGACGCAGATCCCGTGCCCAGTACCCCATTTGAGGCCCTGTCAGGGCATGTTGCCCCAATACCCTGCAGGGATGATATGCCATCCCAGGATGCACTACGTGCAGGACAGCTCACTGCCCTCATTACTGTCTTCAATGAGGAGAACCGCCAAGGCAGGTTGGAGTTACTGGAGGAGCTCAGGCAAATGCGTCAGGTGTTCACGGAAGGCACCAACCGTGTGTGTGGGGCATTTGGAAGAATTGCAGACGCCCTTGTGGCAGCACATCCCACCCATGTGACTCAGCAGGAGGACACCCCCTCTACCAGTCGCCCCACCCCGGCAAGCCCGGTGCGCCGCTCGCTGCGTTCTCAGCAGCGCAGGAACATGCCCCCCCCCGGGCCCTGGAAGCATGGATGAATAGGCAATGCTGGCACGTGTGGACTCAATGTGCTACACGGGACTAGTGTTGCGGAGTTGGGGGGGTGAGGGTATGTATGGGAGTTGGGGGGAGGAGGGTGAGGGTGTGTATGGGAGTTGGGGGGAGGGGGGTGAGGGTGTGTATGGGAGTTGGGGGGAGGGGGGTGAGGGTGTGTATGGGAGTTGGGGAGGGGGGTGAGGGTGTGTATGGGAGTTGGGGGGAGGGGGGTGAGGGTAGAGGTTTTGTTGTTCACGTTGGAACCTACAAATACAATACACCGGTTGTGCATAAAAATATCAGAGTGGACATTGTTCAATGTGCATGCATCTTCTAATGACTGACAGTGCATGGTGTACATGTATCCCCACAACCAGTGCCCAATGCCCTGTCATCCTGACACCCTCAGCTGACTTGAGTGTCAGAAATATTGTCCAATCAATGATTGCCACACGGCACATCCCTCCTGTGCACCTGCACCGTGATGCTGTCCTGCCATTTCTTCCTCCACCCCCTCATCATCATCTGGTGGTAGAAGTTCCAGGTCAGGGGGCAGTGGCACGTTCCGACGGATGCACGCATTGTGCAGCTTTACACATCCCATGGTGATCCTGGGCACCTTCTCGTGGCTGTTGATGAGTGCTCCACCCGAACGGCTGTGGCAACAAAATAGTGCCTTCAACAGGCCAAATGTCTGCTCTATGGTCACCCATGTACGGATATGGGCTCGATTGTAGTCCTCCTCATGCCTGTTCTGTGGGTTGCGGATAGGGGTCATGAGCCACGGCTTCCAAGGGTAGCCACCATCACCTGCATGGAAGGGGAATGAAGGTAAGTGTTTGTACATTGATGGTGGGGAACTGTAGCAGTCTTGCATGGCAGCTGGTGATTTCTGGCCATACACACATGTCCCTGGTTGCATCAACCCCATTACTGGCCCGGCTATGTGTCCTGTGCCATGGAATGATGGAGGGGGTAGCTTCTTCAAGGTGGCTTATGGTGTGCACTCACATCTTGTTGCACGTGCACCGTATATGCATGCAGCAGTGTTGGCCTGAATTCATTGATGTGTTGGGTTCTGTGGGATTTGGTGGCAGGGGGTGTTGACTGTAGTCAGTAGCATACTCGTCTTGCTGCACTGATCAGTACCATGGTGACTTGCACCACTACCACGGGTGTGCGGAACCAGGGACACGCTGCGGTATCCCTGTTGGGCTCACTTCTATGCACTCCCAGGACGTCTGTCTTGTGTGGTGGGATGCAGGAGGCTGCGAGATAGTGCATATGCAGTGCATGGTGCAGGATGCCCTTACGGTGTGTGTGGTCCGCCGATGAGTGGTGCTTGTGTTATGTTATTGGGCCAGGTTACCTGTCGGACGAGTAGTGTTGTGTTTTGTACATTCTGTCATCGCTGTGAGGTTAGGCAGTCATGTGCCATGTCGATTGCCTTGGGGCACTGTGTTCTGTGGGGTGCACATCGTGCACTGGCGTCAACATTCCCACACAGGTGTGGTATGCACCCCCACCCTTTCCCACCAAGTTGGGGTATTCATCCACCCCAATCATGGCACCAATGCGCTGCCATGGCCCAATCAGGTGATTCACCAAGCAGCCAGGCACGTTGTCCAGAATGTAGCTCCACCTAGCGTGGTAGCATGGGGTTTTGCAGGACCAGGGGGTCATGTCTTGTTCGGGGGCATTGGGCACCGCAATGTGTGATGTCTTTACTGGCATTTCATACCATCTGGGCGTCAATGGAGCGGTATTGCTTGCAGTTGCGATACGCCACCTCCATTGCATGTGGACAGTTCAATTCCACGTGGGTGCAGTCGAGGGCACCCATGCAATTTGGCATGCCTGCCAGTGCATGGTAGGCAACTCATGTATCCAATATCTCCTGGGGTGTCCGGGGTAGGGATATGTAGTCCCTTGTGTGTTTCAGGAGGGCATCCAGCACTTGTTTGAGTATCTGTGAAGATATGGCCTGTGGTATGCCATGCATGTGCCCCACTGTATGCTGCTACGTGCCTGTGGCAAGGAAGTTGAGTACAGACACTACCTTGAGTCGAGGGAGGATTGCGGGGTGGATTTCTATGTGGCTCACTATGTCGTCATGTGTCAGGTCCACTATGGTGGTGATGGTGTCCCGGTCAAGCCGGTACAGGGTGTGGATCTGCTCTGGTGTGAGGTTGAAGGGGGAGGCTCTGATGCGAGTGATTGGGGGCTGCTGGCGTGGTAATGGTGGCTGCACCGGTAGGGCATGCCGGGCCTGTCGTACCATCCTTCTCCTCCTGTGTATCCTCTGTGGTGGTGGCTGTGGTGGTTGTTGTTGTTGCTGTTGTTGTGGTAGCTGCCTTGCATGCAGGGCCTCCGGCTCCGGTAATGCTGCTACTATTGGTGTCATCTTGGTGTGGGAGGGGGTGTGGTGGGTGGGTGGGCTCCTTTTATGCTGTGTCAGACTGCATTGAGTCCACCTGTGCTGATTGTGTGCACCTGTGGCTCTAGGAACCACTGCTCAGAGTTCTTTACTCCTTCTCTGAGATGCCTGTATGTACTCCATGCCGGTAAGGTACTTTACGGCCTTGGGGATGCCGTAATTTACGTGTGCTACTTACTTGGAATCAGCTCCGGTTTACGCCATGCCGTTAATTACGGCATGGTGGGTCGCGCACGCGACCCAAGACCGTAAATTACGGCATAGTAGTTTACGGTGCCGTAATTTACGGTCTGAGGGGTTGGAATAGCGTGGAGCGGAAAACCATGCCGGTAAAGCATTACCGGCATGGTTTGGACCTTACCTCCAACCTCGGAATGACCCCCAGAGTCATTAATTTGTTTGATGCGCGTTTCAACCTAAGTCTTTTTCAAGGTTGTGATTTGGTGATGTTGTGATGTGCACCGTGAAGTGACATAGTGATACCCATTGTTATTTATGACATATATATTCCATTCAATATGCATGTATTTAATAAATAGTTTCAGTAATGAGGAATGGAAGCACATTGTGGCAACAGATTGGTAATTAGCAAAACCCGTGATCGCGAGTGGTGGTGACGGGGTGAATAACAGGGCAGAACATATAACAATTGATAGTTACATTTAGGCATGACGAGGTGTATAGTTACAGTTCAAGTAAAATTGAGACAGAGTAAGAGACAATGTACCAAGGGAGACAAAGGAAAAGGAGAGTCAATTAGTTGAGTCAAGGGCCAAAAGAATTTGGTATGACAGCCTTGTTGATGGAATGTAGTAGAAGCGGAGTCTTACCCAATTGAGTTAAGGTGTGGACTTCAAAATGCTGTAAACTGGTCCTCCCAGATAAGGGCGTCAGGGGGGCTGGATAGCCAATCTGAAAAGTAGATAGATAGGGTTCTCAGTAGGGATGGGACCCATGGACGAGTGGCCGATGTTAGATAGATATCAAGCGGGAGAGTTAAGGGTGCTAGGTTGTAGCAATTAGGCAGTAGGCCGGAGAGGGACGTCTATGAAGGGGCGACTGATGGGAGGCTTACCGTTGGCCGGGTCCGGCGAGTTTGTGGCGTGCAAGCTTTCTCGGAAATCTATGTGCTGTGGATCAGCCCTACTTTCGGGAATTTATGAGAGCATGGTGCGGATTGGTTGGTTCATCGAGCGGTGTGATTGGTCTAAGAAAGCCGTCCCGAGGGTTGGGAATCTGTCATGGTTAACGTCACAGGGGTGGGATTAGAAAATAGAGGGGAAATGCCCAGAACGAGCCTGATCAGGATAGGTATATGGAAGGAAGTTACATCAATTGCGTCCTTAATGCATGTGTAGGCAGAAACTCTCACAGGTTTATGAACGACTGATTACAGGAAAACATGGAAATCATGGTCACTATTTAATCCAAAAGTAACGGCGCGATATGTGCATATCAGCTTTGCTTCTTTCTGGCGTAGTTGGAGTTCTCTATCTCCGCCCCTTATGTCGGTTAATATTTTCTCCAGTCCCACGAAGGTGATTCCTCCTTGTTGTCCCACTGGTGTTCTTCCTGCGAGTGGATATCTGGTGTCCTGTGAATGTAGGGAATTGAGATGTTCCCTGATCCTTGTTCTGAGTTCGCTTTTAGTACTCCCAATATATTTGCGATTACATACACAGTTAATAGCATAAACCACAATTTTGGATCTACAGTTGATGTATTCTCTGATTGTATGTGTGTCACTGGTACTAAAAGTCAAAGTCTTGGTCATTGTAGCGAATTTGCACATGGAGCAGTTTCCACACTTGTAGAAGCCCACTGGTTTGTTGCTGGTGAGCCAGTTGCCATCAGTTTTTGGAACAGGCGCCATGAATGATGGACTGAGGATGTTTTTGAGTGTTCTGGCCTTAGTATAGGTTAGGATTGGCTTGTCTGGGATCCATGCCTTGATACCTTCATCTATTGATAAGATATGCCAATGTCTCTTCAGAATCTTCTGTACCTGATGGCTATCACTGCAGAACTGGGTAATGTATCTTATTGGGCTGTCATTTGTTACCTGTTTACTGGTGGGTACCTTGGGAGTCAAAAGCGAGCTGCGTTCTCTACTGTTAGCCATAGCTATGGCTGCTTGTATTGATTGGTCCGGGTATCCTCTCTCATGAAAGCGTCCGCTAAGTGTTGCACACTCGTTTCCATATGATGGCCGGGTGCTGCAGTTCCTTTTGGCTCGGAGGAATTCACCTTTGGGGATATTATTGATGACAGATCTTTTGTGGCAGCTGGATGCGTGCAAGACTGAGTTGACATCTGTTGGTTTCCTATAAGTTGAGGTCATTAGTTCTGTGCCAGCTGGTGTGATAGTGATATCCAGGAAGTCAATGCTCACCTTACTTGAGGTCCCCGTTAGTTCAATCCCAAAAATGTTCTCATTCAAATAGCGTTTCAATGACACAAGTTCTTCATCTGTACCACACCAGATCATCAGGATGTCATCAATGTATTGCATCCAAGTGTGGATCAGTTTGTTGAAATCGTGGTTGGTGAAAGCGTGTACTTGTCCATAATGGTGCATGAATAGGTTGGCCATTGAGGGTGCATATGTCGCACCCATGGCTATGCCTTTTGTTTGCCTGTAGTACTGTTGGTCAAATAGGAAGATAGTATTGGTCAGTGAGAATTCCAGAAATTCTTTAGTAAGTTCCAAATGTGACCAAAATGAGGCTGATGCTTTTGTGAAGGCAAAATCAATGGCCTTTAGGGCTAGTCCGTGGTCTATGGATGTGTAAAGGGCTTTAACATCCAGAGTTACCAGAGTGTAGTCTTAGTTCCACACGATATCCTGCAAAATTAGTAGGGTGTGCATTGTGTCACGTAGGAAGGTTGGTATCTTTGGGACCTCAGGTGCCAGGAAATCACCAAGACGAAGTCAAAATCAGAAAATGCAGAAAATTTGCAAGGGATGAAAGAGATTACCAAGACAATAGAGTCTTCACCTTCCAACCAAAGTTTGACAATATACAAGGAAATAACTCCAAACGAAGTTCCCCAGCCAGCTCTCCAGCAACATCGGATGCAGATAGTGAACCAGAACAAGAAACTGAAGAGAATGAAGACTGTGACCAGGCACCCGATACACCACAAGCAGAGACCGAAAGGTCAGCACCCCACATAGAGAAGGAAGGGGCTGCATCAAGATTGTCCAGACAACATGAACTAAGCAGAAGCATTGGCTATAATTTCCTTGACGAGATCCAACGCTACAGGAAAGGAACCCAAGTCCCACAACAGCAACAACAACAACAACAACAACAATGAAATAACAAACAAGTCCCTTTTTTAGACCCTACCCGGGGAAATATCCCACCAAGATTAGAGCCAAGAGAGGCAAGAGAGCGGGGACCAAGAAACGCCCAAGAAGAACAAGAAAGTGCTATCAGACTAACAATATCCCAAACACAGCTACAGCAACGAACGCTAAGATAATATACTTAGTGACAAATCTCTCCAAACACATCCTCTCAGAACATGACTCAGAAATCTTGAACAAAGGTCTCTCTTTTGCTCCAGCAAAGCAAACCAACTATGTGAATGCCCAGATTGACCTATTCAAATACATCAGGAAACTCAAACTCAAGAAATTCTTCTCAAAACAAGTCAAGTGGAAACAACCCAAACCTGTACCAGGACCACTTAGCACCTTAGATATGGAACATCTTGAATGTACCCACCTCCTAACAACCCTGGACCATTCACCCAACAAGGAAACACAGACCATCCACCAGACCATGCAAGAACTGAATATTGAAGAAAGCAACTTGAAAATACCAGAAATGAAACCAAAATCCAAATTCACTCCCAACCTACAAGGGCACAATGCAATAGACATTTTCAACCTGGCGGTCACAAGAGACCTCCAAACATTACAGGACCGTATGAGAATGAACCATTCAAGAGGAGAATATAATATTACCAGTCAAGAACGACTGGCACTCAAGAGATTACAAGACAACCACCAAATCATAATCAAGGAAGCTGACAAGGAGGGCAACGTGGTCATAATGGACAGATCTGACTACGTAAAAATGGCCCTCATTCATTTGACTACACCTGGTTGCTACGACACCATAAGTAAGAACCCAATGAAGGAAATCCTAACGGAAGCCAGCAGCCTGCTGACCAAATGGCACAAGCGTGGACTTTTGTCAGATGATGAAATGAAATACCTACACCTATCACACCCTAGGATGCCGACGATCTATTTTTTGCCTAAAATTCACAAGATATTTGACCCCATACCAGAAGGATGCCCAATACTGAGTGGGATAGGATGGGTAACGGAACCTTTGAACAAATACATCAACAACGTCCTGGCACCTGAGGTCCCAAAGATACCAACCTTCCTACGTGACACAATGTACACCCTACTAATTTTGCAGGATATCGTGTGGAACCAAGACTACACTCTGGTAACTCTGGATGTTAAAGCCCTTTACACATCCATAGACCACAGACTAGCCCTAAAGGCCATTGATTTTGCCTTCACAAAAGCATCAGCCTCATTCTGGTCACAGTTGGAACTTACTAAAGAATTTCTGGAATTCTCACTGACCAATACTATCTTCCTATTTGACCAACAATACTACAGGCAAACAAAAGGCATAGCCATGGGTGCGACATATGCACCCTCAATGGCCAACCTATTCATGCACCATTATGAACAAGTACACGCCTTCACCAACCACGACTTCAACAAACTGATCCACACTTGGATGCGATACATTGACGACATCCTGATGATCTGGTGTGGTACAGATGAAGAACTTGTGTCATTCAAACGCTATTTGAATGAGAACAATTCTGGGATTGAACTAACGGGGACCTCAAGTAAGGTGAGCATTGACTTCCTGGATATCACTATCACATCAGCTGGCACAGAACTAATGACCTCAACTTATAGGAAACCGACAGAAGTCAACTCAGTCTTGCACGCATCCAGCTGCCACAAAAGATCTGTAATCAATAATATCCCCAAAGGTGAATTCCTCCGAGCCAAAAGGAACTGCAGCACCCGGCCATCATATGGAAACGAGTGTGCAACACTTAGCAGACGCTTTCATGAGAGAGGATACCCGGACCAATCAATACAAGCAGCCATAGCTATGGCTAACAGTAGAGAATGCAACTCGCTTTTGGCTTCCAAGGTACCCACCAGTAAACAGGTAACAAATGACGGCCCAATAAGATACATTAACCAGTTCTGCAGTGATAGCCATCAAGTACAGAATATTCTGAAGAGACATTGGCATATCTTATCAATAGATGAAGATATCAAGGCATGGATCCCAGACAAGCCAATCCCAACCTATACCAAGGCCAGAACACTCAAGAACATCCTCAGTCCATCATTCATGGCGCCTATTCCAAAAACTGATGGCAAATGGCTCACCAGCAACAAACCTGTGGGCTTCTACAAGTGTGGAAACTGCTCCATGTGCAAATTCGCTACAACGACCAAGACTTTGACTTTTAGTACCAGTGACACACATGCAATCAGAGAATACATCAACTGTAGATCCAAAATTGTGGTTTATGCTATTAACTGTGTATGTAATCGAAATATATTGGGAGTACTAAAAGAGAACTCAGAACAAGGATCAGGGAACATCTCAATTCCCTACATTCCCAGGACACCAGATAGCCACTGGCATTACACTGGCAGGAAGAACACCAGTGGGACAACAAGGAGGACATCACCTTCTTGGGACTGGAGAAAATATCAACCGACATAAGGGGCGGAGATAGAGAACTCCAACTATGCCAGAAAGAAGCAAAGCTGATATACAAATATCGCGCCGTTACTTTTGGATTAAATAGTGACCATGATTTCCATGTTTTCCTGTAATCAGTCATACATAACCCTGTGAGAGTTTCTGCCTACACTTGCATTATGGACACAATTGATGTAACGTCCTTCCATATACCTATCCTGATCAGGCTCGTTCTGGGCATTACCCCTCTATTTTCTAACTCACCCCTGTGACGTTAACCATGCCAGTTTCCCAACCCGCGGGATGGCCTTCTTAGACCAATCACACCGCCGGATGAACCAACCAATCCGCACCATGCTCTCATAAATTCCTGAAAGTAGGGCTGATCCACAGCACACGGATTTCCGAGAAAGCTCACACGCCATGAACTCACCGGACCCGGCCAACGGTAAGCCTCCCATCAGACGCCCCCTAATAGACGTCCCTCTCCGGCCTCCTGCCTAATTGCTAAAACCTAGCACCCTTACCTCTCCCGCTTGATATCTATCTAACAGCGGCCACTCGTCCATGAGTCCCATCCCTGCTGAGAACCCTATCTATCTACTTTTCAGATCGGCTATCCAGCCCCCCTGGCGCCCTGATCTGTGAGGACCAGTTTACAGCATTTTGAAGTCTACCCCTTAACTCAATTGGGTAAGACTCCGCTTCTACTACATTCCTTCAACAAGGCTGTCATACCAAATTCTTTTGGCCCTTGACTCAACTAATTGACTCTCCTTTTCCTTTGTCTCCCTTGGTACATTGTCTCTTATTCTGTCTCAATTTTACCTGAACTGTAACTATACACCTCGTCATGCCTAAATGTAACTATCAATTGTTATATGTTCTGCCCTGTTATTCACCCCGTCACCACCACTCACGATCACGGTTTTTGCCAATTACCAATCTGTTGCCACAATGTGCTTCCATTCCTCATTACTGAAACTATTTATTAAATACATGCATTGTTACACATCGCCGCAAGTGGTCTCTATGGGCACGGACCTGCTTGTGCGGCGCTTTGATTCCTAACATCTCCAAGTTGGAAGCTGGTGATTCTCCCTGACCGGCTGGTAGCGGTCTAGTTGTTGGACGCTCCCTTGATGTGCGGCCGACCGATCACGTGATCCTTTATCCGGAAACGAAGCGGTCAGTGCTTCGCGTCGCTTCTGCCTTTGGTGCTCCGTGAGTTCGCTTCTGAATCCTCCTCTCTCTCCATGCTTTCATGTCCCTCTGTGTTTGCGGTACCGACTTACCCTGTGTTACTTTCTCTCTTCAGATCCTTCCCTCAGCTTTCGCTAGTTTCGTTCTCAGTCAGCTTCGCGGATCAATCTCATTTGTTTCCGGTTCTGGCCAGTTCCCCATCTGAGTAAGTTCCCATCCTCCAAGGTTCTCTTGAGTATTTCTACCTGGTTCTCATCTCCTGTTATCCTTCCAGATTCACCCGAAGCTTTCCTACTCAGCCAAGTTCCAGATCCGAACTATCGTCCTCTTCCCTCAGTCCTTTTCGGGTGAGAGGATTTCCATTGATCTCTCTTTTCCTTTCCCTTCCTTGGGCTCTCCTCTAATCTGCTCCCTATTTCTTCCCTTCTCATACCTGCAGACAAGGTGTCTTGCGTGATTCCCGGGGGTTCCTGTCAGAGACGTCCAACCTTCCACCATCAGCCTGATCTGCACGAGCAGGGATTTCGTCCAGGGTTTTCTTCCCATTGAGGGTTTCCCTGGGAGTCCTGCCCTCTCTCCTGGGTCACATTACCCTGGGCTGAGTGGCCAGGGCTGTCTCTGGGAAATCTTCACATCTGCTTTGATTCTCCCAGTTGGAGTCATCGATTGCCAAGGTGAGCTGTTTGTAGGTTCTTACCTAAATTTGTGCTACAACAGCTTTAATTATATATATATACATTGGATTAACATGCATATTGAATGGAATATATATGTCATAAATAACAATGGGTATCACTATGTCACTTCACGGTGCACATCACAACATCACCAAATCACAGCCTTGAAAAAGACTCACGTTGAAACGCGCGTCAAACAAATTAATGACTATGACTTGACTGGACCATATAATTGATCAAATCACTCAACAGCGACCATTGGACCACCATACCCTACCAGCGCCCAACTGATCCAGAGTTTGTCATCCCCACAACCCTTATATAACGCCCCTCTCTTTGAATTCCCCCGGTCTCACTGAACCAAGAAATAGGTTTGTTTTGCAAATTAAAAGATTTATTTGAAGAATTGAACAATATATAGATCACACCTTTATGAATATGAATAATATCTGAATATCACACTTATGAATATGAACAATGATCAGCAATGGGTAATATTACAATATCAACAATCTCTTTAATCAATTAGGAGTAGAAATAGGAAGAATAATGTAGCAGAGAATAACTTTGTGCGGGTTGAATGAAATGCAGTGATATGAAAGAATGCAACACAGAAATAAACTTGATATGAATTTAACCAAAGACAAGGTGATCACTCTTTTCCCCTGTTATTACTCACTCCCCCCAATATGTAATAGATGGAATAAGGGCACAAAGGTATCAGAAATAACAATCAACAATTGCAATTTCAATCCCGATTCCCCCCAGAAAGCTTAGAGAGAACAGTAATGATTTAAACAGGTCAATTGCTTTTAAACGTGGTTGGAATTGAATGGGAAAAATGCTAAAATTGACTTTTATTTGCTAAATAGGATTCAGAACTAGTGAGAGTGGCTTTGGATTGGTTCAGGTAGACACTAACAATGATTGTAGAATGATTAGCAGATGGAAAACGAAATTCAGAAGTTGAAAACAAGAAATAGCTGTTTTTATATGTCGTGAAATTAGCCAAATGCAAATTCGTGGCAACTTTTCCGCGTGCGGGAAACGCGATTACGGAAAAACTATAAAGAATTGGAATGTCGTTTTGGGTTCGTTTGAAGGCTGAGGATGTTAGCTTCAGAATGAAGGTAGATTTTTCTCAAAAGGAGTCAAGATTTCAAATGAAATTGCGCTTTGAATTACAAACATGCTGGCTTACACTAACATTATCACAGGATTAGATGGATAAGAAAGGATTCAGAATGGACAAAAGAGATTCTACAATGCAGTCTGGATATGTTGGAATGGGTTGGATGGATTACTTTAAACTAAGAGATGACTATGGACAGTTCTACGCTAAATACTCACAACTCTGGCTTTGGAATGGAATGGGCCTGTCAAAAATCTGGTCAAGGGTTTGGACTTCACTCGCCACTGGACAGGATCAGGGCACCGGGACTCTGTTCTCAGCAAGGCACTCTGGTCTGCACGGCCTCTTGGACTGGATCTGACGAGTTCTGGGTTATAGCTCTGCTGGACTGGTCTGGATCTTAGGTTCTAACATGGGTTCTTGGCCAGAAGCAAAACAGCTGAGCCAGGCTGTTGAATGGTTTAGTTAGGCCCTGTGGAAGTTTGGGGTTAGAATCAGGTTGCAAAAGATTCTAAAGGCCAGCTGAAAAGGGTTCCGTTTTTTGGATTAGGCCTCTGCTTCAGGGTTCTAGAGTCTGGTTCTAGAGTCTGGATCTGGAGTCTGGTTCTGGAGTCTGGATCTTCCGGCAGGGTGCTTCGCCAGTGGACCAGTTAATGAGTGGAAGAGTGTGTGTCTTTCCTGTCCTCAGCCGTCCCTATTTATCCATTTTCCAAAGTGGGTGGGGAGGCTGATTTTCTATGCCCAACCCTCTAAGGATCTGATAGGTCAGAGAATTCCCTGTCCCCTGATTTGAGAAAGGAACAGTGTGTCATGAGGTGTCATCATGTGTCAGAGTGATGCTGCCATTTACAATCTAGGGAAGAACCTCCCCTTTGCTTTTACCCAGAAAATCTATTTTTCCCAAAAAACATATTTTTAATATGCACAACTTGTTAATAATACATAAACACATCACAGATTGCCTAAGGTACGTTTCTGTCAAAATCTTGTCTTCCTACGAGTTTTGGTTCATAAATGACAATATTTTGCACTTTTGGTTGGTTACACATTTTGGGATCTATACAATTTTTTATACATACATGCACATACCCTCTGGGCATATTCCTGTAATTTTTCATGTTCCTAGCATAATCACAATAGCTACAATATTACATTTTTCATGGATCGGTCTCTGAATGTCGCACAGATTCCAGATTAGTTTTAAACTGTGAGTGAATTTTTCGTTTTAATAATCTCTAAGTTTCATATTTTTGTCAGTTCGGTACAATATTGTATAAGTCTTTTCTTTAAAAATATATCCAATTTCAAATCCACATTTTCAGTCTGGCCCTCCTCCAAAGCTTGGCTGAGTCAGAGAGTCACGTGGCTTGTCTTCCTGCCAGGGCAGTTGTTGTCAGTCACACCCGAATTAGCATTTCCATTCAGTTCAAGGACTCCTTTGTCTCTTTCCCAGAACAGCAGAGGAAGTCTCCTTTCCTTCTCATTAGCATCCCAATGTGATATCCTCTCCTTTTGGTGGGAAGGAACAGGGTGGGGTGTTCTCAGGGGAAGAAAGCCTCTTTGAAGTTTTAGCTGATTCAGGTTATCTTATGGTCAATTGTGACATAGTTCCTTATGAAAAATTACAGTTACACATTTAAAATCAGTAAACATATCTTCAATTCCAGTCTTTTTCAACATGTAAATCAATGTGTGGCACCCTGTATTGCATTTGATGGAAATCCCTTCTTTGGCATATTTAGCTTTTGAGACACAGTTTCTCCTGTCAGATTTAGGAATCGCCAGCGTCTCACAGAGGCGAGTAACGGTATTGCACCCATTTTTGACAGATTTCTTTCCAGCAACCATCTTCAAAAGTGGACCTTGTTCAGATAACATATACTTCTGCTGACATTATATTTATGTGCATTCTAGAAGTAGAATGATGTTCAACACCCAACAGGAGGTTGGATCTTTTGGGTGGTTTGTGAGCCATGATTTTTGCAAATTTGACAACCAAGAAAAAACGGATTTTCACACAGCTCTGTGTTTCTTTTGCAATCAGCCTGTTACTCACCACTCCGAGTAGGCCGAAGATACAGAGATAATGACCTTGGAGATGTTGGTGGTATAAGATTCCAAACTCAGCCTTCCATCCCAGCTCCCCTGAGTACAAGACTCAGGCTTCCTCAAAGAGGGGCTCTTTTCCACAATGTACCTCTCTGCTGTTTTAGTTAGAACAGACAAAGATGTCAATTGAATAAAAGAGCGGGGAGAACACACACCGCCAATACCAATGCTGCAAAAGAATACCAAGATATTAGAAAGTGTTGATATTATGCAAGTAATTAGAACAGATGAAATGATGGGACAACTACCTATATAGATATTGGGGTGGAGTTGAATTTCCCCGGGAATGATCTAAATGAAGAATAACACAAATGAGTGGAATTGAACTAATTCAGTATCGGTTCCCACTATAGCTATAGGATTGATAACCACTGACCTGAAATAAGATAGTAGAGAAAGAGGAGTCCAGGATTCTGAAGACAACGACAGGAGAAAATAACAAACAGGGAAGTTAGTACAGGTAAGTAACCCTGAAAAGTTACTACAGGTAAGTAACCCCGAACGGCACGAGGGACGCACTAGTGCCGGGTTGGTGCAGTTCAGGAGGGCGTTCATGTGCACTTAAGATGCAGTCCAACAACCAGATGAGCACGACAGGAATAAAGGATGAGACGAGGCAATCCAAAAGTCAGGCAAAGGGTCAAAACCAGGAGTTCAGATAGGGATTCGTGTAAGGAAACACGAAGAGGAAACGTTACAAAAAACGCGTGTAGCTGGTAATGCTAATTGGCAGCAACGAGCCCCTTGGAAGACAGTGGTTTTATAGTCGTAAGAGGGGCGTGGCTTGCTGTACGTCTTCCACGTACAAGACGTGTCAGGTGACCTGAAGTGCGTCGACGTTTGTACAGACGCCATGGTAGCTTGTACCTGGACCATAGAAGTTGTATTTTGCAAGGATGCCCGCGGTGAAGTCTGAAGTGTAACACAGCCTTGCTCTGTGGGCAGCCAAGTGATGGGTTTTGGCAGTGGTCTCCTGTACCACTGACATAGGCAAAAGTGGATGGCGGCCTATTTTTCAGATTTTTCCTGCGCACTTCTGGATGATTTTTAGCAAGCAAAATGCTCTCCGGCGCCAAACTGATGTTCCTGATGCAAGCAGCGCACAGGAATGTTGCAGGGCCTGGACTAGTGGGCTGAAACATCCCTTAGTACTCTAGTTAAGATCAGATTTGCCTAGCATTTCGGTGCTGGACTGCCCTTGTTGGTGGTACAAAGACTGATATGCAAATGGATATTTCTCCTCTTTGAAGGGTGCAGTGAGATAAAATGTGCTTTTAGAACCTCCGGAGTAAAAGACATTCCACAGAACAAGGTATTTAACCCATGTTCCTTCTCAGAAGAGGGGCTCCCACACTCCTTTGTATCATTGTAAAACTGGGGGTTTCACACTAAGTAACCCAGGGCAATCCAGGGATGGACCCCTTGCTCACCATCCCTTAGAGAGGCTCAGCTTCACCTCACTGATGAGGCCTCACAAGGATGAAACGCTTGTCTGGGGTTGCTGATGGTACTCTTGTTCAGAGGAGATTGCCTAGCATTTCAGTGCTGGACTGCCCTTGTGGGTGGGACAAAGACTGATATGCTAATGCATATTTCTCTTCTCTGATGGGTGCAGTGATCTAAAACTTCGTAGTAGACCCTCTTGAGTGGAAGAAATTCCACAAAACAGGATATTTAACCCATGTTCGTTCTCAGAAGAGGGGCTCCCAGGCTCCTTTGTAACTTTGTAAAACTTGGGGTTTCACCCAAAGTAACCCAGGGTAATCCAGACGTGGACCCCCTGCCGACTGTGTGTTATAGAGGCTAAGATTCACCTCGCTGATGAGGCCCAACTAGGCTGAAACGCGTGTCTGGGGTTCCTCATGGTACTCTTGCTCAGAGGAGATTTGCCTAGCATTTCGGTGCTGGACTGCCCTTGTGGGTTGGACAAAGATTGATATGCAAATGGATATTTTTCCTCTGTGAAGGGTGCAGTGAGCAATAATGTGCTTGTAGACAGTCCTGAGTTGAAGACATTCCACAGAACAGGGTATTTTACCCATGTTCGTTCTCAGACGCGGGGCTCCCACACTACTTTGCATCTTTGTAAAACTTAGGGTTTCATCCTAGGTAACTCTGGGTAATCCAGACGTGGACCCCTTGCTCACTGTGTCTTAGAAAGGCTCAGATTCAACTCACTGATGAGGCCCGACTAGGCTAAAACAGGTGCCTGGGGGTGCTGATGGAACTCTTGTTCAGAGGAAATTTGCCTAGCGTTTCGGTGCTGGACTGCCCTTGTAGGTGGGACAAAGACTGATATGCAAATGGATATTTCTCCTCTTTGAAGGGTGCAGTGAGCTAAAACATGTTTGTAGTCCCTCCTGAGTAGAAGAAATTCCATAGAACTGGGTATTTGACCCATGTTTGTTCTCAGAAGAGGGGCTCCCACACTCCTTTGTAACATTGTAAAACTGGGGTTTCATCCTAAGTAACCCAGGGTAACCCAGGGGTGAACCCCTTGCTCACTGTGTCTTAGAGAGGCTCAGCTGCTCCTCACTGATGAGGTCCGACTAGGCAGAAACACGTGCGTGGGGTGCTGATGGAACTCTTGTTCAGAGGGTATTTGCCTAGCGTTTCGGTGCAGGACTGCCCCTGTGGGTGGGACAAAGACTGATATGCAAATGGATATTTCTCCTCTTTGAAGGGTGCAGTGAGCTAAAATATGTTTGTAGTCCCTCCTGAGTGGAATAAATTCCATAGAACTGGGTATTTGACCCATGTTCGTTCTCAGAAGAGGGGCTCCCACACTCCTTTGTAATATTGTAAAACTTCGGGTTTCACACTTAGTACTATGGGTAATCCAGATATGGACCCCTTGCACACTGTGTATTAGAGAGGCTCAGCTTCACCGTACTGATGAGGCCCGACTAGACTGAAACATGTGTCTGTGGATGCTGATGGTAATCTTGTTCAGAGGAGATTTGCCTAGCATTTCGGTGCTGGACTGCCCTTGTGGGTGTGACAAAGACTGATATGCAAATGAATATCTTTTCTCTGTGAAGGGTGCAGTGAGATAAAACGTGGTTTGAGACCCTCCTAAGTGGAAGAAATTCTATACAACAGGGTATTTGTCCCTAGTTGGTTTTCAGAAGAGGGGCTCCCAAACTCCTTTGTAACTTTGCAAAACTTGGGGTTTCACCCTAAGCAACCCAGAGCAATCCTCCGTGAACCCCTTGCTCACTGTGTCTTAGAAAGGCTCAGCTTCACCTCACCGATGAGTCACGACTAAGCTGAAACACGTGTCTGGGGATGCTGATGGAACTTTTGTTCAGGGGAAATTTGCCTAGTGTTTTCGGTGCTGGACTGACCTTGTGGGTGGGACAAAGACTGATATGGAAATGGATATTTCTCCTCTTTGAAGGGTGCAGTGAGCTAAAACATTTTTGTAGTCCCTAATGAGTGGAAGAAATTCCATAGAACTGGGTATTTCACCCATGTTCGTCTCAGAAGGGGGGCTCCCACACTCCTTTGGAACATTGTAAAACTGGGGTTTTCGCTCTAAGTATCCCAGGGTAATCCAGGGGTGGACCCCTTGCTCACTGTGTCTTAGAGAGGCCCAGCTTCACCTCACCGATGAGGCCCGACTAGGCTAAAACATGTGTCTGGGGATGATGATGGTTCAGAGGATATTTGCCTAGCATTTCAGTACTGGACTGCCCTTGTGGGCGGGACAAAGACTGATATGCAAATAAATATTTCTTCTCTATGAAGGGTGCAGCAAGCTAAAACGTGGTTGCAGACCCTTCTGAGTGGAAGAAATTCCATAGCACAGGGTATTTGACCCATGTTGGTTCTCAGAAGAGGGGCTCCGACACTCCTTTATAACTTTGTAAAACCTCGGGTTTCACCCTAATTAACCCATGGTAATCCAGACGTGGACCCCTTGCTCACTGTGTCTTAGAGAGGCTCAGCTTCACCTCACTGATGAGGCCTCACTAGGCCGAAACGCTTGTCTGGGGATGCTGATGGTACTCTTGTTCAGGGGTGATTTGCCTAGCATTTCGGTGCTGGACTGCACTTGTGGGTGTGACAAAGACTAATAAGCAAATGGTGATTTCCCCTCTGTGAAGGGTGCAGTGAGCTAAAACATGGTTGTAGACCCCCCTGAGTGGAAGAAATTCCATAGAATAGGGTATTTGAATCAAAGTCGTTCTCAGAAGAGGGGTTCCCACACTCCTTTGTAACTTTGTAAAACTTATGGCTTCATCCTAAGTAACCCAGAATAATCCAGATGTGGACCCCTTGCTCACTGTGTCTTAGGGAGGCTCAGTTTCACCTCACTGATGAAGCCCGACTAGGCCGAAATGGTTGTTTGGGGTTGCTGATGGTACTATAGTTAAGAGGAGATTTGCCTAGCATTTCGGTGCTGGACTGCACCTGTGGGTGGTACAAATACATATATGCAAATGTACATTTCTCTTCTTTGAAGGGTGTAGTGAGCTAATACATGTTTGTAGTCCCTCCTGAGTGGAAGAAATTCCACAAAACTGGGTATTTGACCCATGTTTGTTCTCTCTCAGAATAGGGGCTCCCACACTCTTTTGTAACATTGTAAATCTTTGGGTTTCACCCTAAGTAACCCAGGGTAATCCAGACATGGACCACTTGCTAAATGTGTCTTAGAGAGGCTCAGCTTCACCTCACTGATGAGGCCTGACTAGGCTGGAACGATTGTCTGGGGTTGCTGATGGCACTCTTGTTCAGAGGAGATTTGCCTAGCATTTCGGTGCTGGACTGCCCTTGTGGGTGTGACAAAGACTGATATGATATAATATGATATGATATGGCATTTGTAACGCGCCTATACACAAGTGTTTCAAGGCGCGACGAGGCAGGGAGGGGGGAACAAGGGGAAGACAGACAACGATCCTACTAGGCCAGGTGACATTCAGACCGCGCAAGTGCAGGGGTAGGGGAAGGGAAAAATGCAAGGGGAGGGGGAGGGGGGAAAGTGCAGTACAAAGTAAGTAGAATAAAATAAATAAATAGGGCCAGCTGGTGGCAAGTGCAAGGTAAGTGCAGACAAGTGCTGGGAAGGGGGGGCTGTAGGGATACAGAGACAGTCCCGCAGTGCAGGGGTTGCCACGGAAGCAGTGCAAGTGGAGAGTGGCTGGGCCCCGGACCGAGGTCGGTGAGAGTGGCCCAGTTGCAGATTCAGTGCAGTTTCAATGAAGAATTTAGCAGGGGAGAGGGAGAGAGAAAGCAGAAGCAAAGAGGAAGGTTTTGAGGTGCTTCCGGAACCGGAGATGGTTCTCCTCAAGTTTCAGGGGGGCAGGAAGGCTTTTCCAGAGGGAGGCCCCTGCCGCGGAGAGAGATCTACCCCCAGCTCGTTGCTTCGAGAAGCGGCTGACCCTGAGGGAGTTGGAGACGGATGAGCGAAGGGCTCGGGAAGGAAGATATTTAGGAAGAGAGAGTTGAAGGTATTTAAGCCCCAGGTCCCAGAAGGCCTTGTGGACAATGCAGAGGGTTTTGAACTTAATCCTCGCAGCCACTGGGAGCCGGTGTAGAGATTTCAGTTCTGGAGAGATACGGTCCCAGGGCTTGAGGCCAAGGACAAGTCTCGCAGTTCTGTTCTGGATGAGTTGCAGAGGGCGGAGAGTGGAGGTATGCAGATTAAGATAGAGGCTGTTACAGTAGTCCAGCTTCGAGAGAACCAGGGCTCGGGAGACAGTGAGCTTCTGGGGGAAGGAGAGGAAGGGAAGAATACCTCTGAGGAGGTGCAGCTGGTAGTGTGACTTCTTAGAGACGTCAGATATATGAGGAGAGAAGGAGAGTGTGGAGTCGAAGATGACCCCGAGGTTTTTTGCCTTGCAGGTAGGAGCAGGAAGAGGGCCAAGAGAGGCTGGCCAGAGAGCTGCAGGGAAGGAGGGAGTGGGTGTGCCGATGAGTAGAATCTCAGTCTTACTGGCATTAAGGCAGAGGTCATTGGTGGCACACCATTCCTGGACAGCAGACAGACAGTCAGAGATGAGAGTAGGAGAGGAGGAGGCCGAGGGTAGCCTGAAAATGAGCTGGGTATCGTCCGCATAGCACTGAAAGTTGGGGCAGAGAGCGGCGATGCGGTGGGCAAGGAGTGCCAGATATTGGTTGAACAGCCAGGGAGAGAGATTAGATCCCTGGGGAACACCACAGGTGGAGAAAAAGATGTCTGATATGCAATATATGAATATCTTTTCTCTGTGAAGGGTGCAGTGAGATAAAACGTGGTTGCAGACCCTCCTAAGTGGAAGAAATTCTATACAACAGGGTATTTGTCCTTAGTTGGTTCGCAGAAGAGGGGCTCCCAAACTCCTTTGTAACATTGCAAAACTTGGGGTTTCACCCTAAGTAACCCAGGGTAATCCAAACATGGACGCCTTGCTCACTGTGTCTTAGAGAGGTTCAGCTTCACCTCACTGATGAGGCCCAACAACTCCAAAACACTTGTCTGGGGTTGCTGATGGTACTCTTGTTCAGGGAAGATTTGCCTAGTCTTTCGGTGCTGGACTGCCCTTGGCGGTATGACAAAGACTGATATGCAAATGGATATGTCTCATCTGTGAAGGGTGCAGCGAGCTAAAACGTGGTTGTAGACCCTCCTGAGTGGAAGAAATTCCATAGAACAGGGTATTTGACCCATGTTCGATCTCAGAGGAGGGTCTCACTCCTTTGAAACTTTGCAAAACTTGGGGTTGCACCCTAAGCAACCCAGGATAATCCAGACGTGAAACCTTCCTCACTGTGTTTTAGGGAGGCTCAGCTTCACCTCACTGATGAGGCCCGACTACGCCGAAATGTGTGTCTGGGTTTGCTGATGGTATTCTTGTTCAGATGGGATTTGCCTAGCATTTGGGTGCTGGACTGCCCTTGTCGGTGGGACAAAGACTCATATGCAAATGGATATTTTTCCTCTGTGAAGGGTGCAGTGAGCTAAAATGTGCTTGTAGACCTTCCTGAGTTGAAGACATTCCACAGGACAGGGTATTTGACCCATGTTCGTTCTCAAAAGAGGGGCTCCCTCACTCCTTTGCACATTTCTAAAACTTAGGGTTTCATCCTAGGTAACCCTGGGTAATCCAGACGTGGACCCCTTGCTCACTGTGTCTTAGAAAGGCTCAGCTTCACCTCAATGATGAGGCCTGACTAGGCTGAAACACGTGTCTGGGGTTGCTGATGGAACTCTTATTCAGAGGAAATGTGTCTAGCGTTTCGGTGCTGGACTGACCTTCTGGGTGGGACAAAGACTGATATGCAAAAGGATATTTCTCCTCTTTGATGGGTGCAGTGGGCTAAAACATGTTTGTAGTCCCTACTGAGTGGAAGAAATTCCATAGAACTGGGTATTTGACCCATGTTCGTTCTCAGAAGAGTGGCTCCCACACTCCTTTGTAACATTGTAAAACTGGGGGTTTCACCCTAAGTAACCCAGGGTAATCCAGGGGTGGACCCCTTGCTCACTGTGTCTTAGAGAGGCTCAGCTTCACCTCACTGATGAGGGCCGACTAGGCTGAAACATGTGTCTGGGGATGATGATGGTACTCTTGTTCAGAGGAGACAGGCCTAGCATTTCAGTACTGGTCTGCCCTTGTGGGCGGGACAAAGACTGATATGCAAATAAATGTTTCTTCTCTGTGAGGGGTGCAGCGAGCTAAAACATGGTTACAGACCCTTCTGAGTGGCAGAAATTCCATAGTGCAGGGTATTTGACCCATGTTGGTTCTCAGAAGAGGGGCTCCTTTATAACTTTGTAAAACTTAGGGTTTCACCCTAAGTAACCCAGGGTAATCCAGACGTGGACCCCTTGCTCACTGTGTCTTAGAGAGGCTCAGCTTCACCTCACTGATGAGGCCTCACTAGGCCGAAACGCTTGTGTGGGGATGCTGATGGTACTCTTGTTCAGGGGAGATTTGCCTAGCATTTCGGTGCTGGACTGCACTTGTGGGTGTGACAAAGACTGATAAGCAAATGGTTATTTCCCCTCTGTGAAGGGTGCAATGTGCTAAAACATGGTTGTAGACCCTCCTGAGTGGAAGAAATTCCATAGAACAGAGTATTTGAATCAAAGTCGTTCTCAGAAGAGGGGTTCCCACACTCCTTTGTAACTTTGTAAAACTTATGGTTTCATCCTAAGTAACCCAGGGTAATCCAGATGTGGACCCCTTGCTCACTGTGTCTTAGGGAGGCTCAGTTTCAACTCACTGATGAAGCCGACTAGGCGAAATGGTTGTTTAGGGTTGCTGATGGTACTATAGTTAAGAGGAGATTTGCCTAGCATTTCGGTGCTGGACTGCCCCTGTGGGTGGTACAAATACATATATGCAAATGTATATTTCTCTTCTTTGAAGGGTGTAGTGAGCTAATACATGTTTGTAGTCACTTCTGAGTGGAAGAAATTCCACAAAACTGGGTATTTGACCCATGTTTGTTCTCTCTCAGAATAGGGGCTCCCACACTCCTTTATAACATTGTAGATCATTGAGTTTCACCATAAGTAACCCAGGGTAATCCAGACATGGACCACTTGCTAATTGTGTCTTATAGAGGCTCAGCTTCACCTCACTGATGAGGCCTGACTAGGCTGGAACGATTGTCTGGGGTTGCTGATGGTACTTTTGTTCAGAGGAGATTTGCCTAGCATTTCGGTGCTGGACTGCCCTTGTGGGTGTGACAAAGACTGATAAGCAAATAGTTATTTCCCCTCTGTGAAGGGTGCAGTGAGCTAAAACGTGGTTGTTGGCCCTCCTGAGTTTAAGAAATTCCATAGAACAGGGCATTGAATCATGTTCGTTCTCAGAAGATGGGCTCCCACACTCCTTTGTAACATTGTAAAACTTGGGTTTCACCCTAGGTAACCCAGGGTAATCTAGACGTGGACACCTTGCTCACTGTGTCTTAGAGAGGCTCAGCTTCACCTCACTGATGAGGCCCGACAAGGCCAAAACACTTGTCTGTGGTTGACGATGGTACTCTTGTTCAGGGGAGATTTGCCTAGCATTTCGGTGCTCGGCTGCCCTTGGGGGTGTGACAAAGACCGATATACAAATGGTTATTTCTCATCTGTGAAGGGTGCAGCAAGCTAAAACATGGTTGTATACCCTCCTGAGTGGAAGAAATTCCATATAACAGGGTATTTGACCCATGTTCCTTCTCAGGAGAGGGGCTCCCATGCTCTTTTATAACTTTGTAAAACTTGGGGTTTGACCGGAAGTAACCCTGGGTAATCCAGATGTGGACCCCTTGCTCACTGTGTCTTAGAGAGACTCAGCTTCACGTCACTAATTAGGCACGACTAGACCAAAACATGTAACTGCGGTTGCTGATGGCACTCTTGTTCAGAGGAGTTTTGCCTATTGATATTGATATTTTATTTGTATCATGCTCATACAAAAGTGTTTCAGAGTGCAACGAGGCAAGGGAGGGGAACAAGGGAGAACAGAAACAATGATCTTACTAGGCAAAGTGACATTGAGAACGTGCAAGTACAGGGGAGAGGGAAGGAGAAAGTTCATGGGAATGGGGAAGAGGTGGAAAGTGCTGAGCAAAGGAATAAAACAACAACAGCGGAAGTGCAGCCAGCAAGTGGCAAGTGCTAGGGTTAAGGCACAGATAGGAGGTGTCTGGTAAGTACAGAAAAGGGGGGATTGTACAGGGTTTACAGATACAGATCCAAGTGCAAGGGTTGCCAGGATGCAGTGCGAGTTCATGGCAGGGTGAGCAAGTACCTCGGCCTGAAATCAAAGGGTAACCAGTTACACAATGCCAAAACAGAACAGATCAGCAGGGGAGAGGAGGAGCGAAGGCAGAAGCAAAGAGGAAGGTCTTGAGGTGCTTCCGGAACTGGTGATGGTTCTCCTCAAGTTTCATAGTGGCAGGCAGGCTGCTCCAGAGGGAGGCCCCAGCCGAAGACAGAGATCTACCCCCAGCTCGTTTCTTTGAGAAATGACTGACCGTGAGGGAGTTGAAGGTGGAGGAGTAAAGAGATCAAGAGGGAAGTTATTTACAGAGGTAGAGTTGAAGGTATTTTGGACCCAGGCCCCAGAAAGCATTGTGAACAATTCAAACGGTCTTGAATGTGATCCTAGCAGCCTCTGGCAGCCAATGACGAGATTGCAGGGCTGGAGAGATACGATCCCAGGCCTTGAGGCCAAGGACAAGTCTTGCAGTCCTATCCTGGATAAGTTAATAATATGGCCGAACAACGAAACGCAGGGCAACAGTACCACTTGCAGTGCGGGTTGTAAAGCGTGCTGCAATGGCCAGAACTGGGACTGGTATCAAATAGATGGGCACTCGCAGCACTGCTGCTGCATTGGCAAATGCTGTAACTTCAGCGGATTCCACAGAGGAAGGCAATTCTGGCGGGAACACCGCTGGGATGATTTTTTTGGTATTGTGACTACTGTGACGGATCTGGACAATTCCTTGGGGGTGGGGCTGATTATCACAAACCCCAGCATTCCAGTTCCAGTTGTTGGGGATAGCGTAAACTCACCCCCCAGATGAGTCCCTATATCATGTCCATGGAATAAATGTCGGTTCAGCTAAACAACAGGGATGTCTCCTATTAAATCTCCCTCCATAACAAGTGACTTCTATTTTCCTACAAATCCCATTAGGCAGTAGTTGCTTATTTAACCTCTAGTGGGGTGCCTCCTTCTGTTACAGAGCCTGTTTCATGGTATTTACATAAAAAGTGAAAAGTAATATGCCAGGCAAAACAATATGTTGACCATAAACGTCCAAAGACAATGTTAGGAATTATTTTGAATTCTTCAACTACTGAAAGATTAAGCTCTGGGACACTGCTGGCTGACTTTGGAGTTGAGAGCTCTGAGAAACCTGAAGGTGTCTCACCCACTGGTCCCCAGGGATCTGTCATCCAGGTGGCCAGGACACAGCCATCGCTTTTGGATCCAGTTCCTGGGGGTGGACCATTGAGGGAGGATCACCTGGATGAGGGGTCTTTGTGAGTGGAAGTGGGACACCAGAGGGTGAGAAGTGGTATCCCCTTCCTTGTAACACCTTTTCCCCATCCTACCAGGTAGGATACCTAAGAACTCAACTGACCCTTTCCTAACATGAACCCTTTAACACGGACAGTTCACCGTGCGCGACAACCTACTAACACCAGAGCTGTATAGCTGACATGTTCCACACCATTGTAAGGCAAGGTCAGGCAATTACGGATCATTACACACACCTTACTTCCATCACACTTCCCCTCATGGATTAAAGGCGGAGCACAAAAGCACACTCTGAGGGAGGCAAAACACATGAGGAAACAGCAATTGTAAGATGGCAGTTTAATACAAGGAGAAAGATGGCAAGACCGGAGAGGGTTGCAAGGAGTGAAGCACCCTTGACCTATAAAGACTGTTACTTTCATGAACCTTGGAAAGTAAGAAACCAAAGACCAGGAACTAAGGCTGATCAGACCTGCACAGTATGACGGAGGTACCCATGGCTCTCTAACCAAGGTGGGGAGGAGTGATTGCCACCAAGTTACTGTCCTTGGCTCCTTCAACAAAGCAGCGTCCCAAAAGAAAACACAGCTGGTGAGTCAGAAAGACTGATACCAAACCAGCTTGTGTTTTGAACCACGGTTGCAAGCGGAAACATTATCTAAAGAGAACAGCATGTGAAACGTTTGGGATAAGTGGTGCAAATACAATTGACAGCCAAAAAAATAGTTGAACTTTGTAACTGAATTTTGGGAAACCAAGAAAAGATACCATACACAGAGTGGCCCGTCACCACGTGGCTGTTCATTTGAAAGTCTCTGTTAGGTAGCCAACTGATGCTGAGTGTGAGAGAGATCTATGTGGTCATGCAACTGGTCAAGCTAAACCCTGTGCACATTCAAAAGTCTTTAATAATTTGAAGTAAATCCAAATTGTTCTGAGCTCGGCTGAGGGAGACTAATTGAACCTTGTTTGAAAAGGATCTGAGCCCAGCAGAGGGGGATCCAACATTGAACTTTAACGTTTGCTTATGAAAAGGATCTGAGCCGGGCGGAGGGAGTTCCAGGTTGAATACCCAAGTTGAATATTGAAGAGAACATTTATGTGTTGTTTCTGGTACAGCAGGACCTTTGTGTCAGAGACTTGCAAGAAGTAAAGAGACTTGGACACAGAACTGGGAAAATGGAATTGTATCCTTGTGCCGCAGAAGCAGAATATGTGCTCTGCTCGAGTGTCCCACCTTGCCCTGCACTGAAAATATGGGGAAGGGAGGCCAACGTCCCGAGTACCCCAACATATTATTTTGTGAACACTTCTTTCTTTTTCACGAACAATACCCAACATTATTTTGTAACTTAGTGGTAATTATTGGCAATAGGTTTTTTAGTATAGGCCCTTTTAATTTGACAAGACTCCACTAGGACTGCATTATTATTATTTGATGGTAGTAGCTTGCTCCCATCTGTAGATTTAGGTTTAGATAGGCGTTTATCATACCCTTGCAAAAGTTCAATGAAGTCCCTTGAACTGTGGTCACTTGTGCCTGTCTTACTACTGCCACCATGTGTTCCTTACAGAGCTTCTTATACAAGGGGAATCCCACTTGTGCATAAAACACAAAGAGTAATGATGCTATTTCCATAACATCTTTCTCTATTGAAACTATGAACGATCCACCAACTTCTTAACAAAGCTCTTTTATCAAGTACTCAATCTGCTGTGAAGAGTCACAGGGCTGAGTCAGTCACTGAAGCCTGGACAGCTGCACATCTGCCTATTGTGGGTAAAAGGAGAGGAAGGCCTAGCCAGAAAAATCAAAAACTTGGGGTAGCTGGATCTAAAGTCAAGCGTGAGTCGGTTCTGGTGTACAACTTAAAACATTTGTTTTCTATTCCTGCTCTGTTGCCCCCCACCTTCAAGCCTCAGGTCCTTAATTTAGTATCATTGGGTAAAACTGTAATGACTGTAGAGGTTCAAACGGATTTTCCCCCAATTATTAAAAGACCACAAACGGTTGTTACTGATTGCGATACTGATCATTTGGAGAAGGCTCTACAAATTAGAGTTTTTATCCATAAGGGAAAACATGATTATTTGAATCGCTCTCATATTATAGTACTGTTCCATTCTATTATACGTCTACGCATTATTGGGAGTAGTGACATCAGGATTGTGTACCAATGTGAAGCGGAGGAGTTTGCAACATCTCTGGTTTATTTCTTTACTGATGCAATGAACGATTATATTGCCGATAGCTCGCACCAATTTGTTCAGGTTGGTTATGAGTGCACGGTAGTAAATAGTAAAAAACATCCAAATTGGACCAATGCAGGTGGTGTGGTTATTCGACGAGAAGTAATGTCGGTTCCCACTTGCATCAAGTAGTGTACTGATCAACCTCAGGTGGTTCTGTGAACATCTGTAGCACCTGTGGCTGTCAGTCTGAACATCAGTCCTGCTTTGCATGGTCCGGCAGACAGAGGACTTGGTCTGACCAATGATGAAGATCACTGGGAGTGGTTGGCAGGGATGGTCCCCCAGAGGAAATTGCAGGGCTCCTAGCAATGTCTTCCTTCTTCTTAGTTGGAATTCTAGGGGTCATCAACATCTACTCGAGCAGGGCGGTCTCCTGGACCACATTGATAATTTCAGTGTTGTTGCGGTCCAGGAGACCTGGCTTCCTCAACCAATCGTCCTGGATGGGTGGACCACAGTTGGGAAACCTGCAATCAAAGGAAGGGTAAGCAGACACAATAGAGGACGGTTTTAGGGTGTAAAGAATCAGCTAATACTAACTGAGATCTTTTGCGATTCACCTAACATTCTTGAAGGAAGAATGGTATACATCGATGCTAAGGAGAGCAATTAAATCATTCTCATTAATGTTTTCGATCCTCCGTATGGTGGATCACATGCTCTGGTTAAAATGAACTGGAGTGTCTACTTGGTACCAAGACATCTGTGTCTCCCATTGTACTGTGTGAAGGCTTTAATTCCAGGATCCCTAGAAATGGAAATTCTGAAATTGTAACCAGTGTCATATGTTCCTCTGGTATAGCTTAGGAGTCCAGGTTAGATCACTCCTTTGCATCAGCTGGGCAACCCTGCTTTACTCCCAAGGGTTTGTCATGATAAATGGTGGACGTCCATCCGACTGTCCTCCTCAGTTTACTAGGACTTATGTTAACAGCTCCAGTATAATTGATTATGTGTTTGTGTTGTGTGGGATATATTGACGCACTCAATGGCATTGCACCACATCACGAAGCTGCATTGTGCAAGAAACAGCAACCTGGTTTCGCTGGCTCATGTGTGCACCAGGACCTCAATACTGCATTTTGGCAACAACAAAAGATGGCTGCACCATCCAGCCTAGTACACTTCAGGCAATATGGAACAAGGGGAAACACTGTAAAAGTGTGCCAGTGTGTTCTGAGACATATATATGGAATCAAGTGGAAAGGCAGCACTGCTTTGCGGCAAAAAGCCAAAAATTCATATTCAAAATGAAACCTTTTTCACCTTTTCAAAAGCCTGTGTTATGCTATTTCCATCTGTGAATTCTGAAACCACTGTGATGGAAACAGCCCTGCCAGGCCCAGGATAATTCATTGTGCCTCAGAAAAACCAGGCATAATTCCTGAATGACAGGTCTTGTCAAAGTAGATTTGAAACAAATCAACAAGCAACTTTCTTTTCACTCGCACAGGAACACGCATTTATTTCTTGCCAAAATGTATCCAGGCCCAGCAGTTCAAAGAGACTTTTTACCAGGTCAAGGACAAATGTATCTATACTTTGGATAAAACTGCTGTTGCAAGGAAATGACTACAGCTGCAAAGACAGTGGGGGCAATCTGAGCTGAAAACCGAATTAAAGAAAGAAATGCTAGCAGTTTTTTTTAACACATGTGGAAAAATTGGCTGTGCCAACTGAAGAGAAAATAATGGCCTGTTTAAAACTAAATTGTTAATGAAAGCCTGTTTACTTAGCAATATAAAGGGTTTATGTTAGTGGTGATAATACACACAGAGGCTATCTTCTATCACAGGTTTGTTAATTTAAGATGCAAAGTAAGAAATTAAACAGTGTAAAACACATGGGATGGATTTGTAAACTCTCAGAAAAACCTGTTATTCCAGTTGCCAGCCATGAAACTCCTCCAAGGAATGGAGATACACCATAAATCCAGGACACGTAAGTGCAAAGTGCCAGCTTGAAAAACTTTGAATGGGACAGGACAATGAAAGTTCACATGCTCATCAGACATTCGCCTGTGCTCCAGGCTGGGACAATAGCAGTCCTGGGACACTCACCTGTCAAGTGTGAAGGGGCAATAAAACCTTCAATTAAGACTGGAAACCCCCTTGCCTGGATGGAAATGACAGCTGCTTACAGTTAGAGGAAGAAAAAAAACAAAACAGGATCTAGTTTCAAAGGGGCTGACTGTTGGTTACAAAGACTATGTTATAAAGAAGCTTTAAAGACTTTTATTTCTGTAGCAATAATTAGCAAAAATGTAAAGTTTGCATTTTTACATCTAATTTTGTGGGCTATCTTTTAAAACTTGGTAGAACTCATTGCTGCATGGGGAACAGAAGTTACAAAATATGACAGATTCCAAGGAAAGTATTAATGTGGCAAACATACACATTTTTACATACATCCCTGGGGACAATTCACATTTGTGTTAAAATAGTGGAATTTTAGGCCAAATCTTCAATATGTAAAATTACCAAAATGTATCAGAAAGGCGAAACAAGGTCGCACAGACCTGAGGATTGGACTGATCTGGGCTGCACATAATATTTAACCTGTGTGTATAATTTGCCAAGAGATTGCAAGTGAAGAAAGTATGTTATTGGCAAAATCTGATTTTAAGTAAAGTAAATGTGGGAGCGCTTGGACATTGTAAACCTCACCTCATAAATCTGACATCATCCCGTTAGAAATCCAACCAACTGAGAGCGAGGCAGAGACTAGCTCGCCTGCCCAATCCAAGTAGTTTAGGGGCGGGCATAGTTAACACTGCCCAGCCTCTACCTTAATGATGTCATTTTGCATTATAAATAAGGGTCCCGCACAAGACCCTGGACAGACACTCTTTCTGATTTCCTGCACTGTGTTCCTGTTCCTGTTTTATCTTTCAGACTCCAGACTCCAACTACAAGGCCAAGCATTGCTGATCCTATTCCAGGGCCCATTGCAAACCCCAAGCATTGCTGATCCTGCTCCAGCAAGACCTACCCTACAATAGTAAAACCCACTAATCCCCCAGTAACCAGGAGAAACTGTGGTACTTTTGGCATCCTAATCCAGCGTGGCTTGCTGCCACTCACTGCATGCGCTGCCATCCTGCTACACTGATGACTTATAGTATCCAGTAACCAGAATTGCCAGTCCAGAAAAACTGTCCTTTGGTATCCAGTCCCTGCCCAGTTGATCCTGTCCGGCTGATTTTGTCGGGCTGTCCTTTGTTAGACCAGACCCATGTGGTGACCAGACCACTGACTGTCCAAAATCCAAACTAAAAGGTGGACTGCGAGTATCAACAGGAATCATAGAAAATCCTAGTATACCTTGCATTGCCTTGTCCTTATTTCGACTCTCTACGTCATCCTATCCTTATCTTGATAACTTGTAATATTGTAAAAAATAATTCTTGAAACCCTGCCTTTGATTTTTTGTGCTAGCGCCAACACCTTTAATAATTTTGTCTTGTGAAATCCTAAGCCCTTAGTCCTCTTTCGAGTGATCGGACTGGTTCCACCAGAGCGGGCACAGAGGTGCTAGGGTTGAATTTGCGAGTTAACCCTGGAGCTTACTGTGTCTGAATCTGGTAGCCTAGCCTGAATACTCTAGTGTAGAGTAAAACTGTTCTTGTCAAAACTGATTTCTTTTCTTTTTTCATGCCTTTATTTTCTCAAAAGGCACCTCACTAGATCTTGCATAACTCACTCAATTTACCAGTTAGAGACCTAATTTGACTTCCATATTGTACCTATGATCCATAGCTACACCCCAATACAAAAACTGCATCGCGATTTACAATATTTCACCCGTTTTTTAAAAAACGTTTTGGTAAATTCAGGCGGGAATTGCAAATTTTGCTAAATCTCCAACGTGTCATTTTGATTATAAACCGTTTTAAATCGCCATTCAATTTCGAATTGTATGCTTATGCTCAATTCATTGCTTGTGATTGCTAGTATCTTTTCAGTGTTGCTCCAGTAAAGAATTGTTTTTGTTTCAAGAGCTTTATACACATTCATTGTTTTAGTCATCCATTTCGGAGTGTCATTTTTAGCATTGCCAGGGTTTAAAATCAATGTTTCTCTCTTGTTTGGGGAGGGAAGGATGGATTTCAATGATGTTGTCCATTTGTCATTCCTGATTACCTGCTGCATCTGTTTATCCACTTAGAATTTATTTTTTGTGGGTTGAGGGAACATTTCAGGGGGAAATTCTAACTCAAGTGCTATCGTACCTAAAATCAAAAAGTGCTCCTATTCCCTGGTGTTTTGTCGTTGTGTCAATAGAAGATTAAACTAAGTGTATTGCTTACATTCCTATTGTTCTTATCAACTCATTGGTGATTGCTGCCCCATATCAAAAATTGTATGATTTCTTTTGAATTTTAAAATAAATAAATAAATATTACATTTTATCAACCAGCCTGGTTCATGGTCCATTGTGACCCACGGTATTTGAAAAGGGTGTGTGATATGAGTGGTGTACCATCTCAATATTGAATCTAACATTAAAACATAAGCATTTCAATTGCGCGCTGCATACTGGGCCGAGACTAAGGTGTGCGTCGCCTGATTGAAATCCTTAACAGCTGAACGTCCTCTAATTAATTACTGACATGCATGTACACTGGCGGGTGGAGAGTGATCACTATCCCATTGTTCTGAGTCTTGACATTGAGGGGTGTGACCCAAAGGTCATACGTCTGGGACGCTTGTGATTAACAGTGCACTAAATCGAGTAGTATGGACATCCACTAAGATACAGACTGTGTCAGTAACTGCTCGTAAGGTCTTTAAAGATCTTGTGCCTTCATCACTCACTTCTGAGCTCAACTCTAATTCATTACTGGGCCCCTCTACCTTGGCGAGATATGAAAAGTGCATGGCTATGATTAGCGAGAGTATCTCTCAAGAAATTGTGGGAAACAATAGTAGGGCAATGGGATTGAATCGCAAACATAGACATCGCTATGACAGAAAGATCAGGGACAAAAAGAGAAGTAATCAAAGAGAGCGACATGCCTTGGTACTTTCTGTCTCTGATCCTATATTGTATGCAGCTGGTTGGAGGTTAATCAGGGCCAACTACACAAAGTGGTTGAGATTACATTGCTACCTGATGAGTGTCAATTATGGGGGACTTGGTTTTAACCACTCTAACCAATGATTCATGCACATTTTGGAAAATTATTAATGACACTTATCTGATCCATCGTGATATTAATGGGGTATCTGAGCAAGAGTGGATTGAGTATATCTCCACCACTCTTGGAAGACATGCATTGAGACAAATTAGCATTCCCCACTCTCTTGGAGCATGAAGGTACACTAAAAACAAGGAGGGGGTGGCAAAACTAATTAATATGAGCAAATCTTCCTGTGCCTCTGGCCCTGATGGCTTATCAATCAGTTGATGAAGAAGGATGTCTCATTGTGGACAGAAGTTCTCCATCAACTCTTTATCTGCATCGTATCTACTCAGACTATCCCTGTTTCTTGGCATGACAGCATCTTAGTTCCCATACTCATGAAAGGAGCCCATGCGGACCCTCGTAATTATTGCCTGTTGGTGATGCTTGATTTACCAGCTAAGGTGTTTGCTCGGGTCCTTCTTGCAGAACTAACAAGTTGGTCAGAGGCTACAAACATCATGCCACTCAACCAAACTGGTTAGCGAAAAGGTTTCTGCACCACAGTCAGTGCCCTAGCTCTCACCACTGTTATCCAACAATCATGGCTGATGCGTAATAGACCTGTCTATGTCGCATTAATAGATTACAGTGCTGCTTTTGATATGATTGATAGAGCAAGATTATGGGAAAAATTGGTGAGCTGGGGGATTTCCCCCAGCGAGTTTAAGATGATTATGATGCTACACGATAAGATTTGGGTGAAAGTGCGGTTGGAGAGTAATGGAGGGACCTCTAGCTGTATTGATACCAACACGGGAGTCAAGCTGGGTTGCATATTGGCCCCCATGTTGTTCAATCTGCATGTGCCTGAAATGGGAAATGCACTGGCACATCCGACCTGTATAACATCCAAATTACGTAATGAGGTGTTGCAATGGATGGGTTATGCCGATGATATTGTCCTCCGTGACCTGACTCCAGGAAGGCTTCAAATAGAGCTAAACAATCTTTACACCTATTCGGCTGCTAATTCACTCTAGGTCAGCACTTATAAAACCAAGATTATGGTGTTTGGTTATAAACAGAAAAGGGTGTCTTGAATGAATTGGAAAATGAATGGCATGCCTATCGAAAAGGTTACTCACTATACGTATCTTGGTATTACTAAGCTCACTAGTATTGCCCAAATAAACTCAAGATTAGAACAGCACAAGTGGGTGGTATTTGCTCTTTTGTGAGTAAAGGGGGAGGTTATTCTGTTGGGACTTTGATTAAGCTGTATTCCATGACAATCTCGGCCATTATTAGCTATGCAGCTGAGATGTGGGCATTGGGTAGTTTGGAAATTATTTAAAAAATAGAAATTATGATTTTAAAGAGAATTTTAAGGTTACCTTCATTTGCCTCTTCTGAAATGTTTTATTTGGAGCTTAATTTGCTCCCAATCAGGGAGAGAATTACGCTGAATTGTTTAAACTTGTATTGGAAACTAGCACATGCAGAGAAAAACTCCCTCATTGGATGGCTATTTGATGTGTTTACAAATAACCTCTCTTTTATGCGGCTAAGTGCTTTAGCCTCTATTAAAGAGGAAGTAGATCCCTAGAGTTCAGGGGGATCCCTTGGCAATGGATCTGAATTCTGTAAAAGAATCCTGAGGGTTTCACTGAAGGCTGTCAAATGATCAAATAATCATCAATTTAGCTTCAAAATCTATAAGTGAATGGTATAGTCTATAAATATTGGAGCGACAGCTGGTTCCCTCATATTTACAGCAGTTTGTCAGCAATACCCTGGTGTGGGCCTATATGGGTCTTAAATTCAATGTTGTTAAACATTTGAGATGATTGGGCGATGGATTAAGATCCCTAAGAATGAAAGATGCTGCTGTCTTTGTGGCGAATTAGGATCTGCGGGATTTTACCGTCGCGGAATGGTCTGCAACGGAACTGTCCACATGGGAAATGTACGCAACACAGAAATGTTTGTAAATTTCCCATGCATACATCCATTAAAATCACACAGATGCAAACTCACACCCACACACTCACACCCCCAACACACCCCACCACACCCCCCACAGTATATATATGTATAGTATAGTGAGCAGGGTGTGGCATGTGTTTTTTTCTTGCTCGGGTGAGCTGCAGGGATGTCCCCGCAACACCCCGCTCACTATACTGTATATGTATTGACAAAGATTCCAGTCACACAGCGCCAATTGTTAAATTCTGAAATGCTTCAGTTGCAATAATATTTATTGAACAAGTTCAGCCTGACACGTGTTTCGAGCATAACCATGCTCTTCTTCCGAGGCTGATGAGGTGCAGCAACACTTAGGATATACATTTTATACAAGATACCAAGGGGCACAGACAAACAGAAAAAATGGGGAGAGTGCGGGGGGCGGGGGAACCAAACAATACCAGAAATATCCATTGCACCCAATTATTAGAAATAACAGTATGTTCATATTTCCAAAACCAATCAAAAATAAATAAAGATTGTGTAAACAACAAATTATTTCATGCAAGCATGTAAAATCCATGAAAGCAACAATAAATAGCCAATACAAATCAAATGTGTATGATGCAAGAACATAATGAAAATGAGACAAGAAAAACAAGGAAAAAGAAAAGCAGAAACACATATATTAATATGAATGATTTCAAGAAAGCATGGATATTATACAACAAGGTAAATGTACGCTGGAGCTATTGTATGCGCAACAAATGTTGCATGAAACACCTTGAATGTTGAAAGATCTTTTCAGATCATTAATTGAAAGAGACAGGGATGACAACCTGAGAAACCCAGTCGGGTATGCATGATATCCAGAGCCCAGAGGATTAATACTAGTCCTGTGACAAGATTGAAAGATTCCACATCAAAACAGAATGTGCAGGAGCTACCTTTACCACCTCCTTTAGAGGTAAAACCTGGAGGTCCAGACATATGATATGCACGTAGAAAAAGGAAAGTTATTTATCAAATTGCCATGTACCTGGACAAACAAAGCCAGAATAAAATTAGTAAGAAGAAAGCAGAAATGGGTACTGATAGAAAGTACGACTGATCAATGACCCAAACTGTTTCCCATGGAGAAAATCCAGCTGACGGTCCTGCTCATATAAAATCTGCCAAAAAAAGGAAAGAAAAGAAAGAAAATAATGGAAACGCAAGTAAGAGCAAACACGACCGGAGAAAGGAAACACTGAAAAATAAGTCTGTCGTCTTGACATCCTTTTCTGTAGAGGACGACAGTGTGCCCTTGAATAACAAGGATTAGACATTTGAACGTATCCATCATAGAGCAGACAGTGAAAAATTAGACACAGTTGGTTTGATGAAAGCAGGCGTGGAAAAAGAAGAAGGGGAAAAGAAACTGCAATCACCCATGGCTTCTAGCTCTACGAGTGCATATCGGGGCGGGCCTGTACATAATCTCGAGATACTGTTCTCTATTCTAATTGGCCTAGCATCCCTGCCTGTGAAGCATATGTCTGCACCAACATGGAAAAATCAGAACACGGAGGTACAGACAGACGTATGCTTGGCTATGGACAATCAATGTGCCTGCAAACTGGATTGTATTGAGGACATGCAAGTCAATGTTCTGAAGGTCAGAAGCCTTTATAGCACTAATAGTGAACAGAAGGGATAGCCCTATAAACTGTGAAGGTCAAAAAAGGGCATCAGAAACTGGTACACAGAATGAGGACTGACTAACATGGGTTATTTAGCACACTCCTAATTGTGGTGTGATTATTTTAACTGAGGGTGAGGCTTGTATGAAATTAGCCTTCAGGAGCAGTAAATGTTGAACCCTAGAGTAGCTCTGGATATACAAACAAATCTATACCCTTGGCTGACCTAATTGGAGACAGAAGCACCAATGAATAGAGTGAGCAATAACTCTGACAGGCTACTGTTTTGACTTAGTAGCAACTATTTAAATAAAAAAGTAAAAGGTTTAAATTTCAGATTTTCTACCAACAAATGGTGTACATACATATACATTCATACACTCATTAGTGAGAACAAAACATATGACAAAAACAATACCCCAAACATGAGTAAAGAAAGCACTTGTGAACAAAATTTGTTTCAAATTTGCAAAACCAACAGATCTAAAGCAACATTCTTTGTTCTGTGAACATGATCAGCAGGACAACATAATTTTGCCACAATCATGTCTGATATATATAGAAAAGTGAATTGACCACCCACGAGAGTCCAACCTATTGACATCTGCTAAGGGAATGTTCTCAATCTTGTCGCCTAAGAATGAGCTCTTTCTAGTTCTGAACCAGATCAATGGGAATTAATTTCCTGGTGGACCGAGAGATCAGTCACTGAATGCTGTGCTGTGTAGAGACCAATCCTAGGTCAACATCAGAAGGTGTATTCCTGGTGTGTTAAAGGTGGACTGCAGTTCAAATGCATGTCCAGAGACGTTTCGGCTTGCAGTGGAGGCTACCTTCATCTCGACCTACGGATGTCGCTCTACAAAAAGAAAGAGTGCATTGTATTAAAATGGGCGTTTGTTTAAGGAAACAAAATGCACCCAAGCTAAGGGGAGTCTTGAACTAAACATAAAGGGTTCATATATACATTAGTAAAAACAGTGTAAGGCACATCAATGCCTAGGCTGGCCGCACCCACCTTGAAAGGGTGCTTCTGTGGTCACTGGTGACAATGTGCCTCTTGTGTAGGTCAGAAAATGCAGATCAACTTTGCAGCGGGAGACGCTAGAGGTGGTCGTAGGTCCCCAGAGGGAGCTTCAATTAAGGACCGTGGGTTCCAACTAGAGGATAATCTGGAAGGTCTAGAAAACAAAGGAAACAGCACGGTGCCTGTGTAACTACAGGATTCTGTATGTACAGAAACCTAGAGATGTTGTAATACAATGTCAGGGTCAGTGATTGGCAAGTCCACATAACCTGTGTGAAACAACAAGCCCCTTACTTGTAACATAGAGTCACATTGAAGGCGAACGCTCTGTAGGGAGCTCCAGCCGTAGGAATTGCAGTAAATTCCAAAAAAGCACCAGTAGTGCACGGGAACCTGTGCATAGAGAAACAGCGAAAAGCACTGTAAGTCAATGGAAAATTTATATCATTTCAAGCAGATGCACGTAAAAGCATCCCCAATGATGGGTGCTTAGGTTGCAAATGGAGGGAAAGGGACACGTGTATTGTGAGCTAAGATATACTGCTCATGGGAGAAGTGTGGCCCATCTAAGGGAGCATCAATCATACGAAATCCAGTCATAGCCTGTAAGGCCAAGGATTCTGTTCGTAAAGCATCCAAAAAGCGTAGAACTCACCATAAATAAGTGGTGAGTCGGTGTAGCTGCAGTGTAATGGTGTTTCAGGCGGGCTGGTCAGCGACCCGAGCTGTTTCTAAGTTGCTACAGCAACCAGCACAATATATGCTCCTGCGCATGCGCAAAGAAGATCCACAACTGTGATGTGGCGCGTGCAGGCGTAGTGTCGTGGGATTGCCCGTACTGGACTAATCCTGTGTCCACTTACTACTGGAGGAAGCTTGTCCACGTAAAAATCATAATATCAAGAATTCTTCCTGATAGCAGGTGGTAATGTGTGCACTCCCAACAAGTGCAAGCTGTTGCACCATCAGTATGTGAGAATCAGGAAACTTGGAGAGAAACTGCCTTCAGTACTGCTTGTTATGGAGGATGTGGATGTAAGATTCTGATATCACGGAAGTATGTAAAGGCCGGTGACGTGCCTAAACCTGCACTGTGGGGTAAGATCAATGAGCGAGGTCCTCGAGACCTAGTGGTGTACGTGTACTTTTCTTACTGGTATGCTGGTGCTTTATCCCACTAGTAAGCAGGACTATTTGAATCGTTCACACATTAGGGAACTGTTTCAATACATTATACCTTTGCGTATCATTTGAAGTAATGACATTGGAATAGTTGATTCACGTAAGGACGAAAAGCTTGTGACTTCTCTGGTTCATTTTGCACTGAAACAATGTTGCAAAACATTACCACCAGTACTTACGGCTGGGTTATGAGTGCACAGTGGTAGCAGTAAATAAGCAGAAAAACATGGCGGGTACTGGAGCATCAGAAAACAACATGGGGCACTCGGCCATGTCGTTGGGTAGCAGTCCCTCAACTGATCAGATTATTTCGAGGGGTCATGGTCTTGGTGGTAAGGTACAGGGCATGGACAGCGATGACAGTCATGGGAATGGTTGGCTAAAATGGTACAACAGAGAAAGCAACAAGGTCTTTAGTCCCCCATTCCTTTTGATATGTTGCAAACATTATCCTTAGCCTCAAGCCCAGGGACCCTATCTATCCAGCCCTGAAATCTCTCCACTGGCTCCCGGTGGCTGCAAGGATCAAGTTCAAGACCCTCTGCATTGTGCACTAGGCTTTCTGGGGCTGGTGCCCGTACTACATCCAACGCTCTCTTCCTAAATACCTTCCATCTCGAGCATTTTGCTCAGCTACCTCCAACTTTCTAAAGGTCAGGTGCTTCTCCAGGCAGAGAGTGGGGGTTGATCTCTCTCCTCTGCAGGTGCCTCCCTCTGGAATGGCCTGCCTGCCCATCTCAAACCCAAGCCGGACCATCTGAAGTTCTGGTAGCAGTTCAAAACTTTCCTTTTCTCCTCTGCTTTCTCTCTCTCCCTCCCCTGCTGACCTTCCTGATCTACCCGTCTGCTGCACCAACTGGTTGCTTGGCTACCCTCAGGGTTTCACTGGGTACCAGGCTATTTCTTGATCAGTCTCCCCTGCACTGCCCCCCGGCCTAACATGCACTTAGTGGCTGTAACTGTAACCTCTACAGTCCCTTGCCTCCTGGCACTTACCCAGAGTCGCGCTGTCCTGGTTGCACTTACTCAGAGCACTGCTGGCCTGTCTCCCCTTCCCTCTCCTTTGCACTGCCCCTGCCCCCTTTCCCCTTGCACTTCTAGTTCTCACACTTGCATGACCTGAAAGACACAAGGCCTAGTAAGATCGTTTGTCATGTCCTCCTTCTGTCTTCCCTCCCTTTTCTTGTTGCGCCTAGAAAGACTTGTGTACAGGTACGTATAAATGACTTACCATATCATATCATATCATATCATATCATAACACTAGAGGCCACCACCATATGTTCAAACATGAAGGCCTTCTGGAACATATTGACAATTTTACTATTGTAATGATACAGAGTCCCGGCTAACTGAGCCTCTGGTGTTGGACGGATGGAATGGTGTCCGGTCAAATGGTCGAAAATAAATGGTCGAATGACCATTTGATCCAATCAAAATGGTCGGAAAAAAAAGGTTGAATTTTTTTATTTATTTATTTATATTTTTTTAAAGTTTTGGTTGCTTAAAAAATATTTTTAATAAAGAAAATGGGGGGTTGGGGGGAACCCCCTGTAGGGGAGGGCTGGTCCAGGAGACCCCTCTCGCCTGCGTTTCTTCACCAGGTGAGGGCTATGGCCCATTGGGCGTTCCCTCATGCCACCCGGGCCCAGGTGGTGGAGGGCTCACCCACTGGAGACATTGCCCACACGTATCGAATGCCCATATGTATTGATTACAACACAAATTTAGCTAGGCCCAAAAACCATTCTTTGCCCGGTAAAGATGGTGTGAGCTCAGCGCACTGTAGCGCGGCCCCCACCCTTGGAGAACATCCCTGTTGCCGCAGCACCCTGGCAGATCCGCTGCGAGCACGTTCCCACGAACAAAACGGACATGAGCTAGCGTAATGCCCTAACATTGTATCAGTTCACCTCCCGCAGTGTATCATCGCTCCTAGCATGACCCGGCCAGCAGGCCTGGGAAATGAAAAGAACAGTAATATGGTCATCAGACGGCAGACAGTCTTTATGCATTAATGTCAAGACCTCTTGCATTATTTCTTTCTTCCACAAGATACAAACGCCTGTAGAAGGTATTAAAATGAGGAAGTATGCTCCCATGATATAAGCTATGGCAAGCTCGCACCATTGCAGGTGGATGCCGATGATAAAGGAACGCTCCAGGGATCTGTTCACTGCGTGTATCACTGGGAAGCCTACCTCACGTGGTTCCGCGCCATAACCAGAGCTAATGCTGCTAGAGTACACGAGAAAGCGGATGCAACTATACTATGAACCCATGTAAAGAATGCGCGAGAGTGCACGTATCATGTGTGAATGTCTGAGCCCCTCATATGCCACCACCGTCACGTACAGTGGCGGGTTGTTTTCTATGTACTCCACTTATCTAACCACTACCTCATTTACTACGAATGTATATGAATGTAACTGAAACACTGTAGCTGCTAGAGTCTAATGTACAAATATGATGCTCGAACTGGGTATAATCGAAACGCACCCAGCAAAGGTTAAATGCATGTTTCGAAGTGATTTCAAATAAGTATTATAGAAAGTATTCAAATGTTTGCGATGTCTTTACTTATATTCAGCAATGCACGAGGGAGATACCTTTGTGAAAGCGTACAAGGTCTCGATGTATCCCCCTCCCTCAGAAGGCTGCCAAGACATGAGAACAGAGCCCCGCTCTGCGCTATCACGCCTCCCCCGACCCGACTGGAGTCGCTTCAAAGACTTGTAGCCCCACCCCAGCACCCAAGGCCGCGGCCAGCCACCTGCATTATTTACAGCACAGCAGTAAACCTTAGTTTAAACTCAAGTGCCCCCTCGTAAACTCCTAAAACCCACTGGACTGTCTCAGACTTATGGCCCTGTACAATCAGGACACCCAACACTTTGACAACACACAGCGAAACATCCATAATCACTTCTAACAAGACAGAAAGACCTGTACCACCCGCCCCAGTCCCCGAAGCTTAGCCCCTCGACCCATGGTCCCGGTCAACAGATCACAAGTAACCAGGCCACGATATATTATCTCCAGATCCCTCACAAGGTGCATTCCTCCTGTGTTGCATTTAACCTACTAAAAGATTTACTAAAAGAGAATAAAACTGTAAATGACTGAATGACTACAGTGTGCATGGCAGAGGGCAAGTAAGTCAGAAAAGGCATTCATCTCTGCCACAGGCCGCCTCGGCACACCAACACCGCCCGGATGAACTCAAGCCGACCTGCCAGGCCCAGCCCAACCCACGAGGGTGACCAGTGACGTCCTCCAGCCAAGACCAACCACACCGCAGCAGCACCTATAGTTAGTCGTCGCCACCCAATCCCAATGAACTTGTGCCCCCTATAGTATGTAGGTTTTGATGACGTTTTTTGTAAATATATACGCCTGTCTTTGCTATTGTCAGACAGAGCGCTCTCAGAGTTTGCAGAGTTCTTTGCATGCCCAATTCTGATTGATAAACTCCCATTTACGCTCACCCGCACTCTGTCTTGGCCTTATTCCCATTTTGGGAGAGTCCTTCATTGTCTCTCATTGCGGGGAGGATCGTGCTGGTTGGGGACGCTTGCTTTCAGTGGTGACCCCGATAGCGTGATTTTTATTTCTTCCTAAACTCCTTATAACCGTCCCCGTTTGGCACGAGAATCTCCGGTCGAAAAGGGATACGCACGGTGAGCCGGCTCCGGGAGGCTGCCCGCCAACGGCGACCGGTACACTAAGAAGTGCGCACTCAATAGAGAGGGGGTACGGGATCCCGGTTGAAAAATCCCCTTTGAGTACCGCTCGCCGGAGCCGGGGCTGACTGTTGAGCTGACGGCGACACTGCCTGGACGGACCCAGTTTCGGAGAGTGTCGGTTCAAGACGGGCACGTGAGTACTGAGTGCGAGCGATCTTAACGGGAGCGGGGAGTGAAGTGTAGGACAGGAAACGAAGAGGGGGTACGCAGATCTACTAAAGATCGTCTTAAAATTTCCTTGCTTTTTCTTTGCATATGGCCATTAGGATTAAGAGGTGAATAAGAGATAAAAGGTGACGGGAACCTAGCTCCGAAAGGGGGTGGAAGGCGGCGCCGCATAGTGCTATCTCAACTAGTACTGGGAATATATGAAGACGTGGAGTATAAAATAAAAGTGTTCAGCAAAAGGGGACACTGAGAGTACATTAGTGACCGCTATTACTTTCTTCCTTTTTCTTAAGGGTAGGGGGGGGAGAATAAAAGAACTGTGATTAGCACAGACTTGGGGAGACAGTAAGAGAAACAAAGTCCTATTAGAAGGCGGGGAAAACAGGTTAATCTATATATATATATATATATATATGCACATCTAGATATTCAAATAAGGCAACTAGGGACAGCCGGCTAGGGAGGAAAGGGAGGGCAGCTTGAATGGTGAAGGGTGCCAAGAGGTGTGTGCACCTCGTATGTGCTAGAAGAGATTTTGACGTTGTGAATGTGTGAACGATTGTAAGTGCATAATAGTTAAATGGTCATGATAAGTGTGGTCGGATAAAAGTTTTTTTTTTTTCCCCTCTTCAGACAACGCCAATATAGTGGAGTGAGTGAGTACCTTTTTTGATTTCCAGTCTGACATTGTCAAACCAAAGGATGGGTTGCTCTTGTATGTGCCCCTCAAAAGAAACATATTAGACATTGTGTACGGCCAGTTTTGTATTGTGCAGATAGGGAGGGGGAGAGCCCAAAGGGACTCAACATTGAACGTGAAGTAAAATATAAAGAATAATATTGATACGACATTTACATTGTAGTTGCGAACACACTAGGCACATCAGCACTAGGAGGGCATAGAGATGGGGGCTGAAACACCCTTATCACATATTTGTAAGAATCTCCCGGGGTACGTGGAGCGGATTAAAAAATATCACGACCAATGGGTGACCGAGCTAAAGGGGGAGGGGTTACCTCAGATTTGGCCCGAGGGAGGGTCGTTTGATAAAAGTGTCCTGGATACAGTGGCCACATGCATTTATCTAAAATACAAAGGAAAGCAGCTGCAAAATAGGAGGGAAATATTAGATCTTTGGAGGTTATTTGAAGAGATACCACCGCCTAAGACACCAGCACTAAATCCTGATCTCCCGTCCACCACAGACAATCCACTGCTAATACAAAGAGATGTCAAAGAAGGCTCAAGTGTAGCGCCACCAGTAGAGGTAATAAGTTTGTACCCGATAATAAAGAAGCCTGTGCCCGCAGAGGGGTACAGTGATCCCACTTACATACCTCCCCCGAGAGATACTACACCTCTCCGGCCCACGGCACCTCCGCCATACGAAAGCACGAGGGAGCGAGCCCAGGCAGGCGCACAAAGGGTGGATATAGAGAAGCTCACAGATGATTTAGAATCAAGACTGACGATAGCAAAGGATGAGCTCTCGAGGATAAAAGACATATGCGAACGAACAGCACTAGATGCAACTAGATCGGGGCGTACGTCTAGAGCGCTAGGTGAAAATAGAAAGCCCGAAGAGGGGTGGAAAAAGGGCGAGATTTTGTTCAGAATTGAGGAAGAACCAACGCGAATAATAGAAATAGGGCCCGGAGAGGGAGATGTTGCAAGTGAAGAAAGGAGGGGGGGAATTAGAGAGGAGTTGCTGTGTGACATAAGGTACGAGGTAGAAGAAAGCGACAGGTTGAGTATGGCGATAGGAGGGGGAAGCGAAGGGGGGGAAGGTACGTGTTCACTGAGAACCCTGGACGATGAATGGACGGGGCGACTAAGGAACAGAGTGGGAAAAATGGCATCACTAGGGACATCTACAGATCAAACGGGTCCGGACGGAACGACAAAAGGAAGGCTACAGCTCCCATTGATACACAGGGGAGGAGGGAGGCCTAACTATATCCCATGGGCACAGATGGATAAGGCCAATTTATTAAAGCTATTGCCCCCGTTGTCAGGAGGGGCAAGTAAGTGGATATATGCCTTTGAGAAACATACTGCCGGAGTACCCCTAGCCATAGGAGATGTAAAAAGTCTACTCGTATCAGCAGTAGGTGACCAGGCTGAAAGGGTATGGGTTAAGGCCGGTTTCCCGGGAGTAACGTTAGACTGTGACCGCCATGATGGGGCATCCTTTAACACGGTGCGTGCCAGGGTGTGGGATGCCTTACGCGAAACATTCCCAGACACACCGGACTTGCAGTCAGTGATGCAGTGTACAATGAATGACGGGGAAGAGGCTATGGATTACATTTTTCGGGTCCAAGAGATGTGGAGAGCAGAAACGGGCACGCCCTGGTATCAATCGACATCTTTATTTTATTTTATTATAAAGAGAGGGCTCCCAAAGGAAGTGCAGAAGGCGCTTGACAAGATAGCAGGTATTGAAGCAAAGGGATGGCCAGAAATTCAAAGCATAATAGTACACCATTGTAAAAGAATCAAGGAGAGGGAGAAGGAGGTGTCGCAGAAAAGATTGGCAGACGAGGCGAAGTTAGTACAGTCAAAGTTAGTGAAGGTTGCAGCAGCAGTAGCCGCGCTCCCACACAATAGGGAGGGAGATGAGGAGGAGGATGGGCTGATAGCACTCCAAGGAAGGGTGGCAACTAATTTGGCAGGACCAGCACAGCGGCAGTGGACTGAGCAAGAGAAAGGTGGAAGCCCGCAGTGGCAAGAGTGGACCCCTCGAGGGGGACGAGGTGGGTACAGGGGCCGGAGAGGAGGTGGACAGGGGTATGGAGGAATGGGGGGAAATGGATGGCAGGGTCCCAGGGGCCCCCAAGGGAGTTGCTGGAACTGTGGACGATGGGGACATTACTCCAGAGAGTGCAGAAGTAGACAAAACAATGGGTTCCAGGAGGGGGAGAGTTATGGGCATCCACACCCGGGAAGCCCATACGGTCTCCCAATGGGACAGCAGCAACTAAGAAACCCCGGCCAGGGTACCACGGGCCAGCAACAAGGACACCAGTATAGGACACAGAACCACCCCCAAAACAATGACAGCATGCAATACACGCCAGGTAACCCTTTCGCGACAACAGCAAACGGGGCCCCCGCGCCAGCGCCTTACAGCGGCACGTCGGTAGTTTCCGGAAATGTCTTTAATGAGGGAGGGGCGACGAGATACCCCGCATAGGACAGCCCACAGAGAACACTTGCGTGTCCAGTTCTATCCACCACCTACAATGCAGCAGAGGAACCATTGGTAGGGGCGCAGATAGGAGACAAGCAGTTTATATTCATGGTTGATTCGGGAGCGGAGAAATCATGTATCAGAGAGGGCCGATTCCCGTTATCTAACAGGAAGTTAGAGACGCAGGGGTTCTCTGGGGCTGTAGTTGAAGTTCCTTACACAGAAGCTTTGGATGTGACAGTGGGAGGTAAGACTGTGAAGGCACCCTTATTATATTACGAACATTCCCCAATTAACTTGCTAGGGAGGGATCTCCTGAGTAAACTCAACATGACCATATCATTTACCGAGAGAGGGATAGTGTGTTCCACACCCGGGATATGCCCCTTGCGTGCAATGTTGGTAGTGCAAGCCTACACAACCACGCAGGAAATACGAGGACTGCCACAAAATGAGGAAATGTTTATCAAAGGGCTGAAGAGTCTGGCCCTCATAATTCCCGAGCTGAGAAGCATGGACTGGAGGATCCCGGCGGAGTTCCTCTTCCGCCCCATAGTATGCCCCAACGCAGCACCAGGATCAGTGGTATCGTTAGATTTGCACGCTGTGCAAGTGTCAGCAAAAAGAATAGCTGTGATCGGAGTGGACGAGGAAGGGTGTGAGTGGCGCACAGTGCTATGCACAAACGCCAACATCGCCCTGCGAGAGGTAACAGATGAGGATCTCTTCTCAGACTCAGAAGGGGATGGTGAAATAGTGATGGAAATAGCGATGCCCTGTGATATTTTAATACAAGCAAGGGAGACTCCCGTCCAATTGATGACAGTGGTAGGAGCACCACCGTCGTTTTTTGATGACGACATGAGGCTCGTACCAAACAACTTATGGACAACAGGCCCCCATGATGTGGGACTGTTGCATGGAGTACAGCCTGTGGTAATAAAGCTGAAACAAGGAGCAATTTTACCACGAGTTAAACAATATCCCCTGTCTCGTGAAGCTGAAGAGGGAATAAAAGAGACAATAAACGCCCTACTAGCACAAGGGATAATAGTGCCTTCAAGCTCCCCATGTAACACTTGTATTTATCCGATCAAAAAAGCAAAAGGGGGGTCTTGGAGGATGATACAGGACTTACGCCCCCTCAACGATGTAATTCAGAAGGAGTTCCCTCTAGTCCCGAACCCCGCATCAATACTGTGCAGCATCCCGGAAGAGGCATCACATTTCACAGTAGTGGATTTGAAAAACGCATTTTTCTCTATTCCCCTGGCTGAAGAGAGTAGATACCTTACCGCCTTCACACTGGGGGGTAAAAGGTATGAGCATTGCAGATTACCACAGGGTTACTGCGAGAGCCCGAGCATCTTCAATCGCGTATTACATGAAGACCTAGGAAACCTATTAGTCGAGAGCACCATTATTCAGTACGTAGATGATTTACTAGTCTGCGCACGAAACGAAGAGACATGCAGAACAGATTCCATAACTCTATTGACTTTGCTGGCCAACAAGGGGTACAAAGTGGACAAGGGAAAGCTACAATACTGTCTGACAGAGGTCCTGTACCTAGGACAGCTGATTTCGAGAGATGGAAAAAGAATAATACCAGACAGGGTGGAAGCCATAAGATCAGTACAAGAACCCACAACAGTAAAAGACATGCAGACATTTTTGGGAATGTGCAATTACTGCCGAGCATGGATATTAGATTATGCGGCATACACTAGGCCCTTATTACAAGCATTAAAGGTGGCTCAACAGGAGAGCAGGAAGGTGGAATGGACGGAAGAGATGAGTTCCTCCTTCCAAACACTAAAAGAGTTGATTTCAAGAGCCCCAGTACTCGCAAACCCTGATTATGGACGCGAGTTTTACCTATTCTCCCACTGCAAGGAAACACTGATGACAGCAGTCCTGACACAAAAAACATCCTTAGGGCACAAGCCATTGGCTTACTATAGTGGCACTTTAGATGCCGTGATGCAGGGCCATTTCGCGTGCGAGCAATCACTCGCTGCAGCCGCATTCGCGATTGAGAAAAGTGCCACAATAGTAATGGGCTGCCCTGTAACATTGTTTGTGGAACATTCATTATTTGCCATACTCGAGAGATCAAAAAGCACACTGACCACACAGCGGGCAACTGCCTACGAGATTATACTGTCCAGTGCCAACATCCATATAGTGAGATGCAAGACAGTGAACCCCGCCACATTCATTACAGAAGCGTGCACGCTCGAAGACATGCAGAACCACGATTGCGCAACCTACACAGGAGGAAGTGGGGAGGAGACAGTGGTGTGTGAGAACGCTCTAAGCGAAGGGGAAGTGTACTTTGTGGATGGGTCCGCATCTATTGACACGGACACGGGAGAAAAACACGTTGGCATGGCAGTGGTGAGGTTAGAAGACGGTGAGTATGAAACACTGGTACAATATCGTCTCCCATCACATTACTCCGCGCAGGCAGCAGAACTGATTGCACTCATAGAAGCACTACATGCAGCAAAGGGTTGTGCAGTGACGATATACACAGACTCAGCTTACATGACAACAACGGTACATGGAGGCCTAGCAAGATGGGGGCGGAGGGGCTTTAGGAGGGCAGATGGAACACCTGTACAGCATGCAGAATTGTTAAAAGAATTAATTGAGGCCCTGCAACACCCCACTGCAGTAGCAATAGTAAAATGCCAAGCACATACGTCCAACACAGATGTTGTGTCTTTAGGGAACGCGGCAGCGGATGCTGCCGCCAAAGAGGCTTCCTATTTTCAGAAAAATGACACAGGTGAATACATGCTTAAGGACAAAACAAACGAAGAGCCCCCAGAGGGATATAATGTCATGCCCATACCACAAATAATAGAATTGCAGGAAGGAGCCAGTGCAGAGGAAAAACTATTGTGGACAAAGCGAGGGTGCAGCAAGTCAGGAACAGACCTGCTGTGGAGGCAAAATAACTCGGGGAAGGTGGTAATGCCAATTCAGCTACTAGAGATTGCATTTCAACAGCTACACTTCCCTGCACATAACACCAAACAACACATCGCAGCAGAAATACAGGAAGAATGGTTCGTGCCCTGTCTCCAGGAGCACGTGTCTCGTTTGGCAATGGAATGTACAACATGCCAAATATACAATTCAGGGATGACATTACGTACTCTCCGGGGAACAATCCCTAAGCCCATTGGCCCATTCAAGGAACTACACATAGATTATGCAGATATGGGGGAAAGGTGTAATGGTGCACGGTACATGATTGTGGTCGTGTGCCCATTTTCAAGGTGGGTGGAAGCAGGACCCTGCGCGCGACCTGATGCCAAGAGCGCCGCCAAGTTCCTAGTAAGGGAGGTATTCCCGCGCTGGGGAATTTGTGACGTCATCCGCTCAGACAATGGCACTCATTTTGTGAATGAGCTTTTTAAGGAAGTGACTGCATTGTTGGGAATAAAACATAAATTATGTTCAATTTATCATCCTCAAAGTAATGGCGTAGTGGAAAAGATGAACGGATTGTTGAAGGGCAGGTTATCAAAACTATGCTTCTCATTGAAAAAGAATTGGATTTACTGCCTACCGCTTGCGCTATTTGAGTTACGAAACCAGCCAAGCAAAGACCACCATTTGTCCCCGCACGAGATCGTGACTGGGAGACGGATGAACACTGCACACTCACCACTGCGCGAACACTCAGACGCTCACAGAAGCGCCGCGATATTGGGAGATGAGTTCACAGACTATTTAAAGAAACTGACAAGGGCAGCGCGCGTGATAGCAAAGCAATTGTCCCCACCCTTCACTAGAGAAGAGGGAAATGTAACAGGCGCTGTCACGGAGCCGGAGCAACAACTACAGCTAATGCCAGGCGACTGGATATATGTCAGAAGTTTTGTGTGTCGGTGGAATGCACCACGATTCCATGGCCCATATGAAGTAATATTTTGCACACCTACGGCGGTAAAAGTCAAAGGGTTGAGGTACTGGGTGCACTTGACCGATGTACGGAAGGCATATAGCAACGTACAAGAGGAGGTAGATGGGGAGGCACAGACAACAGCAAACGCTGCAACTGAGTAGAATGACTGAATATGAACTTGCGTGTATGTGCTGGTACTGAATTTGAAGAAATGCACAAATGATAAAGAAAAAAAAAAAAAAAAGGAAAAATTTTGTTTTAACATTCATCTTGTTGAGTGTAAATATATATATACACATATATAAAATGGAATGCTGAACTATGAACTTGTATACACCCTTGTCTGTGAATACCCCTCCCCGTATCCCCACCCGCTTCCATTCCCCGTCACATGTATATTGGCACTGTTGGTGCCAACAAAATGTTTACATGTATGCACTCAATGCACTTTTATATCTTAAACAGGAGCTTCCATGGCATCTAACGGGCGGCCTGCAACGGACAGATGTTCTAGAATTAGAGAATGGTTAACTGCGAAATGTATATATTCGTATGAATGTGGACTATCTGCGTGCATTATATTGTTCTTTACATTATTATTCGGTCTGGTTACATACTGGTTCATAGCGTTCATCTCTATCGAGATGAACGAGGGGGGAGGGAGTAACACAACTACTGGGACCAATACAACTGCAAGTGTCAATGCAACTACAAGGGAAGGTGATTTTTTGAGATGGGATGGAACTAAACTTGTGTGGGGCTACTATACTACGTCATCCAATGTTGGCATTTCACACGATGGAGGGCCAAAGGGTGAAAGACAAAACAACACTCTGTCCTCACCTGAGATGTCTAATTACAATGCTCACAGCTTAAACGACCGAAATCCCTCTGCCATATCCTGGTTGTATAATACCCCCACCAGCCAACCTGCCCCCACGGCCATAGAGAATCAAAGAATGAGAGAAACACATGAAATATTATATGATGACTGGGTGAAGGGGGGCGGGAATGAGAAAGGGGGGTCTAGTTTGTCTCTTGCCCAGGGAATCAGGAAGAATATGAGGAATAAGAACAATAGACGGAAGAGGGAAGCAGGAAGGAAGAAGTATGATGAGTACTATGGGTTAGGTGTAGATAAGATGGAAGACCCGCGACACCCCCACCAGACAAATAAGTGGTATGCAGACATGAGTGCCACAGCTAGACAAACAACAAACGAGAGCTGTTATGTTTGCTCCCTCATCCCTCACGCATCAGGTACACCCAAAGTACTGTTACCCAAAGAGTTGCCGATTATAGATGCCCAATGTCTCCTTCATCTCACGTTATGCAGAATTAAGAACACCTTCCAGGCACATGAAGTGACTTTTCAAATGCTGCAGAACGAGAAAACGTGCTACCCAAAACCGTCAGAGGTTGTATGTCTGAGAGAACCATTTTTTGCAATCGAAGGGACACTTTTTTCTGATAACAAGTGGAAGAATGAAGAAGTAATGTGTAAAGCTGAAGCACTGAGGGGTGTGGCACCGGAGAAATTGCAATGGATAGAAGAAACATGCACACCCGTATGGAGAGAACACATTTCAAAACTAACCTGGGTTACGCCCATCGAAAAGCCTTTCAAGTTGCAGAATGAAATAGACTATGAACTATGTTTCAAAGGAGAGGGGAGAACGTCCATGGGGACAAACAAGAAGTGCAACAAAACCCTCACTATCCCAGACCTAAGAAAAGGGACTGCGGCCCTTATGGACACGTATTGGGTATGTGGAAAACAGGCATACCTACACCTCCCCCCGTCGTGGAGTGGCAGCTGCTCAATGGCCACTCTGCACTCAGCTCTGATGGTGATACCTGAAAGCCACATCGATGGATACAAAAGGACACAGGAACGCACACCACAGAGTGTGGCCCAACCGACTGCAGAACCACAGATGTATGTTCTGTCTTCTGGAAGCAAGGAAGAGGTGTTGACCCGCAACAGACGAGCATCAAACTATATATCAAAGGCATCATCAGAACTATTGGCCCAGATCCCAGACAAATATCGATTATTCAGCTCAGCAGAAACATTTTTTGCCTCGCTCGTATCAAGTGTCCAAGCAAGGGCTAACGCAAAATGGCTCCAGATAACCCGCTGGGAATTAATTCAGCTGGCAAACGACACCGAAGAAGGTTTTAACATAATAAAGGTCGAACTAAGAGCCTTGCGACTGATGACCATGCAGAACAGGTATGTCCTGGACCTGTTGACGGCGATGGACGGCGGTGTTTGCCGAAAAATAGGAAGTGCCTGCTGCACTTTCGTACCTTCTGACGACGCAGAGAACGGCTCCCTGTCCCCTGTGATCGAAGCAGTCCATAACCTAGGAGAAAAAATGAAGATGGAAGGCGGAGCAGAAGATAGTACATGGTTCGATAACCTCTTCTCCTGGGTCCCCTCATGGCTTGGAACAACGATGAAATTTCTGATGCCAGCTGTGGTGTTCCTGCTTTTGATTTTCTGCCTGTGCCAGGTGGGTCTTCGAGTCTGTGCTAGCGCAGTACCAAATGGTGCAATGATGATGGTGACAATGGGCAACTCACACGGTACAATAAAAACGGTGCAAGAAGCACAAGTACAAACAGGGGTAGACAACACACCAAGGTACCAACTGGTGCCCATGTACCATGACAAGGATATTGTAGATAAGCTTTGGCACACCACCATCAAAGAACCCCGCATACTAGAATGGTACGAGGAAGTGTGGGTAGATTTGGAAGGAGATGGTGGGTGCATATATCTTACGTGTACTCCAGATGAATACGCCAGGAGAGGTGAGAGTTTAAGGGGGGTGTGCAGAGCATGGATGCCTATCAAAGGAACTCCTGCATGGGATGAGGCGGTGATGGACGAAGCAGAGTGTAGGAGGATAGAGGAGTTAAAGAATTCGTTACTTTAGTAACGAAAGGGGGGAAATGTAGGGGAGGGCTGATCCAGGAGACCCCTCTCGCCTGCGTTTCTTCACCAGGTGAGGGCTATGGCCCATTGGGCGTTCCCTCATGCCACCCGGGCCCAGGTGGTGGAGGGCTCACCCACTGGAGACATTGCCCACACGTATCGAATGCCCATATGTATTGATTACAACACAAATTTAGCTAGGCCCAAAAACCATTCTTTGCCCGGTAAAGATGGTGTGAGCTCAGCGCACTGTAGCGCGGCCCCCACCCTTGGAGAACATCCCTGTTGCCGCAGCACCCTGGCAGATCCGCTGTGAGCACGTTCCCACGAACAAAACGGACATGAGCTAGCGTAATGCCCTAACATTGTATCAGTTCACCTCCCGCAGTGTATCATCGCTCCTAGCATGACCCGGCCAGCAGGCCTGGGAAATGAAAAGAACAGTAATATGGTCATCAGACGGCAGACAGTCTTTATGCATTAATGTCAAGACCTCTTGCATTATTTCTTTCTTCCACAAGATACAAACGCCTGTAGAAGGTATTAAAATGAGGAAGTATGCTCCCATGATATAAGCTATGGCAAGCTCGCACCATTGCAGGTGGATGCCGATGATAAAGGAACGCTCCAGGGATCTGTTCACTGCGTGTATCACTGGGAAGCCTACCTCACGTGGTTCCGCGCCATAACCAGAGCTAATGCTGCTAGAGTACACGAGAAAGCGGATGCAACTATACTATGAACCCATGTAAAGAATGCGCGAGAGTGCACGTATCATGTGTGAATGTCTGAGCCCCTCATATGCCACCACCGTCACGTACAGTGGCGGGTTGTTTTCTATGTACTCCACTTATCTAACCACTACCTCATTTACTACGAATGTATATGAATGTAACTGAAACACTGTAGCTGCTAGAGTCTAATGTACAAATATGATGCTCGAACTGGGTATAATCGAAACGCACCCAGCAAAGGTTAAATGCATGTTTCGAAGTGATTTCAAATAAGTATTATAGAAAGTATTCAAATGTTTGCGATGTCTTTACTTATATTCAGCAATGCACGAGGGAGATACCTTTGTGAAAGCGTACAAGGTCTCGATGTATCCCCCTCCCTCCCTCAGAAGGCTGCCAAGCCATGAGAACAGAGCCCCGCTCTGCGCTATCACGCCTCCCCCGACCCGACTGGAGTCGCTTCAAAGACTTGTAGCCCCACCCCAGCACCCAAGGCCGCGGCCAGCCACCTGCATTATTTACAGCACAGCAGTAAACCTTAGTTTAAACTCAAGTGCCCCCTCGTAAACCCCACAACCCACTGGACTGTCTCAGACTTATGGCCCTGTACAATCAGGACACCCAACACTTTGACAACACACAGCGAAACATCCATAATCACTTCTAACAAGACAGAAAGACCTGTACCACCCGCCCCAGTCCCCGAAGCTTAGCCCCTCGACCCATGGTCCCGGTCAACAGATCACAAGTAACCAGGCCACGATATATTATCTCCAGATCCCTCACAAGGTGCATTCCTCCTGTGTTGCATTTAACCTACTAAAAGATTTACTAAAAGAGAATAAAACTGTAAATGACTGAATGACTGCAGTGTGCATGGCAGAGGGCAAGTAAGTCAGAAAAGGCATTCATCTCTGCCACAGGCCGCCTCGGCACACCAACACCGCCCGGATGAACTCAAGCCGACCTGCCAGGCCCAGCCCAACCCACGAGGGTGACCAGTGACGTCCTCCAGCCAAGACCAACCACACCGCAGCAGCACCTATAGTTAGTCGTCGCCACCCAATCCCAATGAACTTGTGCCCCCTATAGTATGTAGGTTTTGATGACGTTTTTTGTAAATATATACGCCTGTCTTTGCTATTGTCAGACAGAGCGCTCTCGGAGTTTGCAGAGTTCTTTGCATGCCCAATTCTGATTGATAAACTCCCATTTACGCTCACCCGCACTCTGTCTTGGCCTTATTCCCATTTTGGGAGAGTCCTTCATTGTCTCTCATTGCGGGGAGGATCGTGCTGGTTGGGGACGCTTGCTTTCACCCCCCATAAAATAAAAAAGAAATTAAAAAAAATTCGACCTTTTTTTTCCGACCATTTTACTTCGATCAAATGGTCATTCGACCATTTGGTTTTCGACCAAATGACTGGTAACCGATGGAATGTTATCAACAAACCAGCATTTAAAGGAGTAGCAGGTCGACCAAAAGAAGGTTTGATTACGGGTGTGAAGAAGCCTCTGTCATTGCCTGAAATTCCCTGTAAATCCCCCAACATTCTTGCCGGTAGATTGGACCATTCAGGCGACACTGGTAGCGGGGAAATTCAACTAATTAACGATCATGATCCTCCTTATGCAGGATCACATGCAATTGTTCTCCAGGAGATGGAGGAATTAGTTGGAAGTTTAGCGGGCACTCCACCAGTTGTGATTTGTGGGGACTTTAATTCTAGAATTCCAAGAAATAAAAACACAGCATGGTTCGATAATGATCTCACATCCTCTGCAGTTGTATTAGTCTCCAGGCTGGATTGTGCTTGTACACGTGGAATAGGATGGGCCAATATGCTTTAAACAGCAGCATTCTTCATGATTAACGGTGCTAGACCTTCGGATCACCCACCCCAGTTCACTCGGACTTCCTTGAATAGCGCAAGCATCATTGATTATGTATTCATTGATAATGCATAGTCCTTGATTGAAGATTGTGTATATTTCATTGTTTTGAGAGTGACCACTTTCCTATTAAGTTAGCTTCAATTTAGTGGGTCTAAATCAAGGGACACCATCTAGGGGGTCACTTTCGATTGGTCACTTTCGATTAAACTAGCATTAAATCAGATAATTTGGAACCCTACCAACAATGGAAGCAGGCAAGGTGGGGGTGCAAAAGGTATTAGAAGAATTAACATGTCCAGAGTGTTTGCGCAATGCTTTGCTGAGTGGTCTTTCCTTTCTTACAAAATATGAAAGCTGTCTGGATTTGATTAGAGACAGACTTTTACCTCAAATTACAGGTAATCAAAGGATGGCGGTGGGTAAAAATCAAAAACATCAGCATCCTTTTGATAAGGCGGTTAAAATAAAAAAAGAGGGGTAACGCTGAGGAATTGCAAATATTGGCATCACGCATTACTGACCCATTACAGTACATAATAGAACATACACTTTTAAGGAGCAAATACTCAAAATGGTTAAAACAGCATAAGTATCAACTTGAATGTAGGCAATGGAGAGATTTTGCCAAGAGTACTCTCACGAATGATTCTCGTAAATTCTGGAACATCATTAATGGTAACCATGCATTTCAATGCAGCATTAATGGGGTGTCGGAACAGGCATGGATTGTCTATATTGCCAGTACATTGGGAGGACATGGATTTGAAAGATGTATTTTTGGCTTGGATGTAAGGGACTGGATTTACACCAAAAACAGTGAGGAGATCTGAAAGCTGATAGACTCCAGTACATAAAGCCCCTGTCCCTGATGCCCTATGCAATTTGCTGATTAAAACTAATGTTCGTCTTTGGGCGGACATCCTACAACGGGTATTTGTTTGTATCTCTTCCACTCAGACCATCCCAACTTCCTGGCATGACAGCATTCTGGCACCAGTGTTAAAAAAGGGTTCCGATGAGGCTCCTCGAAATGATTGCCTATTGGTGATGCTCGATGCTTCAGCTAAGATCTTTGCTCTGGTTTTGCTTGAAGAAGTGTGCAATTGGGAAGAGAGTGAAAACATCATTCCCTTGAATCAAACAGGTTACCAAAAGGTTGCAGTATTACAATAAACGTCCTTGCATTAGTCACACTGTTCAACAGTCTTGGATTATTCGTAAGAGGGCAGTCTATGTTGCATACAAAGACTGCATTGCTGCCTTCGATACTGTTGATAGGGCAAGATTGTGGAGGAAATTGCTCAGTTGGGGGATTCCATCCGGTTTGCTCAAAATTATTGTAATGCTGCACGATAATACCAAAGTTAAAGTGCGGCTGGAGAGTAATGGGGGGCCTCATGTTCGATTGAAAGAAACAGTGGAGTCAAACAGGGCTGCATTCTATCTCCTATGCTGTTCAATGTATATATCTTTTTGACCTGGGGAAAGCCTTAGAAGATCATAACTGTATTCCCCTGAGATTGGCATTGGCGGTATTACGATGGATGGGTTATGCGGGCGATATAGTCCTATTGGAATTAACTGCGGAAGAGCTCCAGACTCCTTTCAGCAATTTACATGCCTATTCGACTGCCAATTCAATGAAAGATAACATAGTGAAAACCAAAATCATCGTTTTTGACTATTCTTGGAAAAAGGCAACAAGACTTAATTGGCAGATGAGGTAGTTCCACACTATACATACCTTGGGGTCACCCTAGATACTAAACATAAAGGCAATGTTCATTTGGATAGATTAAGCATCAGAACTGCACAATTGGCCAGCGGTATTAGCTAATTTTCCTACAACGGTGGGAGCTATTACATCTGCATTTTGACCCAGTTGTGTTCCACTAGAATTCTATCTGTCATCTCTTATGCAGCAGAGGCCTGGCCACTACTGGAAATTGACACATGCACAATAAAAGTCGCTCAAGAACGGGTTATATGAGGTCTTTACAAGCAAAATACTTTTTATGCAGTCAAGTGTATTGGCGCTGATCAAATCAGAGGCTGACAAATGAAATGCTAGGGTGCCCGATGATGTTTTTGCCATGACCCTTGCTTCCTACAAGCGAACCATGAAGATTCTATTAAAAACCAAAATCACTGAACAACTGATTGTGAATCTAGCTACCACATCTAATGGACAACGGTTTATTCCATACATAAGGGAACAGAATTACATTCCCATATATATATATACGGCATTGTATAGCTAATCGTTTGGTCTGGGACTATATAAGGCTTACATTTAATTCTGTCAGAACCTTGTAGATCACTGGGGGATGGACTAAGGGGCCAACGAACGAAAGGTTTTGTCGTCTCTGTGGTGAACAAGAATTGGAGTCTGTACCTCATATTTTAACAAAGTATAGTGCGCTGCTTGATTTAAGCCAATTAGCCATCAAAGCGGTTGGCTTTGAAAGGTCTATAACTCCTGAAAATCTTTGGGAAACTTTCATTTCTGGTCAAAATGAAGGATGGATTATTTTCTTCAGTCCGTTGTGGCAAACAATTGTAAAATTGGAATGATTTTAGATTGATGTTTGTGAGACCTGAGGAGTGTGCTTGTCCGAAACATGTGGTGGTTTTGTATTAAAAGTTAACTGGTTTCATTGTAACTGTACAATAATAACATTTAAAAAAAAATAGGCACCACCTCTGCCGTCCTCTAATCCCTGACCATCAGCCTTTGGCTTTCCAGGTGTTTTGGACTACAGCGCCCTTGATCCCTCATCATTGACTGTGCTGCTGGAAGTTGTAGTCCAAAACATCTAGACTGCCAAAGTTTGCAGGCCTCTGTCCTAAACCATGCACAAGCCATAACCAGTGGGAGCCAGGGTTGTTGGGATTAGAGTTGAGGGTTTATTGAACTAACTGTACTGGTGTTTGTATGCCGTTCTCCCCACTACTGCGAGGACATGGGGTGTGTAGTAATGCTAGGGGCAGTTCCACTTCATTGGTAATCTGTACCGTTCAGCATGCACAAGATAAACGTAAATCTCCAACAATACAGAGTGCTGCTGTGCTCCTGGAAGAAATGGCATCGTAATTTGCCCCTTTCGAACTTACTGATGCGATTATTCTGAAAGCATTGATCCAGAAACTGGATACTCCATGGTACAATATGCAGAGCTTCTGGAAGACCTGGTGCTGGAATATGCACTTTGAATCCTTTTGGGTGATTGTATGCAGGGACCAATACAGCCTACCCATTCAAATCAACAGCACACAATTCCAAAGCGCTCACTAACGCAGTCCAGGGGCCAGATTAGAGAAACTTTGCACCGGTGCAAGTGCACATTTTGCACGGTATTAGCACTAGGGCAAAGTGTGCCCTATTTTTAAAAACACTGGGACACATCAAAAAGCCATTGCACCTCGACAAGTGCAGTTTGGCATATTAAAAGCACCAAGGCTAAAATTGCTCTAGGGCAAAAAAGATACATTTTTTTATGCATTTTTCCATCAGGGCAAAGTTTGCCCTAGTACTAATACCATTCCGTATGTCGTGAAAATGCATCTTTTTTGCACTAGGGCCATTTTTGCCTTTGTGCTTTTAATATGCCAAACTGCACTTGTTGAGGTGCAATGGTTTTTTAATGTGTCCCAGTGTTTTTAAAAAATAAGCCAAACTTTGCCCAAGTGCTAATACCGTGCAAACTTTGCACTTGCACCGTTGCAACGTTTCTGTAATCTGGCGCCAGGAAGGCGCCTAGTAACACATCTTTCATCTCTCTCGTCCTATTGGTCTGGGTTATTAATATGAATGTGCCTGCTATCAGAGAGCAAGACGGTGGCTAGAAGGCGGGGCATCAAAGATTTTCAGTTCAGGGAAATTGGGGCAAGTGTTACTCAGCATTTTTCATCAGAAATGTTTATCTAATATAGAAAGGATAAATGCACTACACATTCCAGAGTGCACTCCTGGGGAACACGGACAAGGCTTGGTTTGGATGCGCTTACTTCCATACCAAACATTTCTGAAAGGTGCTATGGCTGGAGAAGTCTCAGTCACATGGTAGGGACAGGCGCAGTCATGAAATGTGTTGTGTATTCTCCACAGCCGGGTGACTAACAATATTCTCATGAGTTCATAATGGATACAGAGGCCCTTTCAAACAGTTTCCGCTGTGCTGAGACTGTCAAGTGGCAGTAACGCACTATTAAATGATAAGTGTTGTTCAAAAGCGTGGTACTGTCCCGCCACACCCACAGGGACCATGTTTGAGAGCACTGGTGCTGTCCAATGACCGTTAAAATAGAGTAGCCCTGCGATAGAGGGCTGGGACTTTTATTTTGAACTTATCAGAGTAACTGAGAGGTGCTGGTAGCTTCTTATACTCCCCCCCCTCCGCCCCCCTCCCCCAGCCAGTACAATACCTGCTACTAAAGTTAAAGTGTCACAACAGGCTGGCTGCCCAACCACTTATTGCCATCTCTTCTGAGACTGTAAACAAGTGCCCGAATGCTGGACCTATTGACTTTGTCAATACTTGCGGGAAGCCACAGATGTTCTTGTAACAGAGCCTTATATGAAGACCTTTGATGCTCCCAAGAGAGCCGCATAAATGAAACGGATGACGCATGATAGTCATACCACTTGCTTTCAAGATGTATGTTTTTTTATTATATGCTCACTACATTTTAAATATTTTATATATCTATGCATTTTAACTGTCGTGTGGGTGCTCTTTTAAGGACGTGGGTTGGCTTATTTTCAGCATTTCAAAATTATTCTGTATTTTCACATGTATGTTTAATGTTTTATAATTTGTGCTGTTCGACATTGCATTCCGCTTCATTGTGTAATCTATCGAATCATTAAACATAGATGCGTGAAATGCACACACCATCCTAGCCAGCTACGCAATTTCATATAAAGAGCATTCAAGCCATTCCCACAATTGTTCAGCGGTCCCACATAAAGTTTACTGAATCACACATCCTTGTTTTTCCTGCATTTAACAATTGCACAAAGAAGGCAGCGCGAGTTAAAGTCAGGAAACCGCTATGACCTAATGCGCCGTAGAAAAGCACAGGCTTTCATTGCCCCAACAATGGACGTCTGCTGATAAATGCACAAAAGAACGCGTGAAGATCGAGATATCATAGCGCGGTGATGAATCCGCTCCATCTGACTGGCCCGTGCCTATTGGGCAGCTAGCGGTAGGGCTGCGTGCAGACGCCGGAAACAGAAAGTCTGCGGCTGGGCTGCAGGCAGGCGCTGCAGGCAGCGAGGTGTGAGGGAAGAGAGCAGTGAGTTCATTGTTGTGGTGGATAGTGACTCATTAATTCATATAGAATTTTCTCCACGCATACTACGTGTTAGTGCTGCAAATTATGATTCTGTGTAATTGTTCATTCTCTGTTCTGAACCCTCCCCCCCCCTATTTACAAAGTATTTTTAGTTTTGCCCCATAGGTGTCATCATAGTGCCAACTGGACCAAAACGAATGGTATAGAGTGGGCAAAGGGGGAAATGCTATTAGAAACGACCTCTTCACATTGCCCTCACTGTCATGTGTTGGTAGCCGCGTTTGCTTGGCAATTTATAATGGCTGCATTTGCTCTCACTGTGATAGAAAGAGCAATTTTAGCTTCCAGTGGTGGTCATGTTTTCGCCTTAAAGCTTTATTAAAGATTCAAAGACTAATGTCTAATTTCTTTTTAATATTATGTTAATTTTTGGCAATCAAAAGGACTAAAGTGAAATAAGGAGATTCCTTACAGTGCCACGCAACAGCTCTGAGAAGTAATTAATATGTCAAAAGAAAATACGGGAGATATGGCCCAGTGTGGAATAGGGAGGTTAGGGGGGGGGGGGGCGGGGACAGTTTTACCTTTGGTAAAACTTTGAAATTAAAATGTGGTTTCCGAGTTTTTGGGAACACTAGTCAATGTTGCATTTTGAAAGTTTGAGCTGTATTGACGTTGGATTGAAGTTTTGGTCTTGTAGTCCATGTGTGGATAACATTGTTGACTGTACTACAGTTCATACATATATGGGATAAAGTACCCCAACCGTAGGTTAAAAGGATGCTGTAGAATAAATGCATCTAAAATGTTTGTATTGTGTGCTTTAAAATAGGTTATAACATGCAGATTCTTGTTCACGTGATAAACTCCAGCAGTGCACAAAATAAGCATTCCACCATAAACAGTTCCTTATTAATGAATGGTTGTAATGTGTCACAAGTGAGGAATTTTCAAAGCTTGTCACACAGCTTTAATTTGACAGCGGCATTTGATACCATTGACCATGAGGTCCTGCTTGACGTATTGAAGCAAAGAATGGGCAATTAAGGACACAGTACTGAAATGGATTGAATTGTTTTTAAGAAACCAGCAGCAATTCATTTTATTGAACCAGGAACGTTCATCCCCCGGTCCCCTTCCTTTTGGAGTACCGCCGGAGTCCATTTTATCACCTACTCTTTTTAATCTCTGCATGGAGCATTAGGGGACATCAGAGTGAAACATAATGTTTGTATCCATTAATATGCTGATGATACCTAACTCTAACAAAAATTATCTGCAAATGGAGATTTAATGAGATTGTGTGAGTGCCCACTGGAAATTGAGGGGCGGATGGCCTCTCACTTTTTAAAGTAGAATACCCTAAAAACTCAATTTATTTTATTCTCACATGCAATGCCTGACCCCTTATTTCTAAAAAGAAGTTTCATGTAGCTAACATTTTAGCTGCCCCGTCACAGTTTCCAATGTCAATAAAATCATAAGGCTTTTTTTTGGATATCCATCTCTCATTTATCTCACACATCTCGGACAACCTAAAAAGAACTGCTGACTCAAAAGGACGTGCTGCACTCATTCTCCTAGATCTTTCCGCGGCCTTTGACACTATCAACCAGAAAATACTCAGGAACAGACTAACCGCGGCATTAAAGATTCTGCCTTCAATTGGATTGCCTCATTCATTTCTTTCTAATCGTTCGCAAATTGTTCTTTTCCCACCTTTCTCCTCCACCCCTCGCTTTGTCACAAAAGGGGTCCCAAAAGGAGCCTCCCTTTCACCCCTTCTCTTCAACATCTACCTAAGCCCACTGCCAGCCCTCATCCGTTCTCAAAACCTTACCTACTACAATGATGCTGACGACACCCAGATCACCTTCAAAACTCCCAAGACACCAGTGACCCCCACCCCCCACGTGCCGATCTTGCCTGTTGCCTTATGGATATCAACCTATGGATGATCACCAACCACCTTATTCTCAACTCAGGCAAAACAGAAATCCTGATATGCAGCAAAACTGCTCTAATTTCCCAAACCTAACCATGGCAACAAGCCTTGGGTGCCCGTCCCGATGCCTCTATCTCCATTAAAAATCTTGGATGCACCTTGGACGCAGACCTATCTCTCTCTATCTTTCTCTAAACACATGAACTCTGTATCCAGAACTTGCCACCTCCACTTACGAATCCTGAGGTGAATCTTTTCCTATTTCTCTTATTCTCAAAGAGTCCCCTATACTGGCCATCATCAGCACCCGCCTAGACTACGCTAACTCCCTCTATCTCAGAGTCCCGGCATTCCAGCTCAGGAAACTCCAAAAAATCCAAAACTTGGCAGCCAGACTGCTCCTTGCTCTCTTGCCCAAAAACATATCACTGCCGTCCTCAGAATACTGCTAGGCTCCCTAACAGCCTAAGAGCGACCTTCAAAGCCACGTGAATCACACACTGAGCCCTCTGTAACACAGGACCTCAGTTCCTACAGAGAATAATTATCCTCTATCAACCCACCAGACCCTCTGCTGGATCTTGGCTCTGCTCCTTGCTATCCCCCTTACCACTCACTAGAGTGGGTGACTCAGCCTTCTCTATCCTAGCTCCCACTATCTGGAACTCTGTTCCTCTGCACATCCGCCGCACCAAGGATTTCCTTTCCTTCAAAAAGGTCCTAAAAACATGGCGATTTGCTGCATTATCCTGAAACCCCTCCCTAACCTCCCAATTCCCAATCTGATGCACATTCACCCCCAGGCAGCGCCAGCCGTTATTGGGGTGGCCTGGACCTCACACACAACCAAACACGATTCAGGACCTCAGTTCCATATGCGCCCCCAGCTTTTAACCCAGGCCGTTTCACACTATGAAACGTCACAAGAGTTGTTGTCACTATAATGGCATGTATGTTGAAAACAGGCAATCTCAGTCATTGGCCGAGATAGAACTTCAGCTCCACTGCACTCAGATTGATTGGGAGGTACAGCAGGGCCTAGTCATGGGAGGAAATGTGCACAATGGCCATGTCTCGCGCCATGACCTAGATGCATTTTCCCACTAATGTGAGCCTTAATTCTAGATGCTTATCCCTCTGCTGTGTATTCTAAAAGCGCTCAGAATATTCGATTAGATGGATTGTTGGGGGTAGAAAATAGGATGCACTGGGTTGGATTTTCAGGGTAGCAAATGTGCTGTATAATATACACCTGGGTCCATTCTGCCACTACTGTGAGTTTTGAATCTGTGTGCATTTTGCTACTATTGTGAGTTGGAATCTAGGTGCATCTTCCCACGACTGTGAGTTCTGAATTTAGTTGCATTTTTCCTTTGCTGTTTATTCTAAAAGCACCCAGAATGTTTGATTAGATGGATTGTTGGGGGTAGGAAATGTTTGTGCACCAGGTTGGATTTGGTGGGATAGGAAATGTGCCGTACTCGGATGGACTATGGCGGTAGGAAAGGGGCCATATTCAGACGGATTATGGGGTTAGGATGTATTTTGGGGGTAGGAAATGTGCTATACTCAGATAGATAATGGGTTTAGGAATTGTGCTGCATTCAGATGGATTTTGGGGTTAAGAAATATACCGGACTCAGATGGATTCTGGTTGTAGGAAATGGGTCGTATTTGGATGGATTTTGGGGCTAAGAGATCTGTTACACGTAGATGGATTGCTGGAGAAGGAATTTTTTACACTTAAATGTATTGCTGGGGCAGGAAATGTGTTACAAATAGGTACTGTCATGATGCCTACCCCCGGAGCACCATGCCAGGCCCAGCACCCCCGGGAGCAGGCATCACGCCCCCGGGTAAAAGCCCAGCGGCCCTTTATAGGGGCTCTTTGGACTCTGTCCTGGCGCCGTTGGCGCCAGGCTCATGTTGGACATCAGTCCTGGCGCCATAGGCGCCAGGCTCATAAGGGGAAGTGTTTGGTGCACTTACCTGAAGCAGACCATGCTGCACACTCACCTGATGCAGACCATGCTGCATGAAGAACCAAGCCAAATGAGGCTTAGGAGGGACTATTTTTCTGAAGGAACTATTTTGTTACTTGGGTGGGGCTGTGGAAGAATACTCACCTGGAACTTCTTCCAAAGCTATTTAAGCCACATCCGGACAGCCACACGTGCTTCGCGTTGTTCTGCATCGCAGCAGCTGAACGCTCACCGTGTCTGCTCCTGCACCTGGACTCCAGCCACGCCCGCCTCGAACCAGGAATACCTGTAAGGGAATAAGAGAAGAGAAAGGTGAAAACCAAGAACTTATTCAACCTTCTTACCTGCATCCGGAATCTTCACGCCAGCATTCTTGACGGAAGACTTCTATTTAAAAGCACTGCTTTGCTCGCTGCAGCGCCGCGCTTCACTCACCTGTTCCCGAGACGCCGCCCGGCTCCATCGCGGCTCTCAGCTCCGGTCGCCACATCTCTGCACCTAGGGGAGAGAAGAAGAGACAAAAGGTGAGCAAGGGAACACAAGAGGAAAGCCGAATTTTCAGCCATATTACTTACCGGCTTTTCTTGGTGAACCATTCCACATCTCGGGTCGGCGCTGCATCTTTGGCAGGTACCGCACCCCGGCCCCGATGGGGAAAGGACAAAAGACATTACTGGGGAATTATAAAGACATTTAGAGGGGTCGCCCTCATCACTAACTCACCTGATTTTACCACCGGCAATTTAACCCCTCAACGCATCGCCTTTGTTCTGCACCTGAAATAAAGGACAGAAAAAACAACATAAAAGGAGGCTCACACTTGAAATTTTGCATCTTCATACTTACGGCGTATCGCTCAGAAAAGTCAAGTGGATGTGCCAGCGCCATTCTGAAAACCAGTGAAGTAACTGGACGAACACGCGCCCCTGCACCAGAAGCAGGATGGAGAGTTCATCCTTCCAAACCATAAGGTGAGCTTAAACCGGGGGTTTTGGAGGAAGTCAGAGAAGAACAAAGGGGGAAAGGGGGGAGCAAGCACACTATTCAGCAGACAGTTAATCCCCTTTCTCATCTGCAGAAGGATATTCCTACGGGCCAGACAAGCAAGATTTGGGGGTCTTGTTCAATCGGTGGTCCGAATTCTGCGCATCATGCTTGAAGAGGCCACAGCAACCCAGACCAGACCAGCGCCTCCGTGGGAGCCAGGTGAGCGTTACAGGTACCCACTAAGACTATAAAGGTAGCCTGTCCATGGCGCCTAAAGAATCCTACTTCTAAATCCTACGGTAGCCGGCTAATAGATATACTAGGTCAGCCAGTCTATTGCGCTAAGAAGACCTGAGGATAGCCCCACCCCATGGTGCCTAGTGGAGTCTACGAGGTTAGCCAGCCTTTTTCCACAGACTGTCTGACGACACAGCAACATCAAAGATAAACTCTGTGGGTGATCTTAGTATGTATAAATGCACCACTTTGGTGGACATCTGCCGCAGGCATGGCTATCCATCCACTCACAGTAGACTGCAGCTATGACCTACGGCAAAATTCGGGCTAGCTGGACGCTTAATGTGTGTAAGCCTACTTGCACCAGACTATGCATCAACACCCCTGACATCAGTATGCAGCGAAGACCTATGACAAATTTGGCACACTGGACACATAGCGAGTCACTAGCATTCACACCATCTCCTGACCCCCCTAAACAACCATCCACATGCCTGATCTTTGTGAGTTGTTTCTACCGGAGCCTGGCCAGCTGTGTTAGGCCTTATTTTTCGCCCAATTCACACACACATTCTAACTCCGTAATCTCCAACTCTCTGGACTTCTGTCCTCTAAGGTTGTTCCAACTACCAAAGCTTTGAGACTATATAATGGTAAAAGGTGCTATATAAATGACAAGTACAATAGAATACAATACAATATATAAATGCAGTGGTAAAATCCAACAATGTTCTGTTATGTCTACTAAGAGTAGTGAGTCCTTTTATCCCAGAGTCTCACTTTCGCTCTTAAGTTCAGTCGTTGGTCATTTCACTGATTGTTATCGTGAATTCTTGTTAATAGGACTCCCCAAAAACACACTTCTTCTGTTTTTAGCAGGGCTGCCTGGTTAGTCGGTGGGGCACGAAAGTTTGACCACATTTCCCCCCTTGTAAAGAAACTGAACTCGCTACTCATTGATTCTAGAATCAATTTCAAATTGATATGTTAGTGTACAAAGCACTTCATGCTTGGGCCCCGGTTTATCCAATGCAAAAACAGAAAATCTCTGGGGGCCAGAAGAGTGACGGAGCCAAGAGTTTCTGCAGTGGGTCATTTACTCAGAAGAGGTCATTCTCAGGGGCCACTGTTACACTCAGGTAGTCTCTTCCAAAAGATATTCGATTGATTAAAAACGACCTCATGTTCAGGAAAAAATTAAAAGCATGGTGTTGGGCAAAGGCCTTTTAGATTAGTAAGAATGTAGATATGTGCTGTTTTGAATTGGTTATTAGCAAAACATTTTAGGATTTTATTTAAGTATTTGTATAGATAGTTTTAACAGATTTTTTAGCAAGTGGTATTTTCTGTGTGAAGTTTATTTTTAGGATAGGCAAAATGTTTTATTGAACTCCTTTGTTACTGTCCGTTGACATTTTGTATTATGTTGTATATGTGTACTGTGAAGTGCTTTGATGCTCTGTTTGTCATGTTCGCACTATAGAAAATGTTTAAATAGAATGAAAATCAATAAAATGAAGTGCTGCAGTGGCAGCTGGAATTCTTCATGCGGGCTCAAGCAGTAGGCATTGGACTATCACAACTGAAGCTTAATAACTCCTTCCAGACCAGTAGTAATGTCACTTTCCTATTACAGTTCAGCAGAGATGTCACAACTAGCCTATAATAGGGAAATTATTTACAGGCTTCTTTACAGGTATTACAGGCTGCCTTGTATTATATTAGTATTGTGTCTAGATACTAAAAGGTGTGTTATGTAAGAACAGCATTCTTTCTTGGTTACTTAGTTGCAAATGACTCTTCAGCATTCCTTAACAGTCATCCTTATCATAAGGGATTGCCAGTTAGGATGCACTCTGCATATCAGCACATTGCTTTGGACAAACCAAAATAAATCCCCTTTTTGATATGAATACTTGCTTGATCGAGTATTGTCTCAGGACTCTCTAAAGGACAAGCTGGACATACTGGCACTATGGCAGGATCTGCAACCTTTGGTTCTCCAGATGTTTTGGACTACAACTCCCATCAGCCTTAGTCTGTACAGTCAATGGTGAGGGATCATGAGAGGTGTGGTCCAAAATATTTGGAAAGCTACAGGTTGCAGACGCCTGCACGAGGGTGAAGTAACATAGCTAAATGGACAAAAGGGCAGTTGTTTGATCCCTCTGCTACCCACCATTTGAATTCCACAGGCAGAAACGAGTGGTCAGATATCAGCGCCACAGTGCCATAACAGTTTGCATAAAGGTGTTTCTCTGTGAAGGAGGGACCAGAAAGGTGATGTATCCATTTACCATGTGTGCATCCAATAAAAAGTGCTTTTACTTGCAGAGGCTCAACGATATCATATTAATGAGCGTATAATTATAAAGTTAATAATAGTTGCTCAAATATTTATATGTTTATACTGTGTTTGAGTTTCCAGAGGCTATTGCAACTTTAAAAAAGCAACTTCTAAGTGCTTATATTCAAGCCAGCCTCTCCGTGGTATCTTACAACACGGCCAAACTTTTGAAAGTCTGCAAGGAACTGGCCAACCCTACTGCAGCCGCATCCTCTACTGCACCCACCAGTGCCCTTTGCTTGGCCCTGGTGGCACACCAAATCACAGGACATACTGTCCTCTCTTTCCTCTTCACCCCCTCCTGCATAAACATCTCTTGGGCCCCCTCAGCTGCTCCCTCCTCTGCCCCTCCTCTTCTCTCCTCCCTCTCACCAGTCACACCTGATGTGGTCTCTAAACAAGTCCGGTCTATGAAAGCCTCTTCCAAACTGGTGGAACCCTGCCCCTCCAGAACCATCAGGGACAATATTGGCACTCTCGTTCCAGCCTTGCCCGACCTCTGCAACCTCTTCTTTGCCACTGGAGCTTTCCCCACTTCTCTCAAGCACTCTCTTGTGCACTGTCTGCTAAAAAATAACTTTGCAGACCCTTCTATTTTGGAAAACTATCGCCTGATCTCTATTACTCCTTTCCTGGGCAAACTCCTGGAGAAGTTGGCTATTTCTCGGCTTACTCTTCGCACTGAATCTGTTGGTTGTCTCCATGACCATCAGTCTGGCTTTAGAGCATCGAGAGGCACGGAAGATGCTCTTCCGAAACATGTGAAGACCTGCTGTCAAATTTTGACTCTAACTCTCCTTCTGTCCTCATTCTTCTCGACCTCTCTTCTGCTTTCGATATCATAAACCACAACATCCTGATCTCCCATCTCCGTGATACACTGGACATCGCAGATCAGGCCCTGGCGTGGCTCGCCTCTTTTCTCTCTGACCCTCCTTCCCGGGTGGTACTTGGGTCCTTTCTCTCCTCCATCACGCTCTCTACTTGTGGTGTCCCCCAGGGATCTCACCTATCCCCCTGGTTCTTCAATGTATGCATGACCCCCTTGGCCCACACGATCTCTACCTTTACCTCGGTGTTATGCAGATGGCACGCAGCTCTCTTTCAGGCTACCCTCTGCCTCCTCCTCGCTCATCCCCTGATTGTCTGTCCACAATTCAGTCCTAGTGTGCCGCAAATGATCTCTGCCTCAATGCCAGTAAGACTGAGATCGTCCTCATTGGGACCCCAGCTCCCGCTTTCCCACTTTCACCTTGGCCAGCCTCCCTTTGCCCTGAGGCCTCACCTGCTAATGAGGCTAAAAATCTGGAGTCATCTTCGACTCCACTCTCTCCTTCTCTTCTCACATCTCTGACATCTCAAAAAAGTCTCACTAAGAGCTGCACCTTTTCAGAGGTATTCTACCTTTTCTAACCGTCCCCCAGAGGCTTAACATCTCCAGTGCCCTGGTCCTCTCTAGGCTGGACTCCTGCAACAGCCTCTTTCTCAATCTTCCTACAGCTACTCTCTGCCCAGGGACCGTATCTCTCCAGTGCTGAAATCCCTTCTGTGGCTCCCTGTGGCTGCTAGGATCAAGTCCAAGACCCTCTGCATAATCCACAAGGCTTTCTGTGGCTGGGGCCATCACTATCTACAACTCTCTCTTCCTAAATACTCTCTGTCTAGTGCCTTCCACTTGTCCTCCTCCTACTCTTTGCAGGTGAGCCGCTTTTCCAAACAGAGATTTGGGGGTAGATCTTTATCTGCTGCAGGTGCCTCCCTCTGGAACAACCTTCATGCCTCTCTACGTCTTGAGGCGGTTCACCTTAAGTTCCGGAAACTCTTGAAGACCTTCCTCTTCTCTTCCTCCTTCTCTCTCCTTCGCCCCCGCTAACCTCCTTCCCTTTCTCACCTTCCTCCCTCTTCCTTCACTCCCCTTACTCTGTTCACCTTCTTGCTGACTGGTCGACTGGTTCACATCCAGAGCCTTACAGGTCCCAGGCTTCCCCCACCAGTTTTGCTCTTGCCTCCGGGCCTCTCCACTATTTTCAGTATTACTGCAATTTTCAGCTTACGCTCCATGAGATGGGTAACCTCTCAGCACTTAACCCAGGGCCCTGCGCACTTGTTTCCCTCTCCCCTTCCTCACACTTCTGTCTGTACACTTGCATGACCTGAATGTACTAGGACGAGTACGTTTGTTTGTCCTGCCCCCCACCCTTTATTTTGTCTCCCCTCCCTAGCTTGTCCACGCCTGAAGCACTTCATGCACTTGCACTAGGAGAAATGCTGTCAGGCCTAGTACGCTAGTTTTTTGTTGATCATTCGGAAACTTCAAGGCCTAAGAATGACTACTGTAGTCCCTTGTTCCCTTCCCACCTTGAAGCTCTTTGAAGCACTTTACTTGTGTATAAGTGCTGTATAAATAAACAATTACAATTTACAATTACAGTGAGGGCCTCTGTAGACTCTGCACTGCTCTACTACTGTATGTGTTTACTGTGAGAACACAACTCATAAGATGTTTGCAAAATATGCAATGGCCATCTAGTCCAGAGACTTTTTACTGTCTCAATTGAGAAGATCTTAAGTCCCATTCTAATTTGGTGAACACCTAATTTTAACCCATATGAAAATAATAAATGTCTTGGGGTGGTCTATCAAGTGAAGCACCTTATGAAGATTTGGGAACCAGCCCTGTGCAGAATCATGAAACAGTCATTCCAGAGCATCACGTTCTTGTTGGGTTGCACTAGAACACTCTCTGGGTCATTCTGATTACAATGGTGTGAGTACCCGGCATTCATTAGCTTAAATGTGTCATACATGACCTTACGACGGAAGTCTCTGGTATATGACAGCAATACCTGCCATATGGCGTACCATGTTATGTTAGTTAATGGGCATATCGTGGCTAAACATGTCAAATGATGGCACCACCAGGCCATGAGGTGGTAACAGCAGGACATTTGTGTTAATACCGAGATACAATGGCAGTGCGAGGCACATTCCTATCCAATAACTATAATGAACATAACACTGTCTCTGTAAATCATGAACTATTCTCCTTCCATAGTGACACAGGCAAATGATTAAGACACGCGAGGTAATAGTTTGTGAATGTGGAAGACCAAAGAGAAGGTATTTCCAGAAAAATAGCCAAAGTCAAGGGAAGATCAAAAGGAAATGTCGCCCACGCTGTTTCTATTGTTTGAAAAATGATGATTGGATTGATAAAAGAATTATGATTAACTATGCAAGCATGACAAGAAAGATGCTATATTCATCTGACACACTTCTGAATGAAAATGTATGTGTTTTGAAAATGCTATGAGTAACAAAGTGTTTGCACTAAATAATGAATGCAAAAGCAGAAAAACAAAAAAACTAAAAAGTAAATATACCAATAAAGTTAATTCTTTGGTTGCTAGCACTTAGTCCTGAGAAAATTACTGGCATTCACTGCATCAGAAATAGATATAAATTGATTTACAAGCCAACATGTTGGGCACACTTTCATCAGAATGGTATGTTAAACCCCATGTACTTAACAGTAGGGGTTTCCCTTATGTACTGGCGTGTCAACTCTTTTGCCATTTAAAAGATATTGCCGTCAAAAAGGCTAAAGCCCAACGAGCACGGCGATGAGTGACAGAGAGGTGCACACTTGGCATTTATGTTTATTTTTTATCTTTTGTACGTTGCAAATATGTTTCGGCACAGCCTTTGTGTTGTGAATGAGTGAGAGAGGTTAAATGCAGCGCTAAATAGGCAACACTGTAGGGAAATGGAAATGTCCATTTATCTGTATTCCTGATTTGGCACAGCTATATGACAATGCTTCACCCTCCCATAAGTAGCAGGTTACCTGCATTTTAGGATAGTTCAAATGGAAAATGAGCTTAAATTTAAGGCTTGCGAGGGTTGGCTAGGAGATGTTTTGCTGCTTATATATGCAGCTTAACTTTTCCCTTCATCTCCCCATAAATACTTTCCCTAACAGGGAGAAGGCAGGCATCACCACCCACTGAGCCTCTCCACTTTATCTATGGGGCACAGTACCTCTGGCAGATGCATGCACTGACGAACCTTAATCTGCCTGTCAGCATGGTACTTTTACTCCATATATTGTGCCAACTGCTGGAATAGCCTTGAGAGTGATGGTGTTTGATTGTCCTGAGGCCCTGTCTGACTACAACAGGCGACTCTGACATTTGCTTTGCAGAATAGAGTCTGATGTAAACAGGGTCACCTTCTACACAATGCCAGGAACCAGAAGGTAAGTTTGCATGTAAGTTTATTCTCCAGTAGTAGTATAGTAGAGAAAGCACCGGGACATCCACACTCATTCAGAGCAACAGCCCTACTGTCATTCCCAGAATCCTGGAACCCAGAACCCGCCAATCTTCCACTAGGCTAGAAGGTTCCACATGACCTCACAGCCCACGTAAACAGGTAAGATCAACCTGTTAAACAGTAATAATATAGTGCCTCCTTAGTATTTATACTGACCTAAGCCTATTCACGCTACACACGAAAACCGCATTGCAAAGTTCCAATTTTTGGGTTAACTTCACCGCCATTTTAAGATTCATCCGCCTTTTTGATTTCCACTCGATTGTTCTTCATTCTAAAATGGTGGACTATGTTTTCCGACTTGCAACCAAACCTTCCGACCTTTGAGTTCTGTTAATGTTTAGGCTGTCCAAGAGCCGACTGTTTAAACTAAGCAAAGAGACCTTGCACTTCATATGAACTGTCATCTAAGTGTTGTCTGCGCTCACAAGCCTCATCCTTGTATAAACATTGGGACAATGAAAACCAAACCTCAAACGTATGTTTTGGCTGAACTGCATTGTGAAGTAATGTGGAACAAGGCTTACCACGGGATCCGAGAACATACATCGCTATTGTGTCTCAATGGAAATACAAACCTATGTAATCCTTTGCATAATATTGTATAATCTGTATGTGAACTAGGCACGAACTCTAGACCACGAAGGATTAACGTGAAGAGAGGCTGGACAATATTACAAGAATTGTATAAAAGCACAAATGTTTTGATGTCCAGGACCTCACTTTCCTCACTGTGTCGGCTGGTACACACTGTGAGGTGTTGGGGCCAGATAGCTATCTGTTTTGCTTTGTAAACTGTGCAGTAATAAAAGATCTGTGAATCCTTTAGCCCGTGATTGGTGTATTTCCTTTGTGGTACTCAGCCTCGATATTCCTTTTGTTCTTTCAGATGGCGCCCGAATAGGCACCCTCAAGATTGATGCCACCTCGTTGTAGAGTTAACGCGGCTATCGGACGGGGATCGCACAGTGAGAAAAGGGGGCCCCTTTTTCGATGAGACGCAACACCTCAAAAGTACTGCACGATCCGATCCCTGGACGGTGAGCATGCGGTCCTAGACGGCATCTTGACGAGGGTCCATATATCGAGGTGGGCAGTTTTGCCGAAATCACCAACCACTGGAGTCCTTTGTAATCTGATCGGACCTCCCTTTGTCCTTTGAATCCGGTGAGTCGTGCCCCGATTCCTAAGTATCCTGATATTTGGTTATAGTATTGTACTCGTAAGCACAATGAACGCCAGGTAACACCAGTAATCTGACATGCCTGGGAAATTGTCTGCCTGGTTCAGGGTGTTATTCCGCAGAGACAGACAATCTTTGGAATGTGGCTATCCGGCACCACAGGAGGGGTCACCGGCATGTACTATGTACTGTAAGTATGGCATTGGTAGTATATTATTTAACTATATTTGGCACAGACAAACTAGACATGCTCCCGAACTTCAGTGGCCAGTCAATGGTAGTTTTGAGATTGCTCAGATAGAGTATTTACAATCTATATTGTTAAAGAAAAAAGCTAGACCTGCAGCATTTGATGTAATACAAAATTGGAAAAAGGAAGCTATACAGCAACTTAAGAGTAAAGAGAGGCATGCATGTCGTCACATGTCAAATTCCGAAAAGGCATTATTGTACGATCAACAAAAACAGTCAAGAGTCTGTTAGAAACATGGATAGGGCTTTTCAGCTTGGTATACAGAAAATATATCCGTCTGAAGATTTTCATGCCTCAGATGAGCTAATTGATAAACTCTTAAATGAACGTAGGCCTGGTGCCACTGCACCACC